>NW_028277173.1:5089500-6360000 GCF_051122295.1 Plectrocnemia conspersa
CTATAACATATATAAAAGTTGCAATAGAGAATATTTTAGGTCTAATGTCTTACCAGTTCTAACAGATATGCGTTGAGCTACTATTCGACCACCGAGCACCGCCAAACCCGTGCAGACCGAATGGCCTGCAACACCGCCCACGATTACACCCCACACGTCCTGAAATTCAATTTTATATTTTACCATATAAATGACGGGATGTGGAGTGAAAGTTTATATTTACCTCTCTAGCACCAAGGATCACCGTAGCTAGTTGAGATCTGTCGCCCCATTCCGCCAAGAAGGTCATGGAAGCAGCTTGCATGAAAATGCGAGCCACAGCGACCCATGCTTGGCGTCTACTCTTTGTTACAGAGTTAGTGCGGCCAATTTCTTGGTCGACTAGTGAGAGTGCTGTTTCTTTTTCGTACTAAAACATATAATATTGATGAAATTGGGTACAAATAGTGCCATAACTAGACAAGTGTATTAGATACATTTACATAGGATTTAGAACGAAAGTGCCTGATACAAAAATAAAAAATCTTGAAATCATCAAGCCACTAAGCTCACTATAGCCATGTACTTTCGAAACATTAAATTATCTTCAATTACCAGACTTTGATTACAGTTTGGTGCCCCACTACATACTTAGTAGTTGTTGATTGTGTTTAGTCATGCTACAATGGAAGATTTATAGTAAATACATATATTTACCATATCATCTCTTTTCCGGAGATCTTGCTGCACTTCTTCTAACTCTTCTTGTCCTTCGTTTGGGTCCATCTTCCATCCGTCTCTCAACATCTTTATCCCAAATATAGCAAAAAGAGCAGCACTTAAATAATATGTATACGCCCTAGGAACTACTGTAGCCACCCATCCAAAACCAGCTATAAAATTAAATAAAAATATTAGTAATATATATTATATAAAAGAACATTATTCATACAATGCTTACCCGATAACACAGTCATTAATATTAAAGCGGATATGGCACCTCCGAACACCAAAGCTCTAGGGTGTCTCATCGCCATGATGGCGGCTATGAAAAACGTCTTATCCCCTAGTTCGCTGACGATAATCATTGACAAGGACGCAACAAAGCCTTGCACGAATGAAGCACCAGCTTCATTTTCAACACGCTGCAAAAAATATCATGTGTGAGTTATTGAATTGCATAAATGCACTTATCAAATAATGACACAAGTGTCTGATCAATGACTTTTATATTGAAAGAATAGAAGATTAATAGCTATATTTTTATCTAGAGAACACTTATTGTTAACGTGAACAAAAAATATTTATATTAATAAATATCACAAATGTAATTTATTTAATCGTTCATAATCCATGGAGCACTTGAATCATTTAAAACTTAAGATAACAAAACTGTATATGATGTAATCTACAGTAGCATATAAAAAAAAGCTTCACTACTCAACATCATAAGAATTTAGATAAATGTGTATGTAATCCTTGATTTGATTTTTCGGAACCTTTTGAGTAGTTTATTAGTCAATTAACCATCAGATTTTGTTGTAAAAATATTTACAAAAATTATAATGTTAAATCGTTCAGAATTTAGTTTGAGTAAAAAATTTAATATTATTGTGTATTCATCAATTAGAATAAATATAATATAAGACAAAGTATGACGTCTGTCGGTTATAACTAATTATCAGCTCAGAAACGTTTTAAAATAAATGTCGAAATGGGTGAATAAAAATAACTACCCTTAGTGAAGATCGGGGCATCGAACCATTATTTTTTTCGTTACAAGCGCACAGTTCTTTGACTATCTTATTATATTTTTTATCGTTGTTAATCTGTTTTGTTGTATTTAGTATGTTAAATTATTGTTGGTTTGTTTTGTTGCTGTTTTATTTATAATTCATTTTAAAGATATTTTTTACTACTTTCATAAACAATTCATAATATCTATAGTTATTCGGAAAAGCATTTTTCATTATTGAGTTTAAAAAAAAAATTGAAAAGCAAAATACTTGACACAACAATAATTAACAAGATTGTATAAAACAAAAAATTATGGCTTAGTGTGAGTGACGAAAAATCTTTGTTCTGTTTTTATTGTCTCCTAAAACATTTTTCCGAGCGAATACAGAAAAAAGATTTCAGTAAAATTCATATAAGTAATTCGGTAAAATTTCAAATGTTTGGTAAAATAAACATCTTATCGTTCATTGATACTGAATGTCGTCTTAAGATAAAGTAACATAATGAATCAGTAGACATACTTTATCGAGGATCACAGACTGTATACAATTTGTAACGTACATAAACGGTTGTTAAGGGAACATAATAAAACCATCGATTTGAACAATCGAGGAGTGTTTCAGATATGGTTTTATATACAGCTACGTGAGATAGCGTTTTAAACGATTATCTCGAAAATTAAAAAGTAGCATACATACGTCAAAAACCAACAAAAACGTTTAAAGCGTATAATCAACGAAAAATTTATTATTAATTTAATAAATGGCCGCAATAATCTAACAGATACATTGAATAATTTTATCTATTTGTTTAGTAATTGGGAAGTACTGTAATATAAATTTGATGCAAACCATTCTGTTCAAATATTGCAACGATACAACGACCTTTTCCATTTTAGAATATACATTTATATTACGAGCATTGTTACTTATTATCTACAATGAATAATAAAAACAACATGAAAAGATATTTTTCTGTATACATAATTATGACAAAGCTGTTACTCACTTCAGAGATAATTTCAAGAACAAAACATAAACAAAAGTTTTTAACCACTTGCATAAAGGCATGAAAATCACAACATTACACAAAGAAGTCCCATGAGCCGTATCGAATCATTTTTTTATACAAAAACCAATATATAATGATTTTTTACATTTCAGAGCGGCAAATACCTTCATAAATGCACCGAAAAGCGCTTCTCTCCATCCTTGATGATCCAACGGTGTAGTACCGTAACTGGAAACGTAATCGGTGCTCCTATTCAAAGTGAATTCACTACTCTGTCCAATGTTCGAAACACTATTCAGATCCATTATGATACGATAATTTGTCAATTAGATTAATTTTAAACTATTTTGTTTAGCGAATAGATCGAAATATTACTTTTATTGTACACAGGCGTTCCGCGATACAATTATGTTTGAACTATCCGAGCGTGTTGAACAATACGTCAGTGTTTGATATCAGACGTGCGTTATCTGACACACTTGTATCATCTCTGGGACTTAAGGTAGCGAGTGGCATAATTTTTGAGATTGCTCACATGTTTGCACAATTTAATCGAACACTTATGTAATGAAATACCTCTGCTTTTTCTTCTATTGTTTGCTCTTCTTCCGGCGCTTTGCTACCGGATACTCCATAACTGGTTAAGATGATTGAACAAATCACCAAGATCGATATTGTCAAATTGTTCATATTGGATCTGTAATCATACGGAATAAAAATTAATGCACTGTTCATTCAATCTGCGTAGTTTACTATAATGAAAAAAAAGAAAAAACAGTTAAAGAATATTTTATTATGATTAGATCTATTCTAGAGATGAGATTCATGATAATAAGATAAAATTTCGCATCAAATGATGACGTCGCGTATAAAAAAATCAATAAAGCACAAAAATTATATTTATAGTGTTGTATCTTAGGAAAAATACATTTTATTTTTATCAATATTGTTGATGATATTAGCAAAGATAAAATTGTAAAACGTAAAACATGTGTGCAAAAATTTCCGCGCGTTAAGTTATCTTGATTGTAAAAATATTCTAACAAAATTCCCCATGGACGAAATAGCCCGCCAGTTGTAATTTTTAATACATAAATCTGTATTTTTTTGTTTAAATTCTAGAGCGTGATATATAAACTAATTTAAAAAAAATTAAGAGCTCACGTAATATGACTTCTAACCCTCTGCATCGACGGATTACGATAAAAATGTAACATTCCAATTGAAGTTTACCCTCTAACGAACCTTATTTTTATAAACAACTTGTTTCTCTTTTTATGAAAATATTTTTTCATAAGAATATATTTTTACTTAATTCATTAATATATTATCATTCAGAAAAAAACTAAACATATTAGAGATTTTAGAACATTCTCGGTGTAAAAGTAAGTTTAAGTCGTTATTATCCAAATGTACTTAAATAAAATAAATATTAAAGCTTAAACGGTTATGTATGTATAACAAGCACGATAAACCATTGAAATTAATCAATGACTAATACATGAAAGACCTGAGTTTTAATCCCATATAAACCCTAATGCTTTTAAATTTCTATTGTGATTATTATGTGGCGACCATTTGTCAATTTGTTGTCAACAATTCGTCTTCTCGGACCCACTTTGAAATGATTTTTTAAGTGATAAAAACAGGAATTCATTAGCTTATCACGCGTTTCTGAATGTTTCCAAAAATCTCTAACTCCAGGGATTGCGCCAATTTTTGAGCCAACTTGCAGTTGATCTTGGGTCGCCAACTAGACAGCATAGTACATTACAGGGCTCGCCAAGCTCGTCATTGGCCAGCAAATTCTATTTAGGACATCATCGACACCTCTTGAGACAGTGCCTTCACGTTGCATCCCAGACGGGCATAATTGTGCTACGACACTATGTCCCCAGTGGCGATTATGATTTGTGCGATATTAATGTTTTATTGATTGTAATCTATATTAATAGTTTATAATTAATAAATATATGTCACTGATTGATTTCAGTTTGTGTCTCACTACTTATTGAGTCAACGCCTGTCATGTTGCAGTGAAAGATTTACAATAAATAATGAAATAAGGAACTCAGTCAAGCAAAAAATATCTTTGCACTTTCATGTAAAGACATTTGTAGGCTGAAGTTGCTTTCAAAAGATATATGGAAAATAATTTACATTTTACTTTGAATACGGTCAGGAGAATATAATACGGAGATGTGAATTTGACAATCCTCAAAAATAAAAATGTAGTGGGTTTTCTCAACGGAATAAAACCTTGCATTAACAAATAAATTATAACATTAGTCAATTTTATATTCTGTTAAAAAAATTAAGTGTATTTATTATAGCTAAATAAATTAATAAAATAGAAATACATAATTTTGGTCTAAAATAATATCTACTGAACTTAGTTTAGATAAGAAATTAATTTATTTACATTAAATCTTATTATACCAAAAAAGATAATAATATTTAAGGTTATGTCATACTTGCACTATGTAAAAATATTAATAGCAATTTTTGAGCATTTTTTTATAAAAACATTCAGTGAAAATATAATTAACCATTTAATTTAAAACCGTAACAATTAATATATATTATATATAACAGACACTGAAATAATTACTAACAGTTTAATTAGATTATTGATCCAATCATTTTAGGTTATTCAATAATATATATATAATAATAAAAATAAAATTCCACCCTAACTAAAAAAATCTGACTGATAAACTACATTATTAATGTAATTATTTATTGAATCTTCTTTTAGTTTCAGAATTTTTGGTTTTAATTGGTGTGTTTTATTATTTAAAATATTTTTGGTTTGATGCCATATTTTTCTTGGTCTTCTTTTTTAATTTACCAGATTTATTATCTCTATTGTGTAGTTATTGCTTACTGCCTTATGAGTGAGTTCTTTAGTATTGTTCCAAGCTGCTTTTTGTATGTCCTTAAAAATAGTATTTAGCTTCTTCATCGAATTGTTTTTAATTGTACACTCAACTTAATGTTGTTTTTCAGTTCTACTTAAAAGCTTTCTCAATCTGTCGTTTTGTTGGTGCGAGTTGGTCTAACTTCTCTCTCAATTGTTCCTTCACTAAAGATCAAAATCACTGCTGAATGATCAGAAGTCAACTCAAGGCTCTCTTCTATTTTTACCTTTCTGGAGATGAAAAAGTCAAGGTGATATGGCATTTTTTTTAGGAGCAGTGGGCCAATAGGTTTGTTTACCAGTTGTAATAAAGTCACATTTTAATTCCCTTATTGCATTTTTAAGTTCTTTGCCTTTTGTATTAATTATTCTTGATCTCTAGTCTGTGTGTTTGGAATCAAAATCTACTATCTTTCACCAATATGCTTTAGGAAGTTAAAATATATTTTTTTAAATTTTGCTTTAGCGGGCAATATTCAGCTCCAATTAGCATATATTGTCTAGTTGATTTAATTCCTACCACTGTTAGTTGAATTTTATCCGTTTGTAATTGCTGTTCTTCATAATGGTCAATACTCTCTTTGATTATGATAGCGCTATCTCCTCTTGCTTTATTTTGCGGGTGTAATTTATGATATATTTTATAGCCTCTGATCTTTAGCAAAGATTGATTTGTAAAGTATGTTTCTGAAACGAAACATATATAATTTTTTTAAACATATAAAAAATTTGTAGTTCTTCTCTTCTATTTAGTAGACCATTAGCGTTCCATGTTGCTATTCTTACATTTTTTAGATCACTGGAGTTTTAAGTGAGTTATAATTTTGATGTTGATGTCTTCCACTCAATAGCTTCAAACTTTGCCAATAAAGTTTGCATCATTTATATCTGATTAAGCTTTTCACTGGTTTTGTTTTTGCTAATTTACGCTCTTTTCGGTTATTTGAGCATATGATTCTTCATTTATTACTGCATGCTTTGGTTGTTTCAGCTTTTCTTTTTTGAAATTGACAGACTTTGTATTTATGGATTTTTTACAATTGGAGGTGTGGTGGTCTCCTGTGCATTTAACGCATTTTGGCTCTCTTCCTGAGAATTTATACGTGTCCATATCTTTGACACTTTTTGCATTGCAAAATTAATTTATTGCATTTTAGGACTTCAATTTCGATTTTCATGTGACAGATTCAACCATTATTGGTCTTGATTGATTCATATGTATGTCATTGTTGTTTTGTCTCGTACATGAGTCCTGGTAAAGTTTTATATTCTGTCTCTATTTCTTTATTTAGTTGACTATAATTTTTGACATTGCTTACAATTACTGGAGGTGGTTTATGCTGTTTAGTCTTTTGATTGTTTATTATTTTGTCAGGCGTTTCCAATAGTTTTATTCTTCTGTACTATCCATTCAGTTTGCAGAGCGACTAGTTAGCTTCTCTACGATGTCGCGAAGTCCTTCTATTTGCTTATTCGCTTTAACAAGTGGTGCTTTTAGTTCTAGTTCATTATTGCCCATTTTGTTATGTATTCGCTTATATTAATAGAACACTACCATGTTATTACATTATCGATATGCTTATAAATACATTATTTACATTATTATGTTATATTTATTTACACTATATTTATAAATTACAAAAATTAATTAATTAACCTCAATAATTTAACAACAGATAAAGATATGGAATATTCTTTATAGAAAGCAATGAAAAGGTTAAAAAGACCAAAATCCATAAGCCGCCAATCAAAACGATAAATGGAGATTGGACGAGAGATAACAAACAAAAAGCCAACGCTTTTGCTAACTATCTTGAGGAAATCTTCAAACCCAATGAAATTAAAATACAGGGCAACGACACAGGAAGCAAAATAAAAAACCAAGGAAGAAGTAGCTATAGAAATAATAACTAATATTAATTCAAATAAAGCACTTGGATTTGACTTAATAACTGGCGAAATTATGAAGAAGCTTCTAAAAAAGGCAATAGTTAAACTAACATATTTAGATTAAAACATGTGCCTGGAAAATAGCAGAAGTAATAATAACTCTGTGAAACATTGTGAATGCTCTGTGATATGTTTGCGATAGAAACATACATAGTGACCTAGGTGTCAAAGACGTCGCCAGTGTTATAAAACGTTTTGCGGCGAAACATGAAATGAGGCTCGAACAACACGTCAACATTGAGGCAGCAAGCTCCTCAATGTGGACAACTTGAAAAGATGACTGAAGAGGACTAAGCCTTTCAAACTGGTCTAGTTATCATTACTGAAACTCATTTACAATTAGTGATTGTGTAGTGTAGAACAGAAAACTTTAAGTGTTTAAAATATAAATTATTAAATATAGAGAAAAATTAATTGCTGGTCTTTATAGACAGTTTTAAAAAATATTATTAATTAAAGTTAGCTATTTGTCATAAAGACAAGTTTAAATAAATATTATTAATGTTATTGTTTCCTGTAAACTGCTTATTATTTTAAAAACCTTCATTTTAAATTTTTTTTATTACAAATTATAAAAAATATATATAGTCAAATATAATTAAAAATAAATTACAAGGTGTGTGTTATTATAATGATTTAAATCATTAATTATTGATAAATTAAATCAATAAATAAACAACATGAAAGAAGTTTAATTTTTTTTAAGGTTCTGCACAATTATTTGTAGCTATTATATTAAGTGGTGGAATGGGATTTTTTTTGCTCTTTGGTTTCCGAAATTTCATATATGGGCTTTTTGTATTTGATCCAAAATTGACAGAACTGGTGTCATAATTAAAGAAAGAATTATGACATGCTGTAGGAAAATTACTTCAGGGATATATATATATATATATATATATATATATATATATATATATATATATATATATATTTAATAATTCTTCAAATGTGAATAATAATTAAATAGTCATATATGTACATGCATCACTAGCTTTATATATATATGTATATATATTTTATTAATAGAGATAAGGCTTTGACTTCCGCTTATTATATCTACTGTAACGTATTTCATTTTTATTTTATGAAAATAAAATTGATATTATATACATATGTGACAATATGTTCATATATTACATTTTTACAGTATGACAATTTTATCACTAGTGTCGATTTTGATAAGATAACTAAGTCGATGAGTTGCTTCATCATTGAAGTGATAAGATTTTTAAACATATAAATTAAACAGAGATAAATAGTAGCGTTGTAAAGTTTGAAACGTAAATATCGTTCAGTGTTATGGATTTTTTCCAACGCGATAGTGTTTTATTTGAGAGATAATCGCAATTCCTCGATTTATATCGTTCACTTATTTGTTTGTAATACAATTATTGAAGTTGCATATATTATGTATTTAACGCGTAGAGTGCGGAATACCACTAATAATTAATTATTGTCATAAGACATATACTAGATGATAATTGCTATGTTACACGTTGACATAAAATCTAATGCTACTCGAGACGCTATGAACTTATCATTGCAAAATCAGCCGTAACGATTGGTAAATCGTCATTATACAGAAAAAATGCGTATAAACAACTAACACAACATAAATCGTAATTATTCCTTACCTAAATATTTAACCCGTCATTCATAAATCAGATTATTTATAAAAAAAATAAGACTTAGTCGCATGAGCTGGTCATGTCAGATTGATATAGGTGACGTATGACGGTTTTGTTTTTTATGTTTCTAAACCATAGCAGTGATATGCGCGGCCATGCGCGAAAAATATTAATTATGTAAAATCCTTTTTAATTATGTAAATAACGCGATTTAATTATTATTAATATTTTTAAAACAATATAATAAGCATTCTGTATCAGTTTTCTTATCGAAAATATTTATTTATATCATTGGCCTAGTTTTTAGGTTTATCTTTAGCAAAGTGTTTTCGCCAGTGTCGTAAAAATTCTGAGACATGTAATTAAAAAGTAAGGTAATTTTTTAAAAATCAATAAATATCTTTCATGATTAGGTCATACATTATTTATTATTTAAGAAGGGAAGGGGATTTAAAATTAAAGTATATGTTATCAATTGTCCTGATTGTCTCATGATAAGTCTACAAAACACGCCATTGCTGCATATTGACACGAATTTAGCTGCATCTCAAGACTTCTTTCAATTCGATTGGTCGAGTAAAGGCTGCTCTACCTCCATAGGCGGATCCAAGGGGGGGCATATTTAAACGTATTATTCACAACAGATTTATATTTTTATAAACATTTTATATTTCCCTTCATTTTTATTACAATCCTTCCAGGTAGACAGACTAAACTCAATGCAAGATAAAAGTGTTCTTGCTGTTATCGCAACAAATCTTCATTTTATCTTTCAAAAATATATTTTTGGCGACGGAAGGTAACGGATGGCAATTAGACAGATAGTATTATTTTTATTGCGATAAAGAAGTTACATGAATATACAAGCGAGTTTGAGTGGATAGTGCCTTGGGCCGCACCGGCCGTACAAGCCCGCCGAAAATGCCAAGCGAAGAGAGTCCGTCATGTCAGTGCTACCAGAGTTCCTTCAAGTTTTGGCCATAATAAATCTAAATAAATAGGCCCCTTACATATCTATGCAAAAAATAGTCCTTATAATTTAGGACCTAGTACTTTTACTTTCAAAAAAATAACTTTTGGAAAATCCACATCCTCTAAAAATAATACATCTTTTTCCATATTTAGCGTACAAGTTAAAAGATAAAATTATGAAAAGATAATTGAATAAAAGTAATTTTCATAAATATTCATGGTTAGCTTATTCCCCACTTATGAAAGGGGTCTCATGTAAATATTGTTCGTTATTTGCTCTCACAGTTGTAGGCGAAGGACGATGCAATGATAAAATCGGAACTTTGGTTATAAAAGTTTTGAAAGCGTTCTTAAAACTTCTGGGTAATAATAGAATATTGGAAAGACACCAACGAAAAATATGTCATATAATTTCAATTCAAACTATATTTTTTTTACGTTGTTATAACAAGCTATAAAACGAATTATGGAATATTTTATTTTCAAGTAGATTGAAACTAGTGAAAGAAAATCGTAAGACTTATTTCTATTATTGATAATATTATAAGACTTGGAAAACAAAACATAGCTTTTGAAGGTCATAGAGATGATGGCATTTTATTATATACATATAATGAGAGGTATAACCAACGAAAAACATTTTTGGGAGATTTTAAAATTAAGGATTCAAGGAGGAGATAAAATTAATGAAAATTATTTAAAATCTGCATCTGATAATACAACATATACAAACTAAAACAAACCTAAATAATGGTATTGATTGTTGTGGTAAGGAAATAATCCGAAAAATTAAAAAAATGTCGAATCTAAATATTATTCTGTAATATTTTATAAAACAACTATACACAAACTTGCAATCTCTTTCTCAATTATGAATAATGATGAAATGGATAGCTCTCGAGCTGACTGTGTTAACGCAAATATAGTATAAAAATATCAGACAGTCATTTATTGCTAGTGTAGTCAGATTGAAAAAGTAGCATACACACAACGCGAAATAATTCCAATGAATTGTTTTTTACTATAATAAAAATCCAATAAAGTAAAGTTTTTATTGTATTTTTTAATGAAAATATTTGAACATATTATTTTATATTATTTACTTGAAAAATATTTATTAAATAGATATGTAGTGCTTTCAGTTACGTTTCCTCTTTCTTTCAACGCGTTGCGAGTCATTTTGAGTATTATCAGTAGACTCATCAGATGAAGAGGATGAACTATTATCGATAACTGTGGTGACTTCGAGCTCGCTGTAAATATAATATACCCACAAATAATAAAAAGTCACAAACTTTAATCAAACAAATATTTGTATTACCTTTGCAATAAATCGAATGGAACATCCACATAATCAATTCTACAACAAGGCCACTTTGTAATCTTACGTAAGTATGTTTCGAGACAATGCGAGTGGAAGTATTCGCTGCAGGAAGGACACTGCTTTCCCTAAAATAATATAACTATTAATTTATCAGAAATGAATCATAAGAGATATTTTTATTTCAAAACATACGTGAAATACTGATTTATCACACAAAGAACACTTTTCGATGAAATTTTGAAAGCAATTTTTAAGATACGAATCAAACTCGTGTATTGTCCGAGAACCGAGGATGTAGTATCCATTTGTTTTCTTTTTGAGGTAATGTATTTGACACCAGATATCTAATAATTCCTGGTAGAAAATGTAAATATATTATTTCATCATTTAACCATACGTAGTACTTACAAATTAGAGGAATTTGATATTTAATACAGTTAATATTCGTCATTAAATTATTCTCGTATTTTTTCTAAGTGCTTCAAAATAAATATTAGTTTTCCTCTAATTTGATGTACATATATATACACGTGCAATAAAACCCTGTTAATTTGAAACTAAGGTTATCAAAATTTGCAACATAATTTTTTAATATATTTTTTGTATACAAAGGTAAGTAGGATGAAAATCTTTAATAAAAATTCATGTATATTATATCAGCAGCATTGTTACTTATTATTTAAAGAATGATGGTATGAATCAGATATTCAACACAAAGGAACAGTATAAGTTTAAAATGGCTGCTACACTATGCACAAATGTGGAGAAGCGTTGTCATTCGTTTTTTTCAGTATTAAAGAGCTAAGAACTCATTAAAATTCAACGACGAATGAAAGTTTAATACAGTGACACATGTCTATAACTCCAGTAAATGTAATAGTGGACTAGAAACTTTCGAAACAGTGTGAGTTTTGTAGCAGATTTTCCTCGATCAGGTAAGTTCATTGAAGTACATTTATGATACACACTCATCTTCGATCTACAATGTTATTAATTAAAATATCGTGGACTTCTGAGTATAGGTGTTTAATTGCATCATGTCATTCCTCAGGGTTGGTGATTTTCACATCAAAAGAGCGATTATAAAAAATACCATCATTGAGAAAAATTTTCCAGTGACCACGATTTTCATATTTCTATTTATATTTCATTCGTATTTCTATTTATATATTTCATTTCCATGGAAACTTTTCGCATTTATAGAAAATTATTATTTAAAAAAATCAAATTAACAGGGTTTTATTGTATATAATTTTTCATACTTGCGCACGAGTTTTGGTAAGGTGGAGCGTTTTAGTTTTTGAAGAGACGTTAATTGCTAAGATACCCGATATAATCTTTCCGTCTGAAGTGACTATCTCTTCTAACAAACACTTGAAGTAATCCATATCTTCTTTCGAAAACACAGTTTGAGCGAGAGCGGCCTCATCCTCAACTAAATTCATAAATATCACTTCTTTCTCATTTGTCAACTCGTTAATGATGCTTTTAATTTGTTGCTTCATGGGCCGGATAGCTTTGTTGACTTGAGTGATTATATCATTTACTTCATACATTTCTCCATCTATAATGAAATATAAATGTTAAGCATTGATTGGAAAATATAATTATTTATTATTTATCAATACCTGTGAATGAATTTTTAATTTTTTCGACATCATAATACGTCAGGACGCCTCTGCTCATAATGTTTCTTAGAAAACATCTATGGAAGTCTTCTAAGTTGCTCATTTTAGTCCAAATCTGTGATAAAACAAAATAAACTAGTCTTAATAATATTGTTATAAATTTTTATTGTTCTGGAAACAGTTTTTATTAATAATGATTTCAAATGTTGAAGAAAGTATATGAAGCTAGAAACATTTTATGATTTACCCATCATTTCCGTTTTATAACTTATTTACAAATTCTTTCAAAAATATGTTTTAATAAACCTAATGGATTTATTCGAGATCCGGATCTCATTCCTTTGAAAGCTTTCGTCGTGGATAAGTCTCAATGATTTTTAAAGACATCAATTAATGATAAAAACTCAACTGATCGGAAAAGTACTTTTATTAAATTCAAATACGCATTTTGTTAAGTTAAATATGTTTTATTAGCTTCCCTAATCAAAATGTTTTAAAAAAAGGAGACACTGAATTTATTTCAAACGAAATCAAGACGTTGGAATATGTCAAATCGATGATTGTGGTAAAAGTATTAAAACAACTGGTACAATACCGGTAATACCGATATTTTGAAAAACATATTAAATACTTCATGGGGTCTTTATTACATATATAACATACAAAAAGTAAAAATAATCTATAAAAATACCGCTAGTGTCAGTTTACCGCCGCCAAGAAGAAACGTCAAACTTTAGTGCTGCCAGAGCAAAAATATAATTTGACATACATTTTTAATAATTGCAAAAAATATCATGTATAATTTAAAATGAACCTCAACTAATTTTACACATATTAAAATTGTTATTAATACTTTAAATAAATAATAAATAGTTATTAATATTTTTACTTCATATTATTATTAATAAATTGAAACGGTAATGTATGTTGTATTATAATTTTTTTTTATATTATATTAATATAAATTATTTAAACAAATAATTAGTCCAAGACGTTTATATAAAAATGAAAATAATCAGTACATCGAGAAAACCAGTGTTGAAACAACATTGTAACCATAGTAACAAACCGACCGAGTGGAACCTATCCAAACAAACTGAACTAAAAACACGACGGCTTTACTAAACGGTCGTCGAAAGAACATAATTTTGCTATTTAGCAACATTTATATGTATAAAATTAGCCGTTAGATCATTTCATATTGATATTCATTCATACACCGGTAAGTTTTATTCAATGTGTTACTAATATTAATTAATATATATCCTTTTATTACTATATTTATAAAAAGTTTAATTGAAAAATTGATTTAATATATGTTAATTTAATTATAGTTTAATACTATATATACTATTTAATTGAATTTTTTTTACTGTTCAGTTTTAAAATCATTCCTTGTCGATTAAGATAATTTCGCAATTTTCATGCTAATTTATTCGTTGTAATATCGATTGTGTAGTTCTTTTTTGGCGTGTTGTCCCATTTCCTTTGCATCGGTCGTTGTCATTTTGTTCGATAAGTCACAAACTATTGCCTAGCTACGAATCGTTTCGTGTAAAAATCAAATTACACGGTGACTCACGACATTTTATGATTTAGCCTCGTTTGGGTCGCACGCTCCTTCGCTAAATTACTATGTATTGAGGTCTGAAACATATTTTCAGGATCAATTTTATGTTGAGTTCACCATGGAGAACACGGAGGTGAAAGACCAGAGCAAAAATGTTGAAAACGGAGTCAAGAAAGCATCCGATAGAATATGCGAGATTGATGAACACATCACAGACAGATATGAAGTGAAGAAGAGACTAGGAAAAGGCGCTTATGGGATAGTATATAAAGCAATCGACAAAAAGACGAACGAGACTGTGGCGATTAAGAAGATCTTTGATGCTTTTCGTAATCAAACAGACGCTCAGAGGACGTATAGAGAGATTTTCTTCTTACAAGCTTTCAAGAAGCACCCTAATATAATCAAACTACAAAGCGTACATCGGTTTGTATATATATATATATACTATCTAAAGAGTTCTAACATTGAGTAACATTACAATATTTATTCTTTATATTAGTTGTTGCAAAAATTTGTTTCTGGTTGATAATAAAGCGATGTTAAATTTTAAACCATTAGTTAGATTTAGCTACTCTGGTTGTTGTAAGAATATATTATACCCCGCTCACGGTATCGCTAACACGTTTTACTCTTCTTCACAGACGAAAGTAAATTACCATCATTCTTGCTATTTATCTGGTTAATAATAGCTTAAATAGACATTTAGTAAGCGACTGACTCATGAACTGTGAGTGGTCAATTTACCATGATTATACAATCATGCGCAGAATCAAACATTTTTGTCAAAAAATTGTTGTAAGAACGTATTACTGGACGAGCACATTAATGCGACTCATAATTTATTATATTTAATTTGTCCTGTTTTACTTCTCCTTTTTAATATCTATTCGCCATTAAAAGTAAATATAATATTTCACGTTATCCATCTAATAATTTAGGGTTAATAAGAGCTTAACAAGATTTGTGACTTGTGAGTGGTCAATTTACTGTGATCCCATAATCGCGCACAGAACAACATATTTTTTTCCAAAATTATAATTTTTATGTGGTTTATTTATAATATTTTTCGACGACTCTTAAAGTAAAATATTGAGAATCACTAGATGGATTTGTATACTCTTTGTTATATTTGCTATATGTTTAATTTTTATTATTAACTGATAATATTATTTTTGAAGATTAAAAGAAATAGTTTATATGTATGTTAAGTCTGATTGTCCTGAAAATGTTTTTCTAGCTATAATTAATTTACTATTTTAAAAAATTAAAGTTGTAAAATAATATTAAGAGGCAGTCGTCTGATTTACATCAAAATATTTCTAGTTATGGTGGACACAATTTTGTAAATTTAAAAAAAACTACCTCTATTTACAAAAACGATTTTATTTTATAATCCAGTTGAATACAATATTAAAAAAAAATCCAAAACACTTCAACAAAATTAGAAGAATTTATTACCAAAATATAATATATGGTTTTTGTATACTCAATTCAATTCAAGAATCACTTTTTACAAGCTGTACTAAAAGTTTTCTGTTTTATCTACTCTGTATCATGAGTAACAAATCATTACCACTATGACGAGTTGATTTTATTGCTTTTGTTGTGAATTTTTGACTTCTGAGAAGTAAGATATTTACGCTCTTCTGTGTATTTTCTCCAGTTCTCTTTTCTGGGAAGTTGTAAAATCGTGCTATCGTTGTCATAGTGAGAATGCATAGTAAGGGTCATATCACAAATTCTTTTACTCGGAGCACTGATGCTTTTTGGTGATAACGGTAGTGGTAGCATATGAGAATTTATAGTGGTGGGGCTGCAGGAATAAAAGTTTCAAGATTTAAAAAAATATTTTTAATGAAACCAAAATATGTACTATATAAGATATTAAATTAAGCAAAAAAAATTACTGACTTGATTACATACATAAAAATATTTAAAACGAATTGTCACTGGGTAACGGTGCATAAACCCGCGTTAATTTTTCATTCATTTTGTGTAGTTCTAGCAGCAGGTGTAAGATTCTATGTACCGTTAACACCAAAAAGCACATAAGACTTACTCATGAGGCTGATCGGAATAATTATTTTAAACATGACAAACATATAATTAAGAGTAACATTTTTACAGAGCAACTAACAACAAAGATATCTACCTCGCCTTTGAATACATGCAAACCGATCTGCATAATGTGATAAAATGCGGTAACATACTCAAAGACATTCATAAGCAATACATAATGTACCAATTGGTCAAAGCGACCAATTACATACACTCTGGCAATGTGATACACCGAGACCAAAAACCCAGCAACGTTTTGATTGACAACTCATGCAGGTACTTTAAAATACTTTATTCTTATAAAAAAACTATGTGTAAACGTATTACATACCCAAACAACAGAGTGAAGATCGCTGACTTTGGACTGGCGAGATCTGTATCAAATTTGGATAAGTATGGAAACGGCGGAGCTGATCCTTGTTTGACGGATTACGTGGCCACAAGATGGTATAGAGCGCCTGAAATATTGATAGCCAGTAAAAGGTATGTTGAGTCTCTGTAAATAATTATTACCATATGCAGATGAAGTCGCTTATTAGTATGTTCGTTGTTTTCTTATACTTACATTGATTAATCGTACTACTTTAACTGATATAATCTCAATAATTTAGTTTGATATTTCTTTACTTAACGATAAGCAATAAAATGTAACGCAACAGAGCATAACCATTGTTTTCTCAAAGAACGAAACAGTATTTTTAATTAAATTGTAGAAGAGTGTAATCCAATTTGTATTTACTGATTTATTTTGCAATTTAAAACAAGATACTCGGAGAACACTGTTTTATGAGTACTTCTCTTATTATAATATTAGCCAATATTAATGTACTTCTATTTCATTACAGTTACACAAAAGGAGTCGATATGTGGAGTTTGGGTTGTATATTAGGCGAGATGATTAACAGTAAGCCGCTATTTCCTGGAACGTCTACAGTGAATCAATTGGAAAAGATCATGTCATGTTTGCCAACTCCGACTCCAGCAGGTATATAACATGTTATGAGTTGTAGTGCCAGAAAGGAGTATGTATCTTATATGTTCTGTATGTCAATTCGTGCTATTGTGTTTAGATATATCGGCAGTGTGCACCGGTTACGGATCGTCACTGATACGTACAGTGATCAAGAAGCGAACGCCTCTACGCCAGCTCTTGAACAATGCTCCCGATGAAGCCGCCAATTTGATATGCAGTCTGCTTATATTCAACCCCACTAAAAGGTGCTCCGCCTCGGAGGCTCTCCGTCATTCTTACGTTGCCAAGTATGTATAAACATATTACGGCGTTTCTGTATATATATGGTTTAGAAATTGAATTGGAGCATATATTTTTAGATTTAATAATCATAGCAATAATGAACCAATTTTATCCGGCGATGTAATTCCGCCGCTACGTGAGGATCTGCGTCTTTCTATAGACGAATACAGAAATAAGATATATGGATTGACAAGAAGGTGAGTTATACTTTTAAGATTATATATATTTACTTATTAGGGTTAGCATTTTACCCTTCATCTGACTCATGGTCACTTGGCCACTATATTTTCTAGACAGTTTCATTTTTTTTGTTCCGGGGGAAAGATAAAGGTCTTCTAATAAGTACAATATTTTATTTTATATATTTTCCTAAACAGAAACTGTTTCAAGTAAATTCAAAATCTTTTTTTATTCACCTTTCTTTTGTTGAAAAACTAAAGCAAGAACATGTTAACTGATATTTTTGTCGATAATTGGATGTATATCTATTAGATTTTTTATGATTTTTCAAATAAACTAAGGTGACAAGATTTTATAAATATGAAAGGAGGACACTAAAATTTTTGTACGAGAAGACAAAAGGGATATCTGGTCAATTTAAATAAACGCACTTATATTGCTCAAAAACGGCTAAAAGATAGTGGAAAATATACACTATTCTTTTACAACGATGTGTTAACATGTTCTTGCCATAAATATGTTTTGACATTTGAATCTATAGGTTCTTGTGTTTTTGTAATAGATTTCTTTTTCTTCATGGGAAAATATTGTTGTTAAGAAGTACATTTATTTACATTAAATCTATGTGTAGGAAAAAATATAATATAATTTGAGGTTATGTCATATTTGCCCTACATAAAAAAATGATTTCTGATGAAATATGCTCTTTTCAATTTATTATTTTTTGCCTTTTTAGTTACCATTGAATGAAAGACGTAATATAATTATTAAACTGTATTTTTAGTACATATTTTGTATTTAAATAACTACATTTTTTTTGCTTAGGAGCAAAAAAAAACATTTTTGGTTATGTTATAAGTGCTTTTCATAAAAATATCATTAACTATTTCTAATAAAGTTTGATGTTTTATATTTAATAAATTGTTCAAATGCTTAAATTTTCTATTGAGCAGAAGGTATTCTTTAATGATTCAGCCGTAGTTTGCTTGCCGAGAAGAAGATTCATTGAACAACATTTCACTCTGTATTTTTATATGAATTATTTATTTATTTATTTTATTAATTTATTTAGATAATATAGTTAATTTTTACACTAAACATACATATAATATAAACATAAACAGAAAAAATAAAAAAAGACTTGATATTATAATATATTTCTTAGTGCACAAAGGTGTTTCTTTATTCCATTTAGGAAGCCCGCTAGATTGTCATTAAGATCTTAATTATTAAATCACAGTTCAATTTGTAACAATGATAATGGCATATGCACATAATATGGTTCTTTAATGGTTGTACAAAAGTTTTCTAAGACGCTAATACAACATGTTACTGAGTTTTGTCATGAGTGAGATGTATCTTTCTATTTATTGGCAATTTGGTAGGACGTTAGAGTTTATTCTCTAACAATAAAACACATGCTTTAAACCACAGTTAAATACTGAGTAAGCTTTTCTCATATAATACTTGTTTACTGAGCTTTAAAATTTTACAATCTTAAGCAATGTTTCAAGATTGAAGTATAAAAAATATGTTAAAAGTTGTTTATATACATAATTATAGTCATATAATCTTGATTAATTTAATTTCAGAGCTGCTGAAAAAGACTATTTGTCTAAAAAGCCTCCAATTGGGAATGTCACAGATCCGTATATACAGAATAAAGGTATGGTCAAGACCAAGTCTTCTAGTACAATTCAGACAACCGGAGACGTTAAAGCACCAAGTCACGCTAGGACACTTCAGAAGTTGTACGCGAGCAATCTGCACGTCTTCAACAAAAACCAAAGGAACGTCATGAGCAACGAGACGGAGGCGATCAAGCCTAAGAAGAGACATCCGTTGTTCAAAAACAACTCCACGGAGTGTCCAATATCCAAGGAGAAGACCACCACAAAGACTAGGAGTGGATTCACAAGACTGAAGTCTGATGAGACCTTCGTTAAAAACTCGATCAGTAAGGAACCTATTTTGATCGATTACTCTTCAATATAGAGCAGCTGAATTGGTACACGTATTAGGGCAATAATAGTCATGTAAGACAGCAACGGTTGAGATAGATATTATAGAACGTAAAGTGCGTAGGTTTAAAGTGCCTGTTCCTGGTTTGATTGAAATCAATATTTTGTACCTAAATTACGGTAAAGTTTGATATTGATTAGGCGTTGTATTGGTTTGTTTGCAAAGAAAATGGCGCAGTTAAAGGTAGCCCACGTGGTTGAGTTTTTGGTAAAATGTCAATTAAAATTATATGTTACATAAAGTTTGTAGTGTGTACAGAGGTTTTCTATACGTATAATATAAATTGTTTTAGGGTTATTTTTGAGTGCGTCAATTATAGTTTTTTTTATACGATTTATTTATGTATTATTTTAATTTTATTTTTTTAGGAAAAAAAGCCTGGTATTGAAATTAATTTTGATCGAAGATATTATCGAGATTTATTTGTGGTTGTATATTTTTATATTACAAATTTTTTATTGTAATTATTTATTTAGACACATTTAATTGTATCTTTTTGAGAATTTAATTTTTTAAATAAAAGTATATAAATATGATTTTTTTAATATTAATAACCAACATAAAGATGTAAACCTGTGAAATGATTTATCACCACGGAACGAAGAAAAAGTACGCCTAAAAAGAGTTCCATATCTGATTTAAATTAAATGGATATGTATTATTATCGATCAACAGAGTTTAGGTATTGCTTGTCACAGAGGCAAACTATTGTACATATATTTAAGTAAAAAACATTATTAAAGTCACAATGACGAATGTAAAAGTACTAACTTCAGAACCCAAAATTCTGTTGAGAACAATAACGCATTACAGTCTATTTATTTTTAGCAGTCAGTTCACAAAAGCATCGTTCAACGCATGATTATGTGCTCTTAAATTTCTGACTTGCGACTGGTTCGTCGCCTTGAGGGGCGGTACTGGTATGTGTATGTACATAGGGCGGTATATGTTTTATTTATTATAATCCTTGCACTGCTCTACGTTTATTTCTAAGCTATTTTTTTTGCTAATTCAATCTTGTTCTCAGCGATCACATGAATTCTGTGTGTATTTGTTTTTGTGCACCGAATTTTGGTAATATGACCAAATACATGAAAGCTCTGGGCTCAAATTCCATGTTGTGTCTGCAATACTGTAGCTAGACTAATTTGCGCCTGGGGGCGAAAATACTATTTGGCGCCCCCCCCCTATTTTTTTTCACAATTTTCGAATACGTTTATTATAACCACTGGGAAATTTTTAGGCAGATGGAAAAAATATTGTACATAAATATCCACTTGAAACTTACAGTAAAATAAATGACATATAAAATAACGAAACACCAGTAAACAAATACGTTAAGACTAATAATAACTAATTTAAAAAAAACATTTTATGCTAGTGTTATGCTTTCAACTGTTTTCGAAAAAAGTGACAACCAATGAATATCGCTTGGGTAAGTGTTTCATATAAATTTTAACTATAATTATCATAGTTTACAAATAATGACATGTGACTTCTAGCAAAATCAAATATATTCTTTGAAAATGGGTTATTATTATATTATTATTATTATAATTATATTACGGCCATACGTGTCTGGAAGATCAGAATCAGTGGTTTTTATATAGTTTTAATTCCGATCGATAATCACAGATAACGTTTTCTCAGATTTTCCAAAACTTACGGATGAATAATTAAAATAAATCGAGTTAGGTTGTGCATTGTGACATTTATTCAGGGACATAATTTAGGGGGGGGGGGCAGGTGGGGAAAAATATGATAGCTGTCCTTACCGACATTACTACGGACTTATGATAGTATTGGTTAAAATATATTCAAACCGAATTTTGGGCAATAGGAGGGCGCAAAAACAGAAGTAAAAAATTCACGTCAAAAGGAATAAAATTGTGTCGGTGACGGCGACGGCACGGTTTTATTGCTTTTGACGTAGATTTTTGATGAAGGGATAATTATTTTTTGCGCTCACCTATTGGTTAAAATTCGGTTTAGGTATGCTTCATTTGATTTTCACTTATTGCAATGGAAAATTTACAATAAATAAAGAAATAAATGACAGTATTATCAAGCAGAATTTATCAGATGGTGAGGGTGAAATAGGCAAAACAAGGTTTAGATTTTAAAAATGTTATGCCTCAATCATTATTTAAGAAAAAAAAAATTTTGAGAAAAATCGCTGAAATTATTTTTTTGAAAGCGACTGTTCATTGGTCTTTTAAGTGTCATCTCGGTCGATTAGGCGTAGCTTCGCTTAGAACGAATTCAGCGAAACTCTCGTCTATTGCAAGTCGGAAGCTAAGTGGTAGTTCCGGATAAAGTTTCAGAAAAATGTATTTAGTGCTGTAGTGTTCTGGCAGAGATACCTCTCAAAATTACAAAGAGTCCAACATCTTTTCCAGTCTAGGACCTGATTTCGAGTCTTTGTTATTGTCTAACACAGATTTTATAGACCGCATATCAACGTAATGATAGATATGCGATTAATAATAATTGGCAACGTCGCCACTCTATGGAATCTATAATCCGGGGATACTTGGTTTGGTACATGTTCGACGAAGATCGACCCTCATCTATGTTCACAACTTTATGCAAGTGCTTTGAAACCGTTTTAGGACGTTTCGTAAAAGATCCAAGTGATACAAATCAATTAGAGATCCATTTTGGAAATTTTCAGACTTAATTCGTCGCAATGGGTGGTCTCGACACTGTTCCGCACTTTGCTGTTACAAATTATTTTTCATTACATAGTTTGAGATATAATTAAAAAATAATTTCCTAAAATAATAAGGACACACGTCTTTAGTAAATTAATATTTTTACAGTGTTTTTACTACTATGTATACTCGAAATTTAAGCGTAAAGAGTATTAAAATGAATCAACACTCGCCGATTTTTTTATGTATTACTACAATACTGTATATTATAGTGACGGATCTCTTTGATAAAATAGTTTTTTATTATTCCTGTCTTCAGTTTAGCACATTATCGTGAAGATTTCTAGTTCATAATGTAGGTCAAAACGAATTTGATCAAGAGGACCTCCCGCTGTCAACAATTGCATTGTGTACAACGGTGGAACCGAGACAAAGGCCTCCTACCGATCTAGACCTAGACCTAGACCCAGCTCTGACCTCGATGGTGCAACAATATTATTTTTTCCCCTACCCGAAATAAAGAGAATTCAATTAAACTCGCCGGATGATTTATGCCTCTAGAATATATGCCGCGTGACACTTACGTACAGATTGCATTCTAATTGTAGAATTTACGACCGCGCTCCAAAAAATATAAAATACTTACTTAGGCCGCCGTAGAAAGTTATTATTTATACATCTGGTAGGTTTTAATTGTTTCCTAGGTTAAAATTTTACTACTTTTACCGCGTTGCACGTGGAAAACGGTTTTGTAGGAGAAAGTCCCGAGTGCAATTTTGCGGTTGGTGTATCTCTGTGTGCCCACTTCTCCCGTCTTCTCTAGGTCTGTGTCTCGAGATTCGAATCTTTTAGAGAATGTATTTATAACAGGAGGAAAGCGTGTAAAATGGTTAAAGGCGAAGAAGGCGGAGAGAGGCGCTCCGTGGGAACTGAGTTACCATGTTTGCTAAAAGTGTCATGAAAACAGTACCAAATACCGTTCGATCGTCGCTCGGTGTTCAATCGCTGGCATTCTTTAATATCAGAATCTTCGGAAGCCGATACGATATGAACAGGGCTGGCATTGCACACTATACACCATTAAAAATGAATTATAAAAATATTACTAGTTATTTTATCATCACATATTAGGTTTTCTTAGCTCTTTTGAATCTCAAGGATGAATATTGTTGTGTTTTTAAAAAGTTTTATTTGTTTGAAATGTGATGCAGATGTGTCTTCCTAAACTTAAAAACGCAGAGAAAAATTAGATATAGTATATTTTTGCTCTGAATAGTAAATATTTATGATAACATATAGGTGTAGATAAACGAAACATTAACATCGCATTACAAAAAAAGTTTCGTCCTTGTCTCCCGATTTTAACCGATAAGCGTTTTTTATATAAAAATTTAAAACGCAAAAATTCATAGCCTGCTAAAATATGTAACCTAATTTTTATACCGGAAAATTTGTAAATAACTGCAGTAATTTGTTTTTGCTTAAAGAACCGCTTCAAATAATGCAGTGAAAATAGGTATACCACATGTACTAGAACCATTTTTAATCTCTGCCCTTTTTAAGTGCAGTTTAGGAAGTTGAAGAATCTTTTTAAGTGTTCTAATCTCTTTCTGACATAGGATCATCTACATACATATATCGTGGCAGCCCTGATTATGCGTGTATTATTTATATTGCCAATAAATACACACGCATACATCATTCGTTCGCAAGCAGTAGTCGTTAATCTTTTTGCTCTTCCCATATCGCTTTATCGCCCGCGCTTGATCGATAATCTATAATCATAAGTCAAAAGCGACGGCTCATCTGTCAAAGCGATCAGCTGGAACGCGGACGCCATCTTATTATCTTAGCTGCGCGTGCGCACGAAATTTCTTCCAATTTATCACGTAATCCATTGTCTTGGCTATACATTATTCCGTCGAAAAAAGTTAATCGCGGCTGATTTATGACGTGGATGTGATGAAGAGACCGGGTCATGTACGCGGTGGTCGTTAGCCGACTTAACGGAAATCGCGATAACGTCACGCGTGCACTTTGCACGTTCGTTAATCTGACGGATTTCAGGAAACGTGACCATGTAAATAAGAAGTTGACGCATTGCATCCATGAACTGCGTTTTTGGAGTAGCAAGTTCTTCATATGTGATATTATCATAAAAACAATAATCCTTAAGTACGTTTTCAAAAGCTTTGAATAGCGACATTATATTATCTGTATGTATCTATATATTGGATTAGATTCAGGACAGATTTAGTGTGCCCTTGTCAAACAGAAAGGCGCTTGTTATATATTTAATATATGTATATTAATAGAGCAGGTGTTAGTGTCGGGCGTCGGTGTCGAATTGCGGATGTAGCAGGTCATCAAGTTAATATGTCTTTGGTGCGCTTCTTAAATACAGAGTGTATGAAGTCTGAGTTCTTGCGAACCCTTTTATATGTTTGATGCGAGCATCTTTCACATAACAAAAGGTGAACTAGTCTGTTTTTTAGAACTGCAACTACATTTACATAATGTTTCATTGTCTTGAATTCAAATACGTACCTTAGTTTCTTTGGTCAGAACATTTGATTTTATTTCTTATTGAATCTTTTCTTCTCATCGTCGTCCTCGTTTCCAGTGCTTGAAACGAAACTAAGAGTTCTCCAGAGAAATTTCTCTAATGCTGCTCAAGCTAGGGTATGTAATTGTCGATCGAGTATTTGACGATGCTTAATGTGCGCTTTTGATCGGCGTTTAACATTGGAAAATCGATCGCTAACGACATTTCCATGCCCTCTGGCCATTTTCCTGACCATGCTGCCACACGGCCACGCACTTTCTAATGAGACGTCAGTGAAATACTACCATTTCATACTGATTGAAAATTTTCATTAACTGCCGGTGCAACCTAGATTCGTGGCGAATATTCGATTTAGAAATTATTATAACCTGCCTATGTCGCAGTTGTGCAAGATGAAGAAAATTAAAATGGAAACATGTAGTCAGTGAAAAGCAGGCAAAGAAACAAAAATATTCGGATGATTAAGGGTATAAACACCACCCTCATTTTAAGAGTATTAAGAACTTTACTTGAAATATGCCATTTGGTAATAATATTAATCCTATGTAAATGTAGCTAATTGCATCGTCATCTAATTAGTGACACGCATGAATGGATTAACTAGCTTCTCATCTGTCTCTATCTACTATTTAACATAACAACCGATAAGTGAAAAGGCTTAGAATAATGAGCGGGATAAGAATACACTGTTGAACTTGAATTAAACCGATTAAAAAACAAGGATATTTCTTGAATTTTCCACACAAAATATGATACATTTGACTTTAAATTTGATTTATAATAATTATGATGCATTAGTCATTAGTTTTTTTTATAAATGGAATTTGAGTTATGGTGCAATTTTATTTTTACATTTTTTACTTTTGCAGTAGTGCAATAATTTAGCAGTGGATTGACCTGGTCGTGAAAAATCAGCTGTAAAGCTCACATTGTTTTTGTTTTTAGTCCACTCGTACGGTTACTGAAGCGATAAACATGCATCACTATACTGAACTTTTATTTGTCGGTCTGGACCGCCCAAATCTTTGCTACTAAATTAGTCGTAGAAGACATAATAAAAAGATTTTATGCAACCAATTAATTTATGTCCCTTAAATCTATTATACAAAAATAAGTTTTTGTGTCGGCGTAAACAAGCGATATTGCGTATCCGAGTAGATCAAATAAACGGTATATATTTAAAGTTTTAAAGCACTTGCATAAAAACAGGGACTTTATTAGAAGATAGAATAGAATCGGTGCTTGAATATCTTCACAAAAATGCGGTTCATTACCACTAAAATTCTTTGTGGAGCTGCAGATCATTGTGTCCATAATGTTATTATATACTGCTACTCGACTATTTTCATTTGACTTAATTAAAAAAAGCCTGCTACAAGGCTCATATTGATTCGAAATTTTTCATCTTAACACTACCCAAAGATATAAATGCTAGAGCGCTGCTCTACTTAGGTTAATATTTCAAATGCGGTTTCTATTTTAAGCTACTGTTATACCTTCGTGTTACATATATGAATAATTATGTAACTTGTGGAAACTCTTTAAACTATCTGTGACCTGCTTTTCACTTTGATCAATAATTAAACTGAGTAAAAATTGTTTCATTGACTCTGCTTCTTCTTATAAGATTACTTTTTCTATCGGGCGTTTCACAATTTCTATATGAATATCCATATGCTCCAAAGGACATTACACATAAAGCTCAAGCTCTTTTCTTCTTTGAGAGCCACTGGAAAAGACATGGGCTTTCGGATCGAGGTCTGTGATCGTTTGGAAATGTACCGATGAAATAATTATTTGCAGCGCTCGCGGTTTGAACTTAGAACTGGTTCTTGGGTAAAAACGCGGCTCTGAAACACACCGCTGTAATTAAACGCGAAAACGTCACGTGACTTTGGCCTCAAGAGAGGGAATTTTGCGACCAGCGAGCAATTTTAGCTAATATATGTAGGTGAAGTCGACCGTTAGCCGCATAAGTAATTGTTATTAACAAAAGGTTGCATGAGCCGGATTTTGAGTAAAATGATAAAATAATAATTTAATTTAATAATATTTATATGTTTAAAAAGAAAATCAATAGAAAAAAACTGTAAAATTCTAAAACTATTTTATTAATGTTACAAAGTAAATCAAACCTTTGATCCTTCTAATAATTGATGAACGAAGGAAATCAAATATTTTTGTAATATATCAAATGCACAAATAAACATATATATTATGTGTTGAAATATTAATTAAATGTGTATAAAATAAAAATTCCCAGTCCCAGATTAAGCATTGCACGTGCATAGCCTTTGCCTTCCTGTGATGTAAACCAAGTGTACATATGTAAACTGTACAATTATATTTAATTATAGCCACTCCTCCGTTATACACTTACATATTAAATAATGTATTAACAATGCATATAATTATCAGACGTAACTAAAATACAATTTCTGTCAAAAAATTGGTCACAAATGTATGAATATCGTTATTTGCGTTCAGGATTTATAACTTGATTTTTATGTATTAATTTGGTGATAGTTAAATATTATATAAAATAGTTAAAATAATATGTTTTTTAATAATAACTTGGACATTATTGCATATAAAATTTTTTTGGCGACTATGCTATGTCCTAATGACCATTTTATTTATGGTATAAAAGTTTCGAAGAAGGCTGCGAAAAGTCGAAGACGACAAAAAATTGTCGTCTGAAAAAAATATGAAAAAATAATAATCGCTGAACTATTATTAAAAAGATTACTAGAGAAGCTGGTATCTCTCCTGGAACATGCTAAGTTTTTTTCTGTAGCAGACAAATTTTAGAAATAAATTGACGACTCAGAATCGCTTCAAACCGTAACAACATGTGACGAATCAGTGACTTATGGTTATGCCATTAAAGTAAAAGCAAATCGTATAATTGTATGCGCCCTGAAGAGTCTACATCAAATAAAGCACAACAAGTTCAATCGAAAGTCAAGGTATTCCTAATTATTTTCTTTGATTATAACGGAATAATCTAACGACGGCGGGTCAGAATCAAATTTATAAATTGCAATTACATGTCTACAGATCAGATGTTATCACTTAAGAATTTAATAAATATAAACAAATATTATTTCAGCTTAATAAAGTAAAACATAAAATTAAATTAACATTAAATAACATAAAATAACATGTGACCCGCGGTGCAGGTCATAGTTTCGCCAATGTTGGTAAAGTTCATTACAATTTTTTAACACCAGTTCATAGTCAATAAATATTATTATTTATCTTGAAGTTTCATGGCGTTTTATTAAGTAAAAATTATGGGTTAACAAAAGCTCAAATTCCACTATTAATTCATGTTTTATGGTTGCAATGCCGTAGCAACAGTGTTCACAAGATATGGCCCTTTTGTTAAGATAAAGAGGACGTTAAAATTATGAGTTTGATTATATAAAATAGTGCATTTAAAAATTGTTTTGCGTATTGAAAAGTGTTTTATATCTGACTTCGTCTAAGAATAATTATTTATTCCATATAGTCAATTTTATTTGTTCTGCTATTAAACAAATATTTATAAAATTGGCTATATACAATATTTTTAGTCTCTTGTATTTATGTATTGCAGTAGCACGTAGTCGGTCGTTGTTCAGTTAACTTGCAACTTGATAGTACAGTTGATTTAGAAATGGCAGAGCGCTCGTTACCGAACGTTCTCAACCTAACCTAACTATATTTTTTTAATTAAATGCCTGTAGCTCGATTATCAAAATAAAAATTGATTAGAAGGTTGTCTGAAACAATTGTATAAACTGAGATACACTTACATTTTATTTAGGGGCAAAGTCAATGAACTAAAAAAGTTACTTCAAGAAAAGGTGAATGATGAAGATTGTGTTTTTTAATCCGACTAAGCAAAATCCACTCTGATGATAAGTTTCAACGATTTATTTGTCCGACTTTAATTATTATAATTAAAGTATTGGACAATACAGACTCTTCTATTCAAATCTTCTTCATTTCAGTCACCGTTAAAACTGTTTGTCATCTCATGTACGCTAATGGCTTTTAGTTGCACTTAATTTTTAGCGAATGGGTTCTCATCATTCCGTACGTTTACTTGACTTTCACCGATCGCATTGCTTTCTTCCGCTTCTACTACTTGTGTGAGTGAGTGTCTTCATTCCTAATTCGCTATGTGTCGCTTCTTCTCGGCTTCTTTTTTCACACCCATACAAATGACCGCGTTGACCTTGAACGCCTTACCTACTCCAATAAACACTCCCTCTAATTAAATCGAGCCTCTAATTCGCTTTCATGGAGCACGCCTATTCCGTGTAGCCAGTGACGTCGCGTGACGGTGGTTATTTGTCAATAAAAAATATTTGTAATTAATGTAAACGCAAAATGGCATTTAACAGTTTATGATGCTATTTTATTGGCGTTAAATAGAAATAAACAATCGACACAATTTTAGCTGCATGGATTAGTCAAAGCCTAAGGTCACCATTGCGGATCGTTGTACCGCAAGGCATTGCTGACTTTATTATATTATAACAGACCATTATACTGACTGTAATATTTTATATGAATAAATATTGTTGTGAACGGTTTTATGGAGATGCTCGTAAAAGAAATCTCGTCCCTGGGTTGAGGAAGCTCAGTGGCTGCACGGCACCTCTGGGGGGCACTGGCTCTCTGGGAGACGCTGTTGTTTTTGATGTAGCATCTAGGCTGTAATTAAATCTACTGCAGTTTCGAAATCAACGAGAAGCTATAAATATCTAATTTTCCTGCGGCGACAAATATTTTAATTTAAATTATATATTTAGTGAAATTTACATCTCTATATTTTTTATATTAAATTTGAAGATAAAGTTTTATTTTTCAAAAGAGTGGTTTTAATAATAAATTTTTATTAGGTGGGAAGGAAGGTCCTCGATAGCATAAAGGTTGTGAAACACTGCTCTAGAACAAGTTGTAGAGCAATATTAAATACAGTCACGGATGACAACTAAGCTGCAATTATCCCTTGAATGTAGCTCGATATATTTTATCGCTTGACATTTGCCAGAGAGATATGGATCTCAAAACTCAAATTTAGAAAATTTGGATGCCTTCTGAAAATACACTATCAGCCGATTTTAACAAAGGTTAGTATTCGTATGAGGTCCTCTTTCATTAAATCACATCCGTTGCAACTGCCCCCGGTATCTGCTTTAACGCATTCTTTCAATGGAAACTGGACTAAAAATTCAATATTAATGGTCTAGGGGTCCCACGACATAAATATCAATCAATCCAACTATACTTCAGCATGGATAGAACTATGATCTTCGGCGAGAATAAATCAACAGAAATTTTCATCGATGAGTCACCCCTTATCTGACAATGCCAAGAAACCGTCACATCACGTACGTCAAAAATATGTTAGACTAATAGTTTAAGCATGTTTGATATTTGGTTAAGTAGAAAAATATTTTTTGTTGTTTTATGATGCTGTATAAAAATTAAGTAATTAATTTACTTTAAAATAATAATATTTGCAGCTATGTCAAGCATGTTTTTTATAAAATAATTGTTCACTATTTCTTATATTATAATATGCTCTTTTCCATTTAAGAATATATTTGAAAAAATTAAAATCTTTTATTTTCACACATTCTTTACATATAATGTTAAATACAATTTTATCACATCAAAATTATTAATCAGCTCTAGTAATTTGAGCGGTTTCATAATCTGCGCTAGGATTTGTGGGTTTTGCTACCTGCTCGGCGATTTTTAAAATAATAATAAAATAAAAATTATTTAATTGTTTTTACGGGAATGAAATATTTTAGAATGCGGAATCCGACTGCACTACAAGCTGACTTTGCGGTGTCATGAACAAACATCGTTTATGTTGGATATAGCCATTATTTTTTGTTAACTGTTCACTGAACAAGGTTAACTCATAACCGCAGAAAGCAATCCCGGGATGTGATCGTGTCCCACAAACGTATACAAATGTCGGTCGTCCCCGTGTGAAAATTGCATAAGTGCGGCGTTTAGATGCGTGTTGACACGTCCAGCCACGTGTCGAGCGTGCGTGACATGTCAGGCACGCGTCTCATCACTTTTTGTAATATGTGTACTTTCAATTCCTACGTGTGAATGTCTCACTCGACGAGTCACGTCCTGCGCTTGACGTAGGTCGCTAGAAAAGGGAAAAAAGTAGTGTGCTACACTTAAAGCAATGCGATACGTAACGTGGTTCTGGCAACGTCTTTTTAACTCCCTTGGCATCTATTTTTAGTGTTTAAAAAACATTGACAATCTGCGAAACATTTTTTTTAGTATTACGTAAATATGACGTCATTATTTATTTTTTATTTTTAAACATGTAAGAAATTTTTGGCTACTTCTCAATCGCCGGTCCTACTAAAAAAGGACCAAAACAATAACAGATACGGTGACAGAAAATATGGAAATATTGGTATGATAAGAAGCTATGTAAAGTATGGGTAAAAATATGGAAAGATAAGAAGCTACAATTTAATTTATCACATTTTTACAAGTAAGAATCAAATAAAGAACATCTAAACCGAATTTTGACCAATACGAGAGCGCAAAAAACAATTATCCCTTCTCAGAAGTCAAAAATCCACGTCAAAAGCAATAAAATCGTGCCGTCGCCGTCGCAGTGAGAACGCTCGTTACCGAGCGTTCCCACTGCGACGGCGCCAACACGATTTTATTGCTTTTGACGTGAATTTTTGACTTCTGAGAAGTGATAATTGTTTTTGCGCCCTCCTATTGAGCAAAATTCGATTTGAATACACTGTAATCAATACTCTCATATCAATAAATTTTGAAATATAGTTATATTTAATTTTTTATGCGCTTCGTGGTATAGGAAAAGCTGCTTTAAATTGAATATAAATGATATTTGAATATCTTTTTTTTGGTAAATTTTATAAATTGAATATAAATGATATTTGAATAGCTTGACAAGAAGTGATCTCTGGCATCTTTTTTGTTTTAAAAAAAGCACTGCCAATAAGTATGTGCGATACCAATACCAATAAGGGATAACAATAGCAATTGTCATGTGTCTTGTTAAGTCTTAAGTCGTTTCTCGAAACGACTAAAGACTTTTTTTGAAGATCAAGATTTAAATTATATGATTAGAGATTGAGCCTTGGCTTCTTTTGTGTTGGAACAAATTTGACAAGCAAAATATAAGGATAAGTCATAATATTCATCTATGTCGATTTGGCGTAAGCTTTACTGGTGACAAGTTAAAGACTATTTTGTTTTTTTTCAAGTCAGAAATGATTTGCATACGGCGGTGTTTCAGCTTATATATTGTCAGAGAATCACAAGAAAATTATTTTTCCATCAGATCTTTTCTTGGACAATATTTAGTGATTAGGCTGTATTAGATATTATATGCGTTAAACGTTAGGATTTGTAGGTTTTGCAATATTTTTTTTATTTTTGCGAGAAAGTCGCTATTCCTACATTTTTTTATCTCGTTTAAAAAGCGGTAATTGTGCTGGTGGGGAAATTTCAGCGTTATATCGCTAGCGTATTATTTTTAAATTATTATATGCTAGTTTTTTTGACTTGTCGGATCATGTAAAATTTAACTAAAATGTAACGATTCAAGGCGATGACCACAAGTGTATTGTACAAAACTAATGATGGCAAAAATAAAGGCAATCCATAATTATATCCAATATGCAAAGCTTATAGAAGAAAAAGATAAATATATTTATTAAAAAACAACTGCTATGAATGATTTAAGGATTTTCACATAAAATAGTTAAAAAGGATGTATTCAATTAAAATAATCAGTAAAATATGTGCAAAACACTAAATAAAAAATGCAACTAGTGAAAATGTATGTACACTACATATCTTGGTTTTAGATGTTTTTGTATTTTAACTAAAATTATTAAGACATTATGGAAAAAATCACTGTCTTATATATATAATATAATAAAAATCGTATAAAAGTGCAATGATTACACATTATTAAAATATTCAATCTGTACAATAAACTAGTAGTACTATAGGCCATGGATTAATAACTGAAATACTTGGGTTCAAATCCCATATGATACCTAGTGTATTTATGTTTCGATTAGAATTACTGATTATTAAATAATTATAATTCCAATCGAGCATCACATATTTCATAGATGTTCTTAATCTTATAAATGAATATTGTTGTAAAAATAAAATAAAATCGAGCGAGGTTTTAATAGCTTTTAATTTTTATAATAAAATAGACTTTGATTTTAGTGTGGTTCCTCACTATTTACTAAGTATTGGGTTAACGCCTGTCATGTTGCAATAAAATATTTACAATAAATTTTATATAAAACTAAATAATTTATTTAAAAAAAATTGGGTATTTATATGTAGGAATAAAGCGTAGGTACGCCACTGATTAAATAAAGTAGAATTAACAGCACACATTAAAAAATATGTATTTAAATAAAATTCGAAGTGCAAGTTTAATTATAATTTATGATTTATAATTATAAATTGATTTGAAATATCACCATGGTAATAAATTAAAGTGATACATCAGTTATCTGCTTATGGCCAAAATCTGAATTTAATAAATCAAAAGAAGAAAGGTTTTAGTTTGAAAGTCTAAATTGGATCTTAGATGTATAATTTAATTATAAATTTAATCGTAAATGACCGTCATATCGCTTTTTAAGACATCAACAAGAAAGTCGGTCAATCATGCTGTATTATCGGTTCCATAATGAAAATTGACGTTTATTATTATTCGATATCAAACCAATTGATCGATAAAGCGATGAATGAAAATTAATCAATTGTGAAACATAACAAGTTTCATATTGTAATCTACTATTATATAAATAAATTTTGTATATAAAAGTTAAAGTTTCTCACGGGTTATTTTTTTATATTTTATTCGATTGGAAATAAATTAGTTTTTTTTTGTATGAAAAGTATCCATTAAATATATTTGGTGTTGGTATTACGGAACAGAACTGATTAATTCGTTTCGGTGTCTGGGTGTTGAATAATATTTTTACATTATGGCTGTGCGTTTTATGGGTGAGTAATGTATATTTTTTTTATAAAAAAATGAAACTGAAAAATGCAAGGACAATGCACTGAGCTATGTTACGAAAATGCACGTACTTTACCATAAATACAAATAAAAACACAGCTATGTAAGTATGTAGGTAAAATTCTTGCCTCTCGACAGAAGCACAAAATTAATAGAATGCCTCAGATACTTATCAAAAATATATTTATATATATTTTTTATACATTTAGTAAATATTAATATCTATAAAATTTGTTTAAGAATGCCATTTAGATAAACAAAAAAATATTGCTGGGGACAAATTTTACAATGAACCGGATTTCAATTGATAAGATAATACACAGCTTATGTCAAATCTAGTTCTGTGGTTTAAAGTATTGAACAATATATTAAATAGTTTGTAATGGATTGGATTATAGACAATCATATCAAAGTTTGCTATTACTAGAGACTTTTTGTACTTAATAGTTTCACTAATATGAACTTCAAAAATTCATATATAAATCTATTTTTGTTGGAATTTTACTGTAAAATTGATTTTGTGTTAGGATATGGCGGCCAAAATGTGTCACACGGACGAGAAATAAAATAAAATTCCAATTGTTCTGGTGGCAAATTAGCGAGTCAGCAAACATGTACAATAGAATAGTGGTAAAGTTCGTAATTAACAATTGAAAGACTTGAGTTTAAATTCGATATGAACCTTTGTGTTTATTAATTTCTGTCAGTTTTAATACCTAATATTCTAGGGCATATTAGATATTAAGACATCAATAGTAATGAGCTACTTTAGGTTATGAATAATACTGATTGTTATATAATATATTTATAATTATAGTTAGCTTGTTAAAAAATATTTTTCGTTTTTTTTTTGAGAAAGCCAAGTGCCAAATTAAGTATTTTTATTTTTCAAGAAATTTACTAATTTCGTAAAAATGAGATATTTTTTATTGTTAGAAAATAAATTTGTGCGAATAATATTATTTTTTTTACAACAGATGCATTTTTTTATATTGCTGCATAAAAAGGGCGAGTCTATGCCAGTTTAATGAAAATATTAATGTTTTCCTTAAAGCCCTTAATAAAAGTAGAATATATTTGAATGACAAAAAATGTTTATTATTTTCTCAACTGCTCTAATGGTTCTTATCTATGCTTCGGTAATCTAAGAACTATAATAATAATCAGATAAGAAAAAAATAGCCTGCGTGGGAATCTGCAGATTGCAAAAACGCATGGAGGATTTACGCTTACAGCATAAAATCTGCCTGTTAGCGAAATTAAATCTCGTTTTTTTAATAATCTAAAGAGGTTTTCTATGTTTTTATTGTTATTACTATTTTATCTTTGCTTCGGTAATTTAAAAACTATAATAATAATCAGATAAGAAAAAATCGCTTTGCGTGGGAATCTGCAGATTGCAAAAATGTATAAAGACTTTACGTTTACAGCATAAACTCTGCCTGTTAGCGAAATTAAATCCCGATTTTTTAATAATCCAAAGAGATTTTCTATCTTTTTCTTGTTATTGATATTTTTCTATGATTAGGGAATAAATACGTGAGCCAGAAGTTCCTTCGTAACTAGACGCTCTGTAATCAGTCAAAGTAGATCGATTCGCTCTGGTTCTCCAATAAACCGTGTCCATTATAGCAAATTATAATCCTTTAAGGTTTCTAACCCTAAGGGGTGAGACTTTGCTGCCAGTAAGATGCTGGTAAAAACTGGTAATGATTTTATTCTATAATATATTGCAAGAAACTATTGTAAGCGATTATTGTTATTCTTCGAGCGAATGTGGTATTGATGTCTTTTCTCTCCAGATTTAAGTATCAAGGGTTGCAAAGCTCGCTGGCAAATCATAACCATACAGCGACCGTTCAGCCAATACTCGTTTATTCGATTTACGAAATATATCCACGCCTCTAGAAAGTGACATTTGCTTAATAGATATAATTGAAGGTGCTTTTTGTCTTATGACGGTTTTGTTTCCGCGACCTTTACGCAACAAAGAAATATGCTTTTTATGCAGCGAAGCGTATTTACAACATGCTATTTATATGTTACCCTTTTTCCATAGACGTAAAGGAGGGTACTAATTTGTGGGGATCTCATTCTTGAGACTCACGTTAATGAGTGTGATCAAAAATATTCATTCATCAATAAGGATAAAATAGACAATAGGTGGACCACATAAAGCCCTCGTTACGACTAGAAAAAAAGAGTTTCCCGTAAATAACACGCAAGGAGTCTTCGGTGCATTGAATCAATATTTGTTCGCTACGAAATGGTCACGGGAAACAACATATCACCGGAAGACAAAAAGCACTGAAAAGCCACAAAACTTCCGTTGTATAATTCGACCTCGATGTCCATCAAGCAAATGTCACTTTCTAAAGGCGTATACATACATATTTCGTTGTTTTAAGAAGCGAGTGCAATGATTGGCTGGATGATCGCTGCATGATTGTGATTGGTTTCCAATGATAATCAGGCAGACACTTGCAGATTCGGCCCGCCATCATACGAGCACCGCAGCAAAAAGGTATCAACCTCCGCTATACCGTCGCTGCCATACCAATCAGAACTCTAATGATCTCCGCCAGCTTTTCTACCACTGCTCAGAAAATAACGATCTCGCCCATCATAGTGTGTAATAAAATTCTCACTAGTTTCCAACTGCATCTTACTGGCTGCAAAGTCACCCCTCTTAGGGTTAGAAACCCGATACTTTAAAAATAAGCTATTTTAGCTATTTGAGAATATAATATATGTTTAAAAAAATAGGGATGATATCAATGGAAGTTAAAAAGAGGCATTCTATTATTCAAATCATATTTCTAAACTTTCCACTAAGTTGAGTGTTACCTTAAATTCGGATGTAAGAGTCTGACTTCAGAAGACTCTGCGCTACGAAGGACTACAGAGAGCCTGCGAGATAGCGCCACAGCGCATACGCTCCCTAGAACAGTAGTCTCTAAAGTGGTGTACGGCAAAAAAATATAGATAAACAAAAAACTTGTATTTTTAAATTCCACGAGTATAACTTAAATGTTGCATATATATTATTTATGTATATACATATATGTATATTTAGGGGTACGCTTTTGTCATAAGGATACGATTAAAAAAGTTTAGAGACCTCATCATCCGACGGCTAACGCCTTTCATATTAGAAATTATACACAGATTAATAACTGTCAAGTAAATTTTTAAACATAGATTTTTTGACAAACCTGATTTTTCACAAGTGTATTTTATGTCTTAAATTTATTTAGTCTATTCTATTTATGTTTTAATTTCAGATGCACATAAATATTCTATAATAAAAACATAGCTAGATAATGCAGATTAATTAATCGGCAATAAATATTACTGTTATTATTATTGTAAAATTATAAAGTAATTCCTTTGGAAATAAATATAAATGTCAGTTTTTTCGTATAAAATATTTTTCGGAATTCGCCACTGAATACCTACTTATATATCATATTATATAATAGCAGTTACGTTCAGATGTTAACTGTGTAAATTAATTATATCCCAGACAAAATAAAATTACTTTTATTATATTATTTTTGTCACGTATTTTTCCAATTACGCTATCGCTAAACAGTGCGCAAAACTCCGTCCCTGGTGCCTTTAATTATGTAAGAGCATTTTTCCCACTTGACCACTGCATTCTGTATGCATTTGCGAGCACGTTTATTCGCAAGCACCAAAGTACCAGGCTAGACTTGGCACTCGAGAATAACAAGTGAAAAATATGGCGCACTCGTTATGCATTTTCGTGTGTATATTTCGGACAGAATGTGCGCCAAGGTGCAATGTCGTTGCTTTTTTATGTTGATAATTAAAAAACTTTTTATTTATTTAAATAAATAAGGACACCTATCAAGAGCACAAACGTTTAATTCAATGAAATAAATCAGGGATCAACAAAGTGTTGTTCCTCAAAAACATACACCTATTTAATAAAATAAAATATTTTTTTAACTTCTATTCAACTGCCGATATCAAAAAATCTTAATATAGCGGAACATTGGATTGCAATTTTAAATAAATTTAAATTTGATAAACGAGCGATCTTGTTATACGAGCAGTATATATTGCATTAATTTACAGCTCTACAACTGAGTCGATTATTCTTCTCGACATTTTATGATTATTCTTGCAATAAAGAATTTACTACTTAATGTCTTGTTGCTTGTAGATAATGCACCTGCTCATCCTCCAGATCTTTAGAACGTCTTTCTGAAGTAATTTGAGTTCATTAGGATCAAGTTTCTTCCTCTAAACATTATTTCATTACATTAGATCTTTGAAAATGCACATCTATTCATAAGAATGGTGACAAATTGTACATAAAGTAACAGTTTTGTTAGCTCTAGAAAATCTGGGAATCAGTGACATTTATATTAATAATTATAGATTATTATGTAAAATTTAATTTATAACCAATAGATGTCACTGCAGCTGGGACCGTTTTTTTTATAAATAAAAATTTGAGTGAGGCTTCTGGGGCTCGAGCCCGCAACCTCAGTGTTACTAGTCTCAGATGTTACGGGCTACGCTATTTCGTCCTTAACAAAATAAAAATTTAAAAAAATGTAAAGCTTTATGAATCATGCATCGTTTTAAGCTGGATTATTAATTTAAAGACTATGAGTGCAGTGGTCAACAAAGCAACTAAGTAAATAATTTTGATGTGAAAATACTATTGAATTGCTTGAGGACATAGGAAGTTTCTAAGACTGTTGGGAGAAGAGCAGAATTAAAATAAAAGTTTGTAGTTACTTGCTCTATAGCATTTTTACGCGAATAATCCGTTCGTTTTGAGCGTGGACAGCGGACAGATACATCTTTGTCTTTTGTTAGCACACACGATCGGATTTGTCCGCCAGGCATCCGTGACGGACAGATCCGCGCGTGTAGGCCCAGCTATTACTGATGAAACCTGAGCATGTGCCTTCAATTAAAAAACTGACGATCTCTTTATTTTGAGATTGTGTAAAGAATACTACTGTGGATTATTTTTCAATGGCTACAATAAATGCCAAATATTATTGACAGTCAAAAGATATATGTTAAATTTCGTGTATTATTGCAGTATTTTGGGGTTCTTAATTATAAATAATAGCTTTTAGTATATAATATTAACTTTGATTAATAAGTTACGAAAAAAGCTTCACTCTTACTGTAAAAATAGTAATGTTTTTTACTTCTGAAAAATATTTTCTTGATAAAAAGCATATTTCTTTAATAATTGTTTATCGCGATCTAATTTTTAATTGTTTAATTTCTTAAAACTTATATTATGTAATTTAAATGGATTTATGTAAGCATTAAACATAAAATTAAATAACATAAAATTATATAAATTTTAAGGAATGTTGAAACTAGTAGGAATTTTATTAGATTATATTATATATTGCGACAGAATATTATGGGCGAGATCGTTATTCTCCGAGTAGTGGTGGAGAAGCTGTCGAAGGGATTATATCAGTGGAACAGTCATTAATGCGACTTACAAGAATAAGATCCTCCACAAAATATTAAACGTTTGCTATATTATATGTAAAAATCTTTAAAGTAATAACAAAGTATTTTTTTTATTATATATGAAAAAAAATATGAACAGAAAATTTCCTGAATTTTATTTCAAGTATTCTTTTTTGAGATTTTTTTAAGAAATGTTATTAATAGCAAGGTTATTATTCGCTGTAATATAAAATCAATCATATTTGTATTTTTAAGCTAATTGTATGTAACTGTCGTATATATCGTAATATATTCAATGAATATATTACTTTCAGAATAATGAGGGAAAATAGTTAAATTTGCCAATATTCTCGCTACGCTGCTTAGTCGTCTAAATATCAGATAAATTTACTTTATTATAGTCAAACCTCGATGTTTTTTATGGTAAAAAAGCAATTTAAAGTTGAATAAACGTGACCTTAAAAGTTTGCCAACCGCTGGTTTCACAGAACTCAACTTCGGTCTGAATGATTGCATCCAACTGTGGCCGTTGCGATATGAGAGAATATGTATTATATTTAGGCCGTATTATTCAAGCATTCGAGGTCACCGTAGGTTCGGGCAATGAGCGAGAACCAATTAGAGAGACGTCATAAGCATGGGTTAAGATAATAGGCCTTTTACACACTTATTCAATTAATTTTAATACCACTATTGCAAATATATGGTTCTAAGATCAAATTAGAAAAAAATGTGTGGGTTTTTACTTACAAGTTTTAAAATAAGTGTTTGATTCGTAGTATTTTTGAAACAATATTAATTAAAAATATAATTCCTTAAAACTATATTTTTACCTGTGTATATAGAAAATATTTTAATAAATATTATAGTAATACAAAGTTGCAAGGAAAATAATTTCAACTTCCATTTCTGTTAAATATGTTTAATTTTTTATAGCATTAAATTCAGTTATATTGTTAATTTCTTCAAATTGGGCTATTCAATTAAATATGAAAAAAAACAATAAGAGCATTTAGGAGCTGATTTAAGTTGGGTACACTCAGGGTTTAGGCAAGTAGACAGTTGCCTAGGAGCAGCAAGTACTGAGAAGCGGCAAATGATCACAGAAGAATTTTTGAAAATGTCAAAATATTCTTTTCGTGATTAAAATCCTGAGTGGTGTCACTTCGCAACCAGTAAGACGCTGGTGGAAATCAGTAAGAATTTTATTAGACTATATTACATATTGCAACAGACTATGATGAGCGAGATCGCGAGATCTTTCGTTTATTTTCCCCTGAGACTTGACCTAATGAAGGTTCTAAGAGTATAATTAGTTTTAAAACTTTCCGCGGTTACAAAGAAAATGGATTCAAATTAATGAAAATTGCAGTTTGTGAATTATCAGTAGCCTTCGAAATACCTGTATTATTTCATAAAGAAGCTAATTATGAAAGTTATGATGAGCCTATATATTATATTAAAAAGTGTTTAGTAGAAAAGAAAATCATAGATCATGTTTATTAAATGATTTGCCAGATGCATTGATGGAAAATTGTTAAAAAAATAAAAACCAAGCTCACCGATAATGAACTATCGGATATTGATGCCATTGAACTCTGTGAATAATTAAAATTACTCTGGAGATTGGTTAAGCCACATTCTTGACCACAAGTAGTCCTAAAATTAACGATTAACAATTAAAATTTATAAGAGATATAACCCAACTGCAATTCGAACAATTCTGAGAATTCCTATATCTGTAGCCAGTCTTGAGATGAAGTTTTTCAAAATTTAACCTCAATTAAAACCATTTAAGGTTAAGAATGACCGAAGAAATATTAAAAGGGCTTTCAGTTTTATCTATCGAGAATGAGATGCCATATGTGCTCGACTTGCAAGAAATTGTCATGATTTTGCAAAAATAAAAGCAAGAATTCATAGTGTTTAAAGTACATTCTAAATTTTAATTGCATTTATTTATAATTTTAATATATACTTTGACTTCTTCATACATATTCAATAGTGATAATAATTTCAATTTTAATGTAATTAAAATTATATTTTCTAAAATATAATTATATATAATATTTAATTATATACATATATATACTATATACTTATCAAGATTATCAAGAGTCGATACTTATATCATGTAAGTGTATTTTAAATTGATATTATTTTTTCTGTTGTATAGTTACTGTAATAGATATCTTTTACATAATTATTTGACAATAATATGGACTTTTTGGATCATATTTGTATAGAATATGGTTCGTGAAGATCTTTGTCAATAATTGACACATATAATATGTAATGTAATTTGAAAAATATTACTTCGAAAAATAGTAAAAGCGCTATTTTTAACTCTGTCTATAGGCGGCACATAGCCTAGGGGAGAAGCATCACTGGCTACACCGTAGTAAAGCGGTCCTCTGACAACATTACAGATACAAGGGCGCGACAAGAAAACTACTGCAAGTAAAATCAAATAAATATTCTGCGGTGGTTAATCTGTATCTCATTGTCAATTTCAAAAATGGTTGTAAGCAAAATAAACTGAAACCATATATCTAATTTACTTATTCAGTTGTAACGCATTAAAAGACTAAAAAAATGATTGAAAAGTTTATTGGCGTCTTTATTTTATATGGTAATGACCAACTTAAAAGCTTGCACAAAAAGTATACCGTTAATAATTTAATAACAGCCTTAAAAAAATTGTTAAGAAATGGGTGCCGCACGTAAAAATTATTGCATATTTTTATAACAGAAACAATTGTATTTATAGTATTATAAGTACAACGATAAAACCCTTTTTAATTGAAAAATAATCTGATTTATAATAATTTATAACCAATAGATGTCACTGCAGCTGGGGTCATTTTTTTTATTAATAGCGCATTTTTTAATATAAATAAAAATTCGAGTGTCGCTGCCGGGGCTCGAAACCACAACCTCAGAGTTACTAGTCTGAGACGTTACGGACGTTATTTTATTTAATTCAGAACTATGAAACTGCACACCAAAAAAAGTGTTTATTTAAATTAATAAATATCACATACAGCAATAATTTATTTATAAATTTAATACATAATCAACTGGCCGATAAACTGCGCTAGTGCAAATCAGGAGTGCATTGACAAATTAAGATAATTGGGAAGGCTTGGAAACAAGGTGTTTGGATTCCATATGAATCGAGCGAAGAAAGCAAGTAGGCGCATAACCGCTAATTCCAAGAGCTTCTGGATCTTGAAGCTGGTCACATTTTCTCGATCATTTGATAATCGGAGATGAGAAATAAATGTTGCATGACAATAATCGTCGTAGAAGAAAGTGGTTTACCAAAAATAAAGTATCAAAATCTACACTGTAAAAAAATATGTGGAAAGAAATTTTCTATTTGGTAAATTTTAAGACTGGCCAAATAATAACAGCAAGCTTCTATTGTGGTCAGCTAAATCGTTTGTACAAGGAAGACGGCGCCGGTAGTTCGCCGCTTATAGTGTGAGACAGACCCAAACCTTTGAGAGGAGTGATCTCTCGGGCTGACCGTCTGAGGTAGAGTGTAAGGCCAAAGCTGCGACTGAGGCAACATATACACCCCTCGAAGATCAAGGCGGTGATGTTGTGACAAGGATGATACGCAATGCATGCAATGTAAGCCAAGCTGGGTGCCCGCCCATAAGGGTTGGACTCGTAGGAAGAAAAAAAATCCTCGCATTTATCAACATAAGTCGAATAGTTGTACAACACGACAATGTCTATGTGGCGGAATTGCCTCGATAAAATCAAGGAGCTTACCCGGAAGCTTTTATTTCATCCACCTTATAATCTAAACCTTGCTCATTCCGGCTATCATTTATTTCGATCGACGTGAAAATAATATTTTATGCTAATGGAATTCAAAAACTGATCTATAAGTGGGAATAGATTATATCTTTAGAAAAAAAATATATTTTAAAACATTCATATAAAAATAACGTTTAACAGTATTTTTTTATTCATTAAAAAACGACATTCATTTAAGGTTTACCTAGTAATATAAGTAATTTAATTTATAATAAATAAAATTAACTACAGTAATATTGGGTCATGCTCGTTAAAATTTATTATCTACATATGTAATAGTTTAATTCTAAATAGTTAATAAAAAAGCTTTAAGATGAAATTGGTAATCCGTTATATAATAACGGATTATAAGCTTATTTAACGACTGTGTTAAATGCTATTTTATATGAAAATTCTATACTCGCCTACTAAAATATTTATGTGCTCTTTTTAATATTTACTCACGTTTAGCTTGGAAAGATGTTTATATAACAACAAAAAAATGTTCAACTTACTTTTCTTGAAATGTATGCCATTATTTTTATCGTAAGCTAACCCTATTGATTAACGTTATTTGAAGAAAGATCAAGGCAAATTGTTTAAACTATAACTGCAGCTAAAATAAAAATCAACAACAATAATTTTATACAGTTGAAGTAAATAGCATAATTTTGACTTTTTAATGGGTAAAATATGTACCAGTATATGCAAAAGCATAAGAAGAGTGCACTCAGTTTAACGAGGTACCCATGGCTCCACTCTACCGCAACCAACAACTGCGACGAATTCCTGTACCGAAAATTTTCCTTTTAAACCACACTTTCCCAAAGCTTTCGTTCATACTACGTTGCCTGAATATGTGCGAGTGCAGCGAGAGAGTCAGTTCGGTAATAAAGATCAGCAGCAGAGGCAGAGGCATGAGAGTATGTCGAGAGTATATGTAGATGTGCAACGGATCTCTTGCAGTTAGTCGGTGCTGGAACACCGTGTCGGTCGGTTTGTGTCTAACCGTCTCTCGGCTACAGATCGAACTAACCAGCCGGTTATCTCGCGACCAACCTGTAATACAAACATACATCTCTACAAGTGTCCCATAAAAATATATATACATACGCATTTCCTAGTTATAACGACATTTATTTAATTATTATTCATAATTAGATAACATTCATTTGATTTTTAAATAATTTTATCGAATATTACCAAACTAAAAAATATTTATTGAAACTGAATATTTATTAAAATTTTCACTAACTGTCATAGAAAATCATTATTTTATATTCGAGTTATACTTACTCGGGCAAGTGAACGATTCACTTTGATACTTTGTTATAAAGAGTATTTTAGCAATTGTGCAAAATTTAGTTACGCCTAAAACTGACTTAACTGTGTATAAATAAACCAAGTAAAAAATCAATATAGATTACATTTAAATCAAAATATATTTTAACGGCTCTTTATGAAAATAATAAATAATAAAATAATAACAAATGAATATTATGGTTTGGTTTGAATGCACTTTTAAATTTTAAATGCGAATACATTTTTATGGAACACTTTTTTGAGTAAGATAAAAAATTATCCAAAAATAAGGCCACACAGGGTCTTCGCAAAAGAAGTCTATAATAGCTCTAGTTTCTTTCGCGCAGACCCATTGTCGATCTTGTATTACATTACGCCTCGTCCGTTACTCGTGATCCATTTAACGTGATTGTGATCCATAGATCATTTTACAAAACCCTATTCATCAGAAGACGTGTTGTTTAGCGCCGCAACCCACTTAACTGGTGAGTTTAACCGTTTCGATTATTCATCTAGAATTAATAATACTTGATTCGTATTTCATTTTTTGTTTGTTTGCTATATTAGCATAATATATGCATGTGTGTGTAACAATGCCAGAATGAATTTATTTAATAAAAACATTGTTAAGATGTTACACAATAAGGGATCAATTGGGATCAAGCTTGTCAAATTGACAGAGAGACATGGGTTCTAATCCCGTCACGTTCGTATCAAATGATTATTTTATATCTTGGTTCAGGAAGGAAAAAAATTATCTTAGTTTATTTTAATATATGAGCTTAAAATATATTGGTTGATATACTACTTTTAATACGACATTTACAACTGATTGTGCAATTATTGTAAATGTTATTAATTAATTATTGCTAAATGCAATTTGGACGTCATTATTTTATAATAAATAGTATACTGTTTTCAGTCAGTAGTAAAGATATTATTAGTAGTAGTAGTATACAAACATTTTCCATCAAAATAATCATTTTTATATAACTGTAATTTTTTCTTACATAGATATTCTTACATATATAAAGATATTTTTATAACCTAGATTGATGAGTATAATTTTGATGTATTTATGTTCTTTATAAATATATTTATATCAAGATTTATGCCTTAAAATTATATTAATAGTTAGTGTACAGAAATATATTGTATGCCATAAAAAATATATTCTGCAAATTTTTGATAGTTATTTTAATACCAAAAATTTGTTTGGTGTATGTTTTATTTTATCTATCGTTTAGATAGACTGTATAATTTCATATATATATAAATATATATATATATATATATATATTGAGGTAGTACCATGAGTTTATTTTATAAATATATTTACATCAAGATCTCTTTAAATTTTATATATGTATATAAAGAGTGCAAAAAAACGAACCACTTTCAATCATATTTTATATGCTATAAAGAACATATTTTGCAGATATTTGTTAGTTAGTTAATTCAAGTCAATTTGCTAAATATACATATTTTATTACATACTTAATCAGTATTGTCTATATATCGAGTCAATGCAAAAGTTTGGACGTATTTATTTTAAAATAAATAATAGTGAATATATTATCCCATCTTTCTGCAAGCTCATTTATTTTTAGAATATTTTAGGTGCTTTAATGAATCGATCAATATTATAAAGTAAATAAAGAGCAAGGCATGAAAAATATGAAGGATGCTTCATATTTTTAAATCACGTTTTAATAATAAAAATCCATATTTTGCTCTTTGATTGAATCATATTTTTTATCAAAAAAAAACGTAGAGCTGTTATATGCAAAAAGAGCTTTGATCTTTATCGCTCATTGAACATAAAGTATGTGCTCTTTCCGTTTTAGAATATCTTAATTTGAGTTGTTTCTAGTGGCCTTATTTTTTTGTAGTGCACGTATTTTCATCATCAATTACCAATACAAAAGTACTCATATTCTCGTCTTTTACAATTTTAAGATAAGATTTAATAGTTTAATAAAACTTATTGATTATGATCTTGAACCTTAATTTTTTTGCTCGGTATATTTAAATACACGTGTAAAAAAACGCATCACCAGCAAAAGCTATTTTTATTAAATGTATTAAACATATAAAATAAAATAATTTTTAAAGCTATGAAACTCATTATTTTCTGAAATATCTTGCTGTGAAAAAGTATTTCATAATCAAATAATAACACTAATACGCAATAATTGCGTTAAATATTATTATTTTACTATAATTTTTATCAGTATTTTAGACACGCAAGAGCATTGAATTAATGAATGATTTAATGAGTTCGTGGTTTTATTCGTCGCGTCATTTAGAAGCATTCTAAAGTTTTTGTTTGATAAGTTCACATTGAATTATGCAGTCGATTTTTTTTCTTCTAATAATTGGTTTTATTACAATTTCCTTATATTCTAAAAATTTTTAATAAAATATTTATTTTTATCACTTTCTTAAATCTCATTGATTTGATTTAAGTGATAAAAAAATATTTCTGAATATATTTTTTGATGACACGGTGCAGAAACATTTATTAATTTTTATTAAATTTATATTTTTTATTACACTCTATAAATGTTCATTTAATAATAACAATAATAAACAATAACTATGTTGAATATTATTATTTTGTTGCACCCCTTTAGCCTTTTATTATTATTTAAAATACAGAAAAGCATAGAAGTCATCAACGATTCAATAAGTTCGTAGCATTTAAATTACTTCTATAAGTTTTTATCTAAAAATAGTCTTATGATTCTATTGATTTTATTAAAGTATACTCCAGGGGCATTTCTAAATATTTTCCCAACATTTTTTCTTATATTGTAAAACATTTTAATAACGTATTAATTTTCATCATTTTTTTGCTTTGATCTAATTAATAAAAAAAATATTGCTTAATATTTTTTTAAATATAGTTTTTAGGTGTAGAAACAGTTTTATTTAATTTTTATTTTTTAATTAAATATAAATGTTCATTAAAGTATTAAACACCAAAATTAAAATAAAAACCTATGATAAACAAAAAAAAAAAAAATATAATAGTAAAATTTCGGGCAAAATAATTAAAAAATATATGAAAATCATTACGAAAAGATATTTTATAATATATTAGTAAAAATAAACTTTGTGCAAAAATTTTGTTGTACCCCTTCTAGCCTTTTATTTTTATCTTAAACATAGAAAAGCATTGAATTAATCAACGATTTATTGACCATGAGTTTTTCTATATAAGCTTGAATTGTGCAGAAGTGAAGCTACTTTTTCCATTGCGTGCGCCACTGCCGTTACCAGTACTTGGGTCCTACGAGTCCAACCCAATGGGTGGGCACCCAGCTTTTAACGGCCGGATGAGCGGGATCCACCCCCTGTAGTACTACATATTTTAATTCTCCTGGGTGTGGGGTCAGCCTCTAGTGCTCTCGTTGACGACCTGCATTGCATTGCAATTGCATTTGCGTTTCATTCCAGTAACAGCAACACCCTCCAGTTCTCTGAATGCTGCCTCATTCGCAGCCTCAGCCTTCGGTCACCCAAGGGGCCGAGCCCTCTGGCCCTGCTTGTGTTAATCTGCTATGCTTTGCTCGTCATGGCTCAGTTTTCTAATAAGGCCTTATTCTGGTTTATTCCAGGGCCTTTACAAAACATTTTTCCTTGTATTCTAAAATTCTGCTTTGATAAAAAAGTTACAGTCTGAATTTGAGCCTACATCAAGGGATAAAAAAATCTAGGACGGTTTTATAAACCGCTGTCCTTACTGTTCCGTCGATAAAATGGATATCTTTCATTCCAAAATATAAGACTCAACTACATTTGGATTTCTAGCTTTCTCACAGTTGCATGGATATATATTTTTCGCTGTATCTTCCGCTACTTCAACAACGAATTTAGTGTACCTCATCTGATAAATTTATTTTACTCTTATCAGAGAGAATCATTTTTCATCAATACAAAACAGTCTAGATTTTGTATCGATTGTTCCATTTCATGCGTGTTAGATGCATTTATTCAGTTATTAACTGTTTTTTAGCAGGCATACGAAAATTTATAAAAATTTATAAAAAAAATATAAATGAAAAAATACAAAAATTTGTGACGCATACCTGTTTTTGAGATAAGCGTTAAACAATAATATAGGGTAGGCCTTTACAAAATTTTGTTTCGTGCAACAAACGAATTCTGCGAATTTCGGTCATATTAGATACGGCGATAAATGTTATATTCACAAATCTTTTTCGTAGGCGTAAAAACATTTTTTTTTGTTGAGTAGAAGTGTCCCATTGCTTCACATTTTGAAACAAAATAAAGGGGCAAAAAGAAAATTTTCTCAAATTTCTTTCGAATATTTTACAAACATTCGGTTAATTATTCGAATATGCATGTAGTTGAAAATCGAGGAAATAATTCGAATAATTGTATGTTTGATTGAGAACCATATATATGAAAAATAAGTAATATCCTCACTTTGGCTCCTATCAAGTAAGCACATACCATATCACTCGATTTTTACTAAGGGTAGTTATTTTTTATTGCACCTATTTCAGTATTTTATCAACAGAGTGTAAAAATTGTCTTGTTTCTTTTTACCCAAACTAAATTATGTATGGTTTAGCATAATCATTTTTATAACTATTTTCACCACGAATTTAAAGGTTAATTAAACAATAAATACTTTTAAATAAGAAATAAAAATGATGATTATCCATGTATATCTTAAATTATTATTATGTCGTTAAGTCCCAATCTTTCTTTTCGAAGATCTTATTTTCTCTTGACTTTCTGAATAACTATCGATTTTTTTAGTTGATTTTTATTTCTATTCTTTATCCCTTTCTAAATAAATTAAACGATACGTTAACTTGAATTGAAATCTTTAATGTCGAATCTGGTCTCATTTGCGTTTACCAGTCGTTCTCAGAGACTCGTTTCTCGTTTTCTATCTTGTTAGTAGTTCTTTTTATTTTCGTTCTTGAGTCTGCTGGCTCTCGAGACTGGTCGACAAGGATTTTCTCGACTTATTGACACGCGATGAACGCCGTGGCAAATTACGGCCAACTCCTTGGCAATTGATGAAAGTTACTTTCAAGACCCAGCGATAGATATCTCACCGAGTTTATACGTACTGCTTCAAAGCACGAACGCCACATTACTAGTTAGTTTGCGCGCACACTGTTAGTTTATATACGAGGGAATGGATTGAAATTAATTAATAAACTAGATTTAAAGCGGGCACGTGTCTCGTAATATTCTATGATATTGATTGGCCGTAACTATTCGAGATTCACCCCCAGGTTTATAAATGAGATTATGCAACATGATCTTCGGAATCAATAATGAATCCCGATGTCGTGACCAGACGGAGACAATTAACCTCAGCATCCAGCGGGTCCTTGGCCAAGCAGTAAATCTGCGTCCTCGGCGGCCGGTGCATAATAAACATGCATGGCTCCGGTGCACACAGCTTTACTGCTGAGAGCTGAATGCAAATCTTTCATTCTGCGCCACCTATCGCCGCAATCTGTTCTGGTCTATTCATGCAAACTGGCCATTGTCGGCTCCCGTCACCGCTATAGCTCAAAGGAAGAATAGGACTAAGTAATAGCTTGAAAAAGATTTTGCAAACGATTCTGGGGGTGCTGAAATTACGCAGCTCTATGTAATAGTTTTAAACCATTTTTGTAGACTTTATGTTTTATTTTATTCTTGTGGTTTACTCGGTTCAGCTTTTCTTCTTGTTTCCAAAGATGTTTGACTTGAACTCTCCCTTGTTCATTTCCGTTCCATGCCACCCTATAAGTTGCCTCGTTAGTTGTCTATCTCAGTAGCGGAACTTAACAATTATGAATTTCTGAAACAAACTATGTTTTCCGAAAGTTTTAGTTAATATATATTTGAAGTAAAGATATATAAAACAAACATTAGAAATATTCAATATAATATTAAACTTTCCATGTATATAAATGTTTTGAGACTCATGAGCTGCAAATATAAGTTAAAATTTTTTTTTTTAGAAAAATTATTATTACAATAGCATTTAATTGGTCATGAAGATTTTTTGAAGAGATAATTTTTCCCGTATAACAATTTTATATTGTATTATATATTTGACTCAAAAATAGCTATTTTATGTTGTTACGTAGAAAATATTTTTAAAAACTTTCCTATTATTTGTCTCATGCTATGTTTTGTATGCAATGCAAAACGGAACAACTGTTGCAGGATAGTGGCGCCTCTCAATGAGTATTCCATTGTCGAGCAGTACTACTTTTTGAGATTCTTGACACATTGCTTGTCACATAAAATATCGAAGACAAACTCAAAGTCAATCGACCACTGCAGTTTTCTAAGATTGTCAGTCTCATAGACACACTATAATGCAACTTCAGCCGACTGACTATTTTTAAATAAAAATAGCACTTGCATTATTTTTATTTTATCTTCACCTAATATGTTGCTGGCTGTCGACATTAACACAGTAGTTACCCTTGTTATTGTTATACCGAAATTAAAAACAAATTAGTTTTTAGATCGATCTTGTATCCCCATTTACTATTGCTATTTTTTAAGTGCAAAATATACATTAAAACGTTATTGACAAAATATTTTTTTAAATAAATTTTATAGTAATATAAAATCAATGAAAATAAAATGGAAAGGGTTAAAAGCTTAAGTTAAAAGAAAAACCGCTAAAATATCGATGCGCAGCCTAATTGCAAAGGGCAATTAATTAATTGTTTTGTTTTTTAAAATAAATTGGCAGTATTTTTAAACTAATTTAACTATAATAACGCCTAATAATTTGTGCTATTGATTTGATAGTAAAATTTTTTTTTTTAAATTATATGGCAGTATCCTAAATTAAATGATTAAATTATAATCATATGCTCAGTAACGTTTTGCTTTAACTTTTTTGAAAAAAAAAATATCGTGGTACGGATTAGGTCAGTAACTTTTAAATGAAACGGTCAGTAATAAACCATATGAACAGTATTTTTTTCAATTGCGTTAATTAATTTGTGCTTTTAACTTTATAGTAAGTTTTGGCAAAAAGTATTAAAAAAATTGTTTCCCAACTTAATTTATAATAACAACAAATAAATGATCAGTAACTTTAAAAATTGATAATATTACATATCTTGAAAGACAAAAAATAGATCATAGATAAATCATTGCGCGACCTAATTTATAATAGCAACAAATTAAACGGTTAGTAACATTTAAATAAAGTCAGTAATAATATTATCACATGATCAGTAACGCTACAATTGCGTATATCGTGCTTTTGATTTGATAGTAAGTTTTGAGAAAAATATTAAAAAATTCGTTGCACAACCTAATTTATAATGGTCAGTAATATTAGCATCATATGATCAGTAATTTTGTAACAAACGGGCAATAAATTAAATTGATGGTAAGTTTTGTGAAAAAATATCATTGCACGTCCTAATTTATGATGACTACAAATAAAGTTATAGGGTCAGATAATAAATGTTCTGACAAACGGTCAGTAAAGCTCCAATTGCGAAAATTAACTCGTGGCTTAAAAAAAATATTAAATATATTTTTGCACATACTAATTTACAATTGCAACAAATTAAACGGTTATTAACTTAAAATTAAGCAGACGGTAATATTATTAACATATGGTCAGTAACGTTTTAAAAACTAGCAGTAAAGCGTTAAATGAATCTATTAGATCGTGCTATATAATTTATGGAAAAATGGTGTTTAGAATTTTTTTTTTATTATTTTAACAAATTAAATGATCAGTACTAATATTAAAATAAAATGGCTAGGAATATTATTATCATAAAGTCAATATTGTTCAGACAATAAGCATTCAGTAAAGCTTATATTGCATGCATTTATCCGCGATATTGAATTCTTAGTAAATTTTGAGAAAAAACAATAAAAAAATCATTGCGCGGCATCAAAAAAAAAAACGGTTAGTAATGATTCTATTATTGGGTCAGGTAATAAATGTTTCGACAAACGTCTATTAAATTGATGGTAAATTTTGGAAAAAAAAAAATATATAGTTGCGCGTTCTAATTTGTATTGCCAGAAAAATTCATAGTATTGTGTGATTTTTGTATAAATATATTTTAATTATATTTTATATTATTTTTGCAATCTATATTATTTTTTATGATAAAATAAAAAAACACAATAAAAAACAAACTATTTAATATAATAATATAAAATATTTTAAAGCAAATAAAAATTCTGCAATTATTTTTAAAAACATCTAAAAGTTATTAATGTGCGCGTAGCTTATAATGATAATTTATTTAGAAAGCTAATTGACTTCTATTTAAAATAACTTTAAATAGAAGTTATTTTTTCTTCAATTTTAATTCGCATTATATTTTTTTTAATGTTTAAATAAAACGACTTTTTTTTCTTTTTTTTTCTTAAAATATAGAAAGTACGCTATTTCAGTGTTTCATCTTTCTTGGAACTTGTAACTAATACAGTTTTAATGATAAAGTCTATAGATCGACTATTATTAACGTTTCGAAGAAGCATTATCAATTTCGAAGCTATGCTTCTAAATCAAAGAACATATTATAATAAATAATGTTTTATTAACGCTTTCATTTTAAAACTAGTCTCTTATTATGCATATAATATTCAGCATCATGAATCTAATTTATGAATAACAAAACATTATTGAGAATCACACCTTCATGATATTGTTATAATATAACATAATATTTCATTGTCACAATTTTTGCATCAAAACACTTCCTCTATCACGTGCGCGTTGATTAATCACAGAAACGATCAAAAGCTGTCAGAAGCTTTTGATTAATGTTGAAAAGTTGAACTATTATCTGAATATTATTACTATTACTACAATGAATGCAATAAATCTGAAATTTGTAATAAATCCATCCCGCTGATTTATTTATATGCATAAAACTATTACACAAAGGGAACATTTACCATTAATATTTAGTTGAACATAAGCTGAAAGCTTTGCATAAATGTTTCGAATTATTAGATGTTTTATTAGATTTTATTAAAAAAGTGTCTGATGTGGTAGAGCTTAGCAGACTTAATTCGCGATATTCATCGCCGGGATAAAAAAGCATACTAGTGTAGAAAATTTAAAACAGGAAGGAGTGAAGTTCATGAACAATATCGTAAAGTGTTTAGGGCTTTAAGAAAATCGCAACTTTTAGGCAGTAAAATAAAAAATCATAACAATGACCGTTACAGGTCTTTGACTGTACAATATAAACATGCACTTCCGTTGCACAATATCCATGATATAACAACAAGAGTTCCGCGACCGGTTTATGCAAGCGCGAAAAAGTCCATCGACCGAGGCTGGTTAATTTGACCAAAATCAGTGCGTGAAGATGAGAAGAGAAAATATACCGTACCATGTTGAACCAAGCGTCAACTTCAATCTTGTCAAGTGGCATTTTAACAAGTAATCCGTGTGAAAATACATAATACGTTTATGTATGCAGTACATTTCGTGAGAGTTGCTGGGAGAGCAAAAAAATTAAATATTATAATAATGCTACCATTAACTAGCGGAAATGTGTTTGATATTCGGCATATGGCTCACAGAGATGTCGTTTCAATATAAAACGGAATGTAGAATTATTTATAATGATCCATAATGATCTATAAGAAGAAAATGTCACCTTAATTGGCAGAGTTTCGCTCGCGATTTGAGCTAATATTAGAAAAGAGAAATCCAACACTTGCCTTGGTTATTTATCACCTATAATGAGCTAAAATAAAAATATGCTTCATATTAATTTGAAACATAAAATTCATGGACTTCCTTTATAAATAATTTAAGATAATATCGTTTTTCTGACATTATTTGCAACTTCCTCACTTTCTTTTTTTCAAGAATATACTTTGCATATTTTTGGTAGTTATTTATATACTAATATAAGTCAGTATTTAATGTGCATGTTTGATTTTATATTTAAGCAAAGCTAATGCAAAATTTTAGAAATATTTATTTTCTAATAAATAAAATATTGTTTCGCGTCAGTAGTTAATATATTATTTTTAGTTGTAGACAAATCTTATATCAAAGACACATTTTCCAAAAAAATACCACATTACATATAATTATAGTAATTTAAATATAACCTAAATTTATGATATGTTCCTCTTACATTAAATAATAATTAAAAACATATGTATTAATATATTTTTATTAACTTGATATTACTGGTTTTTTGTTTTCTTTTTTTTTTGGAATCTGTCTTTTCATCATGGCACTTGAAAAAACTTTTATCTTTAAATCTCACGTAAGTAAATCAGCGATTTAACAAGGCAGCTATAATAAATTTATTGGCTCTTTATAATAAATTTATTGGGCTGTTTCTCCAGTTTTTCCTTGTATTTCTGTCTTGCGATTTCCAATTCTTCCTTGAAAATTTTTAGTTTTAAGTCTTTGTGAATAAAAAAGTTTGGACGTACTTTAGAGCATTCAATATCTTGATTTTGGAGCCTCTGAATCATTTTTATATTGGAGTTGATTATTGATCCTTAGAGTTGAAAACTATATATAATTAAAATTGGCTAAAGGATATATTTGTACACGAGCAATTTATTCTTCACTGTCAGTTGAGAGATGTTATAGAGTTATTTTATTTAACTCCAAATATGGGTTTTCTAGGTAAGCTTTTTGTCGAGGTGCATCTCCAAATACGCAACATTTTGTATTATGTTTTGTTGAGACTGGTTCTTAGCACTGGTTGCATACGTAGTTCTCTTTGTAGTTGGCAAGTCTGCCATACACTAATGGTCTCAGTACACTACCCTGAAGTACTCCAGTTTAATTAACCCTATATGTGCTAGGTGTGGAAAAATCCGAATCAAGTGTAAATTCGTTCAATAAAAAATAATATTTTTTTTCAATTATACTTTATTTTTAATTAAATTTATTTTAAACTGTATAATTGACTAATTACGTGATTTTTATGAAAATTAATTATAAAAATATAAATGATTTTTCATCTTGCTATTTTATTATAAAATATCTATTGCTCAGACATAATTTCATATATATGATAAAGTTTGAGTTTATTTTCTGTATTTTGATGTTATTTATAAATTTTTTAATGTTAAAAAAAATTATATTTCAATACAGAGTGCAAAAAAAAATTGCACCACCTTCAATCATATTTTGTATATAACTAAAAATATGTTATAAAGAATATATTTTGCAAATTTTTGCTAGTTATTTATATAGTAATTAAAGTCAAGGATATGTTTGGTATATGTGCATGATTTATTTAATACTTAATCATTATTGTCTATATATATTGATTAAATGCAAAAGTTTAAATTGTAGTAAAGATATTATTTTATCATTTATTTTTGGAATATTTTAGATGCTTTGATAAATCAATCAATACATTTTTAAATCAGATTTTCAATAAAATAAATAAAGAGCAAGGTCTGGAGCATATGAAGGATGCTTAAATAAATCATGTTTTAGTAATAAAAACCCATTAATTCACTCATATTTTTTTAGCAATTTTAGCAAAGAAAGCATGGAATTAATCAATAATTAAATGATTTGCATATCGCTATTTTTAAAGGCTTTTATTAGTTCATTGAGTTATGCAATATTTTTTTTTAATAATGATTTAAAGATATTTCAATATTTTTTTAGAATTATTCCAGGCCATTCTAAGATATTTTTCCTTTGCGTAAAGTATTCATTTTATATATTTTTTTTAATTTTATCTATATTTTTTCTGATCTATTTAATGAAAAACATTGCTTATTATTTATTTTTCAACGATATGGTGTAGGAGCAACTATAAAATTACAGTTCAAATTTGAGTCCACATGAATCGATAATTTTTTTAGGATAGTTGTATAATCCACCGTATTTACTGTTCCGTCGATGAAATAGATACCTTCCATTCCGGAATATAAGAAACACGTCTCTAGATTTTGCACGATTGCCTAAAAACATTTTTGCTGTATCTTTCGCCACATTAAAAACACACGTAGTCCATCTCACCGGATCGGTATGAATTTATTTTATTTTTATCAGAGAGCGTCACTATTTCTGCAATAAAAAACAGTCCAGATTTTGTATCTGTTAATGCATTTTATGCGTATAAGACGCATTTATTTAGAATTTTTGGCATGTTTATTTATCTATTAAATGTCTGTTTCACAGATAATATCCAGAGTTTTACATCTATCATGTAGTATCACTCGACTTATTGGACTCATTATTGTATTTTTTTAAAAAGTCTTTATACTGATGATTGTTTTTAACCATCGTTGATAAAACAAAATAAATAGTGCACAATTTTAAACTAGGATTTTCTATTAAAATGTTAACTACTAAATCTGACCTTCAATTGGCAATGTATTTTTATATAAAACATTAAAGACATACTACTACAGCAAAAATATAATCAAAGATTATAAATATATAGTAAATTCTTATGATTTTATTAATTTCTAATGTTTCTAAGTCCGTATTATTTTTGAATATGTTTTTAAGTCTTAACTTTCTGGATATTTTTAATGTGAAACTGTAAGCTATTTTCATAAATATTTTCAATACAAATCTAATAGACAATTGGTTAGGTAATCATTTTAAAACAATATAGTTAAGCCCCTAAATCATTATTGATATGTATCATTTCAAATACTACAATTTGTATACATATTTACAAATTGTAGTATTTGAAAAGACACATACATTTTTTACAAATATTTTTTTCAAAGGCTCCATATTTTTTTTATAAACTAAACCAAAATGTGATATTTGTACCAAAGTGTTTTTTGTACCAAATAATAATATAAATTAAACACATTTTCGGAAGTTTTTTTTTGCTTAGGTCTGAGGTATATGTTTAAACAATTTTATTTTTTAGAGTAACACCAAAGATAAAAAAAATATTGTTTATTTTTTACGCGATTAATATGTATATAAAAAAAGGATAATATTTATATGTTTGAGATCGCGTCTTTTCTTTTTGAGTCTCATTCTCTATATATTTCGCCAAAATACTCTTAGGAGATTTAAAAAAAAATCATTAAAAAAAATAAAAATTATAGGCCTTCACTATTAATATCCTTTTAGCAAATACTGATTGGTTTCACACGTTTCTGAAGCTTTACATACATATGTTAATAACATTAAATCGATAGCTTTGCGTTTGTCATAAAATAAGTTATCATAAAATTGATTAACATAACAAACACAACCGGTACCTATAAAAAGAATATGGACGTACGGTCGAGCGCGAAACCCAATTAATTAATAATATACTTAAGCATAATAAAATAAAATATACCAATTAAAATGATTTGAGATTATATATCTAAGGTATGGTGTTCTAATATTTGACATAGGATTTTATCTATGCGTATAGGTATGGTTGTTGAATTTATTATCGGTCTTTTCTATGGATGTGCATATTATATGTATGTATAAATAAGCCCACGTATTTTGCACCATCTTGGCTGCAATTGAACCTGAACCGGTTATTTCCCGAGGGCTGTAACCTGCTAGGCAATAAAACGTTTCATGTCATATTGAATGTTAAGCGCCTGGCTATTAATCGCTAGCGCCATTTACCCCATTTTTATTGCTGATCTCGTTATATGCGGAATTTCTAGTGTCACTATTACGAATAATAAATATGTATGAGCAAAATAAATATAATAAGGGTGATATGTGTACAATTTATAATTTATAACACACTCCTCTTTATTCTTGTATTGAAATTGTCATTTTTAAAATGTCTGTAAAATATTATTATAATTAATTCAATGGAACAAATATTATATGCTTTTTTCCTCCACATTGTTAATTTATTAATGTCAGCAAATCTGAATTAAAAATATTTATTAGTCGATGGGTTAAAGATTTAATTTATCTCTAATTCAGTTTTAGTCCAATCTCACCTTTCAAAGCTTTTTAGTTATTGGTGTTGGTGACTCATAAATATTTAACTGTCAGACGCACTACATGTAGCTGCAGTATGTACAAATATGTGGAGTTGCGCCGATCATGTCTGGTGATCGACCGATGGATAACATGTCCAATAAAACAGAACTCGACGAAGACGAGTTATGTACGTACAGTGTGTACCATATAAATTTGAATAACCGTTTGGTCATATCGGCCGTGGCACTTGAAAATGAACTACTCGAAGATTATGCGAAGGTTATGTGGAACAGCCGAGAAAGTAGTGGTGCTAATCGCAAATACGGAAAACATTACCATTTAACTGTACGTGTACAAACTGTCAATTGTTTGAACTTTCGCGGGTGGTCTACATACATACGTATATATTTTTATAATAGAAAGTACTTTTTAATGTTATACATATGATGATTATTTAATTTTATTATGCTGATGTTACATAAAATTAATTAAAGAGAACGATTTATTTTATGCAAATTTTATATTAGTTTCTGTTTTATTATATAGTCGTTCTTTGAAGTTATTGAATAACTAGTTAAATAATAAAAAAGAGGTTTCATTTTATATTGAATGTTTATTTATATAAATTACGTACAATCTAAGTTTTAATTAATTTATGATGCTTATGAGCTTTTATGAAAAAATACAGTGCTTTTCGATCTTTAGTTACTCAAGAGTCTTAACTTTTTTATTAAATATTTGTCTTACTAGTAAGACGGTTTTTTATTTGTATTCTAAAGAAAGACTGATACATTTTTTTTATTTTTAACGGAAATATCTTATCCGAAATTAAATGAGCAATAGCAAAACGAAACCGTGTTAGTGTGGTAACGGCCCAGAGTCGAAAACGGGAAGAAAGCCCAAGATTTCGATCTCTGAAACCAACGGAATGTAGACTGGCAATCGCTCCACCGGTTTCGATCAGATACGATCCGATAAGAGATCTTGGCGCAGGTCCAGGGAGGCTGGATACAGATAATCAGAGTCGCCAGAGTTCATCGTCGTTACTGCGACTAAATAAATAATTCATAATAATAGTTCACAAAAGTGCCGGAATAGTATGTCCCATTGTTGGCACGGCACGGCGGAAAATCTCTCCTTGGGCCGGAACCCTTTGAAACCTCCGTTACGCGGACTGTTCTTCTGACTTCAATGGACCACTGATACTGCCGCTGCTGCGGACAATGGGAAACGGTTGGCAATTGAACTTGAACGGTTAACGTCTCGTTCGAGCGTCGCTTGTATAACGTCCTTTGTTTGCTCGTGTTTGACGTTTTGTTCTTACCGTTGGAAGAGAGGAACGATCTTTGAGGAGCTATACCGCTAAAGTGGTCTATATTGTACTATTTATATAAATGTCCAATAAAAAAATGATTCAAGATAGCTTTGCTAATGTATCATACTTAAATGTAATATACACTTCTATATGAAAATTCTTTTAAAATTGCTCTCACACAATACAAAAAAATGTAGGAATACCTTTCTTTCATTAGTGCAGCGTAAGTGATTTTTATTTAGCTGTTATTAACTGGTTTAACATCTACGAGAAAAACTTTAATTGCATTGTAATGTGCGATTGAACAGCATTTTTCAAGTTGTGTCTGATAAAAAATTGTCTTGTCCATCTGTAATGTTGTAAACGATTTTAAAATATAGATTGATTTTGAGTTTTAGGACAAATAATACAAGAATCGTATTATTATTTTTGACTGCTAAAAATATTAATTGTTTTGCTTAATCTATGCAAAATTTAAATTTATCATTTTGCTTATCTTATAGTAAAAAAATCATTGTCCATTTAATAGCAGTATATTTATTATTTAAATTTATCATATAGTATTTATTAGTATATAATTTTCGAGCATATAAAAAAATTCTAAGCTCCGTTTCATTTAACAGAGTCACTTTGAGGTCTATCCTTTTCGTCATTATCAATCATTTTGCTTATTTTGCCATCATATATTAAAAAAAAGTTAAAACTATTTTTATTATTTTATTAATGTTTTTATATTGAGTTATATCAAAATAAATATGTTTTAATATAACAATAAATATATTTATGCATATATTGCTTCAAATTTATATAATTCTATATTTATATGTCAATATAAGTATCATATTTTGAACCACATATTATTCTAAATTATCATATCCTACTTATTAAAATAATAATGTTTTCTTATAGTGCTATCTTCAATATAATTTTAATAATGAAAAATATATAATATACGATATATTCTTAGATTTAAGATTCTTACGAATATCTCATTATTGAGACAGTTAAAATAATAAACAATAATAATTATATAGGAGCAGGGCTTATTTATAAATAATAAATGCCGTTTTTACTAAAAAAAATTATATAAAAATATTATTTATATTAAATATAAAGCAGCTTTTCCTATGCCACTAAGCGCATATAAAAATAAACAAAATTTATATCAAAAAATTGTCTATTAAAAAAATTATTGATATGAGAGTAACGATCAAAGTGTATTCAAACCGAATTTTGGTCAATAGGAGGGCGCAAAAACAATTATCTCTTCTCAGAAGTCAAAAATTCACGTCAAAAGCAATAAAATCGTGTCGGCGCCGTCGCAGTGGGAACGCTCGGTAACGAGCGTTCCCACTGCGACGGCGACGGCACGATTTTATTGCTTTTGCCGTGGATTTTTGACTTCTGAGAAGAGATAATTGTTTTTTGCGCTCTCCTATTGGTCAAAATTTGGTTTAGATGCTCTTTATTTGATTCTTAATTGCCTTGATTCTAACATCGGAGTGGGATCGTACGTTCTAACTGCGACGCAATAAAATTTTATTGCTTTTGACGTGAATTTTTGACTTCTGAGAAGAGATAATTGTTTTTTGCGCTCTCCTATTGGTCAAAATTCGGTTTAGATGCTCTTTATTTGATTCTTAATTGCCTTGATTCTAACATCAGAGTGGGAATGTACGTTCTAACTGCGACGCAATTAAAGTTTATTGCTTTTGATGTAAATTTTTAACTTCTGAGAAGTGATAATTATTTTTGCGTCCTCCTATTGACCAAAATTCGGTTTAAATATATTTTAACCAATACTCTCGTAGTAATATCGTTAAATATAGCTATAGTATTTTTTAAAATAGTGTAATATATAGTGCGGACAAACTATGGAGCAATATGCGAGATACGATATCTGTCTATACTTCTTCTTCCGCTTATTTTTTCCTCTAGCTTTATTTGTACTTTGAACTAGACCTAATGAAATATTACTGACTTAATACTGTAATTAGTTTTAGAGCATTCATTAGGTTCGACTTAGATTTGAATTTAAACAGCAAATGAACGTTTCGCAACTGTCACATTGAATTTCATAGACATTTTAGAGCAGCGTGCCGCCTATCAGTTAAATTATATTTTTGCTAGTAGAAATATATATCTACTAAAGAACATATATTTGGACTTCACTATACCATATCTGCGTTAATACAGTCAGTTTCATTTCATCATTATTCATAATTGAGATACACTCCTGTTTATATTTTGAACAAATTTATGAAAATTAAAATCATTACTATATTTTTAATATTTATCAATCAATCGCAGTTGTGATAGGTACATCGAACATAAATCCGTATCGTGTGCTTTAGAGCTAATTGTAGGTGCGTAAACCTAAAATTAATGCTGAAATGAATGGCTCTCTAACTGACTGTGTTAACGCAAATATAGTATAGTGAAAATATAACACACATTCACTTTAATATTTATACATCGCATGTAAATAAATCACGCTAATTATATAAAAGTATATTTTACTACATATGCAAGAGTTGAAATCATATCATTTTACTAGCACCTGCCAGATAAATTATATTTTTACTGGTGAAAATGTATTCTTCTATGATTTCACTGAAATGACATATTTAAAACAATATTTTTGAGATGTTTTTTTCTTTGAGGGATAACCCGAGAATTTCTGGTTTAGATTCAGGAATGACATTTTAGATTTTTCCGGGGGGGGGGGAGGGGGTGGCGAAAGTTGGCTAGTCAGTCGTTTTTTTTAATATGTCGATTTCATTAAAATAGTATTTCATTTATTGACACGCATTTTGCAAATGACATCCCTGGTCCATATTACGTGATATCATTATTTAGGCATCTGTCGCAGAAATGTTTGATTAAAATGGCCATGTAAATTTTTAATCTTGATAAGTATAGAGTTCTTGTAATGTCTATCTCATCAAAAAACAGCTTCTATAAATTTATTGTTAACTTATTGATGTTTATAGTAATGATGTTACGAAAATGCAAAATATGTTGCAACAGTATTGTCACATTAAAGCAAAATAAGGCATATTTATTGCATTGATCTTATGAAAAATGTCAATAATTTGTCATTTTAACTTCATTCAAAAACACACATGTTAAAATACGTATTTATTGATACCTTTGGTTAAGATATTAATAAAAATCACATTAACTAAACCAGTTAAAAAATATTGATATTCTTGTTCCCATCTACTTTGTATCCCTTTTTTAATTACACCCATCTTTTCTATTCACAATAATAAATCTCTAACTTACATTAAAGATTTGGCTCTAAAATATTTTCGACCTCTTTGTTGTAAGTCAATGGCTCCCAATCCTTTTTTAAACACAAATTTAACGTCTACTAATTTCACCATTGCATTTAACTTTAAAATACAAATTAATAAAAATGGTTTTGCCCTAATTGTCGCGGTATTTAACGTTTTAATGAAATATTATTCTACCAAAAAACTCCGTAAAAGAGAGCAAGCGCAAGACTTCTATGACATTAAAATCAATAAAATCGATGTGGTCCATTGTGGCTATGTTTTAATATAATAAATGTATAAAACTATAAGGCATGACCAAATAAAAGCTATAAGGTATAATATATCACATAAAAATAAATAAATAATTTATGACATATCATACCGTCGGAAGCGGTATTCCATTACAGCATCCAGTCATGCAAGCATGTCAATGTGTCAAGTCTTATACGTATAGCTGTACATTCGCTAATCTCCTCTCGATACCTAGCGCAATCATAGCGCGTCACGAGCCGATCTGTCTACTACCACTAGATCTCTAGACGCGGAATTCCAACGTTCATCCTTCGGATCCGATTTCCATCCGTGACCCGACCTTGACACTTTAGCGGTCAGCATATTTGCTCGGACAATACTCTCACCGTTATGGAGCATTCACATCGAGAGGAGCGGAGTTGCACAATAAGCGATGGGAATTCAATTAATACCTCTCGTTTTTTATTTGATTAAAACATTCCACTTTTCAAGATTAAATTATCGAGTGCCACTTATTATTTTACTTTATCGGTGTTACGACCTTTTATATGTAGGTCTTTGTCTGATACATTTTTTGAAGGCACACGTGCAATTAAATCAACAATGACGAAATATTTTCTATATTTAATAGATTTAACAGTATATAAAATAAATTTGACGTAACAAAATGTGTTTTTTTAACATTAACGTATATTTTTTTATAGCCATTATTTATAAAAAAAATCTTTTTAAGATTCGAAACTCGCATCAAATAAATATTATTTTAACGATCCTTTGTAATTATCGGACAGTCACCTTAAATGGACCATTAAAACTAGCTTTCACTAAAAGCGTAGATATGGAGGTAGAGCTAAAAACTAAAATGATTGTTTTTTTTAATATATACGTTTATTTCGATAATATAAATAATTTTGTAGACATACTAATTATATGTATATAATAAGCATGTTACTGGTTTATAACTTTTTTCATGCTTAAAATTAATTATTAGCTCATTTTAATAGAAAATAATAATATACGACAAAATATTTGTGGTTATAAATTAAAGGAAAAATAATTAAGAACCTTTTGCAATTTAAGGGAAAAAAAATACAATAAATTAAAAAATATGTTGTACATTTTGATATGTTGTCTCAAAAGCAATATGTGCTTTGACATTTTGCGCTTGTGTTTAAATTTAATGTGTCAGTGGTTTCGCGATATATTTTTATATTTTCTGGTATGAAAATGTTGGTATTTTATGGCTTTTAAGATTAGTATAAAAAGGTGTGTTACATATTATTTTTATAGCTTTGTTTTGAATGACTTGTAATTTGCAAAAATGAGTCTAATTAATTGTATATGGATTAAAATTTTATTTTTTATAGTTAAAGCGCATTTTCTATTTAATATCGTTCTAAGGGTCGCAATAGCGGTAAGCCCTATAAAGCGAAGTTCTAAAATATGTTTATTACATTTAAATTTGGGAGTCCATGTATTTGACGTTATGTTTGTCTACGTTTGTTTTGTGAAAATAATTGCTTCTGTTTTAATTTTCTAATTCTCAAAATATTTATTCAAGTTTTCAAAAGATTTAAGACCGTAAGCATTAGTTAAAATGGCTGTATCATCAGCATATATAGATAAACGCGTTTTATTTATTTTTGTGATATCATTCGTATACAAGATAAAGAGAAATGGACCAAGCAAACTTCCCTGAAGGATTCCAGCTGGAATTTTACGCGCATTCGAGTGTTCATTATTTAGTGAAACAACATAGCTTCTACTTTTCAGGTGAAGCAAATAGTCAGGGGCTTAGTCTTTGTATAGCTTATGAATTAAACCGTCATACCACACTGTGTCGAAAGCTTTTTCTATATCTAATATTAAAGTCCCGTATTCTATTTATTATTAAAATTAGCGCATATGTGCTTTGTTAAAATATTATGATTTTTGCGAAAACCAAGATTATTTTAATTGATAATTAATTGGATTTGTAGGATCCTTATGAATTTTAGCGATATTTGATGAATTTTAAAGTTTGTTAAATAATTTATGCAAATTTCAGGAAGGTTTTTAATCAACGTGTTATCTTACCTACCAATCCTAGGACTTTTTTTATTTATCATAAGTTTTTAATAATCTATTGATCTATTTACTTCGTTTTCAGTTTTAGAGTATTAAATTTTTTTAGTAAGTTCGTACGATACAGAAAAAGCATTAACTAACATTTCTCCTTTATCCAGATCCGTGTCAGCTATGATATTTGAGTTTTTAACCGTGGAATTTATGTGTGTTTATTTTTAAGCGATTTAGTTACTTTTCATAATGAAATATTTGCTAGTTTTAGCTACAACTATCGTGAATATCAGTTATTAAAGTATTAAAGTTGTTTATTGCAGAGATTAAGTTTTTGCCACTGCTTTCTCATTTTATTTTTAATTTTAATTAATTTAATAATCAACCAAAACCAACTTGTTAAAGTAGGGAGAAAGAAAATATTTAATTTAATTTATATTTAGTTAGACTGTATTAAGTAAAACAAATTTAGCATAACGAGATTATGCATCTCAAAGACATTTTTTATGAAAAAAATTAAAACATCATATATAAAAAATAAATACCTTATAAATATTTACCGTAGATGAAATTTACGTGAAAAATAAAAATAAAACAAAGATCAATTCGTTTTTGTAAATGATTATTTTAAGATATATAAGTATGAAACTCATTAATTGAATGCTAGAATATATTAAATATAAAAGCTTAGTTACTGAACGTAAACCATCTATCTATGATACATTCCTAGGGCTCACTTATCGCGTAATTACAACACTAGATTCTTCACATGCTAGAAAGCGCTCTAATCTACGTTATGATGCTTTTTTACCTATATTTTATTTTTTCACGTTCACGTGCGTAAATTGCCCGCGTGCCCACGGTCGGCCATCACTTTCCCGCAATTTGCTCTCGGCGCCCTAGACCGGTGCATGACTGGGAACTGTGCCTCGACTTTCTCTCTGCCCTTCGGTCCCGTTTGGCGGCGAAGGCCTTAATGCACTTGACCTTTGCGGGACCTCTCGCTGGAGATGTGGGTTATTGGGTTCCTTCGCAGTTGTTATTATTATTACATTTGTTGTTCATGGTTCTGTGCAATTTGCACATTTGTGGCAGGTTTTCGATTTCTCGTCAAATGCTGGTGCGGCATGTGGGTCATTCGTTGGTCAATGTTGACCCGGACGAGACGTTTTACGGCCTTGCGCATTGTCTGTTGCGTTTATGGATATGGCTTAAGTCTTTAGCGGAAATTTAAAAAGATGAGATGGATGGTAAAGGTATTAATAATGTAACCGCAAATTTATGGTAGAAAGAGTAATGCTTAACGAACATATTAACAAACTACCATGAATGTACTTCTTTATTAAGCTACTAGATACGTTCTACATTTTTCATAGGTTAATAAAATATAACTTTTCCTATTCAAACATTTATTAAGGTTTATTAACTCTGTAATATAATAACTACAATTATGCTTTAAAACCAAGTCATTGTTTTTGCTACTTGCAGTCGGTTGGTTTCTCTACCATACATCAAAGTCGAATAACGGTTTTATTTATAATGTAATTGCTCGTCTCTTTTTCATATCTAAAAGCGGCATTTATTAATCTAAATTTTTGGATCGGAGTTTTTTTATAAGCAAATTTATAAAGTGTATTTGTTTATGAGGGACGATTTCTTTTCGAATGTGATGTTAACTTTTAGCGAATACCTTTTGTGGTATTGCTTTTTTTGTGGCTTTTATTCGTGAACATTTTATTTATGTTTTATTGTTTTATCGACGTACAATGGATGGCATTAATATTAGTGTTAAGGTTACTTATTTTTATGCAGGGAAAAATATGTTTTTTTTTTTGTATCAATAACGACTTTGTGATACATGCGTTTAATTTATTGAAAATTTTATTCGCTTTACAAATCAATGAAACGAGTTTTATAATTATATGTAAGAAAAATCTTAATCACTTCAAAGGAAATTCATTTTATTTTTTACATAGATTTCCATTACAGTATATAGTAGTTTAAATCCGTTTCGTAAATATTTATAATTATTCTTTTTATTCTCTGTTTCATCAAGTCTGTTTTGAGATGCTTAATCTTGTTTCGCTAAATAGCTGTTTTCTTACTTAATACATTTTAATTAAATACAATTTCTCTCTATATTACTGTATCTTTAGCGAGTTTTTTGGTTGCTTTTAACTAGCATCAATTATTTAGGTAATTTTATCTGAATATTTAAACATGCTACAAAAAGTTAAGACTAGACAAAAAAATAATAATTTTATGTCCCTTTAATTTAGTAAAAAAAGAGTTAGGTCGGGAAAAAATTATTTGCCAATAATCAAGTACTAGTAAAATAAAATTATATTTAAAAAAATGATGTTCATTTCTGTGAAGGCAGCAAAAGCGAACATGCGATATCCTGAATGGAGTGCCAAGCGACGCGATAAAAATCGCGTACTCTCTCAGTCTCTTATGCGCAAACCCCTGAGGTTCTTAGAATAATTTTTTTCGGGTCCCATTAATTTGGAAAGAAATATATGGTATAATTTTATAGAATCAAGTATCAGTAAAATGGAATAAATAAAATTATATTATCAAAATTGTGTTTGAGATGCTTAATCTTGTTTCACTAAAAAGCTATGATTTATTATATAATACAATCTAATTAAATACAAAATAAAAATGAAAGTGATCAATATGCTTTTAGCAAAAATTAAAGGCATAAGAATCTAAATATTATGCTATTAAATCATAATCGCTGGTAGGAAAGCCATTTAGGCATTGGCATTTTAAAAACATAGACGGGTTATAATTTTTTAGGGCAAAACAAGGGCTTCTTTGGTAAAATGGGACATCACCGTGTGAAAACCTTTTTTGCAAATTTAGTCAAAGTACCCGCTATGAATCAAAATGTTAAAAATATTTGTTTGTAATTCGATAGTGGCCAACGGCAATCTGCTCCAAAACTTGTCACACTTTTGTAATGGAGCGTTCTACCGAAAGGGGCGGAAAACAAAATCTTTTGTGAAGTAGGCTATATACATACATATATAAATACGGAAATGCTGACAACATGAGACACTTCTATAGAAAGATTTTATTTGACTTTGATTCTCTGCCGTCGATATTAGTGTTATGACCCTTTTAGCATGTTAGTTTTAGTAGATTTTAACGCAATAATAAAACGATTTATAAGCAGTCGCGCCGGGGCATAAACTGTGGCGAGGCCGTTTTGCAAATTTACAAGAAATTTCCATTGTCTTTGGAAATTTCCATTGTCAAAAAAATATATTTTTTATTTTTGTTGGGGGCATTTTGTTTTTGAATTATATTTTTTGAAAATTTTGTTTGCAAAAAGACTTTATTGTTTTTATTATTCAATGTTAATAAATAAATTAAATATTCGATGGTTCTTGTGTTTATTTTGGAAGAAAACTGATAATTTACAAACGTATGGGAGTTAAAAAAATATTGGATCTGCTATATTCATAATTAAATATATGCAAATAAATAACGTTTGGGTGGTTTTCAATCTATGTTCCGAGTAATTATTTATATTTTAATAACTTTTAAATTCGTAATCGTTTTGGGAAATGTCATACAGAGTCTCTCCCGTTAATCGATTCAAGTTTTTTGCAATGAAAATTTGTGACTATGAAAAAATATGCATATTATGTATATAAGCAGAAAACATATTTTAATAATAAATTACTATTTCGATGGCTCTCAACTGTATGTGTAACTTTAATAAAAAATTGTGGATTTATACAAATCTGGATAAACGTTTTTTTTGCTTATATTCCCTTAGGATATATACACACTTCAACCACACCATAAACACCGAATTTTAAACGGGAAACTATGCATATTTTTTCATATTCACAAATTTGCATTGCAAAAAACTCGTTTCCGTTAACGGGAGAGATTCGAATCTGATTGTCGAAATGTAAATCGCTGCATTCACGCTTCGAAATGGGGCGCAACTATGGAGATAAAAAAACTGCACAGTGATTGTGGCGCCCCGTCGGCGAACCGTTAGTTATGCCGTGTAGTAGATACGCGGGATCCGGTAGCGGCGGACGGTGGCGTGGCGCTATCTGTGCTGAAAAAACGAAAATACATAGAGACTGCCCCACAGCCGCCGGGTGGCTAACCCGTTCCCCGCACTGTGGGGCATTTGCATACGCAGCGTTTGCTGCGTGTGTCGTGCTTTTTGCTGGATATACCCTGTATGCACTTCAATACTTAACTACTAATCTAGAGCCTTGAGTTCGCTTAAAAAAATAAGGCAGTAACATAAACAATATTCCTGTATGTCACTGTCACAATGTACACTTGTAGGTGTTTATTGCTATCCCGTTGTAATGAACACACTAGCGCCTGTCATGATACAATGGTGGATTTTTAATTAATTATTAAATAAAATAATGTTTTGTATATGTAGTATATACAGGCGTTAGCAGCGTTGTGTAACAATGCTTGAGACAAAAAACACAGGCCTGCTAAAACATTTTTTTAACCAATTTTAATGTAATTTTTAGTGCTGATTCTAAAAATGACATATTTTTATCTATCGCGTGAAGTTATTTCACGAAAAATTTAAAAATGGCGCAGAATGCAATTTTAAAATATTTGTGTTTTAATGTTGACACTTAATATATACCAAACATACTCAAATATGGGAACTAAAAAGCATTAAGAAAGCTTAAAACAGATACAAAAAAATTAACATATTCTTATAGCAAATTTCTCTTTACCTCAAAAGTAATTTTTCCGTCTTACCTTTTGTGAACTTTCTGAGGATCATCCTTTTCAACAATAGTCCGCGATCATGCTCACATTTCATCTTCCTTAATATCGCATTTCCATTATCTGCAGGTCCTGGTGAAATATTTAAACTTGCTTCTCGTTTACTGCACCCAAATTTTCAGGAAAGTAATCTAGAAATGTACATTTAAACTCATGTTACAGCAAAGATCTTGAATTTTTTCGACATCTTCAACAATATACTCGTAGCTTGACTCTTTTTTATTTTCAAGAAAGCTGGTCGCAACAAGTTTAAATGCTTTCCACGCCTCTTTCGTACTTTTTTAAATTTGTTTCAAATTTTTTATTCTTCATAAGTTTTCTCAAGTCCAACAAAACCACTGACAAATTAGGGAATTGGTTACAAATCCACTAAAATGTTAAGTGTTGGAAATAGATCTATTTTCAGATCAAAAAAACATTTTCAATGTTTTGATTCTAGGCTGTAATGTATTTCTGATTAGTCATACTTTTTTAATATATTGCTGCTCTTTGGCATAGCTGTCTCATTCACGCAGAAAACATAGAAAATTTAGCGTAAGCACTCAATCGATATTACTTTTAATTCGCTACAAATTATCCATTTGTGATCTGGATATGAAAGTTTGTAAAGAATCAACTCAAGATTTTTGTAGCATTCTTTTAAATCAATTAAATGCATTGTGTAAGAGTACTGCTTTCAGACTTATTTTTGACGAATCAATAAAAAGCCTCCAATCGTCAGATTTGTATTCAATGTTGAAAGTTACAACGAATCTGGAAGCATCTTTACAAAAAACAAGATCACAACAAATAATTTTTCTCCACTTTAAAACCAATAAAAATACGTAGCAGGTGCCAATTTTTTCCCTTTAATCTAGAACCTAAAAGTCTGCAGATTCATTAGAAAGATCTAAGACTCTGACTAAATCATTTAACTCTGTTTGTGTGAAATGTTTTGAAACATTTTGCCGGGATCATATGCTGTATATTTGGAGCAGTGCTTCGATATTATCTAATATATTTTCTGGTGTATCTGAAGGAGAAGGAACACGTATTTCAGGTCATTGAGTTATTAGAACATTAAGAAAAAAATCTCATTTTTTCTTTAGATTAAAACCTTGCATATTTCTTGAGAAAGAGTAACAATCATCACTATGATTTTTTTGTCTTCCTCAAAACATTGGTACACCAAAGAGAAAATTCAGTTCTTTTACGCAAATTGAACAAACTTTATGGGAACTCAACTTCATGCAAAAATAAGCAAAATCTGAAATGTTTCTTTTTTGATTTTTTTTTTACCATATAATTGCCACAAATATAACAAAAACAACCCATTGCTTTTACACACCCTTAGTAAGGCATTATTGTTTTAAAAAAACATACTCTTAAATGTCACTGTGTAACTAAAAAGTTCGAAGCATTTTACACACTGTAGGTGGACGAAGGGACAGGAGAGACACTAAAATGTGTAAGAGATGGGGAAACAGACAGGCGACAACAGGCTAGTTTTATTGTTGTAATTATGCTAGTTATAATTAATATAATTACACACTTAAAATAATTATTTAATATTGCATAATTATGTATGGTACATAAAAACCATTTCACTGCATTTTCCATTCTACTAAATGTCAAAATTAGATGTATTATTTTACTAGTAATTAGCACTTAAAAATTATATAAATTAGTATTTACATTCAAGGGTGTTTTATAAAGAATGGAGTAAAAATCACTTTAGCATTTTATAACTAAATAACTAATTGTGTTATCTTTCATATTATAATATAATATTTACTATAAATGTCCGGCTCTATCGCTCGGATTTGTAGTACTTAAAATATTTTTATAAAAATAAATCTGGAGCCATGAGATCAGAGGAACCCAAAATATCATGATTTTATTAGGAGCTGTAGCTCCCATCTCCATACCTATACATTCTAGATATATTTCTTACAATAGTATAATAAATCTTACATATTTTTTTAGTATAAAGCTTAATTTAATAATGGTGCTTCACAAACAAATCCTTGAGAGGAATTGTTATATTAAATCACACATAAAATAATGACCGCGACAAATATTAAAAAATTAAAACATTTTAAATATTGTACAATAGGAATTGTTTTATCTTTCTGTCGTTATCGGGAAGCGACCGCAATAGTTTCATTTATATAGGTACACCCAGGAAACAGTCTTATTTTGTATTCAAGCGCGAGCTCGATAATCCAGAAAATTTGTTTAAATAAGTCTTTTAGGAAACATGCCATTATTTTTATTAAAAAAACTTTTTTTGCCATTTCAAGGTATGAGAATCAGTAAAGATCCCATTAAGGTTGTATCCAGTTATACAAATTTTCATCTACGAAAAATCATATAAATCCATAGTTTTTGACTTTAACTTTCGGTTTTGATGCCAAAAGACGCTTGTTCATTTGAGGAGAGCAAAAATTGGAGATTAAAGTTGCGCGGAGAAGGAGTGACTTATTGCGACATATCAACGTTTTTTTAGAAGGTACTAAAAAACTCAAAATATTCGTTCATATTTGTAGCAAAATATTTCGAAATTTTCAGATTTTTATAAAAATAAAAACTGAACAATTCTGAAGCACAGTTGTGTAATATATTTAGCAAATTGTGGTATTTTTATTTCACAAAAAATATTTTCTTATCTTTGTTATATATAAGAGCAACTTATAGCGAACAAACAAAATAATGAAAATGTAACGCTTTTTAACCTGCCGAAATTCCAGAAATTACTCATATATTTAAATTGATATTGTGCAGCTGTCGATTTTCTAAATAATATTGACTTTTTTGCACTAAAAACATAAATATTATTATTAATCAAAAGTTTTATATTCATGTGTCACTCATTATCAATAAAATGGTACTCATTCAAATGTGCAGTTTACATATTCAATGTACAGATTTTTATCTAAATATATGAATATAAAATACATTAGTTCATTATACAATTATTTGTCAAACTATACGTTCGTATTTGTGGTGCAATTTTTAATTTCTACAACAAAGACTGACCAACTCTAAGAACATAGTTATGTATTACAACAACGCAGATTTTTTTCTTTAAATTTATTGCTGCATTTTTTTTAGTCCAATTGTGACTTTTTTACAATATAATTCCCTAATCTATATGATATTTATAAAAGTTATAATCAAAACACGTATTGCTAATAATATAAATTAATAAAAAAATATACTTTGCAATTGCCGAAATACCAGAAATGACTCATTTTTGCTGTGGACTTTCTTAATAGGCAGTATTAGATTTTTTCTCTTTTAAGTCTGTCTGCCATAATTAATTTATTATGATAGCAAGTTTAATAAAAAAAATAATAAAATATAATAAAGTTCAATGTGAGTCTTTCACAATTTAAAATGTACCATAAACATTTTCCGTTAATTTTTAGAGTCATAACCGTAAACAATTAAAAAGCCTGTAGATATCTCGTGAAATAGTATCGTTACAAAAAAGGTTTGAAGAAAGCTCATTTTATGCTTTGCCATAAAATTGACGCATGAACCAATAAATCTATTATTCTGGAAACATTTTTTTAAATAGCTATATATCTATCTATTTTTATTTTGAGCGGATATTTTCTTTGATTTTATTATCCGAAACTGAACCGACATCGTAACAGTAAAATTTTCGCATTCAAGGCATTTTTTTATTGCGATGGAAAGTTAATTGACCGCGATTTATTGCGCAATAGCGCGAATTTAATAGTTCACTTTGTTAAACGTATCCCATGCAGTGTTTGTTTTTTTAATGACAATTTGCATATTTCTGTCCGACATGACACGACACGGTCGATACGATCTATACGACCGGACACGACATGACAGGCGAAATGTTGAAGGGTAGAAAAAATGTTACAAGCATGTATTGTTTTTCACAAACACATGGATGGATAGGAACATATGTATTATATATCTCAATAATGGAGATAGATGGAGAAAAAAATATGTTGACACGAAGCGTGTTAAATGAATGTACATAAAAAAAACATGCACGTTATTGACAGTTATGGACAAATTTCCATTGATATAATACCCTATGGGTCAACTTATGAAATTGATGTTTATAGAAATACTCACTTTCATCAGTAAAAATTAATTAATAATGCCATTTTGCTATCATTAATATGCCATAAAAATATTACTATTAATATATTTAAATATATAAATAATTATTTATTACTATTCAATTAATTTTTGTGCTTATCGTAAAACTGAAAATGATGTAGTGTGCCGGTTTAGATTTACAGCCATTGTTATGTATTAATAATATATAATATCTAGCATCAAAATACATGAAGGAATGTATTATATTAAATTCTGTATATACCATTTTAGTTACGAATATAAACAACCGTAAACTGATGACGGATGAAACTTTGTTCAGAACAAATCCAATATTCATTGATAACGGTGCATTGTCGACGTAGACAATGATTTAATGTTGTTCTCAGACACAATGGCTTATCTGAAGCGAAAAAAACTGATTTCGCATAAGGAAATGTGATTGAACCGCATCCAGTCCACAAAGCAACATTATTTGCATATGTCCATTTGTTTCGAACGGTAACGGTACAAAACAGTCCGGGCAGTCATCTCTGTTCCCGAGTGTCGCCCAGATAGGGACTAGACTATAAGTTTTGCGGTCGAGTTTGTAATATTATAATAAGATAATGTAGTTTATCTTTGTCCATGGTATTCTTTTGTATCGCGGTCGGTCAACCCTTGGGCGAATACTTTGTGACCCTTGATGTCTGATCTAAAATGGAAATAAAAAGAAACTGCATAGTTAATGTCATTGCCACCTGCATTCAATTTAAATCACGTAGGAAATGATATTTAAGATTTTGGTATTTTACTTATAGATAAATGATTACCTGTATTATTTATTAAATGTTAAAAAATATTTAAAGATCATGATAATAATAACGCAACAAAAATATATCTTCTATGCGTCAGCATAAACACAATTATGTTGTAAAATATAAAATAAATACTAGCATCAAATTCATATAAAATGTGCTAACCCTCGTAGCTATCCCTAAGACAGAGTCAAAATTTTTTTTTGTGAAGGGTCAGATATTTTAGGTTTGACGGGCCAAGAACCAAATTAATGTAATGTTAAAAAATGGCATTTCTTTAAAACTGTAGTTTTAAGTTAAATTCGTTAGGAAGTCCTATATCTGCAGAAAAGGCCGATTTTCAAAGAAATTTAGTATTAAAACATAAAAGCTAAGGGCAAATAAAAATTTCAAACATTCCGCTGAGTACAAAAAATCTTAATAAAACCTTACTATGATTGACCCATCAATCTGCTATATAGTAAAGCAAACTAGGATATTCGGATTTTATTTTTAATAAAAAAGACTGACTTAATAGAACTAGTTCAATAACAAATGGTAGATTGAGATGATTCTCACAAAGTATCTGCTTGTGTATAATACAATGAATATTTTTTTCAATCAAGCCGTTACCGGTTTCACTTATATTTGAACTACTATCGAATGTGATACATTATAATCGATTTCATTTAAGAAAGTACTTTGTTAACGTCTTACAAACTTCATTAAACATATTATTGTCTGTAATTGTTCAATGCAGGCATTCATGAAAGCTAATAAATCATTGATAAAACAATGTGATTCAAACCAGTAATCCAGTTAGTAACTAGCTGTTTTTAGAAGCCTTTAAAAATATGTGCTTACAGTTAATTTTTATACTAAACTCTTTAATGATACAAAATATTTGCTATTTGACAAAGAGTACATTAGAAAAACATATATTCCGCAAGATCATCGAGCTTGCTTTGCTATTTAATTGGCTATTGATGTTACTCACAATGTGCTCAACCTTTCTAGCAACTGTTCTCGCCATAAATATATTTTTAAGGGCGCAATTTTTCAGTTGCAACAATTAAACATGGCTTATTTAATTCAACATCAATAAATAAGCTACTCCTGAACAACATTAATTTTTTTACTTCTACGAAAAAAATCGTCCTAATTTTTCTAACTTTTATGCGAGTTGTGAATATCGTGTTGAGTGCTTAGTGTAGTAATGCATATATTGTTTTATTATAATACATACAAAAAGTCATCACGAAATAAATACAATGCTTTGTCATCTAATTTGATAACAAAATAATTATTACTCTACTCTGCTTTAAAATCACGACAATCAAAGTCATTAATTTTTTTTTCTGGCTTTGGCAGTGACACGATAAATATTCATAGCTAGAAAATGATAATAAAATATCGCAAAAAGCGTTAGACGCGGCACTGAATATGTAACGTCACAGTGTAATGCGAAGCAATAGGAACACCACATACAGACATATGTCACAACTCCGCCATTAGTCGTTCCGCTATAGCGCATATTTAGAAAATGTAGCTTGTGGACCAAATTAAAATAGGCATTGGGCCGGATTTGCTCCGCGGATCGTTGTTTGCTGACCCTTGATCTAAGTTTAATTGTGTTTTGATAAGGTAGAAAAATAAGGGGCGCAAATGTGATACTTTAGAGCACCTAATATTTTTTTATTATCAATATCGACACCACCCTTTAAATTAAAAAAAATATTTTATTGAATATAAGTAACGTTGAGATTAGAAAAAAAATATTTCAACGCTCTCTTTAGCTATCTGATGTTTTTGAGCCTTGAGATTACAGATAATGGAGCCATACGCTACGAACTAACGTATCGTACAGAACGCGAATGGGCTATAAAAAATATTTTTGGACACGGAGATGCTAAAAAAGTGTTTTGTGTAGTTTTGTTGATATCTAGAAATCTCAGTCATGAATAACTATACAAATTATGACGCCGGAGCTTACTGTACGAAAGCTTATGTTGCCTTAATCCCAATGAATTTTTTTTTAATAATTAACATATTTTTACAATACTTTTCTGATTTTTTAGTATAAAAGTATAAAAAAATACAAATATTATATATGATAAAATAAATTACGGAAAAAATTGGTTTTATCTTTTTTATATTTTCATTTTTGTTTTAGCCATTATGGATTAATTAAAAAAAATGTATAAGCATTTTTTATAAGTCAGTAGCAGTCACCGTTGTTCTTAGTATATTATATTATATTAATACTGTTTTTTTTTAAATGTTTTGACACTTCATAGCTTATATAGTTATAAAAAGTATGCAAATTTCATGATGAAAATTTTTTTTCTGTTTTTAGTGCTGTTCCTAAAATTAATGATATTTGCATCGCCTTTTTATTTAAACTTTAAAGGAGTTTAAACTAAGGCATAATACACTAAAATTTATGCTATTTAATTTTACTAAAACATGTTTTATTTTGTTTCAGAATAATTACCAAACACTAGAGACTCGACAGTTAGTGAGCAAAGTGAAGTTTTAGTGCAAATATAAGTCAAGATGAAGCCGCAAATTTTAGCACTGTTCGCCATTTTCGCTCTGACCGCCATAGTATCGGGTGAGTTCTCTATTTTTTATTTATTATTTTTTTGCCGAAAGATTGCGTGATCGTATTAATTTCAAACCGCAAATTTTGACAAGCAAACAAAGCGGTTTTTGCTCACCGGTTTCGCGAGTCTCTGTCAACAAAACCGAAATTTAAACCAGTTAAATAAAATTACGCAGGAAACCTTGATTACGTTACAGTAAAGGCATTTCATATTTATTCATTCACAATTATTACTAATTTGTATCGGTAATAAATTAAAACAACAAAAAACTCTGAATAGACGATTCTTGATAACTTGAAAACAATGCTGTCTTTCCTTATAGCGTTCGTTAGGCTATTTTATAATTGATGGACATAAACGTTAAGAAAGACATTTTCTAATAAAATATTGCCTTTCTAAGATCGCTAAATACCAGTATACTCAGTCTTAATGAAGTGTTTTACCGTGTCTGGTTTTACCGGTAGCTCTTTTAACATCAAACACAATTATCTTCACATGAGTTTAGAGCTAACTCAATTTGCGCTTGATACTGGTTTTAAAAACTTGAAGTAATTATACATTTAAAACCAATAAAAATTATAGATAAAATCTAGGCAAATCAAAAACCGGCCAATCTACTATTAGCATCGATTAATTTCGCATTAACGCCCAGTTTAGTTATTAATGAATTATTTTAGAATAGTGATTGGCTTTAACACTGTAATTAAATAAAATAAAAAAATAGATCATTAACAATGATTTATCTTAATATATTTTTTAGATTATATAATTTATATTTATTGGTAATGTGAGTTGGACAATTAAACTATGCTTTCTGTACAATTCTATTGGAATGCAGTTAGTAATAAATCAGTTTAGAATTTATGTGGATAAGTTTAAAATGTATTTTTTGCACATATAAGAATGCATTGTTGGCATGTCTAGAATAACTAAGAGCGAGAAGACATAATTTAAGGTTAGTTAAAGCCGACAGCATTCTGCATTAAATTATTATCCCCAGACAATGACCTAAGGTAATATTTTAAAATGAATTAATATTTATTCATCTGCAAAATTAGGACATTAATTCAGGAAATAATAAATATCTGACGAGTATAAGTTATAATAAACCTCCGTTAAGATAATATATCTAATCTAAATCAATGCAAACAATAAACAGAACCAACTGTAAATCTGAAAATTTTGTTACCGTTAAAGTTTGTTTGTTGTGCTAATTAATAGTGAGTGGAAAATTTATATGCAAATTAATTTTTATATTAAAAGTGTACGGAATAAATACCATACATTTAATGGCTAATAATGCAATTTCTAGGATAAATTTAAATCAGTTTTATGGTCAATTGCGTAGATATTTTTTGGCATTTATACCATTACTTATTTACATGCAATTGACGCTATATAGCATATTTATTACATTGAAGAGTATAAAGAAGGCGCCTGATAAATTACGAGTTGAATAATACGCTCAGAACCGATTCCTCGAGTCTCTCGATTACAAGATAATGCTTTTATTTACCGAGTCACTTACGGCCATTACACCGGCCAAGAACACCTCGCTTTATTTTCCATCGGCCAAGTTCAACGATCTTGGCGCTTAGACTTACACTTTGCCGATTTTTTTTCGCTTTTTGTTCTCGGCTCGCACCGTCGTCATTTTGCGATTTTCAAGTGATCGAACGCGAAGGACCGAAAGGTGAAGAGTAACCCTTTGTTAATCTCAGAATGGATCAATAAGTCAATCGTTAAGAATCAGTCGAGCGTGTATTCAAGCCAATTTAATATAATTGGATATGAACAACAAAATAGGTGTAAATTGTGATATTGTCACATCATATGTAAAATGATACATTAGCGATTCTGATTTTTGGCACATTTTAAAAATACGGAGGTAGAGACTCGCACTTTAATTTAATCCCAGATGTATTAATCTTCGGTATAAATTTATTAAATTAAATTAACTAGAATTATAATATTTTTTAAATCTTGTTTTTCTTGTGCTTAATAAAAATCAATTATTTTTAATTTTGCTGAAATATTTAAGCTGTAATGCCTGCACTACACTCTCTGGAAGCTGGCCAAGGTTGGCCAAGGACGGAGAATATAGTGGGTTACTTCGGTCGAGTTCGGTTCTGCCCGCTCTAAGATCTCTCGGAAGTTGTCCGAGGTTACCGAGAACGGGAATTAAAGTGTGGGTAATTCAGTCGACTTGGGCAGCTTCGAGCGCTTCCGAACATTGTCGGCATATTTTCCGAGTCAAAGGGAGCGAAGTCGTAGCTTCGGTTCAGACAACTTCCAAAGAGTGTAGTGGAAGCATAAGATTTTTATTTTTATTTTTCTTTAAAAATTCAACTACATACATTTTATTTATGACTCAGTGCTGCAAATTAATCGTAACTATTTCTTTTCTTAGAATTATAATATAAGCTTTTAAAACTCATACAGCAACATTCTAAAAAAGTGATTTTAAACAGCATTAAAATTTGATTAAAAAATAAATGTGACGCAATGTAATATGTAAGCGTACTTACCAAATAGATTATTTAGCATTATTATCAATTTTTCAACCTAAATAATTTATACATATATATATATAATTTTCTATAGGACCTTTGAAAAAGTTTTCATTAGCACTTATTAAATTATGCTTAATAATTTTCTTTATTTGATGAGAAAAAGCTTATTCAGATATAAGCAAACTAAGGACGGAATAGCGTAGTCTGTTATGTCTCAGACTAGTAACTCTGAGGTTTGCGGGTTCGAGCTCCGGCAGGAGCATTCGAATTTTTATTTATAAAAAATGCGCTTTTATTAAATAAAACTAAATATATTGGTTATAAATTAAATTAAGCATAATAATTTATAATTATTAATATAGATTTCGTCGATTCCCAGACTTTCAGTCTGGTGGTTAATATTTATTTGTAGGTATTCATTATATCTGATTGACTTACTCAGTTGGTACAAATTTTCCCAGCTGTAACGCATTGGGCTTATGACTGTCAGGTTGCAATGGACGACTTAATAAATTAAATAAATAAATAATAAAATATTTTTGAAGCATATAGAAAAAACTGATCACCAGATTTATTCATAAAAACATTGCCATAGGATTTTTATTTCCACGTTCTTGAATTTTTATTTACTGCTGAAATTTTGTATTTTTTATTGCAGTCTTTTTAAAGATTAGAGTTTTGTTAAACATCATCAAATTTATATTGAAAACTAAATTTACTTGTACTTCTTAGCAATAACTATCATTATAATTTTTTAACATATATAATTTTTTCTAGCTCAATATGATTTGTATCAGTTATTAATAAATTATTAGAAATAAATTTATTTATTTGCAAAGAAAAATCATATTTAATTCTAAGAAAAATATAAAAAATATTTTTGAGCATATAGGTAAAAATTTCATGTTATAATAACAAAGCTATGAGATTTTAATCTTTTTTTTTACAAAAAAATAATAGTTTTGTGATTTATTTATTTTTATTTAAAATCGATCTATTACATAAATGTTGTAATGTATTTAACACTAAAATATTTCACAAAATTTCAATATTTGCTTTTATTCATTTAATTAAACGATCCATACTAAAATAAATTCCAGATCTTTTTTGTACTAAAATGATCTTAAAATTGCTTTGAGATTATAACAAAATCATAAATAAATAATATTATGAATCGTAAATTTCTATATATTGCTGCTACATTGTGTTTTTCTTTGTGGTCTTTCTAAAGTTATTTTAGACATTTAATTTTAATTGAAAATCTATCAAAACATAATGTTTTATGTAAGAGTATTCTATAGATCCTTCGTCATTATTATCATTATCAATGATATATTTTTAAATAACGTTAATTAAAACATAAGCTTTTATTTGATGAGATTTTTATTAGTTATTAATAAATAATTGTTATTAGGTAATAAAAAAGTCATGTTTAGTTTCAAGAAAAATATAATACAATACTTTTAGAGCATATAAGAAAATGTAATTATGTCATACAGCTTAGGATTTCAATTTTTACGTTTTTAAATTTTATTTTGAGTACATTAAAAATTATTTTAGAATATAACATTATGATTCAATTTGTATATCAAAGCTGCAATATTATGGACTAAAATATTTTTTAGAATTACCACAGATTATGTACATTTAGATAAAATTACACCGAAATAATTATTGGAATAATAACATACGTTTCTTAAACTCAATAGAAGATCGTAAAATGTTCTATATTTTATGAATCGTAAATTTCCTATATACTGCAGTAACATTGTAAATTTTATTACAGTATTTCTACATATCTTCTAGTTATTGCAAACGGTGTTAAATTTTGTTGTAGTACTCTATAGGTTCTTCGTCATTATGCATATAATAACATTTTATGATTTAAACATCAAAAATTTTGTATAGGACTCTGAAAAAACATGTATATTATATATTAAATTTTTTATCGTTAGTTAATTAGTAATTGAATTAATTGTTGTGATGAAAAAAATCATGTTTAGATTTAAGCAAAATATAATATAATAATTTTAGAGCATACAGTAATAAGTCATCACTATTTTTTTAATATCAAATTTATGAAACATTTAATTTCAAGCCCTTTAAAAATTTAAGCTGTGTTATTATTGAAATTTTAGTTTAAAGTTATTATTTAACTTTAATTACAAATATCCTTGTGACTCAATTCTTCAACTTATTGATTACTTAAATATTCCTATATGACAGGTCTTAATATCAATAAGAGCTTTAAAATATTTATTTTTATGCTCTTAATACTCTTTCAAGATCAATAAGGGCTCTAAAACATTTTAAATTTAAATTAAAGTTTATCTAACCTAAATTTAGATGCTTCTCTGCAATAAATAAAAGTATTGCAGTCTTTCTAAAGATCATATTTTCTGTATTCATTGTTCATTTTTCATTTGTAATAATTAAAATTATTATAGGTAATAATATTTTATCATAAATCTTAAATTTGTTTAACTACGTTTATATTTATCAAAGAATTTTATGATTTAAATATATGTATGTATGTAATAGAATTTTTTATTTAAATAAAAACGATAAATTGCTAGGAGGCCGATAGTAGCAATATTACAAAATAATAATTATTAATTGTACATAATATCTTAGGAGATTCAATAATTATTTCCAGTATAAATAGTGCTCTGAAATTTCAATCAAATTCCAGGTTTTTTTGGTTCTTAAAGTACACAAAAATGCTTATAATTTTACAAAAAAAAACAAACAAGCAATGTTCGCATTGTCTAAAGAAAAATGGCATAAAAATAAATATTTTCCATCGTATTTGTTCTTCTGAAATTCAGATAAATGACATGTAATGGGATATAATACTTTTAAGCTTAATACAATTTATAAACAATCTAAAAAATAATTTTGAGTGTCACTAATAATAAACTGTGAAAGAGTTCACTATTAAAAAAATTATACCGATCTTTAGATATTAAAACGTCAAAATTAAATTAATTTTGAAGTACGTAAAATCCCAAAAATTTGATACTAAAACTTTTCTGTATAAATTACAATAAATAATACGATTTATTCAATATTGAAATATTTGTCGATTACAAAGCTAAAAATTTACGTTAAGTTCCATGACTAATAAGCTCACATCTAGTCTGCTTATTCTCCTCATTATCCTTATAAACTCCATTCGCAGATTCCGATCCAATTAAGAAAGAATTCGAGCTTCTCGTTCGATTATCTTATATATTATTACGTTACTGAACCTGCTGCGTTAAAAGCGTTGACCTTTCAATTTTCATAGTGGTTCCAGGGACCGTGACCGTGATTGATAAAAAATGTGACCACAAAATCATTTGAGGCATCATTAGGCTCAGTGTTGCAATAAGCGTAAATAATTATTGGAGACTGGATGGGCTATATTATAAACTAACTATGAGTTGCATAATGTAACTTGTGTATGTGTGGAATGTTCTATGCTAAGATTTGTTGCACTATAAAATAATTTCTAAGAAATTCTGGGTAAAACATAGTTGGGAAGCGAGCTAGAATTGTTTAGATTGTTGGTTATATAGCGTGAGTCATTAATAAAATATACGTATAATATATAGACAAAGTATTGCAGTTTACATTATAAATATAGTATTTAAAGAATGTATCTTAAATTAATGAAATAATACATTTTAATAATAGTTAATTCTTTAAAAAAGTCTTTAAAAAAATGTTTATAGTATGACATTATTTAAAAAAAAAAACATTTTGAGAAATTAGGATTTTATTTATATGTTGTTTTATTTATATTACACTGTAATACATAAATAATATCCTTGATCTTTTATAGTTTTTATTATGAGATCCTATCTAAATAATTTAAATACTATTTGTTTGGTTAAATGTTATTTTTAGCGCTGATCTTAGAATATTTACTTTAAAGTAAATATATTTTTGAGAAACAATAATATTTAGTGTAATATATAGTTTTGTGAGTAAAAATTTCAATTTTAAGAAATGTAAGAAATCACAGATTTTTTGAGGATTTTTGAAAGGACTTAATCCTAAGGAAATAAATAGTTAATAAATCAATAAAATATTAAAAACATAGTAAAATAATGTGGTTGGGTTTAATATATATTTAAATAGACTTAAAAAATATTCAAGGTTATATTTCAGTGTTATATATTATACTAGGAATATCAATTGCTCAAATTAAAAAAAATATTGAGTATAGCAATCATATATTCCAGTGCTTTTATTTTAGGAGCCCTGGGATACGTATCTTTGTCGACTCGCAGAAGTGTTTATATAATTAAACACTTCTGGAAATTGCTCAAGGGCATCGTAGACAATCCTTCAGTGCTTCAAATGTGGGCTCCTGAAGGTGGTTATAGTTCTCGGTCGCGTCCACTATTCTTGCCTGTAAAGTTTAGAACTGGAGCACTTGCCAACTCTTCTCTGGCAAAGGCCGTTCGTCTGCTCAATTCTGTCCATAGAGATATTGACATTTTCTCGTGCACATATGGAGTTTTGGTTCAGTTCGTATGGGACAATGCACACCTGTTGAGGTGATTTGTGTCTGTTATTTTATCTTGTTTTTCATGTTTTTACTTATATGTTTATGAGTGTGTGTGTATTTATGCGTATATGAAATTGTATCGTGACGCATTGGGTTTATCTGTCAGGTCACGATGATTATAATTTTAATAAATAAATAAATATTTATGTATATAAAATATTTAAATATTTAATAAAATAAGGAACGAGTAAATAATGTATTACTAAGAAAAATATAATAAAAAGCTGTTTATTGGGGTGATTAGGTTTGTAATATTTTTAATAGTCGTAGTAAATATTTATAGGTATTCTTCATAATCTATGATTAGTAGTTCGGAATTTTTTTTACGATTATCAATATTATTTATCGTGTATATTTGTGTTAGTTTCTACTTGATAAAGTTATACGAAAAATCACGGAATCATTAAGGATTTATTAAAAGCAAAATTAGGACAAAAATGTGTTAGATATTGACTTATTTCTAAGGAATAAGTTAGTATTTTTTTGAAGGTTTGAGAAGGCTGTATTGTAATAAGATTAGGCTTTAAATGTTTTTTATAGGTATAGATAATACAATATTTAAGTATATTCTATATGATACTATTTATAAGAACTTATTAGTAGCTTGGATTTAGAATTTTTGGCACTTTTTAATTATATTTATCGTGTTTATTCTTAATATGCTATAAATCACAAAATATTGAGGATTATAAAATTAGGACGAAAATGCATAAAATATTTCCTTATTACTCGTTTAATTATTATTTAATCCAAGAATTAAAAAATGTTATAGTATTTTTTATATAATAATATTTACCATTTACAAATAATAACGGATATTTGTATTAGTTCCTAACATGTTTTAGTTTAGTGGGCAAAAATAACAAGCAAAAAATATGCGAAAAAGCACAGAATCTATAGATTTATTAAAAAAAAATTAGGACTAAAATGTGAATAATTTTACTAATAAAATATATTTGTTAATATTTTATCTAATTATCTTATGACCATAAACATTTTAATGGTATTTTTACGATGGGAACTGTTGTTTATTTATAAGAACTTGATTAAGAAAATCTGTAGTTCGGAATAAAAAATTGTATTGCAAATTTCAATAATATTTCTCATTTATTGATGTATTTATTTTAGTTTCTAATATGCAGTAGTTCTATGTCAAAAAGGAATAAGAAAGTAATATGTCAACTATCACAGAATCTTAAAAGTTTTATTTAAGAAAAAATTAGGACGAAAATGTGTTAGATATTTACTTATTCCTTAAGAAGGAATAAGTTAGTATTTTATTCAAGGTTTAAGAAGGCTGTATTATAAATAGTTAGATTAGGTTTAAAATATTTTTTATGGGTATAATATAAATGTTTAAGCGTATTCTTAATGATATTATATATGAGAAAATATTTGTAACTCGGATTAAGAAATTTTGGCGATTCTTAATTTTATTTTTCGTGTTTATTCTTAATATACAAAAAATCAAAAAAAGGTATTAATAAAGATAAAATTACCACGAAAATGCGTGAGATATTTACTTATTATTTACAGTTAAAAGAATTATAGTAATTTTTATATAATGATATTTAACGAATATATTTAATAATATATATTTGTGTTGGTTCCCATCGTGTTTAAGTTTAGTGTGCAAAATAAACAAGCATAAAATATGCGAAAAAGCACAGAATCTATATATTAAAAAAAAATCAGGACAATAATATGAATAATATTTAATAGGAATATCATTTTTTTATATTTTATCTAATGACCTTATACAGTAAAAAAATTTTAAAGGTATTTTCACGATAAAAACTGTTATTAATTATTATCTATGAGAGCTCAAAAAATAATATCAGTATTTCGGCGTGTCAATAAAATTTCTCATATATTTATGTTTCTATTATGTAGTAGTTTTTGTCAAAAAAAAACAAGCAGGAGATCACAGAATGATGACAAAAATAAGATTTATTAAAGAAAATAAGTAATAAAAAAAAATGAAATTTAAAATAAGTTTAGGTTTAAAATATTTTTTATTCTTAAAAATAATGATTTTATGATTTTACATATGAGAACTTATTAAGGAATATCAGTAGCTTAGCTTAAAACATTTTCTTTCATATTTATATTTATATATTTATGTTATTTTTTTAGTTTTAACTATATGGTAGTTTCATGTACAAAAGGAACAATTAAAATGTATGCGAAAGATAGTACAACGTGGAAAAATATTTAGAAAAAGATTAGTTATTATTTTATCTAAGCATTAAAAAGGCAGTTATATAAATAAATAATGTAATTTTAGTATCATAGTCTTTAAAAAATATTTAAGGATATTTTTCAAGATGTTAGCTTTGAGAACTCTCTTGAAAATGATTGAGGTTTTTATTTATATCCATATAATTTCTCGAATACGTATTTTTAATATGTAGTATTATTAAGAAAAACTAAAACATGAAAAAGATAAAGTAATCTTTAAGAATTTATCAGGAGCAAAATTAATACAAAAATGTGTAAAATATTTAGCAATTTCTTAGAAAAAAAATTGTTTATTTTGTATTTTTGTATGTTTATTTATCAATTTCTTACAAAAGTTTTTTTCATAAGAACACTACAAATAATTTTTCTATTTAAGGATTTTTGAGCTTGTAATAAATACAATATGCAATAAACAAAGTGTTTTGTAATTAAAATAAAATTTAAATAACAATTTTTAAGGGGGTAAATATGCAAAACAATTAAATAATCGTAACAGTATAATTTGATTGCCTAATTGTAAATTCACCATTGATTGTAAACTCGAAAATTTAAATCATTATTTAGTGTACCCTTACAATGGATTTTAACGAGCTTGATGATTTTTTAAAGAATGATAAAAGCAGTTAATACACTACAATATATAAAACCTTTAGAATTGATACTGTTTTTCATTAATGGTTTTACATGTTAGCTTGATATAGTTTATTAGCTCATATAAATATACCGTTATAATAACAAATGGAAAATGAATAGAGAATATATATTACATAATAATTTACATTACTATGTCTATATTTTTATTGTAAATTAGCTGATTTTTAAATTTTATAAAAAAGCACTATTCTAGATTTGATATAAACATATACATACATATAAAAACAAGATTATTTTCAGTCTGTTTCAATATATTTATAGCTATTATTAGAATCTAACCATTAAGATATTTTAAAATATTATTACTACTATCTCATAAAATCGCCTATTATATAAGCTAACTATTAAGCTTTAAACACATTAAATCGTTTGCATCAAACATTAATTTGTATGATCGTCGATTTAATACGTGTAATTAAGCTGTGCTCGATTAAACACACATCGTTCATCATGTAAAACGCGATAGATGCCACGATGTCTAGGCCAGACAACAAAACTTGTCTATCGATCAATACCTATTGTCTATAAACCTGCCATAACTGTTTGTCTGAGGTTCGGCATTATTGAGCACGCTGTATAACAACGGTCAAAACAAATAACTAGATACTAACTTGATTGAATCCTCTAGCTATGACATATTTGTGCAATATCATATAATTGATAATTATAAAAAATCAATCAATAAACTTTCTTTCCATACCTTGTACAGCTAATTGAATAACAAGCTCACTATATCGCTCAACACTGATATATCACGATAGACTTCACAAGAAAAAAACTAATAGCATCGTTTAAAAAACAATTTGATCGTTGAAAAAATGATACACACTAGATATTTATATAATAAAAAATAAACAACAAGATGATTCATTGAAAGAAAAAAATGAATCGGCTTACGAATAGTAGTGGCATTAAACGGTTCTTTTCGCGATAATGAAAAGTAACAGCATATTTTAATTGTGATGGATGACCTTGAAATCGCAATGAAAATATGCGTTATGCGAATTAAAATATGTGAGCATTAAAATAGCATTTAATGTAAAAATGCGATTAGTTTAGGTGGGCCATTATAAATAAATTAAAATACAAATAACTGGATAATAATTAAAACGTAGTTATAATAAATACATATAACAACATTATTGCCACAGAGATAAGTTATTTTCATATAAATATCATTTTTATTTTTTTATAACAAGTTTTTGGGTTATGAAAGTAAATCAGTTTTAAATTTCTATAAAATTATTTTTTATGAAGTTATATTACTTAAAAATTATATTTTTTTATTATGGTCTAATTTTAATAACGTTATTAATTTAACTCGATTTTTATTATTATCCGTTATTTAAAATTATATACATAATTAAAAAAATATTGATAGCTTTTAAAGTTATGCAAATTTATTCATATTAATATCAAAATATTTGTATAAATAATGTTTTGGATTTGACTTTACAGTTCAACCTTAATTTGAAGAGCACTTTAGTGGTCAATGATGATGATTTTTATTATTATCCTCAGGCATTTTAAAATCTCTTGAAACTCAAGTAAACATCTCGAAGTTTACTTTAATATTAACACTTAGTGCTGCATGCTGCATTATACAAAGCTAAATATGAAGTGTTTTCCATTTAGTTAAAACGATTTATTTGTATTTAAATTTATTAACTAAGAGGTTAATCACATCACAATAGCAATGAAAAATCAAAGAAAAATATTATTTATTAATATAAAATATAACAATTTTATACGAGGAAATAAAAAATATTCATATACAAATAGTTAAATCAACTTTAACCCTTTGAGTAATGAGTTAATTTATATACATTTGTTAATTAGAATTTAAGAGTGAGTTAATTTTACGTATATTTCTATAATTATTTAATATTGAATTTATAGTAAATAATAATAAAAAATCAGTGATTCAATTAGTTTTATTGCTTTGGTTTATTCTACTATTTTTTTATATTAGTATGTTGCAATAATTTATTTTACTTTTTTATTATTAAATTGTTTTCATGTAATAATATTTTATATTTAAAATAATATTTTTTATTTATTGTTTACTCAGTTTTATATGTTAATATATTACAGTTATGTTTTATATAAATATATAACTATCTAGGCTACCTTAAAATAGTGAAAGATTAACCGCCGTACATGTACGGCCAAACTCTCAAGGGGGTAAAAAATAGATTTGTAGTTGAATATCGTGTGATTGCAATAATATATAGCACAAGCAAAATACCTAAATTCAGATTGTAGCAATGCTACTATAATGCCTGCATTACAGTATCTGGAAGTTGGCCATGGTTAGCCAAGGACGGAGAATATAGGGGGTTATTCGGAGTTTCTTCGGTCGAGTTTGGTCTAAAATCTCTCGGAAGTTTTCCGAGGTTACCGTGGGGGTAATTCAGTCGACTTGGCCAGCTTCGAGCGCTTCAAAGGGACGCCAAGTCAAAGGGACTCTTTCGAGCGCGAGCAGTGAGATACTTCCCCTTTCGCTCTCTCGCATGCTAAGTGACGAGAGTGAGAGAGATAATGATATGATGTTTCGCAAACTGAGATAGAACGAGTAACTCGGTTTAATTTCAGTATGCGCGTAGGCGTCCTATGGTCAACACGCACGTCGAGCGCTGCATCGTGATCACGTGGTCAAGTTATAATACCACATGCTTATCGGGGATTTCATCAGACTCTTACTGACATCTTTGAATATTTTAGGGCACCAAAAGGGATTAATTATATTTTTGATAGTATATTCTTCTAACAGATATCGTTATAATATTTTTTTTTATATAAAATTAAATAATTAGTGGTACTTGAATTTGTTAAAAAAATCGTTTCGCATATCCTTATGTATTTTCCTGGATCGGTTTATATAAATGTCACACCATAACGAATTCTTATTTAGAATCGATGGCAACAAATTCTAGGATAGTCACAGATGTGGTGTTTGTATTCTGAAGTATAATTTTTATGACTTATCGCATTTTGCAAAAGCCGACAAAGATTTTGCGTAAATTGAATATTTATGATCGAAAAGTTTTCACTGATATTGTATTGCCCACACAAATTTTTATAATTATCAGTAGCGTAATTTTAATAATATAACAATTTAAAAATTGCGATTATTTAGCACATTTTTCGATCGCGCGCCAATATGCCAGCTGTACGTGATAGAAGCCGCCGTCCGGACGGCATATGAAATTTGTGGCAGTGTGGCCGCTACTCGGAAGTCGGCGACCTCGGCCGACTTCAGTCGAACTTCGGTTCGGACAACTTCTAGAGAGTGTTGTACAAGCATAAAACTTTTCATTGGATAGATAGTATTGTGTTAGAAAGATTGAATTATTTTCTCAAAAACAATTTATTTAAATTTAATTAAAATTAAGACCACAGTGACTTTGATAAAAAAACCAATTTATAGTATTATTATAATGCACAAAAATTAAATAAAACTTAGATTAAAAATAATACACAATATATAGAAAAAAAATCATAAAATTAAATGATACAAACCGAACATCATTATTAATTTATTTTTAGCAATTTTTATAATAACTGAGATGACAGGAATTTAGCAAACAATCAATGTAATAATTATCATAATTTATTAACTTTAAAACATCGCAATAATAATTGGTCGTATAGCGAAAATTTAAATTTGAGTGAAGTTATTTAAACCATTTAATAGTAATTGCCTTATAAAAAAATGTAGCAGGATCTAGTCCCCAATAAAAATTAGACTGGCGTGTTCGTTAAAAACTTTAGTTTTTTGCATGGCCATAATTAATATAATGGCTTTAGTGTCGTAATTTCGATAGATGGACTTCGGCGGAAGCAGCGAGTACTCACAGTGGACTGGATGCTGGGAAGTGGAAATCTGGACTATCAGGTCAGCACCTAGCCGTCGGCGACGGTTCTCTTCGCTCTTAACTAAACAAACACTTCATATTAAGGGCAAGAGTATTGTTAGTGCATCTACCGTACTGCCTCCGTGTTAAAAATATCGCCCAAGATGATTTTTTTTATTATCGCCATTAATAGAATCAATAAACGTTCAAATTATCCAATTATCGAACGACCGAAATTCTCATTCTATGCATGTGTTATCTAGGAAAACGTTTTCACTACTGTCACACTTAGATTTGGGTTTATGATATGTGCATCTATAGGACTATTAACTGCTTTCGTTGTATGCGAAATACGGTGTTTGGTTTTTTAATTTAGCGATTAGAAATAGCTGTACACATATATCTATGTCAATGTTATGGCTGTTTTCCCTATATATGAATACGTATATGTTTATTAGTATACTATAGCACTTTAATAACATACCTATGTTTATAAAAAGTAGTCTTTTTTAAAACGCTTCTTAGTTTTTATTAATTCGATGGCTTTAAGTTTTAATCGACCAACTCCATATGTGTAAGTTTTATAGAAAGGACAAAAAACTGCTTGGCTTACTTTATTGACAAAGAAGTTGTAAGTTTTTTCTATTAAAGAATCAGAATAGTGAGATAATAGAGGAACTATTTAATGAATTTCAATATGTTTTATCTAATGCCTATAAATAATATTAAATATAATAATACTATAATATAAGTTTTTATATTTATATTAACCGATATTTTATTAGTAACTTTAGATAATTAATACTAAATTATTCATTCCAAACGATATTCAATATAATTTATTATTATTATACGATATCATTAAAAAAATATTTAAACCATAAATTATTTATTCGTTTTTAACTTTTGCCATAATATTTTCGTTTATATTTTTGTGATAAAAGTATAAAAAATATTACACAGATGTGATGCTGTTTTTGCATTGAATGAATCAGTTAATGTTATATTTTATTCAAGATAATATAGCTTGAGATATACTTTCTCTACAAAAATGGTACTTAGAGCATTGAACCCCAATTTATTTTAATCATACTAGTAAATAGTAAGTTTTTACTGCATTTTTTCATAGTTGTTTCTACTTAATTGTTGCTAAGTCAGAACACAGCAATTTTGTTAAATGTAATATTAGATAAATATTAAATATAAAACCACTAACCATTTTTTTTTCAAATTTTTCGTACTACTTTATTGTTTATTTTTGTGATTAATGTCTAAAAATTGATTACACAAATTTATGTGTTACTCTTTTTTCATTGAAGAAATTGGTAAATGTTCTATTTTAATAAAGCAAATAGAATATAAAGTCTTTAATGAAAAATGGAAAACATACACACAATGTAGAAATATGGCAGTCAAAGTATTAAGAATGGCTAAAAAGAAATGGTATGAAAAATTGATAGATGAAATACAAAATGATCCAAATAAGATGTGGAAATCAATAAAACAATTAATTAATCCAACTCAGCAAAACGACATAATAAAAATGAAAATTAATGGAAATATATATCAAGATCCTTATATAATAGCAGAAAAAAAGAATACATATTACATTGAGAGCATAGAAGAAATTGTGAATTCAATACCAAGGATTAGTAATTTAGTACAATATAATAATAAAGCAATAATTGTAAAATTTAGTAAATTTAAATCAGTATCATTAGATGAAATTCATAACATAATATGTAAATTTAAAAAAGGAACTAGTACTGATGAACTAGATATAAATATAATTAAAGAAACATGGGAAATAATAGGAACTAAATTAAATTATTTAATAAATAAAGCACTCTCCTTAGGAGAAATGCCTGAAAATTTAAAGATTGCTACTATTGTTCCTATACCTAAAATAAAAAATAGTAAAAAAGTTGAAGAAATGAGACCAATCAACATGCTACCGTGTATAGAAAAAATAATAGAAGAAGTAGTAATCAAACAATTAAAGGAATTTATTACTTCTCAAAACATAATATGTGAACAACAATCGGGATTCAGAGAAAAGCATTCCACTGAAACTGCATTACAAGTAGTGATAAATGATTGGCTATTGGCTAAGGATACAAACAAAATCATTGGAGCAGTTTTCTTGGATTTCAAGAGAGCCTTCGAAACAATAGACAGAAAAATAATGTTAAAGAAATTGGAGAGTATAGGTATAAGTGATATAGTTTTAAGATGGTTTAATAATTACTTATATAAAAGAAAACAAAAAGTTAAAATAAATAATGTATATTCTGAAGAGAAGTTAGTGTCTTATGGAGTACCACAAGGGTCTAAATTGGGACCATTGTTATTTGTTTTGTATATTAATGATATAGTTAATAACGTGAAAAAATGTAAAATTCATCTATTTGTGGATGACACATTAATGTATTGCATAGGTGATAACATTAAAGAAATTGTAAATAATTTAAATAATGAATTAAGTATATTAGAAATATGGTTACAGAATAATGTACTTAAATTAAATGAGAATAAAACTAAATGTATGTTTATTAATTATAAAAATGTGTTAGATAATAGTACCAAAATAGTAATAAATAACTCTAGTATAGAAATAGTGGATAATATAAAATATTTAGGAGTAATTGTTGATACAAAATTAAATTTTAAAGAACATTGTAATTACATATTAAAAAAAATTAGTAGAAAAATAGGTTTATTATCTAGATTAAGAAATATATTAAGTATAAATACAAAAAAAATAATTTATAATAGTATAATATTGCCCCATTTTAATTATTGTGCAACACTATTAAACATGTTAAATAAATTAGATAAACAAATGTTGCAAAAATTACAAAATAGGGCAATGAGAGTAATTTTAAATAAAAATAGATTAACTAATTGTAAAAGTATGATTGATAGATTAGAATGGTTGAATGTTCAAGAAATATTGAGTATGAATGTTTTAGTATTTATATATATGTTAGAAAATAATATATTACCAAAATATTTCAATAAGTATTTAATAAGAAATAAAGATGTACATAAATATAATACTAGAAATAGAGAAAATTTAAAGAAAATTAAGTATAAGAAAACGAGTACGGCTAGGGGAATTATGTACGGAGGTTTTGATTTATATAATAGTCTTCCAAGAGAAATCCGAAACAGCAAAAATATAACGGGTTTCATAAATGGAATAAAAAAACACCTTCGTACATATAGAAATAAATTATAATATTAAGACTTTATTATTGTATATTTTCATTTTTTCTTTCTGTTATGTATTTTTTATATATTTTTATATATGTTTACTAAATTTGTTAGATGTAAAGATTAGCTATTAAGCTAAATAAATTAATAAAATAAATAAATAATAAATAAATAAGGTTTTAGATATATTTCTGTATGTTCTCAAGTTTACAAAAATCCCGTTCCTTACAAAAATAAGGGTATTCAATTCGAATGTTGTTTTTGAAACCCAATTTTTTTTAATGGATTTTTGCCTTATCGATGTTTTTACTGCATTCTATAATAGTTGTTTTTTATAACTTTTACTTTAGAATAATAACAAAGTTGTTAACTTTAATTTGACATTAAAATTATATTTAAACCACTTTTTAACTTTTGTCGTAATACTTTAATGTTTATTTTCGTGATTAATGTCTAAAAATTATTTATAAAAATTAACGAGTTTCTGTTTTAGAATAAAAGAAAACAAAAAAAAAATTTATATTTTAATGAAGCTTAAATATATTGCTAAAAAAATTTCGTTCCCTACAAAATTAAGGTACCATTTTTGAAACCCAATTTTTTTTTATAGGATCTTTGCCTAATTGACGTTTTTACTGCATTCTTTATTAGTTATTTTTTCCAACATTTACTTCAGAATACTAATAACGCTGTGAACTTCAATTTGAGAAAACGATTATTTTTAAATCGTTAACTATATAATTATTTTTAATTTTTGTCGTAGTACTTTAATAATTATTTTCGTGATTAATGTCTAAAAATTGTTTAAACAAATTATTGATTTGCTGTTTTTGCATTGAATAAATTAGTAAAAATTATATTTTAATGAAGCTTATAAGGCTTTAGATATATTTCTGTATTTTCTTGGTTTTAAAATTTAAAATTTAATAGGGTTTCAAAAAAGCATTTTGGAAACCCAATTTTTATTACCGGATCTTTGCCTAATCGACGTTTTTATTGCAATATTAACTAGTTGTTTCTTTTAACTTTATATCAGAATAATAATGAAGTTGTTAACTTTAATTTGACATAAAGATTATATTTCAAACCATTAAATATTTAATGGTTTTTAACTTTTGTTGTAACACTTTTATGTTTATTTTCGTTATTAATGTCTAAAAAATATTTACAAAAATTAATGAGTTGCTATTTTTGCATTAAATATATTAGTAAAAGTTTTATTTTAATGAAGGTAATAAAGCTTAATAACATTTTTGAAGCCCAATTTTTTTAATGGATCTTTGCCTAATCGAAGTTTTTACTTCATTCTTTAATAGTTGTTTCTTTTAACATTTATGTGTAATTATCTTATTGTTGTTACATCAGAATAATAAATATTTATCAACTTTAATTCGAGATAAAGATATTTTAAACCATTAACTATTTAATCGTTTTTAGCTTTTGTCGTAATATTTTTGTAATTAAGATCTAATTGATTATAATTGATAGTAAATGTTTTATTTGAATATAAAAATTTATAGTTATATATTTTGGTGTATTTTGTACAGTTAAAAAAACTTTTCTCTACAAAAACTAATTCAGATCTAATAAAAAATTGTAGCCCAAATCCTGTTAATTTTAATTTGAGATAAAGGTAATTTTTTAAACCATTAACTTTTGTCGTGAAACTTTATTGTTTATTTTCGTTATAAATCTTCTAAAAATTAGTGTTTTTGCATAGACAAAATTAGTAAATGCTGTATTTTATATACTGCGTTATTTTTTATGCATAAAAAATCTATTCAGAGCAAATAACATTTTTGAAGCCTTCCTAATGATCTTATTTTTTAATGAATCTCTGCTTATATGGACTTTTCACTACATTATTTTATAGTTGGTTTTTCTCAATTTCATGTTTAATTTTTTTATTGGTATTTGAGATTGTAAATATAATTTTATAATCATTTAATCTTTATTTACTTTTATCGTAATACCTAAATTTTTATTTTCAAATCTGTCAATAAAAAATTGCATAAAAAAAATTATGCGTTTTTTGTATTAGAGAAAGTAATAATTGTTGTATTTTAATTAAGTTTATATACTTTTAGGTATAATTTTGTTGTTTTTAAAGACGTCGTTCTTTACAAAAACAATGGTATTTAGAGCCAATTTTACTTTTTAATGGATCTCTGGCAATTTAAATTTTTTACTCCAGTTTTTCAATGTTTTCTTTTTTCATGTTTAATTTAATTATCAATGTTAAAGCAAATTTGTTAAAATACTTAAATTTAAGTTTACCAATACATATTAAACCATAAACTATTTAACATAAAGTAGTTTTAATTGCGTCTTGAATATTTTAAGTTTTATCTATCCATTTAAAATTAGTAATTATAAATGATCTTAAAATAAATAAATTTAATTTAATTATTTTAACAGAAAAAAAAACAAAAATAAGATCTTGAAACATATAAACTGGATAATTTTTCCTGCAATAATAATCAATGATGAGGGTTGAAAATGTGTAAATTTTATGTAAAAATATGCAAATTGCTCGTTCGAATTGGTTCTAGTGTGAAAACTTGATAATATCCTTCTTTATAATTATATATCCTATAACATCCTGTTAATATAAGGCGGTTTATAGACAAGCATATTTATTTATTTCTAATTGAATTAAATTTGATAGTTTTATCTGTGCAATTAATTAATACGTATTTTATTACATTTTTTTCTACTTTCAATATCAATTAAGTGAGTAATAAATTATTATATTGATACCATTACTTTTCTTAAATGATTAATTGAAACAAGAATTTAATTAATTTAGTCTTGTTGATTGAAACACAAGTTTTATTATTAATAATTTAATTGGTATATCAATCATTTTTTATAGTAATAATAATGTTTAGGTTGTATCGAACTAGTTCAGATTGATTTGATATATAATAAAACATATCAAATTGAAAATGCAACTAGAATCGAAACAATTTCACACAAATTATCTACAATCAGTGTCTCCATCAATTCTATCGCAGATTTATTACACATCGCTATTATTCGTCGTACGGCTGGATACTCGATACAGCATCATAATATATAGCACACACGGTTATAATGAATATGAATTTGCATTTTGATAGATGACTGCCTTTGATGCGGGTTGGACGTCTCGATATATAATAATATACCCTTTTTTCACTATACGGTGCATATTTCATACGTCGGTCTTTTTGTCAATCCCTTTTTATTTTTATTTCGAGCCATTTTTTTCTCGTTCCAATCGCGTGTCTTTTTTGCCACCTGTCTTATTAATCAGACGACGGATGCTGGAGAGGTGAATTTTTCTTCTCGTCATTGTGGATTCATAACGCAAGGTGAATTTTTGTGAGGATGAAAAACTTGAACGGTGTCGGATGGCGGACGAAAGTGGTAACTCGATACTTGAAAAGGATAAATCGACGCAATTACGAGCGTGTCCTTTCGAGCAAGCTTCTAAAAGTTTCGAGTTACCGTCGAAGTTTACACATATGTTTATCAAAGCACAGTATATACACATAAGTCTTCTGTGGTATTCCATGACAAATATGCCTCATTCGGGAAATCCACTGTGCAGTAATTTTGTAGCTAGCTGTCTTTCGCTTCTCTTGATTAACAAATATATTATATAGCATAGCTCACTTATTTATTTCAATTTATTTACTTAAATATGTTCCTGGTTTGAATAAGTGACACTGAATGATCCAAACACAATGCAAAAGGGGTAAATTACGATAGCGGTTTTTACGCCGCATAGACGCATTGTCTACTGCATCGTTTTTTTATGGCGTTTAATGGACCGATGTGCCAACAGAGAGGATCTGTTAGTACCATTGTTGAAATTGTAAGTAATGCAATTATTGTATTGAATATTCTCTTATTGCTTATAAGTATTTTGTCTAAATGTGTTGCTATTTCCTTTTCATAAGTTCAAAATTGTCATTTGATTAACCCTAGTGTTAGCTGCACTGCCACAAAATTATGTTGATATCTTTACAATGTTTCAAATATAATAAATCTTTTAATAATTTTGTTCACTATATTTGAGGATCAAATAATTTTAATGGTTTTGTAACTATTACTCTTCTTTAAGCTTTTTTAAAATTAACCATCTTTAAAAACAAAATATTGTGCGTAACTTTGCTTTTCATACAAATTATTTTTAAATAACCACAGTTTAAAAATGTACAATTTATGCAATAATCATTTTTTATTTATACGTGTCATATAAGTCGTTTCGAAAATCTAGCTTAACTCTTAGAAAGTCAGGTGTCCAAAGTAAGCGGCTGCTTCATTATGATTTAAGGGTTGTCTCAGTCAATTCGGCGTAGCTCCGTTTAGTGTGAGTTTAACGGAACTAGCATTTATTTCAAGACGATAACATAGAGGTAGTCTCGGATGAAGTTTTTGACTTAGGCGTCCAAATATCACAGTTTTATGGTTTATATATTTTGAAGAAAAAAGAGTCTAACTCCATTTTAGTTCTCAATAATCTAACCAATGTCAATAATTTGGGGCGGAACTAGACTCTTTGTTATTGTATATTAAATATTGGTACAATTGCGTATCGGTAGACTAAAAATAGGTAATAAATGTCAACGTCGTCATTCTATGTAGTATGTAATTCGGGGAGTCTTGGTCGAAACCGCATTTATATGCATTTGCCGCTGGTCTTTCATTGCACATGTAAGATAAAGGTCCACGATTTTTATTTTAAGTGATTTAGAACTGCTAATGGATAACATTTAATGGCCTATAATATTTCTAGACAATTGTAAGAATTAATTAAAAATTCGATATCACTTATTAGCTATATTTAAATGAATTATCAAAAACTTCTGTGATTCAATAATAAATATTATAAAAGAAAATAGCTTTTCTTAGGCAGAAACAAATTACTCAAATAGAGCTTTTACAAATAATATATTATATTCTAGAATTAGGTCTATTTTATTTGATATTTTTAATCAATTTAAAAAATAATCTAAGAAAATTAATATGCTCTTTCTATTTAATTAAAATAAAATATTTATAAGCTTTTGTGGTTTGTGGTAATTGTGCAATTCTGGGTGTTCTGCCGATTATATTTGATTACATAAACAAATATAAAAGTAAAATATCTAAATTCTTTTAAAAGCAAATATTTATGATTCATATTATATTGCAAGCCATAGACTATTTATTTTGTGAAAAAAAATATTTAATGGATAACATAACATGTCATGATAGTTTATAGAAATATTTTTTTTTGCTATAAAGTCTAGTTTTTAGAAAATTTTACAGTGACATTTATTAATGCATTACGATTAACTAAAGTTTATTTCGTCATGACTTTAAATTTTTTGTATAGATGAGATCGGATAAGGTTAGAATAGCGCGGTCCGTAACGTCTCAGAGGCCACGGGTTCGAACCACGGCAGCAGACTCGAATTTGTATTTACTTAAATGATATTCCAAATGACGATTCCAAAACTTTCTTTTGTGGAAATTTATTATGTTTGATTGGCTTAACCAATTGGTGTAGATTTACTACATTATAACACATTGGGCTTACGCCTGTAAGCTTACACCGAAACATTAAAAATAAATAAATGAAGCATCAGATTAGATTTCATATTTTAAATCGTCAGCATATTACAAAAAGTCCGAGTGTTAATATGAACAAAAGTGGAACAAGATTTGCTCCTTGTAGTACTCCAGAGCACGTTGAGTATTGCTAAAAAATAAACCCAGTTACAATATAATATTGTTAGGAAATTGGAAAAGTTAAGATTAACAACAATTTGCTAATTAAATTTATCAAAGTCTGTATACATTGTATATTTTCTGCACGATAGACTAGTGATATAAATGGGTGAATAATACCTGAAAGAACTGGGTTCAAATCCCATAGGAAATCTAGTTTTTATTTTTATTTTCTATTGTGTCTGGGAGAGCAAAACTAGTGATTTTTTTATAATTAAACTTTTGATCGATCATGGATGAATATTGTAATGCATGATTAAAAAATATTATATTATTAAAGTTATGATAATTCACCACAGATTAGGTTTTATTATATTGTTCTAATATCATGATAAATATAATCAGGATTGTACGCTGTAAATAGTATATAATTAATTTGTGTCTCGCTACATATTTAGTAATTATTGATTATGCTTACGCCATTGTAACGCATTAGGCTTTCCTTAATCATGTTACAAGGATTAGTCTGAATCTGTGAATATGAATCAAATTACTTTTATAGCAAAGTTTGTCGACGAGTGCTGGAAAAAATAAAGCATTTTTTACTGCAACTCGAGATTCTCTTGCAGCGTCATTTGGGAAGTGCTGACTTTCGCCCAGCGGGATTTTCTTTTGTAAAAGTGCAAGTATTATACATTATTTATCTCTTCGTGGCCGGTAGCTCCTTGTGGCTCGCATTAAATATGTAAATATGGCTGATGGAATATTGATGAGGCGCGGGGTGAACGTTTCGGTGATCGGACAAGGCCACTGCCCTTGCACCAGATCAGGTGACTCTGCACTTCTTGTTGACGTTCGTTATCTCCATAACTTCCACGTCGTGCTTCATTAGTGGGTTTCAAAAGTCGCACGAAATTATTTTATAATTTAATTTCGAACAGTTGTTCAACAAACGTATACAATCGTATACTTATTAAAAAATGCATGATATATGAAAATATGCAAAATAATATATTTAATATATATACATAGCAGGAAAAGGGTTTGAACTCAATAAGAATAAGCACCATTATCAATTATTTCCATTGTAAGTGTAGGTTAATGTTGTAAAGTTTATTAGCTAACTGTGTTTTTTAAGGTTGGTAATAAATATATAATATATATGCACATTAAACTGAAATCAATAATTTAATTTAGAAATTCATTTCGTTTCAATAAGTTTATTGTTATTATTATAGTATACTTATATATTTAAAAAGTTTAATATGTAAATATATTAATTCTGTAATTGATTATGCATTTGAAATGCTGATTGCATAAGGAAAGACAGTTTGATCGATCTGTTTTGACGTATTATTTAGTATGGTATAAAAAAATGGTTACTATTGTACATTATTCAAAAGTAAACATTGATATTAGTAAGAATTTATTATTCTCAAAATTCTAAGAATTTTTCTTACAGTGATTATTTCTATAATTTATATACATATATATCTGTAGTTTAAGAATCGCCCTAGTATGTGATGTTATAAATAAAGGTTTTACTCTAAGATTTCTCGGTTAATTCGAGAGAACTTTTTTAGTATTGCTGTAGATGTTTTAAAAGAGAATTAATTTTATTGGGCAAAAAACTAAAGGTATGATATTTTTATCATATAAAAAAATCTTAAGAATATTATTTATTAATTAAAATTAATCTATTTATAAAACATAAAAAAAACGTGTACTGTAGATTATAATTAGAGTATTAAATATGATTAAAAATCAATCAACTGCACAAAATATGATCTTCAATGTAATTTCACATAATTTTTTAGAGAGAAAGGATGTTCTAGTAATTGATTTACATACATATGTACATATATTTAAATTACAGATTATCTTTGTTATCATTAATTTTTTTTGAATGGAAGTGGTTCAGCAAAATTTAAGTAAAAATGATGTAATTTATTTTCTTAATATATTAATATTGTTTTGTAAAAGTCTTTTGCTTAATTTTTAAAACGTCAGTGGCAATTTTAACTTATGGTGGTTCTGTCATATGAAGTTTTTATTACAATTTTTCATAAATCGCAAAATTATGTACGGTAATTTGAAACTACTTGTTAAGTGTTATTTCTGCTTTGAAAAATACTTTATTGATTTTTATGAAGCGTCAGAAATTTTGTTAAATTAAACACTATTATCTTTTTTTATTAGTTAGCAGCGTAAGTCATAAATCAATAGGGTTAACCATTAACAAACATTATAATAAAATATATTGAATATTTTAACCTAAAAAGGGTTTTGTGAAAGCACTTTTTTTACGTTTTGAAAAGTCTGCGACAATTTATACTTCTGGGGGTTCTATCATACCGCGTTTTTAAAAAAGGTTTTTTCTTAAAGGTTCATATATTACTATGCTGTATTCGACCCTTAAAAGGTTATTAATTTAAAAGCATTGTTTTAAAGCTTTATTTACTGATTTTTATGAAGCGTCAGGAGTTTTGATTAATTAAATACAATTATCTTATTTATTTCATTAGCAGTAAGTCATTGAACATTTTTTAGTAGATATTTATAATTACATACTGTCTGATTTTTTTAAATATGTATATAGCAATAGTTATTTTCAAATAGCTTAGGATTTAATAAATCATATAAAATCAATAAAGAAAACTTTTGGTAAAATATAAATTTAGATTGATTAGTCAATAAAATTGCAAAGTTGTCTTAGCATTTTATTTCTAAATAATTATAAATTTAATAAAATAATCTAGTCCTCAATGGTGCAAAATTTAACGCCAGATCGACTGCAACAGTATCAACATCTTACAACAGTTTAACATCTGGCACACTTAACGACTAGTTTAAGTATTGAGGCCGCGTTCACACTCTTCTCGGCACTCTATGAAATCTTTCAATGTCTTAAAACGATTTAGGGAAAAAATGACTCCCATCCGTTAGCACACCCTGAAAAATCGTACAACGAACCAGCAGCGCTCGAGACCCATAGATCAAGATGTCATTTCTGGGAAGCGAATGCGCTTAGAATTGCATTAGAAAGTTAACGAGTCCATTGTGGGTTGCATTACCGAGAAAATTTTCGACCAACCGGTTATCGTAGAATCCAATCTGTATGTTTCTGGCAGCGCCGAAACTGCTCGCTCGGCGTGACATCTAATAAACTACTTTTATTTCCGTTATCCGTTTCATTTTTTTACGATCTTCTGTCCAAAAAGCACCACCAGTGTCTCCTGACCTCGTTGCCGGCAGACCTTTTTTCTGTATGCCAATCAATTTCGCGAAAGATTTAGCTATCCGAATCTGATGGCGCCTTCCGGCGTATTCTGATTAGTTGGAGGAGCGCCAGATTAATCTGCCGCGGTTAATATGCTGATGGAATTCGCAGAATTCTCCGTCTGTCGTGCGAAAGCTTCGCCCCGTGATTTGTGTGAACGGAGAAGAATATTTAAACTGGCACATGATAGTTTATGATAAGTTATTGGGTATATGTTTAATTTTTAATTAATTGGTAATCCATTTTGTGACGTTAAACATCACGTTGCTCTAAAGAGTCGCGATTGCGTCCCTTGTTGCGGTCAGGACGTGAGCGCTTAAGAACGTTACATTCAGCTTATCAATGAGCTTACAAAACACAATATGGTTTTGGCATTAGCTATGAGGATCTGGAAAAAATATGTGGTGTGGTGTTTATCTATATAGGTATGCACCATAACTGTTTTTTTTTATATTATTTTAAAACCGTATAATTATTGTTTTTATAATAACCATCATGGCGCATTGTAAAAACGTCAAGTCACGATGGTCAGATTTAAAATTAAAATAAATAATAAATAAAATTATAATTTTTGCTGCAATTGCTTCTTTATTCCTCAACCGACATTCGTTCCGAGCAAGATTCACAATGGCAACCGTATCTACCATATCTATAGATTCTGATTTTTGCGAGTTTTTTTATTAGCGTTCTTCATTTCTATATATTTTTTTATCCTGAGAAAATAAATTTCACGCCATATTTCTTGAAAATTTTCGATAAAGTCATTATTAGTATAATCTCAAAAAATATTTAAATATTAATACATATATACGTAGTAAATATGTATTAATATTGCAGACATTTAAAATATATCTTAATATTTCTAACTTTTTTTATAAATCGATCAGATGTTTTTTTTCCATAAATTTTAATTTGTTCTATACAGACAAAACTGTCTGTTTTAAAAGATTCTGTTTTTATCTATATTGCTATATCGTATATTTTTTCGCAATGGATGCGATTTACCACAGAATTATTTTAAGAGATATGTGCATTTATATAAGTACTTTATGTAAGATAAATTTTAGCATTTTTTCTTTAAAAAGGGATTCGTTGCAGAGAAATATTCATAAGGTGTTCACTATTCTAACCAATGCTCATTTGTCCAACAGTAATGCACAAATGATTGATTTTATGGAACAATTTATGTATTGCTTATTTAATTTATCCATTTTTGCAATTAGCCCAATGTTATTATGGCGACCGTGTGTCACAAAAATTCATATAAAAATAATGAAAAAATATGTTTTTTTAAACATTATATAAGAAATAAATAGTTATGCTCTATCTCAAAAATGTCTCAAGAATTAATTATTATTAAAAAACATTACATAATATTTTATTTATATGTATAAAACTTTACAGGAAGTTTAATATTATGATTTAATAATAAAACACACCTGATATTTTTATGATACATTTTTGGAATGACACAAATATTTTATGTCATTAAAATCTATTTTAATGACATAAAATTATTATTATTTTTTTATATTATGTTTAAATACATTTTTGTAATGATGTTCAAACAACATAAAACGATATGTTATATCATTGTCATAACGTAGTTTAGCACAGTTATAACGATTGACATAAACGTTGTAGTTTTATGGCTATCAAAACAAATATTTAGGTCGCGATGTCGCAGTATACATTTGAATAAAATTGTTAATGGGAATTGTGTCATTCTTGCAAAAATAATATCATATATATAAAAATCAGTGATCCTTAGAACGTACACAGTTTATTGTATTAAAAAAAATGTATCCGTTAAGATCAAAATCCAATTAACCTGTTAAATGGAGTGAATGCAAAAAAATGACGGATTGACTATTTTATTGCCAGTCATAATAGTAACGTCAATTAAAAAATAGTTCACACTATTGCCATGTATTGTATTGCCTTTTATGTGCGCATCGGATTGAATAATTCATGAAGAGACAATTCCATAGTGATACGGAACGAGCTTTTTCGACCACTTCAACGAGCTTATAAGGCGTACTCGTTAGCGATTATGCTTAAAGATAAAAAGTTGTCATTCACCCAAGATGACGTTGGTGGTCTTCTCTCTCTATTTTAGATCAGACGCATCTAGAACATGGAAACATCACGAATGACAGAAATAAGGGCCGAGAAAGGCATCACTCGACTCAACTTGACATGATGATAGGCGTATGCTAAAATTTCAGGGTTGGTCAAAAAATATTACTAATTAAAATTTTTGTAAAAGAAAATATTAAAATAATATAAATATAGGAATACTAAAATTATTTGTTAGTCGAAATATTGAGAAATTTATCAACAAAGTTAACATGAAAAGTAACGTTTAAAAGGTTTTTTGATATGTTTTTGCAATCCTTGAAATCGAGACTCTCACTTATGCATCTATCATTCATGAAAGTAAATTGCCCTTTAGGACAATTATTTTTCTCTTAAATCTTCCAATCAATCTCTCTGTAAAAAAATTATTGCCTAATATGTTAATATTTCTTCAATCATTCCTTGTATTTCTGTCTTGCATTTTCCACTTTAATTTGACAATTTTCAATATTTCTGTTTATAGTTAGTAAGTCTGTCGTATATATTAGTATAGTACTGATCTTAGTAAACTGCTCTGAGGTACTCCAGTTCTATTGGACAGACGGAGGAGTTTTGCCATTAAATATCTATCGCTCATATATAGTGTGAGGTAGTGCTTTTTTGATTTTATATATAAATCCCATATGCCACACTTTGTCAAAGCTTGACTTATATTAACCGTTTGTATGCCACAGACGCCATACGAAGCTCTATGGCCTATAAATAAAATATAAATAACCATATATAGAAAAACGTTTAAAATTTTAACCACTCTATAGCACTCATAAAATGGCGAAAATTAAATATAAATTCTTAAAAAAAACTTGGCTCTTTGTAATTTTAATAATAATGGCTGGCATTACGGTCGTATATTACGCCAAGGTGCTTTGGCACATAAAGGGTTAAGGAAAGAAGCAAAGCAATATTTCCTCTCTTGTAGATTTTTATTAATCTGTGCATTTGTCCAATTGTCTGGTGGTTTAAGATTATCTCTCGTTTCAGTAGTATTGGATTTATTCTATAATGCATAACAGTAGCTTCGCAAACATTTTTTATAAAATAGGCAAAAGACTAATTGGCTTGTAAGATGTCACATCTCCTGAGTTCTTTCCTGGTTTTAGAATAACCTATGCCATTTTCCATTGTGTTGAAAAATGTTTGTTATTATTTTTATTGCCTCTTCCGGTAGTTTTTTAAGCACATTTATTATTATATTATGTAATTGATTTATTAGGCTATTTTTATTTAAGAAATAATCTTGTCTTATTTTTATTTTCTTCAAAGATTTGGGCTTCTAGATATTTTTTCTCCTTTATTTTTTATACAAAATACTAGAAATTTTTTAAATATTTTTTGCCCATTTCAATGGGTGATTTTTTGTTACTTTCCAGAGAAAATAACTTAAGTTGCAGTAATTTTTTAAAATAATTTTATAGTGATTAATTTTTCTTTGTCGCTTAAAATTTGTTTTAACTCTTTCGTTGCTTTATTTTATTGTTGCCTTAAGTGTGTTTATTTAATAGTAAAATTTGTAGCTATAGTTTTTTGTACCCATATGTATTTTTTTTAAACAATCAGTGCTATTTTATATTTTTTATGATAGTTCGAATATTTCTATTCCTACTTAGATTTTTTAAAATACATCTGCTTTTAATGAAAAATATTTAAATATCTAGCATCACATTTTTTTCAGCTCTTATTTTGAACCAGAAATTTATATTTGTTAACTCTGTTTAGTACGACAATATATAAAAATAAAAAACATTTAATAAAAATTTATTTTCATCAAACTTATATATTTTAAAAGGCAATGTTAAGTAGCATTAAATTTTAATATAAAATATGTACTAGGTTTGCAAAAGCAGAGAAATATTTTATTGAAAAAAAATATTTAAGCGTAGTCCTTGTTCTGTGAGTATTGACTTTATTTCATTTAAATGTATATTTTATACGCAGTAATCAAAATCATGAAAGGAAATGACCCAGCCATTGATGAAATTTGTTTAAATATAAAATCAGACATTTATTTCTAATGATAAATAAATAAACGTCAGTAATAAAAATTCTGATTTATGATAACGATACATTAAAAAAATGTTTCGGACTGTTTGATTTAATCAAATGTGTTTCATATTTGCATATATTATTATTAATTTTAGATTAGCATAATAAGCTATTTATTAAAATTTTGAACCATAAAATTATCGATCTATAACGCACCAATCGGTATAGTGTGGAATATAAAATTTCCATAAATTAACTCGGTATCAAAAAATACACGTTTCAAGTTAAAATGCGACATTTTTTATAATGTTTCATATCGCTAATCCGTACATATAATATGAACAGTGCTTATGTAAAAAAATCAATCCTTAATAATTGCGACCCGTCATGCGATACATGAAATTGTGTTCGATAATGAATGGAAAAAAAATCGGAAATTTCAAACAATTCAATGGGTGTTGTACGGAATTGGTTCGATATTTTTTATTTCACCCCCAACAATAAGGGTGGGTCGAATAATTGCTGTTTAATCAAGCGACCCTCGAACCAAAATAAGGCACGAATTATATTTTTCAAGTCACAAATTTAAATAACTCAAAGTCGTTAACGGCGAAAGCCTTGGGAAAGAATTATGGAGTTGAAAACTCTAATCTGAAAATTTATACCGCTTTATTCAACAGTTAGATTTAATAATTTAATTTATTAATGCAGTCAAAAAATCAGGACTAACGATTATTTTATAACTTAAAAATATTAGGATATTTTATAAATATATTATTTTGAGATTAAGTAAAAACTCTGACTGACAGCCATGATTTATATGGATGCGTAACGTTGAGCGATTTGTGGAATTCTATTGCGTTGATTGATGGCATTGACATATCTAAGATAATTTGTCTACACTAGACTAAAAATAATATTATTAATAAATATAACATTAAATTTATATATATATATCAAATTAATCTAACAGCAAAAAAATGTGTTTGTTAAAGCACGCTAATCTAATCGCTTATATCAATCTGTAATATGTTCAATTATAATATATTTTCATTAATTATTACGACCACAATTACAAAAAAAATGTAATTTATAATCCAGTTTTACGATAAATATGTCACACAGATCTTACACTATAATTTATTCTATAGCTTCTAGTTTAATACTGTCGACAGCTTTTCATATAATGGTTATAAAAAGTTGATATGTTATATAAGTATATTATATATAAGTTATATCTTGTCAAGCTGTCAATAAATAATCATTAATCAATATCAATGACTATTTTATAATTTATTAATTGTCGGTGTTACTGTAAGGTCTTCGATTAAAAGTATAATAAAAAAGCTGACTACTGATACTATTCAAAGCTTTTATTGTAATGATAAACTTACAATCGAGCTTTAATATACTACAATAGATTAAACATTGTTTTAAAATTATACTGAGAAATGATTATGTACTATATGACATTATATCAGTGTAGAGCAATCCAGATAATTTGCTATAGTTTAGAAGATTATTGAGTAAATAGTCTAGAATTTAAAAACATGACGTTGGGGTTAATCGAAATAAGTGTCTGAGAATTCGAGTTTTTGCAAATCATTTTAAACTAATATTTGACTAATGTTTAACAGATTTATTCAATCCAATTAGGACGCATAGTCAATCTCAGTTACGCATTTTTAATTTGGCGCATACATCGTAACATTTTTTAAGTATTCTTTTAAGTTAATAAATAATGTTTATTAAAGTATTTTAATGAAAGGCGGTTCGTCCATATATGCTGCGGAACATTATTTTTATCTAATATTATATCTTATTTAGTACAAATTTTAATTCTCACAAAATATTTTTTACAATTTTGCAAATTTTATTGCTGCAGCCTCTCACTATAATATTCGTAAATTTGAGCTCCGGGTCAGTATGTAGTTGTAAAAATTACCCGGAATCGAACCGGGTATCCGGTTCATTTATAAAAAAAATACATGAGAAACGGGTAATGAATTTGCGCGGGTATTTAGATGTTCTAGTTCCTAGCTTATGTTTTACGTACTTATATGGCGATTTCTACTTCTGGGGGTTCTCATATCACGCATTGTTTAAATACTAATATTTTTTACGTGTTGATTTGTAAAGCGCTTGTTTGCTTTTTTAATGCGAAATTATATAGGACAAATTTAGTGTTACTAAAATAGCATTTGATTATTAATTACATCTTTAAATTATTAGCAATTAAATAAATACATTGATTCGTGTAAAATATATTTTATAGGATTAGTTGTGTTTAATAAGACATATATTAACAATGGCTTTAAACGTTCATCAAAGATTATTTATTTTTTGTCAACGATATTTATTTTCTTTAACATTGATTTTTTCATAAATTACTTTAGGATCTTTCAACAAAAAATAGATTTTCGTACTTCTTTTATTATTATTATAAACTATTATACTTACTTTAAGGTTTGGTAATCCTAAGGGGGTGTGACTTTGCAGTCAGTAAGACGGAGGTGAAAACTAGTAAAAATTTTGTCGTTATTCTCCGAGCGGTGACGGAGAAGCTGGCGGAGGGATAATGTCAGTGGAAGATCCTCAGAGTTCTGATTAATGTTGAAGCGACAGTATAGTGGGGGTTGATCCCTCTCTGCTGCGGTGCTCGTATGGTGAAGTCCTTCCAAAAAAGTGAGCGTCCATGACCGTATGTATGCCTGGTCCTCATTGGAGACCAACCTTATATATTCAGAGTTGCAAAGCTTGCTGACTAATCGCAATATAATATATATTGTAGCCTTGCGGTGCTTTTTGTTTTTTTCTCAACAAAGAAATATTCCGTCAGTGCACCGGAGAATCTTTGCGTGTTATTTATGTGGCCCATTTTTCTAGTCGTAACGAGGGCTTTTGTGTGGTCCCGTCTTTTACACTATCTTTATTGATTAATAATCATTTTTCGTCACAGGCATTAACGCGAGTTTCAAGAATGAGATCTCCCACATTACTCTATTAATTGCTAAATTTGAAATAGTTTGTAAAAATAAATTAAAAAATCTCTACATTTGTACTATAAAACAGAAAATACATCTGACCGTCTGTCACAAGAGCTTCTCTCAATCGATGAACAGTAGCGACATGACATTTGCACATGTAAATTTTTCTGTCATTTCGAGGACATCTATGCCCTTTTTAACTTTTATCAATGTTATTATTTGATGATTGCGTATTGAAGCCGGCTAATAAAGTTTGTAATCTCATACAAAATAATTAAGGTCGATTCATATTATCCAAAGGTGATCGTCTCTCATTATCCTCATGTTACAGTAATATTATTTGATGGTTTATTTACTTTCTTAATTTAATATGTAGATTGTTAAGATATCAATAAGTAGATCAGTTTGCATTTTAAAATATGTACGTATAAAAAACTAGTGTTAAAAATATAACTAAGCAAGTTTTAGGAATCCCTTCGTATATTTTGCCTTATTTTTTTTTATTAGCGTATCTAAAAATACTGCCTCACTCAGTATATCTTCATTATTAACCTATAGTGATAGTTCTATAATAAATTCTTGGGTGGCAATCTCTATGTAATAACTAGGTGAGTAAATAAATATTTATAAGTGAAACGTCCGACTATCGTTTAGCGTAGACGCATCAATCTCTCGTCCGCTTGACGGATGAGACGATAGAGTCATTACCTGGTGTATGTGGAGCAGTACTAATAGTAACAGTAGTAGAACTGGCAGTAGACTTCACATCAGCTCATGAAACGACACCGATTGCCTTTTTGCTTCAACGCAGACTCTTGTCGCACGTCAACGAGTGCTTCTTTTCAGACCACCAGATATGTTATATACACAATATATGGTAGTTGGATCACTTCCACGAAATGACCTAATTCTTTTTATCTCTTGGAGATGTTTTATCACATCAGTTAGAGAACGAAATCGATTTCGAAACGGTACTTTATTCAATTTGGGACCTACAGAATCCGGACGGTTCTTTGATGCATGGCAATTTCAGCGGAGATGAAAGATTTATAAAAAAATAATATAAAATGCATTCAATGTATTTTTTCCATATCCTTATAATGAAGTTTATAGTATTCGTTCTGTTATACAATATGTCATAACTGGTTTTACATGTTTAGTGTAAAATTTTTGGGCATTTTTATTGATAATAAATAGTTTGATTGTACTTCTTGGCGTTTTAGCAAACTTATTGATTATATAATTGCAAATAATATCTTAAGCAATTTTATATGTAAATAAAAATATACATACTTGTCAACACATATTTTATCAAAGGTAAAAATTAAATAGAAATAGTTGAACATAATTTAAAAATAACATGAAGTGTTTTTAGTGCAAGTTTTGAGCTTAGAATTCTACAATTGATATATTCTTTATACTAGATATAACTTTTTGTATAAATTTTTAAGAAGATTTATTAAAAAGCGACCATCTTAAAAAATACTTCTCTTCATAATAATATATTTTAAATATCTCTGGAATATTGTAGATTAACGTGACTCTTCTTCTCTTCTGATTACAGTGAAATCTCCTTGTAACGAATATCAAAATATAACGAATCTGCTATTTGTCCGCAAAAAATTTTCATACAAAATGTTTTCATTGTAACGAAGATTAATCTCAGTGTAACAAAATATTTTTCTCCGTATTTAGGTGTGACGTTACAACTTGCCGAAATATTTCTCCGAATTCAGTTCGACTTTGACTTGGCCTGTGGCGGATGTGTGCCGACCCTCAAACTTTTTTTGATATATTTTTTACAAATTTTATGGTGTTCATTACAGCATTATTAAAAGTGGACAAAAAATGATCTGTCAAATCTTACAAGAGGTTATTTTGATACTGTAGTAATATGGCAATTAAAAATAAAATAAAAATTTATCATCTTCCCTACATTCGATATAACGAATTTTCTCTTCGGTCCCTTGTACTTCGCTATACTGAGATTTAACATATTAGGAAATTAATATTTTATTACTAACATTTTAAAACCGGATTCTTTTAGAGTCCTTCGACACTTTCATTCATTGTGATGATTAATCGTTTATTTATTTTTTTGAGATTTTATAGCTCTCTTTGTACTAGTTAATATTATTCATTTTATGAATCTGTATTGTTATATACACAAATATATAATGAACAATTTTAATAAATATATTCACAAAAGATTCATATAAACGACGAGTAGCTTTAATATTTCATCAGTTCATTTTTAGATTTGGAACTAGCACAGAGACGGTTTTCCATATTTTTTTTACATACAAATTGAAAATTGAGAGCGCATACGCACCGTAATGTTGATTTAAAATTATAATTAAAATAATATAATATATTCAAAAGAGGAAGAGTCATTCATTGATTGAAAGCAGGCCATGACGATTCTTTCGGGTCAATCGAATTGCCGATTTTTTCCGACATTATTATTATTATTATGGCTATATCGCCTGTCAAACCAAATCAGCTACCAATTCTTGCATAATTGGACGATTATCCAAGCCAAGGAGATGCCATTAGATGGTTTATGGAGATAATGATCGCTATGTAGTATAATATTTCCGTGAGAGTAAGTTGAAAATTGGGACGCGATGAAATTTCACAATTACTTGTTCATAAATGTTCTGAGTATAGATAAATAAGTAAATATACTCGTTTGTTGTATGTTTGCACAGTAAGAACTTGAATAAGTTCAAAAGCAAGCACATTAGAAGATTTTCGCAGAAGTCGTTTACACGTAGAGAGATCTTCGCTTACTCTCAAAAGTGATTCTGAAATCTATACTGATATATAAGAATATTCTTATGGTAAATGAGATTGAGAAAATGACATATTATGGCATTTTCCGACACTAAGAAACAGACAGCAGCTCATATCTATAGAGAATCTAAATCACAGAGTGATTTAGATACAAGAATGAATAGTAATCAAATATAGTAATATAAAAGTATTTTACAAACTTTTTAGATCAAACTTGAGTATAAGATGAATCTAAATTGTAGATAATGCTGATCATAAAAAACTGGAATAATTGACGGGTCGTTAAAGTGTAACAAAACTGATCTTTGAAGATTTTTCGTAGACGTCGTTTACGTGTCGATAAAACTCTCATAAGTGTCTTAATAAAAAAAACCGTTTGCATAATGTGATTTAAAGGAAAAATGACATTTTCCAATACTAAAGAATTTAAATTTTATTTTTCACATGACATTTACGTGTAGAGAGAATCTACACTTTTCAAAAGTGATTAAAAAATCTTAACTTTTAACCCTTTGAGTAGTGAGTTAATTTAAAGACATTGGTTTGTAACACCTGGGAGTGAGTTATTTTACATATTTTTTCATAATTATTTTTTGGTTAGTTATTTATTATTACTTATATTGCATTTATATTTCAAATATAAAAAAATCAGTGCTTCTCAACGTGTAATTGATTTAATTTTTTTACTGCTTTTTTGTATTAGTGTGTTTTAAAAAAATATTTTAACACTTTTCTAATATTAAATTTTGTCAATTTATTTTACATATATTTTATATATTTTTCGGCTTTTGTGGATTTTTTTTATATCAATTCAGAGTCTCTTAATATTTTTATATAAAATTAATATAGCATATTTTTTGTTATTCTCATTTTCGTACTCTTTAATTTATTAGTATTATTTTATATAAAAATCATTTACATCAAAATATTTTTTTTTAAATATTAAATAAATATAATATTTTTTATTTTATATTTATTCAGTTATATATGTAAATATATAATTATATGGGGTACCCCAAAACAGTGAAAGATCGATCGCCGTACATGTACGTCGATACCACTCAATGGTATATAAAATACAACTGGAATTTGTAATTGCCGTATTTATGTCATTATTGAATAACAGAAGGAACAGGTTGCACTTTTAAAAATCTCCCGAAGGAATGAAATATCTTTTTGACAATCGATAACTCAAATAAATCGTAATCCGACAGTTTTTTTACTAATAAGGCTTTTTAAAACCAGTTTATACGACATCTAGATGTTTTTATGTAGCGTGTATTATTATAGTAAAACGAAATTGTCTTACAATATATTTACTAGTTTTATTTCAGTGGCACGCTGAGTGTCCAATACTTTGAATTACCTGTTTTGTGGGACGCCAATGCATTTGGGTGGCCGACCACTGGTCTAGATGACCACTCTTGCGATTACTAATCAAAGGGAAGAATAACACTAATATTCTGCGTAGGGTAGAACGTATTATCTTGCGTTTTAGGACGGATATACTATTTATTTGATAGTCCGTGCAATATTTTGAGTTATTAATGCAATTGGGTAAACGACATCTCTTGCTGTAAAAATACTGTACATTCGTTACAGTAAGATGGAAATTAGGACGCGGTAAAATTTTATCGTTGGCACATCTTTGATCAGCTAGTATTTCTGTAGCTTTTGAAATTATTTAGTGAGCGCGTGCGATATTATAGGATCGAGTTATTGAAACGAATGACCCGAATACCTATCGTAAATTGTTTATTACTAGAGCTTATTTTCGGAAATGTACCGCTTCAGAAGCGGAGAACGTTAAGAAAATATTTGAAAACGTGCATTCGCTTTATTGAAGTTTGCCTATTTGCATTACGGAACGGACGATGTTGTATATTTGTTGTTTGTGTGTACAGAAAAAACAAATACAGATTTGTCGATGATGCTTAAATAGTACGAGTACGTAAGTGTTGATGGTTGACGACTTTGAAGTGAGTGCTACAATGACAAGACACCGAAAAATATCATTATATATGTAAATAAATATTAGCTCAGAGCTTACTGTACATAAAATAAGGCGGTTCATATTGAAAGTCATATAAAGTATATTGACAACAAAGAACATAAGAAAATTCGTTGTGGTAATAAATGCATTATGTTGACGAATGCTAGGAATATATATTTAGGAACATTTGAATCTAAAAGGGTGAAACATAGCATTGAAATAAGTATAATGATAGATTTTGATTTTAAAAAGCACTATAGTTTGATATATACTATATTTCTATTTTACTTAATATTTCTTATTAAAAGCGTTTTAACTATATGAAAAATATATTCAGAAAATTCTGCTAGGAATTTCACAACACATTGTAAAATAATATAAAGATTATATTAACACAATGTGATAACCATTTTAATTGTTAATCAGTTAAAAACTCATTGTTTTGGTTGATTTATATGGCATATGACGAAGTTTGTCATAAGTTATTAATAAAACAACTGTCGGAACTTGGTTGCTCGGATGATTTAACTCGGTTTCTCTCGAGTTATTTGAGTGGTCGATTGTCTAAAGAGATAGTCAACCCCGTTAGAGATTACTTGGACCAGTATTTTTTTTTAAATGGGTGATTCCCTCGGCGATACTTATTTTTTTCATATTTTTACAATTATGTCGTGTATGTATTAGAACTAGTTTTTTTATTGTGAAATTCTCGAGACAAATGTCAAATTAAGAATTCTCATTTCTTGAGAGTTTTTATAAAGCATTTTTTATTATATAAAATTAAATTTGTACGAATATTTTTTTAATAAAGTTTACAACCACTGCCCTTTTAATACCGCTGCATAAGTAAAGGCGAGTTCATGCTTAATTGTAAGCTTTCAATAGGGGTCTGGAAAATTTTTAACACTTAAACTTGCTTTATTTTTGCTTAAGTAATAAAAGAAGACACTTAGATAATAAACCTTTCCGAAGGTGTCGTGCTAAATATTTGAAAATATGCATATTCTCTCAGTAGATAAGTGTATTTGAAGGACGATCAATTTTTTTGCGATTTTCTGTTACTCTAACCGGCCGGCGGCTTTATCTTTGCTTTGGTAATCTAAAAACCCGCTCCGATAAAAATAAATTACGCATGAAAATCGGCAGAATGCAAAACGATTTAGGTCTATTTTTATTTTTTTTAATAACCCAAAAAGGATTTTTATATATTGTTTTTGTAAATCAATGTCAAATTAAAAGGAATACATTTGCTTTATCTCAGACAAGTCTAACGGTACCTAGCAGTTCCCAATAATTATGTTATGTAACAGAGAAATGACCGCGCCGCAGCGGCCTATCAGACACTTTTTTATGATAGGGATGGCTGGCGAAGTGAAAAGTAAAGCAGAAATTCTTTTTATTTGTACATTTTTACCCCCATTCTACACAGTCCAAGAACTATAATTTACTTACCATAGGTGTTAAATATTGGCAACAATTAAGTCTAAATTATCATATTTAAATTAAAAACTCATTTGAAAAATTTTCGTGAAATGTATGTATTTAAAACAATTTTTTTTTTTAGACAATAATGCAATATTATTTTTTTCTGGTGCCAATTAAAGTTAGGTTGTACTAGACGCTATAATTAGCATGTGTTGATAGGTGTTTTATTTCACATCAAACTTGATTTATCTATTATTCTTTTAAGTAAATATATATGAAAAATTTAAGCTCAAACTAAATATAATTTATTTAAAAAATAAAAAATGGGACTAAAAGGGTTATGCAGTATTCACGTATTATTTATTCTATATTATTTACATAGATTTATAATTAAAATTTAATTAATGCTACTTTTAACATAAGTAGAAATAAATAAATATACGAGAAAAAAATCTTTCGAAATTAAATATAATTGGGATATTCTAAAATATATATTTAATGATATAAATAAATAACACAGTAATAACATAAATATCACAATCATCAATCATATTAATCGGTTTTTTAAAAAAATATGTCGCTTTAAACAAACAGATTTACAATTTTCAACGCAATCTTTTCTCATAAGGTTCTTTCGGATAATCGTAACTGATAAAAAATAATGAGTAATATATTTTATTGGAATAAATCTGCTAGTGCTGCTCTGGCCCCTGATATAAAAATTTAGAAGGCATCCAAAAGCGATCGATCAAAGACCATATTTTGGCAAAGACCTAGATTTACTGTTCCCAAAGAAAAAAAATTTGGTGTTTATATTTTCGAAAATATTTTTTTTTTAATTAATGAATTATTTTGGTTTTTCTAATTAATACACATTGTGAATCATGCGAGTCAATTAATTAAAATAATAATAATAATGGTAATACCGGTATTTACTGGTTTTATCTCTCGGTACCGGTATTGAAAGTTCCGCTATTATTACGCCTCTGAAATTTCATACCTCCAGTAAGTCTTAATTAGAACGTGGTCTATTTTATTTTTAATGGATAACTAATATTAATAACCCCATTGTGTACATTTTTTATTCAAATTAAATTAAGCAATTTATATAATATTATTAAATATTATAAAAACTATGCCAAACACAAATAAACACATCATCACATCTTAAAAAAGCGTAAACGCCCCTCAATTTGCTAACTATAAAATCGCATATTATAACTCAATCATGTTTTCTCTGCTCACATTATTATTAAGCGTATTATTTTATAAAATCCGCATCGAAAGTTGCTCTAAATTGCTACTGGAGCTATCTTCTTCAGTTAGCTCCCGACCGGTAGCTCCTTGTCCGACATAATAATACATTCTCAATCATTTATTTTTTACTATAAATAGAATAAAAAATATAATAAGGCGTGTCTGCCGGTAGTCCACGCTTGAGCGGAGCATCAATCAATGCCGGCGATATAAAAAAATCGATAAAAAATCCGCCTCCATTTTTTTCCTCACTGTCAATGGCCGATACTGTAATTATCTCCTCGTGTTCCTAATTACGGCACATTTTTTGCCAAACGGTGAATAGTCACTTTCGTTTGAGCAAAAAAATCACTGCGGTGGTAATGGATCGATCACGATTTATGTGTCGATTATTCAGATCGGAAGTCGGATACGACAGAATGTCAGCGGATATTCAAAATGGAGACCTGGGGCTGCAATTTCGCAACAGATGACAGATTGGCGGTCGCATAACGAGATTTCGTCTTAAAATCGGCGGTCGTCGAACTAAATGACGTGCAGTTTTTGCGTTCAAGTTTGACACTTGGACTGTCGTGGCGGACGTGTGTCCATTTTTTGCGCGTCCAGACTTCGGATTTGATATTGAAAATACATATTTCAACCTAAAAAAATATATTTTGTTAATAGTCCTATTCTCACTTAGAGCTTCCGGGTTTTAAGGCCAAAGGGGTGTGACTTGGGCATCAAAAATGGAAAGCTCGTGACAGTTTGTTTAATTTAGTTGTATAATTTATCACAGTGAAATACAATAGTATCAAGCTATAAATATTTCTCTGGTTGAGAAGTGATGTCTTCTTTTTCGTCGTCTCGTTCTGGTTGTCTGTCATCTCGAATCGATTGATTGTCTTTGACTCTTGCGTCTCATCTGCTGATGTAACATAGTATCAGATCTTTCATACTCTTGATTCGAGTCGTCTCTGTCGAATTAGAGATGCAGAATATGGTTGGCCAATTGCATCGCTTGCATATTCGACCAACAAAATATGTTCACGCCTTGAAACTGTAAGATGAACACACTCCGATGGTTGTTAATGCAAGACTGTATATTAAAATAGCGGTTTTTATGTTAGTAGACGCATTGTCTATTGCAGAATATTTATTTTTAAGATGCTAAGACGAGTTAATGGGTGAACAAGAAGGTCAAATATTCGATAAATATGCTATATGTTAGCACAATTTTTGCAGTTGTAAGTTACGCAATTGTTGTTTGAATTATTTTATTATTGTTATTAAGCCTTTTGTTAAAACGAGTTGTTATTTTCTTTTCAAAAAGTTTGCAGTTATCATTTGAATGACCTTAGCGTTAACTGCGTAGCTGGGTGGACCTTCCACAGAACAAAACTTATGAATGCATCTGCTAGTAGATAGCTCCTTTAACATCAGTTAGAGGAGCAGCTTTAAAAAGCTGTATTTATCGATACAATACGGCTTCAAATTTAAAAAAATCATTTGAAGCAATATAACTCTTTAAATACGCTTATATTGCAGCCTTAAAATATGGCAGAAAGTATAGCTTTCGTTGTCTACAATCAAAACGTTTCTTTGCACAGTTTCAAAATTTCAGTTGTACTTTTAGGGATTTCAGATTTTATTTTTATTAAATTTAAAGTTATGGGGTTAAATTTTTTATGGATATTTGATGTAACTTGCTTCGTGTAAGTTCAGCTAAACTCTCATTTGTAAGCATTATCAAGCTTCTGCTGAAAGTGTTTAAATTTAAAATCCTTTTAGAATAAGAGAATATCTAACGCCCTTTCAATTATCGATCGTTTATTTAATGCGTTGATTCAGGGCCAAAACAGACTATTTGTTATTGTATACTACATTTTTGGTGATGATTCAAACACCGACCGTATCCTATGTTCCTATATCCTTTTAAATGCCGGAATAGCGTAGTATGTAACGTCTCAGACTAGTCAATCTGTGGTTGCGGGTTCGAGCCCCAGCAGCGGCACTTGAATTTATATTTATGAAAAATGCGCTATTATTAAAAACTATTGATTATAAATGATTATTAATATTATATATGTCATCAATTCTTATACTTTTAGTCTCGTGGTTAAAACTAACTTGTAGGTATTCATTATTTCATCTCATTATATCAAATGACGTTTGCCTACAGTCATAATGTTTTTTTTTTAATAATATTCAAACCTTTGTTGTAATTTATATTGCTTCCAGATGTATACTCTCATATATATATAACAATACTTAACATGCTATCTCAGCATGCATCCAAGATTGGTATTCGTCCTTCAAAGACCTCCTATGCTCTTCGCCGAATTTTCCTCATCCTCGCAACCGATTATGTCAAGAATTTAATTTATTTTTTAACTTATTCATAATTTTATTTTCGACAGGAGTATACGGTGCCCTCGACGCTAGCTGTCCGAGGATATGCCCAGCAGCCCTTCAGGGAGAACCAGTTTGCGGCACGGATGGAATCATCTACCCTTCGCTGTGCGACATGCGCAAGAAGACCTGCGGCAAAGGTAATAATGAACGAGGAAAAACGTGCTTAATAAGACACTCTCGACGTCCAATTATTTCGGGCTGGACCTCTGAATGGGATTTTTGACCACTAAAGTTAACAAATTGTTTTCCTGTTTGGGTTGCCGATTAACGGGAAAGTACGCGATGTTGTGCAATTAAAGGAAGTTGAAAGATTTCGTATTATGAACTGTAACTGTAAAGGGGTGTTTGCGGTATGTAATAATATATAAATATGTAATTTCAGTAACTTATTTTCCTCAAACTCATGCTGTTACTCTATAATTTATAGTATATGAAAATATTTTTTAAGGACTAACTGTAGGGTTAAATAACATGCAAGAGTTTCCATGTTAAATACATTATGAATAGTGATTCTACACGCACGTAAAACTTATCTCATATCAATCAATATAAGATAATATAAAGTTATGGTTTGCATGTCAATTTTCCGTTATATTTGACGAGTAGTTTGTGTTTGATAGCCAAGTGTTGGCAACGCATATTATCACGCTTGACGATTTTTTGCTTTTAAAAATGACTAATAAAATTAAATATAGTCAAGTGATGCATATTTTAGAGAATGCTTTTTGCGATGATGCTTTGTCTAAATAAATAGTTAAAATATAAAAATTATGAGAGATAGGTGGTCTTAAATTTTATAAATTAAGAACATAGTTTAATTCATGCAAATCAATTTTAAATCAAATTTTTGGCAATAGATTTTTTACAATAACAGAATCATTATTAATTTATTAAAGTCACTCACGACCCAAAATTGCTTTAATGAATAATAGAAGAATCATCATGAGTTTATGCATATGAATTTGAAATAAAAATGTAATTGTCCTAACGAAAGCACACAAAAATACAGAAAAGCACGTTAAGTTCAATTAAATATCAGGATTCTCCTTGCGGTTTTCTTTGATTATAATGGAATAATTCACTTTACTTTACTAAAACCATGTCGTACGGTCAATAAATAGTATTTAAATGTAGTTTTGTGAAAACAGTAAGTCTTAAGGGTAAAACACTGGCTCACACTTTACAACTAATTCGTGATTTTTTGTCTCAAAACTATACATCATATTAAAAAAGATGTATTATATATTTAAAAATATGTAAAAAATTAAAAACACATAGTTTTGCGATTACAAAATTCTGAAGAGAAAGACTTATATTATTAATTATAAATTATTATGTGCTATACAATTTATAATTAATAGATGTCACTGCACCTACAACCAGTTTTTTAATAATAGCGCATTTTTATAAATAAAAATTCGAGTACCGCTGCCGGGGCTCGGACCCGCAACCCCAGAGTTTCTAGTCTGAAACGTTACGGATTACGCTATTCCGTCCTTAATATATATCTTTGAGTAACTGTAGACTTTACATGTTAGGCATAACTCTATATAATCTGACGGGGGCAATATTTTTTATTTTTTTTTATTAATAGCTCGTCTTGTCCATAACAGTGGGAAGGTTTTGAAAATATGATTTTCACAAATATAATACATAGTAAAATAAAAATTCAAACATACCCTAATTAATATTTTAATACATAAAAAAATGTGTAGTTGCGTGTTTTGTATTTTTTTGCCATTATTTAATTTTTATAATATTAATTTATTTTGAGTATAACAAAAACATTTCATGAATGATTTAGGTGAAGGTTAAACAGCAAATATGTATTTATTGTATTTTCAAGGACTTATTTGGACGAACGTTAATAAACGAACTAATCATTTACGTCACGCTGCTTAAAAGGCTTAGTAAATATATTATTTACAAGTACAATAATTAAAAGAATATAATGAATACTCCCCTGATAATATTTGCACTGAAAGTCTCTTAGAGGGAGATTAAAAGCTATCTATTTTTTGTATATTAAAAAAGTTTGCCTTTTCAATTAGAGTGGACTTAAATGGGCTCAACAATTTTGGCTTAATCCTTATTTTTATTAATAAATGTAATGAATTAAATGCCTAAATTTTATTATGCTTTGAATAAAGAAGGTAAAATAAAAAAAGTTTGTGCAGTTTTTTTATTAAAATCAAAGCAATGGATGTACAAGCAATTTTTTTATTTAAATATCTCCCCGTTGTGTGATTTGTAATTTAAATTTTTAAAGGGAATTGCTATAGTATGGGATTATTTCTCTTTTCGTTGTTTAAGTGGTCGTTATGATGATATAGTAATTGTGATTAATTTTGCATTTGGTTTATATAATTTGGAATCAGCAGATTAAAATAATGTATGGGGGCTATCCTCGAGAGTTTTATGTTTTACCATTCTTCAAGTTCCTTTATATTTTAATTACTATGAATTTTATAATTAACATGCTTTTATATTGCCATGAAATTATTGTAAAAATATTTTTTTGCAGTAATTATTTATTTATACACAATGAAGATGTCCTACATATCTACAAAAAATCTTGAGAAAATCTAGTAGTGAGAATGAGAATTTTTATTTTCTTGAGAAATAAAAAAAATCAAGAAACAAGAACGTTCAAACATAATATTCAAAATAAATAATTAATGCATTTTGATTTTATTTAATTTTTCACTTTGTAAAAAGTTTTTGTATTTATTAATTTTTAATTATTTTATTATTACTATTATTCCTATTTAATATTTGTGAACTAGAACGTGGTTATAAACCAGAAAATTGTGGTTAAGCAAATTGCATGTTTTACTTTTGTAGTAAACGTTTATCTAAAAAAAATGCATTAAACACAAAAAAATTGCACAAACTTTTTTGCTTAATAATATAAATCTTGATGTCACTTTTTATGAGTTTTTGGGTTATATATATATATATATGTCATAGTGTCAGGGAAAAATATATTGTAGATGGAATTATGGATGAAAATATTATGGTTTGGGACTGTGTAACAATAGTAAAATAGGATTCATGTTTATGTGCCAAAACTTGTTGAGTTTATTTTGATTTTTTTCAAATGCAAACCATTTTACCACTTAATTCCAACACAGCATTTATTGCAATACATTTTATAGATAATTTGTGTTAATCTGGAAGTCAAATAGTATGCAAAAAAAATATAAATTTATTTAAACCAAAAATAATACATTTATTTAGAGAATAATTAAAAAAAAACTGCACAGCAAAATCAAACATTATTAAATTGTTCTAGGTAGTATATATACATAAAATTTTATTATAAGAAAAAGGTAAAAGCATCTACAAAATTGCATCTTTATTTCAGGAGTAAAACTAACTAACAACCCCGGCCACTGTCAAAGGGCTCAAGGGTCTAAATGCGAGCATCGCTGCACCAACGAAAAGGACGCAGTGTGCGGAACGGACGGAAGGACGTACCTGAACCGCTGCATGCTACAAGTGGAGATCTGCAGGTGCGGCTCTAATCGAATTTATTGCACCTTTGAAGGCTGCATTATATGTAACTGGTATGTCGTCGTTTCAGGATCGGTATCGGGTTCTCCCACGTGGGCGCCTGCAACAACATATCGGCGCACAGAGAGAACTGTCCTCTGAATTGCGAACGAGCACCACTCGATGGACCCATTTGTGGCAGCGACGGAAATGTGTACAAGAGCACCTGCCAGATGAAGCTCCTCACCTGTGGGTAAGTGTATTTTAAACATTAATGAACATGGACTGTTTTTCAACAATACTGTAAATATTAGGGTTTTAAAGTAGCAAGTAATCAAATATATTCTATTATCACTATCTTAAATAAAACTGTGTTTCTGAAAAGATACATTAATAGTAATATCTAGATGATATTACTATTACGTTAATACCCTACATAAAACAAATGTTTTTATTTATGAAAAATACTTCCATAGCTTTTATGAACGCACAGCCATTGCTTTTGACGTACTAGGTAAATCGTGCGTGAACTGGATTTGCGAAATTAAAGCATCTGAATAACGGTTTTTGATTTTATGTTGGCCATCTGGTGCAACTCTTCAGAATAAATTAATTATTACTTATCAATTCTGACACTTTTAGGCAGGGCGTGGTGAGGACTCATAAGAAGTACTGTCAGACCACAAGGAACTGCAGGGAGTCTTGCTGGAGAGTCGCCTCATTGACGTGCGGGTCTGACGGAACTCTGTATTCGAGCGCTTGCAGCATGAGGTCCAAGAATTGCGGGTAAGAACATCATATTTTTTATTGGATTGAGGGCATACAATTGTATTTTTTAAATAAAATAATGTATACAAGACAAATAATAATTTACTTTATTATTTGTTGTATATTTTATAATTATTAAAATATATTTAGTATACATTTTTAGTTTATATATAAGTAATAATCACTTTGGGATAAATTTAATTCATTATTGACTTGATAGACTTGGGTTTGAATCCCATATAGATTTTAATGTTGTTAAATTTGTATCACTGCTAGGAAATCATAAATGCTAATTATTATATATTTAATGTTCCAATCGATCATAACATATAAGGTTTTCCTAGATTTTTTTATCATACTAATTTATAGAATGATACTTGTAGATGTTGATTGTGTCGCGTTGTAATGCGATATGTTTCAAAAACAAAATATTTATCACAAATAAATAAATTAAATCACATTTAACTCTTTGAAGAGTATCGCCGTACATGTACGGCGGTCGATTTTTCACTGCTTTGAGATACCCCAGATAATTATATATGTATTTACATATATAACCGAAGAAATAATAAGTAAAAAACATTATATTATTCAAATATTTTTTAATTTAAATTAATGTAAATGATTTCTATACAAAATAATACCAATAAATTAAAGAACTTAACAAAATATATTTTATAAAAAAAGTTTGAAAAACCTGATCTAAATTATCTCATAGACACTATAAACTAAATTATCTCATAGCACAGGCCTTTTAACACCACTAATATTGTTTGTTTTGCATTAAAAATTACTAGAGACTAAATTTTTTGACTTCTCTCTGCCATTGATTTTACATAATTAGTGTTTTTTATTACTTGATATGAAACACATCATTCTTGTTAAATGAGAATTTGAACATATACCAAAATATATGGTATTTATATTATGATAAAATATATTTTTATATTTCAAAAATATTTTTATTATTTTAATTAAATTAAGAATATGATTATAATGAAACATAAAAGTACATAATTATTATATTCATAATTTAAATAAAATTTTTAATATTAAAAATTTTAGGTAAATATTTAATGCATGTTTAATTAACGACTAATTTTTATATATTTTTTGTTGATTGGTAAATGCTCGAAAACGTTGAAAATAAATATTTGCTAATCGTAATTCCTAGAGTCGGTCATAAAACTTTTATTATCAAGCAATCTCAATCGGAAATCCTTGTCCATTTATTACTACCTGCTTTTAATGAAGCTGTTAATTTATCGGATAAGAACCACTACTTGTTTTTAAAATTGCAGTGGTTGTACATTATATGAAAATATTGGTATAAATTTAATTTTAAACAAAAAATGAAAAATCATAATTTTTACTTTTTTTGATGAATTTTAAAGTAATAGTTCTCAAGAAAAAACGCGATACAGTATAATTAAACACATAGGTATTTTGGCCAATGATAAAAAAAAATGCAAAATCATATTTAATAACATAAAATTAGTATTGCAAAATAAATTATCAAAGAAGCAGAAAAAAAATTCTACAGATACACATATTTAATAGTCATTTTAATTATTATTAACTGTTTATTAGATATTTTTTATCTTACTATTAAAAAGTGAGAAAAAATGGTTAATTTTACTAAGTTTTTAAATTGTAATTATTAGTTTTTTGATCAAATAAACAGCATTTCTGCGATTTCTCTCTTTAATTTACTTAAAAATAGGTTATTAAATTCTAGGTCAAAAATATTTGAGCCACGAGTATTATTTATTTATTTTTGACTTACAACACACGTTTTTTTAACATATAGTTTTTAAAAATAATTAGTTTTGGACTCTTGAAAAATATTTTCAAGTTTTTCGTATTGTGGTTTTAGTTGATCTTTATTTAATGAAAAAAAAACCCTTTCACTCGATTGCTAAATTATCGGAGAAATTCCTCTTCTAATATATATTTTTTAATATAGAATTTTATATGTTGTTCCAAAAAATATTTCTGTAAATTATTGCGACATATTATATGCCAGACAATGCCAGAAGTAAATTATGTTATATAGTATTAAGTAATTATTAAATATATAGTGGAGAAATATTTTATATTTGACATATTTAAAGAGATATTTACATAGGATTACATCACAGTAAAGTAATTAACTTATTTTTTTGTATAAGAAACATTTTTTTAATAATATTAATATTAAGTCAAGGTGATATCATTAATATAATTGTAGTATTTTCTTCTAAATCATGATTATTAAATTTAGGTTTTTATTCCATGAACAAAATATCATTAAAAGCTTCTTTAAGCTGCATAGATTTTTTTGTACAGAAGCAGTCGAAGCTAATCTTTTCATCTTTATCATGATTAGTCACCGAGTGATGTTCAACTAAAGCATCTTTATATCGCCATCGCTATCTCACGCGATCCCATCACGGTAGATTGTTAGATCGATTCTGACACACACCGAGATGCATATCTAAGCCTATTATGTTCGATAAAGTGTCTTATCTCATCGTGATGTTTTTAAAAAAAAAAATACTGGAATATAAAGATAAAAGCAGCATTCTCTAATATTTTAGAGTAGCATTAAAAATACATTTTTCTAATACAATTATGATCTTTTCAGCAAGCACGTCTTCGAAGTACCCATTGCTTATTGCATGTCTCAAGAGAGGACCTCAGGCAGCGAAGCATGTCCTACCAATTGCAATTCAGCAAAGGACAAACCGGTATGCGGTTCTGATGAAAACGTGTACAGACACGAATGCGAGATGAAAATGTTAAACTGTGGGTGAGTATGAGAAGCAAAAGCTTTAAAAAAATAGTACAAATTCGCCTCTTTTTTAAATTTATTTACAATGCTCAAATTATATGTTTATATATATATTTTTTATTACATATAGAGCTTCCAGTCGCAAGAAAGTCGTCAAAGTCGAAATGGAAAAATGCAGAAGCAAGCTGACCAAGTGCTTGAAGACTAAATGCGGACAAAGGATGGACCCAGTTTGCGGAACAGACGCTTCGATATACCAAAACCTTTGCCAACTGAAAGTAGCGACTTGTCTGTAAGTACCTTATGGGTTAAAATTAGGTCAAAACTTTCCTGGTGATTTTGACAATTATCAAGATTTGAGTCGTGACGTGCGTCGGTCCCATTAGAAGTTTGTGCGTGAAATTTTATAACTAGAACTTAATTTGTGCCGGTTCTCTGTTTAGTACGGAAGTATTAAATGTAGATATGTAGGTTACAATAGATACAATCAAATAATCAGAAATAATATAAATCAAGTTCTTTTGTATTTCTGGTTTGATAATGTTTGATAAAAATTTAGGTAATTTATGCTTTTAGAATCTTGAAGTATTTAATTATCCTTGAGTATCGTTAGTTTAATATATGATTATAATATACATACAAGCCCAAAAATAAGATTAATGATTAAATTAAATTATACATTGATCTGTATCATTCGTTTTTTTAAATAATTCTTAATTATAATAATATATAGTATACAATAGGGTTTGTCAAAAATGTTGGTCGGCTGAAATTAATGATGGTGTTAATTTATAAATTTATAAATTGTATGTAAATAATAAGAATCAAAATAAACACAAAACAATTTATTGTGTCTTCAGTCGTGTAACAACCCCAAATTAAAATTAATACTGGCCTATTATAAAATTCGATTATGACATGTTATATAAATTTAAAAATTTAGGTAGTGCGCATACAACGATTTAAAACATATGTTTTACCTTTAAAATATGAGCTCAAAAGAACTGCGAAAAAGATAAATTCTTAAGCAAACTGCAGATACTGTTAATACTCAGAGTTTGAGTGTTGCATTACATTGTTTTTTAGACAAATCAAAATCCATTCTTTGATTGCAGCCATATCTTATTTTAGAACCAATTTTATGTCATACTAAAAGAATTTTTTTATTTAGCTATAAGCCAGTTTTGGTTTGTCTTCAGTCGTGTAACAACCTCATATTAATTCAAAAAAGCAAGTAGTGCAAATACAACGATTAAAAACATATATTTTAAAGAATAGCATTAGTATACTTTTACTAAAATTTAAAAATCTATAGTAACATATTGCTTATTATGGCAATAAATTTGTGTTTTTTTTGTCCTAATTTTAGCTAATTTATCTATGGTTTACTCTCAGGTACAACAAAGATAAAATTCATTTTTATTTAAGTAGAATGGTCAATGCAAACATTTTATTGTCAAGATGCATCTGGTATAAAAATTATATTGCTTAATCACATTCTCTTAATTTCAGGAAAGGAGTTCAACTAGCCCACGTAGGTAACTGCACTGAGCTCCTTCGACCAGAGCCATGCCCCATATCTTGCCCAGACGAAGAACTAGCACCAGTTTGCGGCTCGGACGGAAACGTTTACAAGTCGGTAACCTTATCTACGCCTTCCAATCTTCAATCTGAACGCTTCAACCTACAATTCGCAATGCTTCCAGATCCGAATGCGAGATGCGTAGGATGACTTGCGGACAGCACGTGGTCACGGCTGGTGACTCACACTGCAGGAGCACCGAAGGATGCGGACTAACTTGCTCTTCCGAAGGTCCCGTGGTCTGCGGATCGGACAATAGGTTCTACAAAAACGACTGCGAAATGAAGAGGGTCAACTGCGGGTGAGAGAATCAATCGATGGTGGTGGCAATGGTACCGCCGTTGTGCGACTTCGTGACCTGAAAGTCGTGTGCGTGAGGTAGCAGTTGCGTGCGAGGTCGATGAGCGAGATGAATAAAAGGGCAATCCATTATGCATGGTGAATCTAGGGCTTGGGAACAATATTTTGGTGTATACTATGCGAATATGATAATTATTCGATTATAGGGCGATCCATAAATCTAGCACGAATAGGTATGAACTAATCACAAAAGTGTCAAAAAAGGTTGCTATGACTAGATTCACTAGTATTTCTAAGGTTTGGTCACCAATAATTTTATATTGATAATTCTCCTCTCATCTTAAAAGTTGCTGTATTTAAAAAAATGCAATATCTACTAATAGTTTTTAAAAGCCTTTATTTGCATTAACATTGTTCATTAACATTAATTATTAAAACAAATAAATAAGTTTATCAGTGACAATGGATGGCCTTTAACTTACGCCATATCCACTAACAATTTCAATGTTAAAAGGTTGGCATGAGTTATAAACTTATTTTATTCTATGAAAAATATTTTGCAAATATTAAAATTAAATGTCTAAGCATTGATTATTTGTGTTGTTTCAAGCTGTTAACACCTGCACTATTTATATACAAATAATCAATGTCTTGCAATCAAATATGTAAAGTTATATTATCGACTGTCATTGAGAATGAGAGGGTTCTGAGAAAACTAACTCAAAAGATTTGGATGGCTTATTAAAATTTTACATAAATGAGTCATCTCTTATCTCGCCGTGCATAAAATTTCAGGTACTATAAAATTCATGTAAGTGTAATGCTCAGATCCTTTATTAAACATTTGGTGTAACCTTATAACCATCGACTTAAAAAAAATATTCACAATCGCCTATAATTATTGGATCTTGCTGAAATTCTAGGAGCATACTTTAATTTTATATTTAAATATTTTTTCAAATGTAGTGAGCAGAAAATTTTTATTATAAGCATTTTAAAGAACAAAACATTTATTTGTGTAATAGTTATGTTACATTTTTTGCAATGTATATAATTGTATATAAGACGGAGGGAAGGGGGTTCTAAAAACGCATAGTTCTAAGATTTTTATGACGATGAGTCACCCCTTTTCTTGACGTGCCTGTATTTTTTTCGTTCATGTTTTCGTTACATATACCTAGAAAACGATTTTTCTAAGCAATAGTAATTTCTTAACTATTTTTAAGCCCATATTGATATTATTACTTTAAATTATAAATTTCAGGTAAATTACTTTAAAATATAAATTTAAAAATTTTCATGATTTTTTAACATCTGCTATGCAAATATTATACAATATGTATTAAATATTAATTTATTAATTTAATTTAGTGCTCTCGATGCTTTTACAGAACTAAAAACGATAGTTTTTTTACATTTTTTTAAATAGATTTGAATGTTGTGCAACATAACTTAATGTTGCATATTACTACAAAAAACTGCATAATTTACACTAATTAACGTTTAAAAATATGGTGTATTTAAAAAATATATTTATTATTTTAACTGCTCTTATTGTATTTGTGGCAAAAACAACTATTATAAATTTGATAGTATATATTTTAACCACTTTAGCATAAAAACATAATATATCAAACAGTAAGTATTTTTTTTTAATGTGTTTCTTACTTTATTTATACGGTATGTTACCAACTATAACATAAATAGTTTCATAGTATGCTTGCTAGGGGTGGAGTCAACGAAGTGGTTATAAATAAAATCGAACAATAAATTTTTGGGAAAAAATTATGACAGTGTTTTTGATCTGAATATAAATATGATTAAGCTTAAAATTCAGGTTGTAAGCGACTTACTGTTTAACAGAAACAGTCACACAGTAAACTTGCTAGGGATGGGTTAAAAAATTAAAGTTTCTCATTTGTCGTTTTACGAAGATAAAATAAAATTGAAACGTAAGTCATTTTTGCAGGTGTTAGGTAATTTACTATTTAACAAAAAATATACACGGTAAACTTGCTGAGGATCGAGTACAACGTAATTTGTCGTTTACTAAAATAAAATCCGACAATAAAAAAAAATTATACTGTTTTTGATTTGAAAATAGATATTATTTAGTCTATTATTCTAGATGGTTAGCGTTTACTGTGTAGCAAAAACAGTGACACATTAAGCTTGCTAGGGATGAAGTTACAAAATCAAAGTTTCTCATATACCGTTTTACGAAGATAAAATCGAACAATGTATTTATAAGTGTTTTTGCTTGAAACGTAAGTCACATTTACAGGCGTTAAATAACTTACTATGTAACAAAATATATACACTATTATATGCTTGCTAAGGATAGAGTAAAACCTAATGATGTTTTATTTTATGTTTTACAAAAATAAAATCGGACAATGTATTCTTTGAGATATTTTGATTGTAAAATATATATTATTAAGTACCTTTTTATTTAATATGTGACTTAATATGTCAGAAATAATTGACTGGTAATGCTTGCTAGGGATGGAGTACAACATAATGGTTTTCCATTTGGGATTCTACAAAGATTTTTTTAGTGTTTTTGTTCAGAAGAATGAAATTATTAGGTCATTTGTTTAAGATAGTAGGCGACTTTCTTTGAGATAAATCGTACAATATATTTTAGGAGATTTTTCGTAATAGTATTTTTATATTTTATAATATCATAAATTCTGATAATTTTTAAATGCAATTATAGTTTACTTAACTTTATCTTAATTTGTTTGTTACTCATTTTCAGAAAACATGTTTTCGTGGTGCCTTTATCCCGCTGCTTGTCCAGATTCCAATTTACTGGATGCGCCCGCATATGTCCAACTGAATACAATCCAGTTTGCGGATCTGACGACAAAACTTATTCCAACCGTTGCTTCTTGGAGATGGAAAATTGCCGATCGAGGTATGCTATCATGCTGTTTTCATAATTGTACCATAATTTACTTCACAATATACAGTTCGTTTTTGTGTGGATCTGTGTCGGCGGACGCATAACCGTTTGAATGTGCTAATGATGTGATCTAAATATAAATAATACTACAGATGCAATTTTTTATGTAAGTTTAAAAGCTAAATTACATATATATTATTTTATTTATATTTCAGGAGCTTGGTTCAATTCAAAAACCTAGGAAGCTGCGATCAACCGCTCGCAGAAGAACCCAAAAATTACTTATACTAAATTTTAGCAACTTCAAAGACTCAACGAGATAAGACTCTAATAATTTTATTTATGTTTATATACTAAACTAAACATTTATGCATTAAACGTTAAAAAGCGTATTATAATAATATACTACATTACATAGTCGAAAAGCATTAAATAACAGTAATAGAGCCTTATTTTCAAGGCTCTTTTTACATACATATATATCTACAATTTTTGTATTAAATAATCATTCTTGTAATTGCGCATATTTTAGATAAAATGTTATTTTATATAAATAATAATTAAACATATATTTATTGCCATCCATATTGCCATTTAAATGGAATTGATGTAGTAACGTATCGGCGGTTCCAAAAACTCCGATACAAACATAATAATATTTAGTAAATGTGATTAAATTATACCTTCCCTATATTATAAGTATTTATTGATAATATCTTTCGCTTTCACATTTTATTATATTAATAAATATATATTTGTATGCGATTGTGTGAAAGTTTGCGAATGTATCATTTTAATTTATTTATTTGTTGTTAAGGCTTCTATTTCATATTTTATATTTTTTGTAAGAATTCGAATCTCATCATTGTGAATCAATTTGTGTAAATATTTTATATACATATGTATGTAATAAAAGCAATGTTTGTCTTTTTTTATATATACATAAAATAAAACATTATATTATTATATATTATATATATAAAATAAATTTTGACTTAGATAAATAAATTGCGTTTTATTTCATATTCATTAAGTACTTTTATTTTAATTATCGAACATGTGACACTGTTATCGCATGACTATAATTTATGTATAGGCATGTAAATATTACGGTTAAGGGTTGAGTTAAGTTTACGTGTCGGCGTTAAACTGTTTAGTCTAACGGAAAGCTTCGGTGAAAGCACACGTAACTCGTGCTTTTAACACCCGTGATATTTTTGTAAAATATACGTCAAATATGAATACTAATAATATTTTATATCAAATAAATAATAAATAATGCTTAGTGGGAATTGATATCTTATAAATAAATGATACTGGTGAGTCATTTTAATGTATTTCAACAATAATTATAAATATACTTTAATTAATAATTCATAAGTAAAATTTTTATTAATGCTAAACGCTTGTAGATTTTGTATTTCGGTTTAAAATTATTTTAAATATTTTTTACGTAGTATTTTAAAACATTGACATAAAACTTACGGTATTGTAGTAATTTAATATACTTAATTTTATTTCACTAGTTTACAAAAAAAAATATAATTAAAATGTAAGAAGCAAGTCACTTTGGTAATAATATTTGTTTAGTTCAAGTTGTTTTTAATATGAATTAAATCAATAGCTGTATTGCTAATATTTGATTATTATATACTATATTCAAGTAAATACGATTTCATATATGTACCATTATTATTGAAGTACATTTTTTTAATCCATATTAGCTAAAAATAAACCATATGCATATAAAACTAATATAGCACGCTATAAATATATAGCTGGCTTGTATAACAAGAAGATAAGAAATCATGTCACGCTTCGTTCGTTGCTGAAAAGCATTTTGCATATTTTAACCTAAGGTTTTGAAATCATTAAGTGTTAATGTCAACTTATCGTCTCATTTACGACACGTATACACAATTCCAAGTCGATTTATAAGGCACTTGGTTAGATCCATCCAAAAGTATATATATAAAAATTCCAATATGCGTATCAATTGAGGCGAATATTTTCCCAACGAACAAACGACCTTTCGTGCAGTATAATAATATTGTTATTAATGAATAATTCAAGGCGAAATAAAATTGCGTGTTATATATATTATAGTATAAATTAAACTGCTCGAAAGCGTTAATTTTGACTTGTATTCAAAGGCATGTATTTTGTAACATAGTATATATATTTTTACTTGTCACTGCAGCTAGAAAACCGCATTAATCAATATGTGTTTTAGAAGGGTGAATAATATTTATAATAGGAAAAAAATAGTTTGTAAAATAATTAAAAAAAATACAAATATATGTGATGAAATTTGTAGCACAATTACGTTTCCTATTTTTATTAAATTTTATGATTTTACAGCTTAAGTGTTTTAAACCTAAAAATTATTTCTATTTATTTTAATTAAGAAAACTTTTTTTTATGAAATCGTATTGATTCTTGTTTTAATTAGGTAGAAAAAGGACTGTCAATGAAATAAATAACTATGTTTTTCATTATTTTTACGAAGGTGTTGTGTTCCTATTTTCAGCTCAATTTTTTTTGTGCCTTTATGCATTATGGTTTTGACAAAAGAACTGAAACACAATACGGTTTAGGCTATGAGAAATACTAATTTAGGATTTGGTGAAATTTTTAATAAATAAGGATTGAGAAACAATGTTTAAGCAACTGTTTCAAGACATCTGAATCCTATGCATTTTAATATCGAAATGTATGAAATAGTTTGAACTAAAACACCATCCGGCGCAGACCACAAGAAATAACAATTTGGTATTTGGCGAAAGTAGTTAAGTCAGAAAAATGAGCAAGTTGATATTTTTTCTTATTTGCAGTCATATTTTTATATGCTATTTAAGAGATTTTTTTAAAATAAATTTAAACAAAGTACATTCGATTTTAAATATAATTATATATACTTTCTTTTGTTTGAAAATTTTCGGACGTAGAATTTTTTTTTGTGTCAATTGTGGTTTGTTTGACAACGGAGCTAGTTTATTGTAAGTGATTTGATCTTTTCTTGTCGATTATAATATCTAAGGTTATGTTCTTTAAGTCTGAGAGAAAATATTTTTTTAATTGTATTTTTTATTCATAAAGTGATTTAAATGCTCAATTTTAAAACTTCACACTCGGCTTTGTCTAGCATTACTGCTTTATTTGTGTTGTACAAATTGCACAAAGTGTACATAAAGAGCTTTTTCGTCGGAAAGCTCGATTTGCATGCCAGAACATATAATAATTTAAACGTTTTTCTTGGCATGCCAGGCACCACGTGTCACTGCTTTGTGTTATAGGAACACCACTGCGCTGATAACCCAAATCTACATTTTATATTAAAATAATACGTATTATTTGTATGGATATAAATGGTCTACGCATAGTAATTTAGTATATAAATAAAACATCATTGAGTTCAACGAATCATACATTTGCGTGCTAGTGAAAATAAAGTGTACATTCTTTGTGGGCAAAATGCAACCATATAGGAAAATAAAACGAAAACGTATTATACATAAATATAATCTTATAAAGTGATTCATAAATTCATATTAAAAATATACTAATATATATTTGTCGAACTATTTTTAAACATGAAATCAAAGCTACTATAAAAATTTATGCCGGCAGAGTGTGTGTATAAAATATTCACTTTGAAAATACCGATATTTATTATAAATACTAGTTTTAGGATGGTATTATATAAATCAATCGCTTACTTGTTAAGCATATTAGAATATGTTCCTAATACTTATCTTCAATACTAGATGTTCCCGTCCTTTTTTGTTGCTCGTTAAGAGTCTGAAAATCTGCACTAGACGACTCGCCAGTGTCTTTCGCTATCCGGCTCCTTAAAACGCTGGCATTGTAATTTATATTTTTAATATTAATCACGAGTAGCGTGTCTGGTTCGTATCATTTATTTTTTATTAATATATGATTTTTATTTTTTATTTGTATTCTATTTTTAGTGAGCTAGAACAGTAAACATATTTAAATATATTTTCTTTGACTAAATATATTCAATGTAAGATATTATCATTTATTATAATCATCTGTAACTATATTAAAATTAATTATAAAAACACCACTTATATGATATTTAATAATAATTTTGATATAACAATTACTGTATATAATTTTAATTATTAATGATAATATACAATTCTTAGGTCTATTTTTGAATCAAATAATTTTTTATAACCATATTGATTGTAAAATAAAAAAGTATTAACAATGGCACAAAAAAAATATATTTACAAGTAAATTTAAATTAAAATCACCCAAGTTGATTCAAAATAGTGCTATAAATTTTTAGGTAAATTTGTCTTTCGATGCTCACACAAAAGACAGGTACATATATATGAAAACTAAAATTATGTCTATTTTGTCACATAATAGTAACTAAAAATCTACATAATTATTGAATTAGATCTGCGAATGATTCACACATTCTTCAAGTATTTTCTAAGAAGTTTGGCGCAACTTCTTTAAAATATATTGTATTTGAAACATTTAACGATTTACCAAAATCAACTTGGAATAATTGCAAAGAAATTATATATTTTTTAATGCATTTATGCAACTTTAATCAAATAATAAATATATAACATGCTTATTCTTTTTTTATTTGTTCTTTTAAAATTTAATAATAAATATTTTAAGTGTATTTATTATATTTTTCAAAATCAATAATTTATAATTTTAATGTATTAAATTGTAGCCGCATAATGGAGTTACTTATTACTTATGCGGAATTACGTAAAAAAATAAATAAAAAAGACCAGTACAAAATAAACAGTAGTGTAAGTCAATGACTAATAGCTGAAAGACATGGGTTCCTATGGCAAGTGCTTATTTTTTAATGTTTCTGAAAGAATCTATTATTTATTTATTATTTTCATTAGATTTTTCTGAATTATCTCAATCACTCAAATGCGTTTCGTATTAAAATTTAGATTAATTTGGGCTAGTTCGTATTTAAATATTTTATTTTAATTAACATAGTCAGTAGTTTACAAACTGATTATCTACTCACCTTTACTTTTTTTAACAACTGTCATGTAAAATTAACGGAAAATTTACAATAAAAAATAAGGCTTATTATGAGCTTCAGCTTATTAGCAACTATGACCCACACTTATTAATTAGTGATTATATAATTTAAATACCGATCAATCATTTCAGATTAGGTTTTCCTAGATTTTCCTTATCTTGAGAATAAATATCGTGATAAATAATTAAAATAAAATGACGCTAGGTTGTGTCCAGTAATATTTGTTAATTGTATGCTATAATGAATTTAAAATAAATAAATAATCATGGATTAACATATTTTGATTTCAGTTTAGTGTCTCACAACTTATTTAATATGAGAAATCATAATTTTTTACTTTTTTGATTAATTTTAAAGTAATAGTTACATATTAACGTTGCATAGAATCACTTTTCTGGTTGTTGTTTTTAACATTATTTTTGATGTATAATAAAATACACCGCTATATTTAATTAAATATTTTTAAGCGCCTCATAATTTAATTAGTTTGTTGCTATAAATTATTACATTTCAAATCGCAAGTTATTTAAATACAATTTTTGTATTTAAAAAAAAAAATGTTGTAAATATGTAATATTTTTTACTAAATATTTTTTAACACTGCATAATTTAATTTATTTATTGCTATAAATTATTACATTTAAAATAGCAACTTTGAAAAACACTGACATTTTTATAATGTACTAGAAATAATAATTTGAAACCATACAAGAGATAAGGGTAAAATTGCTGTGAAAACTGAATAATATTTCACAAATATTTAAATCAAAATTGAAGTATAAATAGATACATTTTGATAAAAATAGATATAGTATTTTTTATACATGTCACTTTTTCCTTTTTACGCGAATAAAAAGACAAATTGCTAAAACAATACAGGTGATAAAGGCAAAACCGCCATGTAAACTAAATTATATACCAAATAGTGCCGCATTTCAGAAATGAATAAATCAATATTGAAGTATAAATAAATACTTTTTGATATAAATAGATATAGTCGTGATTTTTTTAACACACCTTGTAGGATTACTAGTACCACGATTTTACTTTCATTGTTAGCTACCAAATATATATTAGTATCTGGATTTTTACTTATTACAAATTAATCAATTAAAAAAAATAATTGCAAAATCCGCAGATTTTCACCGTAAAATCTATTATGGAAGATCTTATTAATTACACTATTCTAGCATTTTTTAATTATAGTAATAAAATACTATTTTTCAATTATAGTATCACGCCTCACGAGCGTGCTTATAAATTATTAAATTATGATTGACGGTCGGAAAATACAGGGTTTTGGAAATTTATTGAATAGACTTACGAAAAGATATCTGTCAAAAGCTCGAATAGCCGTAGCTTTAAAAGCTTATCCTTATTTATAATTCAATAGTACCTAATAATTCAATAGTACTAAATAACATTATGACAATACATACATTAGTATTTAAACCGTCAAAACGCGTGAAAAATATACAAAATTATTGATAACAAGCAAGTTATCGACATGTATTCTATATTAATATTGTTGCATTTTTGTATATGGTGCACGATTTTTGCCACAGAGATAAGGTAACTTGATTGATATTATTACAAGCTGATTTTAGCTGTGCTTCTATTTTTGGGTAACAAACATACTAAATTTATTTTTTGACATGATCTTTTTAGAATACGTTTATTTTAATAAGTTTGTATACAATATATACTTTTTAATAAAATACATGGTAATACTTTATAATATGTGTTTTAACTGTGGTATTTTAATACAATATAATGAATAAAAAAATAAAACAATGAAACAACTAAAATTTTAATGGATAAACCTGACGTAATTAAGTACTTATATGCTTTTACTTTTTTAACTAAAAAACTAAATTTTTCATTAGTTAATTATTAATAATAAAACTGATTTTAAGCAAAACATTATTTTTAGCAAAAAATATAAATTCACTGAAGTGATTTTTTTTTCTAAAATTCCATAATTTATACAGTAATCCATATTTTTATTTTATTTTTATTAAGTCAAAAACTGTCTAAAGAAAAATTTTAACGTCATTTTTAATAACATAAATAAATTTATCTATTATAATACATTTATCTCTTCTTCTAAAAAAAGTCTATAATTTTGTACTATAATATATTTATTCATGTCTAATGGCATATTCTAATGATTAATAGAAAAGCTGCATATACATATTATGTAAGATTTTTTACTGAACAAAGATTAGAGCTTCATAAAAATATACATACTTAATTTAAAAAAGTATAATTTATTATTTAACTTATACGTTCTCAAATATTTTGATTATTCATCGAAAATTTGATTACTTAAGTGTGTTGAATTAATAATATTTATTATCTTTACACGTTTTACGATTCAATGGAGAATATAAAAAGAGAGTACTCGGGGAGTTAGTTATTTAATTAATTTCTCACAGAAAAAAACTATCGATTGAAGTAATAATTAATAGCATTTTCTAGTCAAGGTTCGACAACAACTATTTTTAAACGGGTGCAATTATTGTTTTAATGTTTCAGGTGATTGAAATGCAAATACCTTGACTATACATTTAATAAATATCAGCGAGAGTCCATACACAAACTACGAGTAAATGTTGAGCAGAAGTCTTATTGGTCTGACACATTATAGCGCTGCTGATTGTGAGGTGAATATTTTTTATATATATTTATGTTAAAATCTGTAAATTCGTGCATATTTTCCCTTTTTTTATTCTTTTAAATGTGCTCTTCTCATATTATTATTATCAATTTCACAATATATAATACATAAATGTAATTTATCAGAAACGGATGACAATAATCGCTTTATGCGAAGTTTAGATTTCACTACAGAATAAATGTGGTTAGTGGTTAGAATGTTAAAACTCCTTTATGAATACCAGGCGTGTATTGTGAGATACATTACCTTTCGCTCGCTCGCGTGTTAAGTGACGAGAGTGAGTGAGAGATGAGGGCGTGCGTTACATGCGTTCCGCACGCCCACTTCTTCTCACACACTCTCGCCACTTAATACGCGAGTGAGCAAAAGGGAATGAATCTCACCGTACGCGCCTGATGAATACTAAAAGTCGTTTCAGAGCCAAATTATTTGATTTTATTTTTTATTTCAAATCTGCTCATAATGAAATCTATAATTTGTTTCAAGGCTCAATCTTACTGATTTAAGGAGACGGTCAAAGAGAAAATCTGTTTTTCTCTGTCTGTGTGGGTTTTGCGTGAGCTCCACTAGTGACGAGCACAAAGTTAACTCTCATGTTCTGGTTTCTAACTATGTTATTCTGACAAACAAGGTCGGAATAGTATAGTCCGTAAAGTCTAGAATGGTAATGAGTTCAGGCCTAGGCAGCAAATTCAAATTTTTATTTATAAAAATGCGTTGATATTAAAAAATGGCTTTTAGTGTAATAAATTATATTACATACTATAATTTATATTTAAATATATAAATGTCACAATTTGGTACTGATTTATACCGTTGTAATGCATTGGGCTCACGTATGTAAAGTTATAACGGAAGATTAAAACAAACTGCTTCAACCTGAGCTATTTTTGAACAATACTGCTTGTTTTGAATGATATTTAAATCTAATTCTGATTTGCTTATTCTGTTATTCAGATTGAATGCATCCAAATATTCACGTAAAACAATCAACAAATCTCAAAATAACGCGTTTCTTCAATTCTTAAACCATATAATTTTACAACAAATCATGTTTTAAAATTATTAATTGCGCTAGAAAGTAAGTTTTAGCGTCATATCACTAGTTTGTTTTCCTTAAAATTGCTATCTAGCGGTCCGCTCAAATGTCATCGTTTTTTTGCACGTGCGAAAAAACAAAATTTTGTACAATTTAATTTCAGGTAATTGACACGAGAACAAATTTTAAGATATGAGTTTTTAGTGTTAATATAAAAAATTGTGCTGTAAAATAACTAATTAAAAATATATTATAAGCGTGCATTATTTTTACTACTAATGTAATTAAAATGATTTGTTTCTATATTATTTGTCAGTTTTTTTTAAATGCAAAATTTCACACTGCGCGGCTGAATAACTGATGATAGTATATGAATGATCTGCTTAAATACATGTTTTGAGTTTGAAATGCAGTGGTAGCTTAAGTGAAATTTCTGAAATTAAGTCTTATGGCTGTGTTCATGCTTATTTGCGTTCGGGGAAAAGGGAAGAGATCAAATCCAAAACTATTATCTCGAATATTATTTTTTATATCTTATTCTTAGAAGTTAACCATTTGAAAGTTGCAATAGTGAAATTGAACCTGTTAAACCTGAGTATTTGCATTTAACAGTTGCCTTTTTTTAAAGGCATTAATGCATATTATTTTATTGGTATGATAGATTTTGCAACGAGATGTAAAGCTTTTATTTTTTGGTAGTGCTTAGTTAAAAATTTGGGGGAAGCAAATCTATTAGTTTTTATAACTAATCAATTATTTTAATATGCATGAATTTATGGATAAAATAAATAATTCACCTAAATTAATAGAAATAATAAGTGTTTATTTATGTAAGTAAATGTTATATAAAAAAATCTAGTCGCCTAAATGGCCGGAGGACTTCTCGAAGACCCAGCGGTAGACCCGCGTTTGGTTATGGGCGCAGGCGCAGTACGTCCAAGCGGTGAAGCGCGTGCGCAGTATTCCCTTTTAGGAGAAGCTGCTCGAAATCTTGCTCCAGAGCGTGCCAGATGCGTCATTCTATGCGGAGGAGCTCGTTGCAGATACGAAAGACCTCAGAGATGGCCACCCGATCAGCTGGCACTTCAAGGAGTCTATTCTCATTGGTGAATATTAGTTGCGCTTAATGGATAATAATATATCTCTTTTGACGTGCATAATCGTTGTATCTTATTGCTTTTCTATCTCGTATTAAAAATAATTTATTGCTTAGGATAACAGAAGACATTTTGGCGATGGCGCGCCCTAGTACAACTTCAATAGCCACGTGGAATCTTATACAACAGTTTCACAGGTACTTTAATACTACATTTTACAGCTATCTATATTTTTCTAAAAATAATGTTACATATACATATGTACATATAAAAAAATATAGTGATTATCGTATTATTATTTGCAACGTATGTTAATATTGATTCTACTATAACTCCAAATGAAATGTAAGGCATTCGTTTTCCATACCACATTAGCATAATAATATTCCTTCCAGTTTCTATATTTACAACCATGAAATCATACAAGATCGAACTTATTGATCAAACATTTGGGGCGATGCTAAACGATGGCACATTTTTGTGTCGCGAGTTCGTCGACCTTCATATTTCTCCATGAAAAAACCTTGTTCCAGTTGGGGAATAAGGAGCGTGATAAACCTGCAAATGCCCGGAGAGCACGCAAACTGTGGACCAACCCTGGAAGCATCCGGCTTCACCTACGATCCTAACGTCTTCATGAACAACGACAGTAAAGACGATAACGATAATGAAACACACTATTTAATGATCACATGGATATGAGAGTAGATGCCTATTTTCAGTTTATTACTACAACTTTGGATGGAGAGATTATAGCGCGTGCGGTTTGCGTTCTTTATTGGACGCGGTTAAAGTTTTGGCATTTGCCGTCACTGAAGGAAGAGTTGCTGTTCATTGTCACGCAGGTATACAAATATTGTGAGCTATATACCAGAAAAGAGCAAACTAATTTTGTATAATTTAGGTCTTGGGAGGACTGGAGTTTTGGTCGCTTGCTATCTAGTGCACGCTTTGAGAATGAAAGCGGATGATGCAATCAAACTTGTTAGGAGGAGGAGAGATAAAGCAATCCAAACTAGTGAGCAAGTTGCAGCTGTACATCATTTCGAAAGATATCTGCTTCCACAAACAGCCATATTTTGTATAAAGTAAGCATTAGATCAATATAATCTATACATATAAATATTACTTTCAGCGAGTTTTGTTAGATCAAGAGTATATGAGTAGACGTCGTATATACTAATTTCGAAAAAATCCTCGAAAGAGTTTAGTTTATTATTATTCCTAATTACAAAAAGAGTTTTTTTTGAAAATTGCGCTTTTACCTTACCTTGGAGTCAGAAGTGTTAATTTTGTTAAGACAAAGATAGTTATTTATTTATTTATTTCATAATGTATTTAGTAAAAAAAAAAATTGTCTCTATTTCTAATCTTGAATCTATGTACATCTTTATTTCTTATTAAATACTTTGGTAACATATTATTTTCCAGCTTATATAGTATTAATACTAAAGCATTCATTTTCAATATTTCTTGAATATCCAACAATTTCAATCTTTCAATCATACTTCTACAACTAGTAAATCTATTTTTACTCACAACTTCTAACACTGCCTTATTTTGTAATTTTTACAACATCGTCTTATCTAATTCATTAGGTATATATAATATTGTTGCACAATATATAAAAGTGGAGCAAAATAATACAATTGTACATTTTTTTGTATTTATACTTAACATACTTCTCATACTAGATAATATACCTATTTTTGGATTAGGTAATTACAATGTACGTTAAATTTATTTTATTTATTTTTGTCTACAATTATATATTAGATTTATAGATAACTATTTTTACCAATAAGAGAAGTGTGAAAATTTTTTTTGAAACGAATTGCCGAACGTCACAAGCGGTCGTTTTAAGAATAAACTCAAAAATACGGGTTATTTCTCCTCACGGCGATGAATATATTTATCTTTTCTGATTTATGGCGCGTACCTTGTAATTTATTCTTCTAAGAGATTTCTCACGGTGTTCCATTTTAACGAAGAAACACATTTTTTCTAAAGTGGCTAAAACGCTTAAACACAAGTTAAACTGCCATTTGTATGATTATTAGTTAGATAATGCCTCTATTGATAAAAGCGACAAGCACTGCTTTTTATTGTATTTTAAATTAAATTCGTTAAAAAATCTCATGATACCTGCAGCAAAAGCTAATTTCTGAAGTTATTTAGTATTCGATAACAATGGTTAAGGATGATTTTTTTTGTAAAAAAGATTTCTATAGTTTCTCTTATTTTTAGGTTTTAAAATCTTAATAAGACTTCATTGAACTGATGAATGGTATTTAGCTTCCATATCTGAAAAAAAATAAATGGAACTGACGACGGTTAAATTCAACTCTGATATAACTGGTTCAATAGCACATGATAGATTGAGATGTTTCCTACAAAAAACCTACTCGTAAGCAATAATGAAAATAATCAAAGGCAAAAATACCTTGCATTTTCAACCAAGCCTTAACCTGTTCCGCGTATATTTTAACCACCATTGGATGTGACACATTTTAGTCGATTTCACTTTAGATTGGATTTATTTATCGTTTTCCTCAACTTTATTAAAAATAATTTTATCAGTAGTTGTTCCATATAGACTATTTATAAAAATTAATTTTTCAGTCACTTCAAAGAAAATATTGAATAAATGTTTTGCAAACCAGTAGCCCACTAAGCAACTAATTGCTTGCAAAAGCCTATAAAAATAGGCATTTAATTATAAAAAATATTCGCTATTTTGCAAGTGCACTTGTTATAATTTTATATAACAAGAATTTAGATTAAGTAAGTGTGGCCGAAAAAAAATTATTAAATTGCTTATTGATGTAACTCACAATGTGCTTAACCATTCTAGCAACTGTTTTTGCCAAGAAACTGTCACATTAAAATAATTATATTTTTTCGGCTGCAACAATCAAACATGACTTATTATTTTAATCATCAGTAAAAAACTTTCCTTTAATATTATAATTAATAAATGAGCTGAATTTAATTAAAACCTCATTTTTACTTTTCGTGAAAAAAATGCACTGCAATGAAAAATTCTGTTTAAATTTTACAACTTTTCTGATAGTTGCTAATCTGATTATTGTATTTTTTTTAATACATATACAAAGTCATCGCACAATACATGTCATTTTTTTGGATAAAATAATAGTCCAATAATTCCTTATTTAATGGCTCTGACAGTGACATATAAAAAAATGAGAACAAAATATCGCAAAAAGCGTTCTACGAGGCACTGAAAACGCTGTTAGAATGGAATGCAAAGCAATAGGAGCACCACATACATATTTCGCAACTCCTTAACCCAACGATCATTCGTTGCGTTATGGCAAATACTTTGCAAGAGTTTGAACATATAATGTCATCTACGAGGAGCTGGTCCATTTCGAATAATTCAATTTTGATATTAAATATTTTTTTATTTTTATATATAAGCTGTATTATGTTACGATGGTCTTCATTTAATTTATATGAATAAATAAATTACTATATAGAGAACCACTAAAGGATCGTAACAAAGCAACTGAGTTTGGATTGGTTCAGCATCTTCATAGACAACGCGCTACACTTCATGGACTAGAAGAAAGAGCGTTCAAGAATCTTCCAAAGGTTTACTTTTAATATTTATATATAAACATACATTAGATTTTTATGAAACATATCAATGTTTTAGATCATATTTTGTTTATGTGAGAGATTATTGAAAATCTGCGATTGCGAAGAAGGTGGTGGAGGTCCTGGTTTTTGTACTGCTGTAGGAACTGCAGTAACCAACACATTTTTAGCAAATCAAGGAAGAAATGTTAAAGAGAAAGATTGTGAAGATGCAGCTACTCCGCCTACTTCCACGGATTTGGTCTTGGATGAGAGCGAATTCCCATCTCCTTTATATTGCTCTTTATGCGGTGATATGTACACCACTCCCAAAACAAGTCCAACAAAAAAATTAGGTAATCCTGAACCAAATTAATCTATTCACATTCAAAATTATTATTAATGCTTGTATTTTTATAGAGATTGACTTTAAATCTACTTTGGTCAGTATGAACATGTCTTTAGCCCCAACTCCAACTTCATCTCCAAATCACATGCTAGAAATAGACGATGAATTGAGATTCATTTCAGCTTCTAAAGTAGCTGAAGTAAGTCAGGCTTATTTATAGAATCATCACAATATCTATTAAGCATTTTAAATGTATTATAGTCACTGCTGTTGGAGCCTAATCGTCTTCCTGAAGAACGCTTGAGATATTTACGAGAGTTTCAAATTGATCTCAATAATCGAGCTGCAGGAATCAGCAGAATCAATACTGAGGTATGTTATTGTGATGATATTTATTAATTTATATGCTTTGTAAATTATATTTTTATAGGATGATATAGCAGTTTTGGGTGCTTTACTTTTTGAATGGCTCGAAAACTTAAAAACTCCTATTTTGGATAGAGAAGATCTAGCGACTATTGTCATCTGGTCTGAAAAAACTGCTGAATGCCTTCAAAAATTACATTTGGTACTTGAGTTTTTATTGATTGGTTTGAATATTGGTTTTGATGTGATGTTTGTTTTAGGAGGACGCTACACTGTTGGAGTATTTGATTAGGTTCGTCATGAGAATGAAGCCTTTGAGTCGCGAGCTCAGAGTTTCTTTGATGAACAGGATGTCAGGTGCTCTTTGTCAGCAGGGGGTTAGAGTTAGGGGAGTTTTAAGACCTGGAGGCGTTCCTACGTTGCGATCGGGAACAGCGTCTACTCTTGGTCGATTTTTATCAGACTTGTATTCTTTGCTTCAAAAACAAGCTGCTTGCTGTCCAGCTTGTGATAGAAGATCTGTCTTACCATTAGCGACAACTTCCGAAATAAAAACATGACCAAGAGTTCGCCGAGTTGTTGTTGCTACAGGAACCACAAAATCGGGCCCTAGAAGAAAATGCATGAAAAACGCAACTCGGCAAAGACCAAGACACGATAATCGTAACACAAATTTACACAAATTAGTTTAGAATTAAATAAGCGCGTTCATAGTTATAATTTAGGTATTATAAGTAGTACTTGATACTTGCACTACTCTTAAGTCTGAATTCTGGATTGTAAACTGTCAATGTTACCCTTTTAGATACATTCTTTGGGCTTCCAGTTTCAATTATTCTTATATTATATTCTTGATTGTTAAACTATAATACATAATAGTTGTTTTTGGTGACAATATATATCTCAAAACCTTATCTCTAATGTAAATATTTGAGGAACGTAGTCTCGAGTTCGTTGTGTTTTATATTATAAAATATAATTAACTCGAATTTCATATGTGATTCCATTTCTTCAATTATTTTAAAATATATGTATAATAAGCGATGTGCCATATACAATAGTATTCTTATTAAAAAAAGTATTATATTAAATTAATATGAAATAAAATTGCAATACTTCCAAATATACTAAATAGTTATATTTTATTTTTTATTTGTCTTTTCATCAGTATTAAACACAATTTTCTTTCTGAAATTATAGTTTATATCCACAATTTCTTGAGCATTTTTTCCTTTCGTCTCCTTCAAAAACACAAGTGTAATCACTATACTGATCAAAGTACACGTCGCAAAGAAGAAAAACACCACATGTCTTCCATAAGCTATCGACACTGGTTCAAAGTATCTCAAAAATATAAAAACCAAGAAATTCAAGATAAAGATCACCATCATATTAGCTACGCTTCTTACCTGTAATTATAAATCATTATTTAAAGTTTAATATATATAGATTATATTGAAAAAGATGATACATACCTCACTCAATAATAATTCAGAGAGAAGTATGTAAGGCACAGATCCGGCTCCACACATGTACACAAAAATACAAAACGATAACGTTATTACCGGTAGTAATGACACATCATCCAAGTTATAATCGATGCTCTTTAAATAGAAATATGTACCAATGGTGAACATTGAAGCTGATACAGCACATTGGGAGAACACTAACAGAATCTGTGTAGTAATAAAATATGGATAAGTATAGTACTGTGTATTTAAATTTTTATTATAAAATCACCTTTCTTCCTAGACGTTCAACTAGCCACGATGTTCCCGAAGCACCCAAAGTCTGAATACAACCATATATCACAGTAGCTACTTCAGGCGTTACACTAGATTGACCACTTTCCATGAAAATTGCTACTGAATAACTATTGATTACAAACATTCCAGTAAAACTCTGACCCACAAACATGGCAATGCATATAAAAAAGCCACGTCTCAATGGTTTCGATGCAACTGAAATATAAACGAATAATACAAAAACTTAAGGTATTAATAAATTATAAAATACATACATAACATCTTCAGTGAAGTAATTATTGAACATGAAGTTGAATTGATAGTCATGTGTAGGAATTCCATTTCTGATTTGATTTCTTCGCTTTTAACATCAGATTGTCTTAGCCATGCTAATGCTTTAGCAGCTTCCTATAATACAGATACATTTACAATGATATATTACTTTTTAAAATATACATATATTGTCAATTACCTCATTTTTACCCTTCATGATAAGATAAACTGGCGATTCTGGCATAAATAGAAACAATGCGAAACTTATAATAGCCATTATCAAAATAACCCAACCTATAGCTATGTAAGATACGAATCCTCCAACGGCATACGCTGTAGTGATTCCAATGCTGTAAGCAACTGTGAAGAATGATCCGAGTAATCCTCTAATGCGAGGTTCAGCTATTTCTCCAATGTAAGCTGAAGTATTTGACAAGATCAATAAGCATCCAAAACCACCAATTAATCGTCCTACGATCAGTGTGTTTACATCTTTAGCGATTAAAACAATCAACCCGGTAATCTGAAAAATACATGTTGCTTATTTATTGTAAGTCTTCAATTGCAGCATGACAGGCACCAACCCAATGCGTTACAATAGGGTCAACACAATCGAGAACTACTAAGAAAGAAGTGAGACATAAAGTATGTAAATAAATTACGGCTATTTTATTAATTATGAATTGTCACTATACACAACCTAAAGATTAGGAAAATCTGTGATGATCGATTGGAATTATATTTCTTTTATTATAATAATCACTAATTTTGATTTACTAAACACAATCATATTTAGATCCTTATGGGATTCTAAATCAATTTGAACCACAATTCTGTCGTCCAGTATCAAAACAATCGATTTCATGTTTACATTACTAAACTTTTGCGTCAAGTTAGACTAATATCTCATAATACAAAAATACCACTATATTTCTAGAAACTATTAATGAGTAAACAGTTAACTATTGCTATTATGCTGTTATCTTACAGCTTCATTATATTTCGTTTAAGAGTTACGTATGTACACGGTGCCCAATATATTATAATAAAACTAAAAATTAATTATTTTATAAATATATTAAAGGACAATTTTATTTTAATATATTTTTCTTAAGAAGATAACATATGTAAAAACACATGTTTTTTACTGTTAAGTGTAACACGTAATTATTCAAAAAAAAAAATCAGATTATTCTTAAAAAATTATGAGCATAGGCAAGATTTTTTTATTAAATCCTGTGATGTATACTGAGTGTACATGTTATCTTATTATGCAACAGTTTAAAATTAAAGTATTTCTTTGTAATTTCTAACTTATTAAATAAGATAATTTCAATGTTAATGTAAGTAACCGCCGGATGTAATAAAAAATATTATTTTCGTAACAGTTTTAAATTCATGTACGATTTGTATACTTATATAAACACGTATTGTTCTGTTGTCTTGTAATCTCTAAAGAATGTATCAAATTCTTGGATTTCAGATTTCATAGCTGGATCAGGGTTGTGGTAGAGTGAAAAGTATCTGTTTCCTAAAGTCTCAAAAAGTCTCAGAAAGTTTTGATATATGAAGCTCCAGAAAAATATCCTAAGAGAAATGCCTTTCGAAAGTTCCATAAGTAAGTGATGTTTAAGCTTATGTATTATTTTTTATATAGCGAAGGTTGTTCTGATTTATTTTGAACATGCTCACTAAAACTGTTATTATGGTCAAGAAAATCTTGGACCGATACGAGGGAGAAACTTCCGGTGGTCTTATACCTTTGGCTTCCGTAATGTGCGGATGCAGCGGTAAGCCTATTTATTGTCAAGCAATTAGAAAGACGAAAATAAATTCTATCAGTGTTTTTTTCTAATTCTTCGGTAATAGAATACATGCTTAACGATTTTATCTTTCAAATATATGAGATTTTTTAGGCACTTTTAATAACTGATAGTTACACTCCACCGACTTTGTCGGAACTTTTATCACTCCTTTTGTAATTTATTCGGCACGGACTATTGTATGTTTATATCCATTTAAAAGGAAATTTGAGTGTCCATAATACGTCTAAACCTCCGATCGTCACTAGCGTTTGTTGATTTGGTTAGTTTCATTGCGTTTTAACAGGTGTGCGTAAATTTAGGCACACGCTCAATATGACAATATTTATTTTATTTTAAATCACTCACTTTTACACAGTTTTAGATGTACACTGAGAGTACATCACCGGAGCGCGCGAATTTTTTGTACCGTAGCAGATACATTAATGAATTTTTATAAATTTATGTTTTAAAATAATAAAATAATTATATTTTATGAAATGATTCGATGACAATAATAAAATAAACTAATAAAGATAAAAAAGTAAAAAAATACAGAATAATAACACTTTAATGACAAAAAAATATCATTTTATAGTGACCACACACAGATGTCTACTTTTGAAAGGGTCTTATTCTCAAAACTGTGTAAAAATACGACCTTGGACAATGCCCATCAAGCGAACGTCGCTTTCTAAAGGTGTATACATATTTGCCGTTCTAAGAAGAGACTGTAGCGATTGGCTGTATGATCGCTGCATAATTGCGATTGGTCAGCAAGTTTTGCAGCCCTAGATACTCAAGCATGGACTCCGACGAGGAGAAGACAGTCGCCAGCAGCCATTCGAAGAGACTAACAGATTCACTCTGCCTGGCAGACGCGCCCCCGCCGACAGATGCGAAGATATGACCTGAGACTCTCGAAAACTATCATCGCAGCAAGAGGAACTGCCTCCAGACACTCACTACATAAGACCTTCAAGAACAACCCACAGACATCTTCCCTGCGCCAGCTTCTTTACCATCGCTCGGAGAAAACATTTCGTAGCATATGTAAATATAATGTAATAAAACTCTAACTAGTTTCCACCCTGAGTCTCACTGGCTACGAAGTCATCACCCTCTAGGGTTCACAAACATAAAAATTCCGTAATCCTAATATATCAAATTTTTAATAGTATCGAAAGACTACATAGCCAGTATTTGTTGAAAAAGATTTTTATAACGAATTTTTTTACATCAAAATATATTTTTATGTAAAAATATTTTTTGAAGAAAAAGTGTTTTGTCAAAACATTTCGAAACAAAAAAAACTCGAATTACTTTTAGTAATAAATAATAATCATATATGCGGGTTAAATAAATAATTCTACATATACATACATACATCGAATTGTCTTTGTAGTAAAATATTGTACAGTATTATTATTGTAATGCTATTTCCTGAATTTTTTGCATTAAAATATATTTACGATTTGACTTATTGGTTATAAAAATATATTTATTAGAGATAAATAATGTTTCATAGCTAAATGTACATACATACTACATAATTTATCTAGAATATATTTTCAAGTCATATTTCATTATTGTATTAATGCTAATTTCTGAATTATTTTGCATTAAAAATATATTTATTAGAGATAGATATATTTTTACAAACATATATAATTTATCTAGAATATATTGTCAGGACTATCTGTAATCGTTGGAACAAATTTAGTTGCAAAGGACTTATTGATTTATTTGCGTCCATATGATCTTTTAAGTAACGAGTTTTTGTATTATCGTGAACAGCGATATTGCGTACGGTATCCATTAACAGTTTTAAAGCACTTATATCAGTGTATAAAAAATTGCTGAAATACGGATTATCCATTCTGTAGAATCACATTGTGGCCAATTATTCTGATTTTTTATTATGATTATGCATATTTATTACACTATCTGTTTCCACCCTAAATTATCGGCATTTGTCAAATAATTGAGAACTGGAAGAGCCTTGGACTTTTCTCAATTATCAATAATATATAGTTTAAAACACTATTGTGCTGAATTATTTTTACCGAGCTTGACATATAACTACCACTTCGCTTTCGACTAAGGTGGTTCATTTAAACTCGCATCAAGCGGAATGCCGCTGAAGCGATCAAGAAGAGATGTTGTTTTTATTTTCGCTGAACTGGTGTTAAAAGCTTGAATTACATATTTCGAAACACTAATAAGATATATATTAACCACTAAAAAAGAGTCTGGTTCCTCCCCAAATCATCAAGATTAGTCAGAGGGCCAAGGACAGGAAGAAACGTTGAACTTATCATAATTCTTAAGTGATACCTTGAGACTCCTAGTTATTTAAAGAATCACTGTCTTCATAAGCATCCAAACAGTAATCCAGAACCATAACTTTGCTTCCAGATGCCCGAGAAAGCACCAGCTTTACATCGACCGTGTAACCACGTCCAGTTAAACAATATGAATCTTGAGAGTTCAGCCCGATCTTTGATACGTCTTGTGGTTAACATGGCGCAGTAGTACGGCGAGAACACACACGTATACATATATTCATTATTAAACAAATTGTGTACAACACCCATACACAATTAATTTTTTTTTGTTACACCTTGTATTATTTCTCTATACATAAACGATTTATAGCTCCTAATTATAATGGAAAAATAAATAATAAAATTAGTTTATTACTGTTAATTTATATTCTACCAATTGGATCAAACCTAAAATTTTTACTCATAATTTGGTTAAGAAATTTGTCTATTTATTCTCAATTATGTAATATAAATTATAGCTATACTAAACTCAAATTAAGTCAAAAATAGATAACTAAGTGACTCAACACTTTTATGATTTGGTCGTATTTGAATCAGTGGTTTTCAAGCACATGATTTGAAAAATATTAAAAAAAATATATAGTTGTTTAAACATATTTTTATAAATTGCACTTTGAAATACTCACAGCATAGGGTATATTACTAATCAGCAGGCATATTTTTCTTCCATAGCGTTCAGATATAATTGCTGATAAGGGAGTGCACAGGATTGTTGGAATTAGAATAATAGAAGCCAACCACGAAGATTGTTCAAGAGTTATATCACCGACTGGTTTCGTTATTGAAAGCAACTGAGGTAAAGCTGGAGATATCCAACCTACAACTAAACCAGTGTTGTATCCTCCTAAATGGCCTGTTTTTAAACATCAATATGTTATGTTTACAAACTTAATAAAAATATTTGTATAATGTTAAATAAGATAAAAAATAATTACATATTGTGGCTGCAATAATCTGGTGCATAGGACTTTTCATTTTAACTAAGAAATTTTGTCAAATCATCTAAGTAATCTTGTTAGTCGTACAATTACGACGACTGTTAGAAAACGACTGAATCACAGTAAACAAATAACGTGGATAGTTCATTATAAAACTTAAGACTTGACGATTAAAATAAGTCTATTCAAATAAAAATCTTATCAAACACTTGACTATATATGTACATACCGGTAGATCTAAAAGTATGAGGCTCGACAAATTTAAGCACGTGGAAATCAATAAAAAATAACTGAGTCACCACGTGTATGACATATAATATAAGAAATGGCTATCCATATAAAAAAATAGTTTGACGTGGATCACAGCATATATCTGATAAAATGCCTATTACAAAAAACTAAAATAATTTAAAAAAAAATCAGAAACAACGTCATCCAAATATTAATAATTGTAAAATATAATAGCTCTATGGTAAAGTTACCAAACCACTTAATAACGCATAAATGCCGCTTGCAGATAAAAACCAGGCCGCGGTAAAATTAAACGACAAAAAAAATAATAAAAAATATAATAGTTAGTACTCTATACTAGCTATTATATATTTTATTATTTTTTAGTATGCATAGAAGAGTACTTTAAGTAATAAAAGAGGAAATTGGTGTTACTAGATACTATTTTTTTAAATTAAAAACGTGCAAAAATAAATTGTTTGTGTAAAAATATTGTTTTTATATTTATAAATTACACAAAAGTGTGTAGAAACTACAAATATATGTAAAATAATGTCTGGTCCAATTATTTTGTCATACCACTGTATATTGTCTAAATATTGAGTTGAATTAAAAACAGTAATTTAATTTATTTCTATGTAAATAAATGTAAAAATAAAACTTTTTATTAACAAATCATATGTCTAGGTTTTGAACAGTTGTCACAGACTAATCAAAAAAATGCTTGCAAAAGCAATTGATGGATTAACAGATTTTACGACAAATTTTATTAATTTGAAAATTTCAGGTAAAATAAATTACTAAATCTTTTTATATTGCTATAAGTGTCTTTGAGTAACTAATGAAATAAAATTCTGAAAATTTTAGCATCAAATCATTTAAAATTGCCTCAGAAAATAGAAAATATATTAGACACGACATAGATGCCTTTGGACTGCAATAATAAAACCATTTTAGGCATGACATACATGCCTTTGGACTTCTCAAGGTTAAACAGGTTGAAAACTGGCATCTTAACAGCTTTGAAACGGTCGTTAAATATTTTGAATAAGATATGGCAATTTCGCAACCCGTTTTCTTGCTGTGGTGCTTTTAGTTTATTTCGTCTATTGTCACGTACGGTCCGCATTGGCCAGTATAAACATAGATTTATGACGCTCTTAATGCGTAATAGGTTTTGTATTTACGGTCACTGCGTAAATTTCAATCAAGTTCTGTTTTGACTTACAAGCCATCACAGTGGATCCTACAATTTTATCAAAAAAATAATTAACAATATAATTACATTGAAATAAACTTTTCTAAAGATTAATTTATTTTCTGTTGTTATAAGCGTTCAGATTTTAAAATACATACATTGTTTTTTCTTTTAGTCAATATATCTTTTTTTTTGGTAGTATTCTGGATAATATTTAAAATCATATAACAGAAGTTTTAAACCACTCCAATTTAATTTTATCATCAATTTACTAATGTTTCTTAGAATGAAATTATGTAATTTTCTTGCTGCAGTTGTGACGTCAGATATAGATTTTTGGGAATCTATTTAGTTAATTTATTTACCATTATTCAGTTGCAAGTTAGCACTCGACGCATTTGTACGACTAGACAAAATTGTTCAACAACAATCATACTTAACATGATTTGATCTCAGCTGGCAGTCGTTTCTGAAAATAAATTAAAAATGAAAACTCCCATGCATCAAGTGATCGCTGCTGTGATATGTAACTTATTTTTTTCTTTATTTATTGAATAAATAATTGTAACTTATTTTTTTTCTTCAAAAACTAAAACAGGTCATTTAGGAGGATACAATACTGGTTTAGCAGTTGGATGGGTATCTCCAGCTATACCCCAATTGTTTTCAAAATCTAAACCTGTCGGTGAAGTGACCCTAGAGCAGACTTCATGGATGGCTGCTTGTTTGCTGCTACCGACGATCCTGTGCATTCCCTTAACTGCAATCCTATCTCAAAGATTTGGTAGAAAGATTTGTTTATTGATGACAAATATACCATATGCTGTAAGTACTTATTTTATCTTTGAATTAAAATAATATATATTAGGGCTTCTCAATTTGAAATTCATATCGTTTAGTAGTTTATTTTAATTTTATGTTGTAGTTTTTTTAAAGCAACATTTCTTTGTGAGTTATTTTTAATATAATCTTAAATACTTATATATAAAAATATTATTTCGATAAACTTAATAAACTTATAAAAAGTAAATTACCATGACAGAAAAAAAATCATTTTTACCCATTAGCTAAAAACCTTAATAAGGTAACATGAATATTAAAAAAATAAGTGCTAGCTAACTTAATAAGAAACAAAAAGTTTTTTTTTTACTTTTTTTTTTGCCCTAAAAAAGAAATAAATAAAAGTAATAACAAATTAATAGATATCCAGGTAAATGGCTTTGGCCAGGAACTGGAAAAAAATATATTTTAGACACTGTATATATAAAAATATAATTATTATGATTATATTTAGCATATGGTATAGTTATACATATATTATGTTGATTTAATAAAATTAAATTGTACCGTTTATGTCTAACTATTAATTTAAATTCAATTTTTAATTTTCAATAAAAGCAATTTAATTAAAATTTAAGAACTATTGAAGAACAAAATTAAAGATATTTTTGAGCTTAATTTAGAGCAATAGTAAGATAATTTTATATTCCATAATTAAAATATTTTAAATAAAAAATTAACGATTCGCTGGTAAAATCAAAGTTTTTGTTATTTTTTTTGTAATTAATTATAATACTTTTTAATTTTAACTAATTTAAAGTTTTTTATTATTATTAATTTACTTATTTATCAGAGACAAAAGTAAAATTTTGAGATTGAAACAAAGTCTTATGTTTTTTTTTCTTCTAAATAGGTGGTATATGGTCATTGTATACTGTTGAAATTTATTTAGCCGCGTAGTGAAAGTATTTTTATTTTTCACAAATGCATACAACATTCTTGAATCAAAGACTTAGTATGTTTTGGAATTAAAACTTTTAAGATTTAGTTTTCAATGGCTGAAGACTTCGTTCAAATTTATGGTATTAAACCTTTTCATTTAAAAATATTGTAGTTCTCATAGTTTTAATATTTAGTCGCGTAGCGAGAAATTAAAAAATCTTAAAAAAAATATTTTAATATAATTCTAATGAAATATTGCAATTAATTTAGCCACTCAGCTATAAATTATGGGATTTTGTATAAAAGTTAACATATTTTTATTATTATTAAAAATATTATTTTAACATTAGAAAAATGATTTATTTACTTAAAAAAATGTGGCACTCTAATCTGACATATATTGTAGCTATGGTTGGATGATAATAGCATATTTTCATAAACAAAACATTGATTATGCTGTAAAAATTATATTTATTTTATTCAAATGCATATTTTATTCATATACAATAATTATAGACTTTTATTTTCGCGTATTGCAGTAGCACGTAATTGGTCGTTAGCACGTCGCTATTCGGTTTCTTCAGCGGTTTCATTGGTACGCATTGTAATAGCACGTAGTCAGTCATCAGTACGTCGCTGTTCAGCCCAACAAGTTGAAAGAATAAAATAGCACAGTTAATATAAAAATGACAGCCAGAAAGACATGTGTAATTGTCACGTCGCTACTGTCCACCGTTTGAGAGGAGTTTTTGTGGCAGACAGACAGACACGAGTATTTTCTGTTCTATAGTATAGATATGTTCAAAATAAATTTGTATTTATTCTAATGTTCATTTGTTTTAAATCAACTTAATTGTGGAAAATAAAGTCTCACTTAAGTAAGCTCTTTTTTTCATTGAATTGTTTCCTGACAATTATTAGTTTGCGACAGCATTATTGAAACTAAGATTGTTTCCTAAAATCTGGGGGTCAACTTAATAAAAGTAAATCTATAAAAAGGAATGCAATATTTCAATTGTTTTTTTTAATGTGATTAATTCCACGATCCTATACTCATAATTCGGTTTAGCTATTGCTCTTATAATTGATTTTTTTCTTATTTTAGGACTTTAAACCTAAAAGAAATATAGATATTTTTAATGATTTTTTAATTAGGCCTCCCACTTGTTTACTTAGTCGCGAGCCACAACTCTGCATAATTATCTTCTAAACGAAATATAATTGAACTAAAAGAGATAATTGCACAGCAATAACAATTCACAGTTATTTTTATGCAGCTATTTATTCATTTAACGGAATTCTCTCAAGATGTTTTTGTGTTCATAAATAGTAACTAAAATAATAAATTGATAACATAATTAAGAGAGTGAGTCAAATGCAAACATTGAATAATTGTTATGTTATTATATAATGGATCAAAATTAATCATTGTTCTCTGTAGTATCCATGGCATTATATTATAATACATAAGTTTCCCAGTGCTTAAAAATTGAACGAATACCTATTAAAAAAATCTGAATGCGCAGCATGCTGCACATTTTTTTCAGACCTGATCCTACTTACAGCGGATGTTTACAATACACATGTTTTTTTTTTTTGTGTGTGCAAGGAATATTTGTTACATTTCCAAAATATTTGTACAATATGAACACACTGTTGTCTCAGTTTTGTATATACACCTTTGAGTGTTACTGTTAATTCTTAAATATTATTGTTCCTTGCAAAATAGTAACCATATGGTGAAATACATTAATGTCAGTGTTTCTTTCAATCCACTAAACTTGTGTGGAATGCATGGTCTTTAGTTTTTATCTCTTCTAAAATATTGTCTTTTCAATGCCCTCTCTATCTATGGGAACAGAAGCATGTCACGACAGTATTGTTTTTAGTCAAAAATCATAAATTAGTAGTGAAATATGAGCCGGTGCTTCATTGTGGTGCAAAACCCAATAGTTGTTTTGCATGGTAATTGATTAAATTTATTAAAATTGCATGATAATAACCGCAGTGAACTAAACTATTATCCATGATTTGTCTTATATACGTTTCTTTGACGAGACTTAAAAAAATGGAAGAGAAAGTTTATTTAGATTAATGACCTAACTGTTTAACTTTACATACTAATATACAACGACTCAGTGTAGCAAAAGTAAGTCTTCTGGGTAGCCTTTTATAAGTAAAACCATTGTGGAGATTAAGGAAATCTAGGAATACCTACTCTGTGATGATCGATCAGAGCTTAAATTGTATAATCATAACTAGTACGATAGAAATTGTAAAACACTAGAGTATATATAGGATTCTTAATTTTTGTTTTCACTAATGTTTTCATCTGACTCTGATTTACTTACATTTCAGATTAATGGACTGATTGTAATATTTGCAAAGAATGCAAATTTACTGATTGTCGGACGGTTCATCGCTGGTATCGGATGCACGTTGATTTTAACGAACACCTCGGGTTATATTGGAGAAATAGCCGAACCTCGCATAAGAGGATTCCTCGGATCATTTTTCACAGTATGTCTAAGCTTAGGAATCACCACAGCTTATGTAGTTGGAGGCTATGTATCTTACGTGGCTATCGGTTGGATTTCTTTGATTGTATCTATTATTGGTTTTATACTGTTTATATTCATGCCTGAAACTCCAGTTTATCTAATCATGCAGGGTAAAAATGAGGTAAATTAATGTATATATTATATATTTATCCAAAATGTGTTATTGTAAATGGATGTGTGTTTAACATAGGAAGCTGCTAAAGCACTAGCATGGTTGAGACACGCTGACGTTAAAAGCGAAGTGATCAGATCAGAAATGGAGTTTTTACAATCAACACTTAATTTGTCATCATATTCAATGATTACATCATTAAAAATGTTGTGTATGTATTTAATTATATATGATTGAAATATTTATATTATTAAAAAATTGCATTTCAGTTGCTTCAAAACCGTTAAGACGAGGCTTCCTAATATGTCTTGCAGCGTTTATCAGTCAGAGTTTCACAGGAATGTTTGTGATCAATAGTTATGCAGTACCAATTTTTATAGAGAGCGGTAAATCGAGCTTAACGCCGGAGTTAGCTGCGGTGATATATAGTTGCATTCAGATTTTGGGTTCTTTGTGTACGTCGTGGCTCATTGAACGTTTAGGAAGAAAGGTTGTATAAGCATACTAGTATTATAAATATAAATGCTATTCTAATTATTATTTTTATTATTACACAGATACTGTTAGTATTCTCCTTGTTCGCTGTATCCGTTTCAATGTACACCATTGGAACATTTTTCTTCTTAAAAAGCATTCATTATAACTTAGATAGTTTTTCAATGTTACCGGTAATAACATTATCGTTTTGTATTTTCGTATACGTATTTGGAGCTGGTTCAGTGCCTTATGTACTTCTTTCAGAACTATTACTTAGTGAGGTATGTATCAAAATTTGTTACAATCTGTATTGTTTATCTTTAAATAATAATTTACATTTACAGGTACGGAGTGTAGCTAATGTGATGGTAATCTTCACGCTGAACTTCATACTTTTTATATTTTTAAGATACTTTGAGCCTGCGTCTTTAGCTTATGGAAGACATTCAGTATTTTACTTCTTTGGGACTTGTACTTTGATTAATTTATTTATTATACTTGCCTTTTTAAAGGAGACAAAAGGAAAAAATTCACAAGAGATCGTAGACTTGAATTACAATTTTAAAAAGAAATATGTGATTACTAATAATAATAAATGATTTATAAATTATATTAAGTTATTTTTAAAATTAAATTTACGATGTAAATATAAAAAACCAAATATATAATTTAAAACCATCACAAATATTTTATTTAATCTTTTATGTATGTACATACAATATCATCAATGCAAGAATAATCAGTTACCTTATTTTTAATTATTGGAAAAGTTTCGACTAAGGCAATTACGATTGTTGCTATTTGTGGTGTTGTTTGAGAACCAAATTTAACCAATATTGTTAGACCGTTATGCTTTAAATGTATTATACATTTAAATTTTATTATTATTAAACACTAATGCTTTAATTATCTTCCTTAATTTTATACTTAATGTAATGTTTGTCAACAACTTATAAAACCCATATCATATATAATGACCATATCATACCATATCTACTGTAATGACAATGAATAATAATTATTCATCGAAATTATACTAACACCATCTATTGACTGATAGTATAATTTTACCATTTGCTTAAATCCTGATGCTATTTCGATTTACCTGTGTGTTATTGTTACTAAAGGAGAGAAAGAAAGGAGTTAATAGTAATTTTTCGTAAATCAAACGTATAAATGGTTGCATGCTGTATTGTGCGTGCTCATTACACCTGTCTTATATCATAGCAATATAACTTAAAAACACGTGTACTATATTTTTTAAATAATTCTTACTAAAAATAAATTATTGAAATACTGCAGTGCATAATTAAATGGCAAAAGTATCTCGTCTCTTATCAGAAAATTACTTATTTTATACGCCTCAAATGCCATTTGTTGTCTTTCATTACAGTATACCTTCTTAAACTGTTATAATTAGTTTGAAAATCATCTGATAAGATTGCTACTGTAAATAAGCGACGAGCTGAAATTTTTTTTATATCACACGATTAAACTCCATGGGAACAATATGACTGCTGAGAACAAGAAAGTAAAGCAAAGTGCCAAAAACCAATATATAGCTGCAATTATATGTATGTTAATAAATTGATTAATTAATTAAAATATGTTTATCTTATATATAAATTGAGGTTATGTGTTAATTTTACATAGGTTCTTATTTAAACTTAGTTTACGGATTAAGCATAGGATGGCCATCTACGGCAGTATCTCAGTTAGAAAAAGGTGGAGTTGATCTACCATCAGGAGTTGAAGGTATAGCTTCTCTAGTATCAGGATGGATCGGAGGAAGCTTTTGCTTAGGAGCTCTTATATCATCTCCACTCCACGGAATGATAGCCGATTCGATCGGACGAAAGTATGCTGCTTATATTGTATCCGTATGTTATATGGTAAGTACAGATTGAATAACTATTTATATTAAAATCGTATGTAAAAATTATATTAATATCAATGGAGAGTATGTAGAATTTTAATGAGTTGAGATTCAAATATAAGTTTATGTATTAACATACTTTATAGTACCCAGTTATTGATTCACATGAGTAATGGTCTAGTGTAAATACAGAAGACTACCAAATTCTTAAATTTAATATTCACATGTGTATATACATTATTGGATTTGTATTTTAAATGAATATGATATAGCGAATCTCTTCTTTCACAGTCTTCAAACGATGAAGTATCCTGTTAGTTGCAAAACAGTGCTACACTTGTGATATATGTTCTGTGACGGAGCTCATAACTTAAATTACTCATATGTTAAATCAATTTTCCCCATTGTAATGATTTAAAATACCATTATTGTATTTCAATGTATATTATTGAAATTAATTAATGGCAATACAAATGGTAAATACATAAAGCCTATATTAATGTTAATTTTTTTTTAAGTTAAATCTCCAACCGTTACATAAGTCAGCGCTACGAATACCCTTGTTCAGCAACTCGCGAATACTGATTTTATTTATTTTGTTTTTTAAGTATTTTCTTACAATCGGGTGGTTCCACTACAGATATAGTTGGACTTTTTCACACATTTCTTTTAGCTGCTCGTAGGGAACATATAAAAGGGTTTGCAATAACTCATTTCTAGCCACACACTCATTTCAAGAAACACTATCATAACTTATCTACTTCAGGTTCGACGACCTAAAACACCGCTTTGATTCATTTGGACTCTTTTGTTAATAAATATAAGTCTTAAATATTTAACACATACGGTAAAGCTCTGCTTCTCTAATGTTGCCCTAATGAATACCATAATGAAACATGCATATTTCTCGATAAACAAATCTATTGTGGTAGCTTCACGGTGATTTTAGGTGAAACGTTATTTTAAAGCAAGACAATGGATTTGGTTTGTTAACTGTGCATTTCAATAATACAATACATTGATTATTGGTGACAAATTGTTATAGGAGTTTTGGTCACACTGATGTAAATTGTTTGTGTCTTCAAATTCTTGGATCATCTAATGTGACGATTTCTCTTGTGGGTATATTAAAAAGCTTCTATTCATTAATGTATGATATGAAGGATCCCGTACAATAAAATATACTTGGGCTGATCACAATTCTCTGAGACAGAAATGGGATTGCTATTTTCTTTGAGATAATAGCAATCTATATTATAAAATAAATAAATATGATTTTTTATTAACACAAATAATAAATTATTTGCCTGAAAGTACTGTATGTTTTTATAAAATACAATATTATAAAAACATGCATCACTATAAATCGGCCGACATAAAAAAATAATATAATTTTGTATTGAAGTAAATTTATGCTTGTTTTTTTATATGATATACCAATAATTACATTAATACTTATAACGAACCAAATATAATTTATATTATTAAATTTAAGATACAATGGATACTGATAATGTTTGCCAAGAATATGTTTTACGTATTCTTGGGAAGATCGTTCGGCGGTGTTGCCGGCGCTGGATCGATCACGGTAGCGTTGATTTACAACAACGAAGTGTCTGAGGATAGCAGAAGAGGAATTTTAGGTTTTTATGGTAATGAACTATCAGAATATATCCAAACGTTGATACATAATAATTTCAGGTGGTTTCATGTCATTGTTTTACGCAATGGGTATTTTTATATCGTACATTTTGGCTCACTATTTCTCGTATGAGAATGTGATCTATATAAATCTAGGAATGAGCGTTATCTTCCCATTGATATGGTGGAGCATGCCTGAGTCTCCCAAGTACCTGATTCTGCGAGCTCAAGATGAGGTATTATCATGTACAATATAATTTGTTTTGTGATATTAAATATATTGAAGTAAAATCGTAATTAAAACTGCAGAGAGCATTGAAAGTTATCAAGTGGTTAAGAAACTGTTCTTCGGATGAAGCATTGAAGATCTTAGCCGAACTTCGATTCCAACAGGCCGGAGCAGTAAAACCAGCAACTATATGCGACTTCTGTGAGTATTGTAACATTAAGATTTTGATACTTTCAAGAAGTTCGACTTTTTATAATGAACGCATTTTATTTTGACAATACGTCAGTTATTCGTATCCTCTGACACTTTAGTTCGCAGCATTCTTGAATCTATAATTTTAAGTTTCCGAGCAACCAAATAAATCTTCTCATTCGATAAACTTCAGGTACGGTTCTTGAGATAACTGGTTTTAATTCCTTTTTGTATCTCAGCGCATTTTTTTTGGGATGTGCTGAGATCTTTCATAAAATTGTAAGTATCTAAGTAATTCTTCAAACTATTAAAAGATGCTGAAGTATAACTACATGGTATCCATGGTTACATGGTAGCCATCAGTACTAGGGCCTTAGGAGTCCAACCCATATGGGTGGGCATCCAGCTTTTGACGGCCAGGTGAGCGGGATCCCCACCCCCCGTAGTGCTAAATATTTTATTGGAGTTGCATTAGTATTTCTCCCGTGCATTAGGGCCGACTCTTTAGTGCTCTCGTTGGCTGACCTGCATTGCTTTGCACTGCATGCATTGCGTATCATCCCAGTAACAGCACCCCCCCCCAAGATATGCTGTCTCAGTCGCAGCCTCAGCCCTCGGACACCCTAAGGGGCTGATCCCTTTGCCCCTGCTTGCGTTACTCTGCTATGCTTTGTTCGTCATAAGTAGTACTTCGCGCTGCTACCTCGGACGGCCGCCCGAGAGATCACTCCTCTTAAGAGTTTGGGTTTTAACCTCAAGAGGGGTCCCCCGCTCTTCCACACTATTAAAGGGCGTAATCTAGCATGTGGTCGACTGGCGCCCAACTAAAAGATGCTCTTGACAATCCAACTATTCTTGTAGAATTCTAATTTTGGGCTCCGGAACGTATTCGAGAGTCACAATCGCGTCCGCTTTTGATGCCCATTAGAGCTATCCGCACTAGCTGATTCGTTTATGGTTGTCACCATTCAGCTCCATTGCATATTGATCTATTTAATATCAGCTACGAGGAGCTAGTACGTTTTGTATCATGTTATTTGGAAAATTATGTTTTTTTTTACTATTTTTCTCCTATTTTTGATCATAGTGATGTATTAGATTAATATGTTAGCTCATTATGATCTTAATTAAATTTATATCAATAAATTAATATATAAATTAATATTTTTATTTATTAATATAATATTTCATTAATAATTTCAGTCAAAAGTGAAGTGGCTCGCCGTGCTTTCGTTCTCACGATATTGATGGCTACGATACAAACGTTCACTGGAGTATTTGCTGTGAGCTCGTATGCCAATAATGTATTTCAAAGAGCCGGTAAAACGCTAGATCCGTTCATTGCAACTATAATATATGGAATTACAATGTGCATAGGAGCAATAATACCTCAATTACTAACTGAGAGAATCGGTAGAAAGGTATTATAAAATCATTATTTTTCTTAATATTATTTATTATAATTTATCATTTATAGATCCTTTTGAGTCTGTCTTGCATATTTATTTCAATCGGTATGTTTATTTCTGGGAGTTATTTTTTGGCAATCAGTTCAGGATACATCAATGAAGAGACGGAATATGTAATCTTCATTCCGATAGTTACTCTTTCGGGATGTGTGTTATGTTATTATATGGGTCTCGGTTCTGTTATGTATGTTACTATAGCTGAAATGTACTCTGATGATGTAAGTAAAGTATTTTTAAATATAGATTAGCTAATGTTATCATTTACGTAAAACTAATGTAATTCTATATTAATTTCAGAAAAGAGGCTTAGCTGGATCTTTTCTTTCAATCATGATTTGGTTTACTTGTTTCATACTTATACAATATTTCAGCTATGTAGTTGAGGTAAGTATAATATTAAATAATTTTTAATTTATATTTATAAAAATATAAACCGCTATTTATAATTTCAGTTAGTGGGAGATCATTCAGTTTTTTATTTCTTCTCAGTGGTTGCATTTTTGGGAGCTATATTTGTATACAAATGCATACCGGAAACGAAGGGAAAAACTTTTCAAGATATTTCTGTTGATATAATGAAAAAAAAATAATCATACTATTGTTATATAAAATATATATTTTATTTTAAAATTACATGTTATTTTATCATAGCTTTGAACCAAATCTACATAAAATTTATAAAAATAACAAAATTATATTATAGAGCACAAAATTTAACAATAAATTATTAAAATATAAACTCCTTATTATACTATAACCTAATTAAAATTTTTTTTTTTTTTAATTTTATCATAAAAAATGTGTTAAAAAATAGATGGTTGTGGGATGACTAATTATGCAGATAAATACATTTTTTAAATTATTCATTAAATTTGCTAATGTTAAGATGCTAATCATTTTTAAAATCATTCATTATCAATGCTTTGATAGATAAACTGTAACTGCATTTTATGCAATAAGCAATAAAATTGATAACTCCATTATTAATTTGGTTAAAAGCTTTGTGTTTTAATTATTTTGCGTATCTATTCAATGTTATATGTTTTCATATAATAATCTAATTTATTTTATGTATGTATGTAATATCAGAATTAAATTAGTTTATTTATTATACATCATAATATTTATTTACTTTTAAAATTTAGTATTTTTGTGACAAAAATTTGTTATTTTAGTCAAACTTATGACCTTCAAATTATGTTGTACATCTGTATACATAATACAGGTCTATTTTACGCATAACACAAGATGTTTATATATATCAGTCATGGAAAAATTTAATTTTAGTATATCACAAGTATATGTAGAGAATGAAGTTTCCTATTAACCAAGTGATAGCTGCGATACTATGTAATATAGTTATTATGAAAAATATAAAGTAAAAGTGGGTCGGTGAATATATTTAATAAAAATTTTCAGGCCATTTGGGTGCTTTAAATTGTGGTTTGGTGATAGGTTGGCTATCGCCAGCTCTTCCACAATTATTATCACCAACGTCGCCCATTGGTACGGTGACCTTAGAACAATCAGCATGGCTAGCAGCTATCGTAAACTTGCCAGGCATATTAGCATCGCCACTATCGACGTTTATAACTGAATATTATGGAAGAAAAGTTGGTGTCATTGTTGGAACTATACCATTCTTTGTGAGTATCAATATTATTATCTATGGTGTATAAGAAAGACAGTATAAAATGTAGTTGTTAGAGATTGTCATAGAGTAATGATTATTTTGTACTCTTTACGGATAATGGATCCGACCGACTAGCAACACTATTATATTATAATTTTTTATTTTTTTAAGCACATTTATAAAATAAATGATTTTGTTCTAGTTAAATGGATTATTAATAATGTTAGCTACTGATATCAACATATTAATATTAGGCCGCTTTCTTGGCGGCTTAGGAATGATCATAACATTATGCAACAATCCGACATACATAGGAGAAATAGCTGATGTAAACTTTAGAGGCATTCTAGGTTCTCTCTTAGTTGTTTTTTCTACCATTGGAATCACAACTAGTTATGCTCTTGGAGGATTTGTATCTTATAAAGCTGTAGGTTTAGCTATTTGCATAGTGGCAAGTATAAACTTTGTATTTTTCTTCTATATGCCTGAAACGCCGACTTTCTTGGTAAAAAATAACAAAATATATGTAAGTATTGCTTCAATTTATTCTATTTATATTGTCAGTTTAAGTTATAATAAATGTTTTTTAACAGGACGCTATAAAAGCTATATCGTGGCTTCGAAACATCAAGCCGGACTGCATGGAGGTTAAATCAGAATTAGATAACTTAAGATCATCTTCAAACTATAGTTCAATGTCTGTGCTTGATGGTGTTAAAGTAATTGGTAGGTATTTTTCTATTTACAATAAGTAAACTTACTGAAGAGGTTTTACTTTAATCCATAAATCACATATGATGTAATCAAACTTTCTACATAATGATACTAATATAAAAATATAGTTCCAAAATAAACAGTTTAAAAGAATTTTTATAAGTTATCATGAGCTGTTACATAAAATTGAATAAATGCATCTTATCTATAAGTTCCATTTTTAAAAATGGCATGATACTTTTGCATTATGAAGTATAGGTATTGATGTATGTTTTGTATTTAAATGTTTCAGTTATGTCAAAACCAGTAAGAAAAGGTTTCATTATATGCATGTTCATGTTTCTGGCACAATGCACATCTGGCGTGTTTGTGATTCACAATTACGCCCAATCAATATTCGCAGAAAGCGGTGCCTCTAATCTCTCACCTCAATTAGCATCTGTGATATACGGATGCATTCAAATACTAGGAGCAACATCTACTATGTGGATTGTAGATCGTTACGGAAGAAAGGTAAATCAAGCATTTTCTTTTATTAAACTATATAAATTATGTATTATTTTAGATTCTTCTAGCTACATCTCTCTTTGGAGTAGGGCTATGTATGATCACTATGGGAACGTTCTTCTATTTCAAAGATACCGACGTTAACGTGGACAGTATCAACTGGTTACCATTGTTAACTTTGTGTCTATGCGTTTATATTTACACAGTGGGAGGTGCGCCGATTCCCTTTGTTCTGCTTTCAGATTATATTCCAAGTGAAGTAAGTATTAAGAATCAATATATTGTATAAGACATGAATTTATCTCATGAAATTGTTTTAATTTAGGTTAAAAGTATCGCTACATCGATGGCTCTGTCAACGTACAACTTAGTTATGTTTTTCTTGTTGAAATACTACGAACCGATCGTAGTTTTGTATGGAAGATACGTAGCTTTTTACTTCTTTGCATTATCCACGATAACCATGGGAATATTTACGTTACTGTGCATTAAAGAAACCAAGGGAAAATCAGTTACTGAAAATATTGATAACAACTATGGATTCAAGAAGAAATTTGTGATATCTCAAAAATTAGATAATATTTATATATAAGTTATTGTTGTTTTTTATATGTTTTTCAATAAAGTTATGTTGTAAAATGTTATTTATATTATTATCATTTGAATGAGCTACAATAAGCAAAAATATGATGTTGCTGCCTTTCTAAATGGTAAGTGAGTGGCAACCCTTTTTTACATTCCCTGCGAGCAGCTTAGATAGGTCGGAAAATGACTTATTTAGACCAATAAAGCCGTATGGTAAAATTTCGTCTCTCTAATGCAGGGTTAGACAGCATATGATCCGCGGGTCACCAAGTGACCCGTTTGATGATTTGAAGTGACCCATTTAAGTTCTGCAAATATCATTTTTTTAACGTGTTACAATGTCACGACTAGACCACATATTTGGTTGTTAGGACCAAAAATATTCACTGACCCGAATAGTCTTTTTAATAGTCACATTTTAATTATTTTGACCCGCAACCAAAACAGGTTGTCGAGACCTGCTCTAATGTATAATAAAGCATGAGTATTTTTACGCCTTATAAAGCACGAGTTCTTGAGATAACTTTATATGAAGATATTTGGTTATTATTCCTTCTTGTATCCATGTGCATTTTATTAGTATTTGATTAGAACTTGCATAAAGTAGTAATTATCTAAGCAATTCCTTAAGCCACTAAAAGATGCTTTTTTTAAATTGGTCCACGTCCTATTCCTACGGTTGCATTAGGCTCGGGAGTTTCGGCCCATGGGCGACCGGATATTACCCAGTCTAGCTTTCACTTCTGTACGCTGCGCAGACAGGCTAAGCCTCCTTCCTTGATCATCCGAGTGACGACCGCGGTAGGGTTGACCATCGCGATTTAGCTACTGATGGACTAAATGATGCTGTTGATAATCCAACTATTCTCGTGAAATTCTAATTTTGGGCTCCGGAACGATTTAGAGAGTCATAATCCCGTCCGCTTCTAATACCCATTAGAGCCATCCGCACTAGCTGATTCATCAAAGATAGTTAGCATTTAGTTCTATTGCACATCTATTTAATGTCAGCTTCTTGTAGCTGGTCCATTTTGTATCATTTCATTTTTATAATTATTATTTGTATCGATTTTTATCTTAGTTTTGCTCATAGTGACGAATTGGGTTAATCTGTTAGGTCATTATGATCTTAATTTAATCTATAGAAATAAATTAGTATAATAATTAATATTTTTTCACTAATAATTTCAGTCAAAAGTGAAGTGGCTCGCCGTGGTTTCGCTCTCACGATATTGATGGCTACGATACAAACGTTGACTGGAGTATTAACTGTGAGTTCGTATGCCAATAATGTATTTCAAAGAGCCGGTAAAACGATTGATTCGTTCATCGCAACTATAATATACAGAATTACTATGTGCATAGGAGCAATAATACCTCAATTACTAAATGAGAGGATCGGACGAAAGGTATTATAAATTTTTATTATTATTGTTTATTAAAATGTATCTTTTATAGATCCTTTTGAGTCTGTCTCGCATATTTATTTTAATCGGTATGTTTATATCTGAGAGATATTTTTTGGCAATCAGTTCAGGATGCATCGATGAGTAGACGGAATAAATAATCTTCATATCGATAGTTGCTCTTTCGGGATGCATGTTATGTTACTATATGGGTTTTGGTTTTGTTAGGTATGTTACTATAACTAAAATCTACTCTGATGGTGTAAGCTAAGTATTTTGGTGTATACATTAGCTAATGTAATCATTTACTTAAAACTATTGCAATTCTATATTCATTTCAAAAAAGACGTTTTGCTAAATATTTTCATTTAATCATGATTTGGTTTACTTGTTTCATACTGTTACAATATGTATGTATACCGGTGGTATACCGCTATTTATAATTTCAGTTAGTGAAAGATAATTCAGTTTTTTATTTCTTCTTAGTGGTTGCATTTTTGGGAGTTATATTTAAATACCAATGCATACCGGAAACGAAGCGTAAAACTTTTTAAGATATTTCTATTAATATTATTTATAAAAAAAGTAATCATACTCTTTTTATTAAAATATATATTTTATTTTAAAATTTAGTTATTTTAGCATAGCTTTGAACCAAATCTGTATAAAATTTATAGAAACAAGATAATTATATTATAGAACAAAAAACTTACAATAAATTATTAAACTATAAATTCGTTATTCTACTTTAACATAATTAACACTAAAACGTATTTGAAAATATTTTATTGATATTTTGTCAAAATAAAATTGTTGAAAAATAGATGGTTTTGGAATGAAATAATTATGCAGATAAATACATTATTTTTTAATTTTCACCATTTTTATTAAATTTGCTAATGTTAATATGCTAATCATGTTTAAATCATTCACTATCAATGCTCCAATAGATAAAACTGTAAATGCATTTTGTGTAATAAGCAATATAACACAATAACACATTAATTACGTTAAAAGCTTCATGCTTTAATTAATTTGCTTATCTATTCAATGTTACATGTTTTCATATAATAATCTGAATATTATATTTTATGTGTGTACTGCAGTTGTACCAGAATCAAACTAGTTTATTTAAAATACATTATAATAATAATTTGGTTTTTATTTTAAAATTTCGAGTTTAAAAATTTATTGTTATTGTCCCACTTATGACCTTTAATATGCAAATTATTTATAAATATAACTTAACTATCATAGAATATCTTCTCGCGTATAATATAATTTTGTTGTATATCTGCATACATAATGCGGACCTGTTTTACGCATACCACAAGATGCTTATATATATTAGTCATGGAGAAATTTCACTTCAGTATTATAGCATGTATATGTAGAGAATGAAGTTTCCTATTAACCAAGTGATAGCTGCGATACTATGTAATATATATTTGTTATTATGAAAAATATACAAGTAATAGTGAGCCGGTGAATATATTTAAAAATAAATTTCAGGCCATTTGGGCGCTTTCAATTGTGGTTTGGTGATAGGTTGGCTATCACCATCTCTTCCACAATTATCATCACCATCGTCGCCCATTGGTCCAGTGACCTTAGAACAATCAGCATGGCTAGCAGCTATCGTAAACTTGCCGGGCATATTAGCATCGCCACTATCGACGCTCATAACTGAATATTATGGAAGAAAAGTTGGTGTCATTGTTGGAACTATACCATTCTTTGTGAGTATTATTATCATCATCTATGGCGTATCAAGAAAGAAGTGACAAAATGTAGTTTTTAGAGTTTAATGACCCGACTGACTGATAACTTGTTTATATTATATTTTTTTTTTATTAAGCACCTTTATAAAATAAATATTTTTGTTCTAGTTAAACGGATTATTAATAATGTTAGCCACTGACATCAATATATTAATATTAAGCCGCTTTTTTGCCGGCTTAGGAATGATCATAACATTATGCAACAATCCAACATACATAGGAGAAATAGCTGATGTAAACTTTAGAGGCATTCTTGGTTCTCTCTTAGTTGTTTTTTCCACCATTGGAATCACAACTAGTTATGCTCTTGGAGGATTTATATCTTATAAAGCCGTCGGTTTAGCTATTTGCATAGTGGCAAGTATAAACTTTGTATTTTTCTTCTATATGCCTGAGACGCCGGTTTTCTTGGTTAAAAATAACAAAATAGATGTAAGTATTGCTTCATTTTATTCAGTTTATATTGTAAGTTTAAGTTACAATATATGTTTTTTAACAGGACGCTATAAAGGCTATATCGTGGCTTCGAAACATCGATCCGGACAGTGCAGAGGTTAAATCAGAATTGGAAAATTTAAGATCATCTTCAAACTATGGTTCAATGTCTGTGCTAGATGGTGTTAAAGTAATTGGTAGGTATTTTTCTATTTACAATAAGTAAACTTACTGAAGAGGTTTTACTTTAATCCATAAATCACATATGATGACATCAAACTTTCTACATAATGATACTAATATAAAAATATATTTCCAAAAAAACAGTTTAAAAGAATTTTTATAAGTTATCATGAGCTGTGACATAAAATTGAATAAATGCATCTTATCTATAAGTTCCATTTATAAAAATGGCATGATAATTTTGCATTATGAAGTATAGGAATTGATGTATGTTTTGTATTTAAATGTTACAGTTATGTCAAAACCAGTAAGAAAAGGTTTCATTATATGCATGTTCATGTTTCTGGCACAATGCACCTCTGGCGTGTTTGTGATTCATAATTACGCCCAATCAATATTCGCAGAGAGTGGTGCTTCTAATCTTTCACCGCAATTAGCATCTGTTATATATGGATGCATTCAAGTACTAGGAGCAACGTCTACTATGTGGATTGTAGATCGTTATGGAAGAAAGGTACATTAAGCGTATTCTTTTATTAAACTATATATATTATGTATTATTTAAGATTCTTCTAGCTACATCTCTCTTTGGAGTAGGGCTATGTATGATCACTATGGGAACGTTCTTCTATTTCAAAGATAGCGACGTTAACGTGGACAGTATCAACTGGTTACCGTTGTTGACTTTGTGTCTATGCGTTTATATTTACACAGTGGGTGGTGCACCGATTCCCTTTGTACTGCTCTCAGATTATATTCCAAGTGAAGTAAGTATTAAGAATCCATATATTGTATAAGGCATGAATTCATTTCATAAAATTGTTTCAATTTAGGTTAAAAGTATTGCTTCATCGATGGCTCTATCAACGTACAACTTGGTTATGTTTTTCTTGTTGAAATACTACGAACCGATTGTAGCTTTGTATGGAAGATGCGTAGCTTTTTACTTCTTTGCATTATCTACGACAACCATGGGAATCTTTACTCTACTGTGTATTAAAGAAACAAAGGGAAAATCAGTAACTGAAAACATTGATAACAACTATGGATTCAAGAAGAAGTTTGTGATATCTCAAAAAATGCATAACGTGTATATATAAATTATTAAATGTTTTTTATACGTTTTTCAATAAAGTGATGCTGTCTAACATTTCTTATATTATTTTCAATTGAATAAGCTGCAATGAGCAAAAATATAATGTTGCTGCCTTTCGAAATCGTGAGTGTTAACCCTTTTATACATTCTCTGCGAGCAGCTTGGACGAATCGTAAAAAAGGATTATTTAGACCAAGAAGGCCGAATAGTAAAACTTCGCCTCTCTAATATACGCCTTAATAAAGCATGAGTATTTTTCTAAAGTGACCATCCATGAATGAATCTATTGTGGTAGATGCACTGTTCTTTTATGCAAATCAATTAGAAACATCTTGAATCATATAAAAATGTACATTTGTGTATATAAAAGTGGGAATTTGGACAACTTTTATTAACCTTTGAGAATACCACTGCCTCTACTTTCATTTTAACTTTATTCCTTATAACTTCCACTGTTTATATCATCACTTAAACTGTTTATCTACTACTTTCATAATGATACAGTGACAATATAGAAAAAGTGGTAATGACAGTCTAATCTGTTTGCATATCAAAGGGAAAAAAGACCAGTATACTTATTTTTATTTATTGATTTAAATATTTATTTATTTTACTTATTTCAAGGACAACAAATAGAATAAACTTCTTTGGGTCTTCTCGGTCGATTCTAAGCGTAGCTCAATTTTGTGTTACTACAGCTCTCCTCTCATTTATCAGAAACGGTGATAGTTAGAAGTTGATTTATCTCTTGCATTTATAAAGAATGTGAGCAGCTTTCAGTCTTTAACACAAGACAATAGAACACCAAAAGAAATTAACACTTACCAAAGTGCACTTTTAAAGATAACCGTATTAACAAAAATACACAGAGCTAGTTAAAATATCATCCCAGACCAAGTCAAACTTATACAATCTAAAACGAAATGCATCTGCTTAAATGGTTAGAAAGTCTAAAAAAATATAATCGGATAAAAATCAAGATTTTAGTTCTACAATTAAAAAATCAAGATTTTAATTTTACAATTGTATATAAGTTGGAACGCTGATGTAAGAAAATCACTTTTACTTTAACTTCCATTTGTAACTTTCTCTTAAATTCCTACTACATTTTTTAATTGGAATATACAAGAGTTTAGCCCTGAACTAGCATCCAGTGGAGCTTACAGTGACGCAGCGCCATGACACGAAAGACAAGCATTTCTACTAATTTAATTGTAATTTTAACTTAAAATAAACACGTGTGCCAAGCACAGGTACTGCATAATTATACTTTATTTTAATTAATCAATAAAAAATAAAAAAATCTTTAATATGTGTGCATCATATAAACATATAATCAATAAAACAAAACTTCAATGCTTATCTTTTACCTATCCTATTAGTACCTATCTCACGGTTTTTAACCACGATCCAAAATTGGGTCGATTGAACGAGTTGCGAAATATTTTCAACAATTACAGATATATTAAAAGATATGTTTCAAAGGCAGGCTATACAAGTGGACGAGAGATACTTAATCAACTTATTAAAGATAACAACATTAACTTTGCTGACGCTGACAATAAAAATATCATCAGACATTTATAGATTCAATTGGTAGAAGTTGATCTTTATATTTACAAAGAATATATCTTAAAATATGATTATATATAGGTGGTATTTAATTATAATACACAAGACTTACACGAAGACTTTGTCAATATGAATTACTTGCAGGAACAACTCATTGAAATATGATGTGACGAGACACTTTGCATGATTTTATTAAAAACACATAGTTTTTGTGTACATTTTGATTGAAATATATTAAAAATAAAAAGCCAATATTGGTAAATGAAACACTAAAAGTATTTATGCTATTTACATGTAAGGGTTTTCTACTCTACTATAACAAAAACCAAATTGTGAATATAACTAAGATACAGCCAATAATATTTGGCTCGTTTTTCATAGTTTATTTCCAATAATAGAAAAAGTAAAAGCAGAAGTATTACCCTATCTATGTCACAGCCCTAAAAGCCTAAGAAACACTGACTTAAATAGACGGGAAATACTTATTTTGGTATTAATTAATTAAATAATAATCTACTACTGTTTCATTTATGCTTTATAGATTTCAGATTAATAATCAAAATAAATCTATAGTACTTGAGTTCTGTCATTAGATTTGCATTATCAATATTTGTTTTAACACCATATCGTAGATTATGATAAAGATGAATTATCAATAAATCTACCTTTACGGAAATGTAATATCCAAAAGTGTATAGTAATTAAAGTTATATATGATGATGATAATCTTAAATGCATAGTGAGATAAAACTGACACTATATAAAGTATTATAAAATTATGACTCCCATGTGGGTGACAAATATACAACTATTTATATGTTGAACATTGTAAATACTAATGATTTATAGCATTGCACGTATAAGTAAGACGAATTTTAGCTTGATTTGTTTATGGATGTTTTCATTTTCCTATTGTAAAGATAATTAAGAGCGCCGAGAAGACGGCAATGTGGTATTATAATAATATCGGTAAACTTGTTTCAACGAATGCTTACAGTAAATTACTTTCATATTTGCATTAGTGATTGTCCTCTTCTTTCTTGCAAGTTAAATATATGAACGCGTTACTTAAGTAGATATAATTAGATACACCTTATTTTGTACATTTTATATAAAACATTGTAAATATTTATTGTTTAACGTCATATAGACTTAACATAAACAGCTATAATATCATTTACATTAAAAATTCTAATACAAACATGTTACTTTCAACGAAAATTATATGTATTAATAAGTTTTTTAAGATAAGATTAAAATCACATATGTAGAAATGCTTAAAAAATTTTATATAAAAATTAGTTTTGTCAAGTACGCTTTGCCAGTAACACCCAAGAGAATAGTGATAATGATAAAGCGACAACAACAAACCACGAAATTGACTGATTGTTGAAAATGATTATTGATGACGGCTCTTGAACTTTGCATTTTGACTCGGGCGTTATCAAGAGACGGTCGTTAAAAGTGAAATTGTTTGCACAGTCATTTAAAACAATGTTAAAAAATTGCATTGGATCACTGTTGTGCATAGATGTTGTATATTTGATAATGTTAGATACATTTCACTTTTATAGTAAATCGATATAAGCCACGCGTAACATATTGATAAATTAAAATGAATAACATAAATCAGTTTGTTGCCGTTCTCACATGTAAGTACAAATCAATTTAAATTAGAGATGGGCTGATTTTTTTATATAAGTAACATATATAATACATATATATCTTAGTATTTCAATTAGTATATGATATTAAGTAGAATTTGTACTCGGCTTTGCCCACGGTTTGTTCTCAGTTTTAACATATGCTTCAAAACTTGATCATAGACAATGTTTTTTGTTAAATAATTTTTATCTTTCAACACAAAAGGTGTTTTTGAATGCATCGCTTATGACATTGTGACAAAGATAGAAGCTTTAATCTCTCAAGTATATATTGAAATACTGTCTTTGTGTATTATTTTTGTCAGTTAAAATTGATGGCACTTATAAGTAGATCGCTAAGAATCAATTGAATAATAAGTACACATGCAATTAAATGAGCCAGTAAGGATCGTTGCCTCTGTTATATATATATGTATATATGTATTCTATGTTTGTAGGTGTTAATTTCTCAGCCATAAAATAATACTACAAATATTTGATAACATAATTCTGTTAATAAACACATTTTTGCATTACAATGAAGCAGTTAGAATCCCTTTCTCAATCCCTTATTGAATTCCTCAGCATTATAATTGGACTAAATTTCTTAAGGGTTAGATTGTGCTGTAGTAATTCTCTTAGTTTTAGATAATTTTATAAATAAACTATATAACTAATAGCAGATTCTTTGCTTATTATCTTGCGATAAAGTACAATGAACGTGTTGAAATATGTGTTGAAATTGTTACCATTACTTGATCTTCAATGATGCAATTCTGGTAATAAACACATTTTTGCTCCTAATAGAATAATAAAATAGAGCCATATTCTTTAACCAGTTTTTTGTTTTTGTCAATAAATAGAATACTAGAAGATGAGATATATTCATTGGAAAGTTTTGTAAAGGTGGACAAGATCTTTATGAATAAGACTGACATGGAAGTTGATACTTTTAATATAGAATTACCGATATTCTTACAACCTTAACAGATACTATTTTATGAGCTAATCTGTATTATAATCCTCAAAAGAATACTGAGAACCCGTTTCTAATTTAAATTCTTACCTATCTGTAACGTTCCATTCAATTTGCAATACCAAAATTTAAGGTTCATCTTTATCGTTGATATATGGACAAACTATAGGATGGTCTTCAGCCGCAGTCACTCAGTTGGAAGACGGTGGTGATGATCTACCATCAGGGTCTAAAGGATTGGATTCTATAACCTCAGGATGGATCGGAGGAGCCTATTGCTTAGGAGCTTGCCTATTTGCTCCCATTCACGGCTTTCTAGCCGATTACAGAGGACGGAAGTTTGCCGCTTACTTCGTGGCAATATGTCTATCTGTAAGTATTATGATAAACCACATATCATCATTCAATAATGCATATTAAATTTTCAGTTGCACTGGGCATTGATAGCAATCGGTACGGATATGACATACATATTTGTGGCACGGACTTTGGGCGGCATTGGAGGCGCCGGAGCAATCACTATAATTTCCATTTATAGTAATGAAGTAGCTGATGAAAAAATAAGAGGAATTTTAGGTTTGTGATATAAGTATAAATTGTATTACTTCCAAATAATAAAGTTTAATACATATTTGATTTATAGGATCATTCTTACCAATATTCTATACAATAGGAATATTAATTTCTTATATAATGGGAGCTTATTTATCATACACAATGGTTGTAGTAGTCAACTTGAATATCAGCATCTGTTTTTATCTTGTTTGGTGGATAATGCCAGAAACCCCGAGATATTTAGTACTTTGCGGAAATGATGAGGTAATATTTGATTTGTATTATATTTATATTATAGGTTCATTATGATGTTTATATTATAATAACAGAAAGCAGTTAAAGCTATAATGTGGCTAAGGAAATGTCCCTATGAGGGTGCTAGTAAAATATTGACAGAATTGAAGATACAACAGAAAGGGGCCGTTAAAACTGCTAGCATTAAGGAATTTTGTAAGTATTATAGTACGCTGTTCCATTCCTTTTACAACAAAGGCTTACTGTCGGTTAAGTTTGCTATGCTTAAATTATTGAATGCGTAAGACACTAATTAGTTATATATTATGGAAATACAAGTAGTTTAAGCCCGGGCCTTATCAGGGATTAGGATTTGACACAAATAAACCATTAGTTAGTTTGAGAAAACCATTCTTATTAAATTTACATACAAACGTACATACATATATTAGAAGGGAAAGGGTACATATAATTTAAGAAGAGTCCTAAAGAACAACTTTGCAAGATTTGATTTAGATATATTGATGAGTTTAGGATTGTATACACGTAACACATAATTTAGTTTTGCTTGTTACAGATTATAACAAGATAGCACAACGTGGCTTATTATTAGCTGGTGTTCTTGCTGCTTTATTGTCGTTTTGTGGTATATTTGCTGTCAACTCTTATGCGGGCAGTATATTTAAAAGAGCCGGAAATACATCTGATCCGTCATCGGCTACAATAATATATGGAAGTGTTATGGTCGTTGGAGCTATGATACCACCTTTTTTTGTAGACAAATTTGGTAGAAAGGTGAACATAAGATATCTTAAAATATAATTAAATAGCTAAATACCATGATAAAATAAATTATTATATTGTATATCAGATTTTGATGGGAATATCATTTACTTTATTGACAATCGGAATGGGAGCATTAGCAAGTTACTTTCTGGCATTAAAATTGGAGTATTTTCGTGAAGATGATAAATATTCTGTGTTTATACCGATTGTGGCTCTATGTGAATGCGTACTATCATGTTACATAGGGGTTGGATCTGTAACTTATACAGTGATGGTAGAATTATTCTCAGATGAGGTTCGTTTATATATAGTTTTAATAAATGCTAATGTTTTCAAATATGTAAAGTAAATGATGATTTATAGATGAGAGGTATTGCTGGTTCAATATTAGCTTTCATAACGTGGTCGACGTCTTTCATATTATTGCAGTTCTTCAAGCCGGCCGTTGAGGTTTACGTAGCATTTATTATTATAATATGAATGAAAAATATTGTAATGCAGATAATAATACTTGTTCTACTTACAGATTTTAGGAGATTACACGATTTTCTATTTCTTCTCTTTTTCATGCTTATTTGGAGCTATTTTTGTGTACTTATATGTACCGGAAACACGTAATAAGACGTTTGAAGAGATATTTATCAGAAACGATACGGATAATAATAATCAAAATAGTGATGACAAATGCTGTGTTTAGGTTAGGACATGTCATTTCAATGACTTCTAAGATTAATTTTATTAAATTAATTTTAAATATTTAATAAAACAAGAATTTTACTATATTTTTATAATGAAGTATAATCAAGAGATTATAAATATAAACTATTACCAAATGTTTTATTGTTAAATTTTATATGACTTTTTAAGAAGAAAAGCAATTAATACATGTATGTGCGTACAATTAATATGAAGCTAAATTTGTAAAAAGAAATTGTGTATTTTGTATTATATGTATATATATATGTTTAGGCCAGTTTCACACGTGCCGGATGGATTCACCCGGCACTGGGCCGGCGCCGTGTAGTGGGGATGGTGTTGTATGGGCTAGTACTTACCATTTCAGACGTGCCGGATGAATCCATCCGGCGCCGGCCCGACGCTGCCCATACAACACCACCCCCACTACACGGCGCCGGCCCGGTGCTGGGCAAATCCATCCAGCACGTGTGAAAACCCGCCTTAGAGTGATGTATCAACTTGATGATTGAACTATTTATTTAATTAATAAAAGTTATTGATAATCATTTAATTTTTGGATTTCAGAGACGGTACTTTAACTCCATTATTTGGGATTTTGATTGTGTTTTTTGTTTAGATATTTTCTAATTATAATTAATAAAAATACAAATAGAGTTGGCATGATGATTTTCGAGCCTCTGCTAATGTATTCTTTTGTTGTCGACCAATGAAAAATAAGCATTCAAATATAAAACAAGATGGCAGACATTAACGTGACAACAGTTTCAATAATATTGTGTGCGCGATAATAATTTTCTTTAATTTGTCATGTGTGTTGTTTGATTTGACTGAATATAAATAATTGGATTGCAAATTAATTAGGTATGTTATAACTATGAAAATGAAATATATACAAAATGTGTGTAAGGATTATAAGAATACATTGATTAAACTAGATAAAGAATCATAAAACAATCTTCATAATGAAATCTTCAAATTTTGAATTCTCGTCAATGGGCTCCGAGGCCAAAAAGTGAGTTTTTCTTTTATAATACATAAACATTAACATTGCTTTTGATTTAATGCATAAATTCGTTAGATTTGATGAATTGCAATTACACCAGATACATTTTAAACGTGAACGTGTAATATATACTTAGTATGTATGAGGATTAAAAGTTAATGTTGATCAAATTGGATGTTATCTAATAAACGACATTTTACAATGATTATAAATATGTGAGTGCATACCTGGAATAATCGATAGCCAAAATATCTAAGAGTGGGTTATTTTTAATTCTGATGTAGCAAAATATGTATCTACGTCACGATATTTTATCAATTTTTCTTCTGTGCAATCAATTCTCTTTCGGAACAGCCAAATTCAGGATATTCAGTTACATCAAAATTATGTAGTATGTTCTTTATAAAAAAATAACACATGCTGACAGTGACTTCAACTTTTTGTTTATATATACCAATTCTATGTTGTCGTCATATAAGTTATTAAAATGTTCTATCATTGCTTCTGAAAAATAATATTAGATCTTTCATTGCTTCTGAAAATTAACTGTAAACGATAATATTATCGTTTACAGTTAATTTTCAGAAGCGTTTAGTATCGTTTACAGTTAGTGGGTAAAATGTAACTTTTCTTTTGTAAATGTAACTTTTTTTTTTAGATTTTTCATTATTACTACCATTGTAATATGTTTAATTAACTTTGGTATGTATATCTTTAATTGCCAAATCACTGCTGTTTATTTTTTTAATATTTGATCCTAGAAAGTCAATAGTAATTTTGTTAGAATAACCATGATATATTATTCATATAACCAAACACTTACTGACACACTCATAATTTATAGTTTTGATTATATATCATTTGGAATCATCTTCAATTAACATTTTGTAAGAAAAATGCTGTGACTATAACATATTTCAGTGTTTATTTAATTGCACCGAACTGCACGAGCATCGAGCGCTTGTCAGATAACAGAAGAGCTATCACATGTAAACAAATTTGAGAGCTAAGGGAAATCCCGGTTTTGGGTGCGCTTGAGAACTAACTAAGCAATTGATTTTATCGATTCAAATTGTAAAACACAATTGTATAAAAATCCTCAAATTCTAAAAATATTTTTTTTAATTTAGTTTTATTTTATTATTATCTAGCTTTATACCTAATCTTAAATGATATACAATATTTAGTTTTATCATTAAATATCTTAGTTTCAAATCTAACTTTAAATAATATAATATGTTTTCTTCTGGAAATATTTAGCTAAGTTGAAAACCTATTTTTAAATGAATTGCAAATGTTAAGTAGTTTTTTTTATAGATTGAACCATTTTGACTATCATTGACTATAAATACGTTTTTTTATATACTGATTTAATAGGTATTTAATTTAAATTAATTTGCTTGTGAATATTATTATATTTATATGTATTTTTAATTGTATTATGGTTTGAATTAATTTATATCTTAACAGATTTTTTCTTTATGATATCTTGAAAAGTTTGTTCTGTTGTTTATTTATTTATTAATTTTGGAAAATTATGTGTATATATTTGAAAGATAAAATGACAAACTAGGAAATTAAATACGTTACTGACTTTTGATGGTTTTCAATAAATAAATCATCGGCGATTAATTGTAGAATCGGTGAACTCTCCATTTCACAAATTAACCAGTCGGTAAACTTTCCGGATAGCAAATTTATTATATTAAATACCACACCTGGCAAAATCAATATTTCATTATCATAAACTAAATTGAAAGCTCTTCCTCATCAAATCAGCGCGTTGGAGCAAGGAATAATCAAGTGGATGCTGTCAGTGAATTCAATAGTGAAACATCAGTTAACGCTATATACAGCACATACTCTCTGATGCAATTTTAATGTATTCATTTAGTATTAAACTTCTCATCGAGTCAAACCTGATTAAATTGCAACGTTTTGAAATTCAAGAGCTTAGTCATCCATTATGCGAAGTTAATTTTAACTCAACGCCAAACATAATAAAATTCCCTAGTGATATTTATCAGTAAATATTTTTTTTTATTTTTTCTTAAATATCTATCTTTCATTGCTTAGGCAATACAGAAATAAAAGTAACTATAGTTATTTTTATATTTTTTCAACGATTAAAGCATATCCATGTTTTTTCCCTTGCGCTGTTTAAGTTAAAAATTTCATTCTTCCATGCTTTCTCAGCTATTTTTGATGTAACATAAGTATATACATACATAAAAATCTTCGTTTTTGGAGTTATATTTTCAGTACCAGATGATTCGTATTATGTAATCCTATTCCGTGGTCTGTTGTTGTATGAGTGAAAGATAACATTTAAAATTATAAAGCAGCAAATTGGACTCAAACCAGACTAAGTATAAATGGCAAAGACCGTAAGTGCTATTTGATATTTTAATTTATAAGACTTATACCACGTCTCTCTTTTGTTCGACAAAAATTTAATAAAATTAATCTTCCCTAGTACCTCTCATTTCACCACGTCACGTCAGTCCGTTAAGCGGGTCAGAATCTCTCGGCATTTAATCTCTCGCATCCTCTCTATTCCGCACACGTCCCGTTTAACGACTTTGTTCGAAAGTGAGATTTCGTATTAAATGCTTTTGATGGCGTACGTTCCGTGGCATGAAAAATTGATATGGAACGAGCCCTCAGATTATTGCCCTCAGGCTCAGTGGCGAAAAGTTGAAATGGACGGCACGATATTGTTTTCAACAAATATGATCTTGTTATTTATTTACGACTACACAGAAATCCATTGAAATGTTTTGATTTTTACCATGGGTTGGATTAATTGGATAGCGCACAAACATGGCATTATTTCATCGGTGACAATCTGGGTAAAATAAAGTAATGCTTGTTTGCTTTTCGAACGAAGAGTAAACAAGTTTGTTCCCACACCAGCCCCGATTCAAGGTTGTGCTTACAATGATACATTTCTACTAATTATTACGGATCATTCGATTTGTATAACATGTTTAATAGTAAAGCAGACTTTATAGGACGTGATAATTAGATTAGCATGCGTGGATTAGATATAATAACAACAATGGAATAGCCCAGTCCGTAGCGTCTCAGACTAGTCACTCCGAGGTTGCGGGTTCGAGCTCCGGCAGCGACACTTGAATTTTTATTTATAAAAAAATGAGCTATTATCAAAAACCGCAAGGCTTAATTGTGAGTAGTATTACTGGAATATTATAATAAACTATATAAAGTATAAAGTAAATTCAGCCAGAATATGCATTTAATCTAAAACATATGTTTAGATAACATTGCCTTATTTGAATACGTTGTTATGGCACACTCTCTATATATTATTTTAGCAAGAAAACCGTACTCGTTTTTTCACGCCAATCAACGCCGGCATACTGCGCTGCAAACAAGCATCACCCGATTGCAATTTGTACTAGTACACAAACATATGTACAGAGAACAGAGTCGCAGATTGGAGTTCGATTCGAAGGCTGCGGGCCATGTTCGGTTTGCGAACAAATCGGGTTTGGGGTCGGTTTTGAATCTGCCAGAAGTGGTCAATTTGACTTGGTAATGACGACAGTCCCCACTGACCGGGTCCTAATTACAGATACGGTATCGGTCGACGGACGTATGAGCGTTTGGAGCAAAAATCTCTGGAACACAATTGAGTCAATTGGATGCAAATAGAGTTTGTATATTTGATGGTCATTAATACTAGAATGCTGCAAGTCAGTTAGGCGAAGAGGGAAGGATAATATATGGCAATTTTTAAATGCAAAAATATGTACATTTAATAAAATAAATATTCAGTAAAATTAATGCAATATATCAGGCCTGGACAACTTGTTCAGGATTGCGATCGACTTTATTTTTTTCTAAAACTAAGCGGTCGTCTTATTTATATTTTTTGATTTGAATGGATTTTTTTGTGGAATATATAAATATTAAACTATTTTAATATATTTAGTACAACATTTATTACGCTTTAATAAAATATACATAACCTAGGAAAATTTATTGAAAAGATTGCACTTCCGCGAAAATTAGAAAAATAAGGAAATAATTGATTAACGCGCACCGTGAGATATATTCCCTTTCGCTCGCTCGCGTGTTAAGTAACGAGAGTGAGTGAGAGATAAGGGCGTGCATTACATGCATTACGCACGCACACTTCTTCGGCATTTATCTTTATGTTACTTCTGTTTATTAATATTAACAGAAAAGTGAAACGTAATTCAAAATTCTAACTTTTTACCAATGATCTTAAGCATTTCCAAAAATAATTCCGCCTGCTGTCTGTCTGTTTAACCAATTTTTCTTGAATTTGAAATATACAACGTGGCAAAAGAAATCAACAGCTGTTTCAACAGCTGGCTGTTCAGAGCTAAGGTCTGTAAAACCAATAAATCGCAAAGGGGTGATTATTAACCTCCCCTTCCCCAAGAGTCCAGTCTAGGCTTTCTGCTCTGTATTATTTAAATATTAACGACGTAAATACGGAAGTTTCAAATTCTTCTGTATGCAGATGATTTAAGATTGAATATAAATATATATATTTATATATATATATATGTATATATATATTTTTTTTAATATGTTGCAGAATGAATTAGATTTGCCAAAGAGATTGGCTTTCGTCTACTGTCTACTATTATATTTAAATATTAAAAAAAAAAAAATTACATCTACTGATTTTTACAAGAACAGATTTGCCACTTTATTTTATTTATATATCTTTTAGATATAACTAAAAAATACATTCTATATAATTATACATATAAATTTCACATATTATCAATATGTATTAAAAATATTATTTTTTTCACTATTTTCAACGGAAGAACGTCATTTGAAAATGCAGTAAATTTGGCACATATAAATTAGATTTAAATAATATAATACTTCAAATTATCGACATTATATTTTTAAAATGTAAGCATTATTACAAAGGTGACCTTCGTGTCACTCTCGCATTAAAATAAATCAAATGAGAGATAGATATTCTAAAAATAAACAAATAACTTGCATTAAAATAATTCGTATTAGAAATAAATATTTTAAAAATAGACAAATTGTCAACCTTTGATAAAAAATATTTTTTTTGTAATCTGAGATGCACGACATTTTAATCCTTATGGTTTACATGAAGCGTAACCTTGAACTCGTTTGCACTTGTTTATGCATCTCGAAATATTTAAAAAAAAAACAGTAGCTATGCGTCAACGGTTGCGTATACTGTTTCGTTACATTTTTCTCGAATAAGTGTTTTCGTTTATAATAATATCCCTTTCGATGTTTTTATTTATAAAGTGATGGTGTAATTAAGTGTATGTGTTAGAATTAAGCAGTGTATAATTGAAATTAGTGTTTATAGCTATACTTGGGCCTATGCAAGGCCGTTGCAGCGGCGCGGAGCCGGTGTCCATAACCGACGCCGACGCCCCGCGCCCCCGCTACTACGTCCGACAAGGTAATGTCTTTGTAATTTTTTGTCTTTCGAATATAATTAACCCTTTGTGCTCGTAAGTCCGAGCGTTACACTCTTACGTCGACAAAACTTGAAATGCATTTGTTGAAGCTAATTTTGCCATTTTAAATTTAATAATGGTAAAAAAACTTGTGGTAAACACATTTTAGTAATATTCAGTTTTTAACTTATGCAAATAACTCAATAATGTTCAATTTACGAGTGTAAGTTTATTGTAAAAATTTTCATCAGACATGGTCGTACACTTGTGGTGTTAAGACCAATACTTGACAGTTGTGCGGTGTTAAACTGATTTTTTCCTTCAAAGGGTATCTATATTTTTATGATATGGGATGAAACGGGATTATATGCTCTAATTGTGCATAATTCTTACTTAATATTGTGTGTCTATTATGAAATAAAAACGATTAGAAAAAAAGAGCGAGATGCAAGCAGAGCTCGCTATATCGCTCGCACTATTCAAATCAGCGATTGACAACTATCGACAACTCAAATAATAATATTAGTCTATTTAATTATTTATAAATACATATATTGATTTATTTTTACAAATTATCCATAAAATTACGAATGACGATATATTGGATGTTTATGGAAGTGACGATGAATTAGATATTAACCGTGTTATTATTACTGTGACAGTAATAGTAGTAGGAATTAGGGAACGTAATGTTCGAATCGATAATGAACGAAACGTTAATTTTTTTATTATCGATTAGATCGATAATGGTAGATAACGAAAAATTAAATTTATCGTTTGATCGATATTACCGTTCGTGTAATCGATAATGAACGATATTAATCGATAACAACGTTTGTTATCGATTAATATCGTTTAATATTAATATAAATTATGGTTAATTTTTTTTCAACCTCAAAAATTAACGATAAATTTCGTTTGTAATAAAAAAAAAAAATTGTTAACAAAATGTTATTAAATTAATAATATTACAAACTTATCTGAAATTACCAGTTATAAATTAAAATGACTAGAACATTAAATAATAAAAAATATTACTTTATCTTTAAAGCCAAAAAATCACTAATATTAATATTTCAAAAAATTCACCTTATTTTAATCACTTTTCAAGATGCATTGATGCATTCACAGCAAGATACGTCTTTAATCAGTTTCTGTATCTGCCTCTGATTCTGTGTTACTTGCACTGATAGTCTCTGAAGGAGCAATGCATCATCTGTTGAGTCTGAATCTGGAGCATACACAATTCCTTATAACTTTTTTTTTTAAGTTTTCGGTAACTGTCTTGAGCTTTTATTGGAGTCACATTCACAGTGCTGCGGGAGCCCTTACTTGGTGCACTGAATGCAGAACCAGCACGACTTCTTGGTGATAAAAATGATAGTCCACTCTCCTCATCATCCCTCTCTCCGACAGGCAATTCTTCAACAATAGGAATTCCAATGTTGTATTTAGTGATACGGACTATACTGTGATTCAGTTGTATATAGAGGAGCTTGTCAACATTTAACGGGTCAAACCTTATACTCTGAGATGTTACGAGGTTTCCTCTAGCAGAAAAAAACCGTTCACTTTTCTGGCCATTTTCTGGCTTCAGCCGCCAACAACGGGAAGATCCCGTTGTAGTTTTCTTTCCACCAGGTCAATACATCAATTTTATAAGATGTAGGTCTGGGATAAATCTTGAAGGAGTCCCACTATCTTTCCACTGCCGATTTTGTTCGATTTAGAGTCGCATGCTGAGCTTTTTCAGCCAATAACTGATCCATGAAATCCATGTCGTCGAAGGCAAGAGTTGACGCCAGTCCGATATGCCGCTTTGTTGGAGTTTCCTGCTCAACCTCTTGAGACGATGATGTGAGTCAAGAAATCTTCTTAGAGTAGACTCTTCTTTGTTGAACTGAGTAAGAGGTAATCCCTTATAATACGGATAAAGTTGATTGGCCATACGTACATGGTGCTCTTCAGTACTATGATTCTGCATAACTCGTTCCATTTGTCTCTGAAATTCAGTGATGAATTCTTTCGTGAGTTGTTGTGTTAGATCAGCAGCGAGCACTTTTCCAAGATAAGAGAAATGGGAATATTTTTTGAGCGGTCAGTGAATCATTAGCAAAAAGTCCCGCACTCACATCTTTAACTTTTTCTAATATCAGGACTAGTTCGGTCATAAACATGAAGTCAAAGGGCGCATAATTTCGCGCGCCATTGTTTAACATTATTTTATTTTGTACTTTCCCGCCAAATATCGCTTAAACAAATGATAATATCGTTCATTATTGATCATTATCGTTAGAGATCGATCATCGAAAAATTCATTATCGTTCATTAACGATATCGAACGATAATCAATAATAAAAAATTAGCGTTGTCGTTATCGTTCGTTATCGTTCATTATCGTTCATTATCGTTCATTATCGATCATTATCGTTACTTAATCGATACGAAACGGAGACTTCGATCCTTAGTAGGAATGATATCTAATCACTTTAAAGAAGATGGTTTATGCCAATATTTGATGGAAATAATGATTACGAATCATATTTTAATCTTAAATATTATGACAATACATTGGTGTGGTGCGCCAAGTAAATATGATCCGTTTATTGTCCAGATACCCAGACCCGAAACTATAGAATAATATATAGATTTATAAAAGCACTAATCAATTTACTAAGAGAGATTTGCATAATAGTTTATTATTATTATTTATAAGCTAATAAAAATATTGTTTCTAAAACAAGTTTATATATGGTCCCCTTTTAAAATTGTAAATCCTACATTTTTTTTAATATAATTTTCATTTAAATTTTTAATTTGATTTGTTTTATACACTTTCTGGATTGATAGTGCAGCAAGGGCATTTAGTACATCATAGGAAATCAACTTTCTCATATGTATTTAATGCGATTCAACGACCTGAACGAACATTCAACATCAGCTTTAGACACGTCATGCTAATACTATTTCTACCAATTTTAAATCTCTAAGTTTCAAGTTTTAGAATAATCTTTTAACGTAATCATTTTTTATGTTTCAATATTTTAATATTTTGGTATGTCCAAATATGATTTTGTAATAAGAAATTACATTTTTTTTCTTCCACTGGAATTAATGTATAATTGTCAATTGGAGTTTGGTAAGTCTTTTTAAGAGATTTGATCTTTTCATTGAGCAATGTTATACTATACGCAGACAAGGGTAAGAGCGTATTATACAAATTGTGTAATTAAAATATAATTTATAATACTAATACATTTGCTCTATAAAATTAAACGCGTAACTAATCAGTAATGTTTGCAAACCGAATATTCAATATTTACACACGTAGAATAAATATTTAAATAAAATTAATTTACAAGTATGAATCTTATAGTCTTAATTAATTTTATGTTAATATTTATAAGTAAGAAATTTTTCATAACGTGATTCACTTTTATAGGTCAAAGGATTAATTAAACAACAAAACCAAAACGATAACACAATTATAAAGCTTGTTGTATTATAATTTACGTTGAGTAATTTTTCGTATAAATGATTTTTTACACACATTGTAAAAACATATTCTTGTTGCTTTCTATAATTCTTCACATATGTATATCTATATTTACAATCATTGTTGGCAAGCGCTAGACAGGCAAAACGGGTTTCGTCCGCGTCGTTCTATGGTCACTAATCTCATGTGCCTTTTGAAGGCGGTGATAAATCACAATCAACTAAATAAAATTGGACTTTCAAACTACTCACCAATGACTCTCTTACTCTTAAAAAATTTAATCATCATATTATATGTAAAAGTTTAATATTTTACTATATTAATATATTTATCATTTAACAACACAAAACTAAAATAAACATTAGTGAAATTAAAAACAAAATAGTCATAGAGAATACTTAAATTTTATTTTATTGTTAATATATTTTTAATATTTAAATATTAAAAAAAATATAGTTTGCGCAAAGAGTAATCTACTGGTTTTTAAAAGAATAGATTTGACACTTTATTTTATTTATATATCTTTAAAATCAATTAGCATTTACGCAATAGTTATTTATTGTTTAGATAAAATTAAACAATATATTTTATCAAATTATACATATAAATATGTTTGCAAACCTAGTATTCAATATTAACACATGTAGAATAAATATTTAAATAAAATTAATTTAGAAATTTAATTAATTTTATGTTAATATTTATGAATAACAAATTTTTCATAACAACGTGATTTACTTTTAAAGGTTGAAGGATTAATTAAACAAAACCAGAATGATAACACAATATAAAGGTTGTTTTATTATAATTTACATTTAGTAATTTCTCGTACAAATGATTTTTTTACACACATTGTAAAAACATATTCTTGCAGCTTGCTATGATTCTTCACATATATGTATATTTACAATCACTGTCGGCAAGCGCGAGTTTCGTCCTCGTCATTCCATGGTCACCGCCTTCAATAGGCATTTTGAAATCTAGGTTCCTGTAGGCTATAACGATTTTCAAAAAAAAAAAACATTCGACAAAGCTACTTCTTCTAAAGTTGAGCAAATTCGATTTCTCGAACGGTCTCGTTAGATTTTTTTGTTATGCCACCACTGCACTACACGTACAGCCGGCATATTTGCGCGCGATCGAAAAAAGTGCCAAATAATCGAAATTTTTAATTTGTCATATTAATAAAATGACGCTACTGATAATTATAAAAGTTTGTGTGGGCACTTACTTACCAATACAATATCAATGAAAACTTTTCGGTCGTAAATATTCAATTTACGCAAAATCTTTGTCGGCTTTTGCAAAATGCCATAAGGCATAAAAATGATAACTTCAGAATACGAACGCCACATGTGTGACTATTCTAGAATTTGTCGCCATCGATTCTAAATAAGAATTCATTATAGTGTGACATTTATATAAACCGATCTATTCGAAAATTTTTTTTTTAACAAAATCAGGTAACACTAATTATTTTTTAATTACTTAATTTTATACGAAAAAAATATAATAAAGATATCTGTTACAAGAATATACTATCAAAAATATAATTAATCCCTTTTGGTGCCCTAAAATATTCAAAGATGTCAGTAAGAGTCTGTTGAAGATCGAGTTTCATAAAGGCATGCGTCCTGCTGTAGTATCAAGTTCCCAATAAACACGTGGTATTATAACTTTACCACGTGACCACTTTGCAGCGCTCGTCATGCGTACTAATTATAAGACGCCTACGCGCATACTGAAATTGAACCGAGTTACTCGTTCTATTTCAGTTTGCGAACCACAATGTCATTATCTTTCTCACTCTCGTCACTTAACACGCAAGAGAGCGAAAGGGGAAGTATCTCACTGCTCGCGTTCTAAAGACTTGCTCCGACTTCGGTCCCCTTGACTCGGAAAAAATGCCGACAATGTTCGGAAGCGCTCGAAGCTGGTCAAGTCGACTGAATTCCTGCCACTTTAACCTCGGACAACTTCCGAGAGATTTTAGAGCAGGCAGAACCGAACTCGACTGAAGTAACCCACTATATTCTCCGTCCTTGGTCAACCTTGGCCAACTTCTAGAGAGTGTACTACAGGCATTAGTATGTAAGCTATGGCGATCGTCGCTCCGATGAGTATTTCGCTCATTTTGGATTACCGCAGGGATTCAATCTGAGTATACTGATGACCACAAAAATAATTCACTGTGGAGATATTCGATCAACAATTGACTACCTTCAGCACCGCCAAGTGCTAAATTTTCATACAGGCAAATGTATTTTAAGCAAAAATACTTCCGTTTGTTACTCGATAGTGACGTTCGAGCAAGGACGGAAATTTCCTATGCACACATCGTCAAAGTTTGCGATAAGACATTGAGATGCTCTGCTTCATTATACGGAGCATGTGTCACTTTAACAATTTATTGGCGATTCGCGTTCTGTACAATACACCAATTCATAGCGCCTTGCATATGGCTCCATTGTCTGGAATTCGAGTGAAACGTAGTAGGTACTCTTTGTTTCTAGATAGAATTCAAAGAACATTTCTAAGATATCTTCATAAGAGGGAGTACGGGTCTTATCCGTATTTGTATCTTAATTCCTTTTTACTAGGAGCGTTGGGATACAATTTTTTATTAATTATCGGCGTAACGTTTACTCAATGAAGTACCTTTTAAAGTTCTTAAGGGGTGGTGTTTATTTTTTTATGTATATATTTACTTTCTTAGCATTGTTATAATCAAAGATAATTTTATGGATAAGTTCAGTATAATTATAAAAAAATTACGCGTCGGCACTGATGATATTTTAGATAGTTCGATTACCGTTGTTAAATAATTAATATCATCGTCGATAGTTTAAGTGTCCGTTGGGTTCTGTCACCTAACCAATGTACGGGACTCGACAATACTCTTGAAACCCTTCCAATCAGAATTGTTATAATCAAAGATAATTTTATGGAAAACTAAGCGTCGCCATCCAGTGTAAGAAACACAGAAGGGTGGTTCAAGGATAGAGCCTGGGTGCATTGCATATTTGAATAAAATTTAATATTAAATATATTATTTAATGACATATGATCATACATATGTATATCTCAACAGCATGCACTAGCTACTAGGTAATTGATTAAGGCGTTCACATTGAAAGCCATTCTTGACCTCGCTTTCACATCGATCTGTGTTGAGTTTAATTAATAGTAAACTTTCAATCAAGTTGTAAGTATCGTAAGTAAGTTTATGTTAACCTGCATTATTTATTAGCCATGCACTGTAGGTAATCAATAAACTGCAAGGTGAAAATATCCGATGGATGAAAGGGTGTTTTCTTGAAAGATACGTTATATTATAATTAAGGAAACCTTTTAATTTGCTTGTTTAATACACAAAGCACATATCCAAGATTAAACAAGAGTTTGTACGAAGTTCGTACGAGGGAAAACCGGTGGCCTATAAGTTGCATTTCATTATGGGTGGCTTAGGAAGATGCTTAATTGAAATAAATTACATCGTCTTCTCTCTCTATCCTTTGGCTCTTCGTCTAAAGCAAAAACACCGAAGCTCTGTTTCATTAAAGTTAAAATTTATTTAATTAAAATGATTAATAGACTGCGAACGAAACACTCAAAGGCCTATTTGTTGCAAGGCAGAAAGAATTTTTCACGGGGAAAGATCAAGTCTGGAAGCCGTCTAGCGTGAAGTGTGACAGAATTTTGATGTGTCTGTATCGCCGTTGATGCGTTTGTGTATTAGCTCTGCTAGATTAAAAATAAAACGACCGTACATCATTTTAGTCAAAGAGAAACCGCAATTAAATAAATCAGTTTTGCACCGTATTATTGTATACTTAACACCATTAAAAACTGTAAATATAATAGCTAACACGGATCAAAGCAAGCTGATGCTTTTTTTTGTATCGTAAAAACTCACTAAGTATTTAAAACACATGAAGTAAATAGATTGATAAAAAAATAAAAATAGATAATAATTTAATTCGCAAAATTAACTGTTATCAAAAATTTGAGAAATATAAAAGTAGTATCATGTAGTATATAAAATACTATGTTAGTACATTTCATTGTCATATTGATAAATCAATTTTGAGAGAATAGTTTTCTGTATTTTGATATTCAATTCTCTAACCCAAACTTGAGACACCACGCGTTTGGAGCTTTCAATGTAGAAGCGCGATATTCCAAATTTGAATTTCAACTTGAATTTTAAGAACCACTGTTCCAGATTGTAAATTATAATATTTTTACAATTTTAAGGCGTCTCGGCAGATGTTGCACGATGGATCATATTTTAATTTTGAAATTTCTCAGCCTCGCGCCACACGTAATTTAACCAGGGTACCTTCAAAACTATCCCTGTTACACGCGGCGCGTGACTGGAGCATAATACAAAATTGATGTCTCGCTGGTCTTTTCAGAGATATTTACGTATGTATAACTCTATATAATTTTGGGATTCTTGTCGGACGTTCTGGGGTATTGAGAATTCGTAACCCGTTTTCGTTGAAACGTGACAAGACGTAAGGAAGTGAACCGAATACCTTTGCTCGCGAATTCAAGCAGAAAAACCGTGCTGGAATCCACACGGGTGGAACGAGAGGTATATCCTGACTTTATCCAAGGCATATCCTGGCGTAACAGGTTGACTAGAAGGCGGAAAAAAACGGCCGAGAAAAATAATACCGAGGCTATTTTCGCATCGATCGGTTGCACCAAAGAAAGGGTTATTTGTTATTGCCTCGGTAGAAAATAGACAAAGAAACACAATGTAGATAGATATATGAGTATGCATGTACTACAAACAGTATCACACTTGTATTGGGTTATCAAGAAAATGCTGTATTATATCGTAATTTTTTTGTATGAATGTATGTTACAGTAAATCACACAAAAGTCACACCCCTTCGGTCTCGAAACACGAAAACTACATGACAGCTGATGAATAAGTACGCCCTGTAGTTTTTTAACCCTCCTCCTCAAGTTTCCAATAGATTGATATTAGTGGATACTTCTCGCAGTATTACAGTTCTATATGTTTTTTTTTATTATCAGAAATATTTTTTGATCAGGTAAATGAACGAAAACCGATGGCTTTTTACTTGTTTATTTTTAATAAACTTATATAGTTTCTACTTTCAAATTACACTTTTCTTCTGAAGTTAATTTTTCTTACGGTTTTTATTTTGTATAGAAGAAACAGTATTTGGAATTGACACGACCACTATAAGCACATACTACAATATTTAGATGAACTCATCTGCATCTAGCGCATCCAAATACCCGCCCAAATTCATTACCCGGTTCTCAGCTATTTTATAAAGGAACCGGTACTCAGTTCGATTCCGGGTAATTTTTGTCAATTATTATATACTGATCCAGAGTTTTGAATTTTATCTTGAATTATCTTCAATTTTAATCATAATTCATTTTACCTTTTCGATACTCCGCTTATCACTACCTACTCTGTATGCAGCTGTGATTTTAACGGACTTCTTGGAAGCACCGAATATCGTTGCCCGGAAGGATTTAACTAATCTCTAAATCGGTTTTGAAAAAAAAAAACGGAGAATTTTGCTTCTTTAAAATTGTGTGGCAACATATGTTTAATTTAAAAAAATAAAAAATTATATTGAAATGAAAAGAACCGGGTCCCCGTTAAAACTTATCCGGTTCTCGGTTCTTTTAAAAACACGCGGGTACTCGGTTGTTTAATAAAAAACGTAGTTTTCTTTATTATAAGTCTTATATCTGTACCTATCAAATATAAATAAAAAAAAAATAATAATTATAAGTAATATTAGTAAACTCAAATATTTATATTCCCACGGAAAATAATAAAACATAACTTGGTTTAAAATATTAGTTTTATTTTAAATATCTAACTAAAAAATTGCTCAAAAATATTGTTGTGTTTTATAAAACATACCTTTCAAAATGCATATGATAATATTTCTACATTAGTGTCGACATTTATGAACAGATTAGAGTTAAGATGAATTAGCGTTTCACTGGAATTCCAGTGTTTCTTAAATTGTTAAAATTTTTTATATACATGTTATTAAATGCTTTTTAAAAAAGTAGCTTTCGATTATCGTGTAACTTGAAGCTTAATAATCGAAACAAAATTATTTTTTTAGTGTGCAGAGTAAAAAACATTTATTATAAAATTGTTCAATGGTTTATCTCAATATTTACACAAGTTTATATATAAAGATAAACAGACTGGATGATATACAGGCGTGGCCATAATAATGGGGTACCACAATAAATGTGTTATATCATAAAAAAAGGTGAAAATATAAATAAAAAATCGACTAAGGTTGCTTAAAGTGTTTATTTTAATTTAATTTTTAATATTAAGTAGGCCCAACATTAGTTATAATTAGAGCTGCAACCGTTTTTGGGACACTGTTAATTAATGACAATTTTCTCCATTCCATCTGCAATTTTTCTCACAGCTTAGTTTTGGGTTTAGGCCATAAATGATTGAGGATTTAGGTGTGGTGACTGTATAGGCCATCCTAAAAGCGTCAAACTCATTGACGCAAACTAACCTTTTATTTTAGCGAAGAATGGCATAGAGCGTTTTCTTGCTGAAATCGGATAATAGCGTGGTCTGTACTTAGAAATATTTTTCAGTAGAAATCCATTAGAGTGGATTTCAACATTGAAATATAAATGTCACTATTCATACTACTCTCGCAATTGTACTGTTTCTTACCTCTGCTGCTGGCATGAAACCCCAGACCATAACGCTTCCGCCACTATATTTGACTTTGGGTACTACGCAATCAGTAAGATATTCTTCTCTGGCTTTTCGACGCACGCGTACTATACCAGGGATCGCAAAAACTTAAAATATTGTTAGAAGAAGAAGGATTATTTAAAAAAAATATTGTTTTGAATTTTTTTGAATAAGTTCGGTTTTTAATATTTTGTTTTATTGTAACCAATTTTACTTTGAAATTATCTTAAAGTTGGTTTCATCGGGCCAAATAACTTTTGCCTAACCTTCAGATGTCCAATCTCGATGTTTCCGGGCCCACTCTAACCTTCGAGTTTTATTTATTTCTGAAAGCTATGTTTTATGTCGGACTTTACAACGTCAGATTCCACATTGTTGAGACTTCTTCTCACCGTCTTCAGCAGCCATCTTTAAAGACATTTTTGGACGATTTTTAAGGGAGTCGCGAACCAAGATTTGATGTTCTATCGTTGTCTTTCAGTTCTTGACTTTGATTTGTAAGAACCATATTCGTTGAACCGTTTTAAAACATTTTGGACAGCGTGTCATGAACAATAAATGTGTTTTTTAATTTCTGATATAATTAGTCAATAATATGCAATAAAATTATATTCGCTCTTTTTGCTTAACCTTATTCGCGGTTTTACCTTTTTGTATAATATTTAAAATAAATTATTGAATAAAAAATATATAACGATAAATAAAGGCCATTTAAGCGAGACTGGATAATTTAACCTGCAATATTTTTTTTAAATTTAAGTGAGTAAATAAAAACGGTTAATTTATTTGTATAGTGCTCAGAATTACGGTTAAAATTACGTGCTAAAATATTTCAGTCAGACTATGCACTTGTAAAGAGTTACATACCATTTTAAGGAATGCCTAATTTTTATGACCAAGGATGTATATTGTTTTTCATATAAAATATTATTTATAAATTGCATATGATGTACTCTTATTGTTCAGTCATATTTTTTGTGCAAAATCACCTTCGTTTAATTAAAAATGTTAAGTATTGATTATAATAATCTAGTTAAAAAAAATAGTGTAGTTTTATTTCTCTTAAGGTAATTCAATTTATTTAAGCCAATAATGTGTATGAAAAATAATTCTAAAGCAGGAAATTAAGATTTAATATATATTAGAAAAATATGTATTACTTTTCATGGGAAAGTTTTAAGCTTTAAATGTATTTTAAAAATTTTAAAGTAAGAAAACATAATCTAACTAAGTAAGGAATACAATAAAATAAAATAAATTTATATGATAAATTCAGAAAATGTATAAAATAATTAATATATTAAATAAATTTAAATCAATTTTTGCCAAAGGTTAAAAACTAAATTCCAACTTTAAGCTATGTGGAATAAATTTGTCGGAACCAAATTCCAGTTCAGTGCACATTCTAGTTGCGTATTATCATGTCACATTTTAGAGGCGAAGCTTTTGAATTCTCAGATATTTTCTTAAACTTACTTCGCATTCTTAGAATTTTCTTTGTATCTTTTGCGAAAAAATCTTATAAACGTTGTACTTTGACCGATATAAATTGCAAGAATTCACTCTGACGTTGTGCTTATAACGATGGCTCAGTAGAATTTTCTATAAATGCGAACTGCACAAAGCATTGGAACAGTTGCATGTCTATTGTGTTGGAAATACTATGGTTTAGTTATATAAAAATGTAAGGATACATTTTATTTGTAGTTAACATATATTTTTAAATACACAAAACTGCCGTAAGTAAGTTTCTACGTATATAAAAATTCAAGTGTGCAATTTTGTATTGCAAGATAGATGAAGCTTCTGTTGCATCGTAAAACGTTCAACATCCACCACATAAAGTAAGAAGATGCACCGGAAAGGCTTCGAGGCCCATCGCTTAAATATTGTAGTAAGTTTCCCGTGCATAAAACATGGCTTGACTGCTCGCTTATAATTTATTAGACGAGCACAGTTAAAAGTCCTATACTCACTAAGGATGACGTATGTGCAATTCATGTGTACCGTTTTTGTCCTTCGATTTGTCGCGAACATTATAACAAATCATCATTCTTTTGGAGTTTTTACTCTTCAATGAACATTTAGTGCTTTGTAATTATAATCACAAACTATTAATTACATTATTATTTCTTTTATTTTCAAAATTTTTTAAAAATACTCGAGAAAATAGAATTAAAATAATAATTTTTATTTCTCAAAAAATAAAAAACATCTAAAAAATGGAGCGCCTACATTTACCGAAGTATACTTATTACACTTTCATATTTGCTACTAAATAAATATAAAAATTAAACAATTAAAAAAATTAAACTTTCTCAAGCATAGAATATTTTATAGTAAGCAATAATAATAGGCAAAGCGTTTTTTAAAGTTTGTGAATATATGTTTTAGCAACGAACGATGGGTTAAGCTTTCGCGTGGAGCATATGCAGGTGGCCGCCATTTTATTTATGGGCGCCATCTTGCCGTCGACCATTTCGAATTTCAAATGAGCAACGAAATGGCCGCAACGTGGCAACCAAAGCCATTTGTATGTTTCGCCTCGGAATAATAAATAACGAGAGCCAGCGTTGCGATATTGTCAATAATTATATATGCATGTAATATGTAATTAACATTCGATTTTCGCTATAAATTTTATGAAACACGACCATAAATGTTATCCCAAAAATGAAATAATTATAGGGGTTGTAGTATTGGGACAATTTTCAGATGCAGATACCAAATTTATGCTTTTAAAGTATGCAAAAAAATGAAATTTAATATAAAGCATTGCAAATATTTATTTAAATAAAATCTAATTATGTATATGTACATATGTATATCTAATTATACCTATTATATGATATATACATATTAATTTTTTAATCTGTCTTTTCATTCTGATATTCAGCAAAGCTTCTATCATTAAATCTGACTAACTTAATCGTCCATCAGCGATCGCTCAGGATTACTATGAAGCAATTATTATTTGTATTTAATTGTAGACCTCTCGTAATAAATTTATTGTATTTCTGTTTCATGCTTACAATTAGTTATTAGCTTAAACTAATAAAAAATAAGAATATTAAACAAAACGTTTGTGATTATAATTTAAAGGAAAAAATATTACACTTTTTACAGTTTAAGCGAAAAAAATACAGGAAACAAACAACCTTATTCATTAAAGTTTTTAATTGCGAAGATTTAGTTTTTGGCCACTGCTTTCTTCTTTTAATTTTAATTAATTTAATAATCGATGGAGTAAGTTCAATATAATTATGAAAATTTTACGAGATATTTTAGTTTGTTCGATTACGGTTGTTAAATTATTAATGTCATCGCCGATAGTTTTAGTGTCCATTGGGGCATAGTCATCTAACCACTGTACAGAACTCGACAATACTCTTGAAACCTTTCCAATCAAAGACAATTTTATGAATAACTAAGCCATACAATCCAGTGTAAAAAACACAAGAAGGTGGTCCGAGAACAGAGTTTATATGCATTGCATATCTGAGATCTGAGCATGATCTTTAACTAACGCAATATGCGGTTAGTAGGGTATTGCGTTGGTGATTTTTAAAATCGTATCTGTGTCGTGCAAGTAGTTGAAAAGCGTCGTCTCGGATAGATTCACACCAGAACGATTCCAATGCAAGTGTCGGGCTTTGAGATCTCCGGTTAAAATAATTCATACCCTACGACAATTATTATAATTGTATTTTTATGTTCAATTTGCATCGCCATGATTTCTAGCTTAGTTGTGTTAGTATATATGCGTGTGTGTTTTATTGATTTATTTAAAAATATCGCGATTCCTTCGCCCTGTTTTGAGAGATAGTCTCTCCGGAGACAGGCAAAGTTAGGGATGTAAATGTTTACATGCGGTTTTAAATATGTTAAATTTTGTACTTAGTAATCAGTAGTTCTAATTCTTTAGTTTTATATCGGATTCCATGGGTATTATCTCCTGGAGAACGATCAGTATCCTGAATTGGTTATATCATCTGATGAGGGTTCCTCAGGCTGTCTGATTTGCGGGACCAGGTTCTCATTAAAAGCCATAATAACTATGTCATCATCAAAGGTTAAGCAGGTAGTTCTGTTTATAGTTGGCATGTCTGTTGTATATATCAAGTATATTACTGACCCTAGTATACTGCCTTGAGGTACTCTAAATTTTATTGAACAGACGAAAGATTTTTTATCTTGATATTTTACTATAAAACAATTATTGCTCAGATATGACTATATAATTTCATACATATGCTGAAGTAGTGTCATTTTGATTTTAAATTTAATCGCATATACCACTCTTTGTCGTTATTTCAATCGTAGTTTGACTTATGTCTAGGAAAGCATCTGAGCAATAAATATATAAATATGTTTCTGTATTTTATTAAATATATTTCATATATTTTTTATAAATATACGGAGAGTACATACAATTAGTATATGTAATATTATATATTAACCGAGCCATCTATATATATTTGTTGGTCCTGGAAATGTATCAATTTATAAATTTATTACTTTCTCAAAATCTAAAGATTTTGAGAAAGCCTTTGACAAGGTTTAGTCATGTGTTATTTTTAAAAAAGTCAAGCCTTAGTTGCTCGGATGATTTAACCTTGTTATTCTCAAGTTATTTAAGCGATCGTAGACAGTTTTTGACCTATAATAATAATTAAATAATGAAAGAATAATTCCTCAAGGGTCTAACCTTGGTCGTCTGCCCTTCACGTTATTTATTAATGACATGAATATAGCCATCTGACTCATTAATATTATGGTTTTACATATTAATCTATTTAATGTTAGTTACGAGAAGTTGGCCCAGTTCGTATCATTTATTTTTAATATTTTATGTTTTTTTTGATCATTTTCAAACCATCGTGGTGCATTAGTGTTATCTATCAGGTCACGATGGTCTTAATTTAATCAAAATAAATAAATAAATAAATGTATAGACAGCTTTATTCACAAATATGGGATATTTTGATAATTTATTTTTTCAGAGAAATTATTAATACGGGGTAGCTCTGTTAAATCCGGAACTGTCCCTCGTAATCCAGGACGTATTAAACATCCCCTTGAGCTTAATAGTCGATAGTGCGTAATACTTCGGCGGGCTTAATACTTCGTGACAAATTTATTCTTTGGTTTTAAACCTCGTATGAATTTCGCTCTTCAAAGCTTTTCCACTAGATTACCCATCACGCGCCACAAGTCTACGGCCAACGCCCCCCGAAGACGAACCAAAGGCCTAATAAGGCCAAAACGCCACCTATTTTCGACGGGAATGGTGCCTCAATAAATAATAGTGCTACACCCCCGCAGAGTCATAACGAATAACGACGCTCTTAGCGATGCCGCTTTCGTAAATTATTCAACGATCGAGATGAAGGACTGTCGAAAGGACCGTCTTGGGTCAAAGGCAATGGTATAATTCATGACGGCTGGATGTTGTTTCAAAGTTTGCCAGGACTAGCAACGTCAGTTAAAGATGCTAATTAACGCGATGCTTATTCCAGAGTCACAAGGTGCTTGATTGGTTAATGTATTCATAGTTGAAATAATAACGCGGCGGTGGCGCGAAGAGTTGTAAATAATTTTATGGATGGATTGAGCCCATATGTACATGAATGCAGTTGTATATGCAAGATGTTCATTATCTATAGAAGTGTTTCTGTCACGAAATTTTTAAGAAAACTCGGAAAAATATTTGTTGTGAAATAAAAAAGTGTCTTAGAAATAATTTATTATTTATTTATTTTATTTTATTTTATTAATTTATTTAGCTTAATAGCTAATCTTTACATCTAACAAATTTAGTAAACATATATAAAAATATATAAAAAATACATAACAGAAAGAAAAAATATACAATAATAAAGACTTAATATTATAATATTTTATTTCTATATGTACGAAGGTGTTTTTTTATTCCATTTATAATAAAACCCGTTATATTTTTGCTGTTTCGGATTTCTCTTGGAAGACTATTATATAAATTAAAACCTCCGTACATAATTCCCCTAGCCGTACTCGTTTTCTTATACTTAATTATCTTTAAATTTTCTCTATTTCTAGTATTATATTTATGTACATCTTTATTTCTTATTAAATACTTATTAAAATAGTGTGGTAACATATTATTTTCTAACTTATATATAAATACTAGAACATTCATACTCAATATTTCTTGAACATTCAACCATTCTAATCTATCAATCATACTTTTACAATTAGTTAATCTATTTTATTTAAGATTACTCTCATTGCCCTATTTTGTAATTTTTGCAACATTTGTTTATCTAATTTATTCAACATATTTAATAGTGTTGCACAATAATTAAAATGGGGCAATATTATACTATTGTAAATTATTTTTTTTGTATTTATACTTAATATATTTCTTAATCTAGATAATAAACCTATTTTTCTACTAATTTTTTTTAATATGTAATTACAATGTTCTTTAAAGTTTAATTTTGTATCAACAATTACTCCTAAATATTTTATATTATCCACTATTTCTATATTAGAGTTATTTATTACTATTTTGGTACTATCATCTAACACATTTTTATAATTAATAAACATACATTTAGTTTTATTCTCATTTAATTTAAGTACATTATTCTTTAACCATATCTCTAACACACCTAATTCATCATTCAAATTACTCACAACTTCTTCAATGTTATCACCCATGCAATAGATCAATGTGTCATCCGCAAATAGATGAACTTTACATTTTCTTACGTTATTAACTATATCATTCATATATAAAACAAACAACAATGGTCCCAATTTAGACCCTTGTGGTACTCCATAATACACTAACCTCTCTTCAGAACATACATTATTTATCTTAACTTTTTGTTTTCTTTTATATAAGTAATTATTAAACCATCTCAAAACTATATCACTTATACCTATACTCTCCAATTTCTTCAACATTATTTCTCTGTCTATTGTTTCGAAGGCTCTCTTGAAATCCAAGAAAACTGCTCCAATGATTTTGTTTGTATCCTTAGCCAACAGCCAATCATTTATCACTACTTGTAATGCAGTTTCAGTGGAATGCTTTTCTCTGAATCCCGATTGTTGTTCACATATTATGTTTTGAGAAGTAATAAATTCCTTTAATTGTTTGATTACTACTTCTTCTATTATTTTTTCTATACACGGTAGCATGTTGATTGGTCTCATTTCTTCAACTTTTTTACTATTTTTTATTTTAGGTATAGGTACAATAGTAGCAATCTTTAAATTTTCAGGCATTTCTCCTAAGGAGAGTGCTTTATTTATTAAATAATTTAATTTAGTTCCTATTATTTCCCATGTTTCTTTAATTATATTTATATCTAGTTCATCAGTACTAGTTCCTTTTTTAAATTTACATATTATGTTATGAATTTCATCTAATGATACTGATTTAAATTTACTAAATTTTACAATTAATGTTTTATTATTATATTGTACTAAATTACTAATCCTTGGTATTGAATTTACAATTTCTTCTATGCTCTCAATGTAATATGTATTCATTTTTTCTGCTATTATATAAGGATCTTGATATATATTTCCATTAATTTCCATTTTTATTATGTCGTTTTTCTGAGTTGGATTAATTAATTGTTTTATTGATTTCCACATCTTATTTGGATCATTTTGTATTTCATCTATCAATTTTTCATACCATTTCTTTTTAGCCATTCTTAATACTTTGACTGCCATATTTCTACATTGTGTGTATGTTTTCCATTTTTCATTAAAGACTTTATATTCTATTTGTTCTGTTTTTAATATTTGAAAAATTTTGTATGACTCATCTCTTTTCTTTATAGCATTTTTAACATCATCATTAAACCACGGTTTTGGGTTGTAACGATATTCCTTTTTAAAATTATATTGACTTTTTGTTTTACAATCTACTATATTCTTATAAATTTTGTTCCATATCCTATTAACATCCATATTATCTACATTCCAGTCACATTTTTGTAATTCTAATCTTAATTTATTAAAATTAATTTTTTTAATTATATCAATTTTTTTTGTTTTTTTTAAACTTAAGTTCATTATGTTTTTCTATATAAATATATACAATTGAATGGTCAGTTATTCTTGGAGTTGATTTTACTTCACAATAAATTTTTTTGTTGTTGGTAAATACTAAATCTATTAATGTGCTCGATCTATTATTAGTCCTTGTATTTTCTTTGACACATTGTCTTAAACCAAATATATTTGATATTTTTTCTAATTTTGCTGTGTAAAAATCTTCACATTTGTTCCAATTAAAATTCCAATCTCCAATTAAAACAGTATCCAAAATTTGATCAAAACTCCATTCTGCAATATTATTTATAAATTCTATGAATATATTCGGATTACTATTTGGAGATCTGTATGCTATACATAATATTATGGGAATTTTTTCAATAAAAATCTTAACTGTGATAGACCAGTATGTCTTATCTTGATTATTTTTAAATATAGTATTGAATTTTATATCATTTCTAATATACAGTATAACACCTCCTGTATGTCTGGAATTAGAATCACATCTAATTATATTATAATTGCCAATATTTAGTTCAAATTCTTCAATGTCATTTGTGATATGGGTTTCAGTTAACCCTAAAAATATTGGATATTCCTTTTCAGTAATTAATTCTATTTCCTCTTTATGTTTTAAATAACCTTGTGCATTGATTAATATCCCAGTTACTGATTCTTGTTTCCCATATGAACTTGATTTTTTTAATTGCTATACTATATTATATTGTATTTTATTATAGTAATTTTGCTCGTATCTTTTATAAATTGAACAATTTCTATCCATGGAGTTGTGTTCCACATTCAAATTAAGATTTAGTAATTTATTTGCTCTACAGCAATTCACACAGTTTTCTTTTTTGTTGCATTGATTTATTAAATGTTCTTCCGAACCACATTTTATACAATTTTTTTTATTTTTACATTCACTGGCTTTGTGATTATAACCATAACAGTTATAACAACGGTATATGAATATGTCTTCATATACTTTACACCTATCCCATTCAATATTTAATTTGCCTACATCCATTATATTTTTAAATGTCGTAACATCTACTTCAATAATAGCATCATACTTATTAAATTTGTTTTTTTTAATATGTTTTACTTCTAAATAACATTTGTTTTCTTCTACACATGTGTTTTGTTTCATTATACACTTTTTTAGTTGATCATATTTTAATTCTTCAGAAATTCCAATTATTTTTATTTTTGGTTTCTTTAAATTTCCTACTTTTATATTATATTTATCTCCTAGTTTTTTTACTGCATCTGTCGTAATTTTCGATGCATCTTCTTTACTATCACATGTAATTATTATACCTCCTTTGCTTATTGGTCTTATATTTTGTATTCCAACTTCTAATTCTGTTGGTTTAATTAAATTTTTGCAATCCTTTTTTGTCTGCTCTATATTTTGCAAATTTTTAGGTATAATTATCGCAATATCTTTTCCTTTTTTTACGATTTCCGAATAATGTTTCTTTTGCATTTTATTTTTAATAATATTGTTATTTAAATGTAGTTTATCCTTTATATTATAAACATCTTTTCTAACTTCATTTAATAACTCAATTATTGAGTTATTATTTTCATTTTTATTATTTACATCGTCCCTATTAGTTTTTAATACATCTAATAAATGTTTATACATTATATCAAATGTATTAGTTATAATGGTTTTTTTTTCTTTTGATAATATATTACCATTTGATAATAATACATTTAATTTTGTTTTTAATTCATTCATTTCCTTTATTCTATTTTCTGGCGTAATTACGCCAGCTATAGTCACGCCGCTATCGGCCATTTTTTTTTTTTATGTAACAATACTAATTATTTCTATCTTATACTATTTATATATTATATTAATCAATCTATTTATACTATTTATTAAATTGTGCTACTTACGCGCAAATATCTGCCGGTTTTCACCTCCAAAGGGGTTGGTTACCACAATCTTGGCTAATTGCACGGCAGACACATGCACATACGATGAACACAAACAATAGATAAATACGATGAACACAAACAATAAATAAATGATAGTAAAAATGCACAATATTATAAATAATACAAATAAAAATCGCGTATTAGAAATTTTTTAATTAATTTAAAACAGAGATAGTAATAGCAACCAAAAAATCTTTGAGAGTAATAACAAAGAGAAAAATTATAATCTATCAAACATAATGTAAACTTAAAAAGCTATTAAAAAATCTGTGTGACAAAATTTGTTTTGAGATCAAATTTATTTTTTTCGAGGATTTATTTATAATAATATATATTTATTATATAATAAAAATCCCAAGTCTCGAAAACTCCTAAAATTATTCAGATAAAGTTATGATTCTTGGGGTTTTAAAAAAAGTCGTTAATCAGTTAGATTGCCGAATCTCTTATAATTGCCGTAGACGTTTTAAAAATAGCCATAAATAAAATTAAAATTAATATATTGGTTTGTGGCTGTTGCTAAAATAGTTTTTTAATTTTTTGTCTTTGTGTATGTCAAAATTTAAAAACAAACACAACGTCTGAGCCACAGTGAAAACGACTACCATAACAGCTTGATTTTTCGTTAAATATGTTGTTGGAAAGCTATATTGAATAAAAATTAAATGCTATAAGCAATGCCTCAATTAAAAAGCTCTACCTTTTTCTTATTTTGCCACAAAGATAAGTTAATTAAATTAATTAGTAAAATTACACAATGCTAATAAATAAGTAAGTTTTGTTTTTGGAAACTTTAATAAAAATGCGATAAGAAAATAATTAAAAATTTAATTTGCATTTTTTTTATTAAATAAAATAATATTTGGTTGTGTTTTGTGTGCTCTATATAATAATTAATAATTTATAAAATACAAAAACTATAGTTTTGACTGAAGGATGTCGCTACTAAAATTAAAATTATTGTTTTCGCACTTATGCTGTCAATTCTGCTAAGACATAGTTTTTATCCAGTCGTCATTATTAAAAAAACTTTTCGAGCTCTGCTCCAAACCAGTGTGTATTTTTACTTAGGATTTAAGTATTCTCGAGAGCTTGTATCGGAAATATTGCTGTACAGTAAAATTAACGGACTCTTTTTTGGAGGAATTTATTTATTTACTATTAAAATCACTTTAGTGAGTAAAATAGCAAAGATAAAGTGTATATGTATATTTAAATATCAGTAGCTTAAAGTGTAATATTACTAGCTCGATAGTTGAAAACTTTACTTGATCTACCAGATTGCTTCAAAATAGCAGCAATTATAAAAATAAAAAAAATTAAGCTTCGGTAAAAATCGTAGAATAAAAATTAAATAATTTAAGAACTTTTTGTTGTAAAAAGCAAAAAATATTTATTAGAAATTTAAATAAAATATTAATAAATATGTTGGAACTAACAAGTTAAATGCAAATTATTTTTAATAAAATTAAAATCGCATAGAAACAACGAATTTATTTTTATTGCCACTTAAGTAATACACATGTATCGTATTTAGGGTAAATATGAAGCGATTAAAATAAATAAAGGGCATTAACCAGTCGTCACAACGACACCGTCATATTATTGCTGGAGCATCTACGCTTCAGGAGGACAGGGTAAATTTTTTTTTGCATTTTTTGTCATTTACGTTGGTTATATTATCTAAATTTGAGGACAGACTAACTGCCACAGTCTTAATGATATTGACATGAAACTTGCTCTTAAAATATCTCGGCTAAGTTCGTTTCAAAATTATTAAAAATTATAACTTTATTAAAAAAATGAAAAACATTAATATAATAAATAAAAAATATATTTTTCTAAAAAAGCATTAAAGAAATTCAAAAATTCAAAACTCTGTTTAAAAATAATAGGATAACAATTTTAATATTTCTTTTTGTCGCTGCTATATTCTTAAAATTGGTTCAAAATCATTATTATCAGATTCATACCTAGTAGCAGATTTTTCTAAATTTACCCTTATTAAATAATATGTTAGTAACTAATGTATTTCAATGTTTTTCAATTCCTTGTAAATTTCTCATGATTTTTAAATCTCGCTGAAAGTTAGATATTTGGATCAATATTTAAAACCTGTGTAGAACTATTTTTTGAAGTAAATTCATTTGGTTTGACAAACTCATTTATTACGCTGACATCATCTTTAAGATACGATTTATTGGTTTCAGTTACCATAGTAATTAATTCTTTTTCATCTATTTATTGGTCCACGAATAACTCATAAATCTCAGCGAATTTTATATTTTCAAATCCATTTTCCAATGTAGTTGTTAAATTTGGAATATTATTATATTTTTCATCCATTGTTGAAATTAAATAGTGAGGATATGTCTTTAAACCCATCCTTAGCAAATGTTTCGTACAGTTAAACGTCGAATACATACGATTGCAATACATATTAAAAAAATGTTCCTGTACAGCGTGTCGAAGTTGCTATTAAAAAAAATCGTACATTTAAAAAAAATTAAAAAGTCGAAAAACGTTTGAAAAAATATATAACATTGAAATAAAAAAGGTATATAAACTTAAAAAAAAGTCGTTCCTCCATTTAAAAAATCATAGGTAAAAAAAATCAAATCAAAAATGCTATAAAATATAAATCAAAATGTAATTACATCTAGTAGTCACTTAACCTTTGAACACCAATTAACTCATATTTAATGGAGTGTTGATGTTTGGTTATGTGAGGTTTGCCTTGCGCAAAGGGTTCTAATGCATATTTTATGAAACCTCTGATTTTCAATGCTCATTGATGAGTGAAATTGTACCAGAATCCACGTAAACAGAATCGATTCTCAAGAAATTGAACCTCAAAGGAGTAACCGAATGAATTATTCAATTATTAAAATGTCACACTGACAAGCTTTTTGAAAACATATTAGAAAAATCAGCTTTTAAAATTGTTATCTAGTCTAAACAAGTCTGTTGATGGTGTAGTGAGATACAATCTGAATACGTTAAGATTATCTTTGAGACATATGTGCTTCGATGCAATACCTAGGGTTCTATAAAACACACGGATAAAGAATATTCAGAGAAGCAGGAAAGCCTACGGTATGCAAATTCGATTAAGGGTATTGTGACTCGCGATTTTAACTTCGCGCCGAGTTTTCATGAATCTGCTTAGTGAGATAATATAGAATAGAGAAAAAGAGAACAAAAAATTAAAATATATACAGCAAAAAACGGTCTGGAGATGTATGGAGCTTCGTTATTAACCAACTTTCGTGCACTCGTCGGAAAAATTTGCTGCGGAAACTCTACGCGAGGGAAAACTCGTCGGTGTAACGCGAAAAGTACTGAAATAAATATTTTCATGCTGTGAGTATAAATTCAAATTGAATCCGAAAGGATAATTAATGCCTTTGGGCAATTAGCAGTTGACAATGTCCGCTGAAGTTTCGATATGCACTTTGAATTAGAATAGTTTGGACAAAAAATTTAATGAATATGGTCGGTACACAATTAAAAAGTTGTTCATAAAAACAATACTATAAACTACTTTTTTTAATTGAGGTTTTTTTGTGTCGTGTGTGCTTCAAGTAGCTTTTTTTAGCAACTTTTCTGCTCATTGCAATGGTAATTTAGCCCAAAAATATAAATGCAAACGATTTTAAAATTACCTTAAATTTGCTATTATGTAATGTAGTTTAATTGTTCACCAGAGCTGTTCATATAGATTTATAGCTTTAAGGTTACAAAACCAAAACAATGAGCAAGGTAACCGTTTTGAAAAAAGTATACATATTTATTTTTAACTCTTAAATGTATGCTTTAAAAAAATGGATTATGCTATTAAAAATATATTTATAGTAGTAGTTATAAAAAAATATGTTTATTATAAGAAAATTTTATCCGGCAAAGTCCGCGAAAATAAGGTAGATTTCTGTGTATGATAATTATATATTTGATTTTTATATTATTTAAAATGTTTGATTTTTTCTTAAACTACTTTTTTATTTCAACGATTTTTACTTCTTTATTTTTTATTTTCTTAATAGCGAGATAGCAAATAAGGTTGATTTTTTTATTTTAGCCGAGATTTATTTATAGCTAGTTCCATGTCGATATATTATTAAACTCTAATATAATAATATAACTTAAATATTTGTATATTAATAACTGCTGTAGTCTTAATGATTTAAAACTACAGCAGTAATTGTGTTTTTTCAGTTTAGTTATAACCTTTTACTTAATAAATTAATGAATTATAAATAGAATAAATTTATAACAATATCATTAAAACTACGATAGTTATGGTGTTTTTAAAAACTCCAATTCTAAACTTCAATTTTTTATATTTTTTGTGAATATTTTTAGTATAAAATAATCTCTTAAGTACTGTTTTTTATGTATGCTTAAAATAGGCAAAGTTTGAAATAATTATAATCGTACTATATTCGCATAATCTGTAAGTCGTAACGAAGATCCTGTTAAATTCTTAATGTCGGAATAACGTCCGTAAGATAGAGATTGTTAACCCAGAGGTTGTAAGTTCTAGTCACAACAGCAGACTCAAATTTTTATTTTAAAAAATGCGCTATTAATAAAAACCAGCCCAAGCTGCTAAGTGACTATTGATTAATAATTAAAATACACATTTTAATTAATACTTGACTATATACTATGTATATGTCACCGATTCCTAAACTTTTGGATAATTATTGTTAGTCAGATTTTATTATGTCTAATTGACTTATCTAGTTGGTACAGATTTATTCCGTTGTAACGCATTGGGCTTAATCCACTTAGCTTACAAAGGAAGAATTACAAGAAAATAAATTAAAAATATAACTACTCGGTTTGTTTCGGCTCTTTTGACTATTTTTGTTAAGATGTTTTTAAAGTTACGGTTATTCAAATATTTCGAATTGCTGGTATTTCGCAACAAGATTAGGTTGGCTAACGAATTTAGCACTAAAAAAAGTTTTTATAGAAAGAAAATAGAAATAAAAAATTTAAATCTTTTATACATAATCGTGTTTTTGAATTTATATCGTATCTGGGAAATCGGAATTAAGAATAATTATAAATTTGATCGATCATCACTGATTGTGTTTTCTAAGATTTTCCTGATCTCGCGGATATATAATTAATAAATAATTAAAATAAAATTGTGCATAATGACATATATTGATTAAGTTGTAATAATAGTTATTAATTTATAAAATATATGTAACTTATTTACAGACACATTTCAGTCTGATGTTTCACTACATACTTATTGCTTGTTGATTTTGTTTACCCAGCTGTAACGCATTGTGCTAATGCCTATCATGTTGCAAAGGAAGAATCACCCATAAATTAATTGTATTATATAATGTTTTATTTATTACAACATCCATTATCTACATCTCTTTTTAAAAAATCAACCTCACAATTTATTTTCCCATATCTCGTTTTATATGTTTAATGTATGTAATTCAATACATTTTATGAATGTTAATGTATGTAATCCTAAACATCGTTCAATCATTATACACAATACAAAATAAACACACATAATAAAATATATCGAAACTTTATACAGTCGATTTAACCGAAATCTATAAGTTCTCGCCAGATTTCATCTGAACCAAAGTACACAAAAAAAAAACGATGACCGAAATATTACCAGGACGGCCAAAGTTCTCCCGGAAACTTTGGCCGTCTCGGGAATACCTCATCGATATTACGTACAACACAGGAACGTTTTTTTCGTGCTTAATCGGCTTTCACATTTAATATTGAAATTTTAATAATATACCTCTTTTGCTGAGTTTGTGCAATTATATAATTGTTTTGGGGAATCGGATTATTATGGCGTGTGCATTAGTTAAATTGGCAAGATTAATATTTGATTTACCAGAGATGATTGATGCTGGGATTTGAGTTTTGCGACGTAAGGATTAACGTTTGAAATACATAGAAATTATGTATTTATTTTTCAGCAGCGCACATAGTAAATTAAAATGATTATTATTCAATGAGCTGTTTTTCAGTGATCATAAATTATAATTAAATAATTTATTAGGTTCTCCTGGTTGATATTTTATATACATTTTTTTTGTTTCATCTGTACAATTAACTAGGAATTAATAAACATTTCTGTATTGTAAATATTTACATGTTTCATGAAACTACAATTCGTATTTAAAAAAAATTGTTTGATCACTTTCCAACATTTTCAATTATGGTTTCTATTTTAACTGATAATAGTTTATTAATTACAATGTTTGTAAAAAAAATGTTAGCGTCTTTAAAATATAATCCAAAATCTAGCAAATTGAATTTTATTAAAGCCAAAGTATTAAATTTGCTCGTGGTGTTTTTTAGTGTTTCTGCTTAATTATTCCTAATATTCATAAATTATATTCATTAATTTTTGCCTGTTTGATTGGACAAACATATTAGGTTTTGTACCACCGTTCTACTATCAATAACTTTTTCAGCAAAACAACAGTGACCAATCTCTTAATAGCAGAATAAAATTAGACGTAGTATATATTGATTTTGAAAATGTTTTCGACATAATTTCTTATGGCTTATTAGAGAAAAAATTGTCTAAATTCGGTTTTTATTTGAGTGACATTACGTTTGACTATCGAAAAAATATTTCACCCCTCAGGAGTCGAACTTAGGTCCTCTACTCTTATTTTGTGTTGTTACAAATTACATTTTTTTATGTATACTGATTATTTAAATGCATTTGATCTGATGCGAACTGTTTCTTTTTTTTTTGTAAACTAAGTCATTAGGATTCTCTATGACGATGAGCTTCTCTCAATATTTCCTATTTTAAGTTTAAGGTGATTTTTATTATTACCTTCAAATATAGCTACTCCTTCTTTATTAAATTTTCTTGGGGAAATTAGTTTATTTATTGTTATTTTAAGTTGATCTATTTTAAATTAAATTTTAGTTATATTAATTTGATTTTTTAGTGTAGTTTATATATTTTTGTTTTTAAACAGCAAAAAATCCCCCAACTACACGAACCCAAATAGCACGTTTCCAATTTACCGTGTTATTGGGGGGCCTACTGTATTCAGATTTCAAGTAGTTTTTTAAAACAAAATATTTTAAAATATTGTAAAATATGGTTTCTAGAATCACAAAGAAAATTACATTTGAAGTAACAATATAAATTAAAAATATAAGGCGTAAACTCTTTAAGAAAATCATAGATTAAATGTAAAAATAATTTCTTGAGCTGTAGAAAATTTAGATGAAAAAACATTTTTTGGCAAACTGAAGCATTTTATATAAGAAAACTACGAATGTGGCTTTAAAATATATTTTAACAACTAGTGAAACTTCAAGTCAAAACAATACAAGCAAAGATATTATCTACTATCAAATGACAAGTTAATTTTGTCTACAGGTTTTGTTATTAAGCAAGAGGTAATACATTATTAATCGAGTACTATGCTAAGCTTTTAGATTAAAAATAGCGTACTCTAAGACGATTTAAGTGTTTTTCTTATTATTATTTATATTATTTACACGAAAATATTTTAAATAAAATGTATTAGGCTTGCAAAATCTCATGAGAGAATTTCGTATTTTTTGATATCCTACGAGGTTTTCGAACTCTCAGTACCAAGAACGGCAAAATCCAGCTTCTTTCGGCATCTCCGAAGGTGAGCAAACGACGACTTTAGGTAAATGAAGAATAATGGGCCTGGTGGGCGGCGAATTCCAAACATTCACGAAGTGTGACGGCGTGGGTATGGGGCGAAGAAGAATGGTGGCTAATGAGGCGTTTCATTGGCGTTGAATGGCTTAAAAGTTGAAATTATAGCTTGAAAAGCTCAGCCTCGTATAATGGATAACTTAATAAGTTAAATGGAATTTGGCCATACGTTCGCCATAAGAACCGACGGGGAACTTTGTCGGATTAAATTTCATAGGTATGTATGTGTACTTTGTGTACTATATGTATAATGTATACCAACGACAAGGCGGATATGGTATTCGATTTAAATGATAATTCAGTTATATAGTAATCAAGATTTGATTTGCATGTTTTACAAGCAACATTGTTAACTAGTATTTGAAAAAAACGTTGATCAAAGTAAATACCTGAAACGTTCATAACTATATTTAATAAATAATACATATTGTATCTTAATATTAAGTTTTTTATCAAAAAATGAAATAACGCCGATATTACTTTTTTATCAAAAAAAAAAATAAGCAATTAGAGCTACAATTCGTTATCCAATATTAATAACACAAATACCAGCGTGTTTTTGTGATATAACTATACGAAGCTTACTGAAAAGTAATGTAAAAAATCTTCTGTGAAAATATTTTTGATACCAATCGAAAAATTGTGTCCCAGGTTATTGTTTTGTTTAAATTATCCTTGAAGAACGGTAAAAAAACTGTAAAAAAATACATTTAAGCACAGAAAATTGCGGAATAGCTCTTCGTCAAACAGGTAGCGATGGCAAACTTTTTTCTGCGAAACCGAAAACCCAAAGCGCTTTGTTCGGCATATACCGACCGATAAAACATTCCATCAATCTTTTCCATTGTGATTGCCCTTCCAACTAAAATAAACAATGGATGAAAAATTGGTAATATTCATACGATAACACGTAATACGTTTCGAACCTCAAGTAATATATTTTCGGGGCGTTACGAGCATAATTTCATAACTGAATTATGGTTCTGTTTGTGAGATTTCAGTTTAACTTGAAGAAATAGTAAAGGTCGAAACGCATTTATGTATTGAATTACATATATAATATTTTTAGCATGACTTATGATAGGTACATATCATGTAAGACTTGTAATGACTTATATTATAATGCCTTAGACTAAGGGTATCCTAGCTTTTAGATTTTCTGGGCCGCATCACCTGACAAAAAATTGTCAAGGACCGCATTTAGAAATAAATGTTTATTTTTGATTAGAGTGAAACATATGTATATTACCAATGGGTCGGTTACAACTTTATTTTATTAGACTATTAGACTTCTTAGAGATTTTTTTCGTTATCAATGCATTAATATCTGGTTTAATAATAAAAGTACCGAAGCAAAAAAAAATTCACACTTAAAACTTTTGTTTTAATTTTACTTTTTGTATATAATATTTCATACTGACAAAAATAAACCCCTTTCGAAAACAGACGTCATAAACAAGGCATGTAATTAGACTCTATAGATTTTATCAATTTGCAGTAGTAAACTTAAAATAATAATTATTTCAAGTTTATTACTGCAAATCAAAATAATTCTTAAAATTTTAAATCTGATTTCCAATTCATTCATAATATCTGCAAATGGCAAGCAACGAGTTGATGTCAACTGAAAATAGAGTAGCTTTTTTCTAAAACTTCAAAAAATATGATAAACTAGCAATTATTTTTTTTATTGTTCATGGAATTCAGTTTAATTTCAAATGCCTAAAAAATAACTGACTAAAAATGCTAAATCAAAAATTTTCAAATTCAAGTTAAGGTTTTTCTTTTGGGTTTGTGACATAATTATTTTACTGCAGTAAAGTATAGTTTCTCCAAAGCTAGTTTCTAGTGAATTCAGAAACTTTAGATTTTTGGTGATTTAATACTTGCAATTTAAATTGAATTTATTTTGTATATTATATAGTATATATAAATTAGTATATATATTTTCATTTTTTTTTTCAAAAATTTCACTTATTATTTTTTTTATCTAACCATCAGTGACTATCAAACTTAAAATAATTAGCTTTATTTACTTTATTCTAAAATAAAATATTACATAAAGCAAGAAATACAAAATTATAAGTAGCAATATGAGTCATTTTAAAATTTATATATTAAGTAATTTAGAAATTAAATAAAATATACATTAATAAGCTTTCACAAAAATCGATTATTGTTACATCAAATTTATTTCTAATTTAATTAAAGTTTTTTATAATACACGATTGCTAGCTATCGACTTTGGTTTATAGTTAACTTTACTGTCATATTTTTTTGTTGACATTTCATACTCAGAGCCAGCTCTCATCTATTTACCGCCCTAGGCAAACGATATTTAGCCACCCCTAAAATAGCTGATCGAAAATTAATCCTGGGTACAATAAAAAATATTCGGGAGCTAAAAAAATATATCGTCTCTCCAAAAGTCACGAAGAAAATAATACACAAAAAAATGGGCACGTATTTGTATTTTTAGCCATATATCTTTGGCCGCATAGTTGATATTTATCGTTTTAATTTAAAAATAATATTTTACTAAAATAAAACTGTATATAAACAAATATATACTAAAAATAAATATTTTTTTTAATAACCATAACTCTGATAAATAAAAATAAGGTGATAATATTAAAGTAGTTGTAAATAATTTAAATATTTAATTAAGTATAATATAAAATAGTTAAAAAAATGTATTTAAATTAAATAAAAAACACCTAAATATACGTTCAATAAATAAAAAAATATGTTAGATAATAATATAAAAATAGTTATGGATAACTCAATTATAGAGTTGTTGATAAAATAATAATGAGTAATTGTAGATAAAAAATAATTTTTGAGTAATATTGTAATTACATATTATAAAAATTAGTTGCAAAATATGTATATGTTCCAAAATGATAAACACAAAAAAAAATTGACAATATTGCCCAATTTTACAGTAGGAAAATATTTATAAGATGTTAGGAAAATTACTACGTAGCAAAAGCATTTAGTTACACAGTAACTAAACAGTTTTCGACTTGCATTTTATAAGGATAAGAATTACAATAATTTTTAAAGAAGTTTATGTAAAAAAGTATATTTTTAAGACAGCCATAAAAAACATATTTGAATAAATTATATTATCAAGATACATACTCTTTTAATTGCAACTAGTTTTTAGATATATTTTTTGTAAAAAAATATTTTTGCGACTTGCGAAACATAATTTAAGATAAACTTTAGTAAGAGTTGTTATCATAAACAAATTATATTTTTTAGGCAGTTAAATAAAAAATAACGAATGGCGTATTAATGCGGTAAAGATCAAATTTGCCGTCACATATTAATAAAAAAATAGTAAGCGAATTATTGCATAAAGATATTGATAAGAAAAAATAGAAAAAAATATATTACAAAAAATACATTTTTCATTGAGAAGCGTATGATAATGTAGAATTTAAACTCACGACTTTTAACATATTGGTTATTGTTAATATTATTTTAATGATTAATGCGGTTTAAATTAATTAGGCATTTATAAAAATTATATATATTCGGTAACGTAAAATTTTAACGTACATCTCACAACGTTAATTTTTTCCAGGCAACCTCAACAGCCCTCTTAAAATACGTTAAACTTAACGTGACACATTGAAGCGAGTACGTTTAAACCAGGCCGCATAATAGAACTGAAGGATTCTTTCAGCGGATATGAAACATTTTTACGACTGGCTGAAATAACGTAATTTCGTCACAGGCAAATGCGAACGAACAGGTACCTACCGTTCGCCTGAGGATTCTTCTACGCGACGGTGACTGTTCCGCCAGAATGCTCCTTCTTGCCTGTCTCCCTGCTTGTGTGTATCATGCTAATTTATGCAAGTGAAAAGAAACCGAGCCAGGAGTGCACAATGAACATTCTAGTAAAATATATATTTATTTAAAATATTATATGATATAAGAAACAGTAAAATTAGCTATTATTTTATATTCTGGCAATAAAAACAGTAGAATTATTCAGTTAGATAAGTCATCGTATACACCCATAAAATTTGCATTTCTTTTATTATGTCCACCTCTTTCTCTCTCTTTCTGTTGCTAGAATAATACCACACAAGTACAATATAAATTGCATAACTATTTTGTAGTAATGTTTGAAATAAGTACTGCTAGTATTTGACAATAAAATATTAATTATTCTAACTTACGTTAATCTACAAAAACAATCTTCTATAAACCTGCATCAATTTGCCTAAAGGTATAAGGTAATGGAAAACGATTACATTTTAACTCATTTCCTAATTCCCCAGTAAGCCTATTTTATATTCGTTAAATGTGAGAGAACCCTTAACATTTATATCTATGAATTTCACATATGTGTACTTATTCCATTACGATATAAATTCATGGATGCTTTGAAGTTATCAGAAACGTATTAAACTAAATTCAAAACGGTAATAAACCATCAACAACCACCCCTGACGAAGGGTAAAAACCCTCCAGAAACCACTGACCGAAATAAATTTATCTGAATGCGAATTTCTCAACAGCCAACTTATATATGAAGCAAGTTTTGCGAATTATTTTAATTTAAACTACGTTTAAATAATATTTTAAGTTATATATTAGTAGTACAAAATATATTTATTTAATTACGAAAGCTCTATTTACATATTTTTAACAAGATTAAGGCAAAAATAGGTACAAAGTCGATAAATAAGGTAAATTTATTATTACATTACGACGCGTTCGTTAGTTAACGCTTCAACCATTATAAAGATTTATTATGAGGATAGCACTAATGCAATAAATTAGTAAACACGATTATTTATTGCATTACTATATATTTGTTTGTGTATATAAAAATATTTTTTAGTAAACCCAAAGCGCAATATATTAATAAGAAACATGCGGTTTTGTGAATTAAAGGCAAAATAAATTATTTTTATTGCATCTGCTATGAGAATAATTTTAGTGTTTGTCGTGAAGTTATTATAAACGCGTTTGTCATATTATGAGTAATATTTATTCTATTACAAATAATTTTTCGGTTAATCTCATTGGCTCATTTTTTTTTAAATATTACGCAATGGTAAAAATATATATTTTTAACTCTCACCTATCGTAAACTTTGTGTTTTTACGACCGCAAGTGTCACATTTGATACCTTAATTTTATTTTTCTAAAATTCAGATGACGTTAGAGATTAACATGTCACGCTCGTGTAATAAATATATAATTTATATCAAAATCCAACGCAATACTTAATAGTAACTATAATTATCTAGATAGCTTAGTGGCTTATATAAATAATCGTTGGCTTAATTCTAACCCCGTGTTACTCATATTGTCATCAACATTTATATATTATTAGTTATTACAGGATTGCAAAAATCTATCTTGACTCGATAATCTCAATTTTGAGTTTCGAACGAGTTACGTGGTGTAACTTATACAAAAGATGACTTATTTGAAAATATAATATAATAGTTCAACAAATACTTGATCATTTGATATTTTATATTTGTAACCAAAAAGTGACTTTTTCTAAATAGTAAAAAAGTATGGAATTAAAAAAAAATGTATAAAAAGCACTACAATGAAATTCAAATGTAAAAAGAATCACACCACTTGAAAATGTTTTTTACATTTAACTCTACGGGATGTGACTTCGTAGCCAGTGTAACGCTTAGTGGAATCTAGTTAGAGTTGCTTGCATTATATTTACATATTTATGTTGCGACAGACAATAAAAATCGAGATGTTTTCTATGAGCGGTGGTAAAGAAGCTGGTGGAGGGATGATGTCAGTGAAAGATCCTCAAAGGTCTAGTAAGTGGCGTGGCAGCGAGTGTACAGCAGAAGTTGATCCCTCTCTGCTACGTTAGTGCTAGTATGGAGTTCCTCTCGGGATGTGAGCGTCCATGACAGTTGTTGTCTGCGGACAGCGGGCGTCTGCTTGAATCTTTGAGTGGCTGCTGGTGACTGCCTTCTCATCAGCGCCCAGGCTTAAGTATCAAGAGCTGCAAAGCTTTCTGACCAATCACAATTATGCTGCGTTCATCCAGCCAATCGCTGCAGTCTCTTCTTAGAACGGGGAAATAGGTATACGCATTCAGAAAGCGACATTCGTTTGATGGGCATTGTCCATGGTCGTATTGCATTGCAACGGAAATCTTAATTTATTATACCCGTGACCGTTTCGCAACAAAGAAATATTCTCTCAATGACGGAGAATATTTACAATAAGCATGTTATTTATGTGATTTTTTCTGGTCCCATCCTTTACACTATTATCTTGTTTTCTTGTTGATGGGTAAGCATTTTGGTTATAGTAAATTTACACGAGTTCTTAGAATAAGGCGCTACAAAAATATTAACTAATTTAAAAATCATTAAAAGGAGTCGGAGTCGGTTGATTTTTTACATTTTTATGACTCTGAACTTGACTCAACAGTGCTGCTATATATAATATATATTCGTGACGTGTATTGGGTCATTTACGAGAAATTCCAGGGATTTTTCTAATTTTTTTGCACCCCAATTCCCAAGATTCACGTCTTAAAAACCGAGACAAGAAAATATCAGTGATGTTTTAACATCGACTATTTATATATTAACGATAATATTGAGGTATTATTCACAAGTTCTTTCTCATAAAAACATAGTTAAGCGTCACATTTTATTACTGTCTTAGTGCCTGTCCACATCATCTGTATAAATTACAGAAATTAAAAACGTTTTTTAAATTTTATAAATAATTAATAACTCCGATGTAAAAAATTTCAACTTAAATATACATGATCCTTAGTAAAAGTTTCTCTGAAAAAAATGACACAATATGCCACTTTTCGATACTAAGAAGCAGATGATTGATGGAAGCCCATCTTCATAGAGAATCTGAATCAATCTGTAGGGAATGAATGCATTTAAACAATTTTAAATCATATGCTTGAAATTGGTAACTGCCGTATTTATGTCAATAATAAATACCGTTAAGGGAAGAAAATGGATCAATTGCATCGCTTGATTATTCAACTAACGATATATGTTCACGCTTTTAAGTGAAGCTTTCCAAGATCGTTACTGAAAGGGATAGATGATAATAGCGGTTTTTACGCAGATTAGACGCATTGTCTATCGCACATATTTACGCACGAATGAGTAGTACTAATAAGTGGTCTCGCAAAATTTTCCATTATTATGCAATTTTAGTATTGAGTATTCTCTTCTACTGTTACCCCTTTTGTCTTGCGAGTTCGTTATTTCCTTTTCAAAATATTTCAAATAAGAATTTGAATGATTGTTGAGTTAAATGTGTAGCTGGTTGGATATATATTTTATTATCACAAAAACATTTCATGCGCAAACGCTCAAAATTATAAACTTTTTTGGCATCTCATAAATCACATTGAGAAATATTAAAATTATGCAAATGAAGAATTGTTATCTGGCATCTTTGATTCATTTAATAATACTAGATTACCTTACATATAAAACAAATAAGTTTGAAATTAATCATTGTTAAACAAAATTAATTGCCAATTAGTATTGCTTTCACTATTAAGAATAAATTAGTTTAGCGCATGTTTAACGTCAAAATATTAATTACTGTGGTGATTAAGTTACAAAACTTAAGCGTACGCATACCTTAATACTTGACTTTTTATTAAGTATGTGAATATATTTATAATAATTTGTTAGTATGTATATAAGATTGCCCAAGCAATAAAATTATGGGTTAATGTTGCTTACATATACCTAGGTATTCAGACTAATTATCTTCTTGCACCTTTGGAAAGGGCCTTCAAACGAATCATCTTTAAAACCCGACACTCACATTTCAAGGATTTCTTGTTTGCACACACACATAAACATCACGCATCCTCCTCTCAAAAAGCAGAGTCGAAAATGAAACAAAGGAGACCTTCAGCCGCAGCGACCGCAAACAATCTCCCGTCTAATTAAATAACTTTCTTGGTTTTCGCAATTCCGATTCCGCCCCCTATTGAATTAATCATTATTTCCATCGCATTCACCCCTTCGTTAAAACTTAACCCATTAGCGCATCGCTCTATTTTATTTTATTTTTTTCTCTCGGCAGAGCGTAACGGCATATACGTGCTCCCGTGGGCTAAGTTGTTAACGACGAATAATGGCCTTCCCATAATCTGAGCTACACATTGGCGATGCATCAGCATTTAGCCAGCTAAGAATCCGGCCCTCAGGAAACTAGTTATATCCTAGGCGTATTATAGTATATATTTGTATAAGACCTCTTTGCGTCCAACAACTCCTCCTTAGGGACGGAATGGCACGCTAATAAAAATAATCAGCCCTGGGTGTGTGTACGCGTGGGTATCAACTTAGCACGCTAATTAAGGAGGATTAAACTTAAAGCTCGCTTAGATATACACTTTTGTTGTTTAAGAGCTTTAAATGTTTAGTTAATTAACCTTATAAATATATTGTAGAGTGATTAGGTTTGTGGTACTTTAAAATTAAACTCTGAATGGATTTTACAATTGCATTCCATTAGTTCAGCTAGTACTATTAAGTGGTTCAAGTTATTATAAATATTTTTATATTTCTGTTCATGACAGATATAAATTGCTAAAGTGAGTTATAATTTAGTTAGTTTTTCATATACACACGTATTAATGGGTTGTTTAAACCAATTTCGTATGCTGTATTATAAAGGTTTTCATATAAATATATTTACTTTTGTCATGCAAAAGTTTTGACGTTTTATTTTAAAGACTAATTAATTTAAGTATGATTATGAATTTAATATTAATTAAATATTACAAAAAAATAATAAATCAATACAGTGACTTTTGCAGTCAAATAGATGCCGAAAAAATTATATAAATACTCCCCGTGTCGCTGCCGTATCTCGATATGTTCAAGTGTTACGTCTTTTATAATAATTGTTCGATACAAAAATTGCATAAGTTCTTGAACACACCTCCAAAATGTTTTCACGCCTTAAGAGAAAAAATGGTCTCGACAAAACTTCGGCGATCGTTAATAACAATGTAGTCAAATGTTTAGCTTGCGTCCTCACACAAAAAGTATTTTTTTCGGCAGTGTCAATGGGGTGGGTTAACATTTTGGGAGGTAGCAATGGGGGATAACATCTTCGGCGCTTCGTGCAATATTTCTTGTTGTTGTAACAAGCTTTCTCTCTCTTATTATGTGACGCGTGATGTAAAAGTGTAGTGTGAGAGATATTTTCGTTGTTCAAATGGTTGATATGGTGACAGAAAAAGTGTAACTAATGGCGCAGGTAATTAAAAACGCTTATAGTACAAATATATAATTTGTTAAAAATGAGTACAGAATAGTGTAGAAGACACCATCGAGTGGCAGAATTGCTCCAATTGCCGAGTCACTCGAGTGGCCGTTGGTTTGAGTCTTTATTGTGGTAATTGATTAGTGATTGATGATGAGATGTAATGTCACAAATTTCACAGCAGATGAGGCAAATTGTGAACCAGTCGTATTAGTTTATATATTTACGTCTATCTCAAACATCCCTTTTAGTAAAAGTTATTGCAAAATTTTCCCTTTGGGTGACTGTCTGATAGTTACAAAAAATATTTCAAATGTTTAATCAATTTTATCTATTAAGATAAATCATGAATACACTCGTCTATTCTAGATTAAAGATTTTGATTTTTAAATGCTGCAATCCAAAGTGGTATAGAAAAGAAATTACAGACGGATCGCCAAAATAAAACATGTTCCTTAAAACAAAGCTGAGCATCTTGTAAGTTTATTGCAGATGTTGTAACATATAATCACATTTAAGAGCTATATTTTGTGTACTTTTGAAATTTTTCGTTTTTAAATAAATACAAATATAAATACAAAAAAAATTTACCAAAAAAATACTTTTAGTCCGCATACATTTTTTTGCGCATACGTCGAATTTCTTTATTAGGAATATTAAGCTTTTTATATTTTAACTATGTTGTATCTAATTAATATGCTTAGGATATAAATGAAGAAAAAAAAATTTTTTTTCGGGTTACTTTTCAAATGTTTTTTTTGCACATGCCGAATTTTTAAAATTCAATAAGAATTAAAAAAAATATTTTTATGCAGTATAACGACCACACATAGATAACTAATTCTGATCTCTCAGACATTGAAGAGCAATATTTATCCTGGACTTTCAGGTATTATTCAATGGTCTAAAAAATAATACACAATGACATAGACCAGAATAAACACCGATAAAAAATATTTCTATACTCTCTAGACTTAATGTAAAATTAAATATCTCTTGACTTAATATTTCACAATCGAAAAAGAAAAGTATTTTTAATAATCTTAGTTTTTAAAGTCAAGTGGAAAACTCTAAAAACATTTAGAATGGTTATTTAGTTGACGCAGCAAGTGATCCAACAATTAATTATGTGCAAAACCCGAGAGGCGCACGTGCACGTCAAATTGCCCCGAAAGAATCTTTTTCCTTTCAAATATCCATTAATAATTCATCCCGAATATGCCAAGAGTGTACACCAGGAAGTTTTACGAGATGTACTTAAGTATGTGTGTTTATATAATATATTATATATAAACGTCGTTACACATGCAAATTGGATATTTTGGACTGACGTAAATAATATAGCAAAATAGACTCTTGTTCCGTCCGCCGCTTGTCCTTTATGTTTCGTAACATAAATGCATATACATTATACACAATGCATACAAACGACGTTAAAATGTTTAGCGAAAAAAAAATATGAATAAAAATTATATATATATAGACCTTATCGTTACATTAGTGTGTATTTTATTAATTTAGAAAAAAACAGTATATTATTGATATAAACAGAACATTTTTAACAAAACAAAAAGTCTTGGTTCATGTTAAAAGATATAATATAAAATAGTGCTTCTTCTCGAAAAAAATATTAGATCAAGAATTTTTCATAGGATTTATTTGTTAAAAATAAATTTGTACAAATTTGCCATTTCTTGGAAAAAAATTAAAGAAATATCTTATGAAAATAAACACTAGCTTTAACAATAAAGTTAACATGTTTTTGTTTCTAGTTCAATTGAAAACCAAAAAAGGCAGTTTCAGTCTATTTAAATCAACTGTTTAATATTATTCAAATTTATTTTTGGTTTATTTGACTAACGTGGCGTGTTGGAAGTGGGTCGCCCATATGTTAACGGATTAAAGTTATTTTTCTGTTATAAATTAAAATTAAACGGGAATCGTGTCTGAAAGCTCGGAGCTCAGAGGTAATTTACTAAAAGGCGATCTAATCCTTCGAAGTCGCGAAGATGTATGAAAGCACACGATCCGGCTGCTGTGCTCAACGCTAAAGCTCAATCGAGAGTTTCACCAATCGAAACGGAACGTGACATAATAATAATAATGTCGTTGGAGAAGCTGCGATGTAAACAAACGGCGCAGCGTATACGTCTCCCTTTGCCAAATATGCGGAGACGTAAAAATATTGACGAGATTATTTGCGACATTATTGCGCTTTGAGTATGCGGTTCATAAATGATGGATACCATAAAATATGTTCTATTAAACGAGTAGTAAGTGACTTGATTTTTTTATTAAAATAAAATCTTATAGTTTGTAGTATAAATTAGGATGAATTTAGAAGACTGGTGAAGTAAAGTTATTTTAAGCGAAGTGCAGAAAGTTATTATAATAAAAAATAATTTTGGAAGGTAAAAGCTTAGAACTAATTACACATATAATTTAGTATTTGGAAAAAATAATAAGCAACTAATAGTCTATATTAGTGTTTCTCTGTTGCTGTTTTTTTTATAAATTACAAACTGTTGTTTAATAAAATTCACTAATAAGTAAGTTTTTAATTTATATCATTATTAATCTAATTCTTAAATCAATGAATATAATTTTAATGTCTTACGTTTTTTTAATTGAATATTATTTAACATTAATATACACAAATTTATAGATTAAGTATTTTTTTACCATTTTATATTATTATCGTTTGCTTATATTTCAACTTATTTTATTTTTACTCCCTAAAGTTTGCTTTGGCCCCCGGTTGAGTACCGCTGGTCTATGTTACGATTAATGCACTATTAAAATTATTCTAATTGTGTATAAAAAATACTCTGAAATATGTAATTGAACGCAACAAATATATTTTTTTCATCCAATCAGTCCAGATACTCTGTTATCATTCACCCGTACATGTACCATAAACGCTTCTAATAACAATGGGCCCATTTCCTCAGAGCGTTGGTTCTCATTATCAGACGTTGTTTGCATAGCTTTGATTGTTCCACAATGAGCCTTTGTTGTTGCCATGGTATAAGGGCGGTCTTGCCTACATTCACATGTGGTAAACACTGAATAAATTGTTAAGATGGTGCCAAGATTCGACAACCTAGCTTTCAGCTTAAAACGGTATATACTATATCGTGCACTCGCTAGAACTTTAACAAAAGCTCATGTACCCGCAAGATTAGCTTGAGCTTACATTATAAGTAATTCACTTTAGAATCAGCAAGGTTTTAGTTTGAAATTCCCTTGAGTGATCGATTGTATGGTAAAGTTTTTTAAATTTTAATGTAGAGTTTAAGTACACGTAGCACAGCATAAAAAAGCAGTGAAATACATATATCAGAATAATATTTTTTTAAATTTTATCTCTTAAAAAAGTATTAATTTACTAATTGATTATTTGTTCTTTTTTATAAAATTTAAATAATTCCGTCAATCAATAAACATATTTATTAAAACAATTAAATTATAAAGTAATGGCAAAAAATAAGAGACTGAAATTAAAAACATTGAATAATAAATTAACCTACGTTTTTGCATTAAAATAAAAAAATAAAAAAACGACTTTTAAATGTACGTTGACGACACAGCTGTTTTGATTTTGATGATTTCAAATTCTAGAGAAAAGACAATTATTGACTTCACTTCTAAAATTTCTCAAGAATTCTCGAGAAATTTTGATGAATGAAAAAATGTATGTAATGTAGTAAAGTATTGCAGATACATTATTACAAGTTATTCTTAAAATATCCCTTTAAAAACACATGCCATCTAAATTAAAATCAAACATTTCTCTTTAATTGCCCGTTAAATTTCGAGCTTAGCTCAGAATTAAAATTTTTCAATTGTTTTAAAAACAATTTTAGGCCCCTTTAACTGTCAATATTAATCGTGGGACAATCGTTAATAACAGCTGTTGCTACTTTACAAAAGCAAAATAAAAAAACTTTTTTAAATTTTTGAGAAAGAAAAATAGCCCTAAATTGTTTTGCATTTTTCCGATTCCCGTGCGTAATTTCTTCTTATCACCAAAGCAAAGATAAAACCGCCGGACGGTTATAGTTATAAAAAATCGCAAAAAATGTTGGTCATTTAATTACTTTTGATCTGCCAAAAAAGTATGCACATTTTAAAACATCTGTCACGAACATCTTCAGAATTTTTTTTAATCTAAGTGTCTTCTTTTATTAATTAAGCAAAATAAGGCAAGTTCAACTGTTAAAAAAATTTAAAAAATAATTTGTTGTTCCCAGACTCTTACCTTACAATTTATTAAAACCTTACAAGAAGTATGAATATTAGGCATGAACCCCTCTTTACTTATACAGTGTTATACAAATGTCAGTGGTTGTAAACCTTTTAAAATTTATTTTTATATGATTAAATTTCTCTATTAAATTTCTCGAAAAATTTATATAAATGAAAATTCTCGATCTGACATTTCAATAAAATACTAGCCGTTATAACTATATAAATTTTTCATAAGTTTAAATTTAGTTATAAGAATCTTAACAAAACCTAATTAATTATTTTATTAAAAGGAAGACTAAAATAAACCGAATGATATAAAATAACATTAGTCCTAAACTTTCATATAAAATCATCCAATAAAAATAATATCCAACACACTTTTTTACACTATGGCTAAAAAAATCATAGTTGATTTTTAATACCAACAAATTAAGAACATTGTCATAAATATACCGAAAAATACTATAAAAATAGCATCTGTGATTAACTTAAATTTAAGTATAAACATTTCCTTCTATTTATTTTACAATCTATGTTTTCATAATGAGCGAACGTCTAATTATATTTTCTCCTTCCCTTGGTAAATAAACTTCAGTGGAATCTTCCGTTCCATATCCTATTTATTTTTAATATATTTGTGGTTTAGTTTTGTTAGTAATGCTATTTTACAATATGTTATTTTGATAATTAAAGTTGTAAAGGTATATTAGACTTCTTTAGGTCTAATTTTACAGCAGATATTTTACAATGCAGTTCTTAATCAAATTGACAGAATTGCTAATTTATATAAATATTTTATTATTTTTTAAGTTATATTGGTATGTAATTACTTATCCTTCTGATCCATATTGCAGGGTCATTAGGATCATGGAATTAGTTTGGAAATCGATTTACAACCCAGGGTGATTATTTCAAAAATTAGAAGGGCGTTCGCCCTCTGGAGGTCTTTCAGCTAAAGGGTTTACTTTGTGTCCCCGCTGTGCCGGGTTCAATTTATAGCCACAGAATAGTCCAGTGCGAACTTCGTCCCTTTGGCACTTGAGCCAAATTAATATGCAGAGGTCGTAGGTCACTCCACGAACCTGTCGTTTTATAATTCAAAGAGCGTCCCCTGTCAAATATTGTCATTTGTCCATGACCGACAAATGTAGTCAATTTTAGACGATTGAAATTATTTTAAATTCATATTTATATAATGTTTTTGTCCAGCATCTATCAAGATGATTTTATAAAAAAATAATAGATAATATTATTATATATTAATATTCTCATAGTAAATTAATTATTAAAGTTACATTTTGATTTGCTAATTTTAATTTAAGAGACAATATTTATAAAAAATGTTTTAACACTTCATTTTTAAAATAAAAATCTCTATATGAACAATATTTTTATATAAAATAAGTCTGAGATCATAATCACTTGTACTTTAAAATAAAATAAAAATAAGCTATTTAGGGAAATTCTGAAACAAGACAATTTATTTATGCAAACGAGAAGAGAGAGAGTCGCTGCAGTTTGTCGTTTTATTTTCCTCGTGAAAATAATGAATTCAGGAGCAAGAATCCCACGAGATCTGCTATTTTGAGAGATTGTGCAAATTTACAATGAACGTACATAATACATATGGTACATAATGATTTTATGATATCAAACAGAATCTAATAATAAAGGAAGATGACATATCGAATATTGAAAACCAAAACCACTTTTCATAATTTGCGAGAGAGTTTCCACACCCGAAAGCTGACATTATCCCACCTTAAGCCTTGAGAAAGTGGAAATCTTCGCCAGAGCCATGAATACATATTTAATCTCTTCAAATTCTCATCTAACATATCTTACGTACGTGAAACAATATTCGAAATTGTACCTGGAGTAGTATCCTTATTTACGTGTTTGTCTTACGTTACGCAAATATTACACTTAAGACACATCTGATATAAGATATGTCTTAAATTATAACACAATATTACCAAAAAGCTATTGAATTTTTTTGCAGTACAATGAGTAATATTAGACGCATCGCATGAATAAATAAAAGAGCATAACTAAAGCAGATTGAAATATTTTAGTGTAGCGTTATTGCCTCGTGAATGTTTAATATAGAGATGAAATATTTTTCGATAGTGAAATAGGAAAAGAATCTTCAATATGGAAACGTCATGAATATTGAAACATGAGTTATTTCTCGTGTTTGCGTTTTCAATTCGCTAAGCGGCATTTCAAAAATACAATATGTCCTACAATACGCGACATTCTTCTTTGCTCGCGAGGCAAACGAGAAGCGAAAGTAAAATATGGAAGTATATACATTAAAAAAATATTGTATGAGTATAACTGACTAATGCACGCGTGTTAAACGTCAAAATAACAATTATTATTATGATGTATTGCTTCGCTCTCGCTTGAATGAGTGTAGAAATAAGGCGAAAGCTGTGTATTAAAAGTTATGCAAAACAATACGTCGCTACATTACGACTTTATTGCAGAAAAACGGAAAATGGGTCAGAGACAATAGAAAAAAAATTTGAAGCTTTCGTTGATCATAAAAATAGTGTATTATAATTTATTAAATTTTTTAATCTAGGATTTAAAATAACTTATAAAATACATTTAAACCATCGAAACTTTTCAAACGCTATTTTTTCAGTCGCGTCAGGTAAAATGCTTCTGAATTTTTCTGAAAAGTCAAATTTTCTCGTGCTCGTTGTAATAATGAAACTTTGACCGGCTGGCTGCTGGGAAAGCAGCGTTAAGCTTCGCTGGGAATTACGCTTAATTAAGATATTCGCACGTAATTAACCTTTTTAGGCAATTTCTCAGGTCGACGAGGAGACGTCGCCTTGCTATTATGGCACCGTTTGTGTAACGAGACAAACCTGAGAAAATTTTCAGATCACGGACGTCCCTGGACGGCGCTCGATTTAATCAGACTCACCCCTAAACGCATTTGGGTCTTCTTTGCCATTAACTTGAGGATTTATCTGTTATGGAGAATTCAAATTTCAAGTTACGCTTATTTTATTTTTTACTGATAATAAAATATTGTAATGGTTTTCTGGAACTTAATTTAATTATTATTGATTTTTTAGCGAATCAAAACGTTATTGATTTTAATTTAAACGTTAGGTAAAAAAATAGTAAGGTTTAGATTTTTCGTGCTTTTGATGTAATGAATCATGCAAAATTTAATGCTTTATGCTATTTTTTGTTTTATTATTTTCTTGCAATATTAATAAAAAAAATTACTGCAAAACGCGAAAGACAATTAAGTACAAAAAATCTAATTCATTTTTAATGTTCCGTTCATCGATAATAAAATCATTCTATTTTTACATCTCCCCAATAAAAGTTTCTTTGATTTTTTATTTCATTTAGCTGTCTAGCCACTTTATGACGTCCATAATTTGTAATGTACGCTATTTATTTGCGAATCCCAATAAAACTGCTGTTTTGCATAAAAAAAATAAAATGGTATATCAATGTGTTCAAATTTGTTATGACAATGAGCAATTTCTAATAAAAATTACATGCTCAATTATTCACATTAGTTTCCCCAAATAAGTAGATAATGTTTCTTTAAGAATTACCTAAATTTCATTCTTTTTCAATTGATTTTTATTTTTACTAATAATTAAGGATACAAATAATTTATTTTATTGATTTAAAGTAAAGTTAAAAAATAAAATACAATCGTTAGGGTAGTATTATTTATATTTATTCACATTATCTACTTCTTTCAGCGATGCTCGTGTGCCATTATGCTGGTATTAAAGTGCAATTTATCAAGCTTTTGAGAATACACGTCTAATTCAGCTACTAACTCTTCATTTGTATTAAATCTCTTTCCAACAAAAAATGTTTTTAGTTAAATGAACATAGGTCTGGTGAATAAATGTCATTAAAAATTCACACTGAAAAGTAAGCGAATATATTTCGTCTAATATTTGTGTTAAAGAATGGGCTGAAAAGTTATCGATATTCATTTTTATTTTAAAATTAAAAAAAAAATCAATTATTTATTTTTCGGGTTTTGCAGTCGAAGAGGTGTGACTTTGCAGCTAAAAAATAGGCCAGAATAGCTAGTCCATTCAATCAAATACAATTAATTTGTATCAACACAGAGAAATAGTATCGAGTTGTATATCACAAAATAAATGCTGGGATTTGTATGATCCGCTGACTAACAGATGGAAATGTTGGTAGGCCAATTACATCGCTTACTTATTCAATTAACGAAATATGTTCACGTCTTTAAGGGATTCAAGATATTCAAAGAATATATCATAATAGCGGTTTTTATGCAGGAAAGACGCATTGTATGCAAAAAAAGGTAGTTTTTCTAGCGCTTACGAGTGGTTAATATGCTAGCAGGTATGTTTCCAACTATTTAGTACACTGCCATAGCGCGATTTTAATTCTTTTGACGTGGATTTTTGACTTCTAAAAAGGGAAAATTGTTTTTTGCGCTCTCCTATTGAACGAAATTGGATTTAGATATGCTTTATTCGATACTCCTTTATAATATTGTTATAAAAATCCTAACATGAACGCTTGATAATCGAGTGTCTTCACTGCGATGGCACGATTTTATTGCTTTTGACCTGGACTAGTAATTCACTAGATGGCAACACTAAGCAGCAAAAAAACACGATTAATTATCAGATAAATATTATGAGTATAATTTTTAATGCCGAATGTTTAGCATTAAATATGATTTCAGAAAATATGTCGCAACGGTGGCTAATTTTCATATTTATGTATAGCATAGAACTCGTACCTTTTATTATTTATTCAATAAACTATAATACAATGTTAAAAAATATTGATATAAAATGCTATTTTTGTCATTTACTGACATAAATTACATACTACTTCACAAGAGTTTTTAATGAACGTGGTTTCTGATTTTCTTGAGAAATTAATCTAACATGCAATTTTGTATTAATTGTTTATTTGTTGAAATTTCTGCCAACCTTTTATTTTAGAGTCAATTTTTTTTAACTTAATTTTAAAAAAGCAACATTTATTTCCGGATTACCTTATATTAAAATAAAATTATATAAATTCCTTATTACTAAGAAATGCTTTTAAGAAATGTTTTCCACAATTTACAAATACTTCTGTTTCATGATCTAGAAACTGAACACAAGCTTTAAGTCGTTCAACGAGAGCGAACGAAAAGCAGCCTCAACATCACAAACGTCGCAGGAATGCTCTTCAGCTGAAATAACAAGCCGTGTAACGTTTTAATTAATGGCTCCAGTTTTGAGAACGGCGAGCTATGTGCTATTTACAATTGTCACGAATTAAATTTAATTGCGTTTCTCAATCGGGCGAAAGCACATCCGGAATCGTATGATGTATGTTTCGCATGCGTTCAACGTGTGAAGTTTTCAAACTGAAACGACCTGTTAATTGTATACGGTGCACCTCAATAATATAGTGTCACTTCATATCCCATGTGACAAATTGAATGGAATTTGGGTACGATTTTTTATCTAGTGAAATATTTAAGCTATTTTTAACTCCATAAATGTATATAAAACAAAACGTACTTAAATGTGGAAAAACGAGTGAATTAATTTATATACACACATGCAAAAAATACGCATTCAACCCAAAAACAGAATTGATATTTTTAATAAGGTATTACGTAAGAATAAGTGAAATAAATTATTACGGTTCAGATAGAAAGATACGGCTAACAATGTCTCAAGGTCAAGTAATCTGGTGTGCTTCTTATATTCCGAACTGGAAGGTATACAGTATAGACAGTGGATTATAAAACTGTTCATTGCTTTGATGAAACAGCACATGTGCTCAAATTTTGACTGCAACTTCATGAATATAGTTCTATATAATTGATAAATATAGATTTATGCTGTAGTGTGCGTAAAAGAAACTTGTTATTAAAAAAAACGTTAAACATAAAATGATAATTTGTTCTAATAATCAGTAAACTTGAGGTTTTTAAAATTATGTTAAAAGTATTAAATTTTTTTTTGTAGACTAAAAAATAAACTATGATAATTTTAGCTTTGTACATAATTCGTAATTTATTGTGGATCAGAGTAATGAGATAGATTTAAAACTCTTGTTCATATATTTGGTGGGAAAAATGTGAGAAGAATAATTAGAAATAGGGAGAGCATATTTATAATATATAAATTATGTAAATATATTATATATAAATATTGCCGGAAATATCAGTTTTTTAGCAAAAATTGATCTTCGGTACACCTGTATTACAAAATGAAATACATTATACTCCCCGATAACACGGTAAATTGGGGACGTGCTATTTGGGTGTCCGTTGCTTTATATGTGATTCGTATGTACATATTGCAAAAAATGCATGAGTATTTTGTAGTCCCCTAACTACACTCACCCGAATAGCACGTTTCCAATTTACCGTGTTATTGGAGGGTCTAATATACCAATAGTACAGAATATATGTTTATATTTTTTTTGAAATTCATGCATTTTTTGTTGTTGAAAATGATATATTTACGGCTTAAAACTAATTACAAAAACAATTCCTATATTGCTTGAAAGCAAAAGAGTATAAATATATAATGCTCATTGTGGGTATGTTTTTTGGGGTGGGATATAAAAGTAGAATAATATTTTCTCTTTAAGTCCTAGAGGCCCGAAATATCGGCCCACCCTATGCTATGCCTAAAACTCCACCGGCTAGTACTTCGGCATAAATTAAAAAAGTAATTCAACATGTTTGATATTTTTGTATTTTAAAAGGAATATATTTACTTTATTTTAAACAAATATAACGGTACCTAACAGTTTCTAGTTATTTCGTTATGGAACAGAGATTTTATGATAGGGATGGCTGGCTAAGTCAAAGCAAAAACAGGTAATGCATACACGATAGCACTTGTAAAAATACTGGTATTACCGGTATAAGTGTTTCTTTTCTTGGTAATACCGGTATTATTAAAATTTAATATTCAATGTAATTAATTGTCGAAAATGTTTGATAATACAAGTTCCTGGATTTTTTTTGCAATTATAGTTAATTGTATTATAAGTGTATTTTTGATTTTAATATTTTTTTAATTGCAAAATAAATTAATAATATGTTATAGCATTTTCTATGATCAACATTTTTATCAACCCTAGTTCGTTACAGTTATACGAAAACGAATCAAAATACTATGATATTTTTATCTAACCTTTTCTGTCTCACAATAATTGCGATTGAAATATATTGATTTTTATAGCAAATTCTCACAAAGGCATTTACATAAATATATAAAAGGATAAGTTTAAATGTGTTTTGTATGTACGTGAGACCACGCGCGTGGGGATCAACATAAATCATCTTATCTTCGGTATTGAACTGAAGTGTTTTCGGATATCCTTAGATAGCGACGGAAGCTTAACATAAGCCACTTTGAATTTTCACGAAAATGCCTTATCGTTATGTTTTTATTTTCAAAAGGGCAACCGAAAAGGACGACAGAAAAAACTATGACCGTCTTGAAGGTCTAAACTTTAGGCGGCTTTGTCTTTGTGTGTGTCGGCCGTTGCTTACTTAAAGCCTCCGCCTTTATCATCAACCCCATGGGAGACTTTCGAGAAGTACATCGATATTAAACCGGACGAGGTGAAGTTTGATTATGAGGTTGCTCTGAGAAAGTTTCTCGAGACGTTACCTAAGGCCCGTTGCGGGATTCACCGCTGAGAAAGTCTCTATGGGATTTCTGGTGAAATGCTTCGGTGTCAGAATAGGTCACTTTTCAGACAATGCTAAAAAGCGACAGGGAAACAAAATAAAAATAAATTGTTCAACCTCATTTTGAAAACAATTCATGGGAAAATATATTTTTTTGTTATTTATTATTTTTATTAATAATAAAAAAATATTCACCATTAAAAAGACGGTATAAAAAATATATTCTGTGTCACATATCACAAAAATACACTACTTAACTGCAGATCTGAAGATACTAGACGATTTAAACGATTTATATCACTTGACATACTGATAAGAATAATAATAATATAATAATAATAAATATTTTAAATAGTAAATATTGTAAATTAGTACAGTGAACACTCGATTTACGAGTGACTTGAGATGCAAGCAATATTTTTTCTTTCATATTTGACTCGACATATGAGCAAAAAATCATATTGCGTAACTTAAAAATTAACTTTGACATTTTATTTTTCTCTACTGAGATGAATAATGGCATTTCAATTTATTTCAATATGAAAAATTGATTTGACATACGAGTAATTTGAGTTACGGATTCCGTCACAGAACGAATTAAACTCGTAAGTCAAGGCACCACTCTATAGGCAAATAAATAAGTTTAATGTAAAATAAATATGGAGATGTTTTATTTACATGGCAATATTGTAATTAAAAAAATATATTTAATTCTACATATATAAATAAATTGTAAGTAAATAAAAAAAATGTGATTTATTGTGTCATTAAAAAAACGGCATTAATAATTGTTAAGTTGATATCAATGAAGAGTATAAACCGTTAAAATGTATTTTAAACATTTTAAACAATATACATATACATCTATTGAAGGATGTAAGTGGATTAAATGTTTAATGGATAAGTTCCGATGACGGAAAATTGATTCTGGGAACAAGTCTTTTGTGCTTACAACTTTTCGAGAGTAAAAGCGTATCGCAAATATTTCCGTAATTTAATTGGTTTCGATTCACTTAATAACATAGAATACTCTTCCAATATTAAATTATTATTTAAGTAATTTAAATTGTGATTTAATAGCATATTTTAAATAATAATTATTTTTATTAAAAAGAGTAAACAATTCGGCTGGATCGCTTAATCAATGCTTCGACGTAACTTTTTAATATAAGTTAAACGATTTGTTTTAAAAGTAAAATTCTGATCTCGATTGTTGGTTTATTCAATGGTTTATTTCGAGAGGAAACAATAATAGAAGGTCCCGCTCAAGGCGGATGAAACGTCAATATGATTTTGACCTACGCAAAGAAAAAATATTATGCTAATTATTTTTCTGGCAGGTGGCCATTTTTAAACTTTTTTTATCGGCGGTGTATTTTTTTTAGGATTCGTTAGAATCTGAAAAATTATTTTATCATTGGGCCGTATCTCAAATCATTGGCGACAATCTCACGTAGCTAATTAGACGAATTATGAAGTATGCACAAGCTAGCATAAAAAAAAAAAATGCGCTTTATGAAATGCTTGGATGGTTGAGAAAATTAAAATATTTTAGGATATTTTGATAATAATTTTTTTGTGTTCATATTTTATGTAATCAATACTTTCTATATATATATATCTGCGTTTCTATAATATTAAACGCACTTTAAAAAGTATCTGTATTTGTTATATATATTTTTATTTAAATGTAGTTTTCTTTAATTGACTTCAATAAAAAAACGCTATTATTTTGTAAATAATACATTCAAATATATAATAAATAGTAAGAAACACTTCTGATAACCATACGAATGCATTACACAAAAAATATAAAATGTCTACCACAAAATTAATTTCAATACATGGGTATTAGAATATAACTTTCTTAATACAATATATACATACTCACAAGTCAGTAAGTTTTGAGTGATACAAATGTAGTGAATTAAATTCAATAAAAATTAAGATCTAAAAATTAAAATTAAGATCTAAAAAAAATATTTTTGTATTTAACCCATTAACAGCTCATTGACTAAAGTTGAGTGGCGAGAAAATCAAAAGGAAAGGAATGTTTCGACGCAGATTGACAAAAAGTGAAAGTATATAAAATATTACAACATCGTAATACAAAAAGCAATACAGAAACCTATAGGGTATATGCAAAGAAGGAAAGACGAGAAAAATACACGTTGACGGAAATATTAAATCTTGGAGCGTAAGCAACTGGAGAAGAACTTTCAATTCGCTCCATAAGAGCAGAACGTTTTACTAAAAAGTAAATAGAGACCGAAAATAATTGAAACCGAGAACGACAGCGTGTATAAATAAAGACAGAGAAATCAACAGCGATAAACCTTAAATTTTAAACAGAAGGTCTAAACATTTTGATAAAATGTTGAACTATAGATCAGGGCGAAAAATATGAGGTGGGACCAAGAGTGAATGTTCCTAGTATTAAGTAAGTATAAATGGCCTTGAATAAATTTAAAAACAAAAAATCGTGAAGGAGTGGATACATTTCAGCGGAATTGCTTAAATATGGTGGTTCCTAATTACTTCACGCACTATATAACATAATATAAAATAAATTTAAATCAGAAATCACGCGATCAGATTGAGACATGTAATGATTGTAAATTTAATTATTTTATTGAAATATACTTTTACTATAATTTTTTCCGCTAGTTGTGTGCATCAGTTCTCGAGATGTTTTATCAAACTGTTGCTGGTAAAATTGTCTAGCGTTGTAAAATGATTTCTCTGTTAATGGGCGACATTTTTTTCTAAAAATCGTATGGTCGTATTTTATGTCGAATATGACGTTACCTTTTAGTGATATCATTTGGTCGTCTCCACTTGAAATTTCTATGAAATGTGTAAATTTTGCAGCATTGTTTTTTGCATATATATTTTTTGAGTTAATATAATAAGTTTGGACTGTATTTATAAAAGTAAATATCGGTTCTTAGTGTCATATATTATTTCGTAGATATTGCTTTTTTATTATTTATTTATAATTGTTTGCGTTTTAGCCAAACATTAAAAAGGTAAATAAAAAATTTATCCACTTCTCTATGAATTAATTCTAATACTACACATACAGTTTGTAAACATTTTGCTATAATGTATAAGCAAAAAGTGTTTATATGGTTATTTTTATTGGACAATACTTGTTTTTTTATATAAATTCAACGGAAAAAGTACAAAAGTTTAAGTCGTAGCTGGTCGTTGCATATGCCTTAATTTTGTCTCAACAACGAATCAAGATCGCTTTGTATAGAATAAAATTTAATTTGCACGAATATTTTTTAAAGGTTTACAACCATTGCCCTTTTGATAACCCTGCATAAGTAAAGGGTGGTTCATGCTTAATATGCATACGTTTTGGAAAATTTTAATAGCGGTCTGAAAATGACAAAAAATTGTTTACAAGTTCTTAACACTTGAACTCGCCTTAGTTTTGCTTAATTAATAAAAGAAGACACTCAGATAAATTTTTCCGAAGGTGTTCGTGACAGATGTTTGAAAATATCCATACTTTCTCGGAAGATTAAAAGTATTTGAATGACCAACTATTTTTTGCGATTTTCTATTACTCTAACCGGCCGGCGGTTTTAGCTTTGCTGTGGTGATCTAAGAACCCGCTACGATAAAAATAAATTATGTATGGAATCGGCAGAATGCAAAACGATTTCGGACTATTTTTCTTTTTTGATAATCTTAAAGGTATTTTTATATTATTTCTGTAAAGTAGCAACAGCTGTTGCTATTTCACAAAATATTAACAATTGTCCCACGATTATTATTGACAGCCGAAGGGATCTTTATTTTTTTTAAAACAATTGGAAAAAATAAATTCTGAGCTAAGCTCGAAATTTTAATGGGCAATTAAAGAGAAATTATATAATCGAAGAAACTAGATATTTATGTCAATAATTAAATATTTGCAAAATCCTGAATCTTTTACCAGTTAAAAAAAGAAATACTTTTTTAGTTATTCTTCAAAAGTAGATGTATGTAAAATGGGGAAAGAAATTATTCGCAAATTATTTAATGACTCGATTAAATAATGTATCATTGGCGCAACAATTAAAGAACGAAATTTCATTCAGCCTTACGGAGAATAGTGTAAGAAAACCAACATCTTACGGATTGATAAAGATAGAATTTAAAATATTTTAATAGACGGGTAAGAGAACAAATAATTTATAGTGTTGATTAAATCAACAACAGAGAAATTTTTGCATGACTGAAATTTTTTTAACAAAAAAAAGCTTGGATGTTCGATTTTACTTTAAATAGCATGTGTTTTTTAAAAGGTTATTTTAAGAATAATATGTAATATATTTTTATTCGTCAAAATCTTTCGAGAATTTTTATATCTCGAGAAAATAGAATGCCTAGGCTTCTGACAACTCTACCTTTTAGTATCGGAAAGCGCCATATTGTGCCAATTTCCTGACCTTATTTGCCAACATATTATTTCTACAATCTTAGTGGAATTTTTTGGTTAGAGATATTTGTACTAAAAAAATCTGAATCACCTTTGAGAGCAAGTAGAGGTTTTTTCTACACGTGTACGACGTCTGCAATAAATATAGATGCTCAGCTTTGTTATCAAGAACGCGTTCCATTTTGACGATCCGTCAGTTATGATTCTTAAGTTCACAGCATTCTTGAATCAGGATCTGTAACATTGAATTTTTATATAACCAAATACTTCATTACAATCGAAAAAATGCAGAAAAGGTTCTTAACATACATTTATATGAGAATATTTGTTTATTATACTTTTTGGTAACCTAGCGCCGTTTTTCAGGAGCATTGGGAAACGACTCACAGAAACTTGTTTGTTGCTAAGCATTTTTTTAAATTACTGAAGGGTGCTGTTAACAATCAAATTATTCTCGAGGAGTTTTAGATTCTTTACAGAACGAGCTAAGAATCACGATTGCGTCCTCTTCCGATGCCCGTTAGAGCCAGGACGTTCACACTAGCCGACTTGTCAATGGCTGTCGCCATCTGGCTCGTTAATACACTGGATTTGCACATTGATATATATTTGTATGCCACGGACGTTTTACGAAGCTCTATCGAGTGCTACGAGCTTCCTTTCGCAAAAATATGTACCTATATTTAGTAATCTTCTAAAATGCAATATGCAAATTTTTGTCACTGATCAATTCGTAGATTTATTAAACGCTCTCTCTTGAAAAAATCATTTTGAATGTTTTGTTTTTGGCTGTCATGGTAATGGATCGATGTTTGGCTACAGCTTTAGTCGGTTAGATTTTTGAAGTTAACGTATTGTCGTTGGGTCAAATATCCGTGGAGCTTTTTTGCTTGTATTTTTGCAACCATCTTGCAACTAGTGCATAAGGACCAAGAGATTCTTAATGCTGCCTAATGGCAAAAGATAAATAGTAAAGTGCCAGAGTAGAGGACAAACCTGCATATGTGACATCTGTGATTGAAATTGCTTTAAATTGATGAAGTACCAAATGCAAATATAAACAACGCACCAAAAGAAAAGGTAAATCTGCGCGTCAAATAAAATTAATTTTACCGAATATTTTTTTGTGTTTGTTGGGGTATCAAAGGGCAAGTCAAAATTAACTTGAAATTACTTTAAGGCAACCGTACAATAATAGCTGATCTTTACAGAATCAATTAAGTATTTTTATTAATTAAAAATAAAATAAATGTTTTCCGCTAATCAAGTCTCAACATACTGTAGCCGCGAAATCCGTCCTGTGGTAAAATGCTACGTGTAAAAAAACAATCCTTTTCCTAAAAAAGCAAAAGATCCAATCGTGGCGATGCACAATTATCGTTTTGGCTAAAACGTGTCGAGCTGCGACCGGATACTTTTTTCTGAAAAAAAATCTCTTCTCACGCCACCGGCGATTTATTATCGGTTATTCTTCACATACTTTTTTTATTTGGCGATTAGTAAGAAATAGAAATGGACGCCGTAAATTTTCCATTTTTTCCCAGCCAGCGCGAGCCGGGCAATAAAATAAATTGAAAAATTAAAATTAAATCGAGTGAGCAAAAGGGGAAGACACCGCACCGCGCCTGGCGCGCTTTGCTCGATTGCTCTTTGATGTTTTTTTCTTCTTTTTCGCTGATACATAATTTAACTCGGGATATAATTCAAAAACACAACGGAGTGCTCCATTATTATGACGTCTAAAAATGAAGCGATCCTGCCCTCGAAGCGATTTCTGTGGAAAAATATTTTTTTCTAATTGCCGCTTTCATAATAAAGGTTAAAAATATACAAAACAGATAAGCGATCTTTTATTTTATTATGAATTCATTTTCTGAATAAAATTGTTCCATTGTTAATTAGCTTCAGAAATCTAAATATAGGGAGAGCGAAATACTAACAGAATATACCAGGGATAATGAAACTTTTATTTGGATTGTGAGTTCAATGTGTTCCTTCATGTGTTTTACTTTTTCCTCATTGGTTTTCCTGGTAAAACCTTCCATTCTACCACGAAAATCTACTCCGAAATTTTGTTGCATTGAGAGCACGGTCCACTCTTCCTTTAGATATATTAAATGTAACTAAAAAAAATTTTCGCGTACTTCAATTTTTGCTTCTTTGGTAAATAAATAATATGTAAAACTGCAAATCCCTTGGGTTCACCTGTAATTTGTCGGTCGCATTATTCTATTAGCATATTTCTGTGTAAAACCATTAGTCTGTAAGACTCAAAATTTTATAAAATTTTGTTTCCTCGTAACTTTCAAAATCAACAAATAATTAATATCATTGTCCAAAATAAATTACTAGTGAAAAATGTACACTGTTTGTACACAAATTGGTGATCTACAACGTGATTATTCACAAAGTTCCCTACAAAGATATTTTTTTATTTTTTTGTGCTTACATTAATATTTTTTTTTTTAAATAATTGAGTTTATATTAAAAAAAATAAAATTGTTAAAATTATCATACATTAATACATCCTAAAAAATATTTTTCAGATTAAATTAAAATAAATAATTAAATAATGCGCTTGACATTATAATTATTGGACCACGTACTAAACTAATTATACTATATTGATAATAAAAAGCAAAAACAAATATTTTAAGAAAGAATATTAGGGCTTGGGATTTGGGAAAAACCTTATTTTGTGTAAAATTTTTTTAATATTGGCAGTAAATAGTTTTTGAATACATCAATAATGTCTATATCCGTACTGGGATGTCTGTGCTAATTTGCCGTAAGCTTCACTGGTTGTGATTTTAGGGTTGAACTACTGTGTATTTTCAAATAGTGTGGGAAATATGAAAATGATACGGTGTACCGATATATACATGAATTGACGAAAAAATAGGAGATGATCAAATTTTTGACAAATAAAGAATAATTTGTGCGGCTAGAATCTCGTTTTTATATTATAAAACTGTTTTATTGTTGCATATGCATTGCGTCGCAATATTTATGTAAGACATGCAATAGTAGTATTTTTGTGTTTCATTACTTGTATACAGAAACAGTTTTCTTTAGTTTTTTTTGTTTGCACAACATTATTGAAACCGCGTTGGTCTCCTATAAATATATCATATTATGTACTTTATTGCTATCTTAATTTATTTTCGGCAGTCCGATAAAATGCTGTTTTTTGTATGACTTGTACGTGCATAAAAATAAATAGTTTATATCGCACCTTAAATAATTTACTAACAATATTATGATTCAGGGTGATCGGCACAAAATATAAATTTTCTTTGACTTATAGAGTCTTAAAAATATTTTTTTGTCTTTAAAATTGGTTTAAATAATAATATACAGTACCATTTGAATTAGCTTTAACCTATCTTGTCGAAAAAAACTCACTACAAAACTCTTGTTGTTTTGCTATTTTAGAAAATATACTCGCTACAGTAACAGACATAATTACTTAAATAAAATTAATTTAAAAACCCTGTTTCAGTTTTAAAAATAAGAAAAATTATGCGGCAACTATTTTAGGCTACTATTCTTTCTTTATGTTCCTAAATTTACTGCCTAAATTCGCACTGCCACCTCTCAATCACTCTATAACATATTTATAGTGCTGCTTTCAATTTACAGGGCAATAGATCAATAATAAATAAGGTCCAGACGTGATATTAATTAAAATAAACATTAAGGCCCATATAAGATTTGCACCCAGGTCTTTCAGGTTTTTGTATCTCTGGTTTATCATATTGGTATATACAATAGTTAAAATAAAAAAAATAGTTGCATTAGTGTTCAAGAGATGTATCTTTTATATATGTTCGTTTCACTATCCTATTCCGATATAGAAATCAATGAAAAATCACTATACTAATTCGTTTCCTAAAACAAATTACACCCTTATATAATATGTATATTATTAATTATGGTGCCAGGTGCGTGTTATAGAGGATAATATTTTTTTATGACCTAATTGGATTTCATAAACCCACACGTGATTAGTCCAAGCTAATTTAGCATGAGCATATTAAAGACTTATTAAAGACTTTAACATGTTCAGAAAAGTAATATCAATTCCCTTGGGAACCAGTGACTGAAACCTAAAAGACATTTTTTGTTATTTTGTTGAATACGTATAAGATAATCTCGATGAGCTAAGATAAGTCATTATTAGAACTAGCTTGATTTTAATTATATTTTTTATCTCATTTGAGATTTTGATTCGGAAAATTTATTAAATTTATTTATTACAGATGAAGTTTCCGGAATTTTCCTATTCTCACGAATAAATATTGTTATGAATATATCTAATAAAAATTGAGTAAGCTGTAATAGAAGTTTATAATCAATAAAATAAATGTCACTGATTTATTAACCCTTTGAACTCGTATTTTTTTTTTGGTTGGGGTAGTGCCAGCTCGTATTTAATTTCAAGATTTTTTATAAGTTCAATTTTTGGAAGTAAAAATGAAATAAAACATGTTTTGACTAATCTTTTTACAAATTAAAATTAATACAGCGAAAGGTGGATAGTTTGTCAGTATTTTAGTTAAAAAAAAATTAATTAAATATTTAAAATACATTATAATTTTAATACTTTAATCGGAAAATAACTTTTTATATTGTACTTTTTTAAATAACTTGTAAAACGATAACCATGAAACTTAGAAAAGAATAATTTATTAAAATGTGTTCACGAAGAATTGTACTTACTATTCACAAAAAAAAAAAATGACATAGTATTAGGTATATATAGTATAGGAAGGTAAATGTAATGATGTTTTTAGATGATTTTTCGTCCATCGCAATCAAATGCGCGGCAAAACAAATAAATTAATTATTTAAAAAACAGCTGAGTGTTGTACCGGCAGGGGTTTATAACCATTAAGAAATTTGTAAATAGCTAGATGTCATATGAATTCTAAATAATTAAAATATTGGACTGATTGTATTTTTTTGCACCTATCGTTTATTATCTTGCGCAATACGCTTATTATCTTGCGCATCGCGCTCGTTCTATAGCGTTTAGCGCTCATAACATCGATCAAAAATTTGCGTTCATACAAAAAAATAATGGTTACAATATAATTTAATCAAGATTAAAATTACAAAGAGTACAAGTTTTTTACTTGTTGTTTTTTTTTCTTAGTAAAACCTTAGTTTTTAGTTTTTTTTAATTGTTGTTTTTTCTTGGTAAATAGTTAATACATTCCCATTAACAAGTTTTACACTTTTTAGAAAATCAAATTACAATAAACGTATTATAAAAAATAAATAAATATACTGTTAGTTAAATAAAACATATAATAACATAATAACGTTTTAAAACATATTTAATACGAAAAATTGTTATGCACCTTACAATAAATAAAACACAAACAATATGCACATCAGCACATATGTTTTAAGCAAAAGGATACATTTTGACGATTTAACCAATGATTTTTAAAAGAAAATTTAACACTTTTGACGCTAAGTTGCCGATAATGAGATTCCGAATAAAGTAAAGCGAAGGTCCATATATAAAGGAAAATGTAGATTAAGAAATATGGTTCTAGGACACTAACCACCTGGAAATATACCCCTTGGACAATAACCCCCCTGGACATTTTCCACCGTGCAAATAACCCCCTGACAATTAACCCATCATGCAAATAGCCCCCCTGACAATTAATCCCCGCCACGTATAAATATAATACAGATATTACTTAACACGTCTCGTGACGCTCTATTATACTTAATAAAACATATACTGATGCCATTACCAAAGTTTAGCTGTATTATACATACATATGTATCTAGCCTAATAATATTTTTTATTTTTTTTAATACTCTTTATAACAATTTTGCTCGCACCGGTCACCGGTACAAAATATACAATACGTATACTTTCTTCGTAAGTGTGTTGGTTTTATTGATATTTTAAAAATTCTGTATTTTGCTGAATGAAATAAATTAGTATTGATATTGATTATTCGTATTAAACATTATTTTATTAAAATAATGACCATTTATTATAGATAATAACAACTTATATAAAATACTTATCTCTATTAATCGTCAGGGGGGTTATTTACACGGGGGGTTAATTTTCAGGGGGCTATTTGTCAGGGGGTTATTTGCACAGGGGATTATTTGTACGAGGGGTTAATGTCCAGGGGAGTTTTGATGGAGATATATGTCCAGGGGGTATTTGTCCTGCGTTTACGTGCACTTAGGATAGGAATATTTAAGATACGAAAAAGAAGGCCAAATTAAATTAGATATTTTTTAATATATTCACTGTCTATGCCAGAGGTCAGAAAATTACGGCCAAATCCAGCCCTCTGCTTATTTTAATCCGGCCTGCAAGTAATTGATAGATTTGACATATAAAAAAATCTAACAATCTAACAATCGAGTTAAGGAGCTAGCTATGTATCACCTTATAAGGTGCTCCTATTGCTTTGTATTTCACCGTGACGTTATGAACTTTAAATTTGACAGCATCTTCAGTGCCCACGTAACGCCTTTTGCAATAGATTTGTTCGTTTACCAGTTTTTCGGCGAGAACAGTTGCTAAAAGATAAGCACATTGTGTGTAACATCAATAGACAACTAAATAGCAGTTTTTTTAACTCAATTCAGTGGTTTTAAATTATTTTCGATTAACACCATTGCTTTTGCATGGCTCTCTAAGTCAAAATATTACATGTAGCCTTTGCCAAATAGTTAATATTTTGTATAAGTAAAGGGTTATGTATAAATAGTAGCAGTATTTATCCATTTTTAAAGGCTTCTGCAAACAGTAAGTTACTAAATAAGTTACTGGTTTGCACTAAATTATTTATTCAAGCAGTCAATGCTATGTTAAAGTGACAAAAAAAATAGTTTTGATGAATAGTTTGCATGGAACTACTACAAATGAAAATATTAATAATAAAGTTGAAAAACGTTAACAAAGAACATTTTAAAGTGAATTTCGAATAAAATGTGTAACATCTGATGGTGGTAAAATTAAAAGCAGAACAAGTATAAGCTTTTTTAGAAAAAATATGATTTTTGTAAAAATGCACTATTCACCAACAGGTACTATAGAAAACATTTAAATTTATTGTGTATTATTAAAACAATTGTAATAACCGTAAACTTTATTAACTATCATGAACTTAACCGTCATCAGTTCTGTGACTATTTTTTTATCATAATATAAGCCGTATATTTCGACTTTCTCTACCATACAGTAGTCCAATGGCCCAGTCATGGTATAGGTTGACTAAGATTTTTTAAATCATAGGAGCGATTAAAATTTTTTTCAACGAAAAACCACGCCCTCAGCTATTATTATCTGAAATTAAATAGATTTGAGAATTAGCCTTTGCTGCAGATATCATGAGATTTCTTAACAGATTAAACTTAAAGCTAAAAACAAAAACAGTGCTTATATTTAATATTTACACAACATTTGAATATTTGAGAGAAATGATAAAGCTCATTTTAATTTTGCTTCCTGGCCCGCTGAACTTAAAATATTTACAATCTGGTCCTTCACAAAAAAGGTTTGCCGACCCCTGGTCTATGGTGTTACACGAGCAAAATAACCTTGTCTATATTCTTCAGTCATATGTTTTACAGAGAGACATTCAAAGCGCGTCATGGCGATTTTACAACTTTATATTTAGATTGTCTTGTATAACCGGTAGTCCTTAAGCCGTTGAACTGATATCCTAGAGACTATCGGTTCAGGTCCCCGCAGCAAACTAAACATTTTAATATTAAGAATGCGCTATTATTAAAATTAAGCCCTAACTGCTAAGCGACATCTATTGATTGTAAGCTGTAATTATAGTTAACAATATATAATAGATATCACTAATTTACAAACCGTGTTTTAAATCTTATTCAATTAAACGTGTAAGTGTTGATTATGTTGTGCATAAACGACTTTTAACAATAGTTTTTCAATGACGCATATTTGAGTCATCCACCTTTAGAGTGTAAATAATAAGTAATAAATTTATATAAGTACAATACAATCCTAAAACTTACTGAAAAAAACATGTTTTACAAGACTTTTAACCCTTTCACCGCGGATGACTTCTATAGGTGTCATCAAGAAAATCGCCAGTACTCATTGGACATTTAAAGGTGCCGTAAGCATTTGAGCCTAATAAAATGGCATTTAAGTATAATTTAAGGCTATAAATCAATTATTTGATCCATAATATTTTTAAAAATATGGCATGAATAGGTGTCCCCACATATTAACAAATTTCGAAATGGCGCCCAAAAATATCAGCTGTGGTGATAATCTAAATGCAATCGGGGCCAGGCCTCACCTAATTTTTTTGTACATAAAAAAAATTAGATAGGGCCGGTAAAGTTTTATTATATTTTGTGAAAATGATCAAATTTTATATTTAGACAAATATTCTACAAGTTTTTCGTATGTATTTGCCCATTTGAGGCAGAAATGATAAATATTACATTGTTTTTTTGTGGGGATCTGTTTTGGATTGGCAGGCGTTCTTACACCTAGAACGAACCAGCGTAGCTTGGCCTCGTGGCTTTATTTTTGAATTTTTAAGTATTGAATTTATTAAAACAGTTTTTAAAAATATAATTATAATTGATCGTAAAAAATGATTACATTAAAAGAATATCCTAAAACTTAAAACTTTAAATACTTGTACAAGATTTAAAATTGGTAGAAATAGTCTTAGCATAAACGCATACTATTACTGTCACAGTAATAATATATTATTATATCATCATTCGTAATTATATGGATAATTTTTAAAAGAAAATCAATATATGTATTTATAAATAATTAAAACACAGATTACTAATTCTGTTTTACATAATTTAGCTATTTACTAGCTCGAAAATATATTAAATGTGTCGAGACTAATATTATCGTTTGAGTTGAGTACCCAGGTCGATAGTTGTCAATCGCTCATTTTACTAGTGCGAGCGAGTAAGCGAGCTCTGCTAGCATAACGGCATCTCGCTCTTTTTTCCGTCTTAAAAATTTTATTTTTATTTCATAACAGACACACAATATAAAGTAATAATTATGCACAATTAGAGCATATGATCCCGTTTCATCCCATATCATAAAAATATAGATGCCCTTAGAAGGAAAAAATCAGTTTTAAAGCATTAATTGACAACCTAAATCTGTCAAGTCTAGCGCGATGCCGTCCTAACAGCGCGCGCTTTGACCATGTTCCGATGAAAAATTTTACAATAAACTTACACTTGTAAATTTAAGATTATTGAGTTATTTGCATAAGTTAAAAATTCAATATTACTGAAATGTGTTTAACAGAAGTCTTTTTACTATTAATAAATTTAAATTTTCAAAATTTGCTTGAACACAAAGCCAATAAATGCATTCAAAGTTTTGTCGACATATTGTCGACGTTCGAGTACAACGCTTAAAATACGATGTCGACACATAGTCGACTTACGAGCGCAAAGGGTTAACATTGATTTCATTCTGGTGTCCCTTTATTTACTTAGTAATTGTGATTGCATTTAGCAATGGAATATTTATTTTTAATTAATATGCGTTTGAATTTTATTTGTAATATGAAACTCAAATTATTGCCCAAAAAATAAATTTAATAAAAAGGTTGACTAGTTATACTTCAGAGAACTACAATTTATTTATTTAATCATGCCATATGAAAAACAATTCTTTTTTAGTGATAGGTAATTTATTCAATTAAAATCCCAAATGACGTTCGAAGTAAATATAATTTGATAATTTCAATATTGTATTACAAATTATAGATACTACAATAATTTATTGCAGTCTTAAAAAAATATATTAAGCAAAGCGAATAAGTACAATGTAATTATTTAAAAAATTTAAATTATATCTTTAAAAATAAAATGAAAATGTTTTGCAAATATTGAACTTTTTAAAAGATCACTGTTTATATAAATATGGTGACAGACCTTTTGGCTCTATGATCCTAGGAGTGTCTTGCTATCAAAAAGGTAGTTTTGGTTAAGTTATCTAAGATATTTTCACGTGAATTTTCCTCGGCGTTTTTAATATATCCGCAAGTTCGTTCAGTAAAATATATAGAGTTTGGGTAAACGCCGAGTTGCCTCTCAACAGTCATACAACATAAATATTAAATAAATGTGTGTATGTATGTATCATATACATGTATAAAATATGGCACTATATCTGTACTGTATTTTAATAAGCGAACTCGGAAACGTACGCGGTGAAAAGTGGAATTCATAATAAAAATGCGTAAAGGTGAATTTGATTCTAAAATTCAGACACGGTAAGGAGATAAAAAATTTTTCATTACATAAATGCCTTAAACAAAATAAGCAATAGGTGTCAAAAACTTGCCAGAGTATAACCCTTATATATTTTTTAAAGTAAAGTAATAAACTGTATTATTTATTTTATTTTTTTTATAGTTATTAGCATTATGCTTTTATAAAATAAATGCTTTGCAGTCTGTGTCGGACTGCAAAGCATTTATTTTATAAGGGCAAGTGTCGGAGAAAGATTATTGAGTTTTAAAAACATATTCAAAAGTTAAACATAAATATTAAAAAAAAATCATGCTGTGCAGTCTTTATTTAATTAAATCACTAAAATCTTAATGTGTTTCGATAGTTTATTTTAAAAAATTGCAGCTATTAAGTAAATTATCTAAAAAATTTACACTACACGACAAAATAAACCTTAACTTGTATATATATTTATATGTTAAAGCTAGATAAAAACGCGATTCAAAAAATAACTCATTTGAACTTTTAATCATATTTTATCAGATAGTTGAAACTAAAAGTTTAGAAGATAATAGGGTTTTTTAAACAAGGCTACAAAAATGTATTATTTTTTTGTTTTGGGGCAAAGTAAGTAGGTCAACAATTTGTCATGCTTTGTTGATATTATTATTACACAAAGCAATTATTATTTAGTAAAAAATGATCTAGTAAAATAGCGTTGTGCATAAAGTCTAATGTGTTCATGAAAAGCCTTTTTATATGATTGATAACCAACATCTATGGCGACTCTTAAGCAGGTAAATTTTGTTCAAATGGATCGAAGACATATTCATACCCATTTGAAACATTTTTAGACCTTTGATTAAAATTGCATCTTGTGCAAGCTTTTGTTTAGTATCTTTAGTGGTGGTCAGCTCTAATGACTTAATGGCCGTTAATCATTGTATTGTCTGTTTTTATTAATTATTTCTTTTTACATGACATAAAAACAATCTTTATTATTTTTGATAAAATGCTTTAATTTTGCATTTTTGATTAAAAAGAATAGTATGGTTATTTAGAAAATCCATTTTAAATATAATTATCAATGTTTAAAATCTCTGCAAAATTCCATTTATTGATTGTTTTTAGATTTGTTTTATATCTAGTGCTTTTATATTTGACTATTTTTATGATTTCACTCTGAGGAATTTTTAAAATATATGATATTAAGTAAATAAACGTGTCATTCCTTGAGTTGTCACTTTTTTTGGATTGACATATAATAACTTAGCACTTGAAACCTGCAAATATTTGGAAAGTTTAGTAACAATTTATTGGTATTAAATATGTATATAAATATGTTACAGTGAAGTTATGTTTTAGCTGACGTTTGAACGCGATAGGCGAGTGGTATAAGTCGCGGACTATTGACCTGAAAGACCGAAGTTCGAATCCTATACGGAAAATATTGTTTTTATTGTCTTGGAAATTGAAAATATAGATATAGATATATTATAGTTATGATTCCGATCGATCATCACATATTAGGTTTACCTAGTTTATCCTTATCTCGCGGATTAAAATCGTAACGATTAATTAAAAATTCTAGTTAGGTCGTACATATTAAATATTGTAATTTTTTTGTAATAATGTATTTTATAAAAAATAAATAAATCATATCTGAATACATTTTGATCGGTAGATATATGTTAAAATGTAATTAACTAAAAGACGCTAGTGAAATAATATGCTGCTGTAAAATGTCTATGAATCTAAATTTTACAGTTACTAAATGTCCATTGCTGTTTTAATCCAAACTTAAGCGAACTAACCAAATTCAACTAGACCTATTTAAAGTTAATACTAGAGAATATATAAATATTTTGTAGTAGAAATATTCGTCAGAATTATTAAATATTTTATCTAGGATAAAAAAATGTTAGGTGTACTTTTTTGCGCATGTTGGCACATATTTAGATTTCCTGTCTTTTTATCAAGAATAATCATTTGCTAACACTTAATGCCAGCTGATGGGTAAGTACGCCCTTCAAAGATCCTGCAAATAATGGTGCCAGGGCGTACAACCTCGCTCTCTTTCCGATATCCTTTCCGGAGACGGATAATGGTCCTTTTGTTTGTGCGAAATATGAAAAATCCATTGTATGGAAACGACAAAGGGTACCAAACGAGACGAGTCTCGATTTAGAGATCGCAATTTGTATATTCGAAAGTGCATTGCCACAACAGTGTTCTATGGTTTGAAATGAACGTCTGAGCACAAGTCTGCAGGATACAGATGGATAAATGAGAAGCAACAGGATTTACATAAGACATACTTTTAAAGTGGGTCACTGAGAACCGTGTATGGAACATTTCCAGCAGCTCTTTGAAGTACTAGTTTTTCTTAAAAATACAGTTTCAAAAGCGCTGAATGATCTGATGAGGTAACGTTTTCCAAGAAGTCCAAACGAGGCATTGCCAAGGTGGCTTGTGGCCAAACTGATTTATGGCGGATTAAGTGCTTGAAATAATATATTAATACATACATTAAAAGAACTAGAAATTAAATTATACGTTGCGTAAAACCATACCTCATTTTCAGATTTACAACACAATAATATATATTTATATATATATCTCAAAATACTTTTTAATTATTTATTAACGTGGCCATTAATGTGGTTTTCAATATAACACCGCATACCCATCTAGTTTATTGAGGAAGCTCGTTTTTTTCGGAAAGGTCTCGGGAGAGTTACACAAGTCAAGATGTTCTTGCACTCATCGCGCCGAACCAAGTTCGGATGTTTATTTGGATAAGTCTAAATCCGGCACTAGTCCCTTCTGGATGTTCCTATGAACCAATTTCGAAGCTCGGGTTTTATTGTGTTTCGGAATGTCTTGGAGAATATTTTTGGGTGAACGTCCTCTCGGATGAATTATTGGACCACGCTCCGTTGCGAGTTTTCTTCTTCTCTTTCGGTGTATCACGGAAGATTAGTCCTGCAGCAGCAAACTTTCATAAACACGTCCCCCTGGGATGTTATGCGTTGAAAATAAACGTATTATAATGGCGACAATGAAATTGTGCTTTAATATGTTTAGCGTGCAGCGAAAACAGATGTGAAACAGTAAAGTCGAACAGAGATTTCTGCAATTTTTGTATCATTTCAAGTGAAATTATTGTGAAGAAGCTTTCGAGCGTATTAATTAATTCTCTCTTTAGCTATAGTGATAAAAACAGACTTATAGTGACTTGAGAAAAACTATAAATAAACTATCGTACTATATAGTTTAATTTACGATGATGATAAGCATATTTTTACAATTATATTTCAATAATGTTGTGATTTGGTTCAGTCGCAAATTAAAATTAAAATAATAATTAAAATTGTTCGTGGTTTGAAGTATATGAAAATAGGTAAATTATAATTTAACTATTAAAATAAATATATAATAATAAATAGTGAGTAAATGATATTTTTTATAAAAAAAACACGTATCCGTGTATAATGTATAAAGTAGTTCTTCTTAACAATAATTTCTTAAGAATTTCTCAGAATGAATGTTAAATCAATATATTTCATTTCTCGAGAGTTTTCATAAATAAATTTGTACGAATATTTTTAAATGTTTTACAACCGCCATAAAATAGGGTGGGTCTGTGCCAGGTGCTTGAAATTACGCATACCTACACGGAAGCCTTTAATAAAGATAGGAAGTATTTGAACAGCAAACAATATTCTCTAGTACTTAAATCGGTTTAATCTTTGCCTTAGTTTAAGTACTACGTCACTAATCTGATAAGAAAAAATCGCTCCGCGTGGAAATCGGCAGATTGAAAAAAGTTATGAGGGTTTAATTGTGCTTTTTAAAAAAATATTTCAAGAATAATGTAGAATTTTTTTTTATATTTTATTAATATGAATAATATTAATAACATGTTAAAATATTATTTAAATAAAAATTGCTCTTGGCTACTAAAGCAGATTATGTGCGGTTGCTTTAAAGAATATTTAAATGAACGTGTTACCTCTTTTTAAGGTGACATATCTCTTTTTTATTACGCGCACTTTAAAAGTTAAAGTTTTAAAATGTTTCTCAAGGCGGTGTGCTATTTTAACAAAAAATACTTATTTTTTTAATAAGTGCGCTGTAATACGTGCCAAATTGTCATTTTTATGATGTAATTGAAAATTACACAAATTTTTCATAAATAAATATAGTCAGACGCAGTGTTAGCTCTTGCTAAATTGTTTGAAATAATTATTCATTAAGACGTCTTCAATTACTATTTTTTTATCTTTCACCAAAACAGTTCATATTAAATATTTTTAAAAATATTATTGCGTAAAATAAGCGAGTATCAAATAAAGAATATCTAAGCTGAATTTTGACCATTAGGAGAGCGCAAAAAAATTATCATTTCTCAGAAGTCAAAAATCCACGTCAAAAGCAATAAAACCGTTGCAGTGGAAACGCTCATTATCGAGTTTCTCGATTATTGTTGATAAAACAATATTTTTTCTTGGTACAGCAGCCCATTTTGTCGTGAACTAAGGCAAATTTTTTTTTCTATGTTTGCTTTAACGCATATATATTACATCTCAGATACTTGTTTAAGAATTTTTCTGCAGTTGAGATGTGTTTTTCAAGTTTAATAAAAGCCACACAAAGTTCAAAAATTGATCTTCATAAAAGCCATGATATTTCAGGTTAATATTAATAATTTCATCTACTACTATAAATAATGATTAAAGAAATTTATTTAATGCAAATTTACAGTGTTTTTTATGATTATGTTATATTATAATACGCAAAATGAAAATATTACTTGCAATATTTAATATTGTGTATTTCGTTTTATTTTCGGTATGTTACAAATAACTAATGCTGTTTTATTATTAAATTTCTGGGAAGCATATTGTATGAAAAATTGATGTTTATAAAATGTATTTTCAATGTACTAAAACTCTTGTTTTCATTATGATTTTAGTAAATTAAAAAAATATATATATTCATCAACTTTTATACCAAATTTAATATTGGGAGTTATTGAATTTTGAGATGATTTATAGCGTTTCGCACCAATGTGCGCTAGTTCAAACAATCATTAGTGAATGGGGCACATTTTTACAAAATTTCAGATAGACGATCCTTGCAATGAAATTCTAGTTGTAAATTTTAAATATTGAGATAAAATATCAAAGTGTAAAAATACAGATTTTTATGTTTATTACAAGAGCCATTCAAGATCACAGCGTCTTAACTAAGAAAAATGTAACTACCACAAGTTTCGCGTCTCTGTACTTAGTGCGCTATTAAAATCTTCTTAAAAATAGCTAGTTTCGAACGTAAATCACCCCACGTACGTGAAACAACGTACCGCAGCTATAAACGTAAGCTTTGTAATACATATCTACGTTGAGACGTACCACGCCGTGACCCGAAAGCACACAGATGATTTACACCCTTGGCATATTTTCAGTCTTAAATGCAACCACTTTGGGGGTGAACTTATGGCTACGAATCTTCCGTGGATAATTCCCTTCTCTTCCAACCCCTTCTGTCTGAACTGGCTGCTCCTTTGCCATTATTCTTCCTTCGCATCGACTGCAAAGACGGTGAAATAATGAGAGGTACACAGCGAGATAAAACGGTGCTTCTACGTACCTACCCTCTTTGGTTTTAAGATTAATTAAACGGAAAGATTTATAGATTGTGTGCAATTTGGAATAATAAAATGACTTCTATATGAAAGATTGTTTCGTTTGAATTGATTAATATCGTAACTTAACAATATATTATATCGTTGAGATATACTTTAGTCTTAAGAAACATAATACAAAAATATGATTAGATTTGTATATTCACAATAATTATTTATTATTTTGAAATAGAACTTTTTGATTGAGATTGATCATGAATTCCACTTCAATTTTTGACCAGAGCGATGAATCTATGAACAGTTACTAAATACGAGTTGCTTAGTTTAATTAAATTAAAATTATAAAACAATAATTAATATTTATTTTACTTTTAAATCAACACTCATTTAATGTCCTGAGTAGCTGTAAATTATTTTTATGTACAATAGAGAAAAGATAAACTTTTTTTGCCAGATCTTAAATATGTTTAGGCTTGGCGAGCTGAAAAGCAAAACCAAAATGACCCTAAAAACATGACTTTCATTTTTTAAAATGCATTGTAAGTTTTATATATAAGTTTACAGACTGTGCTATTTCGACATTGTATGTACTTGTAAGTGTTGATTGTTATCTAACAAAAAACATACATTTACAGATCATATTCATATACAGAACATATTCATAAAAACTATACGGTTTTTATAAAAATATTGTTGGGTCTTATTCTTAAAACGCATGTTATTAACTGTAACCAAAATGATTATCTATTAACAAGGAAACAATGATGAACCACACAAAAATCACACAAATAACACGCAAATGTTCTTACTGTAAATATTCTCTATCTTAAAATAATATTTATATGATAAATCACTGGATTCATAAGAATCTCGTTGCAGTATACGACCTTGGATGATGCCCATCAAGCAGATGTCGCTTTCTAAAGGCGTACACTTATTTCGCTGTTCTACGAATCGAGTGCATCTATTGGCTGGATGATAGCTGCATAATTGTGTGTAAAAATATTTATCTACTAGTGAAAATGTATTCTGATATAATTTTACTGAAATGACATATTTTAAAAAATATTTTCGAGATAGATTCGAGACTGTTTTGTCTAGATTTTTTTTAGGAATATGCTCATGAAACTGAATGTATCATTTATTTATATTTCTACATTAAATCTACATAAAAATCTATTATACAATCTATAAAAACATTAAATTTATATTATAAATTTCAGCCGGTGCTGTTGTTGATTTTACGTTACTTCTTCGCTTCTTCCTTAGGTATTCGATCTGTATTTTCAGATCGAATATTTAAATTTACTGCTACTGATTTACATTCGTTGAATATTTTCTCTCATGTCTAATATTTTTTAAGCGACCCTAAAGCAATAAAGTCAACAATAATTTGCAAACAAATTATAACACAAATGTAGCCGCGTCAAAAAAATACAATCTGTCCTGTCAAATAATAATGTTTATTGTGAAACTACCAGCTATAAATTGGGTGCTTTTGAAGGCAATGTTCCAAACTAAAGAAACTTATATCTAAAATACATCAGTATATAGGTACGTCTCGAACAACTGTAGTTTAGTTCAGATTCATTATTTGAGTTGGTTTTTACTTTTTTTATATTCTTGCCATGATTTTTGCTATGAGTTAAGCCCCTCAAGGAGAACGGGCCTTGGGAATTTGTCTCCTTCCTCATTAAATTTTGCTACTTTTGTTTAAAATCATTGTGATTCATTTTGTTAAATCAGTAAGGTTATAATGGTCGTATTTTATTAAATAAATATTTATCTTCAAACGAAGCACAGTACCACATTTCTCAAATTCAAAAAAAAATCGCGTGAAATTTTGCCATCACTCAGCACTTCAGCTTTCTCGGAAATTCTTTCACCAATCACTTTGTGATTTACGACGTGAAAGGAAATTTTGAAAAATCTCTTAGATGGATACGCAGGCAGCTTTTTACTCGTGTTTCGTCCGCATTGTTTGCACGTATTTCCAGATATAAATAGCAAACGCTCAATAATCTATAAGAGCGCGGAGTCATAAGCGCGAGTCGCTTTGTGGATATGCAATTCGATCCACTAGAGTACACGTAGAGCAAAAGAGCAAACATTGAAATCCTCGAGACCCAACGACGACGGTGGACTTGTGCCAAATTGACCATCAAGTGGACTTGTACCGGGAGCGATAAATATGCCTCAAAGTTGCCACCAGTCAAATTATGTATATATAACGCTAAGAAAACATTGTTAGGACTCGGTTGTGTATTGAGATTGCGCTATCAAGACGTTAGTTTAAGAAAAAATAGATTTATGACAAGTGTTATTGTTTCGAGGTGCAACAATGTGTACGTGGGAAGTGAATACACGTTAAAATATCAAGAGAGAAAAATGCAGTTTTGGAATTTTAATATCAATACAGTTGCTCTCATTGTTATGTGTAAGTTTATTTAAAATTATTGGGTATTTAATTTATTTATAATAAAAATAGAGCAATGTATATAAACACACTTATTTTATAAAAAAAGTAGCTAATAAAAGACATACTTTTAATAAACATTTGCGTTACTGAATTTAAAATTAAAATAAGATTGTGAAAAGCAATGTAAACTTTAATAACATATTTTGTGTTTTGCACATTAGAAAAAGTCACTATTAATCGTGTTAACAAAGTGCTTTAAGAATAAGTCTTCTAGAGATTTGTATTTATATAAAACGCATATGAAACCCTTTATTGGTAGAAATTGCCACAGACATTCGAAAACGTAAACAAAACTCTCAAATAATAAAAACGTGAACCATACATATTAATCAATGTGGTTAATAATTTTATAACCGTTTGTCACGCATGTCTTTATCCAAACGCGCAATTGAGAAATTTTATGGCATTGCATCATAAATACAATAAATTCATTTATTGACTGCCACCCTTTAGAGATACACACATGCCAGAAGCTGTTTAAGTACAATATGGTGCGGAGATTAAACATACAGTCCAATTAGTCGTTTCTGGCTTAAGGCCGAAGGAGTGTGACTTTTTACGTTAACAGTTTATTTTTTATTAAGTACAGTTTAACATAGTAAATAAATAGTCTCTAGTTATATTTCGTAAAATAAGTGTTAGTTGAGATGTTGAGATTGCCATGTCCTCCGTCAATGTGACAAAGTGTCACATTTTTTATTCTCTTGATTCAAGGCAGCTCTGGCGAATCACAGATGAGGGTGTTGGTGGGACAACTGCGTCGCTTGACCATTCCATTCCATTTACGCCTTGAAGTAAAACTACAAGATAAAACTTGCAAAAGTAGGTAATTACAAGGGGTTTGATAATAGTGGTTTTTACGCAGGTTAGATGCACTGTGTTTCGCGCATCATTTACGAAAAAAGAGTAGTTTTTACGGTGTTTACGAGTAGTTAACATACCTCGAGATGGATGCAGGTAGTCCATATTTTTTTTAAAATTATTACGCAATTGTTCACCGCTGAGTTATCTCTTATAATGTTAGGTGTTTTGTTAAAACGTGTTGGTTATTTTCTAATCATAAGTTTAAAATGTTCCTTTAGAGTGTTAATGTTTTGAGTGTTAAGATCAAGTCGGAAAGTCATCCCTTTTGGGTTTCTAACTCTAAAGGGTTTGACTTTGAAGCCAGTAAAACACAGGTGAAAACTAGTGAGAATTGTATTTAGTTTATACAACATGTATCGCAAGTTACTATGATTAGCGAGATCATTATTTTCCGAGCAATGGTGTATAAGCCGGCGGAGGGATGATGTCAGTGAAAGATCCTCAGAGTTCTGATTGGTGTGACAGCGACAGTATAGCGGAGGTTGATCCCTTTCTGCTGCGGTGCTCGTATGGTGGAACATTTTCAATAACTTAAAAATATTTTAAAGTTATTGAAAATGTTAATTTTATTATTAGATGACAATAATATAATTATATGCCTTGTTAATTAAATGATAATAAAATATATTTTTAGGTCATTGAATGAGAAAACTAGTGAATAAAAAACTTATGGAAGTAATTTCCAAAAATGATGATCAAGTAAATATTTTTTGTTATTACTATTTTTTAAATGCACATTTCAGATAGTCAAACAATTTAAAATATCGTCGATAAAAAAAGTTTGAAAACATTATCAAAAAAATACATAAATGCCAAGAAGACGTCGGGATATGACCTAATAAGCGGCAGTAATAAAATATTTGCCGGTGAAAGTCATCAGATTAATGATCATCCTATTCACTTTAGTAATTAAATAAAAGTACTTTTAAACCCAATGGAACGTTGCTCAAATTATAATTTTACTAAAACCAGGAAAATAGCACGACGATATTGACTCCTATATTAATGTATTTGTTAAAGTTACATACATATATTCATCTCATAATACCATATACCTTCTATAAGTACAATATCAGGAAATTGACAATAGTTCAACGACTCCATTATATCATATACACCATTAAACATGTTTGTGTTCATATGATAAATGCGCCATGTCCTTGTCACGATTGGGTGCACTCCAAGTGCCATGACGTCTGGTCAAAGTCTGACTTTGATCGCGTCGTTTCAGGCATTTCTGTCAATTATATTGCTGCCGAGTATCGAGTATCCTCACTTCCTGATAATGAATCTATCATCCTTACCGCCACTTGCTCTCTGAGAGAGAGAATACAGCTATTACGGATATATTTAGATCCTTTACGAGCTACCACTTCCTCGACGCTCGTTATCAGATTTGGCTAACATCTACGTTTTTGTCTATAAATATATTTATATACAGCACATACAAAACGTGGACAATCAATCTTTTCACTCGACTGAGGCGGACATGTGTTTCGCAAATTAGTAAAGTCGAATGGTTGCTGTGTTTTATAGATGTGATAGATTTGATTTTACTATGAGTGGCACCATAACCGATTGCGTTATGTTTATTAGAATAATATTTATACAATAATTTTCAAACAATCTTAATAAAAAAATGTACGGATTTTTTATTTATTTTAATGTACTTCCAGATATTGTCTGATGTAATCAAATTGTATCTTATGTATCTGTTTTGTATGTAAGATCAGTAATAATAAAGGTAATTTTTTAATTGTAATCTTGACCGATTACTTCAAATAAGAATATCATAAATTAATTTAATTATAAAATCACCCAAATAAATAAAGTCAATGGTGATTTTTAAATCAAATATAAATTTAATATGAAATAAATAATAAAATAGTTGGTTTATTACAAATGTATTAAAATAGGAAAGTACAGGACCTTTTTTTAAAAAGTATATAGACGCGAACGTCTTATTAAATTCACATTCGATTACGAATTTATACTAGCCATACTTTTACTCTGCTTACAACTTATAAGTAACCAGAATTCAACTGAACTTGCAGTAAGCGGAGCTACACCGAGATCGACCGAAACGATCCCAAAAAAAAACAACAAAGCAAAAGCTTCCCACTTCATATCCGACTAGGTTAAATTACAAATTAATTCGGAATAAACCAATTTTTAGAGACTTTAAAACTTTGTAACCCCAACAAGGCTACAATATAATAATTGCACGAATTTTACTGGAATTTAAAAATATTACCAATAGAAATTAACACGCGATTTTAAGGTTTTACAGTTTTAATGATAATTTCAAGTTTTTTATTTAATTAATTAAAACAAGATGGTTTCGCGTGATTTGAGAATACTTTATTTTATAATATTAAACTAATAATAATATTTTATGAGTTTTTTCTTTCATACATATTTTATTTTTTATTTTACTTGCAATTTTTTTTTTTTTGTATTGTTTTTTGACCATTGTGATGCATTGGGGAAATCTGTCACTATGGTCTTAATTTTATTTAAATATATAATTCGTATCATATATTTTGATAAAGTACATAAAATAATATTTAAATTGAAACATATTAAAGTTATTTAATTTGATACTCATTATAATTGTTTTATAATTCATAAAGCCCTTTAAAAAATTATAAATTTTTTTTGACACAAATTAATTCATTAAATTCCTGAAATTTAAGATCAAACCAAAACGGAATGTTTTGATTTATGTATATTTTTCTCTTTACCACAAATCGTTTTTTTTTTTGACATAGTTGCTATTTGTCTTAAGTCGGTAATGTCAATGATAATCGTACACTTATATATTTCACGGAATAAATTAATTAGTAGCATTAGTTTATGCCAGATAAGAAGTATCTAGAAAACAAAAACATCATTAGTAATATAATCCAGATGTTGTAAATTGTCAAAGTGTACTTTTATATTATTTCATTTTTATTTTAATTCTCCTAAGCTTATTAACTTATATTGCAGACTTCAAATAAATAAACGTTTCAATATCTAATGAAATAAAGTAATACATATATGTTAATATATTATTTATAATATTGTAGGATCACGAAAATATTTTTAAGAATATCAATATTAGCTTAGTAAGTAGTTATTTACACTCATTATGCAAATTATGCAAATAAAAGACATTTTTTATTTAATTTATTTTTTTAAGTATTACAGGAATTGGATTTGGTGTTGAGGTATTCAATTTTATGTTTATTTGTATTTTTATTAAAACTAGACATAATTTTAATTAAATAATAATATTTTACATTTTTTCAGAATACGAATATAAGCTTGAAATTGTTCCTAATATCACAAATAAATAAGGCTTTAAATATGTATTTCAAAAAATTTAATTTTGCGTTGTATTCAATTTCATATTGAAACTGATTTTTATTTTGCTATTTCTCGGTTTTTAATAAAATATCTTGCGATTTTAATTTGATATTATTTTTTTTTAATTTTTAATTATCATTATCAAAAATTCGGTATTAGCATTTAAACATAAAACTTATATTTTTTAGTTATTAAGAGCCAATTTTAACCACTCTTCATTTTTCGGAGGACAGTTTTTATCTGGTTTTTAGCAGCAATTAAAGATTGTTTTTTTTATGAAACTTATTCTTTGATTGTTTGCTACATTATTCGACTCAAAACTTATTTATAAATCTCCCAGAAATTCCTAATTAAAAAACCGAAAACAAAATATCCTAATAAAATAAGTCTAATAAGAACTACTAATTATATATCATCTCGTTATATGTGACAAATAAAACAACCCACAAATAGAAATAATGCAAAAAATATACAGAATGTTATTTATGTTTCTTAAATTAACATAATTGTTAAATTAATATATTAATCTTTGTTCGGTGTATGTATGTTAATATTTTATATAAAGATACATCTTACCAATATCGAAGTCGACAAGTTGGCAGTTGTCACATTCTTCATCATGTGTTATGACAGCCTAAATGTTTTTTTATTTAGTGTTCATTAAGTTTATATGCTATAAGCACATGATTGTTTTTCTCAAAAATTAAAAACAGTGAATTTAAATAAACGAGAGATGTCTATTAAAAAAAATCTAATAAGGTAAGTTCTCGCATAAGTTGATTATAATATACTAGATAGTTTAGCTATGACTCTAAGTCAGTCTTGATGGAAACAAATGACAACTGTAAACTGCTGGCAACTCTGATTTCTTTCTATTGAATTAGATTTATACAAAGACATAAACAAATGGTTAAGTAAGACATAGATTAATTACAGTTGTAAATTAAAGTTTAAAGTTAAGACAACCTTGTGTTTTTAAGCATAAATTGGTTTTTTTATCTAAATTTATATTGATAAGTTAGCTCAATTTATTTTTGCAACTGAAAAATTAAATGTATTTTAAAGTTAAATTAAAGTATTAATAAGCGTGTAAAGTAAATATTTGCAAAAAAAAGTTGGGAAACAAATATATGCTTTATACTATTTTTGTGGATACAGATCAGTGAGTATTGACGTAGTTTTTACAATTGAAATCTATATTTATAATTTAGAAAAAAGCTAAGAAAATATTTACAATATAGATCCATTGATCTGCGTGTTGTATTAAACATCACCCCGAAAAAGATAATTAATTAATACGGTTTCGCTTAATAGATAACCTTGATACAAATCTAGAAATCTTGCGTTTGTACTTGTTACGTAGTATGTTAGTGAGTTGTCTTATCTTTTTACTATAATTCATTCTTGGCAGTGATTTTGGAAAAAATCTCTTTACAAATTTATAAATATCTTAATTTTTTTACATATGAAAAATCACATTTTAACGCGAGACAATATCGATTTGTTTCTTGAAAATAACTTTCAAGTTCAGATTTTCAGTTTTAAAAAATCACTTCGCTAACGTACAAATACAGTGTTACACGAAAACCGCTGACAGCGTTTCTCAGTTTTCTCTTCTAAACAGTCATAATAAGTTCTAATTACGCGAACAGGTGCGTTGATTTTTTATTTTCGTTCGATATTATTTATTAGCGCAAATTAGATGAGATACGTTTCGCCATCAATACGCTTTCCCGCGTGTGATATTTCATTTACGCTCCTATTTATTTGTAGAGAATTTATATTTAAGATCTATTTATTGTAGACAAAAAAAATGTGTAGTGAGAAAAAAATAAAACATTTCCAACAATGTATATAAATAGCAAAGCGTTCGGCACAGCAAAGTGTATCGTTCGTAAATTAGCTATTTGAGACTCAAATCAGGAAAGTTGTTTCATTCATTTGTGAGGTTTGATTGAAAATTAATTTGTTCGAAACCAAACAGTTTTAAAGCGGATACGTGACGTGCTTTTCAAACTGTTTTCGTTTGCGGACGTCGAGAAATTGCCGGGATATAAATAATGCATTACGAATATATCATTAGATTATATCTAAAATGTGAGATACACAAAATCATATTTATGTAATACGTACTTGACTTTTATATACTAAATTAAATTGTACCTTTACTCTTCGATATATTTTATCAATAAAAAAATATTGTAATAAAAAAAAGAATAAATTTATTATTCTGAAAAATATTTATGGTCTTATTAGTCCATTAATCATCTCAAATTTTAATTTGAATTCTGAGAGGTTTGAAGTGATTACTTGACTGGACCAGAACAGATAAATAATAATCCCCAAAAAAGTAACCTTATTTGTGAACTATACAAAACTATTAATTTAATAAAAAAAATATAATTGCTTGTTATGGAGTAACATCAGCAAAAATATTTTTATTAAATGATAAGCCATCCAAAATAATTAATAATATGCATTTTTATACTAATCATTTTATATTATCACTTGTAGGTATTTATTATATCTGATTGATTTACTCAGTTGGTACAAACTTACCCCGTTATAACGCATTGGGCTTACGCGTGTAAAGTTACGGAAAATTTAAAAACAAATAAAAATAAAATTAAATATATATCATCGGATTTATTTTTTGTGGCATATTCAAGTGTAATCTCAGTCAAGTAATATAATTAGTTACGCGTAAAAGTATAAAAATTAAAAAAAAATATTAATTCAAGAAAATATTTAAATCACTGCAATTAAAAAATATTTTTTGTCTGGATTTGTTCGCTGCAGTGCAATTTATAAAAGTTGTTTGGTAATAGCTACGTAGTTATAAAGTATTATAAATAAGATCAGTGATCGAGGTGCCGCCGGTCGTCGTCTTTTCCTCGCAGCCGCCACATTAGAATTGTCACAGCAGAGCGTCGCCTAGCTTTTACCAAATAAATCAGTTCTCTATTAAGAATATACTAAAATCGAGATAAGCGTTAATATATTGCAAAAAAAATTGTTTTATATCTCACAAGGAAAAACTAATTATTATACATTAGTACTAATTAAATTAAATTTTTGAGTAACTAATATAAATGTGTTATGAGACATTTTTAGTTGAAAAATGTTGAGCCAAGTTTTATTAATGTAAGATCATTAACAACAGCTATATATTAATAAAATAAATATATTTTTAAGTATAAAATTACGTTAGGTGTAAATTTAAGTATATTTTTCGCAAAAAAGAATTAATATATTTTTAATTTATTTTATTTATGAACATCAATAAGTTTATGTTTTATATACCAGCGCTACAGGGAAGTGTCTAATCCATCTTTTGCGAAACGCACATAAATATGGTCAGTTCCGAGTTATAAATATATGTATAAAAAATGTACTGTGATCACAAAAGTGAAATAACTGACTCAGCTACTATGAATTACGACATTATTTTAGTGTTATTAAAAATATTTTAAAGTTTGTTTTGATTAATGGAATATAAGCGTAATTTTTGTAAATTATTTATTACCCATTTAAAAATAGAATTATTCATTAAAAACAATTATATATGTTATTTTTTAATTTTATGGATGATTGTACTAAACCAGTGATTCCCATAGTAGTCTATATCGACCCCCAGGGGTCTATGATAACCTGCAAGGGGTCTACGTCAGCGAAAAAAAATTTGGGGGTCCATGAAATAAAAATGGGGGTCCACTGAAGTGGATCTCAACAACCACTGATAGTACCTATCTACTTACATTATAATCTTATAAAATACAGACATATACATTATTTATAAAAGTACATATGAAGTAAAAAAATTATTATATATGTTTATAAAATTGTGTAAGTTGTAGGATGCAGGCATTCGCTTTGTGGTCGCAATAAATTTTGAACCTGTAAAAACCTGCACATAATGATATACCACCGTGATTCTCAAAGTGGTCTATATCGACCCCTAGGTGTCGACGACGACCTGCAAGGGGTCCATGTCAGTGAAAAATAAAATTGGGGATCCATGAGATGTAAATGTGGGTGACTTTATTTTTGGCTTTCAATGAATGGAATAATCCACATACACAGATTGTAGAAATCTTTCAAAGTGAGTAGCACGATACCAGCTGTCAAAAACACATTTGAAGTTGATGAATTTGCAAAAAATCAATATCAAGCAAGCAGGGGGTCTACCCAAAACCGAAAAACATGGCAAGTGGTCTACGAGACAAAAAAGTTTAGGGACCTCTGTACTAAACTATTGAACACTTTAATTACAACTCAAAAATATTTCGTTAAAAACTGTGGAAGAAAACCCTAAATAAACTTAATTACTGTTCATATTATTCAATATTTTTATTAATTCGTAAATATTTATGTTAATATGATAAATATTTGTTTCTTGATTTTGCTTTAAAAGATATTATTAAAAACACAAAGATTATAGCTACAAGGAATTGTTTATGATTCAGTAAAAGATATGCCGGAATAGATAGAATATTGGTTTACATCGTCGCGTCGCCTAGTATTGAATTACTTAATTGAAAAAATCACTTTAAATATTTATTATTTATATTAATATAGAAGCAATGGTGAAAAACAAACCCCTTTTCCAAGAACTGCTTTATATATTGTTCAATCTACAAAATCGACCGATTTACATACATACTGCCTGCTAAGAAGGGAGGGAGGGGGGGGGTAAGGGAAAAATCATAACAAAATTAAAAATGTCTGCATATTACAATATGTTTTAAAATAATGATAGCTATTCTTATCGATATTACTATGTACTTTTAATGTAAGAAGACTGATCAAAGTATATTCAAACCAAATTTTGGTTAATAAGAGAGCAAAAAAAATTTATCACTTCTCAGAAGACAAAAATTCACGTCAAAAGCAATAGAATAGTGTTTTGCTTCCGTCGCATTGGGAACTCTCGGTCTCAGTATCCTTTAGAATAATATATTTATTGTGAAAGTACTACCTAGAAAGTGGGTGCTTTTGAAGGCAATGTTCCGCTCCTTTTATTTATTGTATAATATGTATAAAAAAAGCTTAAGGAATATACCTAAAATACATCAGTATGTAGGTACACCACAAACAACTGTAGTTTAGTTCAGATTCATTATTTGAGGTCGGTTTTTACTTTTTTTATAAATTTCTTGTTATGATTTTTTCAGAGTTAGGCCTCTCAAGAAGAACGGCCCCCTCTTCCACCCTCTCGGTAGGCCTGATTCCAGTATCTAGAACGGCTTTATATATACCCTAAATAAGTGATACTTAAATAATACAATAGAAAAAAGGTTTAATTTTACATTTAATAGGAAAAAAAAATTTACGTCATAGGATTTATATCAACTAAAGTTAAATTATCAATTGTATCAAGCATTGTTATTAAATTCTATATTTAATGTTTCAATCTATAGATTGCTTGTGATTCAAACTATGCATTAAAAACATAAAATATATTGTGAATAGAATAGACATTTGCGGTTTTATCGCAAAGTTTTCACTTTATTTCCGATGACTCACCGATTCACTAATAAAGCTTATGCGTATACACTAACCATGCCCACCAGTACGTAGGTAGACCAAACCGACGAAAGCACATAATTTTGTAATGTTCGTCTCATTATTTTTCACTCGCCTTGGTATTTATGAATGAAAGCTCGTCCGACCGACCAATTTGCCATATCTCAGTCAGGTCTATGGGTCTATGCGGCCGGTCAGGCGATTTATGCGATCCGCCAGGAATCTAGCGGCGATGCCAAAACAAACACGTCTTGTGACGCCGTTATCGCTTTCGTTAGTTTCGTTAGTGTCGTTACGATTATCGTTATGGTTATTGGGAGATAACGGCTTGTTCGGGCCAAACGGAAGACCGAGCGATTATATTCGCATATTTCACTCGCCGTTTTGTCGTAATTGGCCGTTACGCCGCTATGCAACGGCGATGATGGATGCTGGTGCTATGTTTTATAAAAATGTCTAAAATATCCAAATTCATGTGCCCAGGTGAATGATGAAAGTGATTTGAAACTTTGAAACTGCTGGCGCTTTAGTAATGGCTTTCGAAATACGTTTTACTGTGCACATATTATGAGGAAGTCAGGCGTAACGTTTCGTAAATTGTATTTGAATGCAAAAATATTATCTGTGATTGAGAGCTTTCATGAATAATAAAAAGTGTTATGGAAAATCATGATAATTCAGCTCACCCTTATTTATTTTCTTCGATCATCAACAATGAATATAAATGCCAATAGGTAGAGAAGAAAATGTATAGCTGTAGATCAAGAATTCCAATTGATACTGTTTTCGAGACAACCTAGATTAAGACTTGAAAGCTTAACGTAGTGTTATTCCAAAAGCTTCGCTAATAGTCTTCACTCTACCAAAGTAGCTCAAAAAATTGTAGATATCTAACAAGAGATATAATAGAGAATTTAGTAATACAAAATATACATAACTCATCTGCAAACAATGGTTTGGCTCACAACAATAAACATTTGATATCAGCTGATCACCCAGAATTGCACAATAACCACGCAGATTTTCTAAAACCATAAATTAGTAGCTTTTACCAAAATAACTCATTAATTTATTAGTGCATTAACTCGGAAGCAATGATAATGTTTATGTATTATAAAAGTAAAAACTCACATTTCGTCCTCGGAGTCCTTCGACGGGAATTCAAAATTTGAAGATTGTTTATTTAGATTATTCAATGTATTTTTATAATCCTAAGCACTTTATGTATATATTTTCATGTTTATAACACACCTAATTAATTTGCAATCCGATTATTTATATTCAGTCGAATCCATCAACGCACATGACTAATTAATGAAAATTACTGTCGGGTAGCAAAATTTTATTAATAAATAATATTTATTTAAACTGTTGTCATGGCATTGTCAGCCATCTTGTTTTATATTCGAATGCTAATTTTTCATTGGTCGACAACAAAAGAATACATTAACGGAAACTCGAAAGTCATCGGGCCAATTCTATTTTTATTTTTAATAATTATAATTAAATATATTTCCTTTGTTTATGTGTATTATTATACACCGTTCATACAAAGCGATATGATTTAAAAAGTAGAAAATTAAGCATATAATGTCTCATTTTAAAGCGCGCGCGTCCGTAAGTGATAGCGGCTTAGAAAAATAATATATAATAATATATAACCAAGGAATATTTAATATTAATATTATACATTAATTTCATCTGGCAAATCGGGAAAATAATAAGTTAACGATAACGATCTTTTTTAGAAATATCACATTGCACAATAATAATTTTATATTTGAGCGCCTATTATTAAAATTAAATAGCTTAGAAAATTTATTTTAACCTGATTGAATATCCTCGCCATCCTTAAATAGATTTATAATAAATTAAACTAGAATTTTAACTTTTCTCATATCATTTAATTATTTTTTTAAATCTTATGGAACGTTCCGTATTTTGTATATGTATTTTCTAGGTTAAAATGATAGCAAGTATTTTTTTTGTCAATATTCCATTATGTTTGGAAATCTGGCAAAACGTTTATTCCTGAGATTTTATATTCTAACTAAAGTTTTTCTTTTAAATGCAGAAATGCTACTAATTAAATTCTGCTGTTTTTACTTGTAAATCTAGATTCAGAAAACTTAGTTTTCACGTAAGAATGCTAATTTTAGGCAAGCAGATTTAGATGATCATTTCCTCTTTCTGCAAGAATGAATGATTTTATTCAGCAAATCTTGAAATCTTTGCAAAAACTTACTTCGGATTTACCACTTCACATCTGTGTGTAAAATCAAATCTGTAGTTTTTTGTTTTGGCATTGCATTTGAAAAGTCGCCGCTTAACATATAACATAACATTAAAAACATTACAGAATATTGAATAAGTAAGTTGAATATATTAAGGTTTAGTTTTAAATATCAGGACCAGTAATTAAATACATTTACAAAGTTTAATCTGATGAAAGACATAAATTTATACCATAAAATATTTTATACGTAATACGCGAAGTTTATATAATATCATAGATATATTCTTTGCTCGTGTTATATTAGAATTTTTATACATATTTACATAACTTATATATTTTTTGTATAAGTCATATTAAAAAAAGGTCATTGTATATAATATTTAAGTGTTTTGTATCGTTTATTTAAAACAAAAAGCTTAAGAGAAACATTACTTGAAAAATTCCCTTAAAATAAAAACTGATATATGTATATTTAATTGCATTTTAAATTATCAAAATAATAAATAAATAAATTATCGTGAAAATCTTAAGCATTACCTCAACCATAATAATAAGTTTGAACATATCTAAATGGATAGCCTGAGTGAAAGATCCAATAGCACGTTCATTATATATAATTGAATACATCACCATTAAGTAATTCCCAAATTCTTGGTATAAATAGACGTTATCCTTTTAGTTCTATATTGCCTCTTTTTGTGAGAGAAACAAAGCACCCTGTAATTAACGAGCAATTTTGATTAAATTAAATTAAACTATTATAATAAATTTGGTAAGTAGTTCAACAAGCATTACCTTAAGGTTTTTTAACCCTTTATCATAAAAAAAAATATTTTCAAGTCCATTGTTACAGCCAATTAAATTTTGTTTTTATAGAACTGTGATTTGTATGTAACAAAAAGGTATGTTAAATTTACAAGGTTTTTTGCTAATTACTTTATTGTTTAAGAAATTAGGTATAAGACTGGGTAACAAACTTTGATAGTAAAAAAATATTACGACAGTAATGTATTTTATTCACAGAAATATATTTATTGAAATACATATAAAAAATTACCTATTAGTTTTGAACATTTATTAGGCCATGTTGGATTTATATAATTCGTTTAGGTTAGGTTTAAATTAAATTAGCAAATGAACTTTCGGAACTGTTAAATAAAATTAAATATATATATTTGAGCAGCATATAATTTTATGTATATAAACACCAAAGAAAATAAAGCCTCACCGGTAATACACATTCACTTTGAAGGCTTAACTAAGTGACACTAGTAACACTGACGTGATGGCGGCATAGGGCAACACATTTACTGTCAGACCTTGTCGGGAAGACGATGACCGGTGAGGACTCGTCCGCCGGTCATTATCATTCACATACATAACAAACCCAACGATAACATTCAATTCAATAAATATTACTGAAGCAGCTCAATCTGTGTTTAATTTTCACGCGTTACCACCCGTTCAAAAATTTTAAAATTTGGTTGTAATTAATCATATAAACTATACTGAAATATTTTAGAAGTTACATAAGACTCTCTAAAAAATCAAACAATTAATATAATCATTATTTCAGTGTGAAAACATAAATGTGTTATGAGTATGTTTACATATTTTAATTTCATGACATACATATGTTCCTAACTAAGCACTTTTTTTATTTCTTAAAAAATAAAATTTGCTCAATTTAAATTTTCTCAAGAAAGTTTAATGAATAAAAAAATATCTAATAATATTAATAGAATATTTTTTGCAAATGTTCAATCATGTAAAATTTATTATTTATAGTAATTATAATGTAATATAAAATAACTTCAAAAATGGTAAACCATTTAGTAAGTACACTATCACACGTTATTCTTAAAATATTTTTTTAAAACTCTCATTTCATCTAAATTAGCAATCCTTGAATTTTTTGTTAAAAAATTTTGGCACGTTTTGTGTCGGTGTTGGTTTAATTGACATCAGAGTATCAATCAAACATTTAGTTATTTTTTCTTTTGCCCGTTCAATTTATTATTTAAATGTTTTTTTAATTAATACATAATTTGTTGGTTTTCTTACATTACTTTATTTAAAAAATCTTGTAATTATTGAATAATGTTAAATGTTTGACTTTTTCAGTGGTCCATATAATTCAGTCATTAAATAACCTGAAAATATTTTTTTAAAGAAATTATTTATTTCTTCTTTATTAAAAAGTTTAAATATTAAACTAAGCTTTGAATAGATTAAGCAATGTTTTATAATTGTTTTATTAATGTAAAATTTAGATAAATTTATATAAGATTTATTTTGCGATTATTACAAAAAAATTAGAATCGAATCTGTTTACAAAACAGGCACTTATCAAATAAATTATAATTATAAATTTGGTAATTTCTTTAATAAAACTTGCAAGCTTGGGTACTTACATAAACGAAAAATGTTATCCATGAACAAAGAACTATGTGGTCGTTAAAAAAACATACGTTAAAAGGACGACGATTTAGTTTTATAGACATAAACGGATTGATAATAAAGTTGCGAGTTACGAAGGAATTGCGAACTCCCGTATTTATACTTAGATTATAGAGAAAATTGCCAATCACAGCTGTTGTTATTTAACATTTATTGTATTTTTCACAAAATAAGACTTAAGATTTTTTTTAATTATTTAAAAAACGGGATTTAATTTTTCTGACCGGCAAATTTTGTGGCGTAAATCTGTCGAAAGCCATTATAAATTTTTATAATATGCCGATTCCCACGCTGGGCGATATCTTTTAATTTGATTAATAGTGTGGAACTTATATTATCAAAGCAAAGATATGGTTGATTAAAGTAGTTGAAAAAATCGTAAACTATTAAAAGACATCTGTTAAAAGCTTCCAAGAAAACATGCATAAAAACGCAGCGATTGTAAAACATTTATAAATATTTGTACAATTTTTTGTTTTCAACAAAAAAGGATAAAAGATGGAAAAGAAAAATAAGAATTCTAGATTGAAAATTAAAATCATATCAAATCTTGGTTGCAAACTGCACTGTACGAATAAATAAATTTAATTTTCATTATTATTTAATATTCACAAGTTGTTTAAAAATATTCTTGTCTTTAGCGAAAAAATACCCATAAAACCATTGTAACAGTATCACATTGAGAAAAATAAAATAAAGAATTTTTAAATTCTTAGACCTTTCGATTTTACGTTACATACTTTTCCTCTTTATCGCACACTCTAAAATGCTATTTTGCACTTTATGGAGGTGAGAAATCCCAGGCTAGGAACCTCTGATTTATACGGATTTTTTGTGTGAACTCTTGTCTTAAGTTAATCAAAATATTATTATTTCCAAAGTAAATATTTTATGGCAACTTTCGGTCTTAAAGATGTTAATTATGCAATTCACTAATTGTCTAAAACGTAATAATTTATAAATCTAGTTTACCTTTAATATCGATCCAACAGGTATAATTTTGTATGCATTGTTTCAGCCTAGTCCAGTCTGACCGTTACAATATTAATAAATCAATCATCGCGGCTTAGCGCGCTAACGTCGGCGGCGAAAATAATAATTAACACGTGAATATTTCACGTGGGCTAAGAGCGGGGCGAGTCCTCGACACCGGTAATTTCTTATGCTTTACGGGGTGCGGTTTACGATATTGCTGTAGGGGTAGTTCCGGTTTTCGGTGGCGCTGCGGGATCTTAAATGTTAAATGACCGAGGGGGCCCGCCGGAAATGACGAGATTCGCGCTCATCTCTTGATCTCAAAATCTATTCCCACCCCTTTAGCTCCCCACTAAATCAACTATAAATAGATTCATATCTGAAGCACCATCAAGTATTTAACCAATTACGCAAAACGACTTTCTCGCATTACTGTGTAATTTTACTTCAAAATGCTCAGCGCTAAAATATTAAATTTACAAGTGAAAGAAAAAAGTATGTACTGCATGACTTTTTTTAATCAGTTAGAATCAATGCCATTTTCGCAAAGTTTCGCGTGATGTGGGAGAGTTTACCAGCCTCAGTCACAGCAACGTTGTGACGCAGATTTACAGACTCGTTCAGTAATGCTGCTGAAAATTCGTCAAATTGTTTCTGTTTATAAATATTTATTTAAATATTATTAATAATTCTACAAAAAAAACATTTTATACAAAACATATTACTACAATAGCTTATAACCATTTTTGGGTTTACAATTTTGTTTATATAAAAAATAAAGATAAATAAAACTAAAAAACTTTTCTAATTTATGTGTAAAGAAAATGAGACAATAACAAAAAACAATGGATTAAGTGCTATTTTAAGAATTTTAATATAAAGATCTGAAACCATGAATATGTTTCTCTTTAGTCTCTAAAGCAACATATGCTTTGGAATTTTGTGCTTATATTTAAATTTTAGGTTGTTAGTGTGTTCTTTTTAACCGTGGGGACTTTTACCGTGTGTTATTTCTACCGTGAGGACTTTTTACTGTGCGAACTTCTTACCGTGTGACACTTTCACCCTGTGGTCATTTTATCGTATGAGCTATACTTATGTAATGAGAAATATTGAAACAATGAATATTTTTGCAATATAAAGATATAAAATACTGACCAATTATATCCTATATGAGATTACTAAAATTATATAAAATACTGTAAGGTATTTTAAACGTCAGAATTACAAAATTTTGATTCGCTTAAAAACAAAATTTAATATTAATGTAGATAAGTTTTATAAATTAAAAACATATTGTTGTATCGGATAATATAGGAATCCAATATACATACAAATAATATGTTTTTTAACCTTTATAAAGGACAGTTGGAAAAGAAAAAATGAAACCAATAAAATATGTGTTTGAGCTGTATTATGTGCCATTGTATTGTTATGCTTTGTATTTTATTTTTTATATAATTATAATATTTATTTATTCACTGTATTATTATAATATAAAAGTGATACAGTATATTTACATAAATGTATACATATGCTGTGTAAATCTTTAAAGTGGGTTCTCCATATAAAATAATTGTAGCTTATGAAAATACTTCTATAAATATTAAACTGTGTGTCCATAACGGTGTATATTATGTTAATAATAAATAGTTAAAGCAATAACTTTTCGAGCAATTTCTGTTGAAAAAAAGATCAGGTGCAAAATTAATAAAGATTTTCTTAGGCTCACTAAGTGCATTGATTTAATATAGAAGTAAATTGAGTTATTATATTCTAAAAATTAAATACTTTCAAATATATGTATATTTTCTCTTGAACTAGATGATACTACGATCTTTATATTACATATATAATTTTATTTAATTATTATTATTATATAAAATTATAAATGTGGTGCTTATTTTTGTTTGAAAAACACTGCTAATAAGGTTTTTTTTATGATATTTTTTTATTATTTTTTTGTGAAAGATACTTATATAAATAAATATTAGCATGAGGCAAATCATCCACAGGTCAGATTCCCCTAGAGCAGGGCTTCTTAAACTATGGGTCGCGACCCCAAATGGGGTCGCTTAGCGAAATCTTGGGGTCGCGAGATTTTAATGTAAAATATTTAAATATATGAATTTAAATTAAATGTTTTAAATCGTTTTTTCCAAGCTGCTCATTATGTTCATATAACTTTTACTCACTGCCTTATTCATCTGGAGGCCCTTGCAGCAATAAAAATAGCACCAGAACTGAACAATGTGCTTCAGGATGCTATAAAGATTTTAAATTTTATTAAGAGCCATGCCCTTAACGGCCACTTATTTTCAAATATCTGTAAGAATATGGATTCCCACTATACAAATTTATTTTTACATGCAAAAGTAAGATGGATATCAAAAGGTCAAAGCTTAAGAAGATTGTTGTTATTAAAGGACGAAACCGAAATATTTTTAACCGAACAAAAATGTGATCTTGCTCTTTTTTCAAAATGACCTACGGTATCCAAGCTGCGTTATCTGTCAGATATTTTTGAGAAATTAAACGATCTCAACTTGTCTCTTCAAGGAAACAATTACGACATATTTATTTCGAATGATAAAATTCAAAATTTTATTAAAAATATCAATAATTGGAAAAGAAGTAGAAAAGGATTCGTTCAAATTGTTTTCCAGTATCGACAATTTTATAATCGAGAAAAATCACTGTAAAACTTTTATCGCAAAAATTAATATATGTCACTTGAAAGCGCTAGAAACACAGTTTCGTGAATATTTTATATAAAATATTGACTTTAAAAAGTCATCAAGTCATCTTGGATTCCAAAACTACTTTTGATTGGTTTGAGTGAGATTGATCACCTGCCATATAAAGCTCAAGAGGAATTTGCTTAGCTTTTGAGTGACTCAAACTTAAAACTGGATTTTCCAAAAAAGCCCTTGATTGAATTCTGGATCGGAACTAGAACTGAATTTCCCACAATCTCTGATATGGCATTAAGTGTTCTTCTACCTTTCAACACCACATATTAATGTGAAATTACTTTTTCAGTTGTAACACATATTAAATCCCAACATCGTTCATCGCTAAAAAATGTGGAAGAGATTTTACGTCCAGCAGAAAAAGTAAAGCATATAATTTTTGTAACTATAATAAATATATTTTCACAATTTTTTGTGCAATTTTTAATTTTATATTTTTGTATGTTTCTAATAAAATTCTAAGAGTATATTTTTTCATATTTATGTATGTTGTTACCTAATCAAAAAATCAACACATAATATTTATATATCTTTATTTTATATTTATCTGGGATCGCAAAGAAACTCACAATCATAAATGGGGTCGTGAATGAAACAAGTTTAAGAAGCCCTGCCCTAGAGCCTTGTTTCCTTCTCTCCCATCCTAAATACACGCATTAAAATATATACTTGAAAATAAAAATTCACTACGCCATCTTACCACACCAATAAACAAACAAAGTATAGCAGAAGATTTATTTTATCTATATATAATATATCTTAGTGTTTCTATATGTATATACATATAAACATACCGTAATCGTAAGTCTAAGAAAGCTATTATTATTCAGCCCGCTTTTCCGAAGATGTAGTGATACGCAGGTGAGTACAGGTGTTGCAAAGCCCAACGCCTATAACCCTCAAAGTGTGCGCCGTAAACTTTTCCGATGCTGGACCGATATTATCACGACAGCGATAGCGAAAACTTTATTTAGTCTTTGTAATCGATATAAAGAGAAGCGTTTCTAAAATATTTATTGACATTTTTTAATTTAAAAAAAATAATTGTAATATAACCGAGAAAAATATTTAGAGAGAAAAATAAAAAATAAAAAATATTTTTTTTTGTTTATTGGTGTTTCATAAATAAGTTTAAACATGATTAAAATAAGGTTTTTATTCGACATAAATATTTAAATTTAGTTCCTAAGCATTAGCACTGGGCAAAATATCAAAGACTAAAAAATACGTTAGACTCCTTGCTTTTTTAAATGCTATATAAGCTAGATTTTTACCGTACTACATCACTTTCATCTGTAGTACTTAGAATATCGTTTTTCTTTCATATTAAAATGTATGAGAGGTCAGCCAAACTTGCCCCAAGCAAAGCTTCACTGAATCGACCGAGACGATCCTAAAGGCAGCTACTTTTATTTCGATCAGACGATCTGGTATCTATCTATCTAATAATACAAAACTGTTGTGTATTCAACCGTTGAAATCTAAAAACATGGTAGGAGCAAATCTTGACGTTTGATTGAACTTGACGTGTATTTTTTCTATTGGCTCTTCATGGCGCTTTTATTAAGACGTCTGAATCAGACGCGTAAAGTAAGATACATTCCTTTTCGTTCGCTAGCATTTTAAATGACGAAAGTAAGTGAGAGATAAGGGCGTGCGTAACATGCGTTTTGCACGCCCACTCCTTCTCATTCACTCTCGTCACTTAATATGCGAGCGAGCGAAAGGTAATGTATCTCACCGTATGCGCCTGGTCCAGTCCTCTTAATCAAAGCGCCATGAAGACCCAAGTGCAATGGAACGTCAAAGTTTTCTCCTACTATTTTTTTTATATTATAAGGGTATATACAACAATTTTGTACGTGCATGGACTGAACCTTTATTTCGATATCATTAAGAACTGCAACTACATTTGATTAAATGCAATTAATTTTAAATTTAGCAGTTTTAACACACGCTTTGCTGCTACAATTTTTATGTTAAAAACGCTTGTCAAAAGTAAAGGCATTAGCCGACAAAAATTTTTTTTTAGCAATTTTTCTAATGGTGCTTCAGTGATTTATTTTTTATCTTGATCATTCTGTTGCAGACTTTGTATTTCTACATATTTAATTAGATTGTATGAAGATGGGTTGTTAAACGGAAAATGACATATTATGTAATTTTCTCATTCTCATTCGCTATCAAAATATCCTTACAATTTCAATGGAAACGCTCTGTTCAGGAAAAAATCATATTATGAGAAAATCACACATGTCATTTTCTCAATCACATTTACTTACAGTTTCAGTGGAAACGTTCTGTTTAGAAAAAAAAATACTTAAGATCTTATTATTACTAATAAAAGCAATTGTAGATTCTCTCTGTACGTAAACGAGCATCGCAATTTTTTTTATTGATCTGTCCATCATGGCTTGAAAGGTTTTTATAATGCGTTGTGATGACCAAAATACATGCAATAATTATACAATTTACCATTAAATTTTTTTTTAATAAATATAAACTGTTATTTTTTAAGTGTGGTGCACACTTACGTAAAAACGTGTGCACCACACTTAAAATATATTTTTTAATAGTGCCTCATAGCCATAAACATCCTTGTGTAAACCAAATGCTCTTTCTCAATCGGAAAGCTTGGAAAATAATTTGATGTATATGAAGATATTTGGTTATTATCTGTTTTTATCATCCAGCTTCTTAAAACACTGTCATTTCTCATTCATATATATACAATAATATCAGTCACAAGGAGCTGGTCCAGTTCATGGTATTTAATTTCGATTTTTATATTTATTATAAACTATGCATTATTTTTTTTCACCATGGTGACGCATTGGGGCTATGTAACCTGTAATCACAATCCAACACTATAAATAGACATTGTTGATTTATAAAGAAACAGTTTATTGTTTTTTTATATCCTGCATTTGATAACAAATATTTTCTAAGCTTTTCATACTCATGCGCAATCACAGTTTGAGAAACCCTGACGAGCTTTCAGTCGAGTGCAAAGGCGTCGCGGCGCCAGTTTGCTCGCGGCCGTCGTCGGGTAACGGCATCGCTTTTAACGCGTTCTGTTTTTCGTCTCGTTTCGCGTTCGCGTCGTTACGATTCGAATAATTTAAAGTGTATGTAATAAAAAACGTCGGTTTTTATATAATAAAATATAAACTCGTGTTTTGGGTTATTGGCACCCTGCGATTGTGATTTTTAAATTAAAAATTTATTGAAGAGAAAAATCGCGACACCTGAAGCGAATTAATCAAGATTGTTAATAATAATGAAAAATATATATCAGGGTTATTTTATTTACTTAAAGACAATGCTTTGATTCGATCTGATCGTATTTAAAATAGTAATGATTGTATATTAATTGTCAGAAAAATATCATTATCTTATTTGTGCAGACATTAGGTTTACGTATTTGTATTAATTTATGTATCTAAAATACATATAATTTGATTTTAATATGTATTTTACATTAAACATAATATCGATAGTCTAACAGTTTTTATATTATATATATATATATATACATAATTTATAGTATTTAACTATTCTTATTAGTAAAAGTGATTTGTATTTAAAGAAAATATACAATGTTAATGCATATTTTTTTTAGATACATTTTTTTTCTTATAAAAAGTAGCTGTATTAGTATTTTATTCTATATAATTTGAGTGTTTTTCAAATAATTTTCATTGCTGAATAAATTTCTTTGTTTTTTTATATTCTCACATATTTAATAAAAATTCATTTGTTAATGGCCTAATATCAGTTCATATATTATTTGAATAATAATATATTATTTAAAAAATAATAAACGTATATATTATTTTATTAATAATATATAAGTTAATGGCTTGTATTTAAGACGTGCTGCTTACATTTTTAATGTCAAATTAAAAGGATTTTAATATAGCTTTAAGTTTAAGTATAAACTTTAAATAACATCTGTTTATTTTGCATATATACACCTCCATAAATTTTTAGCACCATTAAAATTCCAACATTGATTTTAATTACACCGTAATTGAAATGAATAACTCAGGAAATTCTACAATATTACTATATCACATGCTTTCAACTTATTTAGTATACTATTATATGTATTATAGATTGTTTTGTAGATATATTAAATTATTAAAATATTAGTATATAAAAATACGATAAATAGAACAGAAGTCTAAAAAAATATTATTCAATTAATTATATACTACGCTATAAAATAAATTAGCTTTAGAATTTAAATAATATTACTTTTAGTATGAAAGAATATTGCCATAAAAATGTTTGTTTTGTGTTGAGATATTACAATAACAAGAAACGTTTTTGTAGAACATTTTTCTTATAAAATAGAGGCTCTATGCTTACATAGTACGTATTACGATCGAATGAAAACATTGGCTCGTCGATATGTATTTTTCGTCACAATAGAACCGTGCGTGATTTATTGTGTAGGTGATTGAGAGAAAATTTCGACATAACGTGTTTTTGGCATATATTTTCGCCTCAGGTGCTTGATTTACGAGCTGTGGAGGCTTCCGCGATTTTCATTCTCAGCCCAAATAGACTAAGCGATTTTCGGCGAAAGCGGCAAAGTCGACGAAGCTTTTCAGGTAAATTTTTATAATTTTCACATGTCCCGTGTAAAAAACGCACCCTTGTGTTGTATAAAAAAAATGTAGAAACACCTTAAAAATAAATAAATAATGAGTGATAGCATTAGCGACGTGCGGCTAAAGCTCGAGACGCGAGCTTTTAAAAAAGCTTTAACGCCCAACGGAACAAATTGCATTGAAATATGGTGACTTGTGATTAAGCGCGAAATAAGTGGCGCAACCACGCGCGAACGCTTTTATAATATACTATGTTTTAATTTATTGTATTCAAATTAGGAGAGAAGAGCATAGAAAAATGAGATATCTAGTAATTTAAGATCTGTAGTTATTATGTGAAATCTATTGTTGTTTAATATATTTATCTACAATACATATACACATAAAGGCAAGACTGTAACGTCTCAGACTAATTTTTCTGAAGTTGCGGGTTCGAGCCCCAGCAGCAACACTCGAATTTTTATTTATAAAAAAATGCGGTATTTATAATCAGTCTGATGGTTAATACTTACTTATAGGTATTCATTACATCTGATTGACTTGCTCAGTTGGTACAGATTTATCCCGTTGTAACGCATTATGTTTACAATGGAAGCTTTAATAAAAAAAAAATATATATCTATATATTCAAATCGTAAATTCATCATTATCTATACATAATATATAATGTTTTCTACATTAGATATTAATATATAATGATCCCATACCATTGACGTATTTTTTAATATGTATATCCATAGAAACGCTTGGTTGTCATGTCAGATAAGTTATGGTCATTGCCTTTCATGCATAATGCATTAGTTAATTACAATCGGTAATTTTAATCCCATGAAAATTGTACACTTAACTATAATGTACAAATATATGTATAATTTTAATCAACTATATTTATCTATATGATCTAATGACTCAAATGTATTTTTAATTAAAAATGTTGATCCTTTATTTATTTGATTTTTTTAAATGGTTTAAAAAAGTTCAAAGGCATAAGAATGGTACACGAGAAAGTACTTTTTAAATGACTTGATAATGAATTTTCCAGAATTTTATTTCGTACCTTACTCACAGATTTGTATATAACAGTGAATATATTTAGTACCTTATCATTTGACATAAAATCACTTAATTAATATACATATTTTTATTCATAAAGTCTGAACGGCTATTTCATTTTTAAAATAGTTGTCCATGACTTTTTCAGGTTATGAATACTATAAATATATTTTATACAGTAGAATATCAAATAAATTTATTTTTAAGAAATAATGTAAATTAATTTGATTCGTCCCAAAACCAAAAAATATTCATTTAAAAATAATTAATACCACTTAATTAAAACATACATGTTTTATATTTTTTTTTATTTAAATTCATAAATAAATAATTTAATTTAATAATCATTTATATTGCAATCACTAATAGTTCAATGATTTTTTTTTTGTGGAACTTGATCTAGCAGCTAATCAGTTGACAATTTCTTTTGCCTTTTTTTGAGGATTTAGTGAAAATCTGACATTATCTTGTTATTAAATAGATTTACATCTCGCTCCAAATTTTACAGATATCTCATTTAAAGTTTCTTAGCTTATTTTTGCTTCTCTTCAGACAAGATTTTCTCTGTAGTCTTGTGCTATTACTATTTCGGTGGACATGCTCCATCACCAACTCTCGAATAGTATTCTCATTTGTCTTCAGTCTCATGTTCTTCCCCAAAGACACACTTTTATCAAAAATTGGCGGTTCCCGTTTATGAGCAAGCCAATCAATGCAACCTGGCCACATTTTTCTTAGAGCAAAATTAGGGATTTCTTAATACTATATAAACCCAATGCTTTATTATAGATTTTGAGGCAGTCCACAATGTAGAAATGATTAGTGTCTATATTAGAAATAGTGATTAGGTGTAAAAGTTTTTGAAGTTCGTAATAAACTGTTGTATCATGAGATGAAGTAGTGTCATAGTGATAGGATAAATAATGTACTATATTAATTTAGTAAGTCATTCTCTAGGTCTAAGAAATAAGTAAGAATATTATTTATAGAAAAAAAAAATTAAGTGGAAAATTCTTTTCCAAAATGTATATCATAACCTCTTCGGAGTATCTTCAAAAGGCCTCTCTGCTCTTCACGTTATTTATTAATAATGTAAATATGACAGTTGTATGCTTATTTTCACGGCTGTTCTTAATACGCTGGTATTACACATTGACATATTTACAGTCAGCTACGAGGAGCTGCCTTGATTTTTGTTGGCAGTTATTTGATTTTATTATTTTATTAAAATTTTCACATTTTTACAATATATGATATTATTTTTTTGTGTAGTGTGTATTGCGATACTACAATGTATTGTTTTTTTTTTTTTTAATATTGTGATATCTGATGATTTTTGTGTGTTTTAAATAAATCAATAAATAATAGTTTATTCTTAATAAAATATTTGTCACTGATTTACAGACTTTGATTTCAGTCTGGTGCCCTAACTGCTTACTTAGTAGCTGTTGATTGTGTTCTCTGTTGCAACTCTGTCACGTTACAACCAAAGTTAAACAATAGATAAATATACATATATTCTGTGGGCTATTGTTAAAACGAAATTGTTCACTTAAATTTTTTTGATCCATATTTATAATTAACTTATAAACATAGTCGCCATAAATACCACTTATATTCTTAAAGAATATATGTTATTTGTACTTTATGATTAATAATAAGTACACGATGCTTTAAATTATAAAAACTATTAAAACAACATTATAGAATATTTTTTGCTCATTTTTTTCAGGACGCTAAATGCGTAAATAGTTTGTACTATTTTTTTTATATTTTCTCGAATAATATAAGCTTTAAGAATGTTTTAAATAATGTATAGTATTACGTATAAGTAGTGATTCTTAGTTATTTTTTTAAGTTCGTATTACTTGTGTGCTTTTATTAGCCGAAATATCGAACAGTAAGTTCTAATCGCGACGAATCCCGAGATTTAAATATTGATTATATTCACGAACATCTAAAATAAACATATGTATCTGTGTATATATATATATTTTAAGTAATAACAACAATCAATTTTCCTAAAGAAATTTATCTGGATTAAAATTATAGAAAGACATTTTAGTTTTATATGTTTTCCTTTTTTTATTTTTTATCTTACCTTGAAAATCTATTATGTATTAATTCCCAACATCAAGACCAATATTTTTTGTAATTCAACTTCTTCTGTGATGTCTGATATCAGACGATTACGCATTAGTTAACTATAATTTAAGTTATTATTTAAAGTGTTTTTCTTTTATATATTTATATATAAAATAAAAACACTTTTCATGCATTTTATTTATTAAAGCTATGTTTTTCCGAATATTATTTACACAGCTTTAATATGAGAAATTGATGTCGTATGACAGCAATTTTTTACGTAAAGAAGGTAATTTAATTCTTGTAGATAAGCCGTGTGCAATAATATTTTCTTCACTCCATTCTTTAGAAATATAAGTATGTTTCTCAAATTCTACATTTAATAATTCCAAATTAGTACAAACTAGACATCCGACACTTTTAACATTATTTTTGACAACTAATATTGAATAAATTTAAAAAAAAATCTTCTTGTTTTCTGAAAACTTATTTTCATTGACTCTATTAGTAAATTTTAGGGAATCAATATTTAAATTTATTTATTTCGATGCTATTATAATATTTTTATTTTTAGAAGATATGATAGGTATGTCAGATTTGACTGTAACAGTGGTAATTACATCATCACTAGTTTCTTTTCCCTTCGGATCAATATTACTACAAAAGAAACTCGTGATATTGTTCTCCTGACGTTTATTTATTATTAAGCTTTAAAATTAATTTTAAAGTTTAAGTTTACGTATATATTATATATGTATATAAATTTATTAAAAAATAAATTTTTCTTAAATATAATAATATTTTACATTCAATTTTTGACAACCAGAGGCATTATTTGGTGTAAGGGGAGGGCAGGTAGGGTTCTTATTAACAATTAAATGTTGCTTTGCACAATCTAATTTAATTTCATTTTATTTATATAATACGAAATTTATCCGTAAGATGTATACAATCTAGGAAAATTTATTCTGTGATAATCATACAAAATTATAATTGTATAATAATCACTAATTCTGATCTCCCAGATACGTTAAAAATATATAAAACACATTAGGATTCATATGGAATATGTTATTATTTATAGAATTATATTAATAATAACCACAAGGTTTTAGCTACTTTCATGTACGGATCGTATAAGTTTACGTTCGTCGTAGTCGTGTTCTTTGATCTTCCACTGCGCTTTCGATTGCTTTTATTTCTGCGTTAGAAATACACACACTATTCATAAATATTTTTCACATACCCCTGTTACTCATACACGAGCGCATACGCCTAACACAGCTTCGTACATTATATATTTACCTTTATTTTTTCACAAAAGGAAAATAAAAACCGAACCCAGATGTTTATGTTATTTCATTCACGTGCATAGAATTGTATTTATTATTATATATTCGAACGGTTTCCGCGAAATCTCTTTATAAATACCTGCGCACATTTTCTGGGCTCTTTTTTTCTCATTCTGGGCACCCAAGAGACCCTACCTTCCCACAATAGCACACAAAGTAGTGGAGTAATAAAGTTACTCAGCTAGCAAATTGATGGGGGGTGTGAGAAAGAGTGGCATAAAATATATTTTATTATAATACGCCTAATTTGCTCGTAACGAAGTAAAGTTATATATAAATAAATGGTTCTGGATCGGAAAACTTGTATCTTTAATAATAATGAAGTATTAGTTAGACAAAATTATTGCATTAGGATTGAGTTAACGTATTAGGCTCAAATATATTTTTTTAAATAAAAATAATTAATAATCAAATATGATATAATTCTAAAATATATTTTAATATTTGTGTGCTTAATGATATGGTATATGTAAGGACGAATTAGGAATGTTTTAAAATATTTTAATTTATTTATGAAATTATATTTTTACCAGAAAAAGAACCAGAAAATATATGTCAAAAAAATTTGAAAAAAAAATAGTAAAGATAATCAAATCTGAAAAAGAAGAACCTTATATAATATTAACCAAATCATAAATTTGGCTTTATAAATATACACTCTACAATAGTGCATAGGTTGGCAGAAGATGTCAATAAATAATTTTGATATAAGATATATTTCTCAGCCAAAAAATATATATATTAATTACTAACTAAGAGTCCTAATTCACTCAGTCTAAAAAAAAGTTAAATTAATTTTATTATTAATGAACTAATATTTTTTATTTATATTTTTATTATTATTATATACAATATTTTTATTATTATTATATACATATCTGTTAAACAACTTCAATGAAATAAAATGTCGATTATTTCTGTCAGTACTTCGTTCAATAGATTCGTTTACACCTGAGCGCCGTTGACATATCAAATATTTTTTTTCAGTCATGTTTATATTATACAGAGTCTCTTGTATTATTCGAGGGTTTTTTTTTCTTTATATATAGTGAAAATAAAACGCGTACGTGTGCGCTCGACAGTATTTATACATGTATGAAATCATATCCGAACATTCATCGGCAATTTCCGTTCAGGGAACATTTCCCTTTCCTGAAAAGTGTCCCCTATTCCGACGTCTATCCAATCTGTGTGTTTTATTAAAACGAACGTTTAGATGTTTCTTCACTGTCAAATTATATACATAGATAGAAATATATTCGGATCATAAATACTGTATTTAATCATTGCTAGTATTTATTGCAATTTGGTTTTTAATTAATATAAAATACGTATTTTTTTATATATAATTTTGTACACAAATACACATTATTGATGTTGCGCTTAGTAAAATAATAGTTATTCAAATGACAATCTTGAACTAGTTTCTATCTCTGATATTCTTAATGGCAAGTGTTAAAGATGTATATATACAAGTATAGGTTGCTGCTATAAAAATAGTTCATGCGATTACACAGATTACTCAAAATATCGTTGCAATAAATTTTGGGACATGCTCTCTTTAGTTATACTAAGAACGAAGATCAATAATGTAGCAAATTCACATCTAGCCAAAAAGCTTAAATACATCAACATTTTTTACTTGAATCCAAATTAGAAATGTATGTACTTCAGTGTGAGAATATAATATAAAAATACTAGCATAATTAGTGATTATAACCTGAAAGACATAGGCTTGAATCCCATATGGACTTTAGTATTGTTTAATTTCTAACGTATCAGTAAGATTAAAATTATTGATTATTATATAAGTTTAAATCGAATCGATCATTACAGCTTAGGTTTTCCTAGATTTTTTAATCTCACGGATAAATATTGTGATGAATATTAAATTTAAAATCAAGCTATTTTATTAATTATAAACATATTTTATAATTAATAAAATATATGTCTCTGATTCACAGATTTTTTTGTTACAATGGAAGGTTTATATTTTTTATTGTAAGCAGTATTTTTAATTTATAATTTATAAAGTACTTTGTCATCTTAGTCTAGTGTCTCACTATTAACTTTAAAAAAATAGTTTGGTTTATAGCAGAAGATTTTAAATATACATAAAATCTCGTACTTTCAATTATATATAAAATGTTTCTTCCCGTTGTAAAAAAAATATATATTTTACAATCCCTAATTTTAACACGTATTTTTAATACAATTTAGTGCCAAAATTGTCTTATTTACAGAAAAAAACGGTAATAATAATACAATTTAAAAAGTAGTATTAATAAAAAAATCACTAATTCAAAAAATACCGATTGTGTATCATTATACTTTTGTTATACATATGAATTTGTTTCTTAGTCAGTATATTATTATCGGCATAACATCTACGTTGCTAAAGGGCAATGTCAACAAGCCTTAAAGAGTTGCGATCGTGTCCCTTATTCTTCGTCTATCGCGGCCAGGAAGTCAGCGCTTGAGAACGCTCCTCTTGTACGAACCATCCAGTTCCTCAACAAGCATGCCAAATTTTTCGGGGATAGCTATGAGTAGCTTGCACCATATTATTTTTTTAATTTAATGAAGTATTGTTTATATAATACTGTATAATAACCGTCACGATGCATTGGGAGTACCTCTCAAGCCATGGTGATCAGACCAATAATGCATAAAATAAAATAAATAAATTAATCAAATACTTAAAACATATTAGTTCACAAAAAATAACTATTGATTGAGCTCTCAATCATTTAATTAAAAGCGCCAGTCTTCATTTCATGTATTCTCGAAAATATAACGTCATTTTTTAAAGGTATATTTATTATATTTTTTATCAGTTAGTATTTAAAAATCAGTTTTTTTAGCATTAAATTGTTTGAATTGTCTTTATTTGTAAATATATATCCTATATATGCCTAAAAATTCTAGTGATTTATCTAAATTCCAAACCTTTATTTTAAAGTGATTGTAGATAAGTATTTGTTTATCAAAAATAGAGCATTATAACTTATTCAATTTCACAAAAGCGGCAAAATAATTAAAAATAAAAATGTATTAATGAAACGTAGCATTAAACATTCGATAAAAATATGATAAAAACCAAAATAAAGCGTGATAAATCGGACCAGCTACTTATAGTTGACATTGAACAGGCGTATTAAGAAACTAAATGACTACTGCCACAGGTGAATTAACAACTGGCATAAAAATATATCTTGAACGCGTTGTTCGAAGACGTTTCGGTGTCCAAAGTTAAAACCTTTTGGGAATAGAAATAATATCAGTTTTTATGTTTAAAAGTGTTATTTTCGTACAATGCAGTAAATTATAACATAAAGCTCCTAATAAAAAACGAAGAATAATAATTAAACTGTATAATGAGGCATCTTAAAAATAATTTTTATGGGACAATATTTAGTGATAAAAGTACACAAATTAGAAAATGTAAAATGATACACAATCGGTGTTTTTTGCGTATCGTTAATTAAATTAATTTCCCTTCACGTTAGGGCCAGTGGTAGAAGTTGGTGATTAAAATCGAGAGATATGTGTTCAAATTCCATATTGACCTTACTGTTATTGCAATTTCTATCGTGTCTATAAAATCGGAATTCTTGATTTTTATATACATAATTATAATTCCGATGGATCATTTAATGAACCATTAGGTTTTCTCAGGTTTTCCATATCTTACAGAGCAATACCGTAATAAATTAAAAAAATCAATCATATTTCAACTTCTTATTTTTTTCGAGAATTATCAAGAAATTTTGATAATTAAAAAATATATTTATTTTAAAGTATGTAATTAAAATCATACAGTATATTATTATAAATATATTTATCTTTTTACTGAACAGAGAAAAAGATTCGATTTGTTATAATGGACGCGAAAATCAAAGGACCAAATCAGATCGATTTACTTCGATTAATCGAGTAACGAAGGAATTTCGAGCTCCCATTTTTTTACCCGAATCGTTAAGAAAATTGTCAATAACAACGGTTGTTATTTCACATTTTTTATTTTTCAAACAGCACAACGATAAAACCTATTCGTGTTATCGAAAAAACGAGATTTAAGCTCACCGAAAAGCAACTTTTATGGGTAACTCTGTGGAAAGCCACAATACATTTTAGCAATCTGCCGATTTTAATGCAAAGCTATTTATTCCTATTTTATTATTGATGTAGTTTTTAGATTACCAGAGAAAATCGTGAAATTTTGCATTAAAATACTTTCGACCTCTTTTAATTTTCTCTAACATCTAGAACAGACACACCCTATCTTATGCAACAGTATAAAAAATGTACGAATTTAATTATTTATTAAAAGGTATTTTTAGAGAAATTAAAATTCTTGATGTGGAATTTTTCTCAAGAAATAACATTAGTGACAATTATTGATTTTTTGTTATAATAAATAATAATATTGATGTTACTAGTTCACAATCTTTGATCTTAGTCCCACTCTACAAGCAATATGAATCTTGAAAAAAAAACACGAAATGAGACTTTTCAATGCTGAAACAATTATCAGCAGCACATTTTTACAAATAATTTTTAAACACAATTTAAAATTAAAAAAAAAATAAGTCTTGTTCATGTCGTTCATATTAATATAAAAAAGGTTAGTGACATGTTAGAACCTTCCGAAACTCCAGAAGGGGTTTATTATCTTTTTGATAGGTAGCTTCAATAACTTACGAGCAAATATTCTAATATGGTTATTAAAAAATCCGAGGTTTAAGAGTGTCACATGAAGCTCCATAACAAACACTGTCAACGGCTTTTAAATAAAACTATATATACGGTAATCACTAGAAGTCCAATAAGAATTTAATCAACATTATTTGTAGATTGCTTAGGGAAAAAACATGTTTTTTTTTATGAAGATTTTCATGACAGTAATAATTTATTATAGTTACATACAAATATATCCCAATTCTAACTTATATTTATTTTACATTAGGTATTGACAATTTATATTTAATAGTCAATTATTTCTTTACTATAATATGATCAGTTATCTTATAAAAAAGCGTAACTGGCAGATTTAGAACTCCTGGATAAGACAAATTGTTTTTGTGTCGACATGAAGTTTCCCATTTTAGTTTGTCACAAAACTCATATGCAAACGGTCATATTTTTTAATTGAAAGCATATATTACGTCAGTAAAATAATATATACCATCCAAATGGAATTCTTGTGGATTATAATAATTAATTTTTATGCGACGCGGTGAGATTTATAGTCATTTCGCGCGTGTACGCAAATTGATATTTTTCTCTTAGCGAAAAAATATATATAATAGGTTAATTATCTTGATTATATTTATGGCTTATTTTATAACATCTCGTTGAATATTTTGTGTAATAAAGCACTATTTATAAAGAGCCTGATTATCTGAAAATCGTGATTAATCGCTGCATTGCATGCACATTTGCTCAAAACTTGATGCATACAAGTTCACATAGGACAGTGCCAAGAATTTATAGTGCTATCTTATTCTTAATCGCAATACGTGAGATTTAAATATATTCATGTAGAGATTAATAAGAGAATGTATGAAATGTATGCAAAACATTTTGTTATGCAAAGTTAATCCAAAAATAAAATATGCTACAAATTGGCTCATTTAAAAGAATCATGAAAAATAATCGGTTATATAACATACAATTATACATATATTATGTATTTTATTAAATTACATTTTTCCTGCGTAAAAGATATATTAAACTGTTAGTTTTTTAGTAGTAGGTATATTATATTTGAATTTCACTTATATAGCTTTATAAATATGTGTTAAAATGTAATATTTTTATATACATACATATTTCTTTGATACTCTGTTTGCTTAACTGTAACATTATTTCTAAGCTTCTTATGTACTTATTAGAAGTTTCCATTGTGAGTGTTACGCGTTTATTCCAGAATCTTATCTTAAAGGAAATGTTTATTTAAAAGTTCAAAGCTTACTTGCTATAAAATTATTTTATATTATATATACTCACGTTATTTTAAAATTGATTTAATAATTATATTTTTTAATTCCATGGAACATAATACCAGCTTATATGAGGATTAAATCCAGTCATGAATTTCATATACGCGTAACCGGTTTGAGAGCATCTGTAAATTTTCACTAGCGCCATTTTATATGATTTCCTCAACAAATTAGATTAACATAATCTGCCAACGATTCGAAAAAATAATTGTCAGTTTTACCTGGTTCGTAAAAAATTATATACGTTTTTTCATGCATCCAGTCGCTTATCTATTTTAAAAAATTCATAAACGCAATCAGAGGAAAACCGTCGCATAACGATTTTTTCACAAATTAAAGTACATAGGGTCGAATGTGGGTTCTGAAGGGGTTAAGCGTCCCTAGAAGGGCACCGTAATTGTATTAACCTTCGAAGCATCCGTGTATTGGAGATTACTTGTATGGATATGTATAGAGGGATGTTTGAAAAGTTTGTAATCTTTATAAAGTTTGTGTGACCGTGATGCTAATAGGACTCTAAATTTTCGTATTATATTGTATAAAGTATGAATGGTTTGCTATATAAAAATATGGATATCTCAAAAATACACCCGTATTTTATTTCAAATTATTTTTTATTAACCTATTATTTGAAATATATATAAAAAAAACAGTATTAATTGATATTTAACTATTCAAAGTATGTTCAATAAATTTCAAATAAAAATTATGTACTAAGATATTAAATTCAAGATTTCGGTCTGGACCACTGGATGCGAAGAGAGAAGCGGCGGCTTCTGCGAACTTCGCTGCTCTGAGGTTGAGTCGGCTTGGTCTAAGCTAGAGATTCTTGAATATCTAATGACTCTAATGTTCCCATATTTATATTCATGGCCTCCATACGTGCAAAATTTTGTTTTCTACACCTTTTTATTGAAATGACTAATATCAAAAGGGTAGCGAGTTTTTTGAAACAAATTATCGTTGGCTGATAAACTGATTACGAACGGCCATTTTGAGGGTGAACTTAAATGCACGCGTTTTTTTTCTAAGGAGACGGATGTTTTAATCCTTTCTAAATTATAGTGTGTACTTTGTGACTTTATCGAGTAAAAGGTTTGCCACGAAAGAAACCCATTTTTTCTCATGCTTAAAGTTTTAGGCATTACATATTCCCTGACATATATAAATTATATGAAATAATGATTCTAAGATCTTGGATAAATTATTTACTAGGTGTGCCTTGTATAATCACTTAGTTCTAAGTCGCATCTCTTGTCAAGTTGCCAAATAATGCAATCGACTTTCTTGTTAGGTGTAAAATATTTATTTTAGATAACATAATGTAAGTGAATAGAAATTCTATCTATCCTCAATAACTGCGAATTTTGTACAACGAATGCTGGGATACAATACTTTCTAATCTATGACGTGAACTTTTTAAGCACTCCTCTCTCTACTCTTTATCGGCTATGTGTGTGTTCGTCTGTAGAACATCCTTGTTAACGAGATCAAAGCGGACTTTCAATTTTACGATTCACATACATAAAACGGTCGTTAAAATCGCGGCTCTTAAGATCGTTTTTACAGCGCAGAAATCGTAAAACTCGGGATACTTCGATCGCTAATTATCGACACAAACGTGCCCCTTTTGCCGCTTGGTTATGACTTGGGGCATTGGTCATAAATTGACCAATCCTTTCTCTAATTTTGTGACCTATCAATTGATTTGTTTTACAAGTGAGTAAATATTTATTTTTCTTTATAATGGGTTCAATTTTTTTTTACTTTTTAATGAGAGCACTCATAATAATAAAAATAATAAGTAATAGTTTTATACTCTCAGTTACTTTTAAATCAATACGGAGTTTCGGGTCATAAGGCATGAGGGAAACATGTTTCTGATGACTACCGGGAACCTAGCGGCAGTCGTTAATCGTGACGGTTTAAGTCGAGAACAGAGGTGGAGCACTTTATCGGCTTTTTAAATGATCGGTAACCAGGAAGTTCAAAGAACAATGGTAATAATCGCAGAATAGAATTATTTTATGGCGTGCGTCTTCTCATACAAGGGGTTGTCACAAAATATTGTATTAGACGCATTTTAGTACAAATTCTTTATTGTTGACGGTGCTTTTGTAGTGCAGATATCTCTCTTTCGTTGTGTGATGTGTGGTTTTAACTCGTAATGGGTTTGATAATTATGTAGTGTAAGAGATTTTTATTTTCGTTGTTAAAGCGGTCATAATGGTGACATATTAATTGTGATTATTAGCGTAGAGGATTAAAACCTTTCACACAAGTATGAGATAATTAAATGTCTTACGTGAATTTGTAGCTTAAATTACATAAGCTTATTATTAATTATTTTGTAGTACGATAGTTTAAATGTGGCTGTTTTATTTGATATAAATATTTTAAAAAGATACCTGACTTTTAATTATTATAAAAATCGCCACATTAAATTTTTTTGGTTTTATTCAAGTTATATTTTCTAGACTAAACATGACAAAGTTTAGTTATTTATCACGATATTTTTTTGATAAATAAATAAAAGCAAGAAAAACCTTATCTGTGATAATCTATCTTGATTAGATTGATATAATAATACCTAGTTTTGATCTCTCAGATACGATAGAAATAAAATACTTAAACTTAAAAAAATATATATAAATAAAACAAATATTTTTGGGGAAAATTCGAAGTATCTCACTTTTGCAGCAAACATATAAGTCATACAAATAAAAGCTTTTACCATCAGTGCTATTATCGTTCTATTTAGCGTTACCTGATTTGATAGGAATTAATTGAAGTGTGAATTATAAAGCCATGTTTGTGATGTATAGGTTCTATCTTACTGCTAGAGGAAATAGCTTTATCAAAATTTGACCTAAATCTGTCAGGTGTGTTAAGATAATCTTGTTTTTCGGTGGTGATGTTAGTTTATTTATCCGTATTTACCGAAGCAATCGGAGAGGGTTTCTAGAGGGAGAAAAACAAACTTGTGAATTGGCTAATGAAGTATCGTGTTTTGCCAAGTATTTTTAGCCAAATAAATATAAAGAGAATTTGTGGTAATTGAGAACTATATCTGTTTCTACGGAAGCACTTGTTGCTGCTATAAATTTATAAAAACAAATTTGTCTTTAACTGACTATTTAGTATTTTTTTGGTTTCAATCTCTTGAAAAAATGTCCATAAGTGAATAATAATCGTCTTGATCAACAGGTTTTCTACTGGATACTGCTGTTTCCTTTTCTTATTCAGAATCCAGAAAATGATCCCAGGGGGGTTTTCAGCTCGGTATCAATTATACAAGGGGTCCAGCGCGCGGCCGCGACATTGTTCCCCGATCCATGCGGGGCCTTTATTAAATATATACCAGATTCCGTGACGGCTCCTGAAAAGGAATCCTAACAAGGTTTTCAAACGCGCACTGAAAGCGCTCCTTAAATATGTAAACATTAACCGGATGGCGTAATGAACCCTTGGATTCGGGACTACATTAATTCGCCATTTGAATGCTAAGAAATTTCTATGGAAAGGGCTACGACGAAGTGGCGTCCTTGTATTAATAACAAATCTGATGTGCTATTATAGTTTACATAGGCATATGTGTATCTTACTTAGAAGTGGTCTTAAGCCTTCATCACAAGGTCTTAATAAAGTAACATTTGACGTATTCACAGTCTTCGAGCGGGTCTGCTTAAATTTGTATGAATACTTAAAAACTAATAGTGTCATACTATCCTCTAGGTAATTTTTTTGCGAAATGCTTGCGAAATGTAATTAGACGCAAGTTTATGAATGTGACAACCTTGACAAAATTTACGATGTGTTCAACCAACGATTCCTTAGGAAATGAGATTGCACTGGTTATTCCCAAAATGATTTTTTTGGAAGAGTATTGCAATACTTCCTTAATCAAGACTTTAGAGTTAGCTTAAGTTAACGTTGCAATAAAAAATATATATACGTGACTATTCTTACCATACATTCCGTATTCTCCAAATCGTATAAAATATCTGTTTTAACTATTGGGAATTAGGTAATTATTAAGATGGATCTGGCCAATGAGGAAAGTAAAAAGACATTTTTTTCTCGAACTTACTTGATTTGGCTCAAATCCGCTTAAACTCAAGTTTATTCCAAGTCATGAACGAAGTGATAATTTCGTTTTAAGTACTGACTAAAGTGTCTGGAGGAAGTGATTTGTCCATATGATTTGGAGCATATGTTTAATAGGTATATTATTAGAAAATTAGATTGCAATTAAATAAAGTTGACAACGCAGTCATTATATAAAATGTGTTATACAAAAATGACTGGTATCTATGGTCGCATTGCATTCCTTAGTATTTAGCAGTAAGATTGACGGTTTTTATACAAGTGCTTTGAAACTGTAAATAAATACAATTTTATGGATTGCTCGGATACGCAATATAGTTTGTTTATGCCGACGATTTATTTTTAAGGATCTAAGAGACTTTAAAAAATAATTTAATAGGATTGTAAGTGGTCCTGACAATAATTAGCTTTAGTTAATAATTAAAATCAAATGACAATAAAATAGTTCATTTAAATAAATTATTTTATATGTAAGTGTATATAATATTACTATAAATAAATATACGAAGCTAACAAAAAATACATATATTTTTTTCAGTCAAAAATAATTAGTGCTTTTTATGGTGGAATTGTCGTGGCAAAGTTAGTCAGGTCCAATTATTAGCAATTATGTTTGTATTATGTGTTTAAACCATCCGTACAAATTCCTTATATTTTCTGATAAAATTCATCAACTTTCTTTCGTTTATAGTAATGGAATTATAAATAAACAGATAGACGGACAGACACGTGTATTTTATGTTTTACAATATTTTTATAAAATTATATGATTTATAAAGATATATAAAATAGAATAAATAAGTATATATAGATGTATAAAAATATTTGTTTAGTTAGTGTACACTGTTAAATAAATGTTCTGGAATTTGATCCATACTCTTAGAATAATTCTCAAACATATTAATTGTATATTAAAATGCTTGATCACTGTGTTATATTATTTTCAAATATAAATGTAAGTATTTTTGACAATTAAAAAAAATACTTTTTATTTTTCTGTATTCTACTTATCAGATTAAGATATTATATTATATTTGAAATATTATATCTAATACTGTAGTTAAATTGATTTATTAACATTTAATTGCTAATTATTTCAATGGTATTAATTTGTAATATCTGTAGCATTATACATTGATGGATTTGGGTGAATTTACGACTTCATAAACTGAAACCAATAATTAAATATGTAAATTTCAATACGGTTTGATTGCATTGCTAGATTGCTACGCCACGTGTATGCCTTTTAGGTTTATTACCACGTATTTAACAACCATTAATTAAAGGAGAGTAGTTAAAAGTTAATTTAATTTAGGCAATGACACATCACGAGCGCCTTGCTATAAATCAATCAAAACATATTGAGCCATCCTCTAAAAATATTTCAGAAATTCAGATTAAAATTTTATGTCAAATATAAAATATTAAAATGTTTAAATTTATCTAAAACCGACAACGTGAGGGACTAAGGGGAAAATAATTTCACAGGAAGTGAATTTTAGGTCGATATCCGGCATTCAACGGCAAACGGGAAAATTACTGTAAACCTTTAAAAATAAACTAGATAAGTTAAATATTCATAGGGTCAGATAATTAACTTTTTTAATACAGGCTGTTACTGATAATAAAACATTAAAGTAACAAATTTTTAGTTAAAATGTCAAGATATCTATTATTGAAGTCTAGTTCTGGTACAAATATATATTGAAGTATATTAATGGGAATTTTGATTAGTTTGTTATGATAATGTTTATTATATAAATATTTTATTTTGAAGTACCGCAGGGTTCCAGTTTATAGTATCTGTTCTTTCTTATATTAATTAATTTTATTTAAGCGGCCATTAAAAGACAAAATTTATATTTAATGTTAATGCCCTAGAAGGCTTTGCATCTTTATTTATGTTGTATAGAATAACAATTTTGGATATTCAGTTATTTCTGATAAGAAAGAGTCTAAAAAAGTTTAGGAGGGCTAATCAATTTCATCACTGACACAACTGGTTCATTACCACATAATAGGATAATATGTTTTTTACTCAAAATTGTTAGTATATAATACAACGAACAATATAAAGCTTTTAATAATTTTTCAACTAAGCCTGTTTTGCGTATTTTTTCTACTACTATTAGATGTGACACTGATACTTTGTGAACGTTTCCTCAGTTTCATTAAAAATATTTTGTCTGTAGTTGTTTCATAATGAATGTTTATTGAATTTAAGTCACTTTAAACATAGCATTGAGTCTTTAAATACTCATTTCGTAAATAACCGTTTGAAGAATCTTAAAAATATTAGCACATACTGTTACTTGATTAACCTAACCCTTTAAATATAAAAAATAACTTGAGCAAAGCGCAAATAATGTTACATAGGGCGCCTTATTTAAAACTGAATTTAGTAAGAACGACAAGAGTAAAAAATAGGTACCACTGTTTAAAGCCAACGAAGACCACTTGAAAACATTTACTTTGCTATTTAATTGTCTATTGATGTAACTCACAATGTGCCCAGCCCTTTTATCGGCGAAAAATGGTTAGATTAAAATTAATTTATTTTCCCATGACACATTTATTCAGCTGCAACAATCAAACATAAGTTTATTAATTAACCATTCAATAATAATTTTAATTATAAAATAAAGTAAACGTGAGCTGTCTTTAGTTATATTCGCACTTTTTTTTTATTTTTGCAGAAAATGGGTTGTAATATTTTTGTTTTAACTTTCTAACTTTTTTGATCGTTGATTTTCTGCGAGTTGTACATAATGTGACAAATGTTTAGTCTGGTAATGTTGACGTGTATTGCATTGTTTTAATACAGGCTTAATGTCATCGCACAATTAACAAATTGCTATGTTATTTAATTTCATAACAAAGTTATTTACACTCCATTTTGCTTTGAAAGCACGACATTAAAAGTCGACTAGTGTTTAATTTTTTGGCTATGAAAGTGACATAATGAATATCCACGGATAATAAAATAAGTACAAAATAACCCTAAAGCGTTACACAGGGAACTGAAAACGCTGTCAATTTATAACTGCATAACGCCACAGCAAAATGCAGAACAAAAGGAACACTAAATACGGTCATATCATGTAACTTCTTATTTGTTCAGTTATAGTCCATTGTAATTTTAAAAAGCTTAAAGACGTAAAATATAATTTTATATTAGGCCGTAGTTTTCTTACATCTGCTTTAGAGAGTGATTGCGTCCCTTGTTCTTGTTCATTATAGAATGGGCGCTAGCGCTCGAGAACGCTCCTTTACACAATCCATATAGCTAATAAGTATTTCATATATGCATGGTCTTGTATACCAAAAAGTAATTGTTTGTCATCAGAAAGCGATTAAAATGGTTTCGCTTAAAAAGGAGATGCTTCATTAAATGAAGTGGATTGTCGACAGTGCGAATAATTATTTAAGTAAGCTTTTTTTTATTAATCTAAGGTAAAAACATATAAAAGGCTAGAAAATTGCCTAGATCAATGAGCATCACTGGCAGATCAGAGATCAGAGAGTCTTATGCATTTTAACAGTTATATCACTTTTGTTTCGATTTTTTTATTATTATTATTGATAATTAATGTTTAATGGTGAGCCTTGTAGAAGTTTTTATTTCTCTGCCGGTGTAATGAATATATTCGAATTCGTTCTACAGCCGCTCATATTTTCAACAAATTGTGTTTGATGTTCTGCGCAGTGCAAACGCATTATACATTTTTTAGGGTACCGTTCCTTCATATTCGGAAATTTCTTTATACAATATTCCACCCACAGACCCAGACTTTGCGCTCATCTACCCACCGACTCCGGTAAACCTATCTCAGATACGACCAGAGTAAATATTGATCCTCCCTTAAAGTCTAGGGGGTGTGCAAATGACTTCACATGTGATCCACATCCGAAGCGGGTGTTTGCAACTCGTATTTTATTAAAAATCAATTCAGACGTAACGCGTTAACGTATTTGACCTCATGGTAGGTGAACGATGAAATAATTAATTAAAAATACGTTTAAATATTGTAAAGTAAAGTATGAAATTGTTATAAAAAATAATAGGTAGAACTATAAAAAAATTTTCACTGTGTTTAAAATTTTTTAAAAATATAAAAATGATAAATCATTTTTCTTATTAATTTTTTATTTTCAAAGCGTCATGATGGGCATTATATAGATAATAATAAAAATATTTTTTTGTTTGGCAAGTTTGTTGAGAAGCCAGACTAGGCTAACTATAATTTTCTAACTCTGAACCGGGACAGCTAAGCAAAAAATAGTCACCTCAGATGTTTTCGTTGAGAGTTTAAAAACAAAAAAAGGTCATCCCGGAATTTTTGTTCAAAAATGTCTGAGATAATCTTTTTATAGCTCCCACCAGCGTTCTCAAGCGCTGATTTCTTGATCATGACGGGCAAGAATAAAGAACGCGATCGCGACTCTAGGACACTAAGACAGCTAAAAGTCAATTAGCATTGACAGGTTGTCAACATCACCCCTAAGCAACTTTAAAAAGTGCTTTATTGAATAGGCCGAGAATGCAATAAATTGTATCTCAACACTCCTAGCAAAATACATACAATACTGATACAACCCTTATTTTCTATTTTGTAGATATCTTAGATATTTTCTTCGAATTCTTTTTCATAACAAGAAATACTTTGCTTCACTTGTATTCCAGACAATGAAGCCATATTTGAGAATGCTACGAACTAGCGTGTCGTACAGTACGCATATCGGAAAAAAAATAATAAAGTAACACGCGTTCCGAGCATTCTTGACGCCTTATTGCAAATTTCTTTATTTATTTTAAAGTAGAGTCACCATTTATAATACATTAATTGATTAAATAAGCTTACGAATGAGTTTGTAAATTTCAATGTCATAATAATCGTATGCCTTAATTTTTTTTATCCAACGTGCGCAGAATTACCTATAGCATTACTTAAAATTTATACCAGCTCAATATACTATTAGTATAAGTCGGTCACTAAAACCTAAAAGACTTTGTTTGAGATGGGCTTTAGTGTTTTCTTAATTATTTTCTTTTTCAGTAAAATCTGAATCAATGATAATTAAAAAAATATAGTTTGACCGCTCATTAATGATTAGGTTTTCCTAATCACACTAGTGAATTTAAGTAGTTATTGATACAGTCTAATAATATTCTATTTTGTGTATTATATTATTATTTGGAAAAAGCTTTTTTAATTTTCTTACATTTATTGAAAAAAATCACCAGAATTATGAATGAAATATTTCAACTTTTGCTTTCTTTCTAGCTAAGCAATTTATATCAAAATATACCATAAATTTCTGGTTTATTATTATTTTGGCGATTCATTATGCCCTTTTAATCCACAGCAATCTGTCATATCTGACGTGAGTGTGGTATTTCATTCAATGAAAAGAGTTTAAATATAATACAGGCAATATAACACGAAGCACAAAGATTTTCTTGAAACCCACCTACATAAAAGATGTGTATGAAAGGTTAAAAATAAAGTAATATAATTTTTTTGTACCATATATATGGAATGAGGAGCTTTTGCGTTTAGCCACATTATAGAAACTCAATAAATTCATGTTTAACGTAATAGTGCTTTTATGTATTTATTAAACTTCAAAGCTATTAGGTAAGAAATGCGAGTGAATAAGATGAAAAAAAAATGAAATATGTATTTATTTTTATGATGAAAATATCTATAATAAAAGAGACCTCATTTAACTATTTTTATGTCTTGTATTTTAACGTTTTATTTTAATATGGAAAGTAAAAAAAAAACTTATTAAAATTGTAATTACACATAGCTTGGCTTGATATTTCATTATTACCACTCAAATTATATTATGTTTTAGATGTTATTTGCATTTATAGTTTATTAAACAAGGTTAGCTTTAAATTGTTTGGATAAATATTATAAAGGTTATCTCAGGTTGCCTAATTAAAAATTAGCATAATATACAAGTAGTGTAAGTCGCTGTCTATTGACCTGAAAGACATGGGCTTAAATTCGATGTGAATCCTATTGTTTGTTAATTTTCGCAGTGTCTTAAAGATTAGAATTAGTGATTATTATATAATTAAAATTTTAATCAATGACAGATTGGTCAAAATTATATTTTTGTTCTAAATGCAGTTGCACATTTTTTATAAAAGCAGGTATTAAACAAGAGACAATAGTCTTTAATATCTTTGATTTAGCCTTCTGTTAATGCTGTCAAAAATCAGTACTTTTAATCTATTTATGATTCATTTCCACCTCCACAACTTAATATATCTACCTCACTCTTAATATATATATATATATATATATATATATATATATATATATATATATATATATATATATATATATATATATATATATATATATATATCTTTTTTATAAATTATTTGTTTTATAAAATAGGCAGTTCCTAAGATATTTTATTAAAAAATTGTTTTTAAATTTAATCACAAAAAAAACATGAAACATTATTTATTTATATTCTGACATGCAACGAAAGGTTAAAGTACCACAGATACCGCATGAAATTTGCGGTAACGATTCTCAACCACAATTCCGCATATTGTCATAAAATAGCTAATTTAAAAAAATATTTGTTAAATTTATTGTGTCTAATCATATTTTCTCCCGGTATTGAAACGTACTAGTGAAATGGATACAATTTTCATCTTCGTTGATAGAATGTGATGCAGTACTGAAGTGATTGGAATTTTTATTTTACCCCTAAATAGTAAAAGGGGATAAGTTAGTATCCGTGGGTGGATGTTTTATTTGAGTGGGTGTTGGTGGTAAGGGTTGTATCGAATATTAAACAAAGCGAATATTTCGCATTTGGCGCGATGGCGTCAGTTAATTATGACAGCGTTTCACGCGACGCTTTGATATTCAGCCGTGAATTTAATTACACCTGCGGGGATTACAGATACATTTAGGTGTGTGTGTGTGTGTGTGTGGGTTAGGTTCACCGTGATGTGATGGACCCCTGGAATGAAACGTGTGTAGCGATGCGTTTGAAATCGGTCGAAAACACTTGACGTGCGTATGTTTAAGGTTCATGCGCAGTAGATATTTTGTCTCGGGATATCTCAAAAACATGTCAGTCTCGAATCATTAAAAATATTTTTTACTGTAGTGGACATCATTAAAATACTTTTTTTTTATTTTAAACTATAATGAAAGAATTATTTTTATATTTTTTTCCATTATTTGTAAAAATAATCAGAGCTCCAAATAAAAACACATAAATCTCTGAACATTAATACTTTTTATTGTTAAATTCAGATTTGAATACTAAAGTTTACTTTTTCTTAGAAACACTTGATACTATTATTTTTAAATATTAGGTATTTCAAATTTTCTAGGTAAATATATTTTTTCATGGAACAAAAATACTAAGTGTAAAAAATGTAATATATTTAATAATGTTTTAATTTATATGTTAAACATGACAACAAAATTAACGCTATATTGAAGGAAATCGTTTAATGATTTTAATATTTTAATCTTAAAATACACATTAATGTTTAATTTTGTCATCGTTTTACCATTGGCATTATTTATTTAGGAGGCAAATTTAATTTAATAATCTGGTAATCCATGCGGATTATATTCGTGCTTTTAATACTTCAATTACACGTTTTGGTAATTTTTGGTTTATTACGTGCGTCAGAATGATGAATTACAAACAAAGCGTTAAACTCTTGTTTAACTCGCGATTTTTTTGCATAACTCGGCGATTAAAATAATTAGTTTTTCTCTGCCTTCGGGCAAATTATGAAACGCTAGGGCGAATAAAGACGCCGGGTAGAGAAAAAAATGCGCAAGGGATGAAAGAACATCAAAAGGGAGATGAGACAAAAGGAGATTTGTCAAAAGAGCACGCTTTTGTCAAGGATAAAGTGTGAAAATGCCGCCGTGGATGTGAGCTCTAATTAGTTTTTTTTGTTGATCAAATTGTATTTTTTTGCTCACTCGCTTTACGTAATAACCGTAAAAGTGTTTTCTGAGAGTTTGTTAGAATGCATGTAATTAAATCTTTAGATTCTGATTAATTTCCTGTGACCTATTCCTATATATTTATTTATTTGCATTTTAACTTTATTATTAGTGACGTTACTTTTATTATTAATTGACATATATATTAAAAGCTAGTAATTTTTTAATTAATGTATCTTCGATTATTGCATAAGTTTATCGAATCTTGTTTTATATAATCGAATATTATAATGCTTAGATTCATCAACTTACTAGAATCATGATTGAATTATAAATTTAAAAGGCTTAAATCTTCTTAATGGATCTGTTACCTATCTAAAAACAAAATCAAAACGTGTTCATATGAACGTTTACTTAATTTCCGCTTTAACCGAGATATGATTATTTATACACAGTGTTCGAAGTCATTCATAATAATTAATTAAACGATCTGTATTTAAGCTTATTAATCGTGATAAACGATCGAATTACTCAATAAAAATATTTTCGGGAAAAATATATTTTAAAGGAACGTAGAAATAGGAATTTATCGTTGTCCGTTTTTCGCTGCGACTAAATTGTATTAAAAATGGAATAAATCATTCAGGCCAGGCGAAAAATACGGGGCTGATTTATTTTCAGAAAATAATTTCGAAGACGAGATTTTTATTGTTGAATTTTCTTTGTATCATTAATATTACACAATGGAGATCTCTTTCACGTTGTTTATAATATATTGTCAATATTTAATGTAGATTCATTTAGTCATATCTAATAGTATTTTATTTAAGTAGGCATTGATAATTAAAGTCACTGGCATAGTTCTCTAGGATGTGAATGAGCCCCTTGCGATCTTGATGCAGTGTATGGAATAGAAATTCAATGATTTTAACCAGTGATTTTAATGCTAGATAAGTGCTTCAGCGTGAATCGATCCAGGACCCATGATCACTTTTTAATATTTTATTTATTATGAGTAATGCTTAGATCTGTCTTTGTTCTTGGAACACCTTTCTGTGTTTTTTATACTGAATTGCAAGTGCCAGGTTATGCCTTTTTTTGTCTAAAAAAATTCTGGTTGAAAGGGTTTCTATACTATATTCGAACTCCATTTAGTAGTAGAACATCAGAACTACACCCCAACGGATAAAACAATCGACAATGATATTCATTATTTTAACCACCGTAATCGAACAATACAAAATATAATCTGTATATACACGTAAACACATACATACTTATTTTTAACTTAATCCACTGTTTCCATTATATTTTTTCGTTTTTTGTTGTATTTAAATTGTAAAAGTTTTTTTTTTCATTAATCCCCATAAATTAGTATTTTATTTTATAAACTTATTTTTAAAATTGTTAACATAAATAATATTGTATGTTTTTAAAATATAATAAATTATTAAAATATATATTTTATACAAATATATAGATAGACGAATAAAAATGAAAGGGTAGCAATCTTCTTATTTCTATTTGTCACGCATATTTTCATCCATTTTAAGAGCTTCGATTTACGTCCTCTTCTCTCACATTTTAATTTAATTAAAATGCGAAATTCGGCTCTGTTGCGACGTTCAAAGGGTTAGATTCAACGTTCAAAATGAAATTGCGAGAAAACTGCTGAGATATCCTTAGCGTGTATAAGGCGAGACCGTAAATTATGCCAACACAATAGGAATAATGAGCTCAATACAAGCTTTAGATTTTTCTAAATAAAATATATCTTAGTGACCTACTATGAACTGCTGTGGTTTATTTATAAGTTTAGGATACAGTTAATAATTTCCACAGGACAGTTTGCTCAGACCGTTTCGCTTCATTTTATATATCAGTATTTTTTAACATTTTTAATGATCGGTGTCCCTTTGAATCTGAAAATATTTTCCCGCACCCCCTATGAATTTCTATTAAAGAAATATGATTTATTTATTAAAAAATACATTTACACATTTACGTATACATACTAAAAACTATCAAATTTTTCATTGGCTAGTTTGTTGTTGTGAGTTATCACTCGCAAAGTCTCACTTATTCACAAAAAGAGTGTATTGAAACTAAACTTGTTTATTAGTTAGAAAAAAATTAAGATGTCAAAAATTGATGTTAAAAATTGAGAACAATATTATATACTTATATTATGTACTTAGAGCCAAAAGTATAAAATATTCTTCTAAATATGAAGAAAGTAAAATATATATCATCTAGAGCTTACCGCAGTGTTATGACACCAGATTATCAAAGCACATTATATTATTCCGTGCCCTTAAATTACAGTAATAAATTTATTTAAGTTACATTATATATATATATATATATATATTTTGAGTGTTTTATAATAAATAATGTATAGTCAAATCAAGAGTAACCATTTTTATTTTATGCTGGAATCCTTTGGTTTCCATGTAGTTTGTTCTTGTGAACAAAGAGTCCAAGACTAAACACTGTGGTTATTAATTAACTTACAATATTTGCGTTACAATATTAAATTAATAACAAAACAGAAATATCACAGCGAAAATACTTATCGTGGAATTAAAATTTAATAAAAAAAAAGCAATATATTTATATACTAGTAATAATATACAATTGCTAGGTGTAGAGTAACATTAGTAGCTTTTTAATCATTTAAAATTAAGCTATATTATAAATATAAAACATTTCGAAACAAATCTAAAAAATCATAATAGATTTTTAATACCTTTAATTAAAAAACATTGCTTTAATATTAGTAAAAAATTTAACTTGAACTATTTAACAACTTTAAGTCATAAATGACTTTTATATATAAAGAGTTAAATATCGAATCGCCCGTCATAAAAATATTTTTTTCCTGAATAATTTTTTTTGTAATTATATTCAATGTAAACTTTATTTTAGATCACATAATACATACGCATATTAATTATGTGTATGTTTGTTAGGAATTTTCTAAATATATATTTTTTCTTTTGATTGGAACTTTGTCAGCTAGGAAAGATTTGGGGAGATAACGAGCCGCGAAATGACAAGATATTGACGTGACCTCAGAAAACCGACATGACAATAGGTGAAGTCAGGTGAATGAAGGTCTTGTTTAACGGACGTTACGTTTCCGAATCTAAAAATATATATAAAAATATTTTTATCATTTTTTAACACATGTGAAAAATATATAAATCTTGTGTGGCAAACATACCTTATAATCTAATCTTTACTCACATAGTTTGTCTCAATTATGCCACCTTATCGCACCCCGTGCACGACTTCATTAGCCGTAACTATTTACTAATTTTCACGACACGTGCGAAAACAACTCCTACAAAGTCAGCACATTCACAAATTTTCACCTGAGCCGACTCGGCGTGTCTCCCTGTCTCCTTGTCGCCGAGATAAAATCTCGACGTTTCGGTCCGTAGACCTCATGCCTCTCCTCCCTTCGGGACTCAGACGGCAATCTTTGCACAAGCCTTTGTTGATCTTAGACGAGGGAACATCTCTCGGAGGGTTCAATTAGTTTCGACCTCATCGAGGTCGGATTGATCCCGCAGCGTTGTATAATTAATTAGCGAGTTATGTTACATAATAAAATTCATTTAGCGCATTAAAGGCCGAAATGAAGTGGATCAGGCTTTAAATTTAATTAAAATTTATAAGACATATTTAGACAGGATTATAAATAGCACTTTATACTAAGATTTACTGTCAAAAATAATGGTAGTATGACTGATAAAAGCTATATATGAATTTATCGTGTCGTTTTTTAGATATTTATTTTTTTATTTTTTTATAAATATTAGACTTTACATTCATACAGTATATTTACATGAATACTTAGTTGTGTTTACTAGTACCAATATAAAAACAAATTATTTTTTATAATACTTAATTTAGTATTCTCGATTTCTTTTTGTTTAGTTTTCTGTAAAAAATCCGAAATTGTTCTCAAATACGCCTGTGCTAACACAGATATCAATCGTCATTTTATTATTGTTCCGTGCAAAAATATAAAAGCACATAAAAACGGCATTAAAACATAGATCAATAAATCGAGCAGGACATATATAATATTTGAGTCGGCATCTAGTACTTGTATGTACATGACATCAATTCATTTTATTGCCTCCTTTCGAATGTGTATTTTAGAAGAATTCGAAAAAATATTACGATGGAGATTTACGACTCTTGAAAAAAAATTATCATGAATTATCCATACATAAAGACTCTTTATATATTGAGGTTTTTAAATTTACAAAATACGAGATGGTTGTATTTAGATAAATATTCAGTTCAACGATTTTTAAAATATAATTTATAAAAATATTAATATTTTTTTTTTAAATATGCTTAAGTTTAATAAATGTATTATTAATATGGTAAAGTATAAATTTTATACTTTATCTAGTACTTTTTGAGACATTCTGTTTTATTTTTTTACTGATTGTTTAAGCGTTAACATATTTCTTCATTAAGTCGCCAGCTATGTTAAATAGTTGACATTGGTTGTTTAACAGGTGAATGGAGTAGATTTTTTATTTTTTTAAACATATTTTAACTGTCAACGTTTTGTTATTCTTAATTCTAAATGTGAATGAGTTTCTTTTTCATTGTTATTTCGTCTCAGTCAATATATTTTATTTCATCAACACAGTACTCAACTAAAATATTATTCTGAATTGTAATTTGAGTGAGACCTTGAATTGCTTACGGAGTGTACTATTATGTAAATATTCTGTTCTTTTTAATTATAACGTGGTTTATATATGTAAACATATATAAACCACGTTATACGTTATAACCGATTCCAGAAGTTGGGATTAAAATTTTTCAATCCTTATTCCAATCATATTATGAAAAACAAAAATATAAATATCGAAATGTACTTAACCTTATAGACCGATAGAGACATGCCACTCATTAAGATTTCCAATCTGACGACCTCTGGAGGGTCCTTTCGAGATACATATTTTAGGGTGAGCGTTCTATGAAGGTGCCGTCGCAAGATTTGCTCGGTAAACTTGACGCCATGAATTTTTATGAGCCAATCTCGACACTCAAACGAATACACATAATATAAACTGAAGAACAGGGCCGCTTCGGGGTAGGTTTTCGCCCTTTGTGCTTGCAAGATTTGACCACATATGTGCGAGAATTTTATGCGAGACTAATACAATTTCGCTGTTTTCAATCTAGAAAAGAACTTACATTACACGCCAGGGGTGTAAAAAAATAAACGCGTTAGGTCCAAATTGTGGAAAAAGTAGTTATGAATACCAATTTTTCAAAGGAATTTGATGCATGCAATTTTTTTTTATGGTCTGTTATTTCTTAAATATTTTTTAACCATAAAAAGCTTAATAAAAATTAAAAAATATTAGCAATAAATAATCCTAAGCTGGTGGAATAAAAATAACTTATTAGTGCATCGATTATGAAAAACAATTTTAAAAGCAATCACATATTAAATTAAATTTATTTTATCATTAAAATTAAATTTTAGTAATTTTTTTATTGCATTTAAGTTGTCATGAATGAGGATTAAATTTTAATATCAAACACATCAAATACAATATAGTGTAATTAACAATGAACGATCAGTTTTTTCTATAGTCAATTGTCGATTGAATATCTCCGCTATCGATTTTATATTTTAATTATATTATTATCCTTCTTTATGTTTACAATATAGCGACCTGTAGATTTTTTTTATTGTGTATCATGTTTAGTATCTTAAACGTTAGATAGATATCTATTCATTCAGAGCTAAATTGAATGCTGTTCAATATTATTGATATATACATAGTTTTGCGAAAAAATCTAAGGATACAAGGGTCGAAACATCGTCTTTAAAAGATGTAGTAACTATTGTCGTTTTTATAAATATAATAAAAAATCAGGGAAAATTTTTACTTAAGTTGCCGTTATTTATGACCAATTATCCGTCCGACTATTTTTTATTATTTCGTGTTTCAAACAATAAGAAGCGTTTAAACAATTTTCCTTACATTCAAGTACTTCTAAAAATACTTTTTACGCTGATCCTTTATTATGTTATTTACATAATACTAATATAAAACTGACGTAATGCGGTATATACATATACGTGTTAATATAATCATAAATATTGTATTTAATTACTCAACCATATATATTAGTAAATATAATTATTATAATATATGTTAACCATTCAAGTACTTTTATTTCGATCTGGTGCTGCACTAGTTACTTAATAGTTATTCATTGTGTTTAATCTAAAAGATTTATATTAAAAATAAAAATAAGATAATAACGAATCATCTTTAAGATTGTCTCTAGTGTTTAGTAAAATATAGTATATACGTTCTAATTAAATTGGCAAGCAAAATACAATAAAAATATTTTTAGTAATATTCGCGCATCATGTTAAATAAAAAATGCTACCTCATAATTGTATATATGTATTATATATACTAGTTGTTTCCCTCGACACAGTGTAGCCTTGTAAAGCTTTGTGATACCTACGTTAGTCCTGATTGTCAACCTGGCATTCGGATAGCTGTCTTCAGCTTTTTCTCGCCATTTTGCCTACCTTTCCCAAACACGCCTAACCCTTTGCGTTTTACGTTTCAGCCTTTCAGAAGGATCATTTGTACCGGGTGAGTAAGCCGCCCGTGCCATGTTTTATTTATTTTCCTTTCATTTCGGTAGGTTATCGCAATGTGGATTTTTAAGGTTGTTTCGTAGATTTCGCGGTGGAAATACTAGATTTTCGTTATGGTTAGAAACGGAGAATTTAGCCTTCGTGGTATTAACTAGAAGTAAATATGTATTCATGCAATAGTACATTTATAATATTTGCATAACCCAAGTAAATATAAATTCTTTCATTTTAAATAAATCTACATATTATATCGTATGTATGAATGTAACTTAAAAGAATTATGTTTAAGGGGAAAATCTGCTTTTTAACCAAATATGTTTTAAATAAAGAAAAGGTTTACACTGACAGTTTGCGCAGGTCTTGTGGTAATTTATATTTTATGTAATAAACAAGCTTTATATCACATGCATAAAAGGCATTTGTAACAGACATATTTAATTATACTGTAATGAAACTTTCCTATATATATATATATATATATATATATATATATATATATATATATATATATATATATATATATATATATATATATATATATATATATATATATATATATATATATATATATATATATATATATATATATATATATATATATATATATATATATATATATATATATATATATATATATATATATATATATATATATATATATATATATATATATATATATATATATATATATATATATATATATATATATATATATATATATATATATATATATATATATATATGTTTATGTATTTTTTTATTACTAATAGCTTAAATATAAACAGGTCGCTTTTACCATGTTTGTATATTAGATAATTAGTTATGTAAATACATAATCACAGTTGAACCACAATTACATAGTCACTGTTACATGATATTTTAGTATTTACCACTCGTTAATAAACACACGTTAACATCATATTGTAGCTAATCAAAATATTATTCAATCTCGATTCATGTGTTTAGCTACACAAATCACATTATAACATCGCAAATATTAGATAAAGCTTATACATACGCATGTATTAGAATCCTTATATATCCAACTTCCACTAATATAATATGATATAACGAACTGTTATTTGATTATATGCTCATGTTTAAAGGCGCCAATTTGCATTAGGATTGCAAGCCAATCAGATTATAAAACTATAACTAATGAGTTAGAATATTAATTTTGAATGAACATATATTTACTATCTCATTTTGAATACACTATATCATTTCATTTTTAATGACATTCCACTGTCAATCTGCAGAAAGATATCTTTTCTTAGGATCTTTCAATGTCTCTGAAACGAGACGTTTATATTATGTCATATTTATTTATTTTTCATCCGAATCTGTGATCTGAGAAATGTAGAGAGCATAATAGTTCTTTTGTCCGCCTACTTTTTCGCGCATAAGTAAAAATAATTATCGGTATTGCGAAACCAGAAGTTTCAAGGATGTTGTAATTTATTACATTATGTAAAATAAATTATGTGTGGCGAGTGTTTCTTGTGAAAAAAGAAAACATTCAGGTGTTTTTAAATAAAAGTTAAAAAAAGATAAGCGTACTTTTTATGCTTTTAAACAGGTGTGGTAAACTTTGTTGCAATTTATACTAAAAGTGTGGTGGCATTAAAATGAAAGCTTATACTTTTATTTATAATATCAGAAATTAAAATTTTATTATAGTACATGTAACATGAAACCTCTTGTGAATTACTAGGTGTAGTTAGAATATTTTATTTAAGTGAAAATATAATTCACAAATATATATATTTAGTCTTTGTGTGATATTAACACTGTTTTGTAATTTTATTTTTTTGTTTCAAATCTGTCCATCTTGACTTGATAGATAAATAGATTAAAAAAAAGATCCTGCATTTTTATACACAGGAAACGTGTCAGATTCTAGTGAATTTCAATTTAAGTAAAAACATATGATTTTATTAAAATAGTGTCAATGCTATATCCAAAGTGACAATAAAATTAATGAATATATAATTGCACATTAAAATGTAATAATAAATTTAATTTTTAATTTTAATGTATTTACTTTATCATATCTTGAATATCCGTCGGCTTTTTTTGTGCGAAACGTCATTAAAAGCTCATTATAGTTTAATATCACGTCATATTTTTGCATGGTATCAAATTATCGCAACAAATTCATAGTAATATATGACGTTAAATAAAACATTAAAAAATAGATTTTTTATTTATACTCAGAAATATTTGACTTAAACAACAATTACTAAAATATGTAAATTTATAGAATTATTAACTTATCTTATTTGTCGTGAAAAGTTAAGACATACTTGATAAATTATACTATTCGTTAAGATAAAAATCATTTTTAAGAGCTCACAATCTGGTTTTTAATTGCCTCTTTAAATATTACCATGATTTAAAAAAAATAAATTTTAGATCGTGAACTCTCAAAATAAACTAATTTTTCCTTAAATTTTGTCATACTTTGCTTGGCAATTTTTCTATTTATATTTTCTCAAACTGAAAGTAATTTTTTTAGGTTATTTAAAAACTAGTTAACCAATGCCTCTATCTAATCATTTCAAATGATTGGATAAAAGCGCTTATTGCTTATATAATTACAAATTAAAATTATACAGAAAAAATCATACTTAAATTTGATGTTAGTTTTATTATTTAATTAAAAAAATTCTCTAATGAACCCTATTTTTTTATATATCAAAGTATTAAAAATTGATGATATTGCACTTAATATATATCATGTGGTCTTTTATTGTAACAATTTTTTAAAGATATTAAAAAATATTAAGCAGCTAAAAAAAACAGGACTTATTATCAGGTTAATATTAGATATTCTTAATAATTTTTAATGCATAATAAAAATATTTTGCTTGAAATATCGTTTCAGAAAATATCTCGCAACGGTGGCTAATTTTAATATTTATTTGTAGCATAGAAAGGGTTAACACGTACTTATTATTATTAAATCAATTAATTATATTACGATGTTAAAAAATATATAAGGTGATATTTTTGTCATGAAGCGTATTTTTCATTTTCAAAGTCATAGTTTTTTTAAAGCATTTTTGACATTTACAGACATACATAAATTACATTCCAATTCACAAATGTTTTTAGTGATCGTAGTTTCCGATTTTTTTTGAGATTTTAATCTAACTTGCAATTTTATATTAATTGTTTATTTAGTGAAATTTCTGTCATTGTTAATTTTGGGACCCAGTTATTTAATATATTTTGCCATGAGGCCCTGAATCATTGTTTTCCCACGGCCCGGGTTCGCTCTCATACTATACTATGTATCTAAAAAAAATTAAATCTGTGCTATCCGTATTAAATGATTAATTTATTATAAATAGCTGAATTTTTTTCTTTTAACTGCATGTAAAAACATCATACTCTTAACTTTCTGTAACATTATCTATATATTACTTGAACGAGATTTTTAAAACCCTTTTGTATACCGAACATATATATATATTTTAAATTGCAAAATTTTTAAATGCTCTTAGTATTATTAAAAAACACGATAAAATATTATTGGGTTTGCACGTAAGATTCAGATTAAGCGATGAAATAGATTCCTATCTTATCTGATGTCCGATCTAGACGTAACTATGTTTTGTGAATACATCTATCTAACAGATAGTAACGGTGAACTGATTATTATATCTGCTTTTGACACACAAATCAAAACGTCGATTATCATAAAGGATCTGCAATCGATTACTTACGTTTCCAAATTATCGGTTAGGCAAAGTATCCTTCGTCAAACGTGTCGGTTTAATTCTAACCGGGATTCGTACCGACGTCATGTCCTCACCAATTGCTCCTTTTCGCGCGGCGCGCATCTCAATTCCAGACGCTCCATCTCTACCGAACCGTAATTAATTTGCGGATCTGATCCGGATGTAATCTTAGCCGTTTTATTTTCCGGCAGTTCCAGTTCCGTTTGTTTCGATCGAATGGAATTCTGGAAAAGTGCCCCAAGGATGAGAACGAACGTCGAGCAAACTATTCGCGCTCCGCTTGTGTCGCTGCCAGAACAATTGCCTTCATTGCTTGTTAAATAATTCAGTAGAGGGTCGGAGCGATTCTTTCCTTGTAAAATCATTGTGTAATTCACAATAAGATTTCTATGTTATATCAGGTTGAAAAATTAAAATTATAAAAATAGTAATAAAAATATTTTTTTATTTTAGATTTAATAATATATTTTTTATTACAAGGCAGTTATATTTTTTAGATAAACGTAATTGAGTATAAAACTATCTATATATGATATATCTACGATATGTAAGCATGTATGTGTTTTTTTTTAGATTAAGATACAGATGTGAAGCATGTGTTCAAATCTCATTCGTTGAACTTTTATTTATACTTTACAGTCGTAAAATTATCCCCTATTTCTTACAACACTGACTTGGGTGGTCTGAAAAATCTAAGAAGCAAAATTCCCACATAATAAATACATCAACTGATCAAAAGATTCCCGACCTTATATTTTGTATTTGTTAAAGTTTATTTCAAAGTACTACATCTTTTGTACTAAATGTTTTGTAAGATGCTCCTTGTTGTATTTTGTCAAGTCGAATCTTTATGCTCTTAAAAATATAATGCTAGCTAATAAAACTATAAATCGAGAAAGTATTTATATATTAATGTTTTATACTTGGAAAGATTGCGGATAATATGAGTTCGAAAGCTTTTATACCCATCAATTATTAATCAATACAATATTACCCTATGTAATGTATACGAGTTTACAATTGTCCGGAAATCAGATCCGATCCACCACCATTGTGTTAATTGATTTTTCATTTCCGGCTTGGTTTCCGTTTCAGTTTCGGCTTCAGACTCTCAAATTTAACTTTTTAATTAATCACTGGAAAAAATGGCCGGGATAAAAAATGATACATGAAACGGGCGCACATAATCTATCATATTTCCATCAGTCGTATTTTTTGCTCTTGAATATTTTTATCATTCTGTGTGAATTGATTTATGACGTAGGCAATCGAAATAAAATTTAAAAAATACTCATATAAAATAATCAATATTTCAATTGAATAAAGGTGTTGAATTATTATATAATATTATATTACCTTAATTCGTATTAGTATATATTAAACAATTAGTTTGTTATTACAATTTTCGTTTATTACAATTATCTATATTATGTATCAAAATTCAGGTTCATGTATGTATTCTATAATACAATTTATATTTAGTACATTATTGCAAATTAATTATATTGACTCACAAGTAAATAGTATGGCTATTAATCATGTTTTTATCCTTCGCCTTTTCTCATTCATCTGGTAAATGACATTGCCGTGGAAATAATTAATCTTATAAATAAAAATACAACAGTTTAATAATAAGTATATACGTGGGAGGTAGATATATTTGGCGCAACTCCAAACATATATTAAATTGTAAAACATTATATTTTAATGAGGTACCTACGCAAGGTAAGAGCTTTTTAGTATAATCCGAGTAATGAAAAATATATACCTATCTATATTTTGATATTTTAAATTTTCAATAAGCTAGGCGTTACGAAGGTAATAAATTGCTTCAAGAAAATAGCCTATTACGGTATAAAATATTAGTTAAATATTTAAAAGGGGTGTATTTTAAATAGGTTGAAAATAATCCTCTTTAGTAAAATATATTTTGTCACGTTTTATCAATTAATTGACTTAATTTAAATTTGTATTACTGAAGAAAATTATGTTTTAGTCAATCATTTAATATCAAAATGTCGCTGTTCAAAAGTAATACAATCTGATTTTAACACCTGATATGACATATTGCAATAAATTTCAAAACCATTACTGCTACTGGTTCCACAGAATACTTGCTTTGGAATTATGTCTTTTAGATATTGATCACTGGTCTATCACAAGGTTGAATCTATATTATTTGTATTAGTGTTATTATTATTTATTACTAGATTATGAAGTAATTTAAGGTCAAAATGCTATTTTTTAAAGAAAAACTTTAAGAAATGTTTCATAAAAAATATTTTATTTTGCTAATCAATTAATATGTTAGATATAATAAAGAAAATGCAGAGGTTTATTAAAATGCCAGATTTTTTCATATCTCACTACTATAAAGCTCTTTTAATATTAAAAATTGCGTTATTAATTCAGATTTTTTTGTATGAATAAACTTTAATATTAAACTTATAAAATGAATTACAAAAAGCATTTCAACTTATTTTATTAAATGTTTTATCTACCCTGTTGTTGATATTTTCATGATATTTATTAATTGTAAATCTTCTATTTATTAATTAAAATAAATGACCTAATAATTTACAACTGTGTAAACACAATCAATAACTACTTTGTTATTGTGAAATACCAGACTGAAATAAAAATCTGTTTTTGTCATATTAAACAATTATTACAAAATACAATCAATAAATATGCATGATGTATCACGATATTGATCCGTGAGATAAGGATAATCTAGGAAAATATTATATGTAAAGTTCGATCTGATTTATACTTATTTTATATTAAAAATTAAAAAATACTTCATATGGGAATTAATACATATCATCAAATTGTACTGGTTTAGTTGATGTTATTTATAAAAGTAGATCAATCATCTTATTTAATTTATTATTAAGAGTTTATCTATTTAGATATAACATGCCTTATTGCTATTTAATTTATGACTCCCATATTACAAAGACTCAAATTAATAAACACTTTAAAAATCACAGCCAGCAACTAACTAATACTATAATTTTTACATAGATGAACCTTATTATTTGATACTATGTCGATTTAATTATTTTTTATTTATTATGTGGATTTTACATACATATTTAGATTGTTTTAAATAACCTTGAGCGAAGCAGTTAATATTTATTAAAACTGATTTATTTATCTTATTAGTTAAATTTATCTTAAAATATTATTTAACATATTAAACTAGGTGTTTTATTTTTTATTTTAGAGGGTCTTAAGAGTGATTGCATCTGTCTTAAAAATAATTAATTTATGGAAACAAACTTGTTTGCCTGTCTTATGTCTATATCACAAAATTATGACGAGATAACTAATTCTGATATTGAATATTTTATCGTACTGTTATTAAGGCTTTAGTCAAAACGAGTAGCTAATTTTATTTTTATAATATTTTAAATGGTCATTTAATGACTTCACATTTTTGAGAGTTATAATTTAACACTTATGAACACGAAGTATTGCAGCAAAATCAGATGTAAGCCAAACATATACTCGTGTACCATCTGAATTATTGTGTAGTGGAATTGTGCAAATGTAAACAGTATTTTGTGAAGAATGCTTTGTATGTTTTTTATATAAGTTACATTCTTGCATTAAAATCTGTTTGAAAAAATATATTTAATTATTGTTGTAATAAAAATCTAAATATTACGTATAATTATATTAAAGTATGTATATGCATAGTGATCTTATCAGTGTCTAATGACTAGTTTGCAAAGCGGCTTATACTCTTGATTCTAGAATTTGAACTGGACTAGGGTTTTACGTGAAGCGGGAAGCGGCTATTTTATTTTTTTGTATCTTGATTATCGGCTTTTTTTGGTTCAAATTCAAAGAAACCCCCGTGTATACAAATTAGGAAGCTCAAGTTCTAGATGTGTTGTCAGAAGCAAATATCAAATGATAGTTGCTGATTTAGGTGCTGTGTATCCGATTTTATACACATGGCTAGTCTGAGAAAGGTGTGATGCCTATTATTTAATGTTATTATATTAGTCAAATTATTCTTTCAGAAAAAAATTAATGTTTTATTATTTACTGTCTAACGATGATTATAAATTAGATAAACGTTTAATAATTGTTGTGCGGTGACTCCCTGACCGTAAGAACAAAACTTTTAACGCGGCATAAATCCGCGGCATAAATATTCAGGTCAGTGCTAACCGTACGTGACAATAGACGGAATAAACTAATAGCATTACAATAACGATTCAAGCCTATATCCAATTGTTATTATCATATAAAATATACTAGTTGCACTATTTACAATCTTCTAAGCAACATAGTAATTGTAAATATATTATGGTGTACATAGGAATTCACTGATCTTTCGCAGTAAAATCTTTATTAGCTTTGTATTTTACCTTTTCGTATATTTGTCAGAAATGATAATATAGAAAATTATGCAGTCTCTTAAGATATTTCCGAGATGTCTTAATATCCCTGACATTTTCACCTTTCTCTTAGTGTGCGTTTGTTTCAAGAGGGTTGAAAGAGTGATTGTCGGGCCACATAAGAAGGTGTTACACGTTGTATCGCCGATGAGGCGCAGCATCTCAATTGCCACCAGACTGCGCCTACTTGACAAATGGGCAATTTCTCGAGACGAGCCTGCTGTCTGTCTTCTTCATACATCACGAGATTAGGAAGCGGTGCCGCCGAGCCATTATCGCCGTCTGCTCTTTCGTGGCTTAAAAACTCGTCAACTTAATAGCAGACATTTACAACCCGGTCCGCGGGCATAAATTAGGGAAGAAGGTGAAATATTCCAAGCGAGGGTTGCCCAGGAAGTCTCGAGTTACGGAAGGCTGCCTTGATCGATGGCGCTCTGCATTCGACGCCGACGGAATGTGTAATGATGGTGGGTGTGCCTTTAATTTATTGATAAAATAAAGAGATAGCGACGATGGATCAGCTGTGGGGTGACTGGAAAATCTGGTTCATTGATAAAGCCCTAAAGAAGTCGTAATCTGAACTTTGAATGAAATACGGATATATGATTTACCAAAAAAATTCTATGTGTTTTGTTAGAGTGGTACATTATGTGTATAAAAATAAGGACTTCTAATACCAAAAATATTTTTTAGCTTGGTTTTTTAATAGGGAACTACCGGTTATTGCAATTTGACACGTTAGATTGATTAACTACTACTACTATTACTACTTTCATTTATAAAAGCTCGTTGCTTGGTTGTCGCATAAATTAAATAATGCAAATTTATTGTAATAAAACGGTATTTTTATACCGCTCCATTAAAAGGCGGATCCGTGCCAGATGTTTCAAAATGTTCATGCTTTTTTTGTAGCTTTTAATTGAGGTCGAAATTATTTTTAAAGCAAAAAATTGTTGATGATTTTTTTAGCTACTCTAATCATAATTTTCTTTGCTTTGGTAGTATAAGAACTACCTATATTATTAATTAGAAAAAAGAAATGGCTTTGCGTGGAATTGTTTGATTAGAAAAATGTATCCGGTTTTCCACATAGTTAATAATGTAAAATAGTGAGAGTTTGACTGTCAATTTTTTCTATAATTGAGGTTTTACTCTCTAATTGAGGTTTAACAATCTGTTCTGGTTTATCGATTATTTGGTAGATCAATCTGTTCCGGTTTATCAATTATTCGCGTCCATTATAATTAAAGGTCATCCTACATAAGTGTATTCTTCTCAACAATCGCTCATTTCTCTTTTTATCAATAATATAAAGATCTTCACAATAATTTACCATGTGAATAAATTAGTTATATTAAATAATACCCGCTTTGCGTGGAATCGTCAGATTAGAAAAATGAGTGGGGTTTTCCACAGAGATAATAATGTTAAATAGCACCAGCTGTTATTGACAATTTTCTCTATGATTGGGGTTTTAATATGAAATTTCTTCGTAACTCTCCATCCTATAATTTACCAAAGAATATAAATCTGTTCTAGTTTATCGATTATTCGTACTCATTTTAAATAAACGTCATCCTACTGAAGTTTATTCTCCTAAACAATCACTCAGTTCTCTGTTCAATAATAATATAAAGATCTTTACAACAATATACTGTATTATTATAATCACACATTATATATAACATATATTTTTTTATTAATTATTATTTATTAAGACTTCTCAAAAAAATACCTAATTAAAATTCTCTTCTTTGATAAATAAAAAACGCCGAAAAATCAAAATGCCTAGTCTAGACCTTAAAAAAATTAGGGCCAACATTTTTGTTTAAAAGTTTTAATTATATAAAATTACTTTTAACGAATTCCTGCCATAATCATTTTAATCAGCTTTTTTATAAATTAATTACGGAAAGAATTCTTAAGCCACTTTTTAGTGGCTTAAGGATTCTTTCCGGCTGGCTTTTAAGCCAGCAATTAAAAAAGCACGTAATTACTTGCCTAAACTTATTTCTAAATTAAAAGATGAATGATTTTAACAACATAAAAAACAGGACAAATATATGTTTTAATTTAAACTAATATTATAAAAAATATACGTAAACATAAAAGAGGTAGAAAATACAATCAAAAATACAAAATTTAAAACATATTTTAATTATATACCAACGCAAAATATTAGTGGTATAGGTCAATGACAAATGTTTTGAGACTTTTGGTTTTGTAGAATAGTATTATTTTATTGAACAATTCAAAATTATTACTGCTTAGTATTGCTTCCAAATCGTATTATTTATTTTATTAATTTATTAAGCTAATTTTTAGTATACATAATATAAACATAAACAGAAAAATAAAACGACCTAATATTATGATATATTTTTTGATGCACGCAGGTGTTTCTTTATTCCATTTAGCAGATTTTTGCAGATTGTCCTAGGAGTATTAGTATACAAATTTACACCTCTATACATAATTCCCCTGGCCGTACTCGTTTTCTTATACCTAATAATCATTAAATTGTCTTTATTTCTCGTATTAACTCTATGTACATCTTTATTTCCTATTAAATATTTTCACTTATAAGTATATAAATTCTAAAACATTTATCTTTAATATATTTTAAACATTTAACCATTCCAATATATCAATCATGCTTATACGATTTGTAAATCTATTTTTATTTAAAACTCTCATTACTCTTATTGCCCTATTTTGTAATTTTTCCAACGTCATTATATTTTATTTATTAAACATATCTAATATTGTTGCACAATAATTAAAATAGGGCAATATAATACTATTGTAAATTATTTTTATTGTGTACATATTTTAACATTTATTTCATTCTGGTTAATAAGTTTTTTAATATGTAATTACAATGTTCCTTGAAATTTAATTTTTTGTCTACAGTTACTCCTGAATATTTTGCATTATTAACTATTTCATATTTTTATAATTAATGAACATACATTTTGTTTAAGTACATTATTTTTAGCCATATTTATATTTTATTTAATTCATTACTTAAATTATCTACAACTTCTTGAATATTATCACTTATGCAATATATTGATGTGTAGTCCGTAAACAGATGTATTTTACATTTTTTTATATTATTATTATTTAATATAAACAGTAATGATCCCAATTTAGTATAGTATAATTATTTTCCCCTATTAAATATATATATATATATATATATATATATATATATATATATATATATATATATATATATATATATATATATATATATATATATATATATATATATATATATATATATATATATATATATATATATATATATATATATATATATATATATATATATATATATATATATATATATATATATATATATATATATATATATATATATATTAATATAAATATATATATATATATATATATATATTAATATAATATATATATATATATATATATATATATATATATATATATATATATATATATATTAATATAACATATTTATGATTTTAAAAATCATTTAAAATATGAATATTGCTTCATTTACTAGAATTTATGTATCATAATAAACATAAAGTAGAGTCTGAAATAATATATTATAAATTTACATTTTATGTAAAAATATTTTAATAGTAATGAAATTTTATACTATAAAAAATTAACAATGAATAAAATAATTTACCTAAAATACAACATTTCTTACGAGACATTAAAATATGTTAATTTTAGTTTGTGTTTTTATATAATGCTCAAAACTATCTAAAAACTACACTTTTAAAAATAAAATAATGTGTAATGTGTAAAACTTCTCTTTCCTCTTCTTTGTGTTTTTTAACGGAAGGTAGTTATATTTAAAACATTAATTTACAGTCATATTGTCAATTTTAAAATAAATTATTCCAAAAAGAGTAAATTTATGTAAAATTGAATAAGCATAATTTGTAACTTATTAAAAATTTTGATATGATTAGTATCAATATTCACTTTGAATATTTAGGTACACTGTAAGGAACATCAGTAAATATTTAAGCCTTTGATACTCACTTTTAAGGTTTAGGTGCTAATATTTTTAGACATCTAATTCACACAGATAATAAAGCTTTTATTTGTATGGAATTCAAAATAGTACAACGAATTATATATATATATATATATAACTAATATATTTTTCATTTAAAATTGTAGTGTTTATTTAGTGCTGGGATATTTATTTAAGGTTAAAGTTAATGTAAACATTTCGAGGAAAAACCTGATTTTGAACGGATTTTTTGTGTATAAAAAACGAATTCAGTAGGCAATTGGATACTCTTTCTCTGCATAAAAAAATATATGCATATATACATACACACAGAAAGACTATTATGCGAGCAAAGGGAAAAAAAAGAAATCTCAGCATTGTTAGTTTGAGCTTAATCGAATCATGGCTAGACTTTGAAAACGTTTTACCCTAAATACATACTGATTTGCATATTTTTTTTTATTAAAAAATATACAAATAAACATGTTTATAAAAACGAATAAATATCATATCAGTCTAATATTCGCAAATACCGGAACGAAAACAATACCTAATATATATTTTCGTGGAGTCTAATGGAGTGGAAAATGCGAAACTTTTCCGTGAAATACAGTTGATATGTTATTCGCGCAAACTTTGCTCGAAAGAAAAATATGAACGATTGAACATTGATTTATTATTATTTGTGTTTGTAAATATGTTCTCTTGAATGCCTAAAATCTTATTTTATGTGCGCGTAATAAATAATTGACTATTACTACGAATATTTTTAAGATCTTCAACACAATACTGTGGATTTTAATTTATGCCGCTACTAATTGGTTCGAATGACACGGAACAAAATAGATAAATAAACTAAGGCAAACTAAAATGAAAATAAAAACGTCCACTGCGTTATTTACTAGTAAAGCTCTGGCGTATTTTAACGATGTAAAAGCTCGTTCGATTTAATTGTGTCCGTTCGTGGTCGTTTAGATACTAGAATGTAAATACATTTGATACTAAAAAAACTAACGAGTAGATTTAATCTGCATGTATTTAGGGTTTCTGTGTACAGCAGTAATGTACTAATATTAATATTTTATAATTAATTTATTGACACTTAATCATTAATTCTTTATTTATCTCAAAGTGTTTTAAAGGTGTTTTTCAACTAGCAAAAATAGTATTGTTAGTAGCAATATTTTTTAGCAAATATTATCTCATTATATTATATATAAAGTTAAACATGTCTTATACTTTTAAGTTAATTAAAAAAAAATATTAATTAAAATTAAGACCATCGTGATTTGGCAGGATAATCACATGTGTCACGATGGCAAAAAGCATAAAATATACTATATGTATATATTTACATACTGTCTGTCTAGAATATATCTGTTGAGATGGTAGTATTCTGCTGGTATCGAATACTTTGAAAATGCAATCATGTGACATTTATTGACAATGAAAGGCAATTTGTTACAGAAAACCCACTTCCATAAAGAATTGAGATCCTTTTGCAGGTCAAGTTAATCCTAAATCAACTGCATTCAACTGCACGCATTTTTGAACCATAGAAACAGCAATGGACTAAAGTTGTGTTAGTTACGGTACTCCATTAGAAGTATTAAATCGTTTTGAATCTATCGATAAAGTAATTTGGGAAAAGCTTTATAAAACCTCTAGAAAAGCCGAATTAAAATATTAAAATCGTGAATAACTTTAAAAACGCATTTTCAAAATCCGTGTGTATAATGTCCATTTGTAATTTGTAGTCCAATGATCTCGAAATAAAGTTATAAAAAAATTAGGTTACTAAAAGTGGACCAAGATTGACGGATACAATGTTGCTGTTTTAAAAGCATACATTTGCAAAATAAATAAAAATGTATTTATGTTATATAATTTTAAGTGTTAAAACAAACACTGGGCTGTAATTATCAATGCGAGACTTTTCCTACTCTTATGAGTCAGGGTGACTTTAGAGCTTTTCTTCAATTTTAGAAAACAGGATAATAATATTAAAATATTAAATAACATTGCATCCTTTTTTTTTATTTTTTGTATATATTTTAAAATACATAAAAATGTGTAGTCCATTCGCACATGATGATGCAAAAATATAAAAAATATGTGTAGTATAGGTATGCCAATGTATTAAACAGTTTTTGTTGTCCCATTTTGTGTCAAAAACAATGTAATTCTGAAATATGATTGAGTTCTAGCCATTCATACCATTCATATTCATTATTTGTTTAATTGTATATAATATCATAATTGTAAATAGTTATAAATTAGACACATGCACTTCATGTAAAATAGTATTTGTGAATACAACTGTCATATTTAAAGTTATGTCTTATGAAAAAATATAATACAATACGTTGTATCTATTTACAAATATTTTTAGTATATTATCTCAATGTGGTTGTCTTTCTAAAACCAGAATGTTTTTCGTTTTTTTTTCTAATTAAATTGCATATATCCACGTAACTATTTAAGATTATGTCGCAAAATTTCTATATCAATATTCTTGGAATAACTTGATAAAAGGATTGGCAACAGATGGATGAAAGCTAAGATTGCTATAATAAAAATTCAGTTCTTCTTGCAGTTAAATTTCTATTAAAGCACTCATTCACAAATATTCTGTAATATGTCTAATAAGGGAATTATAAAGGAAAGGAAAAAGAAAAAATTGAAAAAACCGCAAGGTATAATTTGATTACCTTGGATATTGTCTTACAAAATTAGGTTCTTAAATATAATAAAATTCAATGAGCGAAAAAATAATGCAGGTTCTAAAACTCGTTTTTCAATGGTTTTATTTTAAAATTATTTTTTGCACAAGTATGAAAGTAGTTAGTAAAAAAAATATTTAATAAAATACTTGATTATCATATAAATAAGGGTTTTTATTATTGGTATTTTTAAATAATAATTAGCACGGGGATTTACTGAAAATATTAATATTTTGGTATTTATAGCTTACTTCATACTTTATGTAGCAAAAAAAATCTTTGTTTTAATAGAACTTTTTCTAAAAATCATACCTATGTTTTTATCAGCATCGTGCAATTTTATAGTATATGACTTTTATAAATTAAATAAAATGCCAATAATTTTATAATAAAATTCGTGTATTTGTTAAATAACGTTAGGCGTCACACCATACATACAAAAAGTAAACAGCAGCGGCTTAAAAAGTCATCAAAAATAAATTGTAGTATAAAAAAATCCAGTAATATATTGCTTAATAAAGGAATACATTTTTATTGATATAAATAAATCAATAATGAATTAGTTTTATTATTATCCAAATAATTATCTGAATGATGACATTAACATTCGACTTTGTATGGAATTTTTAAAAGTGGTAAAGTAGATTCTTGTTTTGAATAGTATATATTTACGACAACAGATGGATGTTTGTGAACGGAATCTCAACATTGAAGTACATAAAAAGTTTTGTTCTCGTCTCCCGCTTTTAACTAATAAGCGACGCGAAATGGAGATTCTCCTGTATACAAATTTATAATATAATGTAATCATTTTCAATACTACAAAATAAAAATCTGAAAGACGGGGAAAAGATATAAGTTTAAAGGATTTATATTGAGCATAGCAAAATATGTTTTATTATTAAATTTTATTTTACATATAAACGATTTTTTTTTATAAAAAATCTTTGTTCGTAAAAATAGTTTTGCTTAACTATATCTAGTGCCGTAACTAGGGATTCTGAAGTCTCGGGTTTTTTCGATTCATGGGACTCGAGACCCAAATTTTTAAAGTCCCGGAAATTCCCGGTACTCGACACTGATTATTTTTCGTATAATCATGAAAAAAAATTATGTTAAAAAATGAACTTATTATTATTAACTTTAATTAACTTATTATTATTAACTTTATTTAATTTATTATTATTAACTTATATTATTTGTGTTATAGGTACGATAGGTGAAAATTTATTGAAACAATCTGAAAACACTTTATTCGATATTTATTTAAATTTAATTTATTACAATTTCGTCGTCTGGTGAAGTTGTGCTGTTTTTTTTTTAATTTGAAAAGAGCAAAATTTCTTGGGCATATCTGGGTTGAAACCTTTACTTTTGTAAGTAAAAATATGTTTTTAAAAACACCAAGGCGCTTAATGATGAATCACATAGCCTGTTCCTGGTTTTTGTGGCAAATATTCCAGATGTAGAAAAAACTCTCTCGCTTTCTGTAGATGTTGGCTTAATTGTAACTGAAACTCCTTTTTTAAGTTGAATTTTATATTTCTAGTCGTTGAAATATTTTGGTGGTTCGTGCGACAGAGTTGTGTTGATTACAAATATTTTTTTTTAAAAGAAAATTAACCATAATTTCGGAAGTTAATAAAGTGGCATCTCGACGACTTAGAGCTTCAACTACCAGTTTTATAGGAGTGAGTACTTCACACATATTTTCCAATACGGAATGTTCGATTCATTCCAAATTTGGCCGATGCCAAGATCAATTAATGATTTTCTAATGCAATTTCTTAACTTTCAAAATCTCGAGATCATGGGTAATAAGGAATTCCACCTTGTCTTCAAATCGAGATCAAATTCGCTCTTAACATATTTTTGTAAAATTGCACTTCGGAAAGTCTCGAGTCCCGGGTTATTAATTTTTAAATTCCCGGGACTCGAGACAGCAAAAAATCTTTGGATTCTCGGGAATAAATTCCCGGATTGTCTCGACACAGAATCCCTAGTCGTAACGGTGGTTTGAAAATGTTTTGGCAGACAGATGGTAGTGGGTGAAAATTAGATACTGATTGGGCCGCTGTAGTAATATCTTATGAAGGGCAACATTGATAGTTGCTCGTCAGTGTTACCAGAGTGCCGTCTAGTTTTGTGGCCAAATAAAACAGTCGCATACAATGTATCCATATAAAATGCAGATTCAAAGAATGCTTGCTAACTTTCGGTGGATATATGCAACGCATATCTTTTGTAATTTGCACCAATTATCATATTGTTCATATAGTTTAAATCCTTTTTTAAAGCACTTTAACTATTAGTAAAAATTATTTAGAATACGCAATCGTTTGTATAATGCCGACGAGAAAAAATTGTGCATGATCTGAATAAATCAATTATAACACAAGTGTCTTAAGGACTAATTTTATCGCAACGAGCATGGGTCGTCCCGACAATTAAAATACCTATATAATAATATATATTATTATTTTTTATATTTATTTAAAATTTAGTATTTCTATTGTATAATAATTTAGTCTTATTTAAAATGCTTAGTTATTATGTGTCTAATTATGAATGATTATTTGCCAGAATATATCAGTTAGATTTGCTGTTCAATCATTTTTCAATGATACGTTGCTTGTGAGATATTACGTGAAAGCTGATGATATGACGTTGATATTTTTACCACCACATTTTTTTCAACCAAGAATAATTAATACGGGAACGACAAGCATTGCGTCAATTGTCTGTTAGACGTAGCTGTCACTCGTCCCGCCTTTTTGACGATTTTCGATAAAAGTCTGAAAAATCGGAGCCCGATGTTGGCTCGGGTCCAAGTTGAACTGTCGAAATTAAATTTAGACCCTCGTAGACGAGTTATCGCACAATCGTCGGGAACAAATCACGCGTGGAAGAATTCGCCGAGAACGAATTGTTTGTGTGTATGCGAGTCAGCCAAAACTTGTTGATTGAAGTTTTTCGTTCAGATTTTTTACAAGCTTTATTATATTATTGGGCTATGTAATAAGTCATCGCGTTTTTCTCTTTGACTCAATTTCGGAATACTTCGATTCAACTGGATTAAATAACGGTATTATTAAATACAACTTGATTCATTAGATTTGCTAAATGACTATAAGATCGAAACATATTATTTTAACATTACAAGCTACAATATTAACAATAAATAATAATAATTTATCAATCTGATATTTTTACCAAATATTCGTTAGACTGAGCACTAAATTAATTGTTTCAAACCCTTATATTTATCTGTAGTTTTTATAGTAATTAAAAAAAATCAATGCAATTTAAAAAATATAAATGGAAATAATATTTTAACATATATATAACAAAAAATACTCACAAATTAATAAATATTTAATTTTTGCCAAATGTGTCTGAAAATATGATATAGGAAATTCGCAGATTAAGTTTTATAATAAGTTGTTAAAAACATAAAATATATTTAAGCTTAGTATAATGTATATTCTTATTTTTTTTATGCAAAAAATACATATAAATAGCGTTAGAAGATTATATCAGTGTTTAATAATCCAGGGGATTCGATCGACCCATTTTCACGGTGTCTCTGTACGTTCGACAGTCGCTTAGTTATAAATTCAATTATCGGTTTCGACCACACCACGAAAACTCTTCCACTAATCAGCTTTTCCAGCTGATCAAATATTAACGGACCACCCTGTATTTTTGGTGGTAGATAGCGTCACGCCACAAGGCAGAAATAACAGGTTGGTTACCAAGTCTTCGATCGTTGCGTTTTGTAGCGTTCGATACAAGTTTCAAAGTTGGACCTACTTTCAAAGTACTAAACATATATTTATACTGTAGTTGAGAAGCACTGGTGTATTTTAAACCAATTTATAGAATATTATATATTCACACTAAGTATTATTAAGCTCTAATAAATATATTCAATAATCTCTTAATATGTTTTAATCGACTCAATCTAATCTTCTTGTCGATATTTTATTAATATAGGAGAAAGAGATTTTTGTACAAATATAAGTAAAACGATGCATTTAATATCTGTTATATAAAAGTCAATCTGAATTATTCTAAAAATAACGACTCTTAATTTTGACTTTTATGTCATATACAGTTGTTTACATTTTCAAGTATTTTAAAAAGTAAAAAGTTTATATGTATGGTATACTTTAACTTTTCTGTCGATGAATAGCTTCAAAATTACCAAACCAACGTCCGATCACACGGTGAAAGTAAATAAAGGTCGGCTAGAAATTGGATAAGGGATGATCCCTTCGTCATCCTGCGGGAATACTGCCGTATACTTTTCGATAGGCCTCTATCTATTGAGGGATAATCTTTCGATATTAATAATGATAATGCGAAAAATTTCGTTCGTAGTACACCTTGCCTTTTGAGAATTTTTTGTGTGCGGATACCTTAACTTTAACGCATGGACGATCACAAAATCGTCAAGTTACAAAGCTACTAAAGAGGCTTTAAAAAATATAGATTATAACAGTAACTAAAATATACAAAATTCCTGACTAATGCTCGTCTAAATTAATCTAAACGTGTTTTATTTCAAAACTGTGTAAAATAAAAATAAAGTGTTAATATTGGATGGTTTGTGAAATCAATACGTTGTAATATGCTTTGGTGTTTTTTCAAGCTTCTAAACATATATAATACAAACATACCGATTTTGTGCGCCAATTAGGATCGGTTTTGAGTGTGAATGTCTCTTTCATCTTTCGACGCTCTTTTTTCTCTTTTCAGCTGCTTTGAAATAAGCCATTGAGAGAAAATAATTTTTAAATAATCTTTTTGTGTCGTGGAAATAGGTATGAATGGTGAAACATGAGTCGAGAATGTTAATGGGGAATGTTTTAACGATCGCCAAAAAATATATTACACCTATGTACATATATATGATATTAAAGAATTCATAAATTCAATACACTATTAAACTAATAATTTTTTTATACTATATATTCTTGAGCCGTTAATGTTGTGATAACATATGTTATATAAACATAGTCTCAGTATGTTTTAAGATGTACATATTATTTTTTTAATAAATATACAATAATGTTTCTGTTACATATAGCTAATATATTTATGAATATAGATCTGAATCGCAAATCTAAAGCTTTCATACTCAAGGGTAGAACTTTTATGGGTATTTTTAAAATGTACTGTTTAATTTTCCGGATCATAAATCCTCATGATCCAAATACAAATATTAAAATGATAATAAAACTTCAGAACATCCAAATTCAACTAGTACCCAATTAAGGGAGCAGCTTATGCCTAATGCACATAATCTCGTCTCGATTGCATCTGGAAGTAAACAGTTTCAGTTAATCCTGAACAAAGAACCTTCGGATTTAGACAGAAACTCGTTCCCTCGTCCTAGGGGGTTGAACAATCATACGAAAATTCCGCAATTTCCAAAAACCGCTTCGTCCATCATTTCGTGACATTTTCGAAACCGCCCTAAACCGCTTACGCCGTTTAAACAAGCTCAAGTTTTTCATGGCTTCATTACCATAAGCGTTTGACACGAGATGGCTAATGTTTGACTGAAAAAATTTACGCCTAAAATATTTCTGTATTATTCTTTATTAAAACAAGTTTGCATTTTTATTACTTTCATGTTATTTATGTTTTATTTATTGTTTTTAAAATTATTTTATAGCTTATGCTTCATGCAAAAATAAATAAATAATGATTATTAATACGTATAAAAAAATTGAAATCATTTTAGTAGCACCTGCCAGATAATTTATATTGTTACTGGTAAACATATATATCTACTGGTGAAAATATATTCCGATATGATTTTACTAAAATAACATATTTAAAAAATATAGTGTTTTTTTCCAGATTTTCTTTTATGAATAACCACATAAAACTTAATGAACTATTTTTTTAATTTGCTGTAATAAATCCAGTTGTCAAATCGTTATTTCTTTGCTTCTTTCTTAGGTATTCGATCTGAATTTTCAGATCAAATACCTTAATCTACTGCTACTTATTCACATTCGTTGAAGATTTCCTCTCATGTCTCATATTTCAACAGTTTTTTATATATATTATTACCAGTACTGCTTTTTCTGGTATTATTATGGCGTATTATTATACATATATTTATTGATCAAATTTCATCAAATTTAATGATTTTTACCGCTTCATCTAAAACAGAACGGTAAAAACTAGTACATGTTTTAGTGGTATTCTTATTATTTCTTTCATTAATTTTTACTTTTTGCACTATCACTATATACAACAAAGAAACTTACAAAAAGTATTATTGGACTCTTCATAAAATTGTGAAATATTATTTATAGTTTTATATTGTCATCTGATTTTTCACTTGGCAAGGTGCATTTTTCAATAAAAATATAAATACATAAATATAGTAATTTATAGCAAAAAACAATAAAATAAAAAAAAGCAACGTTTGTTGTCTCATATAAATATTAAGAAAACTCATTACATAACATAAGCCTTGAAATAAATTACTGCTTAATATTTTCTGCGATGCGGGAAATTGTGGAGTTTGAGAATGGGATTTTTTCAATTAGTTAATAAGATTTCTCACCATATAGTGAAGCACGTATTTGATGCATGATTTAAGGAATTTAAAATTAAAATTAAGGGCTTCTTTCTACACGTCGTAAAAATCTATTGTTTCTTTTGTGTATTTTTTGTCGAAATGATTTGTGAAACGACATGAATTCTTTTTAAAAAAAATGTATAGCGTTGAAATATTAATTTGTTCTAATGATTCATGTTAATGTTTTTGGAGCCATTTTTGCTAATTTTAAAGAATTTTTTTATTAATATACATACACTTTAACTACAAACTATCTACTTATTACAATGTGTAGTTTGTACTTTAATGTACATATGTAGTGTTTGCCTTTTTAAAGTTTTGAGGCCGAAGGATGTGATTCTTCTTTCAAAACAGACTCCAGAAAATATATTTTATCAACATACATATATAAATATATTAGGCGGTGGAGTTGAAATGTTAGGCTGGCGTGTCAAGTTGTATTATTGTCGGCTGTTAGTGGAGCAGCAAGGACGTGCTCTCGTGATGCACGATTCGCTATTGTATCTTGTGTCCATGTAGTGTCCTAGCTCGTTTATGCTGACGTGACGTTCATACTGTTGCGACTCTCTTTTTCTCTCTGTGAACAAGGGTTACATATATTATAATGCTGGTTCGAGACCTGACAAATCGCATGTACACACAAATTAAATCTGTTTACGCCTTGAAAAAAAAACGGATCAGATTCTCACTCAAGCGATCAGTAACCAAAGGCTGAAAAAACAATAATATTTTTCACAGGGTAGAATATATTGTTTAGTCCTATTGTCCTTTCCAAACAAAGATTGTTTTTTTCAGCAGTACTTATGGCTGTTTAACGTCTGGGATGATAATCCTATTAGGTGTTCCGTGAAATATTTTCAATTATTAACACAATTGTGTGGCCTAATTTTTGATTGTTCAAAACGGTTGTTAGAATGACATTTAAATTATAACCAATTGTGTAGATCGTCAAAGCACCCACAGTTTTATGAATTAATGTATAGATTTATATACTGCTTTTGCCACTCGCTAATTTTTTTTTTTTTAATTATCGTTTATTACATAATTAAATAATACATTTTTATAAACATATATATTTACATTTCATTGGTTGCTGGTTAATTACCATTATCACAATTTACGATTGATTAGCTAAATTAAGAGGAATTACAAAAATAAGAATAATAAAAGAACATAAAATACGTTAAGTTTAGGTCAAAGTACATAAACACCTTTAACAAAAAAAAAAAAAAAAATTTAAATTATAAATATATATTTTTAATATAAAACTCGTAGACCTGGAGCTGTTAAATTAATAGATAAAATTTATGCGTCAGAACAAGATGTGCTTTGGCATTTTGTGTTTATATTTAAATTTGAGTTTGTTTTTGTCGTAATCACCGATTCTTGAGATTAACGGGTTAGTATGATTTCGCGGTATTTTTTTATAATAATCATTAGTATGGTGGTGAACATGTTCTTTAATAGTTGGAATTAAATATTTATTATGAAGTTTTTTGAGGTTAGTATAAAAAGGTGTATTATAAATTATTTTTATAGCTTTATTTTGAACAACTTGTAGCTTAGAAAAGTTAGTATTACACGTATTACTCCACACTGGGCAGGCGTAAGTCATTGCCGGTCTGATTAATTGCTTGTATAATAGAATTTTATTTTTAGTATTTAGCGCACTTTTTCGATTAAAAATTGGTTTTAACGCCGCAATGGCTGCGAGCCCTTTAGATTTAAGTTCGGTTATATGTTTATTAAATTTAAGCTTGGAGTCCAGGTGAATTCCGAGGTACTTAACGCTCGCCTTCCATTCTATACATTTTCCCTGCTCGCTTATAATAGTCGGGGGCAAAGGTTGTCTTCGAGTTGTAAAAATTATAGCCTCCGTTTTGTCCTGATTTATTTTTATTTTCCACTTTTTGAAATAATTACTTAAGAGAGTTAAGGATTTTTGCAATTTTATTGAAATAGGCTTAAGACCGTAAGAGCTACTCATTATCGCCGTATCATCGGCATACATTGAAAGACAAGTATTTTTTAAAATAGGTATATCATTTGTGTACAAAATGAAAAGGAACGGTCCAAGTAAACTCCCCTGAGGAACACCAGCTGGGATATTACGCGGTATCGATTGTTCATTATTTACTGAAACAACATAACTTCGACGATCAAGGTAGGAGCGTAACAAGTGTAGCAGATAGTTAGGGGTTTTATATTTGTGGAGTTTGTAAATCAACCCATCATGCCACACAGTATCAAACGCTTTTTCCACATCTAACAATAAGAGTCCCGTTGATTTTTTCATGTTAAAATTAGCAGAGATGTGCTCTGTTAACCTATTGAGCTGATGAGTCGTAGAGTGGTTTTCGCGGAAGCCAAACTGTTCAACCACTCGCTAATTAATATTAATCATATATAGGTAAAAGGATTTTTTTTAATATTCGAGTAAAAAAAATGCTATTTTTTATTGTAATATTATTAGTAAAAAAATCTGTAGTTGCTTATTTTCTTGCTGTTGTACATCTAAAATAGTATTATTTATTTGATCCTCTAGTTTTATTAAAATTTTTTTGCAAAACTAAAGTCTGCTAAACACAGAATCGTCTTCTTCTAAATTTATAACTAATTATTTTTACTAGTTTGCTAATAACATTCTTCAACTTTTCTAGTTTGCACACTATCCCTGACCCACTATAAAGTAAACTTATTCCATATATATTAAAAATACAATTTGATAATACAAATAGCAGAACAGATTCAAATATATCATACTATTGTCAGAACTAATAATAATTCCTATAAAATTTGTTATATATACATTAGTCAAATAACAAAGGTTGTATTTAAATAAAAGAACATTTTTTTAGGTTTTCATTATAGTCACACTGATGACTTAGTGTATTATATATTAACAATACAATTTTATAATGTAGGTTAAAAAAAAAAAAAAAAAAATGTGTAACCACTAACATATATGTATATAAACATAAAATTATAACATACCAGTCTTCAAAAAAACATTTAGTTAGCCATGATTTTTGATTAGGTTTCCATATAAAAGGTAGTAGTGTTTTTAAAATACATATATTAACTTAGGGCTTTAATGTTTTCAATGTGCTATGATTTTGCAATCCTAAACAGCATTTCCACCCAATATTATATAAGTGTTAACTTTACTTTAATATAATTAATTAATTAATATATTTTATATGCAAATATTTTTATTGTTAAAAGAAGTTTGATTAATTCGGACTTTTTGTATTTTATCTAAGTCGAGAACTCACTCTACTAAACTTTGTGCTGAACCCTAAGGTTTGCGGATCGCAAGTTAAAAGCGATTGCCTTGAGGATATTTTAGAAGCTATTACTTGTGTACGTTTTTTTTAAATACAGCTGTACTTATTTAATTCAATTCTAGAAGATAATAAATGCTCTGTTTTATAGGAATTGCCCATGCTGTTCCCATATTTAGATCAACGCGAAATTGTTATAGTCTTTTACATTTAAATAACTATTAAATAGCAAGTGTTGTTTATACAACAGTAGTTAAAAGAGCAGATGTTATTTATATTTTTTGTTAGCGTTAGTAAAATACGTCAAATTTTATGAATGGACGTATTAGTTATCTCATTCTCTTGCATGTGTTATTGCATCATAAAAGTGGAGACTTTCTTTATGATGTAATTCTATAATAATAGTCTTACACTAACATTTATTATGTTATTAAAAAATAAATAAATGAGAAGTGGTTCGTGACGGCTTTATTGTCACACCTTGTACAATAATCATTATATTAATCGTCGCAAGCATTTTTTAGTCAGCAATTGAGGAATACGCTATTGTCTTGCGTTATTTTTAATAAAAATATCTACAAAATACATTAAAAAAGAATGATTATCATTGCTTGTTATGTGAAACACAAAAAAATCGTTTATTAGACAAAATGGCAAAAATGTCAAAATTTATATAAGGATGTGGGAGTTGACTTGACGTTCAGATTGTAATCAAAGTCGATTTTAATTATATAGCGACAGTTGGGTCATGTTAAGGATCATATTGAAATTATTAGCAATCTGTGGTGGGTGATTACTTTTAGCATTGTATTATTAGATATAATTATTTAAATTAATACATTAGTATTTTAATGATGGCGATAATATATTTATGCCCCACAAATCATACATCTTTAACGAATCTGATTTACTTTCATTTATTAAAAAGTCCATAAATCCGTCTGCAGGGTTGCTAGTTTTAAAATATATGTAAAATTCCTCTTGTTCGGCACAACAATGAGCGTTTACGTTTCTATTTCTATCCACCCTGTTAAACGTCCAGAATAGTAACAATAAATAATCCCCGACGTCATGTGCGTCCCGCGTTTTTATTTTTATTTATACAAAAACATATATCCCTCTCTCAAACGGTTCCCCTTGTTTTCATTCAGAATTAATTGAACGTCAGCTCAGACGCTGAAATATCCATCATCCCGAGCATATTTCTGCGCCAATTTAATTTTTTACACAGCCGGTTACTATTGTAACGCGTCAGCGCTTGTCGTTTAGTTTGAACAAATATTACACGATTACGACTCGTTCAGAACAAAATGGCTGACGTTATAATTAGCACACTTGACGGTGAATGCACATAAGTGCAACTATGGCGGTTAAAGGAGCGTTTAAGCGACCACGCTCGTTACTATATAACATAATATCAAGTAAAGGAAGTTACATTGTAATTTAGAGGAACGAAAAGTTTGTTAAAGAGCTACTATTTAATTTAAAATTATTATTTCAAACATATTTTTTTTAATGCTTCTGATTTATTTTATTATTATATATGTATATAAAGCTTTAATTCTGATAATAATAATTATTAAAAGTTATAAAATTTTATTTTTTATTAAGCTCTGATTGTACGAAAAAGTAAGAATGTAATTAAATTTGTACGGTTCTTAAAAAAATAATTTAATATATATATTTAATTATTAGCTGAACTAAACCAACAAATGTGCAATTTTTATCTTATTTATACTTTATTATATAACATAGCAAAATTTATTACTAAAACTAGATAAATTAAATTAGAACGAATCAGCAATAAACTAAAAAAGCTGAGCGTCCGGTATTCGTACACTCGTTAGCTGCGGTACCTTACCGCGAGAGACCGACAGTTAGTTTTATTAATAAATATATAAACACTTATAACAAAATACTAATTACTTTTAAAAGCTTCAATGAAGTATTCGCACGTTGCGATCAGTTCCTAATTAATTATTTTAATTCTTACATTTTAACAATAAAATATTACAATCAATGAAAAACATTGTTTCTGTATTGTTTATAAATATGAGGGAACGGATACATTTTCTAAATTAATAATAAAAATAATTATATGCACTTATAAATCTGCAGCGTGATAATGTCATTCTCAACACTTATGTTTATTATATATTAGTAATTAGTATTCTCATAAAAAATATATCAAACGATTAGTACAATTGAGTTTTATATATATTTTTTTTTTGTTTCAGAATCGTTATTGCGCGAGTGTCTCTGTGATAATATTCAATAAAAAAATCTTTGCATATCTAAAAAATAGTGTGTGGTGTGAAAAGTAATCAAATTATTTTGCGAAAAAATGAAATAAACCAAGACCCAAAAGTGAAGTGATGCAAAGAAAGGTGTAAGTTTGATTAATTCCGTGTCGAAGCTATAAGAAAAATCGCTTTCACCGTGGAGGTCATGTCGAGCACGGAGGGTGGGTCTTCGGGGCCCGAGGACCAGCTCAGAGGTGGCCAACCGGGTGCTTCCGGGCCGCAACACAATGCTGGATACTACATGAAAAATGGTAAGTTTACCACAGATATATTATCTCTATTTCGCATATTAACTTTTGTATTTTAAAATTTAAATTAAATAAAATTTAAAAAATACAATATTAATATGCGTAGTTCAGTTTGTTCTTGCAAACCCTTTTATACGTCTATTGCAAGTGGGGTTAACGCATAGTAAACGGATTTATTCTGACTGATTTAACCGTATGGTTATTTCCCATCCCCTTATGTACTTTGTAGATTTAGCACGTATGTGGTTTTATTGCGAACCATATAATGCACTGTTTTACACACAGATAAATAAAGACAATAGTTAGTTTAAACGCGATAATAGCGCATAAATCTTATATTTTATTACACTTGGCGATATCTAATTCTGGGTGTTCTTATCTAGGGTTTTATATGAATGCTAATTAATTTTGAGAGCAAGTTTATAAAGCAACTTTGTTAAGGATTTCTTCATCAATTAATATTTTGTTATATTTTGCTAACCTAATTATTATTTATGGATGAAAAAAATCGTGCAATTAAGATACCTATAGCATAGCTAGGCATTCTGATTTCTCGATGATTTATATTTATCGAGAAATAAGAATTCTCAACTTTACATCTCAAATTTCTTGAGAAATTTTGATGAATGAAAAAATGTATGTATTGCAGATACATTATTACATTATATTCTTAAAATAATCATTTAAAAAACACATGCCATCTAAAGTAGAATGAAACATCCTCGAGTTTTTTTCAGTTAAAAATATTTCGACCGTGGACCGTGGTTTTCTAACACTACTCTTTATAAGGCTAAAATAAATTTCTTTCTCTAATTGCTGCAGCAACGATGAATTTACACTTTTTCAATGGATTATAATAGTGTAATGGATTGCGAGAGTCCTTAGAATTCATCGAGCTAATAAATAATTTGCAAATAGTTACTTTCCCCATTTTTCATATTTGTGCTTTTGAAGAATTCCTAAGGAATTCATTATTTTTTAGACTGGTAAAATATTCTGGATTTTGCAAATATTTAATTAATGACATCAATGTCTGGTTTCTTCAATTGTACAATTTAATTATAATTGCCTATTGAAATTTTGAGCTTAGCTCAGAATTGATGTTTTCCAATTGTTTTAAAATAAAAATCGAACCCCCTTTGGCTATCAATAATAATTGAGAGACAATTGTTAATAACAGCTGTTGTTACTTTACAAAAACCATATAAAAAAACCTTTTTGAAATATCAAAAATAAACTAGCCTTAAATCGTTTTGCATTCTGTCGATTTCCATGCTTAATTTCTTTTTATCGGATCGGGTTTTTAGATCACCAGAGTAAAGATAAAACCGCCGGCCGGTTAGAGTAGTAGGAAATTGCAAAAAAATGTTGGTCATTCAAATATTATTGATCTTTAAGTAAAGTATGCATATTTTTAAAAAACTGGCACGGATCACCTTCGAAAGGGTTTTTTATTTAAGTGTCTTTTTTATTAATTAAGCAAAAATAAGACGAATTTAAGTGCTAAAAATTCGTAAAAAATATTTAATCATTCACAGACCCCTATTAACCATTTGAGTAGTGAGTTAATTTCACGTATTTTTCTATAATTATTTCTGTTGTTAATTTTTAATTATTATTTTATATTGCGTTTATACTAAATTATAGAAAAAAATCAGTAATTCCTAACGTGTTTTTGCTTTGATTTATCTTACTGTTAATATGTTTAAATAATTTAATGGAACACTTTTCAATTATTCAATTTTGTTAATTTATTTTGAATATTTTTATATATTATTCAGCTTCAATGTATTTTTTTGGCAATTCATAGGCTTTCAATATTTTATGACATTAATATAAAATATTTTTTAGTATTTTTATTTATTTCGTAATTTATAATTTACTGGCATTATTATTTATAAAAATCATTTACATTAAATCAAATCTAAAAAAAATATTATATAACGTTTTTATTTATTATTTCTTCAGTTATATATGTACATATATAACTATCTGTGGCAACTTAAAACAGTAAAAGTTCGACCACCGTACATGTACGGCGATACCGCCCAAAGGGTTAAAACCTTAAATATTAAGCATGAACCCGCCTTCATGCAGCATTATAAAAAGAGCAGTGGTTGTAAATATTTTAAAAATTTTAATATCAACATTAACAATTAACTGTTTTTACGACAGATATGACAAACATAAGTAGGAAACTTTTTAAATTCGAATTTATTAGGAAAAAAAATATTTGATCAAAAATTGATGTTTTTGTATCAAGTCACATATATAAAAATTGGTTTTTCTGTCCGTAAAGTCCAGGGATATCCAACCGAACATTTCCTGACCTTTCGGTCGCAATGGCGGATGCTTCTGCTACACTAAAAACGGCAAGTTGCCGCACACACGTGTGAGCCATGTATTTGCACGTGTGGAATCGTTAATGGGAGGCTATAAATTCGGAGAATATTCATATCGAATCCGGAGCCTTCGCTCGTAAATCGTCTACGGTGCTATTATAATTTCAACGAAAGTAACGAATGCTTATGCAATCGGACTGTATTCGCCGAATTTATGACGACTTCGCCCGTTTACGGATGTTGCTCGCCGTGGATGTAATGTTCAGGAAAGAAGAGTTCTACTAAATCATAGCATATTATAACTGGTTTGTGGATCAATTCCTTATAAAGCGGTGACAATCCATAAATACCTCTGTAAAGCTTGTCCATGTTTATTGGTCTATTTTTTATGCGATTTACTCACAAATATATTTCTTTTATTCTAGAAAATTTTATTTTGAGATATTAAGGTCCAGAACTATTTTTAACTAACGTCCAAACAAATTTATTTATAAGACCAGGTTTTATCTTTAGAGGTGGCAATAAAATTCTTTCTGCCGTTACAAGTGGATTAAATTTTATATGCTCTTTCCTATGTGCGAATTTGCTCCTTTGAGGCTATATTTTTCTTTAATAATGCTTTTGTATTACTCTGTTAACCCATAAGCAGCAACAATATGCAAATTATTTTTATAAACATAGCTGCTAAAAGTTTTACGTTGAAAATAAGCATGATACAAACTGTCGTACGTGGCTTTCATATTGCGAGGAAGAACTTTTATAATCGATGTATTTTATTTTCAAATCACTTTTAAAATAATTTAGAAGAATGCATCAACAGATTCAATATTTTTTTTTAATATTTCACTTAATCATTGCAATGACAAAGGCATCCATCATATCGTTAGATAACAGTAAAAAATAAGAAATTGTAGTATACATTTTTTATTGCATGCAATTCGTTGCAGTTAGTGTTTTTGAAATTTATGTAAAATTAGGATTTTTTATTTTTCTTAATATGTTAAGGTTTTTTCATGAATTTTTCGTTAAATGCTTTTTTGTTAAAAAAATATATGAATATTTTGCAAATTTTAAAAATAAGTAATAGTTTCATATTCGCTAAATTCACAGCTACATTAAAAGCAGGTAGTTAAAAGCACAAGGATTTAGGATTAACACTTGTTTGATACATAAGTTTCATGACTACTTATGAACGCTTGGTAACGTGCGATTTTATTACTTTTGACGTGAATTTTTGACTTCTGAGAAGTGATAATTGTTTTTTGCGCTCTCCTATTAGGCAAAATTTGGTTTTTATGTTCCTCATTTAATTAACTGTAATTCAAAATTACCTTTTCAAATGAAAAATTGCTTCGAGAAATATCATACGATAGCCAAACATCAAGTATTTAAATATGTATGTAATTGTAAAGTTCATACATAAATATTTTTAGTCTTTCATGTATCAAAGTAATAAAAAACAATAACAATAAATTCGGTGCGATTCAAAATATGTTGAGAACCATTGATGTGAATCATTAACTAAATAATATTTACAAGGATAGAGCGAAACATTAGTTCTTTTGGCATTGAATTCTTGGGTGTTTTTTTTAAAGGTTGTGGTCCCAGCATGTGAAACAGGTACAGTGTGTACCATAAGTAAATTATATATAAATAATAGATCTGTGAATAAGTTTATTTAATTGCCTATTTTTTGTGATTTAATAAGAGTTTTTGTCCTGTAAAGATTGATATGGTCTTGCGTAATATTATTGTTGTATTTTTTGGCACGATTATGTCAATGTTCTTTAATTGTTAGTATTGAGAATCTAAATTAAAGTTTTATAATGTTAGTATAGAAATGTTGGTTTTATATTAGTATCGCTTTATTTTGATTGACTTGGAGCTTATAATAATCTGAATTACTTGTGTTACATCATACTAGAATTTTTTTTTGTTTTTTCTTAATAAGTATTGAGAATCTAAATTAAAGTTTTATATTGTTAGTATAGAAATGTTTGTTTTATATTAGTATCGCTTTATTTTGATCGACTTGGAGTTTATAATAATCTGAATTACTTGTGTTACTTCATCCTAGAATTTTTTTTGTTTTTTCTTAATAATATGCTTTTTCTGGTAATAATTAGCAAGCCTATTAGATCTGAGTTCTACGATATAAAAATACGTTTAAAACAGTGGTTATGTAGTATTGCATTATAGATTATTATTATATAGACTGCTTTTAAATAGGTTGAAATAAAATTTGTCAAGCATCAATTCTCAAAAAGTATTAAACTTGGTTTTTCACATAAAATATATTTTTTAACTCTTTGTTATTATTCTCAAAATGCGATCTAAATTTATTACTACAAGTTTTTAATCTTTCTTTATTATTGTTTTTTTTTAAATATTAATGACACAAATAAAGTTATTCATAATTAAAATATCTTGATGCCGACGACCACTAACGACGACGCTAATAGATTATTATTTTGCGTCCAAAAATATCATTTCATGATTTTACAAAAAAACATCACTTAACTTTGATTATGAAATGGATAAAAATATGCTTCATTGCACAGATGTGGTATCTGGTTTGGATTTTTTTTATTGACTTTCAATAGCATCAAAGTACTTTATTTTTGTTGCATATGATAGGTAAATTATATTTAAAAACATTTTGAGTTTGCGCAAAAATTGGGGGTTTTACCTTTTTGCAAACATATTTGAAATTATAAAAGACCACCTTTCTTGATGTGAGTGATTTTATACATTATATTTTGATAAGAGTACATTATTTTGCAGCTCTTCGCTCATTCCACATAAAAATTACTCGTAAATCTTTGCAGCAAAGAAGTGAAATTGATTTGTCTTCAGTTCTTTCTACATCTCAAATGAGGTTGAAGTAACGTCTACTATTTTAATTTGTGATAGCTTTGATGTGTCTGATAGAGCTACAGCTGCTATCGCTTCCAGCGCCTTGAAGGCCTCGAAAAATTGATTTTTTTAGACCCACGCTACGCTACACATAAATGTGAATAAATAAATAAATAAGTATGTTAATATACATACTTATTTAATAAAAATCTCTCATATATACGTAGATGTTTTTATGAAAATTTTGCCTGTAAAAATAACAGTGATACTTTTTTTTTTTACATTTCAAGGCATCGATATGTAAAATACTCTTCCATTTTAAACATCCCCTTAATGTCACCTTGCCAAAATCATATTATCTTTAGAATTATTATATTACAGTGTGGCTTAAATAAATGCGTAAAAAGTGTATCAATCACCGTTATTCGTCGAATATAGGATGTGCCAGGAAGCGGAGCAAACCTGTCCGACCCGTTTCACGAGCTCATCAAACAAGAGACACCATCTTCGAAGATATCCTATTGAATTATGCAAATGAATTTCGACCCCTAATACCCACCCGCGCTACACGTGTAATTCAACAAATTATTGAAGCTTCTCAGTTCCGCACTTTTTTCGAATGGTACTATACAAGAGAATAAATTAAAAGGCATTATAGCTAAACTCACGCACATGGATAATTGAGCTCGTTAGTTCAGAACAAATATTTAACGCTCGTTACAGCTAGACGTGACGCTCGTTGCGTCGGTGACATCAATCATAACGAAATTGATTTCTAAATACGTTTGATTTATTCGACACGTACTTTTGATGCGACTTTAAACGATAAACTCTACGTTTTTCGGCTTATTTTAGTAGCAGTAGTCCAGCGAGATGGATAATAATATAAAATAAAAATAAATCATTATTTGGCAACACTGAATCTGTCATTCTCTGAGCTTTTTTTTCTTCACAATATACACAATACGTCGACACTTGTTATGTAATATTTCTGACATTCTGTGACATTTGAGTTTTCATAAGCTTTCCCCGGAACATGTCCTCCTTTTTGGGTCGCCTGGGAGCGTCCGGGAATTTACATTTGTCAGTTTTAAAATTTAATATTTGTTCTCGTAATGTGCAATGGCGTAAAGTACGGGCGTAATATCACTCTCACTCCCACTCCCACTCCCACTCCCACAATTAAAATTAATAACGGTGGAACAAAATAAAAGTGACTAAGCACGTTTCTTCCGCGTATTTCGAATAACACGCATTTTGCCTTAAACTTCCTACTTTACATTACACGCGTTGAAAAGCGCCGAAACACGCATTACACGCAATTTCTTTCGAAAGTTTTGCATTAGCGAAAAGTTTTGAGGGTCTCTGGCCGCCGTTCGCGGGTCTATTTCACGCGAAAATTCTTTTCAAACCGCGGCGACGCACTATGCGGCCGTACATCGTATCGGTCTCAAAATTAGGTTTACTATTTTTTTTGTTAAATATGTATATTCGACATGAAATACGGTTTTGAGCTTAAGTCAAATAGTTCCACAAGACTAGGCTTTATTCCTGACTTTATATTGAAGGGCGCCAGGTTAATTACCTTGCTCCTCTTCGATATATTATTAATTTATCGCTTAAAACTTCATCGTTTCTCGATTTGTGCGAGTCATCCCGATCCATGAAAAGAGTGATAAATCGTGTTTTGAACACTTGCTAAGTTGCTTAATATAATTATTCACAGATATATTCACAATCACTAGTAAATCAACAAAACGGGTTTAATTCGCATCGTTCCATAGTCATCATTCTTTTGCGCCTTTCGAAGACGGAGACAAAATCTTCTGATTTCAAAATTTAATTCTATGTAATTTAAAAGTATTCGAGAAAGCTTGCCATGACCTACTTCTTCAGAAGTTAAGCAACTTTGATATTTCGCTCATTCTGAAGTACCACAAGAACCGATCTAAGTGCTATGCTCTTTTTGCTCTTAATTAATAATATGCATGGGGCAATTAATACATCGGAATATTTATTATATGCTGATTACTTGAAAGCGTTTTACTGTATTCGCATGAACTCAGATTCAGTTTCTCTATAAAAGACCTGAAGTTGCTGTAGAGGTAGATCGATAAATGACTACCTTTATAACAAAAAAATTACAAAGTTTTTAATTTGTTAGTAAATTTAGCTAATTCTACAATAATTTTAGTTTTTTAAAATTATTATCTTAGTCTAGATTATTCATCATTTGAGTGCCACGCGTTTTTTTCATATTATGTAAAGATTGCCAGCAATTTCTTAACTAAAAAGAGGGATATAAAAAAACCCACAACTTTTTTAAATAAGAAACAATCGTAATATTTGTATACACTATAATAAAAACATAACAGTTGCTAAACATATGTACATGGCAAAACCTTAATTTAATTAATTAATATATAAAAAAATATTAAAAAATTATATATGGTTTTCATGATATAAAAAATAATTTGATTAATAAAGTTTATAACTTTTCTTCATATATTACAAATTTTTATTAGACATTATTATTAGGCTGCACATGCAATCATTTTTATGTAACTTAAAATATAATATTTACGTTTTTGCTGGCCTACACATATTCCGTGTACACCTTTTTTACATCTGACACAAATTAGGTTAGATTTTTTTATAGGTTATTTATTTTGGGAACTGCATACAATTACGACAAGGTAATTTTTCCAACACTCTTAATTCTGTTGGAAAAATTCTCATTTCCGCTCAATTTTTTCAATTAAACTTGACGTATATTAAAGACGTAGCATATATTTACTACCCACGTTTATTTTATAAATGATATAAACTTCTAGGATCATACGGAAATATTATAGATATTCTAGAGTTTTTCTTCATCAAGATAAACATACAGCATTTTGTCAGATTCATCTACACCTCCTATGTATCTATTGTAATAAAAATTACTTCCATGCGTAACCTAAGATATTTGCCAGATTTTGCCCAGGGAATCGCCTTACCGTTCATTTTTATTTGCGACAAGAGAATCACCCTTGTTATACGTGAGAACACGATAGCTTCTGTTTTTCCGTCATTTATTTTTATCTTCCACTTGCTATTGAAGTTGTGTAGTTGCCTTAAACCGCTTTGAAGTCTTTTGCCGATTATTTTCCTGCTTGAATCATCCGCATATTGACAGTACTGTGGAGCTGGAACGTCATGGATAACAAAAAAAGGGCCGAGAATGCTACCCTGCGGCACTCCCATTGGTTCTTTTCTCGGGACTGGGTTTTCTCCTTTTTATTTAGAAGCTAAATTTTCTGTCGCAAAGATAATCATCAATTATGTGAATAAGTGAAAGAGGAACTTTAGCTTTGATTAGCTTATATACCAATCCATCATGCCAGTTTACTGCCGTCATTTAGCAAATATTTGAAAAAATCATATAACCTCGATTACAGTAATCTCTTAATAGCGAACTTATTCACAAACAATTATTTGGTTTTCGCGAACATCATTCGACTGCGAATCAACTTAACATACTAACAGAGCAGATATGTACCAATTTTAATATGCAAAAAAGTTCTAATCTTTAATTGCTAGACATAGAAAAGGCCTGTGATTCAGTATGGAATGACGGATTAATGTATAAACTTTTTAAGTACGGAACTCGTTATTATATTATCCACATTTTTCAGTCCCATCTGAAAAATCTAACCTATATTGTTTCGCTAAATAATACATTTTAGATTTCGCGTAAAATACCACCTGGTGTACCTCAGGGAAGTATACTTGAGCCGTTTCTCTTTATTTTATATACCAATGATTTTCCAATTTGAAAAATACTAAACTATCAATGTACGCTGACGATACAGCAATCCTAGCTAGTTATTATGGCGCCACTAAAACTATTATTAATTACCTTAAAGTTATTATATAATACACCGTTTTATAATAACCTTAAAAAACTCCAAACCAGATATTTAATTCCTACCATTAAAGAACATTGTTATTTTTGAAAAAGTTTTTTGTCAAAAATCTAATGTGCGAAAATCTTTTTAGCATTTTATATTTATTAGAAAGTAAATATTTTTTTTATCAAATATAATGCGTTTTAAGATCTTTTGAAAGTAGCCATAATTTTTTCCAAATACCTAACTAAATTGCAAATAATAGTATCTGCAAAAATAATCTTGTTTTTATAAGTAGCATTTATTATTTTATAATTATTAAATTATTAGTCTTAGCTACAAATATTTGATATAAATAGAAAATATCAATTCTAATTACCATTTTCAACTTTATAAGTAGCACTTTATAAATTACAAAAAAATGTATTTAAATAGTCAATAATATTAGGTTAAATGTTGTTTAAAAGTGTGCCTTGCTTCATCAATTAAATATTTGTTTTACTTGCTTTTTGATATTCTAAAATTGCACAAGGTACACTAATATATTAACGAAATTTGCTACGTTACAATTTATTATTAACTGATATATAAATAGAGTATTCCAAAGGTGGGCGAATAAAAATTTAGTCGTTGAAAAGTGTGCGATGAAAAATTTGCCGTTGAAAAGTGGGCGATGAGTCAATTAAGTTTATAAATTATTTGAAAAACTGTTAAAATTTTTCCGATAAGGATCTTACAATTCCAATTACTTATCGCTCATCATTTTATTAGCGTCATTTAATAAAATATAAAAAGAATAATCATAATGCTTTTAAAATAGACTTTGGGGAATAAAATTATTAACCAACAGTTTAGTTTTCGTGAAACTCACTCGAAAACACATCAACCTAATAGTTTAACAAAGTATATTTGGGCTAATTTTTATATGAAAAAGAGTACGAATCTTTTATTTCTAGAAAAAGTTTTTAGCACGGTATGGCAAACATAAGACCCCTAACTATCTGCTACGTTAAATACGATCATAGCTGGATTTCTTCTGGAAAGTTTGCTCTTGCCGTTTCTCTTTATATTGTATACGAACGATATCCGAAAAATAAAAAAACATGTGTATAAATATGTGATATAGTGCTTATAAAATAATTTACAAAAATCTTGAATAAATATTTCGATAAGTGGAAACTTAAATCTAATGCACCTAAGAAGTGAAAGCTATATTATTTTACTAAGTAATAAACACTTGATATTGCGTAAAATTCTAGCGGAGTTCCTCAGAGAATATTGCTCAGGCCGTTTCTCTTTATATTGTATACCATCCTCACTACACGGCGCCAATGAATCCAACCGGCACATGTGAAACCGGCCCAAAGGGCTTGCCGCCATTGCGGCCCTCAGACCAATACTTATTTAAAGTAGCACGCTAGCTATCAAAAATAAAATTCTTTTTTATGAACAAATAATTAGACCCATTTCAATATATACCTGCCAGGTATGAAGTGACACCAGTAATACTATTTTTTTTAATTACAATTTATTTTATACTTATTTTAAAAAACTGCCTACTAGCCTATAAATAGAAACAATTAAAGAACACTGTCATTTTATACAAAAAAATATTATAAAAATATCTCGCGAAACAACACAACAAGCACAAAATGTTAAAGCACAGATTGCTTTAGAGGCTAAAGACAACATGCCAATGGTTGTAGTTCTGCAATGAAATATACTCAAATTATCACCTAATTTTTTTCTGTATTTTATTTTTTTTTGCTTGTATTGTAAAAGTGTTTTTAATGTTTTCCTTTTATCATTTGGCACATTCAGGTGTATACAAATACTGTTTTTGGTTGATTATTGCGCATAGCGAATATTTCAAACAGCAAAAATGCTGATCATAGATGATTTGTAAACAGATACATGTACAATATATCTAAGAATACGTCAATATGTATAAAGAAATATCTGTATACATATATAACATATGTTATTATGTGATTTTAATTTTTAAATATCATGTTTTAAAATATTTTACAATTATATTATTAATTTATAATTTTTCACTTTAAAATAGAGTAAAATATAAAGCCGTTTAAATTAAAAGTTAAATTCCTTTGACAATGAACAATCACTGATGTTCAGAATTTTCGCTGTGTACAATTTTTATTTGCGCAATAATCCGGTCACTACTTTTTGTTTATCAAGAAATATGCATTCTTAATTTACCGTATTAAGAATATCTGATAGTTAACTTTCCGGCCTTAAATCCGCATTAGTATTTTCCAACAAACTTTTTTTGTATATGTTTGTTGTCGGCTAAATAATGTAAGGACCGAAGATAGAATTACTAGACGTCGGATATGTTACTATTGACTTTTGCCTTCTTATCTGGACTCCAGTCGAATTTTCAATTAATATTTAATTATTAAGATATCATTCTTTTTAGATATAACCTGTTCAGACTTTTATCAAAAAGTCAGTTGTTATTTTTTTTAATCTAAAGCGGAACGAAGTACTATTTATTACATAGTAACAGCTAGCTTCAAAACGTTCACGTTTTCCCGCATTGTGCACCGCGAAAAAACGTGAAAAACACCATGAGAAAATATCTCCGAGGGCTGGCGGAATTTTCACGGTCACTCGCGGCTGTGGCGAATAAATAATTCACCTGTTATTGATGATCGGTCGCGAGAAAGGGGCTCGGCGTAATAAATTGCGGGGCTTCGGGTGAACGAAAGAGGAACCGCGAGTCATGTTCGGGCATTAATCTCTAGGCCGAGAAAATAAATATGTAACATATTTGGTTTTTTCTAACTTATTTTTTATGCGCTAGTAGAAATTTCAAGTATTTCAGGTGTGGTGGGCGAATTTGCATAATTCGATCAAATCTCGAGTGCTTACTCGGGCGAGACGATTCAATATTTAGCGTGAAACGGCAATTTGGCAATGGCGGTCGGGATTTGCCTGTATCGTGTGTCAGAAATATTTATATGTATGGGTAAGTCCAAAAGTATTTGAGCTGTGTTTGAAATGTGGAACGGCAAAAAATTCTACCTGTCAATATTAAATTATCAATTATCATTTTTTCCCTTAAAATACGAAAATGCGATGTTTAAATATACTAGCTAATTTATTATTATCGAAATTTTACCTAGTAATTTAGAATTATTAATTAACCCCTATAATATTCACCACATAATTTTTACGTATTTTAATAATGTAATTTTATAAAACTGTGCTACAGCAAAGCCATTTATTTTACTTCGTGAACTTTGTGCAATTCTGATTTATTTGTCATCAGAAAACAATATTGCAGTTGATTCGGAATAAAATATGTATAGATTAGAAAAATATATATAATAAAATTTTATTTATTTACAAGCCGCTAAAAAAAGAACATTAAACATTAAAGATAAAAATGTGTTGCTATTTTAAATCATAGAATATACAGAACTTGTTACTATTCATCAGGCTCCCACACCACACCAGGCAGCCCTAATTAATTGTTCATAAATTGAAATTTAATTTTTGCTAGCTAGCATGCTATTAAATATTGGTCTAAGGGCCGCAATGGCGGCAAGCCATTTAGAGCGAAGTTGCCAAATACAATATGTTAAATAAGTTCAGGTGTAATTTCAGATATTTACCGCTTGTTTTTAGTTTTATATTATTGCCTTCTGTATTTGTTTTTTTTTTAATTATTGCTTATTGGTGGATATTATGCAATTTTTTAAGATTAGTATAAAAGGTATATTATATATTATTTTTCTAGCTGTGTTTTTAATGACTTTAAATTGGTGTTACTCCGCATTTTTTTTTAAATAATACTTATTTTTAAGCTTAAATAGTGCAATAAATATAATACATGTTAAATTAAAAATAAATATTAAAATGTATTGGTTAATTAATTATAGAATAATAGTTTTTTTTAAACATCTTTTAAGAGCTCATTTATAAAGTTCATATAATGTACAGATTGAACTTCACTTGATTTCTGTAAAGTTGTCAGTCAAATACAGGGTGATATTTTAATTTTTTTTCATTTTAATGCTAAACGTTACCCTTAATTGACTTATTGTTACATAAAAGGCGTTAGTCCAATGCATTTTAATAAGGTAAATACAATAAAAAATTGCAATGTAAGTTTTAAAACACCAGACTGAAACCAAAGTCTGTAAATTAGTGACATATTTTTTTATTGAATATTTGAGCTTACAAATAATGTATATTATTATGCAATTTTATTTTATTCATCTGTGAGAATAGTAAAATTTGAGAAAATCTGTCATGATTAACGGAATTAATTATATATTGATCACTAGTTATGATCTTCCAGAAAGGACAAAAATTAAAATCCTTATGGCATTAGAATCTAGTTCTTTCATATATTAGTCACTCAGCTATAGAAAATATAACACGTGATATGTATTTATGCGCTTTTTACCTACAAAAGCAGTTACTATTTTATTATCTTTAAAATTTCTGTGAAGTTTTATAAAAATTGTCGTTAATTTTATCGATTTATTATAAGTGCTTTTATATGTTATTGCTGTATTAAATGTAAACTTCTTAATGGATCATGCTGTTTTATAATAAATAAGACATTTATTCTTTGCACGTACGGAGCGGAAGTGAAAATCAATTCCGGACAAATAAAACATAAATTTCGATTTAAAATAATTTTTCTGCAAGAGCGCTAGCTAGAGAGGCGAGAGTGCCACTTTTTAGGGACACTTCGTCCGAAGAAAAACCCTCGTAAAAGTTGATTAAGGAAAGTGGCGCGATGGAATACCAATGAGGATTTTCTTAAGGTGTCAAAGATTCAGCACGGACGGCCACCACCCCCGAGGTACGCTTTGAAGGTGCAAAATGCCCCGAAAAACGGACGTGCTCGCGCGTCACATTGTAATAATTCCACGGTGTTTATTGACGGGCTCAAACTATAGTGTGTAGTAACCGTTTGTGTACATTTTGTATGAATAAACCAGAGCCGTAGAAAAATAAATATAAACGATTCAACACGCTTTCGAGATGGGGTAGGTCCTCTTATCCTATTGCTGGTAAATAAATATTCGATCGGGTATGTGAGGATCGTGTTTATGTTGTCGTATATATTAATGATCTCGAATCCCTTTTTACGTGCTTTTTTAGGCATATAACATTGTACTCTAAGTTGAAGACAGTTTGCGCTACTGTAAAAGAATAGGCACACACATTCAATATGTATTGTATGATTTTTAAAAAAAAATACTCTACTGTGTAGTTGTGTAATACTTTACTGGCGAATAATCTGTATGAGACGTTCTGACGATGCTGTATTTATTTATTGTAAAAAATAAACAGCTGAGCTCAGTAGTATCTCTAGGTCTATAGCGAATTTGATGACTAATTGAAGACTTTAGTTGTTTCGGGTGTAGTATTTAGCGTTAGAATGTTGGTAGTGGGCCGGCGGGATAGTTCTTCGTACGCGTACCGATATAGATTAGGCGTGCAGGTGCCACCCAGATAATTACTGATTCTGTATACATATCACATTCTTTTGTATACATGAGTTAATATTTTGCATTAGATATTTAAATTTAAATACAGATAGTGTAATATAAGTGACATAAAAAACGGTTAAAAAACATCTCCGATAGAACTTTCCAAAAAAACTTTTTAAGTTTTGCTAGTTACTAATTTTTTCGACCGGCTTAAAAGCTTATTTATTTGAATACTATTAAGTAATAATTTCATTTAATAATTATATGTTTTTTTTGCTTCGATAAATATTTTGCTCATTCTGGAGTTCTACAAGGGTATAAATTACGTCCTCTGCTTTGTCGGAATTTTTTACAATTTAAGCAGATATACTTTCGTTGATGACTTGAGAGTAATGTTTCAGAAAAAATAGAGATTTTCGTGTTCATTGCCAAAATTTGTAATAAGGCGTCGAGGATGCTCGGCTTTGTTATGCGGAGCGCGTGTAACTTTAATAATTTATTACCGATTCACATTCTGTACAATACGCTGGTTCATAGCGTACTTGATTAGGGCTTCATTGTCTGGAATCAGAGCGAAACAAAGTACTACATGTTGTTGGAAAATATCAAGTACGGGTCTTAATCGTATTTGTATTCTAGTTACTTTTTGCTAGTATCACTTAGATATTATTAAAAATATTATATATTCCTTAGTTAATTAAATTAGTATTTAATAATTTAATTTATTATTTATTAAAATTAAATATCTAGTAAACGTATGTACTATATATATTATACATGTTTTTCACCCTTATTATACAAATTTTATTGTTTTTTTTTAGCTTAATTAAACCTAAAACTTAAATTGAAAAACAGCTTTGTAAAATCTTTAAGCAATTCAGGCTTTAAAAATAAAGCATAATGCGGTTTTGAACGACGTTTGAAATTGCTACGTTTATACAATGTTTCCAGACTATATCTATATGAAAGCAGATGTAAATATTAAGTACAAGGTATTAAAGTTTGAGCTACTTTCTAACTTTGGAAATATTTCTGAATGTATTTCAAATTTATTGGATCGACTTTTTTATTTATAAATTTGGGTCGTCCGGTGTAATTTACAATTTAAAAAATATATGATTTAATACATATATTAAAACCTTAAATTAAACGCATTAATTAGGAAAGCAATGCGTCATGCCATCATTCAATTTTTAATATCTCTCTCCCCCAGTGTGTCATTCCTTTCTTATTAGCGTTGCTAGGCTGAAAAAACGGAAACTAATGGGAAAAATTTCACTTTATGAACAGTGAAACTCTCGCCCACGCAAAAAGTTTGCCTGACCTCAGGGAAACTTATAGGCATTCTCCAAAAATGATATTCTGCAAAAAATTAATATAACCCGCCAATATTTCACGACATAAAAAAAATAATAACTTTTTTCATTACTGCAAAGCGTTTTACATTTTTATTTATAAATATTTATATGATATATTTATATGCATATGTATTTAAAATGAGACTCTTGCGTGAAATATTGATAACGCGAAGACTATATTTATAGAGCTTGTGTACTATAAAAAAGTTATGATTGCACAATTTCGTACGCACTTTATTTATCAAGAGGCTGCTTTAGTACATTTTGCAAGTTTGAAATTGTTTTTATTTTACTCTTGGAAGCGTAGAAATTGCTTAGAAGTTAAATGAGATTTGTTTGGTTACTATTCCGTGGCAGGTGAAAATAAGAGTTTTTTTATGGATTTCTAGTATTAGTTTAAAACTAATATTTTTATATGAAAATAACTCATGTCATTGATGTTAAAAATGTAAAGGAGATACTTGAACTATTGTTAAATAGTTGACATTATATTATTAATGTTTATATTATTTAAAAAATCAGCTTAAATAATAAAAATGAGCTGAAACATATAATTTTACATCTCAATTGTAATCCATGATAATTGCATTATAACAATTGGAATGTTATTTTTAAAAATGTCTGTTTTAACTTCAATATGATGATGTTACAAATTTTTTCATTATTCTATCTTGGAAGTCAATTTTATAATACTGGGCTAAGTTCGCAATGAAAAAGCTTATCTAAATTATATTTTTATCTTTCCTTTCATTTACAAAAGTCCTATATATAATATGCATTAGTATGTGAAAGTATTGTAAATTGTGGTTTTTCCCAAAATGCGATTGCCGTCGCCGCGCAACGAAATATTAATTTTAACAAATGGCAGATTAAAACCGAGCCTGTACACTCGGGTATTCAAATGTAAAATATTATTTTAATTTGGGCTCTAACAATACCGATAAAATAACTCGGCCCAGACAAGGGCGTACCTTCGCAGTACTATCCGTTTTCAATAAAGCCACAAACACAGCAACGCATCCAAGTAGATTAGTATAATCAGGCGGATTTATAACTCGACGATAACTTTTGCACTCCTCCCGTTATTGCCATACTTCAAAACCTAATTAAAGAAAACATTAAAATATGGTGGAAGTATATTCAATGTAATGTACTACAATGATTATTTTCTATAGTTCGTGATATATTTAGGTAAATTCATTTTTTGTTATTTTAGAAAAGCCGATTTTTTTAGTAAGATTTAAAATTATATGTTTTATTTTTATTCACAATTTTTTTATTTAAAATATCTTAGATATATGAAAGTCTTTTGCTAACTATATATTTGCTAACCGTAACCATCCGTCCGACAAAGTTTAAACTCTTTCAAAAATAGATACATAAATATTTTTGTCGACACCATTATGCAAAAAAATCTGACTGCAAATAAGAAAAAATAACAACTCCTTAAATTTCTCTGACTAACAACACTTTCGTCAAATACGAAACTGGTATTTCTTGTAGCCTTCGCCGCATTGTGTTTAAGTTAAACTATTATAAAAATAGGATATATTTCGATATAGTCCATAGGAGCCAAAAAATATAAATTTCACTGGAAACAAAAATAAAATAACACAACATCCCTTGCATATCAAATTAAAAATATAGGGTTTTCTACGATCCTTTTGTACCAATCACAGGCAATTTCCAATTGAGTAAAAATTGCTCACTTGATATAAAACAACCTAATATTTGTTTTTAGAACGGTTCAAAACGTTACATTGATATAAAATGCTTCAAATGAAGGGAAATATCAGGATTCAAAAACTATTTATTGTTTTTAGGCCTGCCTTTATTTATCTTATTCCATCGCAGATGAAACGTCGAATGTGTCTTATTAAAGTTGACTCTTCCTTTTTCCTTTTCAACTTTTTTAAGTTCAACGAACCGACACGCCCTTTAACCCTCAAAGATCTTGGAGAACGTGTCAAAAGGTTCTAAAGGTTCTTAAAGATATAAAATAAAACTTTATTAAGAAAGACCCTTCGCGTAAAAAGAATATATTGCAAATGTAGTCAATCGTTCCTTCCGAAAGTTTTTTTTTTTAAATATAAATATACTTAAAAATGTATGATTCTCAATATTTTAAGGAAAATATATGTTATATAAATAGCCATATTAAAAGTTAAAATATACGACTAATAAAAATATAATTGATTGTGAAACTCAATTAAAATAATGATCGTTTTAAGAGACGTTCAACGAGCAATAAATTTATAAACAATTTTATGAATCATTGTTTTTTTATTTATCTATTAAAATAGTAACTAAAAAAAAGGATAGCAAAATCATTGCACATCTTAAATGTAAATAAAGGCGTGCTATATATGTATTTTATTTAATTCTAAAATAAATAGCAATATATTATATTATAGACTAGCTGTCGGTATCTCACTGTCATGAGGTACCGCAGCTAGTAATTGTGTGTTCTGTGGATCATTAACTTTTTGGGTTTTAAATTATATTTTTGATTCGTTCTGATATGTTCCTAGCATTTGCTTGTTAATATTAAATACTTAAACTATTTCTTAGCTATTCTCAACATGGTGATTTATAAATTAGATAAAAGCCATTTTTACATATTTTCTTTCTGCATATTTTATTGATTTTCACTGGTTAGGTTAGTTCAATTAATAATTTAAGGCTTGTATAATATTAGGATTTTTTTATTGCCGATTTTTATTATAATTATAATACATTCTGTAATAATATTTTTTAAATTCACATATTCATCCTATATTTTAATTCTGATCGTATGCTATTTTTATAATAACCCTTTGATGTTATTTCTGAACCTGAATAATATTAGTATGACCATTCATTATTTGAGTCCTGGTCATTCTATATTTTTACTCTGATTGTATGCTATTTTTATTCTAACGATTTGATATTTATTTTGCTTCTGAATAGTTTAATTATGACCAGGCTGTAAATAAAATTTCAAGTGAATAGTTCTTATGGTTTCTAATTATTTTTAATAAGATTCCATGTTACCATGCCACCCCGGAAAAAATAGTGATTATTCCTTTTAAACAAATAGGATGCCAATTTGCTTAGCTAAAGAACCACATACTTGGCAATTATAGCAAAAATATTCGGTTTTGAGTTAAGAAGCCCGTAGTTGACTCGAAAGATCAACGTCGTTTATCATATATTAAGTCACTTTCATATTTTATGTATTATAATCTATATTTGCATAGTTAAAACGTACCTTTTAAATTATAATATATTAGTCTAACGGAACGTAAAGCCAAACCAAAATCACCTCTGTTATCAGCTGTCATTTTGCCGGATATCTTTTTTCTATTTTAATTCTCTTTTTTCATATAGCCTTTAATACAGCACTGCATATATATGTAGATACATAGTGTCTTATACAACTTCAGTACAGTACATTTCCCTTGGCAAAACACTCCAAGCGACAATACTATTTTTAAGCCACTCAAAAAATGTTTATTTTTAAATTATATAATATTAAATTAATGCTTACTTTTAACTCTCACATATTCTGTATATATTTATTACATTTTTATGGTTAAAACGTATCTAGTTAATTTGTAGATCCGAACATGTTAAATCGAATGAAAAATAATTTGTCGTCAGCCATATTTTTTTATAATAATTAATTAAGTTATATTTTGTAATTAATTAAAAATGTTCAGAGCCATTGCAAGTTCTTATTTAAAATATTCGATAGTAACATTTGATTACTTTATTATGTATGTAAATATGGACCGTTTTTCTAAGACTGTATTTAATTATTATTTTTTGATTAGTCGTTCGTTTTGAAGAATTATTTACAAGGTGTTGTCTAAACTTTGTATTAAATTTCTTTGCAGTATTGGAAGAAAAAATTAAATATACTTAAATGTCTAGTATATGCTGCATAGTTGCCTAATATAATTAATAACACTATCGGCAGGCTTTAGTTCACCAGCAGCACAGCTTCTGCTTCTTAAAGGCAGTGAAGTATCTCGATGTATATTTAAATTTATACCAAATTTGCTTATTAACTTATGTTTTTAATATTAGTAATTGATCATTTAGTAGCATAGAGTTGATTGTATTTGAGAAGGTATATGTATATTAAAAAATAATAAAATATAAAATTCCGTTTTAGAACTCACAGGAAACTTACAAGGAGATAGTTTGTGTTTAAATCAATTACAACTTTTTAATCTTCTCACGCTTTGGAGCGCTGCTCAATCGAAACATCCAAAGTTTAAATCTCCAATCCGTACAGTCGAACCATGCTATCAGATCCCACTATTCTTCGCGTTGGCCTTTTTTCGCCGCGGACGAACGTCATTACATAGGATCAAAGTTTTCAGTCCTAAGAAACTTTCTTGCAGAGCTTTCAAAATCCTGTTAACAAAGACCTTTTATGTTATGTTTGCGACACGCGAAAGCGTGACCTTTTCCATTCAACAATTGTAGCTACGTACAAGGGTTTATTATAAGGACCCATTCTTCATAATGAAGATTTTTCGCAAGATGTATAATTTTTATACAAACGTTGAACTTTCTTATTAAATCTGCTTAATAATACCGTTAAAATATGAATAGAGCTGCTGTGCAACTATAAAGCAAATAAGACGAGAGCATGAATGTTATTAAACAAGTATACATCCCAAAGTTGTGTAATACGAGATACACTTTGCAAACAGGAAGATGCTGATGCAATGTTCGTAAACTTAATATACATTAAATATTAATAATATTTAAAAGTAACAAGTACAGATAAAATTCACAAAACTTTTAGGTCAACCGTTTCGGTGTTGACACTCTTCAAACCGATTATGTAAATCTTGGAAAACGCGACGACACATCACGCGTGAAATCCTGTCAGTTTTTTACATGGATATTGATTTACAGTTGGCTTAAATATTATCGTAAACTTCGTATCTTAGATATTCTTACAAAACTTATTGACTTTTTGCCAATTAGTAGGTGAAATTTATTTCTTATTAATTTAAAAATATAAATTATGATCATAAAATTGGGCGCTAGTCTACTAGTAGAATGACATTGATACAACCCTTACCGCTCTCTATGACGAAATCTACGGTGTGTTTGACAATAGCGCGGATAAAACAAAATTGTGATAACAAAAATAAATACGCTTTTTAGAATTTTTTGAGAGAATCGAAAATACCGCTAAATTTAATCGAGTTTCGTGCCTTGCGGGCACAAGCTAAGCGCATGATGATCTCTTGCCACTGAGATTACCTTAGGTATTTCAAAAATTCTCTTATCAGTGATCCCGGAAGGTTTCGGAGATTCATCGGCTCTAAGCGGTGCGCACAATCCACACCGACAGTGATGCATAGCGATGGAAAATCCTTTGACAGCTATAAAGACGTCGCTTTTTACTACGTTTATGATTATTTATCTTCGGCTCCTCTGACAGCACAATTCATATAGGCTATAAAATTCGACATTTTCGACTTGAAGTACTGTTTTGAGAAGCTCAAATCGCGTAGCTTTACATGACCGCATTTGATTACCGATTTACGAGTCAATCTTGCTTATTTCTAAAACATTTTCAATTTCAAAGCCATCAAAAAATATTGTAAAAAATAGCGAACCAAGAACTTAAGACCCGTCGCCGTTCTTTTGGCACCTGAAAATATGTTCATAATAATTTTTCATAAGTATATCTAAAATAATTATTGGCAAGCTTTAATCACAAAAAACACGGTTTTCGTTTGCGTCATTTCATTGTCACTAATCTTATACATCTTCAAATCATTTATTAAATATGGTCTATTCCAAATGAAATTCAATAATTATAAGAAATATATTCAGGCAATATTTTTTTTCATCAATTACATAATGAAAATAACAAGTATTAGGTCATCACCATTAGATGTTTATTTTAATTTTATTAATTTAAAATATAGTTTTTTCCAGCCACCTTGTTTTACTTTTCTGTCGTTTTTTCAATTCCATTAGCACAAAAAGAATAGGGCTTTGATGCAAAATATACATGGTCTGTATTTTGATTTTTAAGTAAATGGTAGTTGAAAGGAGCAAGGTCTGGAGTATAAGATGGATGAAATATTTTTTCGTACTATTCAATCCGTCTGCAATCTCATCATGCAAACCAAATAACTTTTTTTTACGGTGAAGTTTTATATAACCATTGTTTTCCACGACGATTTTTGTCGTGAAACACCCATTTCTTATCTCTGATTGTCAAATGCTCAAGAAAAAGCAATCAGCTTTAAGATCCAGAAGCTCTTGGCATATGAAAATACGCGCAAACTTGTTTTCTTTACTCAATTCATGTGGAACCCATACACATTGTCTCCAAGCCTTCCTAATATTTTTAATGTGTCTATGCTCACTATGTTAAATCAGAGTGGTTTAGTTGCTCAGCCAGCTTATGAATAGTTTAGGTAGAATTTTACTTTATTTCTGCAGCTAAATCATCATCGTATATATTTGCTTGTCTCTCACATTTATTGTTATTTTTTTTTTAAACTATCTTCGTCATTTACGCATATCTAATAAATCACATACTTCTTCTCAAATGTGCACCAAAACAGATTAACGGTCAAGGCTTACAAAAAAAAATGATTTAGGAATACTGCAATATATATTTTGTTGTTATTGTGATATTATATAAAAATATATCGTCAATTTTATATATTTATAGAAGCCATGTATATATATGGTAATATAAAAAAAGTATTTACAGTGTTATTAAAAAGATTAGATGTATTTTTTTGTATAGAGTCGGGTCACACTTTTACGTGAATGAAAAATCACGCGACGTTTACGTGTCACGTGTCATCTATGGCACGTGTATAGCGACGCGATGGTGGGTTCCCGTTGGATTTAATCAGGGTGTCCCGTAGGAAAAAGCGTGCCTTAATAAAGTAATAAGCCCTCTGCGAGTAAGGGATGTAATATGGATGTAGGCACATCACACGTATGCATATTGTTATACGTGCACGCAAATTAATTACAATAAAATGAAACGCGATATTCAACGGCTTCGGCGTGGAAGATGATATAATAAAATAAAGGTTATCGTTGTGGTATAGGTAGGGTTTGTTGTGAGGTATATTTCGGGATAATTTTTGGCATGGGAAGATGATCCGATGTTGTTATGTTACCTAACTAATTAGTATTGATAAATTTATGTATTAGGTACTCTATGTTTATATGTTTTTAATTGAAAATGATTAGATTTACTTATATATTATTAGAATAATATTATACTAATATAATTACACAGATTTTTGTAAAAAATATTAGGCCAAATGTTTATTTTAAAATTATCAATGATACATTAATTTTTACATATGTCATTATAATGCTGCATTGTACTTAAAGTTTTAATCAGTTTTATTAACACAGTATAAAATATTTTTTGTAACTATTTTCATTAAATTTATTTATATTGTATATGACTAAGCCAAATCGTACAATTTAAGAAAAAATACTAAGTTACTCTATTTCTACTATCTAGCGTATAGATTAAAAAGTAGTTTAGTTGTAACAAAAACTGATTTCACTAAATATTATCTCTTAGTTTATAATAAAAAGGTCACTTTACTCATGTCTTCATGTTTACTTACACTAATTTAGTTTTGTTACTAGATTAATACAAATAGTTTTGTCCTTTTTAGTCTTATCAAGGAACTGGATCGCCTTGACGTAGACAGATGATTGTGAAACCGTTTTTCACGTGCTTCTGCATTTTTATTTATTTTTTCACGATTTTTTCTGTGGCAGATTTTCATGGTTGTAGTATGGTTGCATGATACCGACAGTAAAACTTTAGCGTCTGTCTTAATTGGGTAATGTAAAAAAATAACGAGCTTAAATTGGTGTCTTAGAATACTGTCAAAACAAAATAATTGTTTCGAAATAATAGTATAAATAATAGATTTTCTTGGCAGGCAAAATAAATTTGGTCGATCGACAATCGACTATCTTTCAGCAACGCCAAGTGTCACGTTGTCACATTTTCCATATCCCCTTGCCAAGAAGGTTTCAAGTCCTCGACGGAAGTAATTTTGCTTACATAAAGACTTTGGAATAACATTCGAGCAGAGACTAATATTTTATATGCACTAAAATATGATAAAACCTTAAAGATTCTCGATTTCGTTATGCGGAGCGCGTGTCACTTTATTCATTTATTGCTAATTCGAATTCTGTACGATACGTTAGTTCGTGGCGTTTTTAAAAATTACTTTATTGTCCGTTAGAATTCAAAAGAATCAAAGCACTCGTTGTTCTTAGAGAAAATAAAAATATTATTTTAGATATCCATACAAAAATAAGTATGAGTCGTATCCATATTTATATCCTAGTACATTTTTCCTAGAAGCGTTGGAATATAATCCATTGTATTCTCGGCGTAGCGTGTACCTGATAAAGCATAATCTGAAAGAAGTAAAAGGCGGTGTCTACAATCTGTCAATGTTCGGTGACTCTCAGCTGCGAGTTTTAAATTGACCTAGAGAGTAGAGATCGCGTCCCTTATTATTGCGCGATACGGCCAGGAAGTACGCATATATTCAATTAAAAAGAATAAAAACAAATTAGAAACCATTTTAAATAAAAAATATGCAAAAACTTATTTGAATATTAGGGAAAAAAAAATACAATACATAATTATTGTATGGTATAGTAATGAATTAGTTACCACAAATAATTAGTGCTTTTCTTTATGGTATATAACACATTACTAAACCTAATAATTATGCTGAATTATGATTTATTAGTATTGTATATTAAGATGAATTTATTTCAATGTAATAAATATATTTATGTGTGTAAGGTTGTCACAAAAGTTTACCGTACTTATGTGACGCTGATTTTTCCTCACTTTAAACTGTTTTCAAACTACTATATTGTATTAAAGATACTTTCTATTTACTTTGAATTGAGTATTTACTTAACCAGTGAGCAGTGGAGAGCTCTTGATATTTTTCAAAAAGAGCATTTAGAACATTATTTTTTTTGTCAATTCCATAAAAATAATAACTTGACTGTGACGATTAAAATACATGTTATTTTTCACTTATCAAATGATTTAATCTGTGAGATTTTAATTTGATAATGAAACGGGAATATCTATAGTTTCTCATTATTTGTTTGTGAGAAAGACAAACACGAGTTTATACATATATAATACTTTTATGCACTTATTTTTATTTGATATAATAACAATTTTGCTCTTTTATAAATAATTGTCACCATTTTTATCCGTGATAATAAGAAAATCTTAGATAAACTAATCTTTGATGATTGATCAAAATTATATTTATGATATTATTATGACTTCTGATCTAGACATAATATAAATAAAAAAAAGGCTTATATCGGATTCGAACACAGGTCTTTTAGATAATATTTACAGACTTATATTATAAATTTCATGCAGATTATAAGCCAATAAAAATAATTAATAGATCTGATTGTTGTATTTTAGAAAATAATATGTGATTATTTGTATATAAATATGCATTAAATAAAAATGAATAATATTGTTACTTTTCTCTCATTATTCTGATGCATATTCTACGAACATTTAAACTATTCAGAAATCTATATTTTAAAGTTTAAAACCATTATCAAATTAATTACTTTAATATCGTTCTATACACATCTGCGTATAAATAAGTCTAATTTTACTTCGATCATGTTAAGACATTGCAAGAGTTGGGTACGTCGTATGCCCTTGTATATTAGGATAATGCGAAAGATATAAGCTTTCTTCATCTCGCGTGCCAATTTCCGAATATGAAAATAGTTCACCTCGATCACATAAACAATGAATCTTATGCAATAAAAATTAGGATAGAATAGAATTTCTAAGGAAAGAAAAAAGGTGATTTAAGATTGTCACCTGTTGACTTTTATAAAAAAAATAGCAATAAATCTTTAGAATATGAAATAAATAAATATATGCATCGATAGTCGTTATATTTTTCTATTCAATAATTAAACTGGTGCAGTGTAAAACATTTATTTTTGGAGACCATTAGTGTAACTAGTCTTATTAAAATATATTATACTTCTGCATTAAAATAATACATATGTTTTGCCTGTGCAGATTTTTTTTTAATTAGCATAACTTGGCAATGGTTACATTTAACAGATAACAATCGATGTGCAGCATATTTATACCTTGTACCACTTTGCTTAAAAAAATATATTCGACACATTACAAATTCTAGTATTAAATCTTAATTTTGACAACTTTTTTGAAACTCGTTCCTTTTCATTCTAATATAACAATAGAGGCTTATATTTTTAAGCGTTTTATCATTCGAGCGTGAATATAAAAGCAAAGAGAAATGTCAGAGAACCTTATTATTTTATTTCAATAATAAAGACACGAGCCGTCTAATACTTTACACATGTTTGTTTATTTATTTAACGTTGTTAATTTTGTGCGATTTTTTAATTTTTTTATTTATTAGTCAAAACATTTGACAGGGCTTTGTGGAGTCGGCTCTACAAATTACACGAACATATTTTATCGTATTAAACTAATCGCGGATGCGTATGCGGCGTATCAAGAGCGACGTGGACAAATGGAGCTCGATGAAAATATATACAAAAAATATTTAAAGTGGACGAAAAATTGTTTTCTCGTTGGTTAAAAATAAAATTTGCGTGACTTTGAAACAAAATACATGTGAAAAAAATACTAACAAAAAATAAATCGCTAGTGTTTGACGTCTGGCTCAACGTTGAAAACTTAGTTAAATTTAACTGGAAGCTTAAACGGATATGCAACTGAAATTTAATTTAACTGTGCATTGATAATAAACTAATTTTACATATCATTTTATCATTTGTAAAGTTCTTCAAAACGGTTTGCTTGAAACTATAAATATATCACAGTTAATACCAGTGTTTTTTTCTTAAGTTTTAACAGTCAGTCGTGCTTTGGCCGTTGATACTAGAGAATTGTTTTCGTTAAATCTGTGTTGATGCACAACTTAACTCCACAATCTGTAATTATAAAAAATGATTCTCAAAATTTACTAAAGCAGATTTTTTACCAAGTTAGCAATTCAGCAACATTAGAACAACAAATAAAATTACGATATTAAAAATAGTTCTAGATGTGGCCAGCAAACCCTACTCAAACTATCCATCAGCTGCCTGAGAAACTAAGCCAGTCCAATTTTACACTACATAGGTGTAGACACTTTGAGAGGATTGGGAAGGCTTGGAAATCAGGTGTATTGTAAGGGTAAAAATAAAACAAGTTGGCGGGTATCCACTTATCCCGAGAGCTTTTGGATCTTGAAGCTGGTCAGCTTTTCTTGATCATTTAATAACCAAGAAAGAGAAATAAATGTTGTACGACAACAATCGTAGAAGACAATAGTTATCCAAAGGTCAAGTAGCAAAACTCACTGTAAAAAACGTTATTTTGTGTATATTCTGAGATTGCAAGCTCCTTAATAATGGCAAGCTTTTATTGTGATAAATTTGATCATTTTTACGAAAAAGTAAAAAAAATATCTGCAATTTTCAATCAGCATCAAATAGTTTTACATCACGACAATGTCCATATGTAGCAAAATTTCCACTTAATAAATTGAAAGGACTTAGCTGGATGATTTTATCTCATCCATTGCTCTTTCCGAAAAATATTTATTTTAATTTATGCAATACTTCCTAAACAACCTAAAAAATTTAGATTGCAGACTATGTTAAAAGTTGGCAATCGGTATATTTAAACTTTTTGAGTAATGAGTTAATTCATACACATTTATTAAGTTGTTAGTTTACACCTAATAATGAGTTAATTATATGTATTTTCCATAATTATTTCTGTAGTTTTTTATTAATTATTATTATATATAATAAATTATTGCTTTAATTTATTATACTACTTTTTGTGTTAGTATGTTTTTATAATTTATTTTAACACTTTTCTATTATTAAATTTCGTTAATTTATTTTACATATTTTTTTACAATATATTATTCAGCCTTTGTAGATTTCTTTTATATAAATTCAGAAGCTCTCAATATTTTTTGGTATGATCCTTTATTTTATACTCTTTAATTAATTTATATTGTATTCTTTTTTTATAGAAATCATCCACATTTATTTAAATTTAAAAAAATTATAAATAAATATATTTATTGAATATTTTTTATTTATTTTTTCTTTAGTTATATATGTATCTGGGGTATATTAAAACAGTGAAAGATCGACCGACGTACATGGACGGCGATATCGCTCAAAGGTTTAAATCTAAACCGTAATAACCTAATGGAATTAAACAATTTGAGGTCGGAAAAAGTTACATCCTTACAAAAAAAACAATATTTTGAATGATTTAAAAGTGATTTTTATTATAATTAAAATACCAATAAAAAAATCGGGGCTAGCAAATATATGTAATTACATATTTATTTTAATATTTAGATTGACGGGTGCATTATTTAACCCATTTTTTTTTTGTTTAAAATGAAAGTAATCTATGAATAAATGTGTTTCTTTGCTAGAATGGGACACTACCGGGTGAAATATTTTGACAGCTTCGGTTACAAGGTACACAGGAATAAAATATTTCTCGTGCTTAGAAAAATTAACGCGTGCACTTAGATTTACTCTCAAAACGGTCGTTTGTATTCTGTTTTTAGTTTCTCTTTTCTGTTTTAATTTAAAAACTCGCCACCCTGTCGTAATTGTTTGTTTCACTGAAAAATGGCGGACAACAAAATCTATAAATTAGTAAGCCATGGATATAAACATTACGCATGCAAAAAATATTAGACACTATTTTAGAGAACATACTACTGGTATTGGCCTTATTTTATAAATAATTAATTCTCTACATTAATTTATCGAAAAAAATATGTTGCTAAAACTTGTTGTTGTTGGTATAAATATATGTTCAAAATTCACGTTTCAAAACCAGTTAATACTAATATATGTTTAAATAATTAGTGTATTGAGTAATGGTATAGTAATAATTCCACCTCTGAAATTAAACACTGGTAATTGAATCGTCTAAGTCACATAATCCGTTTCAATTAAAGAGACATATATTAATATTAATTATGTTAGGAGGGATATATGCTCGTAATTTATCAATGACACCTATTGATTTTTACTAATTTATATATGAAAACATATATTTTTTAAAAGTATAAAGCAAAGAAATCGACAATCAATCGTTAATACACTGTAGTTAATTTAGTGGGAAATTTGTTTCTTGATTTTAAACTCGATTTCTATGCGCAAAAGGAATAATTTCGGAGTTAGTTGTTCCTTGTTTGAGGAAAATCATCCCACTCAAATAACTGAGTTTGCAAATTTAATTGTCTAAATTAACGCTTCGCAAAGGTTTGGCACGAAATTGAGCTACTTTAAATGAGAGTATTGTATTTCTGTTGCGAATCTCTATATTTTTCTGTTAAAACACCAAAAACGAATTAGTATAGTATGAAATATTCTTTAGATATATATAGCTTAAGCAGCAATAAATTTATTTAATTAAAAGCGCTAAAATAAATATATTTATGAACTTAAAAGAGAAACACTTTATTTTTAATATATTTTGGATATATACTATGTATATATTACAGTTTATTATCTCTGCCGAAGCGCAACTAAAAATACATAATGAACTAACCCTAATATTATTTTCATTTAGATTTATATTCTAGTACCATAAGGATATATTGTTATTTATCGTTTATTGCTAAAGAAGTATTCAATATATTAATGAAATTCTTATTCATCGGTCGTAACTTTCGTTTAGTTATATATAAAATTTACGCCCGACAATAAATTTTGTACAAAAATGTATATTATATAATATTTTAAGGCCCATTGCATTGAGATATATTTATTTTTAAGGCTCTTTGTTTCAACTCAAAAATCAGCGAAAACGTGGCCTATTCAATTAAAGCATTTCTAAATAACGACACAATAATGATTTGATGGGTCTTTTATATTAGATGTATTAACAATTTTACGACAGTCTATTATAATGGGAATTAATATATTTTATAGCGTCTATAACATATTTAATACGCACATTTCAATAAAATTTAACTGTTATTTTTAATTGCTATGTTAAGTTTCAAATTACACGTAATTAATAATAATTTAAAACTGTAATTACCGCTATATAATTGTTAAAAAACAAATTACAGCAAATTTAGTAATTTAAACTGTAATTACCGCTGGATAATTGTTAAAAAATATATTACAGCAAATTTAGTTACTCCTACTCATACTTTGTATATTTTTTTGCAATTTATCTTTACATCCTTACATTCAGCTTAACTCTTATCATTTAATTTCACGTAGATAAATCGCTTATCAGCGACTATTCAAAATAACTAGAAAACAATTATGTTTGTGTAGATAGCAAAGGTTGCACAGGTAGACCTGTTTGTAGTTGGCAAGTCTGCTGTATATATATAAGTACAGTACTGGCCCTAGTTCACTGCCCTAAGGTACTCTAGATTTTTTTTGATAAGCGGAAGATTTTTTATCTTCGTATTTCATTATTAAATACCTATCGCTTAGATACAAAGTATAACCTTATTCATTTTATATTTTAATCCCATATGTCACACATGTAAAAAGCTTGACTTATATCCAAGAAAGTAGCTACATAGTGTTTTCTCTCTTGTAGATTTTTATTATTCTTGTTTGCCACTCAATGTATTTGTTTAATTGTGACGTGCTCTTGCAAAAAGTTAAATTGGTGGCGTGAGATTATCTCTCGTTTATGTAGTATTGGATTTATTCTACGTAGCAGTTGCTTCTCAAACTTGGCAAAATAGGCAAAAGATTAATTGGTCTATTGGTTTGCATTACAAATTTTACTTTTCCTCGTTTTAGAATAAATATAACCTGAGCTCTTTCATTGTGTTGAAACATATTGGAGTCTTATTATTGCGTCAAAAATGTTTTTTTATTATTTTTCTACTCTTTTGGTAGTTCTTTGAGCACCTTTTTTATTTGTAAATCATATTTAGAGGCTTTTTTAAGACTGAGGTAATTTTAAATTATGAAATTTATTCATCCAACTTTTATTTTTTCAAAGGGTAGTTGTAATGCTTCCAGAAATGTATTTTTTGTCAAGATGTTGGAAATGGTTCGAAAACTTTTGTTAGGTAATCCGAGAATGTGATAGCCTTTTCTTTTTTATTTATTTTTTAGAGAGTCTTGTATTGATTGATGTCACTTAGTATATGTTTCATTCTTTCGTTGCTTCTTTACTAGTAAAAGTAAGTTATCTGGTTTTATGTTCTTTTTTCTTGGGGTGCTACACCGCAGGGTGAGTTTAATATGAGCAACTGCCAAGCGCGTGTGGTGAGATTCTTTCCCACGCGTGTTAAATAACGAGAGTGAGTGAGAGATAAGATAATTTCCTTTCGCTCGCTGGTATGATATTTAACATACCAGCGAGCGAAAGGAAAAAGATTTCACTGCACGCACTTAATCTAAATTTTATTTTGTTTTAAGGGCAACATCTAGTTTGTTTGTTTTTCTGACAGGTCCCTAAATAAGTTCCATTTTTTTTTTTTGCTTATAATGATCGTAAGCATAAGTATTGTAAAAACTTGCATTCCTAAACTTTTTACCCGAAAAATGGCGAGAAGCTGATGGAAGGTCCAAGGAGTATTTTGCTTTCGAGTTTGCTCTTGATATTCCTTTTATTAAGCAGAAGTCAGTCAAGTCAGGAATTTTTCTTCTTTCTGATGGCTAATAAGTTGGATCTCCTCTTGATAATATTTGTCATTTCTTGCTCTTCATTGCTTTTATATGTACTCTTAATATAAACAAATTAATTAAATAATATATAGAAATATATATTAGTCGTTAAATAATTTCAAGGTACAATAAATAGCTTTAAAATTTATTAAAATACTTTGTTGTTCTGTCAAAGAATATTTTCTTAATGTAATTTTATTAATTTATATAATATTATTAGCTCTTTTTTATTTTATAAAACTTTTTTTAATATTCACATAATTTTACAAACATACCGTATTTAAAAAAAATTATATGGTCTTAAACCAGTAAAATATGTTGTTAATGGTTATTATTTGGGAAAAAAATTTAAGTAGATAAAAAAAAGATAAAATAAAAACCGATAAATATTACTAGCTGATAGCTTATTATGTTATTTACCAAAATCACAATCAACACAGAAATAAATATAAATATGATTGCATAAGGTTAAAAATTAATTGCAAAAACACACTTTTGTGAATTATTCTAATGCTGCTAATATTTAAAAACCTAATTTTTGTATAATTTTATATCTATTGTAGATACTCTAAAATTGTCTCTATTGCTAGTAATTTGTCTATCACAATCAACAAGTTTTAATAAAACAGTGAGACACAAGACTAATGTCTTAAATCAGTGACATATATTTTCATAATTTTAAACCATTATTACAACTTACAGTCAATACATGCTAGTTTTTTTTTTAATCATCACGTATGATTAATATGTATTCGTGAGATTAAGAAAATCAAGGTAAATCTATCTGTGATGTAAATCGGAATTAAAATTATACAATAATTACCAATTTTACTTTAGTCGCTGATTTACTAATAATATGTTGGTTATATAAAAATTAAAATATCATTCCTAATTTTACTTTGATTTAATTTTACAATTCGTCAAATGATTTTTTTGCATCTTTAGCCATCATTTGATTATATATCATTATCTACACAGTAAAATTCGTAAAAAGTTTCTTGCTTTAATATGACTTTAAAATTTCATATTTCATTAGTTTTTTTTATAAAATTATGTACATAAAAATGTGATTTTTATATATTAATTACAAAAGAAAAATTTTTTTTACTATATATTGTATTTTTAATAAAAACTTAAATGATTAAGTACAACTCTTAAGCTTTAACCGTTTAAAAACTACTAATAATAATATAAAAAAAAGATACGTGATAGTACTAGGAGTAAAAAGGGCCTCACAAAGAAGCGTCGAGATCTTATTCAAATGTGACGAGGGGGTGTCTAGAGGAGCGTTTCGTCAAAATGGCATTTTTTGGGCGAACAATAGGATTTATGTATTCTTTATTCCTTGGTGTGGATTTAATGCTAACAAACCTCTCTGCAATGAAAGACGCAATAGTGACATAGAGTAAATCAATAAAATGTTATTATTGTAGAGAAAAGCAAACTAAGAGATGCGTGACCCATTTAAGTTGAACATAAAAGATTTGTGAAACTATCGTATTAGTTAAATCGCTATCTATATATTGTCTTGAAACATCGATCTTACAACGTATACTTCTATCTTCACAAAGGTCTTCAAAAATGTATTTATGGAATCTTTACTTGTTAACGCGTATTAAACCCTATTTGAACCTAGCTATACATATACGTATATGTAAGTAAATCTATTATGTAATCGATCTGCTTTTGTGAAACGAAAGAACGAACGCTTTGATGTAAAATACAATAATTATTTTCTTGGTCACACAATAGTGACTGCTCATTTATGTACTATTGCTGTTTCCTCTGTGAAATAATTTCGTCTGTGCAAAACTTTCGAACATGTGTGTTTACATTCTCCGACCGAAACTTGTGTCCCGAGGCCCGGTTAATAAAGGTCCTTTATCTGATTATGTCATGGTTCTGTCGCATGGTGTTTCTTATTGTTTACATAACCCTTTCCTCGAAAAGTGCGACCAAAGGGTTCAAACAAATAAACAAGTCTGTAAATCTGACACTTGCAAGGGTCTTCGCGTTACACTATTCCAAAATGACGACTTGACTCGGGTCATTTTGAAAAAGTAAATAAAGTATTTACGCATATATATATATCGAATAGAATCGTTGCCTCGTTTATCATTGTAAATCAATCAGTCTGACAGGACATTATGTTAAACACTATGGGTAATATCTTAAAAAATGTTTTCTATGAGATAAATACATGCTTTTATTTTCATATGTTTTAGTCATTCATTAGGATACATAATCACACCAATAATTTAGATTAAATAGGAATTAATGACATATGATAATATATATATAATCATAATTTTACACAAAATCTTTTTGGTTATTAAATAGCGATTAAATAGTACGAACTACTTTAATGTAATATAATACTTGAAATATAAATGTTTAATAATAATTAAATTCATTAAAATAACACTGTTTTAATCATATTTTACAATAGAATATATAATAGATCATATTATTTTAGGGTTTAAGAGACCAAAGTGGCATTAATCTGCAGCCAAAATAGACGCTGGAAAAAGCTGGTCATAGTTTATTGTCTTTAAGTACAATTAACTAGACAGTGCTGATCGAGAATCTTTTGATGGGGTGACGTCCTTTGGACGATTCGCTGAGGTTTCTTGTGTTTGTTTTTGTTTGTTCTCGGTCTCGGTCTGGTTGTCCATAGTGTAATATAATACTAGAAAAACAAACATTTTAATTGCTTTGTAAATTAGCATTTGGTTCAGATATTATGGAATTTATTAAAGAATCTAACTACGAGAAAAAATTATAATTTATGAAACTGTGATTATAAGAAAAAGCGTTTTTTGTTTTAAGCTCTCTTGCCCCACCAAGTCTAAAATATTTATGATCCGGTCCTTTACAAAACAAATTTGCTAACTGTATGGTCTAGTATAATCGAGATTCGTAGTTTGTATTTGAGTTTGTGGTCAAACATGTATTTTAAGCAAGAAGGGTAAAAAGTTTAAAACGGAAGTATTAGAGTGTTGCATATCAAATGAACGATTTTTGTTCAGTCAAAAAGGGATCGTAATTAGAACAATGCGTTTTACGTAACAACCATATTTTCTATATATTTCAGACTTGTATTTAATTGATTTTTTGAGCTCCTATATGTTATAATGTCAATGAGAATTATTTTTTCTGAGAGCTTAAGCTTGAACACAAAGTGGCGCCGGCCATGAGAAATAATAATTTGGGATTTAGTAAAGATATTGTTAGTCAGAGAACTGTAGGATGACGGCTTGAGAAATTTCATACAGGCTTCGTCTGCTGTTGATTAAAAAAGTTTATGAAACATTGTTAAAGCTAATCCACAAACAACCTTTCAGACACTTTATTTACATTTAAAGGATATTCCTACAACTGTTTTACTATATCTAAATATGCCTTATAAAACGTATAAAAAAATTGCACTGCATAATCTAACCGAAAGTTGTTATTCATTAGTTGTCAGATACAATTTAAAACCATACGTGCGATAAGAAATAATTTATCCTTAATAAACAGAATAGATTAGGACAGTAGTTCAATTGAATTATAATCCGAAAATTAACCCTTGCAAATAACATAAATTTCTCCGAAACCTTTGTAATGTTATATACATCATTATTGCACATTTAATTTTCGTTAAATTATTTATAACTATTTTATTTTAAAGTCTGAAATACATTAACACAGCATAACTGCATTTCTGCTTTTATATTGTAGTATCGTCTACATCTCTGTCCCATTTAAACTTTTTTGAATACTAAAATAAAATGCGCCTCAAATGCAGTGACAAAACTACGTAGACGCAAGAGAGGAATATGCAAATACATAATGACATTTTGTTTAATTTACATTTTTATTAGATTAAAAAAATATATGTATTAATTACAGCTTTTCGAAATTATTCATAAAAAAATAATTAAATATAATTATTACAGCTAGTTAATATATTTTATTGTCGAATTTTGATTTTAAGATATATTTATAATTTTTCATTGCTGAAAGACAGCCATATTTTAGTAATAATTGATTTAATATTATTAGTTAAATAAATTATTATTAACATGTTAACAATTAGAAGAAGCAAAAAAAAATTTTAAGAATGGCAATTATGAAAACATAAACAATTATAGAAAATTTAATAAATACTTAGCTTATTAATATAACCCATTTTTATACTAAAAGACGTCTCAAACATCCACTGCAATATTTAAGAGAATTATTTAATAGAAAATCGTATAATATTTTTACGAACCATAGGTTTTTTTTTTGTTATATTTAAAAAAAAATAGAATTTCATATCTTAAAATTTATTAACCTATACTTAAAAATGCTCACACTAATAAACGTATGTACTATATTGCCAAGGTTTAAATTGTTTGTTTCTTATTATAATTTTTTTTTATAATATATATGAGCACTGTAATTTTATGTATTATTTAAATAATTAAAAAAACTGCTAATATTTGTTTTGTAGATTTAGCAAAGTACTCTTATAATATATAAAAATTAAGTGCTCTTTAGAATTGTATTTACAATGCTCAAAACTGTAATACTTAAAACGACACTTTTAAAGATGTACTTATTAAATTAAATTAGATTAATGGTCAATATATATACCTATATATAATATATAATTAATTGAAAATAATAATAATTAGCAAATTAGTACAAAAGTAAAGAATGGATAAACCCTCCGGGAATTTGCCGCTCTCTATTTCAAAATTTTAGATTGAATAATATCTGATTTTCTGAGCAAAAGTTTGCAATATAATTTTAAAGCTTTTCAACTCAACTCGGAAAAGTTTTAAATTTTCACCAGGCGAGTAAGGGAAGTATTGCACGCCGTATTAAATGAATTAGCGTTATTACTTTAAACAACAAGTCGTACAATTTTCCCTTGTAAAGCTTTTTATTAATAGTTGTATGATATTTTTTTTATTAAAATTGCGATTAATTATAGAGCGTATTTATTGTATGCATGAAAAAAGCTTGTGTGTAGCTTAAATTATATATACATTTAACGCTAAATAGATTGAGCTTTGGGATTGCTTTTGTTACGAATAAAATACAGTAACAAACATAGCTGTCTCAGTGTTTGTTTGTGTATTATTTTTTTGCGAAAATGTGTGCAAATGCCGCGGACAAAACTGTCAACGGCAAAGTTTCTCTCGTGGACTTATTTACCGTGGAAAAGTTGAAGGAAAACAGTTTTCCATGCGATTCGTGTTTTTATATAATACAAGGGCTACGCTTAACAAATAAAATGATATTTTAAAGTACATTATAAAATTCATTGCGTATTTCAATATTTATTAATATACATATATTTATTAATTTAGATCTAAATAACGTATATTGTTAATGTGTAATATAATTTTATATGGCGTATAAAAGTTAAGTAAAACAACAAATGTTAAATGTAAGCAATAAATTATTAGTGTTATTGTTAAAAACACGAGAAAAGCTTTTATCTTTTGATTTTAATGCTAATGTGTTAAAAATAATGTAGCAGTTTAATGCAATACTGTGAATTCATGTTTTAATATACAAATACGAAACATAGATAAATGTTGAGCTTTATTTATTTTAATTTTAATACTATCCTACCTTTAAATATATTTTTGTGTTATTAAAATGGCAATTTACTACTTAGATTGACAGTTTTATCTAAAGAGGGTGGTTAAACAAAAATGTGTACAAAATTAGTGCGTATTTTATTTCGCAATAAGACAGTTTTTTTTAAAAAGATTGTAAATAAGTTAAAGAAAGCTGCAATGATAACTGTTTATCGTGATTGACAGCTTAGCATAGATATTAATAAATATTCTATATTTGTTTACAAAACTTAGTTAATTAATGTATTTATTTCTTTTTCAGGTAAGCTGTCTGAAAAGACTTTCAATTTCACCGTTCGACTTTCAACAATACGTGAGTCACATTCACAATTGTATCACAAACACAAAAACAGGAAAATGGCCGTAAAACACAATTAACGATGCAGCAACCGAATCCGTATCCAAAATCCAAACACAATCCGACGCGCGTCAAAATCTAAATCGGGCGCAGAAATGTTTAGAGTTACTATGTAGACAGAGATTTTGCTTACAAATTCGCGTCGCGGATTCGTTTTACGCGCCGTTTTGCGCCGTTAAACGAGTTATCGCTTACGTTTCGAAAGAAAGTACCTAATGGATATACGGAATATGAAAACGGAATTCGTAATTGGCTTACGCAGGATTTGCGAATCGCTCGTGTGTGCTTTGGCCCAAAAAATGCTTATCCGAGAGCCGTGGAGCTGCGGCAACTCAAAGGAAAATTATAATAACTTTTGCTTTGCCATAAAAATAATATAATGCAGATTTCCATTGTATTAAAGTTATTTTTTCCAAATACTGTATTCGTATATTATATAGTTGATTTCTTTCTTTCGGTCTTTGACTGTAACAAAACTATCAAAACACTACATTTTTAAGTACTTATTGTTGCAATGCTTCTATAAAGTCAAAAAAGGTAAATTTTTTCTAAAAAAATCGCTAAAATTTAATCAACAGATTACATACAAATATATATCTTTGTCATAAAATATTAAAATAAACTATTTTAATATGTTTACGCATTACCGCATATTATGCACTACTATCTATATTTTTGCCATTCCTTCGGCACTTGATAAGTTGTTTGATATAATTATTCACAGACATATTCACAATCACTATCGGCAAGCGCTGGTAGATCAACAACCGGGTTTCGTCCGCGTCATTCCACGGTCACATTTGATAACGGTGATAAAATCCCTCGATTTTAAAATCCAGGCCAATTTAGTCTTTATGCATTTTTATAAAGTATTCTAAGTTTGTCATGAGCTACTTGTTCGAAAGTTAAGCAATTTTAGTTTTTCAAATGGTCTTGTTAGCTTTTTTTGTGTTACTTAACTCGCCGCCTTCAGTATGCGAGTATTTAGCTTATTCTGGATTACTACAGGGATTTAATATTTTTTTATTTATGATATATGTGCAGAAATGAATTACTTGAAATATTTATTTTATGCTGATAACCTTTAATTGTTTTAGAATATACGCACAAATTTGATTTACTACATATTCACAGAAAGATTTAATATTTTTAACGCTAAAATTTTTTTTTTAATCTAAGATTTCTCTGCAAGAAAATGTACGGGTCTTATCCGAATTTTTATTCTACTACTTTTCTGCTAGGAGCGTTAGGATACAATTTATTGCATTCATGGCGTAGCATCTACTTAAAAAAGCGGCGAGCTTAAGTGTGCCCTAGAGAATCGCGATCGCGTCCTTCATTCTTCACCATTGTGGCCAGAAAGCCAGCGCTTGAAAACGCTGCTCTTGCACGAGCTATCTAGCTTCACAACGAGCTTACCAAACACAATAATATTTTTTTATTTATGTTTAATGTATTTTTATTTTTTGGATTATGGCCATCATAATACATTGGAAAAATCAATCAAGTCATAATTAGTAAAAGTTGTAGTCAAATTATATGTATAATATAATTTTATAGGTTATAATTTTAAACGTTTCTTTATAGATAGCTCTATATACAAGTCTTGTAATATCATTTCAAAGTATAAATGCGATTTTTTGCGAGCTCGTGAAAATACGATCGCGACTTGATAGAGCTTCGTACGGCGTCCGTGGCATACAAACGGTTAATATATTTTTATTATTATTTATTTCTTGTAAATATTTAAGGAAATAAAATAATGTGATGGGTTAAAAAAATTAAAATGTAAAAAAAAAATATAATATTATAAATACATCTATGATTGACTATAATATAAAATCATTCGTTGTTTTGAGGTGTTTTATTTTAATTAATAAATATTTAATATGAAAATCAATTTTTTAACAAAATATTTTTATAATAAGACAAGTCCTACAATATTCTTTGCTAGTTAGTATATTATTTTAAATATGGCTAAAGTATAACGCGGTAAATACATTCATATATTAATTATTTAACTATGCGCTAGTTTCTAAACCATTTTTTTTGTTAAAAGCAATTTGCTTTGTAAATGATACAATTTTTTGTTTAGTAAACCATACAATATTTTAGAATCGTAGACCGCAAAAATTTATGTGTGATATAAAATATTTATTTGAAAAGTTATCAGTGATTTTTGCTCCAAAATACTTTGAATGCTTTTAATAATATGGTTGTGATTAAAAACTTGTAGTATTGTAGGTAAAGATTTGTATATAGTAAATTTTTCAATAGTTATGAATTAATTTAATATATTTTCCGTTTTATAGGTTTCAAAATAATACATAAAAAATGTGTTTGATTAGCTAAATATTTTATCAAAGAAGAAAACTATTGAAACAATTTTCTTATTACTTCTTATTTCTATTACATATTTAATTTTAATTAATTTTCAAGAACTAATTTTTAAATATGACTAAAAATAGAGAAGTGCAAATTCTTGATTTGTTTCTGGCAATTCCGACAGCCAGTACGTCTCTAACTTTTAGGCAGAGATACCTTTCATAATTTAACAATGAAACACAGGTTCATGAAAGGAATTTCGTAATTTGATTCACCGTTTATTTCATATTGAAACGGAATGCCTAATTAGCATACGCAAGATTTGAGGATCGAGCGTGTATGCTCTGGCCCTTTGAAATCATCCTTATAAAGTCGAACAGTATGTGTTAAATATTTTGTTAAGACTGCTCGTCCTAAAGAGTGAATTAATGCAGAGAAGGGTTAAGTGTGTATTACTTATATGTACATAATATGCATGTTTGTTCTGTTTTAATCTTGTTGCTAAAAGCGAGTTGGCGTTTTAATTTAGATTATATATATTTATATTTGATTATATATACATATCTATGTATCATAATATCAAAATAAAATTTTAGTGGTAGGTCTCAAACATCCTGTAGTTATTAGTGGTAGGATGTTGCTCTCAAAGCGTATCTTTTTGGGTAATGTAAAATATATTATGTGGCATGCGTTATATTCCTTAAGCAAAGATGATTCACACGATAACTTAGATTGCCCCACATATATATTCGATATTTTAAGCGCGTATTTATTAATACAGATCGAATTAAACCTGTGTGGGTGAAATGAGACGACTCGGAAGACGAATCGACTTTGCGGGGGATAAATGATTGATGGATGTTATGTTTTTAACTTTTATATTTAATATAAACGTACGTCAAACTTTTGACACACTATGTGTATATCTATGTAACGTTATCTAAGCCATGAGCGCGTAGCGCGATTTTAATTTAATCATTCGCACCAGATACAGTAGCGTTTTATGCTCGATGAATATTGACGCTTTGCGCATCAAAATGTTTGTTGTTTTTCTGATGAAAAATTGCTATATGTAAATTTTTTGCTTGAAAACATAAACTATGCGAAACCTAAATAAACTAGAAATAAACATGGTTGCTGTATTGTTTTATTAAACATTGATTAAACTAACGCGTGCAATGTGGTGCCTGTTATTTTTATTTTAATTCTAAATGCAAGGACAAATAATGCTCTATATAAAAAAATATATCAAAGTGTTTTATTTTAAAGAACAGATTACATTGTTAATGATTACCTTTCAATAGCTTTTGTAACACCTAATATCTTAACTTAAATATCTATCGCATCTTTCAATTTAATGACATAAAAAAAATGTTACTAATGCATTGTATTTTTCAAAAACATTATAATATTGCTAGTGATTTTAAAAAAAAATATTTAAAAAAAAATGATTTTAAAAAAAATGTTACTAATGCATTGTATTTTTCAAAAACATTAAAATCAGCTAGTGATTGTCTGGATTAATAAGATAATGTCTGTAAGATATTAAAACCATAATTATTATTCTTTAAATAGTGTAAACAAATATGTATATAATTTTTCATATTCATGTTAACTATTTAACTTAATATAAACTATTAAATTAAAATTTATTAGAGTAGGATAATGCTTATTTATTATTGCAAGTATGTTCTCAGAATCTATACACGCCATATATGCAAATTTTATTACGCCATATATGTAAATCATTGACGTAATATTCACTTTTTCCTAATAACTTAGTATGTGTGTTGTATAAAAAATATGTTTAATTACTAAGTAAGTTGTACAAAAAAAAAACTGCATTTTTACAGAAATTTAAATAATAGAGTTTAGAAAGTTGAACAATTATCCTCGGTATATTAAATTTTTGGTAATAATAAATATTTTATTACCAAATTAATTAATTGATTAATTGGTTTCTCGAGTTTTTAATTTTTCGTCAAATAAAAATCGATTTTCTCGAGATTGCTTTAGAAGTTTTAATTAATAATACAGTATATTATTCTAAATGGCATTGAATTATTGATAAATAGAAAACTCAATGATTATTAAAGGGAACAAACAAATAAAAAACTAGAATGGTGATTTGTTATAATGGACGTGTATAATTAAAGGATCAGACGAATTCGATTGATTATAGATCGTTGAGTTATGATTAAATTTTGAGCTTCTGTATTTAAAAAAAGTTAATAACAACTGTGGCTACATTTCATTTTTCATATTTCGAACAAGATAAAGACGAGGAACTTCTTTGGATTATTGAAAAAATGTGCAAAAATGCAAATTTTATGGCGTAACTCTGTGGAAAGCTCCCATACATTTTTTCAATCTGCCAATTTTCACGCAAAATGAGTTTTCTCATTTGATTGTTAAAATCTGCCAATAATGCGAAGCACATTTTTCTGATCTAATTATTAATGTTGTTATTAGATTACAATAGCAAAGATAAGATTTATTTAGTTGGATGAGAAAATCGTAATTACGATTTTTGCCATTTAATTACTTTCAACCTTACAAAAAAGCATGCATATTTTACGCAACAGTATAAAAAAATCTCGAAAAATGAGAATTTTGCCTAATCAACTATTTTGTGAAATTCTCAAGAAGCATCTATTGTTATGAAGCTAGCGCCAAAATAATAAATAACACGATTATAATTACGTTAGTAAAATTATTTAATCAAGAAATATTTTTTGATTTTTTTACTGACTATATATAAACACTTTTTAATAGGCAACTAAAAACCGCTGTTTTTTTATTTAAATGTAGCTCCATGAAAGTTTTTGGCCTTAGTTTTTAGCATTTTTCGCTCCTTTGCGTGAGGTTAAAGTTGAGGTCTACATAGCAGAACAGGAAGCGGCATATATGAATGTAGTGTTCTAAAATTTAATTTTCCGCATTTGAATGCGCTCCGTTGCTGAGACCGTAAGCGTTTCGTATGTATTATTCGGGGGGCCGTTTATGCATTATTCAGGGCCCCATAAAAAACAATAAAACCCAAACACGTCCCGTGGGCGCCATACGATTAATTTCATACAAGGTATGCGGCTGGGCGCCACTATAGAGGGCAAGGCTTACAGGGATGACGAATAAGCCTTTTGAAAACTGAAAATGAAACGGGTTTGTAAATATTAACATTTTGACAACAGTGTTTGTGCGAGTGGCGTGCCGGCCCAGGTGCTCACATCCTTCAGCCAATAATTAATCTCATTTTTATATTCTTCTTAAGAGAGTGATTTATAAACTCAACTATATTGTAAGTTATAGAGTAATTTTAGTAGAATACAATGGCGCAGATGGGCTGATCATTTTAGTTGCATGGATGACTGGAAGCCTGCAAAGCGGTTAACTAAATGCAACTAAGTAGTTGAGGTACAGAATACTGTTACAATATGTTATATATAATATTGGATCAGATCAAAGATCATAATGAACTGTAGTACCAGGATTAAGAATTGATTAAATTTCTCTATAAGCAAACTCAAATCTTGTGTTTTCCAAAGGCCAATTTTTTTTTCTTTTTCTTAAATAATACCAACCGATGTTACTAAGATTTTTATTTACGATTTGAGTACACATAATGTAACCCGAAATTTAATGCTCTATAATCAATTTAAACCGATCGATCTTTTCTGGTCCTTTGATTATCATCATACTATTCATCAACATTATAAAGATATTTACTGTTTAGAGGGTGTAGCCCAAGGGATGGTTGACCTCGTGGCCAATGAGACTCTTCGGTGAATCCTATTAGATTGTTTATTAAGTTATAATTACAATTTTGACTATGGACGATTACAGCGTGACGTTTCTCGCGATGAAGGTGTTCGTGGCGCAGGTGGTAATGGCCGTAGATGATGCTCAGGGTTCTTAGGCTGCGTGCGGCGAGTGTCAGGTGTGATCTTCAGGTCTGTCGGTAAGGGCGCGTGGCTGGTTCCTCTGGATGGCTGCTGGTAGATCTTGGCTCTCTGATCGTCTGCGTCGCTGGCTCTGCTGTCTGGTGACGTCTCTTGTCTCGTTCCTCAGCCGTCTCGTATCTCGGACCGTCTGCCTTCTCCTCGTCGGAGTCCGGGCTTATATGCATGCTAGCTGGCCAATCGCGATTGTGCATCGATCTCCTTGCCAATCGCTGCAGTAGCTTCTTAGAATTCGAGAAATCGGATGTATATTTCTAAAAGCGAGTTTTTTGCTTGCCTTTAGACTTTCTAATTCTTCGGAAAGGGTTTGCATTGTGGCGATTGATTGCGTTCGTACCATTTTGTCACAAAAAGGATTCTCTTAACGACCCGTGTTGTGTGTGGTCAAAAGAAGTCCCTCTTGTATCATGATGTTTGTCTCATTGTTAAAAAATGAACGTTTTTGATCACGGTCATTAACAATGAGACAATCGCCCTTTTAAATGTGCCTATATGTGTGGTCGCCACAACTGCATTATTAAAATCACATACTATATATTACATATATTTTTTTATTCATAAAAACTCTTAGAGAATTTTTTTTGATAGTTAAGAACTAAAAATGTGAATTATTATTTCGCATTAAATGTGAATCACTTAAAAACCAGATTGCTTTAGCGCAGCTATTGGTAGCAATATCAGTTTTTCAGAAAATATTGATTTATAAACTACATTTTCAATTCTGCAAGTATTTTCCATAATCACATATAAGTATTATATAAATAATTTAATATATAATAGCGAGTTTATTAACTAATATATGTATTTATGCATTGTATTTATATGTTGGTTAAACGAAATTTAATAACTTAAAGTAAATTATATTACCTAACAGTAATTGATTCACATCTTGTTGTTAGATTAATTTATGGCCATTTATATAGTAAATTTTCCTAGATAGTTGTTTTTATATATACATACACTATTTATAAATGCTTTGTTGTTATTTATAAGCACATTTTTCTTGTTCACTATTTACATATAGTATTTATTTAAATACGTTTTAAGAGTTAAAGGGAGTTTCCCAATTACTTTTTATATTGACTATTGTTACCAATATTATTAAACAAGGATATTCTAATGTATATAACGACTTTATTAATTTATAGTTATTTTACAATGATGTAATCGATTTATACGATATAATTTAATTGTAGAGGAAAACGTTACGAGAATATTGCGAGTATTTAATAAAATTCTAATCAAGTTTTAAAATTTTTGTGAAGGGATAATCTCTACACGTGGTTGCGCTTTGTCGTGATACGAGATAACCTCATTTATGTATATAATTAATCTGTTCTTAAAATACAGGTTATAATTTTACTTTGATTAAAATACTCTCTATATTTATTATATATATTTATTTAAATTAAATTAATACACTTATCTCAATACGTTACGATTGTAAAAACACAGTATTGTAACAATAAAAAAAAATAATACATAGTTAGAAACAATAAAAAAAATCTGTTATTTCAAACTAGCAATCAATACAAGATTTATGACACAATACAAATTTAAATACGTAGTTTTCATTTGACTGAAGACTGTGTGTGAATCAGTATGATGTTTTAACTCATAGTGCGTTGTTTGAACGTAAAACCTATTTATATCACTTGAAAGGCTGCTACTCCTTGGGTACAAAAATAACTAGTGAGTTTGTTGAACTTGCATCTACGCTATACTCTTTACAAATGTTTTTGCCTGACATGGTCAAGTTATTGCTTTTACAAAGTTTATAAAGTAAACATGAAAGCTCAAGGGCTCTAATATTCGCTAGATGTTCTTAATCTGAATTAATAGTAACAACAAAGTAGTTTTATGTTATTACATTATATGGTAGTGCAATAATGCAGTGAATAAATACAATACTTTATTACTAAAGTAGCAAAATCGAAACAAATGGTTTGCGCTGATAATTAAGAGTCCAGTTGCTACTAAGAAGTAACGTAAATATTTAGCAATTAAAATTTAAGAATGTCTTTACATATCTTATTCGGTATTAAAGGCAACAAGAAATCATAACACATATCTGTTTCTAAAGAAAATTTATAAACATCAAAGTTCAAGTAATATTTCTTGTAATTTATATGTAGTTGTGTGTAATATAAATTTAAAACATGTAAATTGTCACTCTATTAATTCGAACTCAGTTGACGCCAATTATAAAATCCTAGCTACCGAGATTTATGTATACTAGTGTTGAGTTTAAAAATGTATACTGTGACATTATTATGTTTGTTAAATTTCTATCAAAATTATTTTTAAAACTCTTTTAATGTGATGTTTATAGTAAATGATATCAATATCATTAAAAAAGAGTTGTGGTTAATCCACATGTTTATTTGTTAAATAGCTTTCAACATTTTAAGTTACATATACCGACATATAATATATTATAAATAACATATATGTCATTCAAAATTTGTATATCTCTGCTATTATTTACCAATATTATTAGGTAATCTCGTTTTATAAATAAAGCAAAAAAATCTTTTATACGTCTATTTTAATTTTATTTAATAATATTTTAATGCTATTTCTTAGATATAACTTTTTCTTACCTCTCGGTTATTTGTTACATTTCATTAACATCAAATGTTAAAGACTTTGGTGCAAAATATACTGATAGCTCTTTTTTTACATTGTCTGTATCATATCTAGGAAGTATTGCATTGATCAAAATAAATTATAGTTAGAAGGTGCAGCCTCTGGATAGTATAATGGATGAGATCAAAACTTCCAGCCAGGCTCTTTAACTGTTATCAAAAGTGAATTGTCGTGTTTGTAGATTTATTCGCTTTTTTTATCCAGCTGATCACCATAGAAGCTTGCTGCTATTATTTTGTCAGGCTTAAGAGTGTTATTATGCATAATCCCTTTGCAATCCCACACAAACACACAGATAAACTTGTTTTAAAGTAAGCTGGTGTTTGCTACTTGACTTTTGGATAATCACTGACTTTTACGTATATTTTTATCGTATAATAACCATTTCTCATCTCCGGTTATTAAATAAAGCAGAAAAGGCGACCAGCTTTAAGATTCAGTATCTCTTATGATTTGTGGATATGCGCTGAATTATTTTTTTCGCTTAATTTGTGTTGAACCCATTCATCTTGTCGCCAAACCTTCACAATTTTGTTAATGTGTCTATGCACATGTTGAATTAAACTAGTTTAGTTTCTCGGCCAGCTGATGAATAACTTTAAGTAGGATTTACTTTTATATTCGCAGCCAGAACTTTGGCATTCTTTGATATCTAATAAATCACTTACCACTATACCCTATTTGCGTTAAAACAGTCAGTTCGAGAGCTATATATTTCATCATTATTCATAATTAAGAAACAGATTGAATTTACGCTACTGTTACGGATATATAATCGATAGATCACAGAATTCGGATATATGATCGATATATTTATCATTACTACTGTTTATATTTTGAAAAAAAAATATATAAAATAAAATCATTATTTTTTTTATATTTATCAATCAATCGGAATAATGATTAGTATGTCAAACGTATATCCGTATCGTGTGCTTTAGAGCATAACCCCAAACTATCCATCTCTTTTTAAATTATTAATAATGATGAAATGGATGGCTTTTGTACTGACTTTGTTAACGCAAATAGAGTATACACAAATGTTTTTTAATGGTAATAATTGAAAAAAAAAATAATTTAATTTTTCTTATGAGGTGAAAATTCTGCTATTGTAATTTTAGGGCCCATTTTTTATATTTAACAATTAAAATTGAGAGTTCAGAGATGTGCATCAACACAAGACAAAAAAATACGTACTTAGATATCAACAGGCAAAATTTGATTTGAATTTATAGAGACTCATTTATTTTTTGAGTATCTAATGCAAGTATGGTGAATTTAACATATTTATAATATTAAAACACATCTATTATTTGTATGTATTATACATAGCTTTACTCTGCTTATATTTCTTATAATATTTAAATATATAATTTTAATATATTATAATAGCTAATAGTACGTAAAATATTTGCGTGGTATATAAATTTACGCATAATTTAATTGTTAAGTAGCTTAGTACACATTATTAATATAGATTAATAATCGTTAGGAGTTATTTTATGTAAATAGTCAGCAACAGTGATTAGTGATTAATAACTAATGGTTCGTAGCTCCATTTTTTAAATGATCTTTTGAAAAACCTTAGACGAATGGAAACAAAGCGAATTGAGACCCAATCGCGTTCGTGTTTAGCTCCACTAACAATCTAATTATTTGAGAAAATTTTAAGATTGTAGTATGATTATTACAAATAAGTTAAAACAATACTGATTTTATTAATCGTGATTAATGTTTTTTTGCGAGATTCGAAACTTAACAAAAATTGATCAAAAAATTATTGGTAATTATTGGCTATTGCTTTAAATCTGCAAGGCTTTTGTGCAATTCTTGGTTCTTCTAAAACGATGATTACTAATGAATATTCTTGAGCGAAATCCATTTCAATTGCAGATTTTTAAGTATATAATTAAAACCCACATATAAACATGTTTTGTAAATATCTTAAGCTATATTTTTTTTCATCTATCTTCAAAAACGTTACTTTCTCGTACCTGAAATTAAAAAGAACGCTTTGCGTATTTAAAACGCAAAACGGCCATTTTAAACAGGCTGGAAAAAACATTTTTTTTATTGATCGAGAATGTTACTAACATAGTAAATAAATTTCTTTCATTTCTCGTATTTATTCAAATACTATTTTATAAATAAAAGAACATAAACTTTCTCGATGAGAGGCTCATTACAATTTTATGTTGCATTTATCATGGAAAAAATCGTAAAATTTCCCAAGACGCGGTCTAATAAATCAAAGAATTATTTTATATATATTTTCTTAAAAAAAATATTTTTTAAGATACATTCCTTATAACATACATACTATATGTACATTTATCAACCGATCTGATTTGTTATTTTTTTTATATTATAAATTTTGAATAGCTCTCTTAGTTTAATGTGTAATTTCGCCAGTTGCCCCCAATTATATCCAACATCTCCAGATTCACCCAAAACGATCATTTGTCATTTCGTGACGTCATCGCGTTCCTTCTGCTACACAGGTTCTCCTAATGGCCGAGGTTAGTTTCTAGCGTTATAGCACACTCTCGCCGATAGCTTAATTCCGATGCTGATTTACGACATTCGTAAATCACCGGTGGCCCGTCGCTATTACAACCGCGATATCCATTCGAGTGGGACTTAATTTGTCATCGGCGAGACTGTTAAAAAGTGGTGAACCGAGCGTGTTTACATCAAAGTTGCGAAGTTTTATTAAGGTAACTTAACATAGTAATGCGTGTGTATGTGTGGGCTAATATTAAAGATAATTTTATGATTTGTTGGCTGAAAATTTGTACAAGACGTCTTAGACGAGTGCAAAAAGGGCGTTGAAAGGTTGTGATTTAGTTTGTGGTGAAGAATTATTTTTTGTACCAAGTATCAACGCCAAGATAAATAATAATCATATTATGTATGTTCTTCTTTAACAAGACAGTTTATTTAAGATTAAGATTTATTCTCGTCACTTACTTGCTAGGATTATCTAGTTTAAAAGTCATGGATATGCGAAATAATTTTATTTAAAAATGTCATAAATGTAATCATATTTAAGTAAGAAAAGAACTCGTTGCCAATTAAAATAAACTGTTATTACTATGACAGCTGTTTAGACCTGATTGTATAAATGTTTTATTTATATAAGTCAAAGTAATAAATTATTGTGCAATGATGTTTTTAAGTCCACCTTTGTTAATTATTTATATACTTGACGTTCTTATATTTTTCTCTCGGTTTCGATTTCGAAATGTTAAGTCTATAATTTCAAAACATATATTTAGCTAACTTTTAATATACATAACACTTGTTTAAAAAAAAAAAAAACATATAAAAATGTGGAATTAATGACCAAAAAAAATCATGGCAAATATAGCCGAAAGATAGGGGTACGATTTTTATGAAACAAGTGTCGTTTTTTCAACCCCTCTTACCCTGTATTTATAATGTATATTTGCGTAATTCGTAAGCCAAACACGAGACCCTCCTCAAACGCATAATGCAAATAAATGTGGCGGATATTCGAAGGCGGGTACAGGGTGTTAAAAAAATCCTTCGGCGTACCTTCGGGACTCGAAAAGCTCGGGTGGGACTCTCGGCTTATTTTATTGCCTAGAATTAAATTATTTACCGCCAGGTTGAGTGCGTTTGTTGAATATTAATATGTGCGATTTTTTCTCCTTGAAAAATTCTCTTTCCGCCTACATATGTATGTACGTAGTAACAGATGTGCTCTTGCCGTAAACACGGTACCTCTAAAAGGTTTTGTGAAATATTCACAAATTTGCTTGTATAAACAAATCTTAGGCGATGTTAGTTAGCAGCTGTACCTGGCAAAACAGCCTTATTTATTAAATCAATTAAAATGAGTCTTCAATATCATATATAGAATTGAAACTATAATAAAATATTTTACAATGTTTATTAAGTTGGACACGTTTTTATGTGTTTTGGGACAAGTCGGTTCCTAAATATTGAATTATTTATCACGTGAACCGAACGAAATTAATCACTGAACCGAACATCCTGAAAATCCCGAAACCGAACGGATATATGGAATATTAGGCACTCATCGGGAAAATGGCGAATCGAAAAAGTTTCGAGTTAAAATTCTCCTTTTTCAGTATCCGTATCCTACTACCAGTTTACTGTATAATGTGGAGAAAAATATCTTACTAAATTTATATTGCGAAGCAAGCTCCTTAAACTGTATTGCTATTTATTAGTGTAGATTAATTCAACTGAAGTTTTATATTAAAATCTAACAATAATGTTTATATATTTTATATTTTAATATTTTTTTAATTAAATCTACATATATAAGGTATAAAAACGGGTAACTATTTTTCAAGAATCATTAGTTAGATATAAATATTCTTTTTTTATTTTTCTCTTATTTCTATACTGAAAGAATTAGTCTTTTAATAGTGAATTAAACACTGATTTGAACTGTTAACTGTGATTAAATTAGTTCAAATGATTAGATTATGTCGATTTTATTTTTAAAGCGTATTTTTAACAATAGCTTTAGCAAAATTCTCAAAAGTTATTTTGTATTGTATTTTTTTACTACGACTTGAGGTTTATTTTTAAGTCAAGCTTTATAAAAAATCAAAATCATAATATTAAAAATTTTGGTTTGAAAGTTATTTGGAATTTATTTACATACAAAAAATAGCTAAATATCCATTTATTTCATTTTAATATATGCAAGGACCACTAAGCTAGGTGAAAAACACTAATTGCACATATATATTTATAGTGGTAAAAAATATTCGTTAAAAGCGCAATAAACTTGCCGTCAATAATATTAATTTACATCTTAATTACTTTGACCTTTAAATAAATAATAAGCATTCGAGCTTAATACATTTTTTATTAGTTCTAGTATGACACAATTTTTTTTGCCACAAAGATAAATAGGTGAAAGTATGCATTATTTTATATTTATTTCTAGTATATAATCATTTCTTTTGTGAAGGTCGATGTAATATTTTTTTTCAATATGGTATAATACCTAATAAAACCGTATTAAGAAAGTTTACGTATTAGAGAAATAATAACATTAGATTATACAATATAAATAAAATAAAATATATAATTTTACTCGCAAGATAAAATATTATTTTTATTTAGCGGTTTCGAGCATTTTTTCGATAGCTTACTAAAAGTTTACATAAATCGCAAATAAAATAGCATCATATAGAATAATCCTTCCTTAATACAATTTTAAGATTTTCTTACAATATTATTTAATTCGTATTTATTTATTGATTTTATATTTATTATTTTATTTTATTTATTTTATTAATTTATTTAGCTTAATAGCTAATCTTTACATCTAACAAATTTAGTAAACATATATAAAAATATATAAAAAATACATAACAGAAAGAAAAAATGAAAATATACAATAATAAAGTCTTAATATTATAATTTATTTCTATATGTACGAAGGTGTTTTTTTATTCCATTTATGAAACCCGTTATATTTTTGCTGTTTCGGATTTCTCTTGGAAGACTATTATATAAATCAAAACCTCCGTACATAATTCCCCTAGCCGTACTCGTTTTCTTATACTTAATTTTCTTTAAATTTTCTCTATTTCTAGTATTATATTTATGTACATCTTTATTTCTTATTAAATACTTATTAAAATATTTTGGTAATATATTATTTTCTAACTTATATATAAATACTAAAACATTCATACTCAATATTTCTTGAACATTCATCCATTCTAATCTATCAATCATACTTTTACAATTAGTTAATCTATTTTTATTTAAAATTACTCTCATTGCCCTATTTTGTAATTTTTGCAACATTTGTTTATCTAATTTATTTAACATATTTAATAGTGTTGCACAATAATTAAAATGGGGCAATATTATACTATTATAAATTATTTTTTTTGTATTTATACTTAATATATTTCTTAATCTAGATAATAAACCTATTTTTCTACTAATTTTTTTTAATATGTAATTACAATGTTCTTTAAAATTTAATTTTGTATCAACAATTACTCCTAAATATTTTATATTATCCACTATTTCTATACTAGAGTTATTTATAACTATTTTGGTACTATTATCTAACACATTTTTATAATTAATAAACATACATTTAGTTTTATTCTCATTTAATTTAAGTACATTATTCTTTAACCATATTTCTAATATACTTAATTCATTATTTAAATTATTTACAATTTCTTTAATGTTATCACCTATGCAATACATTAATGTGTCATCCGCAAATAGATGAATTTTACATTTTTTCACGTTATTAACTATATCATTAATATACAAAACAAATAACAATGGTCCCAATTTAGACCCTTGTGGTACTCCATAAGACACTAATTTCTCTTCAGAATATACATTATTTATTTTAACTTTTTGTTTTCTTTTATATAAGTAATTATTAAACCATCTTAAAACTATATCACTTATACCTATACTCTCCAATTTCTTTAACATTATTTTTCTGTCTATTGTTTCGAAGGAATACAGTAGAAGTAAATCAGTGACTAAATTGTTCGTTACCGTTATATAAATAAATTATTTTTAGTTAAAATTCACCTTAAAATAAAAACATATTTTTACACTAATACGCGGATGATTTACAAACAATTTTATTTTTTAACATTAGCATCCATAAATTATGTTTATACACGTATGATGAAATATCCTAAAAACTCAATTAAATTTCGCTCCAATCGTAAATTATGTTTTCATGTTGCCATAAATCGCGAATATTACTCATACTTATGCGTTCTAATTTATATTCCAGATTGGTATTTTATGATTTTAGTTGCCTAATATAAAAGAGGGTGCGATGCAAAGTTATTAAAATATTTTAGTTTTATGAACAATTTCGATTTAAATATCAAAGCACATGGATATAAGAGGAACGTATAAAAGTATTTAGTTTATTTATACAACTAATATAATACTATATTTATAAATGAATAAAACAATATCTTAGAAATAGCTGACATTAAAATATATATTTAATATATTTTGATATGTACTTCCATTTATTAGTAGCGGGTGATTAAAAACAATTCAAATACGCTACTATTTATAAAATCTTTTACCATACGACATTTGTTAATGTAATCGACACAATTTTTCAATGGATAATTAATATATTCCAAATTCAATATAATAGAGAAGAGCTGTCATAAACACAATCTAAATGTCATATGATTACAGTAGGGATAAGGGTTTCTTAGGAGAGGACTTTATCACTGATTTCTAAGCAATTATTAACGTTTTTCATATATCACTGACACATCTGATTTGGTCGGTTATTACTTATTTATTAAGAACAATAGATCACATTTGCAAATATAGGATTTGCTCTTTAATATGGTTATTTTTAACTAAACTATTTTTTTAGTTATATTTTTACTAACAAAAATAGCCGTTTAAATAAGTCTTGGATAAATTCATTTATATATTTTTTTATATAAAAGATTAAAATATACCATATTTACTAATAAACTATTTTCGTTGTACAAAGTACGCAACTGTAAGATACTGTACTAAAAAACTAAATTATTTAAAGAAAGGTTCAGATTTAAATTTTCACTTATTTAAAAATTGTACGGGAGTTTTAACAATGACATTTTAAGTTTGGCTTAAAAATAATGTAAAATCGGTATTTTAGACCACCCAGAATTACACAAGAGCAATCCAGACTTTCGAAAACCAAAAATGAAAACACTATTTTAACAGGACTCTAAATAATACTTACATAGAGTTTTACGGTTTTTCAACTGGGTGATATGTTTAATATTAGTTTTTATACTTTGATTCTTAATATTAAATCGTTCTTTATGAAAACCTAATTATAATGAGAACATTTACACAGTCATATTTTATCATAATGTACATACAGTAATTTTTGGCAAAGATACGACAACGAGTAAAGTGACACTAATGGAATAATTAAATTGATGCATATGTGTAACGGGTTGCACATTGCTCAATTGAATGTGTCGAGTGATATATTGAATGGTCCACGTTTTGACATCACTGCGATGGATGACTTTTCATTGGAGGTGTAAAATGTGAAGTGTACTCGGATGAACGAACGCAATAATTGACCCCATTACAGCATACATGTTTTTAGTTATATGCATACAAGTAGTAGTAAAAAATTTTTTTTCACAGATTAAATTCTTATATGATAAATCATTTTTGGATCATTTATTATTTACCCTCGGATGGAAGCAATTTTTGTTCAATTTCCCTCTTTATTTCTCACAATTCACGTGTAAGAATATTTCATGCAATATAAAAGAGAGAAAGAGTGCCTCCTGAAAACCCATTACATGGAAAATCAACAGTCATCTCACGTTGTTCCTGTAAATTGTCGCAGAGAAGCAGAAAACTCTTTCAATAAAAATATGTATTTTATAACTTATGTATATACTTTGAATTTCTGTATGAAAACCAAATTATAGAAATCATATTTTACTAGCTCATTTATAAAACATGTAAATTCAATAAATAACGCACGTGGAACACTTGACTAAATAATATGCTATGCACATATTTTAAGAGTTTGACGAAAGTATACTATTATCTATAATACGATAAACTAGTACTGCTTTTTCTACACAATATAAATTAGAGCTTGTCAAATTTATTATTTTTATTGTCTTACATATATTGTTTTTTCTGTAAAAATAAATTTTTTGGTGGTGCTTAAAAACAGCATTTGAATAAACACATTTCCATCTATTTTATTTGACCAAGTATTTGATGTTCTTAGTTGCCCTAAGGCAAAAAATGTAGTAATTGATTTTTTCGTAGTAATATTAATCTAAAAATTATTTAAGTAAAATGTGAATAATATCATTTTAAAAAACTTTGTAAAAAAAGTCGCTCTTTTTACTGTAAATGCAAATGAACGGCGCAGTGAATAAAAATATACAAACTTTCTTTCCTGAAGATATACATACATTTTACGACATTTTTTCTTTTAGGGTTGTAAATTAAAAACAACATCCATGTCCATTTCCACTAGTGCTTATAGTGCCATAGTAATTATTAACGGATCCATTCGGTTAAGGAAAGCGAACCACTCTGACCTTTTTCCATTTTCGACTTGATTGGGAACTGAATGTTAAATGAGCACTCGAAATTGGTCGTTCGATACCTTATACATACACAGAGCTCTAGTAATTAGAACTCGAAGTATAGTCTTTAAGCCTGTTATACAAATTGGAGTATTATAAATATAAATCATTGCATTTAAGATATTTAAGCAAAAAATAAAAATATGTGAAAGGTTTCATATTTTTAGTTAGCAATAACCATAAAAGCGCTTGAGGAAATTAATGCATTGACATAAAAAACGTTAAAAAGCACACCAAAAGGTCATTCGATGCCTTTACAAACACTGACAAGCGTAGCAATTGGAATGCAAAGACAACTGCAAGGTTGATAAATCTGTACCTTTTTAAACTCAGTTACAGCTACAAAAATATTTTAATTATAAAGATAAGGGAAATAAACTATTTTTTTAACCTTTTCACAGCGGCTGATATTTTTGCGCGTTATTTCGAGATTTGTTAATATGTCATATTTTTTTAAATATTATGGTTCAACAAATTCAAGTGATTTACAGTCTTAAATTACACTAAATAAACATATTATTAGGCTCAAAAGCTTATAGTATCTGTATGAGTACTGGCGATTTTCTTGATGACTGTGATGTCTGTGAACCAGCTGAGATTTGTTGTGGTGCTTTGTAGATAATCTAATGATGTCTTTTGTATATTTGCGGTCTCCTTTCTGCGTCTCCCTTTTTGTGACTAAGTGTTATATATTTTATAATGCTGGTTTGAGACAACTTTAGCAGATGCGGATGTTTGCGACCCAATTGCACTACTTCTTGGACGCACTTACAAATAAGTAGAAGCAATACTAATGTTAACTTTAACCTAGAAGTATAAAAATGGTAATTTGCGCAAAATATAATGTATTGTATTGCGCGTCTTTTTTTTGTTGTTTTTTTTTATCTGTAATTAACGTCTCAGAATAGACGTACTATTAGGTGGTCTGCGCGATATTTTTAATTATAGACGCGAATTGTTTGTTCTCGAGATTCCTCTTTGATTTTTGTGTTACCTTACATTTGACCCAAGCGTATGCTTCTTTTTGTTTGTGACAAATAGTCATAAAATTGCTTTCTTGATTATAACAAAATCCCTAAAACAGTTCTAATTACATGACAAAATCTTTGTAATTTGTAATCGCGTCGAAAGTGAGCGAGCAAAAAAATCTTCTCCAGCTTGGCCAAGCGTATATAAGCGCAATTTAACGCATATAATTTACTTCCATTCAGATTTTTTTAAAATAAAACTCTGACTTAAAACACAAAAATTCACCCTAACTCAAACGAAGTAGAACCTCGCCAAACATCGACCGAGATAGAGCCGCTTCTCCTATGATGTCAACTTGGTCTAGCTATAATGTCCAAAATCAGCGAAATAAGTTAAATATGACTTTTTAGATAGTAAAAATATTTTAAGAACTGCACGTATTTCAAACAAACTGTGAAAAAAGATTCGATTATTTTCTTATAGCTTAGGAGTATAAGTCGATAACAAATACCCAAAAATAACTGAATTCAAATCTTAGTTTTAATAATTTGTATCGTGTCTGAAAGATCAAAATTAGTGTTTATTACATATTTATTAATTCGATCGATCATCACAGATCGAATTTCTCTAGATTTTCCTTATCTCACAGATGACTATCGTGATAATCTATTAAAAATAATTATCTATTCATAATTTCTATAATGATATTATTTTTATCTCATAGAGAATATTATACATTAAGCGGATATACACTTATAATTCAAATACGTTCTTCAGCCATTTTACGACAACTATTATACATAGCATATGCACTTATTCAAAAATACATAGCGACTTCTGTGCCACTTTAAATCTATGCTATTTTATGAAGCTTTTGTGTCAAGTTAGATAAAAATAATATTTTTGATATCGAACTTGTTCTTACTGTCCATTATTATTTTCACCCTTTACATAAATATACTATACATATTAACGTATGTATCCCAACATACGTGTAATAAAAATCTTTTCTACACATTTATTGTCTTAATTTTGATTATCATCTTAATAGAAATAAAATATTTAAATTCATTTTTTAACAAACAGTTTTCACCTTTCTTAAGCTAAACACATTTGAGAAAAGTGGAAAATAGACTATATTAAAATAGCAAAGAAAAATTAGAGTATCTTGAAAGCCCTAAATTACTATTATAGATTTTACAATAATAATTGGACGTGGACTAATCATCGACACTTGAGTTATGCTCTTCAGGCTATTAATAAGTAATTGACTTATAAAATGGATTTATTGTGTGTATCTATAAAATTAATAATTTTCCTCAAAAAAATCATTAATTATTTTTTTGCGAAATATGTAATAACGTGGTTTATTTCTCTGATTCTTAACTCATTTGGGTGTATTTCTACTTTTTTATTTGAGACTTCCAAGATGCTGTGATTTTTCTTGGCTATTCTCATATAGTTTATTTTCTACTTTTCTCAAACTGTTTGTTAAATGCATCCGAATATCTATTGAGACAGAAAAAGTGTAGAAAAGATTTCTCAATACATATATGCATGTAGGGTTACATATGTATAGAGTCGCATTTAATTCCATACCTTATAAAACTATTTATAAAGCTGTTAAATTTTTTACACAACCTATAGGTTATAAAGAGACACATAACCACCTTGTGCTATGATTCTATATAGTATTTTTAAGAACATACGTATTTAATAGTTCTTAGATCAGCACTGATGTCAGACTTTTTAACCTACTGCTTGGGTATGTCCGTCTTTTTCGAAGGGACGACCAAGAATAGAATAGTGGCGAGTTATTTTTTAAGTAAATTTCTGTTGGCCGATAAACAAATTACGAATAACATTTAAAGAATAAACTTGAATGCACGCGTTATGTTTTTTCAAGGTGACAGATATTTTATTATTTTCTGATATATAGCGTGTACCTTGTGATTTAAGCTGTTAAATGGTTTCACACGGCTATGTCACACTTTAACAAAGAAACCCATTTTTCTTAATTGGTTAAAATGCTTTATAACAGGCTTAATTCGCATTTTTTAATAACCTAACACCATAAGTTAATCCTATGTTTGATAATAAAAGAGTAGTTTAATGATGATTATCTAGATACTAATAATTGTTGAAAGAGTTATGGTTTAATTATTTTTAGTTTCAATATTTATTAGGAACGATTTTTAATTAAAATACTTTACTTTTATATTTTTTGTATATTAATAATAACTTAAAATTATACGATTTTTAATTTAAATACTTTACTTTTATATTTTTTGTATATTATTAATAACTTAAAATTATACAGTTATTTTCTTTGTATGTTCAGAGATATATTTCTTATACATATAATATATATTCTGAAGACACTGTAAGGACTGCGAGACAAAAACCCTACCGACAAGAGTTGAAAGACCTGTTAAGTGAATGAACTTGGGAATGAATGACCCAAATCTCTGTTAAGTTGCAAAAAATGGTCGAAAAGTACACGCGATACCCGAAATAAATGAACTTGCTCGAGTGCTTTATAAAGGCGTTTTTTTCTTCTTCTCTCTCTCGTATTTTACGAGCGGCGTGCTTCTGAGATATTATTAAAGCCGGATGAAATTTAAGCCTTTCCAAGTGGTGAATTTAATGAGCAAAACTTTGGTGGGGAGAGTATTAAATGTGACTTTAATACATACGTATACATTTTGTACCGTTACTCGCACATGCCAAATATATGTACCACCAGTGTATCGTGCGTGAGCAAAGAGTTATGGGAGTGTATGGCCCTCTTTGTGGTGAAGCAGCCAAAGTACGTTTCCATTACAAACACAAGCCTCGAATATCGCATTAGCAGGTGTAACTAATTCTAATTAATTAACGAAATATAGAATTAATTTGGTGGGGGTGTTCTACGTTTGAGTTGCAATGATTAAAAATTCTCTTACTGCATATCCTATTAACATTCGAGTCTACAGAGAGGGAAGCATAAGACCACTTTACCTATTTATTCAACAAGATTAGTTAATACCGTCAGTTCTTTATATAATATTAGATAACATATAATACAAAGCTACTTAAAATAACATACGTGTGTATGTAACAGTGACATTAAATAAATATACCTATTAAAACCTGAATCAAATTTATAATATAATCTCTAAAAAGCAAATTTACATTATTTAAAAGTACATTATACAAGTTAGTATTGTAACATTGCATAGCCTGAATCAAGAGACATGTTTCTCTTATTTATTATTCAATAAAAATATATACTAATGGATTATTCACGTAGTTTTTATTATTACAAAACCATCGATTTGTAACTTATCTTCCACATGGTAAACTTTTTGCTACGACTTAAGCTTATCCCCAGAGCAATAAGTAAAAGCTATTAAATATGTATAAAATAATTTTAATTATTTAACCGCTGAAATATGAATATATATATATATATAATTACGTAGGCGTTTCTCATCCCTTATGTAACTCAACAATAGCGCAGTGATAAATTCTGTTCAATATTTGATCGTATATATTTGCCATTCGCAATACATTCACTCCTTTGGGCTCAAACAATACACGCGTGAGAATTATATAATGTTTCTACCGAATATGAAAAGAAAGAAAATCGGATCAAGATATATTTTTACATCTACACGTTATCTGCGCTCTTTGTGGTAAAGTTTTTCCGTAGAAGTATATTTTTTAAGTGTTTCAATTCAGTGGAATATTTTCATCGAATATATTATTATTATTAACTGGACCATTTATTATTTTGAGTGGCGTAAGAATACTTGCAAACTTTCGCTCTGCACTCATTATATTGCTGCATTTTTGCTACTGCGAAAGTTTCGGAAACTTTTTTAATACTGCGAATAGTTGAAATTTATAGTCTCGAAATCTGAATAGTAGTACTTACACTTTGTTCGTCGTGGTTTATTTACAAAAAATATTTAATAAGTATTTTCTAATATGTCGTCAGTGCCATCTGCTGAGATAATAACTCACATTTATTGGATAATATTTTCACAGATAGGAAAACCTAGACATGTTCTTATAATCGTCGGCAATAACAATAAAGTTGACAGTCAAATATTTGATGTTAAAACTGGATCCGTAGACAAATTAGAAATTTGATATAATACTCACATTTATGATAAGTTATGTTTTTTTATAAGTAACATATTAAATATGTATTATTTAGTAGTACAATAAACAAGTTTGATATTACAATATACTTTATTGTACCCGTCTATGTTTATAAAATTTTAGGTATATTAAATTTTAAGTCGTAGTTTAATTAAAGTTAAAAATTTATTTCATAATTTATAAGCTTTACTTTTTATGGCTTTTGAATGTAGCATAATATTTTTATATAAATCTACATATTGTATGTCGTCATAAAAGTTCAAATAAAATAAACACTATAAAAAAATAATTTTTACTTGCATATTACTTTGAATTAAATTTTTAAACATATAACGTGAATATTTAAGGGTTGAGAAACTTAGGGGTGTGACTTTGTAGCGAGTGAGTCGCAAAATGGAATTTAGTTAGAGTTTTATTAGACTATGTTACATATGCGACAGACGATAAATGACGAGATGTTTTCTCCGAGCGGTGGTGGAGAAGCTGGCGCAGGTATAATGTTGGTGGAAAATTCTCAGAGGTCTTGTAGGTGTCGTAGCAGCGACAGTATAATGGAAGATCCCTCTCTGTTACGCTGTTCGAATGGTGTAGTCTCTCTCAGGATGTGTGCGTCTATGACAGTATTTTGTCGAATGACTACCTTCTCCTCTTTGAAGACAAGCCTTAAATACTAAGGGCTTCAAGCTTGCTGATGAATCACAATCATACAATGATCGTCCAGCCAATAGATGTACTCGTGAATACGTGATTATGACATTAGGGTAAACTTTTAAGTAGCATGTGCCGGTTAACTATTCAATTTTATACTTCCTATTTTCGTAAATTTAAAATTTGTAATAACAAGTTAAATAAAAATTATTTTAATGAAAAACATATGATTGAATCTATCATGGGCAGAGTCAAATAATAAATCTTGAATAATTATTATTCCGACCGATCATCAAAAATCCGTCTAATCTCGCAGATGACAATGTGATAAATAATTAAAATATAATCGAGCTTTGTCGTGTAAAGGTTTTTGTAGTATTTGTAAGCTGTAATAATAATTATTTAAATAAATGGTATTGATTTACCGACTTCGATCTTAGTATGGTGTCGCATTATTTACTTAATAGTTGCAAAAGCATTGTTATAGCCTTATTTTAGATGACTTGCAGTTTGAAACTACAGTTTTTTTTTTAATGTTACTCCCCCCCGAGCAAGCATATGATAAAAAAATATTAAATTTTCTTGTAAAAGCAGCATTGGTAATACTTATGCAAATCAAAATTTAAAAAATAAAATAGGTCACGTATTTTATACGATAGCAAGGTTTACTTGTAGATAGTTAATCTTGTTTTTCGCATGCTTAGATTTGTACATCAGTTTTTTTATAAGCTCTGTCGAATCTCTTTCGAGCGATCAAAGTTTACGTCGACTGCCAGTATTATTTGGAGAGGCATGTATGGGTAAAGCACGTGCTTTTTGTTTAGTCAACAAACTCAACAGTTTCCCAATTTAGATCTATATAACACATTCGACGCGACATAGTCAGTTGTCTGGCTGTGGGCCAGTTGCCGCCTCGACACGTTCGTTCGATTTTCGGGACATTGATTAATGTGCGGACAAGTTCGCGATTTGTACACGCGGTCTATTGGGTTTATTGTCGAGCGTGTAACGCTCGTAAATCTACTATGACTATTTTTATTTTTAGTAGAAATTAGCAAATAAAAAAAACGTCGAATGAATGAGAGAAGAGCGAGGAAGTAAAAGTCAATTTTGTTATAGAGTTTTTAGTAATTAAATATCATCATATAAATGTATCTAAAAAGACGTCTCTAAACTTTTTTAATTTAGAGACTACTCGGGACTAAATTGTCTAAGAGTGAAAGAACCCTTTTTTGAATAGCCATGGATCATAAACAAATTTTGTTAATGATCCTTTATCAATGCATTTAGTTTATAAAAAACTAGGAACACCATTTTTGAATCGACAACTGCACCTAAGCGATCGCATTGTCATGCTTCATTTCCCTTATTACAAGTCATGCCCTTGTATATACTCGGCAATCTGTACTATTGGACCATCTAGGTAATTTAAGGCAACAAAGAAGTTATTCTCTTAAGTCTTCAGCTTCACTTCTTTTCACAAATCAAGGTAGAATAGCATGGTCACTGACGTCAGTTAATTTATCAAGTTGAATCGCGAAACATCTTGATTTCTTTACCACCTCTACGACTTGCTCTTCAATATCGATAACCACATAAATAATTATTCTTTTAATGTGTCGTTAGAAACGACACAGCCTTAAATTTTTGAGCGGTTTGAGAACCCAAAACTTTCCTAAAATATTTTCTAAAATCTTTTTTAAGATTCTTTCTTTAAATATTTAAAAAAAAAAAAAACTTGTAGTAAAATATTTATTAAAAGAAAAAACAAATAAAAAACACACTGATGATATATTTTTTAGGATTATAAGAATTTAAAAATACTAAAAACATGGCAACTTCTTATATTCAATGCTGATAAGTATAATTTAAAGCTAACAGACACAATACATCATCGTCCTTATTTTTATAACTTTTTCACTGCTTCTCTGTGCTTTTATATTGTATTTACTAATTAATTTATTAAACATATTATTTTTTTCTATTTTTACTAAAGTAAATATGAAGTCGGATACTTACGTTTTTTTATTTCTGTAGTCAGATATTTACGTTAATATTTTCTGTGGTATCTTTTTATAATATTGAATAAGTTGGGTCGATGCAGAATTTTTTTGCAACACATGTTCAATTCTGGCCACAATGCAGAGGACGGCAGAGATGCTTTGTTTGTTTAATTTTTGCATACTACAAAATAAACATTTAAGTATGCCATTGTTGCTTTACTTTACTTAATATATATAATATATATTCTAAAATTAAATAATAACATAAATGTTATAAATAGACACAGTTGTATATTCGTCATATCGATTATTTTTATCTTAAATATCATATATATTATTCTTATTATTCATCAGATTTATTATTACCAATAAATTTTATTTATGAGCAATAAAAAAATATTGTAATATCTATACAGTAATAAATTATTATTTTATTTATAACCACTTTATACAACATTTGATTGCCTTATCAATTTAACCACGTTAACGTAAACCGCAGTTAAATTAACCTAAGCTGATAATGTTCGATTCTAATCGAAAATAAAATAACAATGTTGTGTTTTAATAGTTAAATAACAATTTCATTATCGCAAATTATAACATTTATATGTTTAATTAAAATGCCACAATATTTTTAATAAAATATTTTTATTTACAGCAAAAAAAATCAGTAGATATTGTAAATTTGATTATAATAAACACATTTTTATTGATTATTAATATAGATTCTATTAACGAAATGCAGCTTAAGAAAAATACTGTTACAATAATATTTTTATATCAACATTTATAAAAATATATAATTTTTTAACTCAAATTAGTTATAGTTGTATAAACATTGATAAAACAAATATATTCTTATATCACCATTATATCATGGTATTATATTAAAATATTAAAAATTAATGCATATTTAATTAAAAATAACTAATAATAATCACTTGTCATTAAAATGGCAAATAATTTTTAACCTATGTATAATATTAATTTGAACGTTTACAAAATAATGTACGAATCATTAATATAATCCTGTCACAAATATTTATATATTGACTTTCACAACCTAATTATAAGTATATCAGGAATTTCTATTGTGTTTATTTTATTTTTTTTAAAGGCAAAATTGTTTAAAAATAATTACTTCAATAAGATTTAAGACATTATATTAAGAGTTAGATATTCAGCTTCTTCTGATGATTTGTTATATTTAGAAAGCTACTCAATATACTTATTATTTTAATAGACTAGAATATATATGGTAATCAGAAATGAAAATAAATTAAATTAAAGTTTTAACGGTCCGTTTTGTTTTGGCTGTAGATATCTCAACACGTATTTTTGTTGGTGTACATCTTAAGTCAAAAAATTGGGCCCCAAAATTTAGAATGACAGTATTTTTACCCGTCTAATAATTTTTAATTAAATAATATATGATATTTTAAAAAAAATAATATGCGACGCGGATAACGTTATAGTCTGAATTAAGATTTTTATTGAATAACGTTATATGAGTGATTCTGCGATTTCAATCAACTTCTTCAAAATATATATAAAAACCTAAAGTTGTGCAAAATATCTACCGGCAAATGAAAAATTATTTAATATAGAAAATGTAACGTTTTAAATTTCAAATTCGTTGTTTTCTAAAAAAAATATTTTTTTTAAATATTTTTCGTCAATTTTTTTTATTTAAGTATGAAAAAACTTTCTGATGAAAAATTGTGAAATATAATATTATTCAATTCCAAAAATAAAAGTATCTGTAAATTAAATTTTCACCTACTGTGAAGTTGACTATTTAGATGTTTAAAACTCACAACGTTATTCGCGTCGCATATTTAATTGCAAACTACAGCCAATTAAAACTTTTGTAAAGTAACTATTTGCAAATTTCAAAGATGGTATAAAAATATTTGAGCAAAAAATTACAATTTCAATAGCGAGGTGGAAAAAATTAATTCCTTTTAATAAAAATAATATTTAAATGCACTGAAATAAAAATTGATTTTTTGCTTAAAAATTCAGGATTACCTAATATATGTATTTATATCCTTCATTTAACATTTCAATTAAATGCTTAAACTTTCAAGAACATAAAGCTTTTACATTTCTATAGTTTATACTAAATACCCAGAATATATATCTAATCGAAACCTTTAACCCTTTAAATTTGACTCGCACGAATGGGTAAGTGTTGAATTATTATATTACAGCATCCACCCACAGCCGATATGAACCCTTAAGAAAGTTTAAGTGCACGTGCATTAACCACGTGGACGTAGGGTGGTGTTATGACAAGATCAATTACATAATTGAATCAGTTCCATTAGTAAAGCTTCTTGACAATATGGAGGAGTGAAAGCCTCAAGATTTTAGGTGGAAATAATTGGTTGCTTGAATCGTAATAGTCGTTACAACGATCAATACAGACATTGATTGTACAATATTTTATATTAATTTTATTATAGCACCTAAAACACTATTAATTCAGTAAGTCAAATAATCAATGAAATTTTTGGCATACTAATCATAATAAAATTTACAATTAAATACAAAATTATAGTATTACGTTTATGTTGAATGTCACAAAAAACTGATTTCAACAAATTTAGAATAAGCCCGACTTACATATTTGTTTATAGTACTTTTTAACTTTATTAAATTATGATTCGACATAAGTACATTTGCCTATATTATTCACCAGTAAATAACCAAATTACGTCCTTATATAATAATTTATAATTACCTTAATACATTTAATTAATTATTTCTGATTTTTATATTTTAAAATTATTACTTTATATCACATGATTCACAACAAGCATTGAAATAAATTAGAGTAGTAGATTGGCAAGCATTCGCTAGTGGTAGATGTGTCCATTGTTCTCTCCGTTGCGTTGTTGTCAACTCGTTTTCTCCATCTGAAATGAGATGGAAAGAAAAATCTGAGATTGCTTCGTAAATTTCAAGAGCTTACAGGAAAAACTGGTTTTCGTTTATAATCGGCGACGAACCAAGGTGAACTGCAAATGTATATAACGTTGTTTTTAATATTGCGCTTCTTAGATGGAAAGCAGATGAGCATAATGATGCTAAATAATTTACGATAAAAATTCCATATTCTTATATCGAGAGAAATATGAATAAACAATGTTTAAAACTTGTAAGTAACTTGCAAAACTTGTTATTATCGCTATATTTGTATATTTACTTCAAAAAGTTTGTTACATTAAAATTATATTTAAATACAAGGCACAGTTTTACAATGAGCTTAGAGTATTTATAGAAGAACAAAAAAAATAACCTTTAATAATATGAAAATTATTTTTATTTGCGAACGGAATAGCGTAGTCCGTAACGTCTCAGACTAATAACTCTGAGGTTACGGGTTCGAACCCCGGTAGCGGCAGTCGAATTTTTATTTAAAAAATGCGCTATTAATAAAAAAAACCGCCCCTAGCTGCAGTAACATCTACTGGTTATAAATTGTATTACACACAATAATTTATAATTACTAATCTAGATGTCGCCAATTTCCAGACTGTCAGTATGGTGGTTAATTCTTACTTGTAGGTATTCAGTACATCTGATTGACTTATTTAGTTGGTACAGATTTATCCCGTTGTCAGGTTACAACGAAAGATTTATTAATAAATAAATTAAATAAAATTAAGTTAACTAGTTCTATGTTTAATTAATTAACATAACTAAAGCTACACAAATTAAAATTATGCGTCTATGCTAATAAATAGTTATGAGCTTGGAAGTTGTCAGTTTCCTGTTTCATAGCCTTCAAATTGAGTTCTTGATTTGCTATAACTATAAATAAAATCTAAAAGTTCTGATATTAAATTAACATTGATAGCACTCACTTTGAAGATTCTCAAGAAATAGTGTTTATCCAAGAACTGAACTTAGCCACGTCTGTGTATAGCACATATTGAGTCAGGTTGCAAAAGTTGTCTTGCTCTCTCTTCAATGAATTAGAAACTACCCCCCTGAGGAACCATTTGTTGCCACGCTTCAAAAACAATCCTCCTCCTGAGTCTCCATTGCAAGGTCCGGTGTTGTCTCTACTGCCAGCGCAGAGGGTCGTGTTGGTGACGCGATTGTACAAGATCTCATTAGAAGTTCTGCAAGTTAAGGACGATACGATGGGAACTTGTACAGCTTTTGGTTCTGTCGTAACGCTGGCCCCCAATTCATCTCTGCCCCAACCGACTACGCTTCCCATATTGTTCACGATCAAGTCTTGATTGTCGCTCGTGTCCCATAAGCATACTGGTTTGATGTACTTGCTAAACGTCACTACTGTAGTCAACACCATAACGGACAAATCGTTTGCAAATGTGTTTGCATTGTAATCTTGTCGCACGATTACACGATTTGGAGTTCTGACCAATGAGTATTCGTCAGCTTCATCGTCAATGTCGTAAGCGCCGATCTTTAACAATATTTGTAAAGGATTAAGCGCTCTTCCGGTACTAGTGGTCACACAATGTGCCGCAGTGATAACGAGTCTTTCACTGACCAAACTAGCACCACACCTGAATTCTTTCCTTATATTTCCAGAACTTCCAGTTCTCTTGAACATCGCTACCATCCATGGCCAATCTTCTCTGATCGCAACTTCACCACCATTGATCAAACCTACTGTGTCTTGTTTGTCTGGGACTCCGCAAGATACACTGTCGATAAACGCAGGCGTTCTTACAGTTGTCGTTTTTGTAGTCGTTCTTCTCGGCGGAGTTGGAGTGTTTTGCTCCTGTGGGCGGTTAACATTCGGTTGAATTGGAACATATACATTCGGTCTATTGACAGTGATGACGTTTATTTCAGGCGTAGGTATCGTTTGTGGTCTCATCACTGGTCTTTGCGGTCGCATCACGTTAATATCATTACCACCTGTGTAAGACGAACCAGATCTGAACGTATGCGACAATGTTAGAGTGGTAACGAATCTTCCGGTAGTCGGAGGTCCCGAGCATATAACATTGTTGTCGAATTCTATTCTCACTACATATGGCAAGGGGGTAGTGAACGGAAAGTAGACTTTGTAAGAGATGGGAGATCCTTGCTGGATGCTCTGTAAGACGGCGTTGTTGTCATAATAGGGCTCAATCCTTGCGGCGTGCTGTGCAGGAAGTCTCGCTGATAACGACAGTATGACTTTGAGCTTCATGACCGAACCGTAGGGTGGTGGGTTGTTAGCTGTAATAACACCAATCGTCTGGGTGCCATCGTAGCTATACTGGAAGACGTCAGGGCATGGCGTTGGTGGTACGTTCTGGGCCCTTGACAACGTCGAGGTCGCGACCCAAAGTAACAGCGCAAACAATGTGTGGACACTCATTTTGTGCGAAAAGAACCGGTCTGATTTTTCACATCAGCTACACACAACTCGCTCCGATAACGTTTTCAAACACACTACTGCTCACGGACAACTTGAACGAGCAAATCCAGTAGTGGTTTGATTTGTATTTCAACCGCAGTGCGTAAATGTCGTTTCTGAATATATAATAAATAAGTTTGACGTCATCATCAATGGGTTTTTCAAATTAATAGAAAATATTTAACAATATATTTTGATATTCCTATTACAAAATCTCACATATGAACTGTTGTCAAGTGGTTTAGAAATCTGATGTGTAATCAAATATATTCGACAATATGGGTTTTTAGTACAAACGTTTTAGTGACACTTATAAGACGCTAATTTATTTTTATATTGCGATTTTGTCAAATTTCATGTAAAAACTACTATTCAAAATAACTCATTGAATCGATATAAATATTATGTTTTCTTAATATATAATATTACTCAAACTACAGTTATATTTTTATTCTAAATATATAACAAAATTTATTTATAAGCAATTTGTTGGTAAAACTTTAAAAATAGTCTTAGTCCGCCTCACTATGTGTTATTTTAACTTTAACCTTTTCGCCGCGACGCTCGTTTAACGCGAGTGTTCCCAAAGCGTTACTTATATATCATCGAACGATATTTTTTTTGTTAAAATCAGGACTGTGGAGTAATATTTATTACCAACCAATATTTTTTTAATTAGAAAGAATCTTTCAGAATATTTCGAATTTTATAAAATACTATATTTGTCAGGCAAATGAAATTTAAAATACAATATTTTTTCAATCAGAATTTAATCGCTTAAGTGATTTTTTTTTAAATATTTTTTTGGATGTCTGGGGTAAATTTTGTTGTTAGTAAATAAATATGATTTATTCCACTGACAGTAATCGTGTCCATAAATTTTGAAATATCCCACATAAACTACAATTTTTTATTATTTTTATATAATTTATATTTTCTTATGTTTTTAACCGTTAAGATTTTTCAAGGAAGTACAATTTTTTTTATGATTTCACTAGCTGTCATTTTGAAACGAAATGGCGAATCGAACTTAATCTAGATATTTACAAGATATATTTTTAAATTAAGTTTTACAGTACTATTGAAACAATGGCAGTTGTTTTTAGAATTCACAATAATAAGTAAAAAAAATATTAAAATTTATATTTTTAAATGTTTTTATTAGTTATTTAATGAAGAGTTACGATTTTTTATTGTATAATACACTGTTTTTTAAATATTTTTACGAAACCCTTTTGAAACTGGATAGCCGATTAAATTTACTGAAAACTAGATAGCCGAGATGTTTACAATAAGTATTTTTGGAGTAAAATTATTGTCGACATGATTTAAACTACTGCAGTTATTTTTTCTACGAATTTCTTAATAACCCACAAAACGATAAAAAAATATGGGCGTTTAAATTTTATTACAATTTCGATTTTATAACTTTTTTTTTCTTTAATATTTTTTTAAAGAATAGCAAATTTTGTTTATATTTTTAAAAACTAACATTTTAAAACAGATATATTTACAATATATACTTCAAAACTAATTTCCTTATAGTATCATTATAACTACGACAGTTATTTCAAAATTCAAATTGAGCATAAAATTTAAAAAAAATCTATAATTTGAATTTATATTTTTAAACGTTTTTTACTATTAAGATTTTTTAACAAAGGCCCGATTTTCTATTTTTTAAATTTTGTAACAAAATTCCGTTATAAAACTTATTTAAAAAAAATATTTTCACTATTTAAGTTAAACATATTGTTAATCTTAAAGGTTGAAGAATTACGTAAATTTTTCAATTTTTTAGGTCAATTCCAACTTTAGGATAAAAAATATGTTAAAAATATTGATAGTGTGATATTAGCCTTCAAGGCTCATTTTACGGATGTTGAAAAAGTACCTTAACGTAAGAAATTTTATGAAAACAACTGATTATATTCTGTAGCTTTATCAATAGAAGCAATTCACAAAATTAATTTTTCATTACAAAAATAGTTAGGTCCATACAATGTAATTTTTTGTAACATTTTTTTTTTGTTTATGTTCACTTATTTAAAATTTTTAGCAATATGTTATAAATTTAGATAAAATAAATATTACATGAACTTTTAACAAATCTGTGTATTTAAAATTAGTCAGCAATGTTCATAATTTTTTTACTATTTATTACATAGTTTATATTGATTTTCATTTTATTTTTTTAATTAGGTATTTATATTTATAAATCAATACATATTTTTTTTATAGAATCACCAATAATGACTTAAAATTAAGTGTATACATATGTATTACATATACCTACTATTAAAAATAAAATTCTGTATACAATCAAATATTGAAAAAATATTAGTTTTTTAAAAAAATGTATCGCGATTATGTTTTAAGAATCTCAAAATATATATTTTAATTTGTTTTATACTTATAAAAAGTAACGATTATAAGTTTTACATTTAATAGTGGATAACCTTATTTAAATTGTGTCAACTAATAATTATTTAAAATGGTCAGTAACTTTTTGATAAACGCTAAGTAAAGCAACAAAACTATAAATATTACTTACATATTTAAAATTAAATTATTTATTTTATATGTATATTTTAATTAAAGATATTAACGTTGTGTTAAAATACCAACACTTAGATTCAAAAACATTAATTTTTATATTAAAATACTGATTATTTATTATATTTTACATATTGCTTGTTTATCTATTGCCTAAATATTAAAATGAAACCCTATAATTACAGATTTTCAAAAAGTCACTTAAAAAAATTGAATTAAATTAGGCTTTATTGTATCTAATAAATTAAGATAATGTAGAGATCAAAACCTTGTTTTAGATATGTTTTTTTAAGTAATTTGTCAAAGTTGTTGTTGATAAACGATGTTTACAATAACACAGTAATTATTACTGTTTATAAAAAAATTTAACTAAAATTATTAAAATTCTGTTTATCTTAGGGAAAATAGAAATTCACTGAAAAACAGTTGCAAAACGTCAATTTTCTGTTTAAACCTATTTTACTTAAACGAGTCTAAATTACCTTTAAATTAGATTACAAAATTTTATAAACTATGAATTTCACTGAAACTTTTTAAAAAGGTAATCGCTGATATAGCATATGATTGAGTTTTGGCCAAAAAATAAAAGTTAGGTTCCTGCAAAATATTTGGCTATAATTACAACATTATTTAAATAATGTAACGTTACAAAATCAAAACTTATCGACAATATAGTATTTCAAAAATACAAAAATGTATTTCATAATTTGTGCGTTGAAAAATAATATTAAACTAAATATAAGACTGTCTTATTTATAGTTAGTAAACATCCAACAATAAAGTTTTTCACTTGCACAACATATTAGGATTCCACAATAAAAACACTCACCTAAGTGACTTTAAAATAATACTGTTTATCCAAGAGCCAAATTTAGCCACGTCTGTGTATAGCTCATATTGAGTCAGGTTGCAATATTGTTTTCTTGTTCCCTCTCAAATACACTGGAAACAATTTCCCTGAGGTACAATTTGTTATTCTGCTTCAAATACAATTCATTTCATGAGCAGGTATCGTTTATGATTTCATCATTGGTCTTTCCGGTTTGAACGTATCCGACCATTTCAGAGTGGTAACACTCTAAGAGTGGTGTGTGCAGAAAATCTCGCTGACAACGACAGCATCACTTCATGGTCGATCCATACGATGGTGAGTGGCTGGTTGTAATAATACCGATCGTCTGGGTGTCCATCGTTGTTGTACTGAAAGACGTCAGGATATGGCGTCGGAGTTAAGGTTCATTGTCAAAGTCGAAGTCACGACCCAAAGCAACAGTGTAAACAATGCTTAGTACACTCATTTTGTATTAAAAAACCGGTCTAATTTACTCATCAGCTGCACACAACTCACTCCGATAACGATTTCGAGTACACTACTGTTCACGGACAACTAGAACGTGCACACTCAGTAGTGGTTTGATTTATATTACAACTGCGGTGCATACATTATTAAATAAAATAGTCGTTGCGTCATAATGGATGAGTTAAAATAAAAATAAATATTTTTGAAAAACGATATCTTATTATAATAAAATACTCTTTCTCTCTCTCTCTCTTTGTGTGTGTGTATCTAGTGTATGAGTATTTGAATTGCATATACTTGTTTATGATTTTCTTAACAATGTTAATCGGCCTTATCTTTCTTTGCTATTCTAATAACTACAATAATAATCAGATAAGAAAAAACTGCTCCCCACGGGAATCAACAGATTGCAAAAATGTATGGGGGCTTTCCACAAAATTACATTATAAAAATTGGCGAACTTAAATATCGTTTTTTTAATTATCAAAAAGGACATTATTCCTTATATTGTTTGTAATTTAAAAAATGTGAATTAGCATCAGCTGTTATTTACATTTTTTTCTACGACTCGGGTATATTTACAAAGACACCCTGTAATCAATTGAAGTAAATCGATTAGTCTTTGATTATTCGAGTTTATAAGACGTAATCATAAAGAGCCTAAATTATAGAAAATTTATTAAATATATTGAAACAATACTTGTCGGGGTATTCGAATGTATTGCTTTTTCTAATTAATACACACAGTGAATCGTGCGAGCGGCAATCGGATTATTTTTTTGGTCAAATAATGTCAATACCGGTATCGACTGTTTTATAAATCGGTAATACAGATATTCTTGCAATTTCTAGTCACAGCACGAGGCATATTCAAATTGACACTCCAGAAAAATTCTTCGAATTCCATGACTAGTCTTTTCGACTTACTACCGAATAACGGCAGCTACATTTCCATATATACAATATATATGTGGTAACTAATATATGCTTATAAAATAACCAGCTTTTCCGGCGTCTATTTTTGCTACAGAGTTACACTCCTTCGGCCTCAAAACCAAAAAGTGGTGACCCGACGTAATTCAAACAGTTAAATTAACTAGAATAGTATAATTTGTTACAGTCATTTTTAATAGACTTGTAAATTACGAATACCTGTAATAATTTTTACTTTATCTTTTGAAGTTAAAAGGAATATTTGAACCCATAATAAATTTAAACAAATAAAATTACATTCTGGTTGACGTATTACGGGATCAATATGAGTGAGAATGAAAATCAACTTTATAACTATTTTTAAACTTGTTCTATTTTTAAAAGTAAAACAAACTACATAGTAGATTAATTCTTTAACTATCCCATTTATACATTTGCAGTATATTGCAAGATACAGATACTATCCATTATATCGAAAACGATTGGTACTAATAAATTTATCGTTATGTATAAAGCACTCACCTTTGTGATCATTAAAAAATACTGTTAATCCAAGAGCCAAATTTAGCCACGTCCGTGTATAGCACGTATTGAGTTAGGTTGCAATAGCGATCTTGTGCCCTCTTCAACGCACTGGAAACAACTCCTCTGAGGTACCATCTGTTCCCACGCTTCAAATACAATCCCCCTCCTGAGTCTCCGTTGCAAGGACCAGTGTTATCTCTAGCACCAGCGCAAAGGCTTGTGTTTGTAAAGGCTTGGTACAAGATCTCATTTGAAGTTCTGCAATCCAAAGCAGAGACGATAGGAACCTCTATAGCTTTAGGTTCGCTCGTAACGCTGGCACCCAACTCGTCTCTGCCCCAACCGACTACTGTGCCTTTACTTTTCACAATTAGGTTTTGATCGTCGCTCGAATCCCAAAGGCACACTGGCCTAATGTACTTGCTGAATGTCACCACTGTAGTCAACACAATAACGGACAAATCGTTGGCGTACGTACTCGCATTGTAATCGCTTCGCACGACTATACGGTTTGGAGTCCTGAGCAATGCTAATTCGTCAGTCTCTTCGTCGATGTTGTATGCGCCGATCATCAACAAGAATTGCAAGGGATTAAGCTCTCTTCCGGTAGAAGTGGTCACGCAATGGGCGGCCGTAATAACAAGTCTTTCACTGACCAAACTAGCACCGCACTGGAAGTCTATCCTCCTATTTCCAGAACTTCCAGTCCTTTTATACAGTGCGACCAACCAAGGCCAATCTTCTCTGTTTGCAACGCTTCCACCGTTGATCAAACCCATCGTTTCTTGTGTATCAGGAACCCCGCAAGATACAAATGAGAATCCATCGTTCATAGACACTGTTGTTCTTTGGGTTGTCGTACCCGTGGTGGTTCTTCTCCGGGTGATTGGATAATATTCCTCCCGAGGACGGTTATTACTACGCGGAGATGGATCATACTGTTCTCGAGGGCGATTATCATATGACGGAGCCGGATTGTAATCATCACTAAGAAGATTAAAATTTGACCCAAATGAATTAAACATATTTGATGAACCAAAATCTAGCATATTAGGCATGTTAAAGGATTGTGGTCTCATACGCCTCAACGGTTGCATTCGATTATTATTATTTCCATCTGTATAACTCGAACCAGATGTGAACGTATGCGACATAGTTAGAGTGGTAACGATTCTTCCGCGGGCCGGAGGTCCCGAGCATATAATATCGCCGTTGAATTCTATTCTTAGCACGTACGGTATGGGGTAGCCGGACGGAAAGTAGACTACGTAATAAATAGGAGACCCTTCCCGCATGCTTCGGGCGATGGAATCGCCGGTGTAGTATGGAACTACCCTTGCAGAATTTTCTTCAGGAACTTTCGCGGACACCGACAGTGTGACTTCGATAACCATCGATCCATATGACGGCGGGTTGGTGGCTGTTAATAAACCAACCGTCTGTGTGGGCCAGTCGTTGTACTGGAACACGCTAGGACAAGGCGTGGGAGGGAAGTTCTGAGCCACTGTCCATTCCCAAGATGTGACTAAGAGGAAGTGCACAAGCAATATGTGGACACCCATTTCTTGCGAAAATAACCGAAGTAGACACTTTAGCATATTAGCAACACAACTCACTCTGGTAAAGTTTTCAAGTACACTGTCGCCTATAACGCGTAAACCCCAGTGTGGTTTAATTTGTATTCCAATCGTTATGTAAATGTCGTTTTAAATATAAAAAATACGCGGTTATTGTATAATGGTTTTTCAAAGTAAATCGCAAACCGCAATATTGAAAAAAAGATCGGTGCCATAAAATTGCACGTTCCATTACAATCCTCTCGCATACGATTTTTCGTGTATGAGATCAGACAAATATTAAATTTAGAATATATAGATATATTAAGGTTTTAAACTAGTTTTGCAGAGGCTACAGGTTCGAGCCACAGCTGCAGACTCGAATTTGTATATATAAAAATGCGCTATTATAAACAATCATACACCGGTTTCGAAGTGACATCTTTTGAATGGTACCCCGAACTTCGCGCTGGGAGTTTACAGTGGTTTTCATTGGAACGAACTCTGATCGTACTATGCCCTCACTATCGAAAAAAATAGCACGGCCATGACTTTGACTGACGTGCCTTTGACGTGACGAGAAGAGTCACTCATTTTTCATTTGCAACCTTGCATTTTCGTCTCGGAATCATAGCCATACACCCAACAGTTATATCATCTTCAGTTATAATTTTGACCATGAAGGCCAGATCTGCATCAAGATGATCATTCAATTCCGTGCAAATGACACATGATTTTCCTTCTGTTCGTCAGTCAAAAGTTTGGGAACAAATTTCTCATGTCTCATTGGCAAATTAGTGGTTAAAATGCATTACACGGACATATGCGAGATATTCAGTTCTACCATAAGCTCTCGAATAGTCAATTATCTGTTTGATCGAACCATTTTTATAACTTTTTGCACGTTTTCGTCTGTTTTTAAGGTCGTTGCTCGTCTTCAACCGACTCGTTTCCGCTTTTAAATCGCTCATACCAATTGTAAATAGTCTTCAGAATCATCACATTATCGCCATACACTGATTTTAGCATTTCGTGAGCTTCTTTGGCACTTTTTTCCAACATAAAACAAAACTTAATGTTAACGCGTTGGTCGAAATCCATTATGCGCAACAGACACGGTAAACACGACCTAACTATTCTGGCTCTGGAAGCCGGCTGACAAGTCACAACTTGTTCAAACTTGACACTGACTATCTCAACGGATCAGTCTATCGGACTTATTACTTTAAATAAATCAGCAGTTAATGCTATAAAAATTTATTCACCATATTTTTTTTATGACGTACATTATCTAAACAACAAGAATATGCACTTTTCTGGTCTCATATGGTCCTAACTAAGTTTATTTCTACATATTTAAATTCTAGAGTCCATAAAAAAACATTTCTGATGGTTGAATTTGCTTTGTAAAATGGTTTAGATTGGCTTAAAAACTTGTAGTGAATTAGACAATATAATAGACTCCCCATTAGCACGGTAAAATGAAGACGTACTATTTGGATGCCCGTTACTTTGTGTTAACGAGTCAAAGGGAGGATATCTCACCACACGTGCCCAAATACGTATTGAAAATAAGGTATAAGTATATTATTGTTCCCCAATTGCACGCGCCCAAATAGCACGTTCTAAATTTACCGTGTTATTTGGAAGAATACATATTTTCAAACATCCAGCACGGACCCACCCTTTCTTGTACAGTAGTTTTAAAAGATGCAGTGTTTTTAAAACATTTAAAAATACTTAAATATTATTAATTTTTAACAAAAAAAATCGAGAAATAAGCAAACTTAAAGGAAAAATATTTTAAGCATTATGTAAAACTTGAATTACACCTTAAGAAAAATATGGTGTAATTCACTACATTTTTTAAGCTTATCTAAGCCATTACAAATTAAAGTTACTGTTAATAAACTGGATAATTTGCTACAAATTAAATGAATGCAGTTTTACGACCGACTCTAAGGATTACTATTATCAAACATTTTGTTTTGACTTCTATGAACATTTTTTGGTCAAAATAAAATGAATATACAAGGATCAATGACCCACCTGCTAAATGAAACAAGAGTCAATGTTTTTATGTGAATTAATATAGTATTACTTGTTTAAACATGTTTATGACTATTTACAGTAGACTGATTCAACCTCAAAGTCACTGAAGGCCAGAGTGTCCAAAATATTTTTAGTGGAGGGCCCCAATTTTTGTAATATGTACAAATGTACTAAATATATTTTTTAATTTTTTTTGCTATAAAATGCCAACATTGTTTAGAAATAAAATTCAAAATATCGTGCTTTAGCTTGGAACAGCCTAATCTACTGTATAAGTAAGATATTTAACAACCATGATTCTGTCAAATTTCATCTTACTTATTATGCCTTTTGCAACATTCTATATTGAGAATTCCTATAAAGAAAAATTAGTATTTTCACGGCCATTTCATTATAAAAATTATTTTGTAGCATGCAAATTGAGTGACTAATACACGCTAAGGTTATGTATATACATATGATATAAAATTGAAAACACTCACCTGGGAGGTCTTAAAAAATACTGTTTATCCAAGAGCCGAATTTGGCAACGTCAGTGTATATCACATATTCAGCTAAGTTGCAATAGCTGTCTTGCTCTCTCTTCAAGGAACTGGAAACAATCCCTCTAAGGTACCATTTTCTGCCCCGCTTAATATACAATCCTCCTCCAGAGTCTCCGTTGCAAGGGCCGGTGTTGTCTCTGCTGCCAGCGCAGAGGGTCGTGTTAGTTACGCGATCGTATAAGATCGAATTAGAAGTTTTGCAAGTCAAGGACGAGACGATAGGAACCTCTACAGCTTTAGGTTCGGGAGTAACGCTGACACCTAACTCATCTCTGCCCCAACCAACTACTTTGCCCCTAACGTCCACGATTTGATCTTCATTGTCGCTCGAGTCCCATAAGCACACTGGTTTGATGTACTTACTGAACGTCACTACTGTAGTCAACACCAAAACGGTGATATCGTTAGTGAACGTATTCGGATTGTAATCGTCTCGTACAACGATACGACTTGGCGTTCTGACCAATGAGAATTCGTCAGCCTCGTCGTCGATGTCGTAAGCGCCGATCTTCAACAAGAATTGGAAAGGTTGATACGCTCTTCCGGTACTGGTTGTCACGCAATGCGCTGCAGTGATAACAAGTCTTTCGCTGACTAAACTAGCACCGCACTTGAATTCTTTCCTAATATTTCCAGAACTTCCACTCCTTCTAAACAACGCGACTAGCCAAGGCCAATCTTCTCTGTTTGCTACTTCTCCGCCATTGATCAAACCAACTGTTTGTTTTTCTTCTGGGATTCCGCAAGACACATAAGAAAACCCTTCGTCGAAAGACGATAGCTGCGTTCTTAGAGTCGTCGTTCTTGTAGTTGTCGCTCTTGTAGTAGTCGTTCTTCTCGGCGGGCTTGGAGGGCTCTCTTCCGGTGGACGGTAAAAAGTGGTGCTTATTTCAGGCGGGTTAAACGTTTGCGGTCTCATCGTACGTCTCGGTGGTGGAATTATGTTATTAGTATTTCCACCTGTGTAAGCCGAACCAGATCTGAACGTATGCGACAATGTTAGAGTTGTAGTAATGTAACTTCCGGTTGTGGGAGGTCCTGAACATATAATGTTGTTATCGAATTCTACGCTCACTACGTACGGTAAGGGATAAGTGAACGGAAAGTAGACTTTGTAATAGATGGGACCCCCTTGCCGAATACTCTGTAAGACTGCGGCATTGTCGTAGTAGGGCTCTATCCTTGCAGAGTGCTGTGAAGGAAGACTCGCGCCAAGTGACAGTACGACTTTGAGCAGCATGACAGATCCGTAAGGTGGTGGATTTATGGCTGTTATTACACCGGTCGTTTGGGTGCCATCGTAGTTGTATTGAAATACATCAGGGCATGGCGTTGGAGGTATGTTCTGGGCCATTGTCAACGTCAAGAATGCGGCCCAGAAGAAACGCACAAACAATGTGTATAAACGCATTTCTTGCGACAATAACAGGTCCGGTTTTGCACATCAGCGGCACACAACACACTCGTATAACGATTTCAAGCACACTACTCTTCTCAGTCAGCTCAATAAGCAAACCCAAGAGTTGTTTGACTTGTATTCTGAACTCTGTGCGTAAATGTCGTTGCAAAAATAATTTTATCGCTATATGCGTAAAAATGTATTTTTATAAAAAAATAATCTTTACGAATTATTTTATCTATTCATACCATAAACATAAACAATTCTTATAAGATGCAAAAACTCAAATAAAAAATTGAGTTTATAGTATATATTATCAAAGTCAATTTAAAAAAAATATTTTACATGATTTTATCTTCGTGCTAAAAAATGATAAAGTTAATGAAATGTCATTCCCTTTTGAAAAAAATTGTATAGTCGTTTTTTTCAATCGCTTAATTTTTCGCGAACAAATAATGCTATATTCACAGCATGGTTAAGGAATTTCAAAACATCTAAACGCATATTCTCGAACAAGCGATAAGACAAAACCAAAATAGATAACACATATTTTTTCGATGTCAACAATTGACCCCTCACCTTATATTGTGAATATGATATGGTATTTCCCAATATTATAATTAATTACCAGCTTAATAACTAATGGTTTGCGCTTAGCAATAGTAGTCACATAATCTTATATTAATTAATATATTAGGAATGCTTTTATTTTTTCCGTTGATATACCTTCGAACGATAAACATTAAATGTTTCACAAATAAACACATCAAGACTCACAATATAATTTTAATCAATTAAAGCACAATGAGTATTTTGTAAATTACATATTATTTCGTATAACTTAAACATAGAGTTATTTTTTTTTGAGAATTTTAGAATAAAAATGCTAAGTTATGATAATGATCATTAAATGTTGTTTTGCTTGAAATTAAATTTCTACAAATATTTAAGTAAAAGAACAAGTAGTGGTTTAAATCTGATAAATTTACAGATGCATTCAGAGCAGGTACTGAAAAAAGAAACAGAGATTTCCGAATCAAACTTTTAAAATGTTATTAAACAATTAATACAAATTTTAAGAACAAATTGTGGTTACAATAAAAAAAAATACAATTACATTCAAATCAGGCAGTGAGAAAAGGGTCAGGGGTTTTTGAATAACATTGTTTGCCAATATAAATTTATTAAATATTTTTTATTAATTTAATACAGCTGCAATGTGAATATTAGTAGTGGTTAAAATCCTCTAAATTCGCAGCTGCATTCATAGCAGATAATGAATTAAGAGACAGGGATTTCCTATTAACAATCCGAAAGTATTGTTTGCCTTAATTAATTAATACAAATAATTTTAAATAACTTACAGCCGTTATATAATACTAAATATTTTTTACGAATATTTTTAAATGGCTAACAATTGCCACAATTCTAAAAATAATTTAAAGTTAAGATCTGCCAAATTTAAAGTTTCGTTCAGAACAGGCATTAAAAAAAAGACAGGGATATCCGAATAACATCATAAAAAAATATTATCTGACAATATCAATTTATTTTTTATTGATTTAAAACTGCTGCAATTTAAAAAAGATAGATAAAATCTGCTTAATTTGTAGCTAAATTCAGAGTAGGTAGTGAAAAAGAAATAGAGATTCTCAATTATACTCCAAAAGTATTGTCTGACTAAATAAATACATTGAAATGACTTACAACTAGTCTCATTATAAAATGATTGTGTGGCTTAAGTTGGCTAAATTTAAAATTTCACTAGAGAAAGTACTAAGAATTGGGAAAGAGATATTCGATTAATGCTCGGAACGTATTATTTGACCAACTAAATTTCTATGAATATTTTTAAATGATTTACTATTGCCAAAATTCAGAAAATAAGTTGAAGTTAAAAAAAATATAGTTGCATTCCTAGCAGGGATTAAGAAAAGGGACAGGGATTTCTAAATAACATCTTAAAAAAAACATTATTTTCTTAAATTAATTTATAGCCTATTTTTAATGATTTAAAACTGCTGCAATTTTAAAATAAAGGTAGTGAATAAAATCAGCTCAATTTGCTGAATTCAAAGCAGGTAGTGAAAAAAGTGACACATATTTCCGATTTACACTTCATAAATATTTTTTGATTTAATAAATAATAATAATACACATACATTTTAATGATTCACAACCGATGTAATTTTAATAATAATATATTAATGCACCAAAGCAACTACTAGAAAAAATATAAATATCTAATTAACGCTCTGAAAACGTTATTTGCCAAAATAAATGTATATAAATATTTCTAAGCGGTTTACAATTGCCACAATTTAAAAAAAATGTTGTGCTTAAAATCTTCTAAATAAACAGTTGCATTCAGACTAGTGATTTAAGAAAAAAGACAGATCACCCCAATAAATATTGTCTGTTAGTACTCGTTTATAAACTAATGATTTAAATAGCTAGTGAATAAAATCTGCTAAATTTGCAGTTGAATTCAGAGCAGGTAGTGATATAAAGGACAGAGATATTTAAATAACGCTCCGAAACAATTGTTTGACAATATAAATTTATACGGATATTTTAAAATGATTTACAATAGTTTTAATTTAGAAAACAAGACAAAATCCGGTATATTTACTGCATTGTTTAGTGCAGGTAGTAAGAAAAGGAACAGGGATTTCTAAATTTGATTAATTTGTAGCTGCATTTATAGCAGGTGCTGTGCAAAGATGTTCGATTATTATTAAAAAAAAATTATGATTAATTCTAATAATTACAATTAGAGAACATCTTGTATTGACTCCCTTAATCATTTGACGGCCAAAAAAATAGGTATGCCAGGATAATTTTAATGACCTAAATAATAAATATTTAAAGTTGATAACAGTTTTACAAAAAAAGCCAATAAATATGTAATTAGATAATTCTCTAATTTCAAACCTTTAAAAACTTTTGATTTCAGAAGAACTTTAGATGATAAATAAAATTTGTTAATCTGTTTACCTCGACTTAGTGATACAGTTTGGGATTTAAATTCTTAAATATCTAAAAAGTACTCCAAAATTAAAATATATCTAGATGATTGCAAAAAAATTAAATATTTTTTTAGTGTCATAAAGCAACTAATTTAAACCATAAAATTTTGAGTTATTGTTGCACAAAAGTTTGTTGTAAAATTTTGAGGTATTGTTAATTTGATTTGTGGTAATTGTAGGCCTGTAGATCGTCTGCGGTATAACTGGTGCTAGAGTTGGAACCGCAGGTCTCATTGGCGCTGGCTGAACATTTCCGTTTACAGAGGTCATTACAGATATACCTAGAACTAGTTTGATAACATGAATTCCGGTAGCAGAAAGTCTACGAGCTGATTATATTTTAAAATATACACTAGCTAAGAATGAGATCAGAAAATGGTAAAATGATTCATGATAGCCGCGATCTCCTATTCAGATGCTTTATAACAGTGCATATAAAAAGCGCTTCTTAAAGGTCCTAGATCTAAGGGATTCAGTATTTAAAAAATGTACTAATTTTCGTGGAATAAACTTAAGGGTATATACAAATTATTTTGGAATATAGTAAAAGACATACATCTACTAAAAAATAACTTTTCAGCGAGCACTGAAAATATTGATTTAAAATAATATACCGAATACTTTTTTTAAACTAAAAATATGCTTCGCTTTTGATTATTTTTATAGATTTCATGAGCCATAATATAAAGAGGTTTGAGATACATTGTTTGATAGGGCAGTATTGTTGTTATAGTGTTGTTTGCTTAAGTAAGGAAAACACTTGGTTAAAGAGAGTGTTGGAACTGTTATCATCTCGAATGTTTGAACCATTATCCGTATTGTATTACAAGACACCTTAAGCGTAGTCAATTATATTAGATTATGAACACTCATTCTTTGAAGTGCATTGACTTTTTTTTATTTTGAAGCTATTTTAATATTAAAATTAACACAAAAATGTCACCAGTTTTAAACAGTAAATCTGATTTTAAATTATTTCTTTAGAATATTTAAGCGTGAGATGATAATAGATCTGAATGCGGTTTCAATGTTAGCTATTTTTAAATGTGTTAATCAGCATGTTTTTTTTTTAATTAATTAAAAACTAATATATCGCTTAATAATATTTATAATATATGATAAATCAAATTAAATAAATAAAAATGTCAATTAAAGAAAATCCGCACTCATAAATCATTTATTTTTTATTAATGTAGTATTTTAAACTTAGTATTCATAGAAATTGGAATTTACGTTTTTATTGTATTGAGTGTTATGTACTTAATATTTTAATCTAAGCACATCAGTAAACGAAGTTTGATTTTATAAGCTAATATGCAGTCAATCACTACTGTTTTTCTTGATTTTTTTATTAAAGCTTGATAGGTTTTAGCTTAATGCGATACAGTATATAAGTAAAATAGTATATTTGCATACAATAAAATTAATTTATTTTATCAAATTTATTTATTTCAATCCGTGTGATTATAAAAATCTAGGAAAAACAAATCTGTGATGATCAATCAAAATTATAAATAAATATTAATCACAAATTCCGACTTCTTAGAAACAACACAAATTATGGAATCTAGTTTTTTCAAGTATTAAGTCACTGACTTAAATAATCGAGCTAGTTACTGTAGTAAGTCAATTACTATATTAGTAAGAACACTTGACTATGCTTTAAATTAAATATATTACTCGCATAATATGTAATAATTTTTTTAGGATTTAAAGTATCGACTTGATTTACGATCTAGTAAATATCGCATAAATCTAGACATAAAACATTGAAATATAGCAAACAATAACTACGGGTCAATAAGAGCTATTTTTAACGATAACCTTAACTATTAAAAATATATACGATAGCAACGAGTTATTTAATATAATTATTTTTTTATTTCAGTTTTTTTTTAAATTAATTTAATATGACAATATAAAGTCTTTTAATTATTATTAATTTTTTGCACCGTGTTCTAAAATAACCATAATTTAAAATTAATTTAATATTTTTACTGAATGGTATAAAAAACAATATCGATGATAATTAAAGGAACAGCCCTTTATAGTAAAAATATCATATCTTTTTTGCAGAACAGTTTAGCTGTAGTGAATTTTTTTAAATATTAGTATTTAACGTAACATTTATATGAATTGTATATTAGTTTAAAATAGTAATACTATTATTAAATTAATTTTTTTATGTTACAATTGTAGACGAATACTGATTCTTTATTATGATTGTGCGATTCGATACAATAGATCCCATAATTTATTTCAATAAAAGTAAACGATGAAGTTAAATGCGTAAAAAATAATTTATGTAAAACAGTTTTAAATCAGTACATCTGGGTTTCCCGGCTTTCTTCCACGAAGCCGGTCTTTCCATGCAAATTATTTATCAACTCAACTTTGCGCAATCGTACTTGTAATAAATTTACAAATGAGTTTGTTTATGAGTAAAAATTACGATGAAAATTGATTTTACTACTGCTTCATATTTTGGGTTTTACATATGTAAATATTTATATATTTAATTATCAAGCACGCAAATCATCGATAAGTAAAGTAGAGATAAGTTGCGGTTAAAATTTCCTTTATTGTATGTGCTAAATCCAAAGTAGTACATTGATAAGCCATTTGCTTCCTTTTGTAAATAACAACCTTGGGTTTCAAAGCAATTGATTTAACATATGTGTTTATTGGGATGTTCAAATCATTTCCGTTTATTTTTGATAATCATTATTTAATATCGCCCAAAAATTATTAGTATAATAAATACATAATAGTGGCATATGCTAATCATAATATCATAAATATAATAGGATAATATGATATAATATATATGCTAGAATATCTTGGAATGGATATGCTAGAAGTTTATAAATACATTAAAATTAAATCAAATATATAAAAGTGTTGAGGATAATACGATATATAAAACCGTGTCGGTGTTGCTAAATAGTTATGAAATAGAAAGTGTGAATTATTTTAAATATTTGGAAGTCGCTTTTGACATATAATAAAAATTTAAATTATTAAATAATGCGGTTGATATTTTGGATATCCGGTTGCTTTTGAAATAATTGTCTGATGAATGAGGAAATAAAGGAGAATCGTCTATGATATTAATATAGTCATCAGATTATTGATTATTCAACTCAGTAAATATATTAAACTACTTCCTACTGCCAACCCAATTAAAAGTTGCTCAAAAAAGAATTTGACTGAAACCAGAAAAATAATCAAATGATATTGCCTCCTACGGACCGATTAGTATCATATGAGTTATGTCAAAAATATGAAAAAAATAGATAATTAAACTAGTAATATATTATATATAAGCAATTAAGCAAATACATAGATTGAAAAAATATATAACAGTCATATCACTCATTATAAAAATTATGCACCTTCTTGTAAAACTGTAAGAAATGTTTTTATTTTATTTTAAAATTACTGCGAATTAAAAAAATTAAAAATCTTTATTATCAATCAAAATTAAATTACTTAAGCAACGTAAAACTTGGATACTATTTTGACACAGATTTATATTCGTGTTCTTCTGCTCAAAGTGCTAATAAAACATATGTAGAAATCTCATCTATGCTAAACTCATATCAGTATTTAACATGATGTATTTAAAAGTCAATAAGATGTTTTCTCGTTTTACCTGTTGTTTAGATTTAAAATGTATTTTTTTTTAGAAAACGACGACTTCCTTCGTATCATCATAGCAACTAATTCTTCTAATATGAATTTTAAAATAATCTGCTGCGCACGAGAAGAATATATATGTAATTATGGTAAATATGCAAACTATGCTTTGCAATATTTGTGAATTAAATTTGCATGTTATTAAAATGAGATTCTTCCATTAAAGATCATGGACACAAAATCTTCTCGGACATATTCTTCCTGGAAGTGATTAGCGATTCATAACAATTAAAACTATATTAACTTATGTTTTATAAAATTCAATAAATTAAATAGAATATGTTTCATATAAGCGAAATTTTTGTCACTTTATTAACAATATGAAAATACATTAAACGTAAATAAATTGTTTTAATATTATACTAATTTTTTTTTATTTGTTTCAGGTGAGTGTCATAATATATCTCGAAAAAAATATCAACAACAACGGTGGTAAAGTATTATATTAAAATTCATTATATCTTGTTAGCATCATTCTATTTTGTTGATTTTTAAAACTTTACTCACCATGTAATGTTTTCTTGGGGAATCCAAACCGGTTTAAGCAATTTTAAACTTCATCTTAAACCATTCGAAACAAGTTGTATATAAACGGTCAATATTGCGTTTTAAAGAACGCACGTTTGCCTCGAATTAAAAAATGATATTATATAATTAACTAGTATAAAAAATTTTACTGCTCGACCTTGAGGTTTAATTTTGAGCAAAGGTTCATATTTCTGTGAATTGATCTTATTAAAAATACAAATAGTTCTCAAGGATCGAATCTCTTTTCATTGTGCGATTTAAAATAAATCATGTATTGACACGTAAAGCTAATAGAAATATTTATATTTTATAAATTATAAGTATTCTATATATAGTGTAATAACGGTATTAAAAAATAATAGTAACAAATAAGTATTACTTATTATTAATATATTTTTTTATTTCATTTAGCACAGTGTGTAGTATTTAATCATATTTAATTAATCTCTATTTTGTGTATCTAAATATTTATTACAAATTTTAAAAATATAGGAAAATACATAGATACAAACTTTAGTAAATTTTGCTAGCTTTCAAGATTAAAAAAAAATAGAAAGACTTATGGTAATGAATACATAACATAAATTAAAATAAATTTTGAAAACCTTTTACAAAATAGAATAAAATTATATTATACTATATTTTACTAATTCAATTTACATTATTTGAATACCAAATCTATTTACTCGTTTTAAACTATTTATTGATATTTCTGAAAATACCAAATACTTACAAACTTAAAATACAGTTATGTATTATTTTTAAAGCTTTTGTGTATCTTAACAGCGCAGGTAGTCAATTTTTTCGCCAGTGTGCCACTGCAGTTTTTTTAGTCCAATTGTGCCCTTTTTCAGAAAATTTATTTTTCAATCTGTTATTTATACAAATATTATTTATTTTTAACAACTAATTATATATTTACAACAAACTAAAAGCTAATAGAATAACGAAAAAAATACTTTTTACAACTAAATTCCTACAATTAAATTCCAGAAATTACTCATATTTCTGGGTTAAAGTCGTGCAGCTGTGGACTTTCTCAACAGCATTTTTCTTATCTTGTTTAAATCAATGCAAATAATGTTTATTTTAAGTCTGCCCAAAGTTATTCATTATGATAATATTTTTTTGAGCATATAGAGTTGTCGATTTTGCCAGCAGGAATAATTAAAATAAAACTTATTAATTTAAATTTTAAAACACGTGATTCTTGATTCTTTTTTAAATAAAAAATATACATGTAATAAATATTTTTTTTAATTTCACAAACATATTTGAATATTGATATATTTTATCAAACTATCGATATTTAAATAGCCAAAAACAGCAAAAATTTGAGTCAAAAATTTAAAACTTTAATTTTATATCGCATAAAACGATTGATTAGGAACATCGATAAAATTAAAATATTTTTATAACTAAATATTTAATGAATATTTAATAATGCATTAAATATTCATTCTCGTTTTCAAGTTTAAATAACAGGTTATTAATATGTGTAACACATGAAATTAGCGGCGAGTAAAATTAATTTTATTTAAATGGTTTAAAACTTGACTTAATTTATTTACTTTAGCATATTCACATATGTCTGCATACATACATGTATGTCTTAAATAAAAATAAAATTTAATTTAAATGAACATGTTTATTGCCATTTACATATAAATATTAGTTAAATTATTCACTAGAATCGATTTTAAAATAATAAATAACATAGATAAAAAAATATAATATGAAATTAACTACAAATTTTCCATAATAATACATATTTGATATTAAATATTTATTTTAAAGTTACTTACATAGCTCACATCTTAGATTAAATATATTTAATTTACTCTTAAATGATTTAACGTATATTTTATTTTATATCAATAATCTATTTTGATATTCTTTATTGTAAAACTATATTTACCAATTTTGCCTTTCTTGTGAAAGAAATTATGTCATGTAAAATACACGTGATCCAATTGTATAAAATTATTCAACCTTAGACCTAACCAAGTTCCTGATGCTACTTAAATTTAAGTTTATGCCTTTTAAGCAATTTGTTTTAGGCAGGTATTTAATAATTAGAAGATTGTTAATAAACATTAAATTTTATTTCAAAAAATCTAAATTGATCTGTATTAAGATCCTTGATTTAAAATAATTTTCTTGATAATATTTATCAATTATAATTAAATTTCACTTGCATTATGCAGCTGTAATTAATTACTAAATAAATAAAAATCTAATTTATTAATAAATAGAAGAGAAAAACGTTATTTATTTTTTTATATTGTACTCAATAATCTTGAACTGGTTAAATTTGATCGCAATAGTTAATATAAATGATACACGCATTTTTATAAATTTATAATATGAATTCCACATTTCTGTGGAATGATTAAGTTGTGGTTTGCTAAAGTAACTATAGTTTTCTTGCTAACAATTTAAAATATGTAAGGCATTGATCAAAATACATAACACATAAATCTGCAAATGTCTAAATATCTTGAAACTAATTTATTATCAGTTGATGTGTTCTGATTTTTATATATAAAACAACAATATATTAGCAGTTTATACATATTTAAAATTAACTTTCACTATGTTTTAATATTGTATAATATTTTAGAACACTTTAGGTTTTCTTATATTACTTATAGTACGCACTACATATTTTTTGAAATTTCATATCATTTTTAAGTAAGGTTTGATTGAACCCAATCGTCATACATGGCCACGTCTGTGTAAACGATATAATTGTTTAAATCGCAGGTCTTCGATTTTGATACCGACAAAGACACTATGCCTCTTATATACCACGTGTTGTTGTGCACTATATACAGTCCTCCACCTGAGTCTCCGACGCACGGACCACTGCCATCTCTGCCACCTCCACAGAAAGTTCTTTTAGAAGTCACTGAGAAATATTCCGCTCCAGCTGCTCTGCATTTATCCACCGAAACAATGGGAGTTTTGACCATTTTAGGCTCTGAAGTAACCGATCCAGTTTCATCTCTACCCCAACCGACAACCGTTCCGACTTTTCCGTCGATTAAATTTTGATCTTTATCGAAAGGCCAGAGACAAACAGGCCTGACGTAAAAATTGAATCTTACTCTCTGACTCATCAGCAGCATTGCAATGTCGTTTTTGTTTTCGACGTTGTGTCCTTCATGAACACTGATCGTTGATACTCCTCTATTTATTACAGTATCGTCAGTCTCATCATCTAGATTATAAGCGCCCAGTTTCAACAAAAGGGACTCTACCGAAAGGGGCAAAAGATTTGATCTAGTTACACAATGAGCTGCCGTCACTACCATTTTTGTAGAGATCAACGTCGCACCACATCTGAATTCTGTATTGATGTGTCCAGCTTTCAATACCTCTCTTTTAAACACAGCTACTACCCACGGCCAATCACCTTTGTTTGATCTCTCCCCTTGGCTGATGAGAGGTACGTATTTCTTGCTTTTACCGCATATTTCGTAATTTGGACGCGAGTTTGAAACGACTCTCCGAGTTGTCTTTATTGTTGAAGAGCTCGGACTAGGCTGCACTTGTATAAAATGGTTTTGTTTAATATCGGTACTTGAGACGTTAGGATTTCTTTGAACGTTGAAGCCGAGAGCCTTGTGTACTCCAATTACAAAGTCAGAAAATAAGTCTTGTGCACTTTGTTGTCGGCATGCTTGAAAGTGGCACCCCAAAACGATCAATATCAAACACGCTCGAAAGCTAATCATTGCAATTTTAGCAACAGAAAAATAGCAGCTTGATACTCCTCGGAAGTATAACGACTAACTGACGTAAATTAATAACAAGAACGTAGGTGTGTTGTTATTAACTTACGAATTTTAAGACCGGTTTAACCCTCGTGTGTCGAATGATGTTGCCCAAAGTAAGGCGCAAAACTTTTCAGATATTCCAATACATTTTAATTAAAATACTACAAAAATCAAAAGATGTTATTTTGCCTATGTTCACAATTACTAAGTAACTGCTGCAATTCTTATTAGTCTAATAACAGTCATTATATCTGCTTCACTTATGCCAATCATTTTGTTTATGTTTGTGATATGGTAGCTGAAAATTTTCACTTCAAGATAATTAGTATTTTTGTGACTTCTTAAATGCACGGCAGTATTGTGCGTTAATATCAGTCTATCGTATATCTTTATTATTATTTTCATGATGTGTAAATATTTTTTCAATGCAATATATATGCGTTACTTATTTATTAAGATATTTACAAATCATTGTGTAATGCTACATCACTTAAATATATATTTTATGTATCGAATGGGTAGCAAAATATTTTTAACAAGAACAACCATCCTCATATTAAATTAACTAAACCGATAACATCCTTGAAAAGTAGGCTTAACATATAAAAGAGAAACAATCCCACTTCTTTCATTACCCACATTAATTAATTAATTATATTTTACCAATAATATAATCTGTACAGCAACTTATTGCATATAAAATTGTTACGAAAACCAACATTGCCAAACAAAGCACTTTACAACAACATATTGTATATACGTGTGTGAGTCAACTATAACAAACGCCAAATTGAGAAACTTACTACCACCTTAATACTACTTAAGGTGCAGCCAATCTAATACAAAACCAATATTCGATGAGCTTTCATAACTTATCAAATCCCAAAGTTCATATGAATGAGGTTTAATGTTGTAAATAGAGTTAGTATTGTACTAGAATGTATGTACTTAAAATCGATTAAAATTTAGTCATGCTAATTAATTTTAAGCATCTCGTATTTTAGGTTCATAATATCGAGTTACGAGCGCTTTAATATAATTTATATATATTTTGCCGTAATATATCGGCATATTATGAGTGTTTTTTATCATGCGTACCGCCGCTCGTCGTCGTTCGACACAGATGAAGAGAATGCGGACTGCATGCCCTTATCTCTCACTCACTCTCCACACTTAGCACGCGCCTTAAGTATATGCTTGAGTCTTAAAACTTGAGCTATTACCTGCATATAGATCGTGACTGATTTTTTGAATATGTTTATATTGTAATATGTGATTTTATAAAAGAAAGTTTAGGCTCTGGACTTAATAGCTATTATAAAACTATTTGTCAGACTAAGTATATGCATAAAATAATCAATGATAAGAATTTTTTTTTTTATATTAAGAAAAAATATTTTATATTAGATTTTGTTTTATTTTTTAATCATATATGATATATTTCAATAAATTATATTTAAAAAAAAATATTTTATATTTTAATTTAATTATTTATACTAAAGTTGTCAGCAAATATAATATATCAAATTACGTGCCTTGTAATCTGTCATTATCTTAGGAAAATATTTTACTAATAATAAAGTGCACGCAATAAAATATATTTTTAAAATATGAGATTTAACTTTATTTAAAAAATCTTGAAAATTATATGTTGTTCTATTTTAAAACCATTGTAAATATTTTTTTTTTTTACTATTTAGTTTATTAAACTAAGCTATTTGCTACGATGATCTTAGAATACCTTATATTATAATATACCACTTTTTTTTTTTTGATGAAATAATATTAAAGTACTCAAAATATTTTTTTCATTAATTTATAAGAAAAGCGTAAACTAGCCCTTTACGGCCTCGGTGCTGTATATTAAATGTACATTTAAAAAAAAAAAAAAAAAAAAAAATAATATTAAAAAGATATCATTATAATATAAGTCAAAATCGAAACAGCTATTTTATTATATAAGGTTACTCTTTTTTAAGAACTTTTCTAAAGTAGTATAACTACTATTTTACAATGTTTGAATTACCTTGACATTGCTAGATTTTACTTTACTTGAGTTTTTATTTTATTAATAGTATTTTCTGCCCATCTAATGAACCTTAGTTATATTAGAAAAATATTTTTTATAATTATTTTTTTCTAAAATTTATATATTGTAATTTTTTATTCATTATTATTAAAAATGTATTTTAGGGTTAAAATTTACTTCCTATTTTGTCATATTTGTTTTTCAATTCATGACTAACGATTCTTCATTACTGGCGATGAAGGCCATATGTGTATTCCATGAATTTAGGTTTAGAATAATAATAACATAATTACCATTTTAAGTGATCGAAGCTCGTATCCAGTCGTCATACATTGCCACGTCTGTGTAAACAATGTATTTATCCAAATCGCAGGTCTTGGTCTTTGATACCGACAAGGAAACAATTCCTCTCAAGTACCACTTGTTGTTGTACGTCAAGAAAAGTCCTCCGCCTGAGTCTCCGACGCATGGACCGCTTCCATCTCTGCTCCCTGCACAAAAAGTCCTTCTCGAAGTAACCGGGAAATATTCCGCTCCAGTAGATCTGCATCTATCTACAGACACTATAGGAACTTTGATCATCTTAGGCTCATCTGAGAACAGTCCAGTCTCGTCTCTTCCCCATCCAACTACAGTGCCCATTTGGCCATCGATTAAATTTTGATTTTTCTCGAAAGACCAAAGGCAAACGGGTCTGATGTAAAAGTTAAATCTGACTATTTGAGACATCACCAGCATCGCAATATCGTTCTTGTTTTCGGCATTATGTGCCTCGTGCACGTTAATCAAAGATACTCCTCTATTGACGACAGTTTCGTCAGTCTCGTCATCCAGATTAAAAGCACCTAGTTTTAGTAGGAAAAGTTCTACCGGAAAGGGTAAAAGATTCGCTCTGGTGACACAATGAGCTGCTGTCACTACCACCATTCTAGATATCAAAGTAGCGCCACATCTGAACTCGCTCAAGATTTTTCCAGTAGATAATTTCATCCTCTTATATACTGCCACGATCCAAGGCCACTCTCCTTTGCTTGCTCTTTCGCCATGTGAGACGAGCGGTACAGATCTTTTGCTTTCTCCGCATACTTCATAATTAGGTGTCGTGCTTCGTTCTGGAATACTCTGTTTTTGATTCACATACTCAAAAATTGGCGTTTGTGGCTTTGGTGAAGTTGGTTGAACCTTTGGTATACTCATTCGTCGTTGAGTTTCGTAGATAAATTTCTGTGCTTGCTGTGGATTATTCTGTATAGATTCGAACACATCACTTGGAACTTCAATTTCATAAACTTTTTGCTGCTGTTCTTTTTGATTTGCACTGCTTCGCATATTTTGACTTTCGTATATAATATTTTGTGGCTGCATAGATTCAAATTTATCACTATGTACATTTATTTCATATATTTGTGCTTGATTTTGAGGAATGTTTTGCGTATTTTGCTGTTGATTTTGTGTTTTCGGTATGTTATCGGTTATATCAATTTCAAAGATAGTTTGTGGTTGTTGTTGAGATTGAAATCTATTGTTATACATTGTGTAAGGTTGACGATAATCATATCGCTGATGATGATTATGATAATTATAAGGATTTCTTCTGAAATCAATGCCAAAGGTTCTCTGTAATCCGGCCACAATGTCTGAATAAATGTTTTGTCCACCTGGATAATATTGTTGTTGGCAATAAGGAAAGTTGCAACTCAACACCACTAGCAATAAAATCAATTGAAAATGCACCATTTTAACTGTTATATATTATTAAAATATAATAGCGTGATTCTGCTTAGAAGCATGAAGACGCACTAACCAAGGTTTGAAGATTTTTATAAGATGGATGAAATCCACTCAGAAAAATACTTGCCGTCTCCTTTGACGTTTTTTATGTATTATTTTGTTAAAACCGGTATTCGAAATTCCAAATGCGTTGCTTTGAGAATAATATTTTGTGGTTAAGATTTTAATGGATATTTTATGTCAACATTAGTCTGGCAGACTTAAAATGCAAATTTTATTGTCGAGTCCTAGAACAATATTCTTTAATTTATACAATACTATTTTTCATTAATTATTATTTATTAATGATACGATAATTATTTTTTTAAATACTCATATAAAACGGACACAAATAAATAATTAAATCAATGGTAAAATTAAATCTTATTATATTTAAAAATATTTTTACAATATTTATTTTGTCGTTGGAAATTAGTAATTATAAAAAAATATATTAATTATAAAACTTGTCAATTAAAATTCAAATTAAATTTATAAAAGAGTTAAAACAAATTAAAGTGTATGTTTATTTTTTGCTTAGCTGAAATATGATTACCCTTCTTCTCGTTGTGGCTTCGTCTTCTATTTCATATCCTGTCTCTTGACTGCTATTTTAAGCCTTTGTCTTTCCTCCATCGATCTTTAATCCTTGCATGTGCCAGATAAATTTTCCATGGTTTATCACTTTGTATTTTTCTCCGAGTGGCAATACTTATCTTTTAAATTCTTATTTATAATAATTATGACAAACCATAAAACAAGATTATAAGATTCTATTCCCAAAGCTTATTTGTGATAAGCTGATTTAAAACATGTTTCCTAGTTTTTTTAATTTTATTTTTTTACACTTTAACAACTTTTGAAAAATATTTTAGGCATAAAGTGATTAAAAATAATTTAATTATATTTTTTAATGAAATAAAAAAATATAACAAACCTAGTATTATATTATCATCAGATAGATATAAAGTTTTGACGGTGTTTTTAATTGTGATATAAACAAAAATAAATTATGGATGAGGTGGCAGATCGTTAATTAAAATATTAAAAAAAATGGTATAAACATTTTTATTTAAAATTTTGAAAGAAGCATACAACTTATTTATTTTTAATAAATATAAATTAAAAATATTTATATACCAATATTGATATAGTGTTTCTATATTTTTAAATTGACTAGTAACAAAGTTAGTTGTATATAGATTAAAAAGTCAAATATTGAAATAATTTAAAGGCTATTTAAGTATAGGAAAGCAAAAAATATTATGTGAAAAAAATACTTTTTGTGTGTAAAATGGAGTGAGGTTTATTATCGTTTGTGTTATGTTAAAATAATGTGATAGATGTTGTTAAAAAGTGTGCATTATTTATTTTTTTGCGAATGATACACTGATTTAATATGAGAAGTGGAAGTGCTAAATAATAAAGATTTAATAATAGATTACAATAAAATACAGATGTAACTAATGTGAACTATATTTGGTGTTTAATATATTTAATTGATACAATTCAGTTCTTATAGGAATTAGAAATAAATCAAAATCTATAAAAACATTTAAAACTTATGTAAAATAATAATATTCTAGTAGTTCTGGATAATTATTACAGACATACATATATTTCGAGCAATATGCGTTAGATTCTAAAATTCATAATTTTTGAGAAAATCACAATTATTTTCAATGACTTTAGTTTTTTATTTATTTCTAAAATACATGATAAAATGTACATAAATAAAAAATCAGAATGCAAAAACTGTACAAAATATATGTGCAAAATATGTTTTTTTAGTATTTATATTATATATATACTTGACAAATAAAAGTAATATAGAGTAATAATAAATAATGAAAAAATGTATTATTTCAATATACATATAATAAAATAAAAATATAATTTTAAATAGGATTAGAAATATCTAGGTGTAAATACATAATAAAACAAGCTACTAATATAAAATATGTAATACAATAATTTTATTTTAATTAAAGTACAATAATAATATATATTATATGCTATATGAATTATGTGAAACTATGTTGCAAAAATTACTAGTTAATCTATTTTTATTTAAAATTACTCTCATTGTCCTATTTTATAATTTTAGTTTATTTAACATATATTCAATATTGTTATTATTGCTATTTTTATTACATATTTCAATAAAAACGTTTATTTATTTATTTTATCTATAATTACTCTATATCACTTTAAAATATCGACTATTTATAATTATTATAAAAACGTATTTTAAGCATTTATTTTTTACATTTTTCGAGTTTTGATTTTTATTTTATTAATATATCCCAAAAGTATTTTATTAATTCTAAATTTAAATATCGATTAGAGCATTAAAAAAATCTTTTCAATTTTTGAGGAAAATATCTTATATTTTTTTTTTAATTTAAAGTTTTACCAAATATTCACATTGATTATTAATTTTAGCATATATTTAACATGTTTTACCAATTTCTTAAAATATTTGTTTCATATAATTATATAAAACTATTTTGTATATTTGAAAGATTGAAATGGTTCCATTATTTCGTAAAAAATAAAAACGTGTGTAGACTTAATACTAGAATATTAGATAACTTAAGGTTAGAGAGATTTTAAAAGTGAATATGATCTAAGAAATATTTTTTAAATCTGTGAATTTATAGAACAATCTGCAGAAGTAAAAAATTAGGTAATTAAAAATATGGACTAAAAACTTATATTTGTACATTAGACTTTAATTTAAATTTTGTATATAATACTTTTTTTTTTATTGATGTCATATTTTATATTTATGTTTTTGTATGTTTCAAGTTAAAATAAAAAAATACATTTTAGCTATTATATATAAGTTATTAAAATAAATATTAAAAAACTAAATTTTTTTAAAGTATTTTTACAATTATTTATCTAGAAAATCACCATATGTCTTAAACGATTTTATAACATTTTAAAAGCATGAAAAAATTTAATGGTGTTAGTAATAAAGTGTGCTTGAATCGAATGATAACTTTATCTTTTATAGTGAAAAAAAATTGCAACTCCATATGTAAAACTTAAATTATTATTATATTTAATTGTAGTATGACTTTTTTAAACCAGTGTTGTGACATGTTTATAAGCACGTTTATTCATAGATCATTGATAGATATACAATTATTTAATTAAATTATTGTACGTTACTTAAGTCTTTCGCGTATCCAGTTATCATATTTTGCAACGTCTGTGTATATAACATAATTATTCAAATCGCACGTTACCGTTTGCGTTACTGATAACGACACTAGGCCCCTCAGATACCATTTGTCGTTATATTTTAAAAATAAACCCCCACCAGAGTCTCCATTACATGGTCCACTGCCATCTCTAGCACCAGCGCAAAATGTCTTTTCGCTGGTGACCGGAAAGTATTTTTTTCCAGCATTTCTGCATCTTTGCACAGACAATATGGGAACTTTCACGGTTCTCGGCTCAGCTGCAACAGATCCGGTTTCGTCTTTTCCCCATCCTACCACAGTTCCCTGCTGACCATCAATTGAATTCTGACTATCATCATATGGCCAAAGGCAAATCGGTCTTATGTAGTAGTTTAACTTAACTATCTGAGACATGACCAACATGGCGATGTCGTTCTTCTTCTCTGCGTTGTAGTCTTCGTGGACTTTGATCAGCGAAACTCCTCTACTGACCACCGTTTCGTCTGCCTCGTCATCTAGATTGAAAGCTCCGAGTCTAAGAAGTAAAGTCTCTGTAAGATCAGGCAATAGATTTGGTCTTGTCACGCAATGGGCTGCTGTTACCACAATTTTTTCAGATAATAGAGTCGATCCGCATTTGAATGTGTTTTGTATATTACCAGTGGATATCTTGTTCTTTTTATATACTGCTACCAACCAAGGCCAATCTCCCTTTGTCGCTCTATTGCCATGAACGATTAGAGACACTGTTTGCTTGCCCCTTCCGCACGAATCATAGTCGTTCTGATTTGCATTTATCGTCGGTTTGCTGTTAAATATTTGCTCAAAATCGTAGTTTTGGACTGGTTTTCGTTTTTCTGGTTCTGGTTTAGTGAAAGTAGTGACTTTCTGTGGTTTACTTGTGAATAACTGCGATGGCTGCTTAGGTATTGTGAAAGCAGGCTGCTGAGAACTAATGAAACTAGGCTCTTGAAAATCGGTGAATGTAGGACTCTGAGAGTTGATGAAGCTAGGCTGCTCTGGACTGCTGAATACAGGTCTTTGGGAGTTGACGAAGCTTGGCCGCTGGACATTTACGAAGCTGGGCTGTTGTGTATTGGTAAATACTGGACTCTGCGAGTTGATGAAGCTAGGCTGCTGAGGCTCGATAAATTTCGGCGGCTGAGCATTGATGAAGTTAGGCTGCTGAGTGTCGATGAAGTTAGACGGCTGAACATTGACGAAGCTGGGCTGGCGAGTTTGGATGTAGTTAGGCTGCTGAACGTTAATGAAGCTAGGCTGCTGAGGCCTAATGAAGTTTGGCTGCTGAGGTCTAATAAAGCTTTGCTGATTACCTATTTCAGGTCTCTGCTGCGAGTAAATAAAGTTAGGCTGCTGTGATGGGTATCTCTCAATATTTATCGGTTGATGGAATCCATTTTGCATGTAGGAAGGCTGAATGCTCAATGGTTGTGCAAAATATTGTTGATGCTGATGACTCTGTCCATGACCACCACTGGATATTGGATTATATTGTTGTTGCTGACTAAAACTTGGACCACCACTGGATTGACTAAAACTTGGACCACCGTTGGATTGACTAAAACTCAGACCACCGCCGGATTGACCAAAAAGTCTGTTAATGCCACTTTGTATGCCATTGACAAAACCAGATAATGAGTTGCTCGATCCTCCCGCTCCTCCTCCTATACCTCCAAATATTGAAGGTAGGAATTGTAACTGGCACAATTGAAAGACACAACACAAGATTATCAGAGCGAAAATATGTCTAAAACGCGCCATTATGCTAATTTGATTTATATATATCTTTGACGATTAAATTAGCGATGTTAAGGCAGTGGCGTCATTCTGTTCGCGAGTTTAAAAACGTACTAACGCTGCCATAGGGATTTTAAATAAAATTATATTAATTTAACCATAAAATGTCGTTTTCGGAAAAAACTGGTTTTGAAAAGTCATGCTTTTAAAATGACAGGTATACCTGTGTCTGTCATTTTATTGTATTTGACAATATACGTGTAAGTCTAAAAGTATCAGACCTCACATTTTAATACATTAAATTTTTCATACATAAATAGTATCTGCAGTTTTTTTTAATTATCTTAGTGTTTATTTAATAATCAGTTAAATCAGATTTGACAATAATATTTTTATGTATGTTTAGTACAATATCAATATATGGCAATTATTTTTAAAAACATTGCATACCGATTATATATTATTTTTGTTACCGTTCAATCATATTATTTCAAACTGTAGATCTCGTACTAATGAAAAAGTTTGTTTAAAAATGGTTGGGAGCTACTGGTTAGCTTTAAATATGTCGAGATCATTTCACGGTCAAATATTAGCTACTATCCTTTAGAATACCTTTGAAATACGTATGAGATTGATGAATGTTCATATGAAGGCTGAAAGATGGTGATGGGATATAACTAATAAATAAAGGACTCTATACGAAAAAGTTGAAAAAGCAGATCATGGAAGTCAGAGAGTTCTCGCTGGCGTGTCTAGTTGTATTATTGTCGGCTGGCATTTGTCGTGCTATGCTCTCTGTATGATTCGCTAATGTCTTTCATGTCGATGTCTCCTGGCTTGTCTTTGCTGTTATAACTCTGTGATGTATCCGTGTCATCTCTCACTGCGTCATCCTCTCTGTTACCAACTGTCATATATTTTATAATGCTGATTCAACACAGCTTCGTTAAATCGTAGATAAAGATGTTTGCGAAATATTATATGTGTTTAGCCCAAAATGGTCCAGATAGATACTCAGTCGATAGAATACCAGAGTTAAGGAATAATAGTAATTTGCGCAGGGTAGAATGTATTGTCTAGCGCGCGTCCTTTCCAAACAAAGAGTAGTTTTATGACGATACTTAAGGGTGAATAATGTGATATTAAGTGGTCCATGGATTATTTTTTTGTATTTGTAATATTTAAATCAGTCAATCTGTAGATCTCGTACTCATAAAAAATATGTATAAAAAGGGTTGGGAGCTACTAGTTAACTTTTGTGGTCAAATATTAGCAAAAAAACTTTATATTACCTTTGAGATAAATATGAGATTAATAAATGTTTATAAAAAGGTTGACAGATGGTAATGTGATATATGTAACTAATATATAAAGGACTCGATATGTGTTATCACCGGAAGACACAAAAGAGACGAGGAGAAACTATTTTATCTAATATGATATCAGTGACATCCTTAGTTTAAATGACTGAATAAATATGTTACAGTAAATTAACAGTTTACATACGTGTTTTTGTTGTTGTATTGAGGTAAAATGACAAAACGCACAAATTTTTACACACGGTATTCAATGTGTTAATCAAGTCAATCTCAAAATAAATAGTAAAAAAAATGTAAACACACTAAAGTTATTTTATAAGAATGTGTTTTGTATTTATTTTGCAATAATTTAGTATTATATATTAAAATTAGTAATGCTTTAGTTAATGAATTAATATTAGATATTTTTCTATACATAGTAAAATATTAAAAAGACTATTTGAAGTAAAGCTACAATATTATTAATAAAAATATAAATATTATGATAAATGTATATATATTTAAGGTCCTGAATTTTTATTGTTATCATTATTACGAGAGTGTATGAGAGTTGAACATTTTTTCACACGTAAAGTAATAAGAAAAAAATGCATTAAATTACATTTTTTTTTAATATATCACATATTTTAATGTAAATTATTAACCTTTTGAATTTCATAAACATAATAATAACACTTAAAGCTAATCAAAAAATAGCAACTGTAAAACAAGTAAATATATTTTTTATTAAATAGCTATATTTTTTTGCACTAATTAAATTAAATACTAACTAAAATAAAAGTATGAATTTTATAAATAAAATATTAGTGATTTCTTTTATCGTCTTCAATAAATACGATAGAAATTACAGTTAAAGGGTTTTCAACTCAATCACACAATTTATACACCACATATAATCAAAAATTAGGGTATATGTTGTTAAATAAACCTACCATTTTCTCATAATAATATTTCCAATAATAGCAATAAGTTAGCCTAAATTATCCTTATCATAAATATCTTAAAAATTGCTAAAACCTGTTTCAAATAGTATACAATACATAAAAAAATCATATCAGCAAAAGCTGGGTAGTAAAAATCGGGTAGGTTTCTGTATGTGAAAACGTTTTTTTTTATATATTTCCATGTTGCTAAAAAAGGTTAATGTATTTTATTTATTAGTAAATTATTCTAAATATTCAATGCAGTGTCTTCACTCTAAATAAAGGTTTATTTTAAAATTAATAATTTACTTTATTGGCTTCTAACACTGGTCTCTTGCGTCAGTGTTAAAAAAAATATGAAAAAATAGTATATATTTTTAATAAAATTTTATCATTATGTTTATGATAAATTCTACTATTTTTTTATTTTTGTGAGTATCACACAGAAAATAAGTAGAACTTGAAGTATCTAACCCAAGAATAATATATTTTGTAGTAATTTTAGTATGCTTAATTACCAGTCAATAGAATCTTATGTCAATAGTTGCGTTATTTTTTTCTAATTAAAAAATATTGCCGCGTTTACTAAAACTATTAAAAAATAATACTATATTTTTCAAAAAAAAAAATAAACGAGTAAAAAAAAATAATTGTCGTGGTAAAACGACTTAATAATATTTTTGATGTAATCGCAATAAAAGTTATTTGTTTTATTTATTTAAATACTTTTACTTAGATTACTATGAAATATAATGGTTAAAAAGTATGAAAGATATCATTCTTAGGTCAGATACTTCAAGCTTAATCTGTTTTTTTGTGTGAGATTTGGAAAAATTTATTAAAAAATGTAGAATTTATTATAAAAATATTTGGTATTCTTAGAATATGACAAAAAATCGATATGGATATTTATAAATGATAATTTTTCGTTATTAAAAATATATACATATAATATAATATTTTTTTAAATATTTTTTTCTACACTGACGCAAGAAAGCGATGCTAGGAGCCGGTCGAGTAAATTAATAATAATAAAAAAATATTTAGTTTTTAACATAAATTAAATTATTATATATAGAGAAAAATGTAGGTGTCGATATCACTATAATATTTTATTAATGTTTTAAATTTATATTTTAATGCAATTTTTTTATTATTATTATTTCGGGTTTCAAGCCCGAAGATTGGTGACTTTGGAGCCAAAGAAAATATTGATTTTATAACATAAATAAAATTATTATATATAGAGAAAAATGTAGGTGCCGATATCAGGCGGTGGAGTAGATAAAGCAGGTCATTGAAGTTGTATTAATGTCGCTAGCGTGTCAAAGTTGTATTATTGTCGGTCGTTATGTAGTGGAGAAGCTAGTATTTGTCGTGATATGTTCTCTTGGTGCTCTCTGGATGATCCGCTGATGTCTCTAGTGTCGATGTAGTCACCTGGCTTGTCTCTGCTATTATGATGTGTCATCTCTCACTACATCTTCCTCTCTGTTACAAACTGTCATATCTTTTATAATGCTAGTAAAGGTATTTGCGAGCCAGATAGCCTCTTAGGCGATCGATCACCGAGAGTTTAGGAATAATAGTAATGTGCGCATAGTAAAATGTATTGTCTAGCGCGCGTCCTTTCCAAACAAAGAGTAGTTTTGGCGAAACTTAAGGGTGATTAACGTCTCAAGGTTAATGTGATATTAGATGGTCTGTGCAATATTTTTAAATATTAATGTATATTGTGTATGGTCTCATTTTCGAAACGGATTGATCTTAAGTTATAACAAACTATACTGGTGGTTGAACTATATATTTTCTTATTATTTCATTTAATTGTATTGATAAAATGTCTATTTTTTATATTTTTCTGATACTTTTGTACCTACATATTATTTATGTTTTTAGCTTCAGCTTGAAATAATGTTTTTTAAATGATGTAATTTTTTTTTAAATAATTTATTTTTCCAATTTTTAATATTGTTGTGTTTGATAAAAACTAATTACGACTAAAAATATTATAAAATATGAATTAGTACATATTTAAAAAATCTAATGGTTTGTTATTATATGTGTATACAAAAAAGTCTGGGTTAAATCCAGATAACCAAATACTTGAATGCCAAATTTTGAAACACTGCAATAATATTTTTCATGATGAATTTAAAATTACATCAAAAAATAATCCATTTATATAATTTATAAGAATTAAAAATTATATACACCTATATTTAAAGCTTACCAAAATATTCAAAATAAACGCAAAAACAAAATATCTGATATAAAATAAGACGATGGGTTTCAAATTTTTTGTAAAACGAATACAAATAAAAAGTGGTATAATAGTGGCCTAAGTCAACGACTTATGAATAAAAAACTTGGTTTTAAATCTCGTATAGACCCGAGTTATTTTTTTATTTCTATGCTGCTTGGGAGATCAAAATTAGTGATTATTTCTTCGGTCAAACATCGTTAATCAAGTTTTCCTAAATTTTCCTAATCTCATCGATAAATATCGTGATGAATAAACAAAATAAAATCAAGACATCTGTTGACTGTATTTTGTACTAATGCTTAAAATTGATTAAATATATGCCACTAACACTAATTTAAACACTTTGATTTCAGTCAGATGTCTCACAATTTACTTAGTAGTTTTTGATTGTGAAATGACTTTGTAGTTAAGAGGTAAAAAAATTATCTTCTTTAGACCGCGTAATACGGGTACCGCATAATTTGATGAATAGCTATACCTAGTATTGTTTTGTTAAAGCTTAAGTTTAATTTTTATGATATTACAAAAAATGATGATTTCTATTTTTAAGTGTTTTAATTTTTAAATGATATTTTTGTAATAGTTTTATTTTTAATAAAATAATTCGTTTTTGCAGATAAATTTGTGAGCTATATAAACATTAGCAAAGTTATTTTTAATGCTAGTAAAAATATCAATAAATAAAATGTGCATTTAAATAAATACAAGAAATAAAATGTTTTTTGGCAATCGGCATTAAATGGTTAAAATAAAAGAGTGTTAAATTTATATACATATATATATAATTGTATAAATAAAAATATGTATGTATCAGAGATTAGTATATAATTACCAGTCAATAGAATATCTATATCTAAATATTTAATATTTTAATAGTATTATTGTTTGTGTTATATATTATTAGTGCGTCAGATAGTGGTTAATTAATTTAAACAGACAACTTATTAATTCTGTTTCATCAACAAATTGTATTAATTATTAATAAAATACTTAAATAGAAACAGGATACAAACTATCACTCCATTAATCGCATAAATTATATACCAAATATTTTTTTCATGGTTTACAATATTTAAAAAATAGTATAATAATAACCATTATTAAAAACCAGATTCAGTTTAAAAATACAAAATTAAAACATATTAACATATTCTTTTGTATAGTTGTAAAGTTATGGCGTATAGTATATACGTGTTAAATATATTATTTTAATATAAATAAATTAATTTTATTTATAAAATGTTGTTTAGCAGGTTTGTGTTAGAATACGATTATATTAGTTGTTACATGGAATTTTTTTTTTCATTGTAAAAAAAAAATTAAATTATCTTAAAACGTATCTAATGTCTTTATTACAATTAGTCTTATTATATATTTTTTTGCTTACTTCTAGTATTTATTAACAATAAAATTTTAATGCATATTATACATATAAAAAAATCAGAACGTTTCAAATAATTAATTATGTTATTATTATCATTCTCTTTAACTCAGAAATAACGTTAAACTATTTTCTCACTCAATGGATAGTTGCTCAAATAAAAAATTTACTGAAACCAGTTAAATACAAGACGATAACGCTTTCCACAAATCGATAAGTATCTTACCAGTTACGTCAAAAATATTATTTAAAATAATAAATGAGGTAATAGAAAAACTAAACATATTACAAAATTATAATTTGGTTGGAAAAATATAATATAGAAGACTTAAAAATTAAAAATACTGCTAAGCCGTATTCTTTGAAATAATCCCATGAACTACTCTTTAAAATTAGGAGACTCTTTAGGTGTTATTTTTTTGAACCATTATATGTATATTTTTTATTATATATTAAATACAATAATTGCTTATTGTCTAAATAGACTATAATGAATAGATTATAATATTTACATATTAAAATTTAAATGACTGTAAAATAATATTATATAATACCCCAAGGCATGACATGTCAACTGATATTCGATAATGAGTTAGCAGTTTTACCATGAGTATGTTTGACATTTGCATTTATATTTGTATTATCGAAAAATATTTTAAGAGGAAAATAAACGTTTTTCTGTTACACGAATCTGTTAAAAAAGTAATTAAAGCATGAATTATTTTACATAACATTTTATTTTACTGGAAAAATATGATAATTAATATTATTATATATTACGACTATTATGATATTGTAAATAAAATTTATTTCTAAAATTATTTCAAATGCAATAGTTATTAAAAAAATACGACGCTAGCACATTTTTAAATAGGATAATGTATATTTATTTTTATCACAGTTTTATTCACAAATTGTCACATTTATTCTAATGAACTTTTAATCCAATCACTGAATTTTGCCACGTCCGTGTACACTACGTATTCGCTTACATCACACTTGCCAGTCTTTGACAAAGAGAGCGACACTAAACCCCTGATTGTCCACCTTTTATTTTCGTACACGTACAGTCCATCTCCTGAATCACCCTTGCAAGGTCCTCTTCCGTCTTTTCCTCCAGCGCATAGAGTATTTTCCGAAGTCAGTGGAAAATACTGAACGTTGGCTTCTCTACATTTGGCCATAGATAATATAGGCACGTGGACAAGACTAGGTTCTGAATTAATGTTTCCGTTTACATCTGCACCCCATCCTACGACAGTTCCTTCCTTTCCATCTACGTACTTTTGATCACTGTTCGTTGACCAAAGACAAACCGGTCTTATGTATTTGGTGAAAGTAGCGGGCCTGTTCATAACCAAGATTGCTATATCGTTGATAAACTCTTTATTATTCTCATGCACTTTAATTTTGGACAACTGTCTAATATCCACTCCATCATCATAAGAGTCTTCTAAATCATGAGCACCTAGTTTTAAAAAGAGGGTATTCACAGGCCTCGTTCTTTTATCTGCTCCAACTACGCAATGAGCTGCCGTTACGACAGATTTTTTAGAAATCAAAGTTGAGCCACAATGATAAGCGTCACCATTATTTCTTCTTCTATAGACTGCCACAATCCACGGCCAATCTCCTTTAGTTATTCCAATTCCATGATGTATGAGCGAAACAAACTTCTTTTCGACCCCGCAAGTGGCGTAATTATTCGCTGGCGGTATCATATGGATATGTGTATCGTGAATCGAATAGCTTTGCTTATCAGCTATTGATTGTTGATAATTTTGAGTAGTATAATACATGTTCTGAGTCGTTGCATAGCGTTGAGTCGTAGACTGAGGTCTATTAAGCAATGTAGGCCAATATGTCAATTTATAAGTGTGATTCAGGGTGACGATGTTTTCATCAGCCACGTCATCGTGGCAGATTGACACTCCATTAAAGTTGATATTGACGACCCTCGGCAAGGGATTGGAAAATGGAAAGTTGATTTTGTATAGAATAGGTCTTTTGCTTAAAATGTTCTTGATGACTTCATCGGTATCCTGCACCACTTGTATCTTTCCAACGTTGATAAATGAACTTGATCGAGGTAACACAAGAGTTACATTAATCGTTTGATGTCTATACGGCACTGTGTTATGCGCCGAAATCAATCCGAAAACTTTGTTATTGTCAAATGAGTATTTAAATACGCCAGGACATGGAGATGTTGGCACTTGAGAGTTTACGTAGCCGAGAATCAGTAGTAACGAAATCGCGAATTTCACCTCCATCTCCAATGGGCGTCGTACAGACGCGAAAGGCAAAAGTTGACTGGATCGTTAAATTTGCTTTTGGGATATTATATAGCACTAAATTAATTCGGTAATAATGTTATTCGATATTGACTAACACTTTTCGATACAAAATTTATAAAAAAAGTTATCGTGAATTTTTATGATACTCTCTTTTGAAATAAACATGTTTTTTCTTGTAGTATGTTTTACTGGAAGTGTGGAACCAGTGCAAAAAATGACTTTTTTGATATTTGGGTGTAGAGTATCCGGTTCGCAAATATTTTTTTATTATTATTAAAAAAATCGCTCTGAAAATTTAATAAATATATCGCGTCCTATTTAAATGTAGCATTGTATTATATACACATATGTTAATATGAGCTTTTAAATATGCTAAAAAATAGAAAAAAAAGCTTTAATGTGTCGATGAGAAAGTCAGCAAAAATGTCTTGGCATGAAAGGTCTGCTTTATATCTCAAGCTATTTTAGAAACATCTAGTTCACTTCTACATTTTTCATATTGAATAACATAATACTAAGCTTGTATTTGTTGATTTTACTCCTCTACCATTAAAAAACGCATGACTATTGCAATTTCAAGAAATACTGTGTTTGTATTGCATACTTGATTTTTGCTTATTATTATTAATTCAAAGATAATATTAGTTCGAAATAGCGTAGTTGTCTAAACTGGTAACCCAAAAGTCATGAGTTCAGGCCCCGACAGCAGACTCGATTTTTTATTTATAGAAATGCGCAAGTGACTTATATTAATTGTAAATATTAATACACATATTAATTTACTTTTATTTGTATAGTTGGCACCGATTCACCAAGCGTACTTATATTTAGTAATATTTAAAAAATGTTTGTAATTTACATTTTGACTTAAGCTATTGAAAAAAAAATCTAATGATGCGTAAATATTTTTTTAATATAGCATAATAAAATAGATGTGCCTTTTTTCTGCATGCTTAATTAGTACTGCTACCGCTCTTAAATAAAATGCAAAATTTCTGTTTATTTACAAAATAATACATTTTTCCAAATACAATATATTTAAAAATACTCGTGTTTTTTTTTAATTATGCGTGATTAGTACTGCTACCTGTATCCGGAAAGTATATGTCACACTGTTTTTAATAAAAAAAGAATAGGAGGAAATTATTGTTTCACTTAAGGCGTCGTATTTTTTTATTATTTTGTATTGAAATATACGTGTCTTTTTATTTTATGCGTACTATTACATTAAAACTGAACTAAAAAGTTATGCCAATTTATAGAATGATAGACAATGTTTTAAAATTTTAATTTGCCTCATCCTCGATTAAGAAAAATACGATGACAATTTGATAGTATGTCAGAATTTTTTTAAATGTTATAATAAAATATACGTGTCTTCTAGTTTCATGCCTGATTATTACTGTTATCTGTCGACCGCTCTTAAAATTATATGCAAAATTTCTGATTATTTATAGAGTAATACAGTGATGATTTATAGCTTTAATTTGGCTTACCCTCGTAGAAAAAAATCTAAATATCATTTGCCAGCACAGGTTAATTTTTTAACCCGCCGCAGGTCGCACGGCGGCGCAGCGCTCACCTTATCAGTTTTTTTGATGCCGTTTTTTTTGTATGAAACATATTAACTTGCGGGTCCCTCTACTTTTCAAGAATTATGTTTTCTTCAATGTTGCAGGCTCAAACACGTGCTTACTAATTCGATATACATTTGGTTTTGCGTATTAGTTGTGTTATATCAAGGATCGAGAGAGATCGTTATTTACGCGGGTTAGATTCGTGCTGGAAATTTTATTTTTTGGTAGTTTTTTTTATTATTATTTATTTTTTTGTTGTTATTGTTATGTTTTTAATTTATTTTATAAATATATTTTATTTAACTCTTTTGATACATAGTATAAAAAAACTATTTTGAAATTTTTTTTCGATCCCTTAGATAATATAAACAAATTAAACAAATTTATCGCAAAGTTTGCAAATACAAATATTTAGGATAGAAACCTGACACTGCGATAATTCATCACCCAGAACCAAGTGAATAGAATCGTCCAAAATGTATTTTTTGCCCTAGGAAAAAAATCTCAAAATCACCATCAAATGCCACAAATACCAAAAATAAAAAAAATAATAAATATTCGATATTTAAACTTAAAAACATAAAGAACTGAGAGGCGGCTATTCGCTCAGGCGCGACCAACGGCGTATGCAATACTCGCGCGACCAACGGCGGGTTAAATATAATATGTAACAAAATACACGTGTTTTCTTATTTATACTTGATTAGTAATTCTACCTATCTCTGGAAAGTATATGTAAAACTTTTCTTATCAAAAAAAGAATAGAAGGCAGTTTTTTTTAGCTTGTAGCTTGATTTTTTATTATCATAATATAAAATACACGTTCCTTCTTACTACATACCTGATTAGTCGCTCTTTAAACTATATGCAACACTTCAGTGTTGCGTATAGTTTAAAGAGCGTTAAACTGAAAAAACTAGTCAATTTTTACAGTTTAAATTTAAATCACCTTTGTAACTTAAAATTTTTGAATATTTATAATAAAATATACGTGTCTTTTTGTTGTATTCCTGATTGTTTTTTGAGTTTTGTTTATAATATTTTACTATTTTAGCAATAATTCTGTGTTATAAAAAATAACCTAATTACGACAAAATATTTTTAGCTTTAAAGTAAAAATATTTCTAAATTGTTTTATAATAGTTTTAAAAGATATCAAAAATTTTTCGCTGCGCTGACAAATGATCATCGGACTTTTATTTTACGAGGATAAGTCAAATTGAAGCTTTAAAACATTACCCTATACTTCAGTAAATCACCAGAAATATTACATATAATTTTAAGAACGGCAGACTGTTAGTACTGTTATATATACAACATTTCTGGCAATTTACAGAATTATAAGGTATTGTTTTAAAGCTTTAGTTTGAAAAAAAAATCTGATATCATTTATCAGCGCGGCAAGATTTTTTTTGATATCTTATAGTAAAAAAATAATTCAACAATATCTTTATATTGAAGCTAAACAAGTTTTGGCATATTTTTTTTATAATACAGAATTTTTGTTAAAATAGTAAAATATTATAAACAAAACTCATAAGACATTTTAATAAAATGGTGATAGTGCATTATTACAATAAAATTCTAGATTTATTGCAAATTAAAATTAGATATTATTTTAAATATAATAAAGTAAATGAAAACGTGTGTTTAAGAGTAAATCTATTTAATTAAAACAGTTCTTGTAAATTGAAAATAAATCTCACCAAATACATAAATAAATTTATATTATTTTTTTTTAATTTAAAGTATACTCTTTTTTGATTAAAATTAGACTATTGTATTTATGCAAATTAAAAATCTTAGACAAACATCGTAGCAACAAATTTTAAGTTATTTAAACAATTTGACAACTTAATTTGGAGTAAGGTAATAACTGAACACTGAATTTAATAAATACTAAAGATACTTTTTATTAATCATAACGTAATAAATGTATTCTTTATAATTACAAATCTAAGCAACATGACTGGACAGGTTTCCCCAGTGCTTGATAATTGGCAAAATTTATATTATATGATACTTAATTGATCTAAAATACATGTATTACATTTTGTATTGATTTTAATGGTACTTAATTTGAATAATATATTTTAGTTGATTATTATACAAAAATATGTATATTAATTTGACGGTATTAAACCACATAAAAAATATTTTAACGAATAAAATTTTTAATAAAATATTAAATTTTAGAAGTTTAAAACTTTTGATTTATTAAGATGTGCAATGATAATAATTAAGCAGCTTATCTGATATTTTCAATCTGTTTAAAATAGTATTACTTTTATTGTTTATTTTCTTTTTTAAGTTCTTCTTTTTGTTTCACCCTTTGCGATTCTTCAATAGATAGTCAACTTTGACAGCATTTTTTTATTTATGTATTCATTATTTTATGAGTCAACTGACTCAAAATTATAAATTTCGTTAAACGCCATATAATAATATAAAAATAAAACATTTAACAACTATCTTGTTTAGCAGTATACATGTATTGTATTGATTATATTGCGATTATTATAACAAAACAATAAAAAATGTAAGCAGTCTTCTTGGTAAATTATGCATAACTAACAGCATATTTTAAATTTTATATATCAAACGCTACCTCTGACTGTGTTTTTATCGTTTATTAAAACTATTGCGTAGTAAACATCAATTGTGTCATCACTAAGTACTAATGAAAAAAAATAAAAATGTTCTTTAATTATATATTATCATTTTAATATTATTTAGCAATAAATAAATCAAATTTACAATTCACTATAAATAACATGTATTTCTAAAATTACAAGCAAATCTAGCACAACTTAAATGTTCTTATTTACAAGGACGCTAGGAAAACATGATATGTTTTTTTATCACAGTTGATCTACAATTGTCGATTGTAAAATTCACTCCATCGTTCTTCTAACCCATTCAATAAACTTAGCTACGTCCGTGTACACTACATATTCATTAAAATCGCACGCGTCTGTCTTTGACACAGACAACGACACTAAACCCCTGATTGTCCACCTTTTATTTTCATAAATGTACAGTCCATCTCCAGAATCACCCTTGCATGGTCCTCTTCCGTCTTTTCCTCCAGCGCAAAGAGTATTTTCCGAAGTCAGTGGAAAATACTGACTGTTAGCATCTCTACACTTGGCCATAGATAATATGGGCACTTTGACGAGACTAGGCTCTGTGTTCATGTTTCCATCTGCATCCGAACCCCACCCCACGACAGATCCTTGCTTTCCGTCCACGTACTTTTGATCATTATTCGTTGACCAAAGACAAACCGGTCTTATGTATTCGGTGAAAGTTACGGGCCTATCCATCACCAAGATTGCGATATCGTTAGTGTAACCCTGATTATCTTCGTGCACTTTAATCTTAGCCACTTGTCTAGTTTCTACTGTGTCGTCATATGAGTCTTCAAGATCATGTGCTCCTAGTTTTAAAAACACGGTATCCTGAGATATAGTCACTCCTTTAACGACAACACAATGAGCTGCGGTTACTACAGATTTATCTGATATCAAAGTTGAACCGCAGTGGAAATTGCCTCCGTTGTTGCTATTTTTGTATAATGCCACAATCCACGGCCATTCTCCTTTAACTGTCGCATCTCCGTTGTTTATGAGCGAAATGATCTTCTTTTCGACTCCGCATGTAGCGTAATTAGTCGCCTGTGGTAGTTGCTGTTGTGGTGGTTGCTGTGGTTGTCGCTGTGGTTGTTGATATTTATCTTTGTAAGTCGGATACCTTTGCTCATCATTTATTGATATTTCATTGGAGACGTCTTGAGTCGTGTATTGTGGGCGCCGAGTCGGTTGATAATAGTTGCGCGTCGTTTGATAATTTTGGTGGTTATTATAGTTATCGTAGTTATTGTAATTATCGTAGCGTGGAGTCGTAGGCTGAGGACTGTTGAGCAGCATAGGCCAAAAATCTACCCTAAAAGTGTGCTGTAGGGTGATCATGTACTGGTTTCCCTGATAGCTCTGGCAGATGGACTCTCCGTTGAAGTTGATGTTGACCACTCTCGGCAATATGTTGGATAATGGAAAATTGACTTTATACAGAATAGGTCTTCCTGCTAATATATTCTGGATCGCTTCGTTTTCACTCTGCATCATCTGTATGTTTCCAACGTTGCCGGTCGAATGAGGTAACGAAAGAGTTATCTGTATCTTCTGCGATTTATACGGCACTGTGTTTGGTGCCAGAATTAGTCCGAAATTGTTGAAATTGTCCGACGAATACTTGAATACACTCGGACATGGCGACGGTGGTTCTTGTGCGGCTACGCAGCCGAATATCAGTAGTACAAAAACTATCAGTGGTAGCTCCATATTGATGCGCGCGTCGTACAAGCGCGAAAGGTAAAGACTGACTGGACGCCCGTGACCGTCTTTCCGATATTTTGCTTGCCTTCTTATCCCCATGACAGACCACGTGTGTTTATATACATACGTATGTGGTATGCCGGTACGTAAACCCACTGTTTCATGATTCATTCATTGCGTGTATGACGTATGAGGATTTAAAAGCGCGTAGGGGAAAATGCGGAATTACCATCGGGTGCGGTGACTAAAATATATTTAATATCCAAAAAATAAATTAGGATTTTAAATATAATTTTCAGCTGATAATTAAAATTACTTATAATATAAAATTATACATTTAGCATATAAATATTATTAGATTTTAGTTGTAATATTTTTTTTTAATAGATCGATTCAAACATAATTGTCTAGAATTTATTTATTGAAATTAGCATCAGTTTTGCCATTGTAGTGATTTATAGAGTCTTATACTATAATTAAATGCTTGGTACTATAATTAGATGTGGGTAATTTATTGTAATAGTCGATCCAAAAGTAACAAAATTGGCGATGTCATAAAAAAATCATATAATTTTACAAGCGATTTGTATTTTTTTTATAATCTGAAGAATAAAACCTTACTGTAATTTAGTCAAGTCTTTATATATACTCTATCCTAATTAATATTTTTATTATATTTATATTTATTATTGTTGATATTTGGTTAACACATTTTGAATCAATAGAATTTTTTTTTATTAAAATTAGTGTCTGATTACACATATAAATTATTAAATCTTAGTGGCAAATATGATAATATGTAACGATAGAAAAATATTGCATACAATACAAAAAATATCATGACATTATCAATTAGGTTCATTGTAAATCTTTCATTGCAAAATTTAATAAAATCATCGATTAAAAAACTATGTTTATTATAATTTAAATCAGTACTGAATTTTACATTTAATTTTGATTATGGAATCTTTGTGGCAAATATTATAATATGTAATTTTAGCAAAATATTGCATTCACAAAAAATTATTCTATCATATTAATTACTTTTATTGTAATATGTAATACATCTTCGATTAAAACAAAATTTATTATAATTTTAAAATTAGTACTGAATTTTACATTTAATTGAAATTATATATTCTTTGTGGCAAATATAATAAACTGTAGTGTTAGCAAAATACTCCATTTACAAAAAATCATTCTATTATAGTAATTATTTTTATTGTAAATCATTCATTGCATTCATGTAATAAAATCACCGATAAAAAACTACATTTATTATAATTTTAAAATCAGTACTGAATTTCTTATTCAATTCAAATTATCGAATCTTTGTGGCAAATATTATCTGTTATGCTAGCAAAATATTGCATTACTAATATAAATCATTCCATCATAATAATTACTTTTATTGTAAATATTTCATTGCAACATGTAATAAAATCATCCATAAAAAACTTCAGTGCTGAATTTTACATTTAATTTAAATTATTAAATCTTTGTGGCAAATGTTTTAATCTGTAATGATAACAAAATATTTTATATTAATTACTTTATTTCAAATCTTTCATTGCAACGTATAAAAAAATTATCGTTAAAAACTATATTTTTTTTAATTTTAAAATCAGTACTGAATTTCACTTTTAATTTAAATTATCTAATCTTTGTGGCAATTAATTATAATCTGTAATACCAGCAAAATTTTTCCTATAAAAAATCATTTATCATTCACTTTTATAGTAAATTATTTATTGCAACGTGACATAGGCGCGATGTGTTACAACAGTGTAAACACAGTCAACAACCACTAAGTAAACAGTGAAAACACTATATCTAAATCAAAGTTTGTAAGGCAGTGACAACTATATTATAACTATTATTATAACCGTAAGAATGACCTGTCCGTTTCTAGTTTTGTATTTTTTTTTAATTATGAAATTTTTTTTTCTATACTTTTTGTGTATTTATTTATATAAACTGGATTTTATTTTGTTTCTATAATAAATAGTGATTCACACAAAAAAATAGAATATTAGAAATATTTATCAACCATCTATATTTTTCAAAATAATGCTTGGCATTCTTAGCATACACTGCCTAATTTCGCTTGGCATTAAAAGGGTTAACCAATATGCATATTTACTATGTATTACCATGCACGACTCAAATCATTATATTTATATATTTATCCATTAAAAAACGAAAATTTAGGAAAACCTAATTTATAATCATTAATCGAAATATTTTAATATATATATTACTATTTCTGATATTTTAGAAACCATTAAATTAAAAAAACAAACCCTATGATTATTAGCTTGAGATTATTATTATGCAACATCATAAAAATCACCCTTTAACCATTACTTATTATAAATCAAATAATCTTTACAGTAATGAGTTAAACATCACATTTTTCTATGATATATTAACCAAAATACCAAAATTAGCCTCAAATAAAATATAATAAAATATTTTTTATAATAGGTATTTTATTTGAAATCAGTATTTCATTGCACATATTATTAATAAAATCGTTTTTTTGTGGCAAATGATGGCAACAAAATATTTCATATAATAAAAATAATTCTATAAGTCAATTACATTTTCGTTTATTTTGCTGTAAATCTTCCGTTGCAACATGGTTTAACAGGCGTTAGTGCACAATCAAACACAATCAACCACCACAAATAAGATGTGAGGTCACTGGACTGAATCCGTAAATATATTTTCTTAATTTTAAGCTTTTAATAAAGTAATAAAGCTTAAAATAAATATATATCACAATGTAAGATTCAGCGCAATTTTTATTTATTTAATAATTTATCATAATATATTATCTGTGAAGTAGAGAAAACTAAAAAAACACATTTTTTTGCATTAAGAAACTCTATTAAAAATACTAGTATTTGGCAAACTCTTTTTATATTAACAAATAGCTAATAAGCTACTTACTTCAAGTATTTATTCATTGATTAAAAAAAAATACTTGTTGTTATAGAATCAGGGATAAAGAATTTCAAGGTCGGTTTTTTATTCACGAACCTCCTACCTAAGCTGTCGCGAGTAACAGACGCCGTCGGGTAATCTGCGCAAAACGATGAATACTGTCGTAAATTAAATCTGCGCAACGAGATAATTTTACTTTTTTTTACAAAAGCTTGGCTTATTTTCTAGTCTTTATATATGCTATTTGCACTAATAGTGAGTTTTTTCTGTATTGTTTATTTGAAACAGCATAAACTGATTTAATCATGTAGCGAAAAAATTTATAATATTTGATATTTCAACCATTCTCAATTACTTTAAATTATTTATTTAAATAAAATAACAATTTCAAGTCATGCTACGGTTAGTAATTTATTGTAACTAAAAGTTTATTACATTAAAAAATCTCTCATGCTTTATATTAGTATAGTTTTAGTTTCACAGAGAATAATTAATTTTAATTTTTTAGGCGTTTCCAGTTTTGAGTGTAGGTTTATAAAATAAATTAAAATATGTTCTAGTATAGTATAAATTTTATTTATATAAAAAAATATTTTTATACAATATCACAGAGTTTTCACAAATATTTAGGCCATTTCACATTGTTTATGAACTTTGAAAACAAATATTACATTACAGTGAAAATTCTGTTATTTAGTGTTGACACAATTACTTTGGTTGTAATAATATAAATAGGACAAATAATAAACTAACAATAATTTTTAATATTAATACAAGTAGCTTACACAAAAATGTCGCTCTTTTTTAAGATGAAAAATAATAATAAAAGAGATAATAATTAAAATCGATATGTTTAATATTTAAATTAACTTTGATGAACAATCAGTAAAAAAAACTTTTTCTATTTATTTAGAAATACATTGCTTTAATTATATTTTTAGAGCAACTTTATAAAATATAATTTTATTATATAATATAAAGTTTAGGAGAAGTTCAATATTTTTATATTATGTTAAGAAATTCTCAATAAAAAATATATTACTACTTTATCTAACCACACACGATTTAATATCTTTACTATTTACTGATAACACGAGGTTTACCAAATTTGTAATACTCTTTGTATACAGAATAAATAATATACATAGATTTTTAATCACAATACTTTTTTGCAAAATTTGTTCTTCAGAATTTATGCTAATTTGCTTTCGTATCATGTAGAAATATAAATATGTAGTTGCAAAATAAATGTTTCACATATTATATTGGCAATATTGAAAAAAAAGCGGTTTAACTGGTTTGTGTCTCTTTTACAATTAGTATATTAATAAACACAATTTTATAACTAAACAAAGAGTTTTTAAGTTCATATGAAAACATATACTATGAATTACTCAAATTAAAAAACATTTAGTATGACTCTTACGACTTTCACTTACTTTTCTTCGAAGATAATAATGTGCAGTACTTTTTTCTCTATGTATTATAGATGAAGGCTATCTGAAATGATATAGTAAAAACCATTAAATAAAAATAATCAATGTATAGTAACAGGAAAATACAAGTATTTATCATTAAAAATGCCATTTCATCATAAAAAAATAAACTAAGGAAGGAACATTATTGAAGGGACTGTAGGAAAAACCGGTACTTATGGTAGTCCCTACAAGATCTATCCTGCAAGCATTATTAAATATAGAATAATTGTATTGTAATATATCCTGTGTGCTATATATTTTATGTATATACATATAGTGACTATATTTTGAAAATATTAAAGGAGGACACTAACTTTTTTTTTTTTGTTTAAGGAATGCTGCGGGAGCTAAAAAATGTCATATCAGAATTTTTTGTTCAAGGTGGATCAAATGTCTTGTTACCTTAATATACAGGATATGTATATTAAAAAATATTTCATTCATTTTAGATATGAGTATGATATAACATTTTGAAGGTCTTATTGCGGTTTGGTCAAATATGTATTGAAAATTTATTACCTTGAAATTTTTTTTCCATTTATATATTATTGAGTACATAAAAAATACTTAATTTAATATTTATTTCATATAAAACACAAAGTATTTATGTGTAAACATATTTTTTTGTTCTTGGAAGGAATTGCAATGTTAATTAATTAATCAATAATTAAAATTCGCATAATACAACAGTTATTCGACATGTCTTATCTATGAACATGGTATTAATACTAAACGTTTTAATTAAATCATAATTTATTTACATGTTATTAATATAAATATATTATATATTTACCTGTGAATCATGGCTGTTGCATCCACGATAAAAACTGCGTGCAGTCTGTGTATATGACGTATTGGTTTAGATCGCAGCTGTTGTCCTCTCCTTTCAGAGCACTGGAGACTATCCCTCTGATTACCCATTTGCCTCTCTGTTTCATATACATTCCTCCTCCGGAATCACCCGTGCAGGGTCCTGCTCCTTCTTTGCTACCGGCGCATAAAGTTTTTTCCGAAGTTAGATAAAACAACTTCGGGTTTGAAGCTCTGCAAGTGGTCGTAGAAACAATCGGCACTTTAATCATCTTCGGCTCAGAAGTAGTCCTTGATCCTTCCTCGTCCTTTCCCCAACCGACCACAAAGCCATCTTTGCCATGAATTTGATTCTGATTAGTTTCACCATCCCATAAGCACACTGGCCTGATTAAATCGCTATACACAACTTCTTCAGACATTATCAAAATGGCAATGTCATTGCTGAATTTAAAATCTTTAAAAAAGTCTTTCAGTCTGATTTCCACTACACTTTTATAAACTGCGTTTCCATCGCTCCAATCATCTATATTGTGAACGCCTAATCTTAACATAATGTTGTGGGTTCCGATTGCTTGTCTTTGACTATCTGTGACACAATGAGCTGCTGTTAACACTCTTTTTTTTGAAATCAACGTAGCGCCGCACGTGAATTCTAAACTTCCGGTCGTCTTTCTGTAGATGGCGACTAACCATGGCCATTCTCCTCTATCTACCGTTTGTCCTTTTACTATCAGAGGAATTTGATCTACGCTCGTGGTTCCGCAAATTGAATTGTCATCCATAGTTTGAGGTTGAGGTTGTTTATTTTGGTATTGCGGCTCTTGATATATTTCAGGTTGTTGATAAGCACTTGTTGATTGATAAGTAATAGGCGCTTGAGTGGTATGCGTTGATTGATTTGGCTGATTGTCCAGATGTAGTATGTGTTGAAGATCTATCGAAGTCACCGTGTTCCCGGAAGCTGGCGGTCCAGAACAGAGCAATCGGTTGTTAAACACCAAGCTGACCAACGTAGGCAGAGGAGCTGATAGTGGAAAATTAACCTTGTATTTTGCCGAATGTCCTTTCATGATCTTTCGCATCGTGACCGCCTTATCTCCGTACAGTTCTAACTTCCCCACGTACTTAGTGGGTAAGTTAGCGGCTAACGATAGTTTCACTTTAATAGTCAAACTTCCATGATTGGGCGGATTGGGCACTAAGATCACTCCGTACCAACTGTAACCGTCATTTTCGTATCCGAACATGTTCGGACATGGCGAACCGGGAAGAAGCTGCGAAAACACATAATCGAATATTAAAAGCGTGCAAAATATTTTTATATGCATCTTAAACTATGCTTTCGACGAGCGAGTCGTTGAGCCACTGAAGTCAAACACGACATTATTGACTAATGACCGGTCATTAATGTGAAACAAAGACGTTTTTGATAATTACCTGCAGATTGTCAAACCAGCTCATCCACTCGGACAATCAGCGATCGAGTAGTCGTCACTCCGTGTCTTTTATCCAAGACACGTATTTGGAAGAGTCAGTGTATATCACATATTCGTATAGATCGCAGCTCTTATTTTGGTCTCTAAGTGCGTGAGAAACGATCCCTCGGATGGTCCATCTTAATCTTCTGAACATGTATAATCCACTGCCTGAATCTCCAGTGCAAGGACCAGCCCCTTCTCTATTTCCAGCACACAACGTAGTATTTGACGTTAATCGAAAGAACTTCTGATTCGATCCTCTACATACAGTAATCGGAACAATAGGCACTGATACTTTTTTGGGTCGTAAAGATATTTTAACGCCACTCTCGTCCTTCCCCCATCCGACGACAATCCCTTCTTTTCCGGACAGTTGATTCTGATCGTTATCTCCCTCCCACAAGCAAACCGGCCGTATATAATCCGTAAACGTCACACTCCTAGCCATCACTAAAACGGCGATGTCATTATGAAACACAAAATCTTTGAAATAATCCCTGATTTTTATTTTCGTGACGGTCATCGTCACAGTCGAAGTATCAGCCCAATCGCCAATATTATGCACCCCTAATCGTATAACGACATCTTCTGCTTCCACTGGTAAATGTTCAGTATTTGTCACACAATGAGCAGCTGTGATAACTAATCGATCTGATATTAAGCTTCCGCCGCAGATGAATTCTAATCCGCCGAATTTCTCTCTGAATACCGCTACTAACCACGGCCAATCTCCTCTTTCAACCGCCTCTCCCCCAACAACCAAAGGTATTGTCGTTGAAGTCGTTCCGCATATATCATTGTTTTGATATGTGTGCTTATCTGGTTCTCGAGTAGTACTATATATGTATTCCGCGATTGGTGTTGTGGTTCTGATGTAGGTCGGTTGATTGTTTAAAACGGCTTGTCCTGAGCGCAGCGTGTGCTCCAAATCTATAGTGGTGACTATCCTGCCTGTCGCTGGAGTCCCGGAGCATATGATCCGATCGTCAAAAATAACGGAGACGACATTCGGCAGCGGAGATATGATTGGAAAGTCGATCTTGTACTTAATCGGCGCTCCTTCGTTGATGAGTCTCAGCACGGTCATCCTGTCTTCGTATAATTCAACCTTGCCGACGTAATCAGACGGTAGCTCAGCTCTGACGGTTAATTTGATCTTGAAAACCATCTGAGAACCATAAGGCGGTGGATCTGATGCTTCTGCCACACCGTATATCTGATATCCGTCCGTTTCGTAATAATATACTTCAGGACAAGGGGAAGGCGGCGGCCTTTGGCATATCACGAAAGTAAAGTGCACCAAAATGAGTAAAAACAGAACATAAGCCATCTTATATATCTGTATTTATGTAATTAGTCCACTTTTACACTTCACTGGAATAAACACCACCGAACGAACGTCCCACTCTAACGACAAAACTCGTTGTACTGGTAGTTCACCTGTGCGTTGCAATTATGTATCTTCAGATATTCCCTACCTTTTTGTGGGTGCACAGATATAGCGATATGACAGGTATTCCGTTCGGTAACTAACTGTAAAGTTCAGGCAGTTGCGCTCAAGGGTTTTAATTTTAAATACAAAAGTTAAATGAAATATTTATCATCTTAATATAATTATCGTTAATAATATTAATTCACAAAAAATTATATTATTGGTACATTTAATAATGTTAAAACATATGCATGGAAAAAAATCACTACAAAAAAATGCCAGCCCTGACTCATCCTTATCTTTCATTGCAACATTGATTGCTTATCTGTTTTTTTTTTTTTATAAAATAAATATGCACTTAAACCATTACCTGTGCGTACCTTTAGGCTGCGGCTCGCAGTGATAAAAAATAGAAAGTATTATACTTTCGTACTTTTTATAAAGATTTCGATTTTCAATACAAGCAAATTCAAGGACTGTTAACTCATAAATACATTGTAGAAATTATATTTTTGCCCTTATACTCGATTTATACGCCTTTTTTAAACCAAATAATTTTAAATAAAGTTGAATTTAAAAAAAAAAAATTTTTATTTTTATTTATTTTTAAATACATATTGAATTATTATGAAGTTCCGTTTTTTGTAAATCTATTGTATATTTATTTTCAAGAGCCAATGCGTGATAACTCTGCAATAACAGGGCAGAAATTTAAGAGAATATTATTATTACGCGTTAAACGACGTTGATGCGCACTGACTTTTGAAAATAAATAGACTATAATTATACACTTAAAAAAATATATCCGGCCTAAAAATATATGATATATGCTTACTTTAAATGTTTTATTAGTATTTTTTTATTAATTTTATGGCTGTCTTTTTTGTAGTAAAAGTTGTTAAATAATAATATGTAGTGAAAAACATAATTTTAAATATAAATTGAGTTGCAAAAAATGTTACAAAATAAAAAGCATCAAAAACTATATGTATATATAATATACAACAACAAAAACGTATTTAATATTGTACAAAAAATTTAACCCTTTTAAGAAATACTGCTCATGTTTTTTTGCACAGTAAAAAATATATATTTTTTACTGTGCAAAAAAACTTTTTTTTTTTTTTTATAAAACTATTTATTTAAAAAAAAAATTTTTTTTTAAATAATATTTATATGACTTAAATATTTATTTGTATTAAATGTCATTATCAGTCATATAAATACAAAAAATCAGGGAGTTTTGTTATTAGTTTTGATTCTAAATTTTTTTTTAACATTTACATGTTTTTTTAAAACGCTTAGTGTTATGCATCATTTAAAATGATGATGTATTGTACTAAGAAAATAAAAAATATTTAAATCATATAAGGAAAAATATTATTAAAAAATTTAAATCAGTGCATAATTTTAGACAAAAATTTTGTCGAAAAAAAATTAAGTCAAATGTTATAAATTAAAATATATTATATAAAGATAAATACGTGCCACAAAAAAACTATTCATGCTCGCAAAAAATATAAAAATAGTCGTAAATAAAATTAAATATATACAATAAAATCAAAAAAATACTTAACATAGATTTTTTTATACACAAACCTCTAATTAAAAAAATATTTTATGTTGAAAATCTATTTATGTTATTATCAATTTTAGTAATTTAAAAGTATTTTAGAGACTTCTGTTGATAGTTTTGATTATAAAATATATTATTGTTTTTTTTATGGCATGTACATATAGTATTTTGTATCATTCATACGGCGACTGTTTGAATAAATAATTAAATCGTTGATAGAAATAGGAATAATAAAAAAAAACATAATTTTAAATTTCAATTTAAAAAAGGTCAAATTTTAAAATGAATAATATATGAAGAAAGTTTCGCACTATAAAAACTATACATGATACAAATATATTTACAATAATACACAAAAAATATTGTATATAGATTTTTTATATGTCTTAAAATGTTAATGGTTTAGAAATCCATGATAACTTAAAACAAGACCTTATTGATAAAATTGAATTTGAAATCTTAAATTACCTTTCATATGTGGAAAAAATATTTGAATACCTACTTTTTATGATATGTTTTATACAGAAAAAAATATATGTAAACTATGTGACATATAATATATTTCAATTATTAATAAATTGTGCTTCTTTCTATTTACTTATTGAAATTAATTCCCTTGATATATTACTTTAATAACATATTAAAAAACCAGATAAGAGAGCAATGTCTAGTAACTACGATACATATATTAGATTCTTTCATTTATTATAAACACTTTATTATGCAAAGTAATCACTTATGTTATCACAAGAACCTTAAGTATATCCCGTGAACTGTTTATTTACGATTTAGAAAAATATAAATCGATGATATCTAAAATTTAAAACCTTTTTAAAAATTCGAAAATTTTAAATCTACATGTAGTTTTAGATATAAAGCAATTTATTTTCTATAAAATAATCAAGAGCAAGTTGTGACAAAATTCGTATTAAATCTTATTTATAATAAATATAACTTCAATACAGCATGTTACCATAATAACCTTATAGATATATATTAAAATATAAATATACATCAATATGTTTTTATATGTGTGTAGGTACATATTAATCTGACCATCTGTATACTTAAAACATACATCTTGACATTAAATATCAAAGTCAATATTTTAAACCTTTCCCAGCAATTTGAAATAATTTGAACTTATTGCCAATATCAAATCCAGAAACTTCAACTTGCATTCCGATAGCAAATCAAACGATTGAAAGTTCTATCGTTCGCTCTCCGAGTTGAACTCAAACTTAGCTCAAGATTGCTTATACTGAAACATTATATTATATTTACTTTATCGAGTGTCGTTTTACGACATCGACCGATTAAAGGACCAGTTATTGTGTTTGGTCGAGTTTTCGACCGACCCTTATTTCACGCGAAATTTGGCAAACATAAAATCTGGACCCGGTCGTTTACGATTAAACCCTAGCGCGGTTATGATTGAACCTTAACGGGAAGTACTATAATAAATTTTAACTTTAGAATATGGGTGGGGGTGGGGTGTATGCGGTTACAATCTCGTTACAACGTTCGATAAATTAATTTTAATCTTATGTATGTCACTATGACGGCCGTTGTGCGCGTCATAAATTTGCTATGTTGAATGTGCATCGTCGCCGAAGTGACGTAACAATTTTTTATTATTTTAATTTCGGAAAACAGATATGGAACTAGTGACATAAAATGGTATTAATACATAATATAAAAAAAAATCATTAAATAATAATATTAAATGATACGAGTAGTACATTATTCAGATCAATGTGTAATATATTATTATTATCTCGCAACAATATATTTGATTTTTGTAGATGAAAATACGATTTTCATATTTTCACGAACGCACTTTGACGATCATCTTCAGGTGCTGAATCATATAAAATGTTTCTTATTTTCATCTCAACAATCCTAGTTCATTATTGTAAAAATCGATTGGCCCACCATGTTGCAGACACGTAATATATCTTTAAGAAACTTGTATCAATGATCGGTAGTTTTGTTCGTTTTTAATCAATTTAACATGTATTATTATTGATATAGAAATAATTTTAATTAGCAGATAATTAATATCGTTCGTGTCGCAGCTATATTGCGCATCCGCCGTCTTCAAATTATTGTTGCACTTGCAAATTTGATTCTCACGACGATCGTTATAGTCCGAGCAGCGTTTCTCATAACTTCCTATTTTTTATCTGTAAACAAACTGGGCTAAAACCCATAGTTTGCCAAACTGGCAGATATTTTTCAGTCGAAGGTATAAAACACGCCTCGAAGAACTGAAAACGCGTTTATCACGTCGAAAACTTTCGCCAACTTTCCGACCTCTCCGAGTTGCGAAAATCGCACCCCTATTTACCATTCGGGGTGGCGAAACTATACACAGTGCCAAAAGCTAGAAACGTAAACAGTTTTCGAACAGCATATATTATTGGCTTGATTAACATTATGTACTATGTAGTATCGTACGAGTTGAAAAATAAATAGTAACTTCCTATTTGTAAGTCTACCTAAACTGACAAATTCTTTAGTATATACTGTTTGCATTTTTATTATTAAAAAATCTTAAATTACTAAATATTTAGCATACGGATTTTAGCTCCTCCAAAAAAGTGAAAAGAAAAAAATATGATTGAAAATAAATTTTAAAGATTATCAAATATCTTACTGATTTTTTTAATGAGCTTTTCTTTTTATTTAAATTGCTTTACATTTATTTTTCAAAACAATATATTATTTTTAGATACGGTAAAATGAGTTGAAGCGTTTTTTATTATTATCATTATTTCCTTTAAGGGTTTCTCGAGGGTCCAACCTGTTCCTTCTGCTCTTCGCGTTATTTAATAATGGCATAAATACAGCAGTAATAATTGTAATTATATACAGATGATTTTAAATTGTTTTAACTCATTCAATATGTTCCGAACTCTATTTTTTTACAGAATGATTTAGATTATACATAGAGCTTTCGTCAACCGTCTGTCCTTTAGTTTTTGAAAGTGTATCATTTTTTCGATCGTCTTTGCCATCAGTTTATTTTTACTAATGTCTGTATTTATATTAATTTAATTTAATGTTTTTTCTGATTTAATTTTGTATTTTTACGAAAACTAAGATATTTTTTTTATTTTTTTGCATTAAACTTCCTAGTATTTATTTTTTATATATATTTAAAAATATGTGAATATTTTTTACGGTTTTTTTAATATGTGACAACCTTACAATTTGTATACTTCTTTATTATATTAACTCATTTTTTTTTATATATATATATATATATATATATATATATATATATATATATATATATATATATATATATATATATATATATATATATATATATATATATATATATATATATATATATATATATATATATATATATATATATATATATATATATATATATATATATATATATATATATATATATATATATATATATATATATATATATATATATATATATATATATATATATATATATATATATATATATATATATATATATATATATATATATATATATATATATATATATATATATATATATATATATATATATATATATATATATATATATATATATATATATATATATATTTCTCAATATTTTTATATTTTGTAATGTGACAACCCTGTCTTGGAAGGGAAAAACTATTGTTTTTTTTATTTTAAATGGCCGTAAAAATCATTATCGTTACATTTGCAAAAAAAAATTAATAGATTTTATTTGTACTACAAATTTTCCGGCCTGGAGTGTACGACCGTGCGAATAGTTTGCGGCGTTTAAAATGTTAATATTAGCTATGAGGAACTGGTTCGGATTGTACCATATAATTTAACTATTTTAATATTTCTTTTTCTTTCTTACTATACAGAATTTTATTGTGTATTATTTTATTTGGGTATATTGCAATAATACACTGTTATTATTATTATTTTTTAATATCGTGTCGCATTGGAGTAATCTTTCAAGTCACGATGGCTGTAATTTATTCATTTTTTAATTTCACTTTAATTTTTGAGGTGTTTTGTTAGTCATGATGTTTTTTTTTGTGTATCCTAATAATACTGTGTATTATTTTCTGACCATCGTGACGCATTGAAGTAACCTGTTAGGTCACGATAGTCCTAATTCAATTTAATGTAAATTAATAACAGTTTTTATTGTATTTTTATGATGCAAATATTTTTTTTATTTGATTTTTTTAATGATTCTTTTAAACATATTACAAGCACCTGGTTAAAAACTTTCGATTTATAGATCTTTTATTGGCTAACCAGGTAGTTTTATAAATTATTGTTCGGAAATTTCAGTCATTGTGATCACGTTGAAATTACTGGTTACTGGTAATGGTTTTAATGTACGCCTGAGCTCACTACCAATGACCGGTTTTAGTGTTAATGTATATTTTGTAATGTAATTTATTTATTTTTATGTGTCATTTTAAAAACATTTTAAAAATTATTTTAACACAAATATTTTTGGATTCTGTGAGTTTTTAAAACTTTTTACAAAATATAATCGAGCAATGTAACAATAATAAAAAATCTTTTCGGCATTTTTTACATGTCATCTTACGATAAATTTGGGCAAAAGTTATTATATTAAAAAGGCGCGAATCCATACTAGCTTAACTACGTTTTAGCCTTGCGTAACAAAAATAATTTTAGTCAAGTTATGTATGTACTAATTATCAATTGTTATTAAAAATTACAAAGGCGCAAGTTATTTATGACAGCCCAGTGACGTTGAAAAGTTAAACATTTAGTTTTACCCATTTGCTGAACGTTGTTTAAGTGGTAATAATTTTAAACGTTTCTATATAGATGGCTTTATATATCTAAATGGTGTTGAAATATCACTTCGTAGGAAGGCCGTGGAAATACGGTCGTAACTCGACAGAGCTTCATATGGCGTCCGTGGCACATAAAGAGTTAAACAAATTCTCGAGCCACCAGTAAATTCCGTTAAAAAATCACCTTTTGATGCCAAAATGTTCCGGACTATCCGCGCAGTGGATAAATAAAGTTTCTCATTAACCAGTGAACTTATAAATAAAATGTTTGACACATAGTAATACAGTGAAAGTATTTTTGTGCTAGTGAAAATTTACCTTCACTGAAAAATAATTATTTATGGTAGGTTAGTTTGTTTCAGTTAGGTTTAGATTTAACCGAGTTGCCGTTTCGATACTGTCAAATTAAATTTTATGGACATTTGAGAGTAGCATATAATTTTACTAGAGTCTATCAGTTTAATTATATTTTTGGTGCTGAAAATGTATTCGAATATGATGTCATTAAAACAGTTACTATAATTATATTTTTATCAATAAAAATATAATTTTACTTAAAAATACACAATCACTGTAACTGTGTTTGTTAGGAGCGTTTGGCGGTGTCGACAACCTGTCAATGCGTTTGCAAAAACTTATGTTTGGAACATTTTTTCCTCCCTACACTTCAAGTAGCTTTGTATCTTATTTTGAAACGATACTTGCTTACTCACTATCTTCTAATTTCATCGCCTGAGCGATGTTTACGCACATTTGTTTTATTACACTGTGTCCTGTTGCTGCTCCACTGGTAAGAGTGCTAGCCTGCTGACTGCACGTTTGGTGATGCCGCTAGGCGTTTTTACCGAGACAACGCGTACAACTCCATCTTCTCCTGGCTGCAACCCGATCGCTCGTCCAAGTTGCCATTGAAGAGGAGACAGATTGTCCTCCCTCAACAACACCATGTCGCCAATGTCAGGATTGGAGGAACCCGATCTGAAGCTGCGCTGCTGCATCAATGTCACATACTCCTTGGACCACCTGGCCCAGAAGTGCTGCACCAGCTGCTGCAAACGTCTGTACTGAGACAGCCGTGACTCCGGCACGTCGTGCACGTTTTCCTGGGGACAAGCAGTTAGTGGCTCGCCGATAAGGAAATGACCAGGAGTCAATGGAATGAGGTCATTTGGATCATTGGAACTTGGAGTGAGCGGACGCGAATTTAATACTGACTCGATCTGCGCAACGACGGTACTGAAGGCCTCATATGTTAAGGACGCGTTTCCCACTACCCTTACCAGATGTCGCTTGGCTGATTTGACAGCCGCTTCCCACAGACCGCCAAAATGCGGTGACCGTGGTGGTATGAATCTCCATTTAATCCCTTGTTCAGCTAACGAAGCCGGAACTTCCTTGAAGTCGGCAGATCTCATAAGCCTTCCTAGCTGACGAGAGGCTCTTACAAAGTTCGTGGCATTATCGGAGTGCAACTCGGCAGGTTTGCCCCTCCTCGCGATAAATCGTCTCAAGGTGTTCATGAACTCATTTGTAGTGAGTCCCGTGATAACCTCCAGGTGCACTGCCTTTGTCGCAAAACACACAAAGACACACACATAGCCCTTCACCATTGATCGGTTCCAATATGCCTTGATGGACGCATCGCAGAATCCGACCAATTTGATCTTAGACAGACACTGCGCAAACCCATGGCGTGGGACAACTATTGCCTTTAGGCCATTTAAACCCCCATACAACAATTGCCAGGAGCTGACTAAAGAGCTGGGAATTTTATAATCCCAGCCAAGCTTCTCCTTCCACAACTGCTGCATGTATATTTTTAATATTACAACAACGAGACCGACGAGACCCAGTGGATCAAAAATTTGTGCGATCGACTTGAGGATCTCCCTTTTGGTCACTGGGAGTGTCTCCGGGAACGCTGCCATAGAAAATAACCTATCTGTTCTCGTTTCCCAGCCCATTCCCAGTGTCGTTGACTCATTCGTCTCAATGATATGGTGAGAGATCTGCCCCTTTGCGTCCTCCTTGAGATCGCTTATCACCCTTGGCTCGTTTGACAGCCATTTTCTCAGGGTGAAACAGCCCTTTCTCAATATGACGTCAATTTGAGACCGTAATGCCTTAAGGGCCACAATGGATTCTGCTCCGGTGAGCAGGTCATCAACATAGAAATCATTTTTTATGACTGCAGAGGCTGCAGGAAAATCAACCTCTGCCTCGGCTGCAAGTTGATGCAGGCAACGCACCGACAAAAATGAAGCTGGAGCTGTCCCGTACGTTACTGTGTTCAGCTGGAACGATTTCACGTCGTCCCGCGGGTCAGATCGCCACAAGATTTTTTGAAATCTCCTATGGGAGGCGTGAACCTGAACCTGCCGGTACATTTTCTCTATGTCAGCCGTAATGACATACGTGAACCGACGAAAACGAATCAACACGACAAAAATATTCTGCTGTAGTTTTGGACCAACCATCAGTAGATCATTGAGCGAGGCACCGTTGCTGGACTTGAACGATGCATCGAAAACCACTCGGAGCTTGGTTGTGAGGCTACTTTCCTTTATCACAGCATGGTGTGGAATGTAGTAACCCTCGTCCCTTATGGACGGATCGGTGGGAAGCTCAGACATGTGACCAAGAGAGATATACTCTTTAAGAAAGTCAGTATACTCATTCCGAATCTTTATAGACTTCGCCAGCTTTCTCTCTAAAGCAAAGAACCGCTTAAGCGCTGGCTCGTATGATACACCCAAAGTGCGGTCATCAGTTTTGAATGGAAGGCGTACAACAAATCTACCTTCCGTTGTACGACTTGTTGAACCCTTGAATTCTTCCTCGCACTTGTCGCTGTGACTAGCTCTTAGGTCATTACTGACCTCTTCGAGCTCCCAGAACTTCTTTAACTGCCTGTCCATCTGCACCAAGCTAAGATTGCAGGCAGGATCTTTAGCGGCCGGTGCTAAGATGCTACCCGACACTATCCACCCAAATGTGGAATTTGCCAGAATTACAACTGACCCATCCTCAAGTTTGATTCTTTTGCGCCCATTGCGCATTGATTCAAAGAACCAACTTGCGTTAAGGATGACATCCACCTCTCCCGGCAAGTCAAATTCATTGTCTGCCAGTTGGATATATCTAGGGATGGCCCTACGTACATTGCTGATGGCCATGCTTGGAATTTTTGCAGTCAATTTCGGCATGACTATAGCGTCAATTACCGACCACTGCTTTTTCTTCCTCGGCGCTATTTTTAGCTTTACAGAGCCTTGACTAGCGGCCACAGACTCCGCTACACCCACTATGTTGGCGCTGGATTTGCGGATGTTCAAACCCAGCCTGTCAACCAGTGCACATGATACAAGGTTCGTCTCAGCGCCAGTGTCAAGAAGGGCACGGCAGACTTGCGTGGAATCATTTCGACCCCGGATGGATAATTTTACCGTCGAAAGTAAAGCTATTTGCGATACTACCTTACCGGTTTGACCTGGCTGGCAGGCCATTACAGCGGATATTGTCGCTTTTGGAGCTTCTGCTCGATCCCTATCTTCATGGAGCAAAAAGTGATGCCTTTTTGCACACACTGAGCAGCAACTGCCCCTGCAATTACCAGCACTATGACCTTTCCGCAGGCAATTAAAACATAGTGCGTTTCGTTTCACGATGACCCACCTTTTATGGACATGCAATTGTTTGAAACTGGGGCACTCACCCAACTTGTGAGTCCCCTTGCACTGAGGACATACCTCGCGCAACGGCTGATGGCTCACTTGGTGAACAACTTTAGGCTCCTTAATGGGGACCTGAGTCGGGATAATTGTGTTTTCCAACACTTGATGTTTCGTTTTTAGGAATGTTAACAACGCCTCGAACGTTGTCAATTTGATTGTTAGTGCTGTCGCTTCCCATTCGCGGGCCAGCACCACTGCCAATTTTGACACGATGATCTGCACTAGGACAAAATCCCAATGCTGCACTGGCAGCCCAAGACCTTCCAGTGCTCTTACGTGCAACGTAGCCGCATCGATCAGCTTCCTTAACCCCACATGGGAGCTGGCGCTAACCGTCGAAATACTGAGCAGTGCTCTCCAGTGCTCAGTGGCTAAAATTTTCGGGTTGTCGAACCGTGATCGCAACAACTCCCATGCGAGGTCAAATGACTGACCTGCGGACTCTATACCGCGAAGGACCTCAGCGGCTTCTCCCTTGACCGAAGTCAACAAATAATGGACTTTCTCTTGATCTGATATGTTTGCCTTTCGGCAAACAATATTTAGAAAAAGGCTAGAGAAATGCGGCCAATCTTTGTAGTTACCTTCAAATGAAGGCAACCGAAGGGCAGGTAATGAGACATTAGTAGGCGGCGCGACTGTTAGGAGGGGGGGTTGCCCCCGTGCATATCGCACTATTAACTCTTTCGCGGCGTAAATGGTTTTGTAATAATCCTTTTCGAACGCCGAGGTAGCTTCATCGTCCACCTCACCTATGGTGCATTCGATGTCCTCCTGGACCTGCCTGAAGGTCCTTAAGACATCCACAACGTCATCAAGATGTACTTGAAGACCCGACGCGTCTCCTTTAGACACCCAGCCTTCAACAGCGTCGGCAAATCGCTTAAGCTGCGACTGCAGCCTAGAACGCTTCAGTATGTCGCGTTTCGACATATTGATTCAAGGGAAAAGTTTGAGGTTAGGAAATAACAAGTGGGGAACGGCTAACCACTAACCTAAATGTCCTCTCGTCCGTCTGCGCAGCTTCTCGACCCGGCGGCTTCCCTATGATGCCCCGCAGTTGTTCAGCTGCTGCTGCCCCGAATGCTTCCTCAGCGAAGCGCTGGTGGTCCATCCGGCTCGTAGGACCAAATGTTGCGACCTCTCCCCTTTGGAGATGGCCGTCTTTTCTTTTAGCAAGAATGGCCCAGCATAGTCCATTCCGGTGATCGTGAACGGCCGATTTGGTTGAATTCTGGTGGCCGGTAAGCTACCTGTCGTTGGGTCTAGCATCTTTGGCTTGACCCTTGTGCACCGAACACATTGTCTAATTACCTGGTTCACTAATGATCTGCCTGACGGGAACCAGTATTTTGTGCGCAGGGATGCCAAAACGGCTTGAGGACCCCCGTGTAGCAAGTTTGCATGTTCACGCTGGACTATCAGCCGAGTGAAATGCGTCTTGGTCGGCAACAGCACCGGATATTTGGCATCATAGCCCCAATCGCTGTTCATCAAACGACCACCCACTCGTAACAGACCTTCTGGGTCAACAAAAGGAGCAAGCTTGACCAGCTTGCTTTGTTTGGCTAAGGGAAGGTGCTTCTTCAATATTTTTATCTCATTGGGAAAATGAGCTTGTTGCAGCTGCTTAATAAGCACATGCTCAGCGTTTTTGAGCTCATCAGCCGATAGAAGGCCAACATGCTTCCTGGCAAAACGAAGGCAATAGGCGACTGAACGAATCAGTCGCTCCACCTTGGAAAAACGCTGACTGAGCTCGTCAACAAACGATCGTTCCATAACATTTATTTGGATGATATTCCTCCTCTCAGGAAGTTCACACTCGTCCTGTCTGAAATTGGATGGCTCATTTGGCCAGCCATCTTCATCTTTTAACAGCCAAGGCGGACCATTCCACCACAGCTTGCACTTTGATAACGCTTGGGGTGACATGCCCCTTGAAATCACGTCAGCGGGATTGTCTGAGCTCCTAACATGGCGCCACAACCCTGGCCCAGCCTGAATTTGGGTGACTCGATGAGCCACAAACGTCTCCCACTGAGACGGACAACCTTTAATCCAAGCCAGCGCCACAGTGGAGTCTGAAAACATGGCGACACTTTCAATTTTTAGCTCCAGACATTTCATCGTTTCTGTCATCAGTTTCGACAACAACACTGCTCCGCACAATTCTAGACGCGGCAACGATACTGTCTTGACCGGCGCTACCGGTCTTTATTTTTGTCAGTTGCTGCCAGACGTCAGCGCTTGAGAACGCTCCTCTTGCTCGAACCATCTAGCTTGTCAAGTATAATAATAATTCGTCATAGCTAGTGTTTAATATTGTTTGTATAACGACCTGTCAATTATTGAAGGTCAGATTCGCAATAAAAAAATAAAAATAAATATCTACCAGTGAATATGTATTCCGATATGATTTCACTAAATTGTCAGTAAAAATATATTTCAACTTAATTTAAAGTTATTTCCCTATATGTAGTTAAAAAAAAATTTTTGTATAAAAATACATATTTTTTTATTTGTTTTTCACGTTTGTGATATGGGTTACTTTTACTTATGATTTATGAATATTTTAAAGATATTTTAAAAAAATATTAAAAAAAAATTTAATTATTAAAATAATATTTAAAAAAAAACCTTCTGGGACACTATTCGGGTTTTTATGAAAAGTCTATATTAAATAATAACTTTAAAAAATTGCTTTATATTACGGTACCTTTGTTTTAAAATAATATTTTGATTGAATATTCATGCTTTTTATTGTAAAGATAATTTAAAGTTACAGCTGCTTTAATGTTTTACTTTCTTATAACTCAAAGTTGTAATGAAAATAATTTTACACACAAACAAGCTTGGCATCTTCTTTGTAACTCTTGATCAGTGCTATTAATTATGTTCTCAAAATAAAACGTGTCATACCTTACATGATAATTAAGCTAACGATCAACTAATAATTGAAAGCTTATACATATTATCTGATGTAATTTAAATATTAATTAAACTAAAAAACATCACTCAGGTCACATGAGACGCACTTTCACTGCTCTATAAATTATTAACCAAAATCCACAAAGGTCCTAAGTGCACTTTTTTCCTCATCGTCCTTGCAAAGTTTTCACCACTTTGACTTTCACGAAGACCGAAAAGCGTCTTTGGTTTCGTTTTGCGCCACTTTGCGGTTTATCGTGATCCCGTTATGGTCTTTAGTCAAAGACTCTTCGGCGGTCGCCCTTGCTAAGGGATTAACTTTGAAACCAGCTCGGCGGAAAACACTGCTCGTTCCTCGGAATCTTGTCTAGTTGACCGCTTAAATATGTATATTTAATGCCCATTCAGCCGCCGGATTACGGGGTTGTAAAAATGAGAGACGACTGGGGGTGCGCGTGGTGTGGCTAAACGTCAGATTTTATGGCATAATTAACATTAATAATACTCAATAGTATCAATGATTAATTAACAACAATGGTATACCTCAAAAGCCATCAATTACTACAAAAAACTCCCAAATCTCTAGCTTTTTAAGCTGAAAATCTTATATATTAAAAACATTCAATTATCTTTTGTAATTATCGGACGGATTTTAAGGTATAGTTAGACCCTGATACGATTGGCTCTCTATTGTCCTCTTCTCTTATTCTTCTAAGCTATAGCTTAACCATTTTAAAGTTATAATTCAACTCAGCAAACCGATTTTTTTGTACATACACATTATTGTAGTTTATTTACTTTCTACAAAAAACCGTTCGCATCCTCTTTAAAGTGTTACTGACTGCAAAAGTTATAGTAAAAAAATTAAGGTTAATAAACTAATTTGCAAGTTAGAGTAAAATGATAATAACAGCGATAGTAAAACTTATCCCATAACAAGACTACTAATAATGATAAATCCCAAAGTTTAATTATAATCAATAAAAAATATATTATTATTTATATGACAAATTGAAAATGATACTCAGGAGCTCATGACTAAGCAATTGTGTTAATAAATATTTCAACTTAATCACCTGATAATAACAGGTACAATTTTATTTATAATATATGTAGATTTTTATACATGTTTAATTAAATTAACTTAGCTTTTCTGACGTTTATTTTACTATAATGAATTTAAGGCGATTGTATGATTATATATTATCTACTATTTTTTTAACGTATATGTTACTAGTATAATACATGTATTACAAGTAAAACACAAACATAAGCCTCTATTATGGGTTCATGGCCACAAGTATAAGATTCTGCCATCTCTTTCAACTCTCAAAGCGATCTGCGAAAACCAGATCTTTAGGATTATTATTTTCAAGACTTACGTGTACTTAAACGCATTTTTTTAATAGTAATGTATCGTAGCTATAGTAATATTTTATATTAAAATTCTCGGCATTATGTTTGTTTTGCCACAGTGTGCGTCCATCCAAGGATTACATGCGTCGAGTCCCCGGAGCGTTTTTTTTTCTTCGGCGCTTAAATATGAATGGCAAAATAAGTGTATTATATTGCATTTTTGGCGCATGGATTTGTTGAAAAATTATTTTTTCATGCCTCTCTCTGTGTAAACAAATACATTGTTAATGATGATGTATTTCATTACACGGCCTGGCTATTTATATGAAATCTGAAACGCTTTTTAATGGAGTTGGATCATAAAAATACATTTTTTATGGTCACCCTCAGACCATTAAATTTTTAATTTATTGCCTGACCGTATTATATAGTACAATTAATGAAAAAACGATTATATATAAAATTCAGATTATTAAAATCTATGGTCATGTAGAAATATAACAATATATCTGAAATAATATTATACATTAAGACATATAAGGATACCTACCTACGCATAGCCTCTTGTATTTCATCTCATTTATAGAAAAACGTGTTTTATTGCGATTTTCTCATACATAATTTACGCATAACCGAATAGAAACCCAAAACTGGTTTTTATATTTATAGAATTTGGTTACAATCAAATTAGTGAACATTCAATAGGTATTTACGTCATTTGCTATACAAAAGACATTTTTATTTGGAAATTTTAACAGCGACATTCTTCACGCATTATTTATAATCTATGATTTATTATACAACTCTAAGATGTTCCAAGTATAAAAAAAATAAATAAGTAGTGATAATTAAAGACAGCCTATTTCTTTCTTTAATTAAAAAAAATTGTTTACAATTGCATTAAAAATATATGTATGTACATACTATGTGGTTTAAGTAAGCATTCTGGTTTTTTGATATTTTTATTTCTCAAAAAATAAAAACGCTTATTTTTGCTGCTCAACATGTTGAGGATACTCGATAAATATAAAAATTGTTTGGGCTTATTTATATATTTATACCTTTTATTTTGGCCGTAATTAAAACCTATGCATATATAAATAGGCCCCCACAGTACTCCCCCCCCTACCAATTTATAATTCAATTAGAAGGAAAGATCTTGCCGTTGCTGCTCTAAACAGAATGAGGTTATATGCCGGTCTTTCTCAGTTTGCCTCGGAAACCGTATCTTAAAACGAGTAAACCTTTTGTCAAAACGAGTTGCTATTTCCTTTTCGTAAAATTTGAAATATTTATTTGAATGAGCACAGCGTTAACGATGCAGCTAGTTATATTCCTCACAATATATTATGATATAAATGGGGTGTTTTTTGGACCTGATTTGATTCTCAATTTTATTTTAAAAAGTTGCGAAATCAGTCTTGCTCCTCCTCCAAAACGTATTTTTGATCTTTGAAAATGTCTTAAACTCACATATATTCAATAAAAGGGCGACAAATTGTGCATAAAAAACTAAAGACCAGTCGCAGTATTATCAGATCATAAAAAAATATAAAAAAAATACGAGTGCAAAGGGTTAATTGTTCGAAATAATCATCCATAGATACATCTTCAATCACTTTCAGTTTTGATCGACCAACAGCATACGGTTTATCACGTCCGATACACTGCTTTTCAACAAAATAGTGAGAATTCAAGTAGACGTTATATATTTATATATATAGATTTTGAGAAAGCCTTCGACAAGGTTTGTTATGGTTGCTCGGATGATTTAATTCAGCTATTATCGCGTTTTCACAGTTTTTTCATCAATGTAATTTTTACCCCTTTGGGGTTCTTTATGGATCCATTCTTAATCTTCTGCTTTTCACTTCATTTAATAATGACATTTCTGTATGCAGATGATTTAAAATTGTTAAAGTGCATTCGATCTGTTACGGACTTCTTGAGTGCGGACGAAGTGATTTAAATTATAAATGAATATGAGCTACCGTCAACCTACTGCACTTTAGTGTCGGCAAGTAGCATACTGTGTCATTTTCTCAATCCCGTTCGCATCATAAGATTCCGTATCGAGCTCGACGGTTTACCGTTACATTCTAATTAGAATCCATTACTATTTGCCTCTCAGCCATACACCGTGGGGGTGTCACCTTGCGCTTCTAAAAAAATATTTACCATTTTATTTTTATTATATAATCATGCTCTTTTCTTATATTAAATATAAATATCTTATTGCTTTTGGAAACAACAATAGTAGGAATACATTTATTAATGACTATAATACTTATATTTATTTAAAAGATCGTTAAAATTCTGCGCAAAATTAAAAAAATCAAATACATAAGTAGCAAAATTATGGAATGAAGTTAGTGGTAATGTAGGTTAATCAAATTTAGTCATTTAACAATCCAGGACTGACGCCGATCCCTTAGAAATAAAAGTGGGAGTGGTGTCGCATGCAACGAAGAAAGAGATAAACCATGCTATTTCGTGTAACGGTACTTCGTCCAGATAACATGGGAATCTTATGAAGCATCCCGTTCCCCATAAGTTTATTTCTACGATCTCAGTGTGAACATTGTGGCTAGAGAAACTTCTATGAAAGATTTCAAAATCACTTTTGAAAGCAAATAGAGATTCTCTCTACCCGTAAGCAAGGTCTGCGATAAACCTTCCCAGCTGTTCCGGTTCGTATCATTTAATTGTATGATTACATGACTTTTCATATGTACTACTTTTTGTGTAATTTAGACTATTATGACACTATTATGGTCTGAATTTAACTTAAATAAATAGATAAAATTCTGAAAGATTCGACCGAAAGTCTCGAAAACTATTTAGTGACATAATTTTGTATTTTTAAAGACGAGTTGTGTTGAAATAGTGCACTGTCGAATGTTTAAATTCTTGTTATTGTAAATAATATCGTATTATGCCAATCACATGTCCTTGTTCGATTATCTATTTAACACTTTTACAATATTACAACTGACTTGTAAATAAATACATATATTTCTCAAATAAATATCAGAACGATTTTTATTACTATTTAACAATTATTTTACAATAACACCATATTTTTTATTCTTAAATATACAAATGGAAATTCTAGTTTGTAAAATCTTATTTCTTCCGCAATATTCGTTATTTTTCTTGTTATGAATTTTCTAATGCAAATATGTATGTAAAGACAAAGTTGTACGAAGCGCCAGGAAACTTTTATACGGTCTCTCAATTATTGCAATATCCTCTTTATCGAACATTCGCCAAAACAAGCGTGTATGCGTCCACTAGAAAACAAGAACGAGACGCTTTTCGTATTTTATGCATTAATTAAACTTTTTGATATTTTCTATACACAGATACATATTATGTTTGGAGTAAAAGTTTTAATTGAGATTTCGTTTCTTCGCTTCATGGGTAAATTAAATCAAATTTATATTAGTAATCAAATAATAATTAATCGACCTACCGTTTTTTAAGTAGCACTATAAAAAGCAGCGGTTAAAAATTTTTTTAAAAAATATAGTTTTCGCACAGATTTTTTATCACAGTTTAAGCACTTTCGCACACAGAACACAGCAAAAAGCATTAACTTTGTTTTGTAACATGTGTATAATAATTATATTAATTGTAGAATGTGAATTTCGGAACCCAAACCGAAGTTCAGGAATTGCTTAGGGGTTTCATAATTTTTAACAGGAGCTTTTCGAATACTTTAGATATTATTGGTAGCAATGATATAAGTTTGTACGAATTTATTTCGTTTAATGGTTTTTCTGGCTTGGGAATCATTATTATTTCTGCAATCTTCCAGGCATTGGGCATATGTTTTAATCTAAACACTGCGTTAGCTGAGTATGCTAGTTATATTAAAATTGTGCTACAAAAAAAATGATAATTTTTTGTCAAAACCCAAACCTATCCATATTTTATAAAATAAGGACCTGACAAAAATTATCAAAAGCTTTTTTAAAAATCAGTACCTGTTTGCCTCTATCAATATTTTTCATTACGTGATTAAAAAAAAAAACAGATTCGTTTCTACTGATTATAAAAATCTTCGGTATTGTTTGAAGCATACTTGAGTTGGTGCTGATAAAATTAACTCTTCATCATGTATTTGTTTATCATTTTATACATCGGTTTGGTAAAATTAGCGATGATGTTCGTATTCTAGTATACTATTTCAAAAGAGCACACCTAAAATAGTATTCAAAATTCTAAAGGCTAATAATGTATGTTAGAGATGTTACGTAAGGTCTATAATTGAATTGTTAAAAATTAATAACAGCAGCTTTCTGAGACATATGGCCCATTTGCATATGTATCTATCCTTCTTCGCAACGTGTTACAAATTGGCCAGAATCATTCAGTGTCCGAGTAAGAAGCAGATATTTATGGTCGCATCATCTTGCGCTTATCCCTTATGACGTACCGATACATGGGCCTCGCATACCACTTTGTCAATATGGCCAGCTCCTTTTCCCAACAAAACACTCGACTGACACACTGAAAGGATGACTAATGTACCGTTGGCCGCAAAATTTATTCAGCTGGCCGCAGGCCAACATTTTCACGAAGCTGAATGCCCACTCTCACCTTCCTTCTCTCACCTCAGTTTTGTGTTTTTTTTTTGTGCAGCATCACCGCCATTACAGAGAAATATACAAGCCTCCATTATATGTAATTAGTGAGTTGAAAAATATATTTTTAAAAAACAAATCTTTGTTTAAATTAAATTATCAAATTTAATCTTAGCGAAAAGTGCTAGAAAAATATTTGAAGTTTTACTTTTATTTTTTTTTATAATATTGGTTTTTAAGTGCATTTATCGATTTATGTTTTAATATCAACTTACTTAGTTATATTTTCAATTTTGCTTATAATTGATATATTTGATAGCCTTGTTAACTAAACAAGGCTCTTGGTGTGAGTACTATTTAATAATTTACAATGTGATTACGGTTTTAATGTGCTTTAAACAAAAGCTTTGAAGACCAATGACCAACTGAAAGCATTAGTTATTAACGTACATGTCGTATGTAATTGCTTTGTTAGTAGATCTTTGGTTGCGTCAGTCGATCCTTGTTGAAATCGTTGGTACTTATTCTCGAATGCATGTGCTTCTGGACTAGTATTAAAAACAATTTGCTAAAATTAAATAAAAACCACAATCTTAGAGTTTATAAATTTAAGGCCCTACGGGGGATGACTTCGTTTTTAATAGTTTATATTAGAGATTTTTTCTTTGAGCGATGGTGGAAAATCTGGCGCAGGGATGATCTCCATGGGAGGTTCTCGAAGGTCTTGTAGGTGTCTGCAGCGAGTGTCTGGAGGCAGTCCCTCTTGCTGCAATTATCGTAACTAGGGCTTATGTGTGTGGTCTATTGTCTTGTTTTCTTGTTGATGGATATTCATTTTAGTCACAGTATAGTAACGCTAGTTATGAGACACATTGTGTGGTCGTCACAGAAACACTTGTGCGTTATTAATTAAATTAAAACAGCAAAAATAGCTTCTGCGCTTCTTTTACTTAATAATTTTCACTTTTGAGTCTTTTTACATACTTTCTTTATATCTAATATTAATATATACAGTTGATGCGATGCACAGAAAATTTTGTACTGCATTAACTTTGAGGTCATTCAAACGACCGTTTCAAATATTATAAAAAAAAAAAAAAAAATTGCCAGACAAAATGCCTAAGAATACATAATAATACTCAATACTACAATTGCGATTTCACAGACAACCTACCTGATAGAACATACAGAAAGCGCATTAACGATCTTCGAAATTTTTATTTCAAGACGTAAATATATTTCGATTGACGAATCATCAAGCGATGCAATTGGTTCACTAACATCCACATCTATGATTTCACAGAGCTGTCTAAAATCAATAGTGAAAATATGTTTCCCATTAGTAAGCAATTCAATGAGTCGAAACAAGACGATTAAAGCATTTAAGACGAAAGGGTTAGAGACGATCAAACGATGAGCAAAGAAAACCCCAACATCTCTACCAGCACCCAGTCAACAAAATACAACTCGAAACTATTTCTATAAGGTAGTTAATTGAAAAAAACACAAAAAAATACATTTTATTGCCTCCATTCGGTTCATCATATTATTTCATATTTTTTTAATATTCACTTTATTTATATTATAAAATTTAATTTGAAGCAAATTATTCTTGCTTCGAAGAAATTGTATGCAGAACCAGTTTCTCGTAGTCCTTGTAAAGTACAAAGTAGTCGACATACTTATATTGTTGCTTGATCTATGGATGCAACCTTTCATTGTTTTTCTTTATCTATTCGTTCTATGCTTTTTATAAAAGTATGCACTACAGAAACAGTACAGATTTAGCCATAATACATTTTTTACTCTATTCTCAGATAATTTTATGTATTGTGTATTACAGTGTTTTTTAATATACTTACATTATTGATTAACTTTTAGAATATGCCTTGTTAATCACATCTCTTTTGTATATTAATTTTTTCTCGTATGAAGCATACGAAAAGTAAAATTAAAACGAAAATTTTAGACGAGTATTTATATTATAAAATGAGATGTTGGTGTATAGATATAAAAAAAATAAACATAGTGCTCACATAAAGAATAATATAATATGATATTATCTTCTGTTTAAAAAGTAAAGTTGTAGTAAAACTATTGGTAATATCACTATAGAAAATCAATAATAAATTCTATATGCAACCCTTGAAATTTTTTAGTCGGGCAATGCGCCCCAGATAATCCAGAAAGTTCAACATCCCTGTTTTAGAACCTAAAACAAATTAAACAATATTTCTTACCATACAAAAAAATCGATCTGTATTATTGTTTTTAATGAACATAAAAACTCAGTAAAAAATCCTTATAATTAAAAAGTAATTAATAAAATAGTTAGTTTTCTAATAATATATGACTAGAAACTTATAAATAAAAGTAATATTTAGATATATAATAATACATTAATATGTTTGAATGCTCTATAAATCTTATTATTGAATCTTTGCGACAATACAAAAATAAATTAATTATATGGTATTGTTTGTGATAATAATACTTTAATTCTTTTTAGTCAAACAACGAATATTATTTGTTAAAAAAGCAACGCTTGGTTAAAATATAACTACTATATAATTTAAAAACATAACATTTGTTATTAAAAAATAAGCTGATAATTAACAGCTAGTTATTAAATACAAAATACTAAACACTTAACAGCTAATTATTTATTAAAACTACTGAGCTTTTAATTTAATCTCTGTCTGAAAATTATTAAATCTAAATTACAAAATACATATTATATAAATCAATTTATTTATGTTGCAAATGTTGTTGTAGTATCATTTAAATTATATTTAGAATAATATCATTATATTAGTAATAAGAGCTGATTATATATTTGTGAGATTGTGTATGTTTTTAGTACATATATATACATAGGTGTTAGTAATGCAGTTTTTTTTTAAAAAAATGGTTTTTAAACAGTGTTTAAAAACAGCAAATTATACTTATATTATAAATCGACTACAGTTTTTATTTTTCAAAATTCACAATTAATATTGCTAACATCTACGAGTTATTATAAATATATTTAAAATCTATGACATTTCCATTAATAATAATATTTACGATCTACCTATATTTCTAGTCTCTAGTTTTAATTTATTAACATAATAATCCCTAAAATATAAATCGTGCCACACAAATCATTCCATCAAATTTGACCTCGCAGGCGACAAAAACGCCGACCGAAAATAAATAAAAATTTGCTAATTTTTCACATTTCAATTTTCTCCACAAACAGAACATCCGTCAGATTTCGTGCAAATAATATTAGCAAGCGATTTTTCACTGAAAATTTCTATTTTCACGTATCTCGAGTATTGGACGCGCTTTTGGAACGCGTCCAGTCTCCATTGAATGTCTTCCAGATGAAAATCTCGCAGTGTCGGTTGCATCTTGGATGCACTTGTGTGTTTTTAAGCTACAGGTCTCCCAAAACATACACGCTTCTCTTCTCGAGATGCTTAAAGACGTTGACTAATATCTATATTTGTACAGGGCCGAATTTATATACCGATTTTATGTTTGCATTTATATACATCGAAGTAAGTAAATTAATACTGCTTCAGTCATCTTTAATTGTATTTTTAAATGAACAATTAGATTTTTTGACCTTATTTTATGTACCTTGTGACTTAAGCTGTCAAATGGTTTCTTACGGTTATGTCGCATCACAAGCTAAACAAATGATATTTGTATGACTTACCCTTAATAATATCTCTAGTTGTACTACAAAAAAATTTAAATCAACCATCTTTGAAACAATTAAATGAAAACCGGGTATAAGAAAAAATGATTGTACTATTAGTGTAGGATTCGTAGCAATAAACATTATAAATTAGCGTTTCATATCTTTACAGGATATTTTAAGCAAAACTTAACACATAACCACTTTCTTCCTAAGGCTTAGGACACGTTTAAAAAATAATAGTCTGCGTTAAATAAGCATTGTTTGAAATATCCTTTGCAATTATCAGAAGGTCACTTTAAAATTTAAATTTTACAGAAACATTTGAAGGTGGAGTTAAAAACTAAATCAATTGGCTCTCATTTGTCCAAATCCTTAAAAAGGTCTCAGAGGAGTTCGCAAACAAAGCTTTTAATGGGAAGAGAATCCGCTTTCTTGTATTTATATTCATGACCATATAAAATCCCTTATTTTATTATATGTATTTTTTTCGATAAAACAAGCAATTACAAAAAAGTAGCGTATTTTTTAAAAATAAAATCCCGATCACCACAGAAATCAAATGGCCAAATAACACGCGTTATCTTTTCCCGATTAAATGAAGATTTTTTTAATATATGGCACGTACTTTCAACTTACGCTGTTAAAAGGCCTCCCACGGTATTGCCCCATCTAACTAGAGAAATCCATCTTTTCTTAAGCGCTCAAAACGCTTTATCGAGTGCTAAATTATCTCTTTTATGGTTACATTGGATAAGTTAATCTCTTAAATTGTAAATAGAATAGAAGTTCATTGTATGAACCTGACAGTATCGATTTTACGGATTTTAAGCAGTTAAAATCTTATTATGTACATATCAAAAATAATAATATGATCAATATTTATATCTAGCTCTATTAATAACATAAAAATACTTTATTTTTACAAAATTGATTTAATTGTACTTTAACGTGCAAAAAATTGTATATATGGTAATAAATATAAACTTTTATGTTTAAGGTTAAACTTTAATTTTAGCAAAATTTTTACAGTATCCAAAAAATAAAATATATTTATCAAAAATTAGGACAAAACAATCATAAGTGAATTTTTTAATAAATTACGATATAGACAGAGATATGCAGGTGTTATTTAAATTTGTACTTATTTACAGATTAGGTAAATTAAAAATAATTTTACTGCTAATTAAATACTTATATTATTTTAATGTATATTGACAACTTTTTTGTAACCAAGTGTTATATGACTTCGATTAATATTTTCCAGTTATTTGCTTACATTTTTTACTCTTTAATGCAAATACATATTTACATTTACTATATTTTTTAATAAATTCTACGCACTTGACATGTAGGGCTCACTATATAAAAATTGATGCATTGACCGTGAGAAAAAAACTTATCGCATATCACGCATTAAAAATGTAGAAAACAAACTAATATTTTCTAATGCTAAAACATATCAGTAAAAAAAACTTGTTAAATTTAAAGAACGTCAATTAATTAATGATTACCTGTTCAAACTGTCTCATTATCATGACATAGCGCAGTACATTAAATTCATCAAAGATCTATGTGAATAGTTGCTGCCATCAAAACACATAGACTCCCTGAATATCACCTAAAAAGAAAGTTGGATGTGGTATAGTAAATCTTCCTTAACTTGAAATTGGGCGACTCCTTGCCCAAATCCAGCCCCGACATAAGAGTGAAAGCTCCCTTAATGTCTCCTTCCGTGACTGATGACCGCGGTCATCAGACACACATCGTCAGCTGTGCGTTACGAGTCCGAATTTAGAATTTTATGTGTCTCCACTTTAAGCGGTCTGCTAGAGCACAGCTGTTCGCGAGGGGTAAAAGTTTGCTGCTTCGCACAGAGCCAGCCAACTTTGCTTATTAACTTTGAAACTTTACGATTCTGGTTTAATGCGGATTTTGTGTCGGATTTGATCGATTGTAAAAGATCCGACCGTAACAAAACTATTATATCTCAGGCATCTGGGTGCAAAAAGTCGTAAAAATGTGTATCAGATGATTTTATTTTATCTATTTAATCAAATATGATTTTTTCACATTTTTATTGCGAGACGTGAATGAATTTTACACCTGTATAGTACGATATTTTATATGGAAAAGATAAACGTCAAAATTATTTATTGCTCAGATTTAATACAGAATGGATTCGTGAAGTGAATACAAAATCATATTTTACTCTATTATAGTTTATTTTATGCATTTTGATTTTTTTTATGTATATATATTAAATTATAGAATTAAATAAAAATAAATTTATTATTGTGCTTTGATTTGTAAATCAGACTGAAAATTATATACTATTTTATCGTAGCAATAATAAAATAAGTAATATGTTCCTATTTTTATTATTTCAACTTTTATGTCACAAAGATGAAATATTACAACTCGATTCCTAGATAAAAGTACACGTTATTTTAGCTGTAAAAAACAATTTTATGATTGATTTTGATAAACTATGATATACATACTATATGTATATATTACATGTTGAATTTATTTTAAGTTGAGTTATTTAAAATTTAATTATGAATTATGAAAGCAATAAAATTATTAATATCGCATTGATAATTTTTTATCAGAAGTTTGATTTTTATATAAAAAATAATTTATTATTATTATATATAAATATTACGAGCAAATATTTGATCATTTAATTTAAACATAAAAAAATAACTTATAAGTGGTTTTTACTATGAGTTAAAACAAGATCTACAATTCATTAAATGCTCTGATAAAAAAAATCTAAAATCGTGAGAGTCAAAATAGGTACAAAATAAATAATACACTGAACTTGAGTCGTCCTTCCTTCAAAGTGACAATACCTTAAAGTGTCAGATAGAAAGATCTTAGACAAAATATTTGAGGGGAAGTGATTCTTGGATGCCAAGTTTGGCTAGTTTGTTTAAAAAAAATTTGTTGGCCGATAAACAAATTACGAACGGGCGTCTTAAGTATAAACCCATTCAAATGAGTTATTTTCTTTCAAAGTGATAAAGATTTAATTCCTCTATTTTGATTTATAACGTGTACCTTGTGAATCAAGCTGTTAAAAAGTTTCTCACGGTTGTGTCGCATCACAAGACAATCTGTTTTTTTATGACTTCACTAATCGTAAAATGCAAAATTATTGCAATGTATACCTTGTGACTCAAGCTGTTAAAATGTTTCTCGCGGTTGCGCCCCATCACAAGACAAACTGGTCTTTTTGTGACTAAAGAGCTATTCAATCAATGATTCTAAAAAGAAAAAGTAAAATAAATATTTTATACTATAAAAAAATCGTTGATTTATCTTATCTTTATGGCAAACATGAGCGTAACTGTATAAAAATTATATTTATTTTTATAAAAATGTCTTTACAAATCCATATGAATATTATTGTTGCTGTTTTTAATTTACCACTTAAACACGATATGCGTCATCTTAATGAGATTCAGTGTAGTAATAGTACTTAGGCAATGTCAGACATTATTTATTTATATATTGCTATTTTTTAGTTATTGTACTAAATTACTCTAGACGTAGTTGGGTTTATTAGATTTTAGTCGCCGTGTTGTTATGCCTGTAGTGTGTTTAAAGTGTCTGTGTTTAATAACGCCAAAGTGTGAAGTTTCTTTAGTGATGTTGGGTTTCAACTACTTGCATAGTGTGTAGCAATTTACAAGTCACTTTAACGACTATTCAAACAAATGAGAAGCGAAATCTAGACAATAATGTAGTGAATTTTACCTATAGAAAATAAACAGTTATCTTTTTTCTGGATCTATTTAGTTGCAAAGCCACAACCTCTCAATCTCAAAACGCGAAAGTCATCTATTTTTATTTACGAACAAAAAAAAACTTACTAAAATTTTGCGTTAGCCTGTTTTTGTTAATGTCAATGGCGTTATGTCAAAAATAGTGTTCTAAATTTGATGCAGTGCAAAAAGTGACGTTTATGACGAAAGTACTTTATTGTCACTAATAAATTTATTCAAAATTTGTTTAACGATCAATGAACTTTATAATCAATGTTAAAAAATCTTCACAACTGTTCTTTATAAAAAGCTTATTGAATGAAATAATTAGAGAGCATATGCTAGATTTTTATGACGTTGAAATACAAAAACTCATTCTCAGGTTCATTAAGTGCCTTGAGGTGAAATAAGTCAAACTTAGAACAGAATTATTAATTACTATTTTCTTCGATTTCATTATGATGTCGCAAATCGAATACTGGTTTCAGCACATATATTTAATCCATTTATAAAATAAAGAGGCTTAGCTTATTCATACAGATTCAAGAATTTATTTCTCATATTTTTCCTTATTACCATACTTAAAAATCTCAGCGAAAAGTTGGTTAAGGTTATTCTTATTCGATAATTTTAAGTATGAGTATCAATATGCTAAATAAAATCGTTGCAAAATATATGACAGTGAAGATATGTGCGCGTAAAACATCACGTACACACTTCACTTTTTTAGCGACGTAAAAATATAGTGTGTAAGAATAACAGAAAAGACGTCGCAAAAAGCACGCAGACTGGAAATAATTAAAAGTGTATAAATTCATTCGGTATCGTAAAATTACATAGATATAAATACAAACACAAAAACGCGTTACGATAATTCATCCGAACACGTGTTGGAAGTCGCGCGTCACTACGAATGAACAAAAATACACTATCGTAAATAGTTTTTATTCGTGCGTTTCGACCAGCGTTTCTCAAATATTTTACGGTTCTTTGATTGAATTTAAATAAGCTATATACTGCTTGAAAGCTGTATTGTAAAATATGAACGGTCGATCACTAGAATAGCTTTAGCGTGGATGTGACTATGTAAAAATAATAATTTTAATAATATTTATGACAGTAAATATATTTTTTTCTATTAGAAAAATATTAATCTAGCTTATGATTCAACCTTATATACCCAAGAGGATTGATATAACAACTCTTAAGCCGATATTCCAGCTTTTGATAGGATTACATACACCAGATTTTAAAAGAAATTATTCTTTATATATATAATCATATAGAGAAATACTATTGACGTGAAAAATATGAACCATTCACAACACATCTACGTTATTAAATAATATGAAATGTAGCTTTTACTTCCATATTTTTTTAATTTAATATGTAAAAACTTTGAGATGTTTTGTTTCTTTATCATATTTATTAACATATAGGTATATAAATATGTAGATGTGTCAGTAAAACATCCATAACTGATTTCATGGCCAAATCTGAAGTGTTAAATTTTCAATATTTATCGGTCTTTCAAGCCATATGTATCTTTTAATATAAAATCTGTCCTAATTTTTTTTGTATTGAAAATATGTATCGTGTAAAGAGATTTTCTGTGGTCTTAATATTTTTTTTAAATACTGCACAGTATTTAAAAAAATGTAGCTACAAGTAAAATCAAAGATCGGGTTGAACTCTTAATATATTTGGGTAACTTTGAACGGTCGAAGTGGATAGTGGCTGCTTTCTCAGACTTTTCTCGGTCAATTCGGCGTAGCTCAGCTCAGTTTAATTTTCGTTGTATTAAATTGAAGCAAAGTGGCAGTTTTGTGTCTGTTCCAAATTAAAAATCTAAAGAAAATTATTTAGTACGGTTGTGTTCTAATTATATATCTTAAAAAAATTGAGAAAATCGAACGTTCTTTCAAGTCATCGGTTTTCTGACCAATATCGATTATTTAGCAGACTAAGGTCCATTTTTACCTCGGGACCAGATTTTATTCCAGACTACATTCTGAAAGGATGCAAGTCTGGTATTTTACAGCCTCTAAAATTTATATTTAATTTAATTTTAAGATCCTCTTGTTTTCCAGAATTGTGGAAATGTTCAAAAGTCACTCCGATTCATAAAAAGGGTCCCAAATCTCAGATTGACAATTACAGGCCAATAGCTTTGATCTCATCACCTGCAAAATTATTTGAAATTGTTTTGCATAAATACATTTTTAGTCATTGCAGGTTTATGCTTCTCGACCAACAACATGGTTTCCGTAAATCTCGATCCACTGTCACTAATATAATGGTTTTGTCTAACTATGTTTCAAAATCATTGGATTCTGGTGTACAAGTGGACGTCATATACACAGATTTTGAAAAAGCATTTGATAAAGTTAACCATGCTTTACTTGTAAAAAAAGTTATCTTATTTCGGGTTTTCTGAAGATCTTATAAATCTATTCTCAAATTACTTGACCAATAGATATCAATTCGTCAAGTATAATAACTCTTTTTCAGAACGATATAAGACCCCTACTGGAGTACCTCAAGGATCCAATTTGGGTCCATTGTTGTTTTTATTGTTCATTAATGACATAGAAACAGCAATAGAGCATTCAGATTTTTTATTATATGCAGATGACTTGAAAATTGACAAGAAAATGCATTCGATTTCTGATTCCCTCGACCTACAGGAGGATCTCAACTCTATATGGAAATGGGCTTGCTATAAGCAATTGCCTTTCAGTGTAAAGAAATGTCACACAATTTCATTTTCAAGGTCATTAACGCCGGCAAAATATTCATACCATCTGGGCGGATATTTTCTAGAAAGGTTTTCTTCAACTAAGGATTTAGGAGTGACTTTCGAAGAACGTTGGAAATTTAGCCAGCACATTGCAGAGACTCATAGCAAATCCTTAAAAATGCTCGGTTTTATCTTGAGAAATGCGCGTTACTTCAGGAACACTTTGGTATTGCGCACTCTTTATGATACTCTAGTCCGCAGCATACTAGAAACTAGCTCCATCATTTGGATCCCAGGCGTAATGAATCAATGTAATGAATTGAAGCTGGAAAAAGTACAACGTAAATTTCTTCGATATTTATACTTGAAAGAATACGGGTATTATCCGTTCTTGTTTCCCAGTGCTTTTATTTTGGGAGCCCTAGGATACGTTTCTTTGTCGACTCGCAGAAGTGTTTATGTAATTAAACACTTCTGGAAATTGCTCAAGGGCATCGTAGACAATCCTTCAGTGCTCGAGCAGCTTCAAATGTGGGCTCCTGAAGGTGGTTATAGTTCTCGGTCGCGTCCACTATTCTTGCCTGTTAAGTCTAGAACTGGAGCACTTGCCAACTCTTCTCTGGCCAAGGCTATTTATCTGCTCAATTCTGTCCATAGAAATATTGACATTTTCTCTTGCACATATGGAGTTTTGGTTCAGTTCGTATGGGACAATGCACACCTGTTGAGGTGATTTGTGTCTGTTGTTTTGTCTTGTTTATATTTGTATGTATTATAATGTATTTGTACTTTTGACTATCGTGACGCATTGGGTTTGCCTGTCAGGTCACGATGGTTATAATTTTAATAAATAAATAAATAAATTTAGTACAGAACCAGACTCTTTGATATTATCAAATAAAAATCTTATTCAATAGCTATATAGTCTAGATTAGACTGTATAACTGTGTTACAATAAATTTGAAACTGGTAATATGATAGGAAAAAATTATTTAGTTTTACAAAAATATTTTTTAAAAATGATTATATGTGATCCCAACACAAGTGAACATAACTTTATTCATACATTTGTGGCAAAAAAGTAGTGTTATTATGCTTTCATATAAAATGAAAAAAAAACATTTGTTTTTATTATTTAAGAAAATACAAAGCTGTAGTACGCTGTCGTGGTGAATCAGTAGATCTGTTTGCCTTTTATTATACTATACGATACTATAATTTATTTGAGTATTTTCAGGTATGTTTTTTCTACACGATACCTTAATTGATTAAGGTATTTTTACAAATCAAATATTAAAAAAAATTATACTTAAATATAAATAACGGCAAAATAATATACATATATGTACATTTGTCTCATCTTATATTAAATATATATATATATATATATATATCTTACATTTGTGGCAAATAAAAATTTCTTAATTGCATTATTATATTTTATAAACGTAAAACTATTTTTTGAAATGTAACAAAAAGTAGTAAATGGGGCAAGATTGCCAGACGTCTTGCCAAAAAAGTCGCAGTGCGTTGTCGTGGTGAATAAATTTAAAATATTTCTTCCTGTTTTAAATATACAAAACTATAATTAATTACTATAAAATTAAAAAAAAATATTATTTCAATATCATATATAATAGTATATATATAGAATTTTACTTAAAAAATATCACAAAATAATGCAAATTTATACATTTATGTTATTGCAAAAAAAACTAAATTATTGTCATTTTTCAACATAGCAACTGATTTGTCCTATTTATTAAAACTTTTAATACTGAAACATATTTTTAATACCGATATTAAAAAGCAGATTTTTTTTTAAATATTTAAAATGAAAGTGAATAAGTAAAATCAAGGAAAAAATAAGTAAATAATACATAATATAATATTTTTATATATGTATATATTTGATAATAAGATGATCATACTAAAAAATGACTAATTTTGTACATGTTTTGCCTTACAAAGAAAATACGAAAATTTTTTTTTTCTAAGAACGAAAATTTTATTTTTCTAGAAACTAGTCTAATATCTTTATAATTTAAGTATATAATAACATATGTATCATTATTCTTTGAAGAAGAGTAAACGCATGTTTTCCAGGTGACTAGTATGTAGAATTATGTCTTTTTCCCTTATGTTTCATTCGACCTTAAGATATCAATTTACTGATATTTAAAAACACATTATGTCTTTATTTACTTTCTGAGAATAACACTTATCTCTTTTCATATCAATAGGCTAGATGTTAAATAGTGCAGTCAATACCTGATTTTATAAAATAAACTTTACCAGTTTTTTTGGCGTTTATTTTGGTTGCAAAATTACACTCCTTGAAACCTAAAAAATAAGATCACTAATCCTTTTATAGTTACGCGATACACTTATTTATAAAACAATTTTAATAATTTCGAATGGATTTTGCATCCCCTATTCTCAAACGAATATATGAAGTCATCACAGGAAGAAATTTATTAATAATAAAAAAATATGTGAAATTAATAATACTGATACTGGTATTAAATTGTTTTATAGTATACTGGAATTAAAAGCTCGGTTTCGAGAAGACTTTGTCTGAAAAACACCCTCTACTGGTTTCATTTAATGCTTAACTGCAATTAATCATCACGCAGCAGCTAATCGCGTTTACAGCAAGAATAGCCATAAATTAATTCTGGATATTATATCTGCGAGCGGTTTTAATGCAAAGCTCTTGAAGCGTTATTGCATTTTGATATGCAAAATCCAAAAACGAATCCACTTATGTGCCTCGCGAATTATTCATGCGCGAAACGTTTCCGTTCGGGATTCGAGCATGCTGCAAAGACGCCGCTAGTCCAAAATTCAATTTGTGTGCATGTGTATTATTTAATGAGAGCACTCTAAAACAAATAGTAAAGTCTATATACACTTGTTCTATAATCATCTCAGTGGGCTTTGGTTGCTGTAAAACAAATCAGTTGATAGCACTATTTTTCCGCAACAAAATATCAAAAACAATTTGCTATCATACATGTTTTTTTCTATACTCATATATAAGCTACAGCGCAATTGAGCAGTCGTAAGAGCCATTGTTTATAAATTGAAGGTCACGGGTTCAAATCTCACAAAGATATATTTTTTTTTAAATTTTCATTAGTCTTTGTGAGGTGAGTTCGTGTTTATAATTTGAAGGATTACATCAGTTGGGTTTTTCTATTTTTGCCTAATTTATATTATATGAACAATATATTGTACATATGTAAATTAAAATAATTTTGCTTCAATTAATTTAAAGAACAAACGATATATTTTCCCAAATGATGAAAAATATTTTCTGATGGCTAAGTTTTTTTTTAATATTTTTTTTTTATAAAAACAATATTTTCTGTAGTATTTAGTTATTACGTTTGAAAAATTTCTTTATAAATAAATTCGAAACCAATTTAATGACAATGTAGGAGTGTAATAGACATCAAATTTTATTTCTTGAGTATCTCGAATAAGTAACGATAATAAATAATAATAAAAAGTATACTTAAATATAAATTTAAAGCTTTCTAAAATATATTAAGTATTGATTGCCTAAATACAGTAACTCAACCCAAAACCAGTTATGTCATTTAAAGTCACTATCAATGTATCATCTGCTATTTATTTACTCAGTACAGAAGCCAAGAACTAATAATAGTGAGGAATGATAATATTGCGTCCACAATTTTATAAACTGTCTTATATTCTTACGACACGTGAAGCGTCAACAATCAACATCAACGGTGAAAGACTTACTTAACTATATATTAATAGACTTAACCTTCAGAATTCCCAGAGATGTAATTGGACGAGGTATAAAAAGTCAATCTGACCAAAGTGTCTAACTATCCATCATCATCAGATCCCGCTGATTAATACTTTTATTTCGCGCGCGTAAATCTTTCACGTGCGACCGAAAATATTAATCACTCTCCATGTTGTCTACGTGGTCATGACCTTCGACTATCATCATCATCATCAGGTGGCTGACCGAATCGAAAGAAATTCGCGCAATAAATCACCTCAGCTGGTGCGTTCCAAATGCGCTATTTCTGTTTCCTCCGAGAGAGATAGAGATACATGGAAAAAAATACGTCACGGCTTACGTAAAAAAAACGATGACTAACAGTAGACCACCGTAGACTAACCGCTAAACCGCAATGCAGGAGCTTGTTAAAAGCAAAATGTGGCTCCCAATTAATTAAGGGATGCAAATTCAAGCTATAAGTCTTCACTGGATTGATTATTTTAGATGCTTTTAAATGAATCTATCATTATTATAATGTTGTAAAAGAAATAATGCGGAACCAAAATATTTGTTAAAAAATCAGTTAGCATCTCAGTTGTTGATCTTTAATATTGAATGATATTTAAATTTCGCATATTTATATTAAGTGCTAAACGCACTATTCAATATTTGTCGTCGAGAAATGTTTAGTTGAAATTTAAGTAAATTTACATAGTAAATATTTCATATTGCAATGTAACATTTTTTTCTAAAAACAGAAATGTTGTTCTGTACTGTAAATAGAAAATTAGGTCAACTATATATATATATATATAAATATATATATATATATATATATATATATATATATATATATATATATATATATATATATATATATATATATATATATATATATATATATATATATATATATATATATATATATATATATATATATATATATATATATTTTTATATATATATATATATATATATATATATATATATATATATATATATATATATATATATATATATATATATATATATATATATATATATGGATTTTTAGATTTTCGCGAGTATAATTATTTTTTAAATCTCGGGATTCATCGCGATTTATGCTTACTTGTATTCTATATTTCGGCCGTGATTTTCCGGCCATGATCACGAATTGCTTACAGTCGCAAGCAATTCGTGATCATGGCCGGAAAATCACGGCCGAAATATAGAATACAAGTAAGCATAAATCGCGATGAATCCCGAGATTTAAATAATAAAAAATATATATATTTATATACTTTAATGGCAAAATAATATTACCTTAATCCTTTGGACGCGGAAATCGACTAAAATCGCCCAATTGATTTATTTATCTCTTTACGCAAAAATCAGTAAAAAAATTGCTTTTCAAGAAAAAACTTATTTATTGTGAATAAACATAAAATATCATTTTAAATAAATAAAAATGAAAAAATCATAACATTTAAACACAGTATCAATATAAAATTTTCATTTAAAAAAAAAACAATTAAATATTATTTTTGATTAACGCGTCCAAAGGGTTGAGATATATAATAAAAATTTATACATAAAAATTAAATCATTTTTTTCTAAGCAGATATTGATTTAGTCCAGATTTAATACGTGTACAAATCTAATAAACGGTGTATTAGGTATTTTATTTTTATCCTTTACATGTACTTATTTATTTTATTTTATGAACCTATTTCTAGAATAAAATAAATTCGTGACAATGACTGTAGCATCGCAGCCGAAATATAGAAAGAAAGTATGCGAAAATCGCGATGAATCCCGAGGTTTCAAATATACACATATAATATATATGTATATTATAAATATATATGTATATATATATATATAAAATTATTATTTTGTTAACAACTATATTATGTAATAATTTTTGTAGTTATTATTTTATTTGAAATTTTAAAACCTCAAATAGAAAAATAACACTAAATGAAAAACCGTCCACCCGTGAAGTTAAACAGCAAAGATCTTTTAGTATTATATCAAAGTAAACTTAAAACTAGTGGATACTTTATAAAATATAATATAAACATAGAAGAATTCACATCTGTGCTAACCAAAGTTTTAAATTCTGAATAATACAAAGATTTCAATCAAAACAATATGATGCATTATGTCCTTCCTAACAATGAAGATCATTGTGTTAAGGTGATAAAAAAGAGATTAGGAAGACATATTTTGTCAGATTAGAGTTACGTCTGAATTATGCTTTAAGGTATTGTAATTGCTAATTGTAGCAGCCGGAAAAGTAATAGTATCATATCATATATGTATATGTATATACATATATGCATATATGTATATATAATATATAGACAACGGATCGTTTATTATGCGAGATAAAAATATTTGTAAAATATATTATTTTATACTAGAAAATAATCCAACGTATTATATTTATTATATACAGCAAAAAAGTAAATATGTTTTTAGTATATTATTATATAATACATATACATAAAGTTTTGATCAACATTTTATGGGTTAGTACAACCGTTTAAAATTCATAAATTTCAGAATGTTTGACGTTTATTTCTGAAAATTTCATATCAAAGTACAACACGAACTTGTAAATTCTGAACGTTGAACAACTTCATTATACACTCATCTAGCAAGTTTTGTTGGTGTATTTACGCCACTTTCCTCAATCAAAATCTCAATGAATAAACCATTTTTATATGATATACGTTTAGACGTTTAGTAGCACTTTTACGATAAACATGCCACTTATTTTAATAACATTTTAATCTTAAGAATATGTTTTTTAGCAGTTTTACATTTACAAAGAACGTAACACACACTTATTTAAAAGCTTGTAGCATTTTTAATTTTATTTGTCTTAGAATAATATAATGTCTTTGAAGTTATTTAATTTTATTTTTAGTAAAAATATCTGGATTATATAAGCAAAACTTTTGAAAGTATATAAATAGATCAAACATTTCTCTAAATAAAGATCACTCCAAAACCACTTGATTGGTTTAAAATGAAAGATTTAATATAGAGTCTTATTTTTATACCGCTGCTGGAACGTGTCTTTACTTTTTCAGCATCTCATGGTAAAAATGATTTATTGGCAAAACCCTTAATGGACACTCTGAGTGTTCTTGGCCAAAAAGCTTCATATTATCTCCAGTGTACGCCGATTGTCACGTAATGGCGGTTCAGTAATGGCGATAATAATCCACCGATCTCGCTGCGGCTTCCTAGTTATTAGCCTAACCGAGGGTTAAAATTTTAGGGTTAACTCCAAAGGGCGTGTACCTATGTACATATATGTGCGTCTACGAATTACCCCGTCGGATTGAATTCAAATCCAGAGTCCATTATTGTTTGTTATCTTAATTGACAGTTCAATATTGAGACGCGGTACCACAATGCGCCTGTTTCGGCGTGAATGGGCTCCTTAAACGCGCGCCTATTAAGCAGACCACATACTACGCGATGAATGTATAATATTAATACGATTTTGCATATATATGCTAATTGAAAACGTAAAGCAATCTAGAATACTTGATTTTTTAATGTAAAATATGTTTGCTGTGATATAATATAATTAATTTAATTAACAAACATTGCCCTATTTTAAAAATGATTCCGTATGGATCCCTCGTTTATAAAAAAAAAATGAACCTTTAAAGATTTGTACAATATCACTCAGACTATTGAATTTCGTATTTCAAAGAAATAAATCTGAGTGTTTACAAAGGTGATAATTTGTAAAAGAAAGTTCAAGGATAATATAAAAATAATTTGATGTATAGGTATATATAATATTCCTCTGAATGTATTGATATAAAATATATTTTCTTTTAATATTATGCTTAACAACCTATGCGTAAATGATCTAATTCTTGACTTCGTCACTATTTCTAGAAGGTAAATTCCTATTAGTAAATAATAATAGCACTTATATATCGCAATAGTAATAAGCCTCATAATATAGTTGATCACGCAATATTTTTTTTTAAACTAGTACACATTATTATATTATTAGAATAAAATAAAACGGAATATGACACTCACACTATTTTACACGAGCCAATACTTTTCTCGTTTGTAGTATTTATAAATTATTTATAATTTAGAAAACCCATGCATAAACAATTTGCTTCTTTGATATCATAATCTAATCCAAAATAGGCATTTATGAACGTTTCTCTTGACTCATTGTAATTTTTAAATTATTAACATGCATATCAGATTCCGGGAAATCCTGCTTACGATATTATTGATGCAGAATTACAATTTAAATTTAATAATAGCTAATTTACATTATTAGATTCTGTAGCATTGGTTCAATCTAGAATATTTTTCTTATGGGTTATGTACATATTTGATCAGCTGATTGATGTTATACTTTTCTGAGCTGTTATAATATAAAATATTCATTCAATCTATTTCTAATTTTGTGAAAGGAACACAATACATGCATTTGCTTTTAATATTTTATATCAATATTTCATGCAAAATAATCTAATATTATATTTTACAAAATATTTTTCGACGCTCTTAGATTTATTGGAATAAATTTCATTATTTTTATAAAAAGCATAATTAACGAGATTTTTTTTATGTATTATAAGATATAATACTGTTTATATATGTAACAATAAGTTTTTATATTTATATAAAATCTCATTTATTTTATATTTACTATTTTTATTTAGTTATTTACAATGTCAGATGGTCTCAATCATTACTGGTGTCGTAAGATCTAAAGTCAAGTAGTTGGGTTGCCATTTTATATAAGTGGATTTTTAGTCTGTCTGCATGTCGAGTATTTGTTCATTATTTCGTCTTATTTAGATTCTATATTAAAGACATTGTGTATAACGTCATTAAAAACATACCAGGGAGTGTCAACTATTATTCGAATAACCTTGTTTTGGAATCTGACTGATTATGTGAAAGCAGCGGTGCAGTACTCTTTGCCTTCAAAATCCTATGGACTTCAAATTGCTGTCCAAATAATTTTTTACTCTTTAATTGTTGAAATCATTCGTTTAAGTAACAGTTTTTCGAATATTTTTGACGACGCAGATAACAGGCTTATCGGTCTATACAACGTTGTTTCTGCTACTTTCCAGTACCAGGGAAAGTATTCTAGCCTTAAAATAGCGATAAATATTATTGTGATCAATTTTATTTCTTTTATTAATAATTCTTTTAAAAATTCTGCTCATATTTAGTTAAGTTTATTAAAAAAAATTATCAAATTTTAATGCACAAAAGATTTGCTGTTAGTTTTCCAATGTACAATTTATGAATAACGTAATTACTATTTATAGATAACTTGATTATAGTGATTCTATTTTAATATAAATATTATTCATATAATACAATTTTTAATAAAAATATATTAATTTGTATATATTTTTTAATAACTAATATAATTTATGTATTTCGGCGTCAAAAAAAAGCTTTCAAAAAATAATTTAATAAGCGAAGTATCTGAGTTTTCATAAATTTTTTGTAATAAATATCCTTGCCGTTGAAAATACACATTTCTTTTCGTGGACGTTGCCTTAATTTAATAATAATACTCAAAGACGACAATGACGATAGGTGGTAATTTACTAGAAATTATCTTATTTTTAGTTTTAAATAAACAATTAAACCTCATCTTGTATTTTGGATTACTTACTAGGTTAAAAGCATGAAAAATTTATAAAATCATATTTGAATTTAGAAACAGGATAATAGAACATTTTTTATGTAATATATTTATCGCAGCTTCTAGACCAAGGGTAGGGAGCCTCCGGCCCGTGAGCCGAATACGGCCCGTAAGTTTATTAGAATTTTCCAGCCGCGGATACAGGACTAATACATATACCAATTTGTAATAATATTTTTTTATACTAAAAATGTGTGATTTTTTTTAAAATTTGCCAGTAAAAAAATACCGTTTTCAGAAAATTTTTGTGTTCATGTATGACAAACAAATGGTTACTTTGTGATTGAGAATTTTGAATGGCCCGCGGATGATTTTATAAATATTCAAATGGCCCTTTGAATAAAAAACTGTCGTAGAATATGCTCACTTATATAGTACATATATAGAATTATTTATTATCAAGGACCCGTTTTAATAATTTATATTTTTCGACCTAGTTATTATTTATTTTAAAATTATGTTATGTTACTCTTATATAACATAAGCAATAAAACTTTTTCATTAGTAATTAATAAATCGTTGAATGTATGATTTCTGTCATTTTAAAGGAATTTAAAAAAAGTTTAAACATATGAATTTAAATCTTAAACTTGTTAAAAAAAACATATGTGCCATTAAATTTTATTTTAAACTTCTTAAGTATTAAAATTTTTCAAAAATACTATATCTTTATAGTTAATAATTACTTTATCATCATATAATATCTTAATAGAAGTTCTAAATTATTAACTTTCGCTTAATCGTTCTTCATATTAAAAATAAATAGAATCACAAAGCTTATCTTTATTTTTTCTTAGAGAAAATTTTAACAAAACTTTAAAAAAAATATGCTAATTTAAAACCTTTATAAAATTTATTTTCAACTTTCTTAAATATTTAAGGTTACAATTTTGAATTTAACTTTCAACAAAACTGTTTATCTGAAATCAGAAAATTCTCAGCGCCCTCTCTGTAAAATACAATATAAATAAACAAAATGGAGACTAAGCACAGTTATCCCTAGGACTTACAGAGTAAACGGATTCCCGGGTCGCATCCCGCAGGGAATATAAACCGACCTGTTTGGCTTCTCTACTTTTTTGTACTATTTAAGTGGCCTACGTGCGCAAACTACCGCCGAATGCACATGGTGCATAAATTGTAAACTTTACATCCAATTTTATTTTTTTACTCACTTCCATATAATATATTCATACAAATACAAAGAAATAAAATGTAAAATTTTATAGAAAAAAAATATAAATATGATTGAGATTCGAGTCAAACATAATACATGACGCCATCTGTTCATTATTTCTATTTATATTCTTAATCTCATAATATGGTAATTAATCTGATGACTTTTACGACCATTTAACCCAATACCATGAAAACGAGCAGTGGTGGAGAAGCTGGTGAAGGGATGATGTCCAGTAGATAGTCCTCAGAAGTCTTGTAGTTGTGGCAGAAATGGTATAGCGAAGGTTCGTTCCTCTCTGCTGCGGTTGCACTTGTTTCTTTGACCAACGAAATATGTCTACGCCTCTAGAACGTGACATTCTTCTGAGGTCGAATTGTGCAACGGGAATAGTGTCACTTTACGGTGCTTTCTGTCGTCCGGTGATTTCGCAATAATTTTCTGGACGTAACGAGTGCTTTTGTGTGGTCTCTTTCTTTACACTCTATTGTCAAGTTCATCTTTAGTATACTGTGGTTATGGTAATTATTGCGCAAGTTTCAAGAAGTACCCTTATAAAACTTTTCACTATGCTTCTCGTAGAGATTCAATCTTTATTATTAAGATGATCTTTCATACATTTTTACATATACTCACCTTTCTCAGCTCACGCTTTATTCTAATATTTTTTACGCATACAATGTATGTATTGCAATAATTAATATAAATACAGATCATAATACCATAAAATTATATTGAATCATTATTTTGGTAATAAAAATAGTGACGGATGATTCAAGCAATTTTCACTATTTTTATGTTTTTTTTTGTAATCAGATATAAATAAAGATTTATATTCACTGCAGAAAACATGTGAAAAAATATTCTTTTTGTTTGAAAGAGTACAATAGTAGAACTAAAGTTGTTTGGTAGATCGCTAACAAGTAGCTCTGGGGTACTGCTCTATTTTCCTATCTGTTTTCCACTATATTGTGTACTATAAACATTTGTGTATGTTGTGAGGTCACCGACGTTTTCCTTTATGTAATAATGTACCTGTGCAATACATTGTGTCTCAAATATTATCAGATAAAATTTTAATAAATATTCAACCGATAAAAAAGACTAGATTTACCTCATTTTATTGCGTTTACCTTATTACTATGCGATGCTTTAATTAAATATTCTATAAAATCCTACGTGTAATGCGAACCATCAACACTCATATATATATATATACATATGTATATATATATATATATATATATATATATATATATATATATATATATATATATATATATATATATATATATATATATATATATATATATATATATATATATATATATATATATATATATATATATATATATATATATATATATATATATATATATATATATATATTTATATATCAAAACAATTAAATTTTATATTTTACATATGTATAAGGCACATGATAAAATAAACTCTTAAATTAAGCTGAAGCTGTTTTTGGCATCAATGCTAATAATACTAAATATATAAACTAAACTTTTTTTAATATCCTACACTATACAGATTTTTTTAATTTTATCATTTATGTAGTGTTCGAATTTTATGTTATTATCCAAATATTATTAAAAAGTTATTTAAAATCACCAATTTTAACCAATCTTCATTATCATGCTTGAATATATTATGGTATAATTTTAATTTAACATATTTTTCAATTGTGATAATATAGGATTCCTTTTTTAAATTTATTGATGTGTATTTTTAAGCTTATATATATATATATATATATATATTTTGAGAATAGAAAAAATGTCATTGAAGATATTTTTTATAGATACATTTTTTGTCTTTAGTATATTTACTTAATTATGATTAAAGCTGTATTTAATAAAATACAAATTTATCTTATAATATTAATTTAATGGAACACTCTGTATATGCATATTTGCTGGGGAATACGTTCTTGTATATTTTTATTTCAAAATGCTCGTTTGCTTCGGTCTGAATTTTTCTGTGGAAAAGGTAATACTGCATTTGCCATCAAATTACGAACGTTGTGAAAATTCTTTTGGTACTCGGATTTGCACCGATCATCGTAGCCTTTGTCAGACATTTGTAAAACGATTTAATATTAGCACGAAGGTGTCGTTGGCCGTCTGTGGCTTTCGACCAGTACTACATTTTCTGGCCGACGGGAAACTTCTGCCATTGGCACGGAAAACTAATTCCTTGTAAAAGCTACGTTGCCTCGAGCGTTTCCTTTTATCTGCCGCTAACCCCTTGAACGCTCGCCGTTTGCGTGTTACGGTTATCCGTGGGGTTGAAGTTGAAAAGAACGGAAAAATATAACTGAACCTTTTTATTATTTTATAATAATATACTGTAGAACAAGCTGTTACCAATTTAGCTTACGTGTACACGGCATGTGTTCTGCACATGTAAAATATTAACTGTTTTAAACAACAAATTTTAATTGTCATTACAAAAAAAGTTTAAGGAATAATGTTTTAATTATAAATCAAATATAAATTAAATTTATTGCTTTAAAAAACATAACTTACTCACATTTGAAAAGGCAATTGTGTGACTTCTACGTTGTCTTCAATAGTAGCTTGTAAAAAGTAGTTCATTTTCTCTGTGCAAAAGTTGCAAGACAGTTTTTAAAAATATTAATCAATTGCCACTAATTATTACCAATAGAAACCTAAATCAGTTTTTGTTGCGTAAAAAATATGCTTAATGATTTAAACTTTATTTGATGGACAGGTGGTGACGGGTAGCAATTATACATAAATTGGGCCGCTGTATTAAAAGTTTATATAATCAGTTACATGTTGTAAATTATATGATACGGGAAATCGGCGGACGATGCACCATCGGTCGTAGTCTTCCGATCAAGGTCCAGCAAAAAGTGTTGCCGCTTAGTTAATGGCCAACACAATACATCGGTCCTCCGCAGTTAAATTGCTAAAAATATTAAAAAATTGTAATTTTAAATTTTGTAATATATAAATGCAGTAGTTAAAAATCAAAGATGCTCTATTGAATAATTGTTTATTTTAGTAATAAATATAATAAAGGAAAATTGCCTTTTAAAATACGATAATCATTATTTATGCTAATTTGTAAGCTACATCGTTATCTTATATAAATTGTGTAATTATTTTTAGGGAATTTTACAATTTAATATTTATGTTAAAATTTACTTTATTTATAAAAAGAGAAATTACTTAAACAAAAAAAAATATAAAAATTCCTTAAAAATATAAATTATTTAATAACAAAACTGCATTAAAGTATAAAATTTTGTTACAAAAATAGTAATACATGTTTTTATTTGTTTCAGGTATGTAAAATACTTTTCTTGGATTGAATTGCATCTGCATTTATCATCTACATCGTCTGTTACATGAATGTATGTATGTTTGTCTATTTTGATGTTAATAAGATATATGTATTTAGTGATACATATACAAATGTGTTTTTAATTTCACTAACCAATAATTAAATAGAATGTTTGTTTTAAATAAGAAAGACTCAATAATTTATAAAATATAAATATTGTATATAATATGCATATATTTTTAATTTTATTTAATAAATAATAAATAACATTGATTTCTTTTGAGACTAATTGCTATTGAAAAAAGTATACTGGTTGCTTCAATTAATAAACTGATTGAAAGAGCTTACATTTTTTTTCTGTAGCATCAAAAGTAATATTAATATTTTTTTAATGCGTCAATAGATTAAATAGTTTAGGTATAAAATTTAATTTAATTTTTTTTATTTAAATCTTTCATCATAATTAAAACTCTTTTAAAACAAATATTAATTAAATGTGTAAAAGTGAAAATATTATTTTTTTATATATTTTAGAAAATTGTATTTTTTTTATTTTTTTATTTTTTTAATTCCAACGTACTATACGTTTTGTGTCTGATAGCCTAATATTTTATAAGCAGTTACATTCAGTTATAGTAACATATAAGTGCATTTATTTTTAAACGCTCATCAAACGAGTTTTTTCTTGCATGTTCTAAACGCGTTAACTTGTGTCACTTCCTTAAGTATTTAATTAAAATTTATGACACCGTTTTTTGCGAATAGCTTTTGTATATATTTATATAGATATAAATATGTATATATATCCTCATATTCTTTAAATAAAAATTATATACTGAGTGTCCCACAATAGATTCATTTTTGTATCATCAATGGTTAACGCATTTTATTCTTTCTAAAAAATATTTGGTAGCACATCCTGCATATATATGTACATTGTCAGACGTGTCACCCTTCTCTAATAACACAGCTGATCTGATGAAGGAGCTCCACAATTTTAATTATAATTTAAATCCCATTTATCTATAGTTTTCTCGTAAGTTTAAAGAAGGTTATATATAGTGGTGTGTACGTGCCTGTCGGTGCGCGAACGTCGGGAACAACGTTAAAGAAAACTGTCCAAGAAAAACACAAGTTCTTTCCTTCCTTGTACACTAATGACAAAGTTCTTTGTGAAGTTTCAATCGGCGCTCTCGATCGCTAAACAATAGTTCGTTTCATTAATTTTCAACGATTCATTCTCGACGGTCGCACTTTTTGCACTAATTAAGCCAAAGGGAAAAGCGAATTGAATTGCCTTTTCAATAATTCGTCATTTGTAGACAATTCGTAGTTAAAGTTAGATTAATTGGAACTTGTATGTTTGAGAAGTGGAAACATTGACGTTCCCAAAAGTTAATTAATTAAAAAAACTATTATCTGATATAACGATTCTATTGAAACATACTTAAATAAAACTAAAGAGTATCAGATACGTATATAAAATTTTAAACAGTTTTTTGGAAAGAAACTCTTTTTACCAATGATTTATTAACACAACATATCTGTCTCAAAAAGACTTTGAATGATAATTGTTTTTCATATACATATGAACAGCATCAATATAGCTAGTAACACGAAATGACTGTGTAGAACTCATCCACCCGACCTCGTTCAGTGAGAAAACTTGTTGAGCTGCATGTGATTCAAGTTATCCACATATGACCCTGAATAGCAAGTCGTTTAACATTTTTTTAAATCATGATAGGTTCATATGTAGTTATGCAGTCTCATCGTAAACGCGTATTTAAATAAACAAACAAAAAACAACACTCACTGCTTCACTACAACAGTGCACCGGCTCACACCGCAGCGCGCCCGTTAGATAATTTATATATAAACTTGACCGCAACTTTCTTTCTATGCTTTACACAGATTGAAATATTAATAATAAATAAATTTCAGTATATTATAAAAGCAAGAAAATATTATAACTACTTGCTATTTAATGCCTTGATAAAATAATTGTTTTTTATCTGCTATAGCTAATATAAAGTAGAAGTCTTAGATAGATTTTTGCCATTTGATCTGCTCTCTCTTTCTGTCTAATTCTCGTTACGTTAATTACGTTAATTTCGATTGTTTCGAGCATGTGTGTTCTGGCTGCTTTATCGTTGTTTTGTCGGATATGTTCTTTCTTTATAATAGTCGTAAATTTTTCTTTTAAGAGCGTTTCGCGGTCTTGGGCTAAAATGTCGGCTATCGAATGACATACTCGGAAGCCGTAACTGTCGTCGTATTTTCAAAATTCGGCAAGTGAACAGAAAAGACGACACGTTTTTCATTATATGATTACACACATGTGGAATACAGGAGAGGAAATAATAAATATTATATGGTATTTTTTTACAATATTTTCCCATCAATGTCTTAATAAATCGTTAACGAGAAGGCATAAAAAAATGTTTTATCAAATATTAAAGCATAAAGGTACTTCTTAATAAGAGCTATCGATTTTTATATGAATGGAAAAAAAAACATATTCAAGAGAAATAAATATAGCTTGTAAGGTTTATATGTTTTTCAAATACAGCCCTTATTTATATAATATATACATATTTATATATCAAAGAAAAAAAGACAGTGCTAAAGTCATTATCTGCAGGTAATTCCTTTTAGAATGAACCACTGTACTAGTGACTTTTAGATTGTTCAACTACTATCTGCCAGTCAGGATATTTTATGTTCAAATATCGGAATAGCTTCATTTAGAGTCACCTAATTTGCGTTTTTTGGCATGTATTCGTAATATTAAAAATAAATTAGTGAATAAAAAAATTTTTATGACAAATAAAGTCTGAAATCACGCAACTGAGATTGAACAATTATTCCTGCCATCCGTTTTTAAAACTCAAGTGAAAAATTAAAAACGACAAATTCTTTTGTATATTTCTCAGAATTACCTGCTAAAATATTTCGGTCATACTATCCACTTGTAAAGAGTTTTATGTGGTGCCCCATTGCTATGGCCAAGGTTGTATACTACATTCATCTAAAAAGCACATTTGAATTATTAAAGATCTAAATTTGTGATATTTGTGATATGGAAACATTGACTAGTAAAATATTCCTTGACGTACTATTGCCAATTATGTATAATATGCTATCTCTGTAGGAAATATGTTGTTTAATGTTAGTATTGTTTGCGTTAATATAGGATAGATGCTTCGATAACTATCCTGCCCTGTCCGTTCTCAAACAATCCGAGCGCAGAAAATTCATTTCCTTCTTATTCTCGAATATAAATTGAGTTCTGGAAAGTTCGCACACGGCGTCAACTGTAAACAAGTAGAATATTATCCCGGGCGTGGCGTATATTTCCTTTATGCTTCAAAACGCAAATTTTATAAGTTCAAGCACGCGTGCGTCAGAGGAAAATTATTTCACGTCTCTGTCGTTCATTATGTGTTTCCACAATGAAATATTGTAATTTTTATTCAAAATCTGACGCTAGATTGTCTCTGACGTTGTGTTTTTAGAGACAAACTCTTTATTTTTGTATCTAGATTTTATCTTGATACTTCCGCCAATATAAACTTAATGAAGTTTATTTTGTAATACTAGAAAACCAATAAATTTTAACATGCTTAATCCTTTCAACGCCAAGCGCATGATATGATGCGCAACTAAATCTACTGTCTAACGCCAAGCGCATGATATGATGCGCTCTTTAAAACCTTCGTTTTTTAAAGAAACGGAAAAATAAAAGTTGGCAATATATGTTTTAAAAATCAGTTTGAGTTCCTAGTAAACGATTTCAGTGATTTTATTTATAGAATTTGCGATGAAACAGTGGTAAATACAATTATAAAGTCACGCCTTAATTTTAGTCGTTTGTATTTCGCGGGCGGTTTCGATCGTGCCACTTTTAGGGTTAGCACAAACGCATCGCGGAAATTCCTTTTTTTATACTTTAATTTATGAATCGAAATTAAATTATGTCATCAATATTTTAATGATAATTGTGATTTGTAAATACTTGTGAATATATTTATACGTTATTTCGACTGTTTTAATATTGTCAACTGTTTTTGTGATTGGTTTTTATTGTTTGTAATAATTAAATAATAATAATTACTTTTAAATACTTATTAATAAATATAAATAAGATATATTTAATAAAATATCAATAATAACTCTTAGTAAATATTAAATAATAATAATAATAACAAAAACGATTCCTTGTCGTAGAATCATTTTTTTTACTTGTTCTATTATTTTATAATTTATTTGTAATATGTTTATTTATTTACATTAAATTAATACCATCGTGACCTAACAGGTTACCCCAATGCGTCACGATGGTCTAAAAGCTTATTATTAATGTATATATATGTGTGTGTGTGTAATATATATTACATATTCCGCCTGGAGTGTAGATATGTTGCACTCTTGCCGGTCCCAAGCCCGGATAAAGGAGGAGGGTTTCTATCATGGAGCAAACCAACCAACGTGGATAAATCCAAATAGTTATGAAAAAATCACAAAGAAATAATAAATCCGCCCTGATTCATAATGATCTAGATTCTAGACGATCGAAATCTAGATAAACGATTGGACTTCAATTTTGGAAGCTGGAATGTGCAATATTACAACCAGGAAAAATGCAAACAATAGCGGAAGAAATACTAAAACTCAAGATATATCTAGAAGCCCTACAAGAAATTAGGTGGAAAGGCCAAAACCGATCACTGGTTGTAGCGCCGTGGAAGAAGAAGAAGAATATGTATATATTATAAATTATACATATAATTATATATAGTTAAATGTAACATCGTATCTTGCTATCAAGTTTTATTATTTATTATTTTTATATATAAAGAAATATGACAACCTTCAACAACAACCAATTGCAAACACCATTGATCAAAAACAAACGGTTTGGTTATTAGGGTTATTTTTGTGTACGATATATGTAATTTTGTATGCATCAAAGAAATCTTGTCGATTTGTAAATTTTTATAACAGGATGTAGGTCAGACGAAGAAAAAATGCGTTGCAGATTTATATATTAAAATTGTCTCAGTGTGAGCATGACCCTGCTTGTCGTTCGCTTGTATAGTGCCGCGCGCGTGCATGTGTGTGTAGGTGTGTGCACGCGAGCCAACACGCGGGCCGGCCAATTGATTTAGTTTTGTTCACTTCATATTTCCAACAATACGACAAAAAATGTTTGTTTATTGATATAATTAGAATGTTTAAATCATGTTAATCATACATACATAATTTTAAAATATAAAAATTGAGTATTTTGGCTGTAATGATGTGTTAAACAGAGTAAGTAGCCAAAAAATTATATCGCTAAAAACGCATGGCGTACAGCGAGTAATTAAGAATTTACCGGTCGGCGCTCTAAGGGTTAATCTGTGAAAAAAATTCTCGAAAATTCTCATTTATTAAAAAATAAAAATTTATCAAGAAAAAAGTGACGATGGTCTTAATTTAATTTATATAAATAAAATAAATAAATTTACTGGCAATAAGCATTCACCGTAACATACATAATATTTGTATTTACAAACTGATACTTAGAAGAAAATTATGTGTTTTGAAATAAACATTTATAAATCCACCGTCTCATATTAACATCAACAGCATGCACAAACATACAAGATTATTCATATTCTCGTTATTCGATAATATATCAAGGACTTGAGAGATTAACTATATTTTATGCTATACCTATCTCAAAAATTTTATTCCATATTTTTCAAGGCTTAGGCGAAGATAAAAGCAGTATGTATACTGCGAGTTTAATTTTATACGCCTGAATTTTTTTGCATATATTTTCAAAAGGAAAACATTGTTATAGTCATGTTACATTAAGCATTCCCTTACATTTTAACCTTGCAAAAAATTAAAGTTAGACTTAAATTAAACAATACAAATACAGCAATTAGTTACTAAGTCTCAACTGTCTAATAAATATATCCCTTTTATAGTTAAGAAACGTCTTAATGTAATAAATATAAATCTGCTTTATTCAGTAATACAAACATATTTCAACGTTCACAAACTTAAAGTAATCTGCCTTAATGAAAATAATTCATTTTAAAAGAAAGCTAAGAAGTTTCCATTTAGAAGCCATTCAATTCACGAGTCATGGTTAAATTTAACCGTTTAATAGTCGGCGCTCACAAACCGCGCTTAACAACCGTAATAAATTCTGTTTTTCACATTACGTAATATAATAACACAGAAGCTAAAATAATAAATTGATTTCAGACGTTGTAAAATTCGCGTTTAATTATCTTGTAAACCATAATTTACGATTTGTATGCGTTGAGGTGTGTTCGATAAGTAACGAGACTTTTTAAAAGTCGTAAAAATATATTTTATTCGATTCGTTAAAGTTTGAGAAACGATGGATTAAAATAACAATTTATATACTAAATATTTCCTAAACTTGTGTTGTGCATAAATATACCTAAGATTATATTTCTATCGTTGTTATTAAAGAGATTAAAAACCCTTGGGGTACATACATAAATATATACAATAACTCGCCCGCGGATCCTAAAGTATCATACGCTTTGAGTTATTAAATCAAATTAAGTATTAGGACTTTTTAGCTATTTCTCAATCTTCTCATGAATTATTAATAAGGAATTGTTAGGGTCGAAAGCAATTATTATTTGTTTTTTTAATTTTTTTATCATCTCAACTCAACATTGGATTCCCAAAGCTTATCAGTCTCGCTCGTAGATTGTTACGGGGATTACGCAGAGCATTAAGATCGAACGAAAGAGGTGGAGAATGGGGGTGAAAAGACTGAATAGGGAGGGTAATTTTTCCCATTCTCATGAATAGTACATTCGACCCGAGCAAGGTCGCGCACCGCGAGAAGATGAAGATGGGTTTTAATTTAATGCGTTCTTTTTTATTTGTTGTTGCAAATTTTCACGAATAGAAAATTCCCACAGCAATATCTTGGATTGGATTCTACTCCTGAGGGATGACGCCTCCCTCGAACGAGAAATCGAATGTGTCGTGCAAAAGTGCAGAATGCAATTTCGAACGTTGCATAACACACGTGTGTTACTCGTAACGTGCGATAGGCTTAATCTGGATATTGATGCTGAAAAGATCTGCCTACACTTATCAAAAAAATATATTATAAAAGTTCATTTTAAGATCTACTTTGATCACATAAATGATTATTTTATGAACATTGATAGTTATTTTATGTTACAGAGATCAAGAGAAGAAGTTGTGTGTTGCATTGTAATGTTGTTTTAAACACTTAAATTTAAAGCTATCGATTTATTATAATTGCTAAGCTTTTTTCAGTTAAATGAACATAATGTCTCACTCTTGATCCGTTAAATTATTTTCCGTCAAATCAAATATTTTCCATGCTTTCAAAAATAAATAGAAATAATTTATTTGTCACTCTAAAATAATGCATTATGTTTAGAAAATGTAAAGCTTCACTAACTGGTGAGTTGCGATAAAATAACATTTTCAATTTTAGAAAACATCTTCAGGGGAAATTGAATCCACATCCGATGTTCATATTTTTCGAAATATGTAAGTAGGTACTACGCAACAATCTATTTTAAAATTGCTTTTCATACGTCAATACCACATAAATTTCATGTTTTATGTGCACACTGGAGTTTAGCAAGTAAACAATAATGCTAGTTAAATATTGTAATATTTAAATATAGACCGTTTATTATTCTTTAAAAATAAGTACGCGCAAATTACAAATATTTACTAGAGTGCGGTTAAACTCAACTTTTATATTATTTTTGATGGAAGTAAAGAACACCTGCTTTGCAACGATTGTTTAGAAAAATACATAAAAGACATGGATTCGAATCCCACGTGGATTCTAGAGTTTATTAAGTTCTATCGTGTCTTAGATTACATAATCAAATTAGGTTTTTCTTTCTTAATCTCATGAAAAATTATTAAAATTACATTAAGCTACCTCGTAGATATGTAGATGTCACTGATTTCAGTCTAGTGTATTTACATTGTGGTTGCTTGTTTGTGTTTATCTCATTGTAATGTATTAGGCTAACGTCATGTTGCAGCAAATATATAATAGTATACTTTAAGCCGTAGATATATATTTTCTCATTAATATAATACCCTTAATTTTACATAATATCATCATAGAAGTAGTAGAAACATGTTTGTATTAATTCAAGCGTATTAAATCTCCCCCCATAAATTCTATTAGATTTATAGGTTCATCTAGTAACACTATCTCCGCATCTTCAAGAGCTTTTTATTTTCCTAGTAACTTTTATTTAAATATTTTAGGGAACTCATTTTATCTAGAGCTTCACGTTTGTGGCACAATATTCTTTACAATTTAAATTCTGCGGAGTTTTTTAACTGATTACAATTTTTGGTTCCCACAGGGTTTCATTCGTATGTTATAATAAAAAGCATATTTTACAGTTATAACTAAAAAAAAATTAAGCAAATAGTTACACTTGTTTTAAATACAAATTTATTTAAGAGGTGGTTTTGCGTGATTTTTATTTGTATTAATATATTTGAGTTTTTAAAGCTGATAAAATTCGAGTTTATTTAATTGGCGTAGTATTTTAAAGTTAGAGTACGTTTTAATGTAGATCTTGTTCAAAATTCTTTAAAGAATTATTATAAAATACGTGACAAACGTTCACATCACTTATTGTCAATCAACGACGTTTACGGTGCCTACTCTCAGACACGAATCACTCATTTTTGAAGAAACTTAAGTCGCTGCTATCACTATGTGAGCTATGGCAATTCAATTTATTGAAAGAATTTTAAGAAAATTTTTGAGATATCTTGTATCCGTATTTGTATCTATACTATATTTTTGTTAACACGGTCAGTTCGAGAGCTACCCATTTTATCATTATTCATAATTGAGAAAGACATGGCAAGTTTGGGTTTACCATTACCATTATATTTAAAGCACGTGATACGGATGTACGTTTGATATACTTATCATTACTCCTGTTTATATTTTGAACAAATTTATAGAAATTAAAATCATTACTATATTTTTTATATTTATCAATTAATCGGATTATTGATAATGTATTGTGTGTTTTGGAGCTAATAGTAGAAGTGTAAACCCAAACTTGACATCTCTTTCTCAATTATGAACAATGATGAAATGGATAGCTTTTGAACTGACTGTGTTAACGCAAATAGTGTATAAGTGTTACATGCTAGACGCGTTTGGATATAAATAATTGCATTATCGCAGTAGCGTCTACCCGAAAAATCACTTTTTTAAGTTTTTAAAGGGCGGTGTCGACAATCTGTCGATGATCGATAACTTCGGCTGCGAGCTTTAAAGTGTCCCAGAGAGTCGCGATCGCGTCCCTAATTCTTACCCATTGCGGCCTTCAGATTTTCAAACATAATGATATTTTCGGCGATAGTAATGAAAAGCTAGAAAAAAATATATGCGATACTGCTCATATATTTTAGATATGCACCGTAACTTTTTTTTAAATGTTTATAATTGTTTGTATAATTGCCATCATGATGCATTGTCAAGTTTTAATTGTCAGATTTGTAGTAAAAAAGTAATAAATAAACATAAAAATGCAAGATTAGTAGTATAACAAAAAAAGGTTACATTTAGAATAAGAACCAGACCAAAAATTGTCCTTTTATGTCCTCTTTTTGTTTTTCTTTATTTAAAATACAAATGTCCGAAATGACCTTTTCTTTAGCTCCCGTAGCAATTTGTTCTTCTTGAACAAAATTTTCGAGATGATCTTTTTATTTTTAGTGTCCTCCTTTGATGTTTTATAAATCTGGTTATCTTAGTAAATATATAAAAAATGCTTATTGTCATAATGTATGTATGTAAAAAAATTCATAGTATTTATACTATTGTCTAAGATATGTTGATCAATGGTGTATGTACTTTTCTTTGCAAACTTTTGTAGATATTTTGGAATATTTAGGTATTATAGATAATTTAATATATTTTAAGGTAGATGGAGACTTTCTTACCTTAAAGCTTGAGACTGGGTATCAAATCGTGCCCTTAACCCACTAAGTGCCGTTGCTTTGTCGCGCTATTACGAAGAAAGCGAGCATATACAAGAGGATAAATATTAGGTCGTTTGTGAAATAATAGCCAAATGGGCCACGCTAAGTGGCCGTGGCGTTGGCAGCTGAAGCCTAATGATGATGATGATCATCGTCATCTGCTGCTCACTCTCACTACTCGCTTAAGTGGCACATCCAGGACGAAACACCCCTTTGTTGAGACGCAATTGCGAGAACAATAAACTTCCAGGCGATAATTAGCGATTGTTTAAATTGTTTGAAGACTGTGTAATTAATTCTGATAACAGCTTTTATTTAATTTTAAGTAAGATTGATTTTATTAACTAATGTTTAACCAGAACTTTAATGGCAATGCAATATTTTAAAACAGCAAAGTTTACTTCGTCAAAATTCAGTTATAATTAAAATAAAAAAACATATATATTTTATACGTAGTTTCTTGCTAACTGGATCTTCTGTTGATCGATAAAGAAGATAAAGTAAATCATCTTGGAGGTGCCACTATAAATATCAGCCTTATAACGATTCGACGTTAATAGGCCATAACGACGTTATTGTTACGAATTTCAACAACACTTTACGACGGCGGCCGTCTTTTAAGAGTCGACATCATAATTCCCAGTTTCACTGCAACACACCGCAAATTTTTAATTAAACCATAAATCTATTCGCAAAACAGAATCGTGCAAAGCTTCTTGCGCCTATATACGACAATTGAAAAAGTTTCGATTTCTTTTTTGTTTTATTTTACTGTGCATGCTTTGCTTCTGAGGTACAAGGTACTGAGGTACTGTGCATGCTTTGCTGCTTCTGAGGTACAAGGTACTGAGGTACTGTGCATGCTTTGCTGCAAGGTACAGTTAAAAAATAATCATCTTAAATGAATATAGTGGATATATACAACATATTTTTATGCAACCTATTTGCAGTTAAAATGTCAATCGTTTCAGCACTGACATTTTTCAAATCCACATCGTAACTCGAACGGTAGAAAATACGTATACCCCATGGAATCATCTCAATTTCTCTACCGATATTGCCATTATTTAGTTGGCTGGTTTTGCTTAGTATACTATTGTGCATCTTATTTTCAAGATAAGCATAAAAAATATTAGATTCTTGGGTATATGATATCTATTTTTAAAACGGAAATAAGTTGTTAGCAATCAGAACCAGGTGTGATATTTCTTAGGAACTGCATTCGTTACTGTGAATGCAATAGTTTTGCTCAGACACAATCCGTTACAATAAATAATAAGTCTGACATAGTGACTCACTTGACTATGTCGTTTTCCTTTAACAGCAGCACGCAATTTATTTAATAAATTGTATTGTATTTTTTTGCATTTTAATGTTACATTTACATTTTTTTAAATAATTGAAAAATATTTTATTTTATTTTAATTAAATTTTTTTTAATAGATAATATGATATAACGCAGCATTTATTTAAAGTAAAAATCGTCTTTATATTCCTCATTTTAAATGTATTTTTCACCTACATATTATATGAAATTCTTTACCAGAGTAAATAAAAACCGCAAAACTAAGCAGTTATTGCAAAAAAGTCATTTAAGTTTGTGTAATGATCATGTTTAATAAATATACATATGAAAGATAATGTATTAAAATAATGCTAAAAAGCATTATTATTTATTTAAAGTAATATTAAAACCATAGGAATAGATTAAAAAAATTGTTAAAATAACTAAAGTACTATTTTTTTTTTTTTTTTAATTTAAACTGCTCTGGTGAAGAACACGTGTAGCCTTCACATATAGTAAATCCAAGTTACGTGTTTGTAAATCCCGGAATTTATATTTGTAATGGTTATTTTATTAATATTGTGAAATAAAATAAGGAAATTGGTGCATATATAGAAGCACCGAGACTGGTCTTAATTACTTCTTAAGTATGTAAAGAAAAAATGTAGATACAACCATAAGATAATAAGAGTTTATTTGTGAAAAGAACTTCGATCATTACTCAAACCCTAACATATATAAGGACTGTACAAAAAAAGATTTTATTATTTGTTTCCACTTGACGAAACATATTATGTCAGATAAGTTTAAAACTTAAGATTTATTGTAGTTAGTTTTGTTGTTAATTTACATTACATTCATATAATACTGTTCTAAGTTTAGTTGCCCTTTAGTTAATCAATGATTCAGAGAATACGACTGTGGTATTTAATATAAATATATCATTAAGAAACAGGTCTATACTTTGCATATACATACACATATGTACATATATTATTTACACCTGTATGCAAATATATTATTAATCATGTTAGTTGTACCCGCCCATTACGATAATATGATCAAGTCTCAGCGAATCACAACTTTCCGTTACTACTTATTAATTATGTGCCATCCCATAAGAACACAGTTTTAATATATACGCCAAATTAAAATGTGAAGTTGTATAGTTTGTAATCTGGAAATCAATTAAAATTATCGAAACAAAAATTGACATTTATTTCGGGATGATATAAAACATAACCAACAGCTCAATTACTCTTTATGTATTTCTTAAAATATTATCTATACGATATTCTCAATGAAATATTATATTTATCTCGTTAAGTCTCTCATATACTCCGATCAAGTCCCTTATATCTCCTAGACTGAAAAAATAGAACCTTTTTTGTTCTTGACACAATAAATCTTGTACAGTTTATTCACAGTTGTTGTCGCTTTGTCACCCTGCCGAAACTCCCAAAGCAAATATATAATTGAGAAGTCCTTTATATTTGCGACACAAATGCTTCATTGAATATGTATAAAATAGATTTATATACATATCTAACGATACATTTGTGGCTGAGCTACTGATATTTAAATTTAGATGTGAAAAATGAATCAATAATGAACAAGCTATTGTTATGAACCACGCTTGTTCCTCATATTTTTTAACAAGACAAGACTGATAATCACACTTGTGATTTGATTAGTAAAATATGAAAAATAAACACAATTGGCATTTAAGATTATATAGTCACGCGTTTGGAAATAAAAGTAATTTATAATATAAGGGATGACAGCAAGAACCATTAATTTGAAGGCATTTCCAAATTGATGATTTACATCTTTTTGCATATAATTTATTGTTAGTTTAACAGTGGAAGCAAATTAAGGCGTATCTCTAATTTTATAAAAAAAATATTTTAAAGACCTTTAGATATGACTTAATTTCCTTATCCATTCTTATGATTGCACTCTCTGGAAGTTGTCCGAACCGAAGTTCAACTGAAGTCAGCCAAGGTCGCCGACTTCCGAGTAGCGGCCACACTGTCACAAATTTCATATGCCGTCTGAACGGCGCGCGTGAATGACGTACGCACGGCGGCTGCTGTCATATACAGCTGGCATATTTGCGCGCGATCGAAAAATGTGCCAAATAATCGCAACTTTTAAATTGTCACATTATTAAAATTACGCTACTGATAATTATAAAAGTTTGTGTGGGCACTCACCAATACAATATCAGTGAAAAATTTTCGGTTGTAAATATTCAATTCACGCAAAATCTTTGTCGGCTTTTGCCATAAGGCATAAAAATACGAACACCACATCTGTGACTATCCTAGAATTTGTCGCCATCGATTCTAAATAAGAATTCGTTATGATGTGACATTTATATAAACCGATCTAGGAAAATACATAAGGATATTCGAAACGATTTTTTTTAACAAAACCAAGTACCACTAATTATTTTTTAATTATTTAATTTTATATGAACAAAATATAATACCGATATGTGTTAGAAGAATATACTATCAAAAATATAATTAATCCCTTTTGGTACCCTAAAATATTTAAAGATGTCAGTAAGAGTCTGTTGAAGTCCCCGATAAGCATGTAGTATTATAACTTGACCACGTGACCACGATGCAGCGCTCGACGTGCGTGTTAACCATAGGATGCCTACGCGCATACTGAAATTGAACCGAGCTACTCGTTCTATCTCAGTTTGAGAAAAACCATATCATTATCCCTCTCACTGTCGTCACTTAACACGCGAGAGAGCGAAAGGGGAAGTATATCACCACTCGCGCTCGAAAGAGCAGCTCTGATTTCGGTCTGTTTGCCGACAACCGAAGTAACCTACTATATTCTCCGTCCTTGTCCAACCTTGGCCAACTTCCATAGAGTGTAGTGCAGGTATTACAGAATATAGGTTTTTCAATATTTTTAAATTAATTGAATTTTTTAGCCAAAAAAATTAACTTTAAATTTTTATTAAAAATAAAATGCCGCAATAATTGCAAAATGCCCTAATATATGTACATACAATGATACTTAAACACTTTATTAAATCACTGATTGCAAAGAAACGCCCAAGTGGTTCTCAAACTATGACGTATTGTTATTGCTGCGTTCGTTCTCTCGCAAATTTACGCCTCGACAACACCGCCGTTGATTTACGAGCTGGATTGTATGCTAACATAAAAACAAAACGGAGGTCGCACACGTTCGTTACATTATTGTTTTTCACCAGAACAAGCTTTTCAATCAAGCTGAGTGTATATGTGGATTTGTGGATGTAAATCACAGGGATGTTCATCCACCTTTCGTCTGTGAGACTGTTAAGTGTCGGCCAGATTTGGTTTATTAATCGATTGATCCCTATAGAGATAAAGCGAATTATGAAGATAACGTGTTTTTTTAAATACTAAAGAACGTGTTTATCCCTCTTAATATGAAGTGGTGTTGAAATTTTGTATGATATATATTTATTTATATTGCTAAAAAAAATGGAAATATGCCAATCAATCAAGAACTAACACTTCTTGAACCAATGCGTTTAATTAATTAAAAAAAAACAGTCATTAGATACGCGTTTATATTATTTAAGCTTTTAAAGCGCTTCTTTTTAGATTAAATTCGTCAACTACCATATAAATATTTCTACAAATTAAAAAATAATATATAATAAAAAAAAATTGATGATTCACATTATATTTTTTTATTGTGCGTGCTCATTAAACCAGTACGTAACCTATAAATACTGCTGATTCACTGTTTGCATTAATGTGTGAGTATCAAGTTTTCTACTTGAAATGAAATTTATTTTTACTTTTAGAATAAATTGTTATCATTATGCTATGATACTTTAACTACAACACACACTTTTTTTTTAATATTTTAGCTTAATAGCTAATTTTAATATTAAACAAATTTAATCATACATATAAAATATAACATTAACAAAAAATAAAAACATATTTAATATTATAATATTATAATACACGAAGGTGTTTTTCTATTCCATTAAGGAAACCCGTTACAGTTTTATTTTTGCAAATTGTCATAGGAATATTATTATTCATAATTCCCCTGGCCGTACACGTTTTCTTATACCTAACTATCCTTAAATTTTCTCTATTTCTAGTATTAAATCTATGTACATTTTTCTTGTATCAAATACTTTTTAAAGTACTCTGGTAACATATTATTTTCTAACTTATTTATAAATATCAAAATATTCATCTTCAATATTTCTTAAACATTTAACCTTTTTAATCTATCAATTTTTCTTCTACAACTAATAAATTTGTTTTAATTTAAAACTACTCTCATTGCCCTATTTTGTATTTTTTTCAATATTTGTCCAAGCAAATACTATTGGTCAGATGTTTTTATAAATAATCTAGTAATTTTTTTTCTGTATTTGTTAATACATTTTAAAGACAAAAATTCTAATTAATAACTATGATATTCCATAACATAAATAACTATTTCTTTTTAAAGGAAATAAACAAGGTCGAATGAGTCGCCGTATCCGACTTATCCGCAATTATTGTAACAACGCAGCTTCTATGAAATAATATATCTGGCATATAGTCCGCTTCTGTATCCTAGAAATTAATATCCGTTTAGAATTAATATCAGATTCAACAGGAGCTAAGTTTTTGCATAGCCTAATTATTTATGTATATCCTAAAACAAGGAGTACCGTAATAAATCAACCGAAGGAAAATCCATAAAGAAATTAATAAGATTTTACGAGATATATAAAATAAGATACTATATACTGAATGTAAAATAAGTCAGGGCCACCAGGCCCTGTAAAAACAATGATTCCGGGCCTCATAACAAAAATAGCATTTTATATAATTTTTAGCATCGGAATATATTTTTTTCAATAAATAATAATAGGTACGAGTTAACCCTTTCTATGCTTCAAATAAATATAAAAATAAACCACCGTTTCGACATATTTTCATATTTTCTAAAATCATATTTTAAACGAAATATTTTAATTAAAAATTAAAAATTATTTTTACTCATAGTATCTACTCAAATTATTTACTTGATAATCATTCGTGTTTTATTTGCTGCTCAGTGTTGCCATATAATGAATTTCCAGTCCATGTCAAAAGTAATAAAATGAGCGGTGAAAACGCTTGATTATCAAGCGTTTATAACAATATTACAAATAAAACACATCTAAACCGAATTTTAACCAATAGGAGAGCCCAAAAAAAACAATTATTTTTTCTCAGAAAATCTACGTCAAAAGTAATAAAATCGTGCCGTCGCCATCGCAGTGGTACGCTCAGGTACGAGCGTTCCCACTGCGCCAAGCCATTAAATATTATCTCGAACTACTCTTTCATAAGTTTTAAACAAAAGTTATGATTTAGGGGCTACGTTTTATTTTATACACATAGCAAGTATGAAGGAGACTTAGTGCTCGCCAATTTTTTTGTTGCAATCGACAATTACGATATAGGGGTGTGCCCGTTGTCTTAGCGTTTTATATTTTTTTTATTTCAAATATTTTATTAAATGATATACATTCTTCTAGTCAAATTCAAGGAGGTCCCTGTTTAGAATTCAAAAGCAATAAAAGAGTGCCTTTGCCGTTGAAGTGGAAACGCTCGCTTATCTAGCGTTCATATTATGAATTTTATAATAATAATAATAATTAAATGAGGAACATATAAACCAAATTTTGCCCAATAGGAGAGCGCAAAAAATAATTATCCCTTCTCAGAAGTCAAAAATCCACGTCAAAAGCAATAAAATCGCGCCGTCGCCGTCGCAGTGGGAACGCTCGTTACCGAGCGTTCCCACTGCGACGGCGCCGGCACGATTTTATTGCTTTTGACGTGAATTTTTGCCTTCGGAGAAGTAATAATATTTTTTGCGCTCTCCTATTGATCAAAATTCGGTTTGAATATACTTTGATCAGCTCTCTTATATTAGAGGTTTAATAGTAATATTGGTAAGGATAGCTATCATATTTTTAAAACACAAACGGAGCCGCTTCAAAAAAATTACAATCTGTCCCTTTGAATAATACTGTTTGTTGTAAAAGTACTAGCTAGAATATAGGTGCTTTTAAAGGCGATGTTCCGCTCCTTCTATTACTTGTATAATATTTATAAAAAAGGGCTAAAGGAACTAATATCTGAAATACATCAGTTTAAAGATACATCTCAAGCAAATGTAGTTTAGTTCAAATTCATTATATGAAGTCGGTTTTTACTTGTTTTTATAAATATATTCTTGCTATGATTTTTCAGAGTTGGAACCCTCAAGAAGAACGGGTGCCGGAAATTTGTCCCCTCTACCCTCCCCTCTTGGCAGGCTTGGGTATAATTGTTGTCAATCAAGTATAAGTCGCTTTCACTTCCACTCGAATAATACATACAAACAATAGTTCTTGAAAGTTTTAAAATTAAATTATTCCAATGTCAGATACAGTATCCTTTAAACTGATGCCTCAAAGTTAACTTGCAAGACATTTGTTTCCGACATTTTAGCAAGTGGTCAGCAGCTTAGTAATTTCATTAGTTTATCCGACATTGTCAATTCTATTCAAACTCTCTTGGGTGTGTTTGTACGATAATTATACATCTACATACATACATACATACACAGTGTGAGTATTACTTTCGAGCGAAACGTATTTCGGGTAACAAGTTAGCTTATTTCGGACTGGAAACTGACCGAGTAAAATTAGGCGAGTTAAGCAGTGCGATCCGATTGGGGTTTGGTTAACTTTTGAAACTTTGTTTAGTCATATCAGATTGTGCCATACGGAATGGTAACGAGTTTGTTCCGCGGTGGCACCTCTGCGGTAAATGTTTGTTTATTAATTTTAAATAATAATTTAGAATGACTAGTATCTGCTGCTAGTTTACTTTAGCGGTTTAAAACTACCTAGCTGAATGTTTAGTTTTAACTAAATTATCATGCTATTTATATCCATCCGTAAAGGATTAGATTTTAGATGCAATTTAATAGTCTTACTGTATATCTAATTATATTGAAATGCTATAAAGACACTTAAGCTTTGCTTATCAAAGTTAACCAGTATCAAAACATTTTATAAAATGTGATATAAAATTATTGGATTATTAACTACTGAATCAATTGACCTGTAAAGTGTTAATTTTGTATTTTTATTTCGCATTATTATTAATTATGATTTAAATATAAAATAAAATAAACTTATTTTAAGATTGAGAGTAAATATTTTGCGAGTTCATATTTCAGATTTTGCTCTGTATTTTACAAAGATGTTTCAACAGAGAGGTCACCAAAACGAAAACCACGAAACGGGGGCGGTCGTCTCCGGCAACACTGATAAAGCATGGAACGGGCATCCATTGTTAATGTTTTGACAATCGAGTCGCCTCTGTTCTGCTTTTGCTCTGCCTGCTCTTTTCACTACCGATGAAAAGTCAATCTCGACAAAAACGAAAATTCAATTCAACGCGTTCTTTATCAAATCGTTTATTACAATCTCCACTGCGTTCATGTTGAATGAAAAATAAATTGAAATGAAAACTGCAATATTGGTTCACGTATCCGGCAACAATCCTGTATTACTCTATTTTTCATTATTGCAATATTTGTTTCGAACAAATGATCCGAATGGTCAAATTGCATGGGTACAACTTCATGTTTTTAATAGATTTTATTATTTTTAAATTTTTCCAAGAATCGTATAATTATAGTTAGTAATGTATTAAATTACATTCAGATAAATATTATAGTTTTTACAATGTTTTACATATGTATTACAATAATAAATGTATAAGAAATATACCACTGACTAATTTTATAAAATACAACATTATGAGACTGGTCAGATGTGTTTGAAAATACAAAAATATTTGAGCATTATGTATCTATTATATATAAATAAAAAAAAAATGTAATAAATCTAGAAAACTGGAATTATACTACATATTTTTATATTCACTCGGGTGATGTTTAAAAAAGATAGCTTATATATATAATTTTACGTTTACGTGTGATTAACTGGACTTTTTGAACCCTTTTGTTATATAGCTCTAGAAAAACAAAGGATTCAGTTAAATTAAATCGACTAACTAAATGTATCAATCGAATCAATGTTAGAAAATAACGAATTTTAAACGACTTAGCGAATAAATGTGACTCTGAAATGGCTTTCAGTGTTTTCGCATGTGCGCCCAAACTTCGTCTTCTGGTTCGTTTAAGATCGATAACGTTCCTTTTATTTGGAGTTTGTAACGTTAACTTGCCTTTCTATGGTTCATTTAATATGGTGAAATGTCAATGAAGTACGACATTATCGAACAAAATTTGCCTGTGTTCCAAATAATATATCGCAATAAATCCTAATTAATAAAACGAATATATGTTATTTTATAGACATGCATATGAATAAATAGTTCAAATTATGATTTGTTAATTGTTAAAATATGCATTGTTGCAGTTTTGTAAAATTTATTTTCTGATTAATTAAAAATGTTTATTTAATTTTATAAAAATCAGGACATTCCAAAGTATTTTAAATTTAACACCTGTGCTTTGTCGTGAATCTCATACATACATTGCGTTAATGTTAAAGGGGTCGTGTGCTCTCAGGCAGAACATATCCCAATGTACGCGTTTGAAGCGAATTAATAATATTCGAATGCTTTGAGCATCTAAACAATTTGCTCGTAATGGTCCTGTTTTAATTCACTGATTCGTGAGTGTCTCCAAACAATTTAATACAACATAAACTGTAGTGGAGCTGTGGAAATTTGGTATTAGGCTGTGTGAATTTGAGCAGTTTATTAAGTTTGTCGTGCTAGGATGCTTAGAAATATATGCAACTGAGAAATGCATGTGATTTTTTTTTCTTAAAATCTCGTCTATAAAGTCCATGAGCTACTGATTAACATGAAACTTGTAAATTAAACTATTCTTTACTTTTAATTTTTAGTTTTAAATTTAAAAGTTGAGCTGCACAGCGATGTGCTGGTGACTGATTACGTGCTACTGTAGTACGTGAAGATAAGACTAAAAATATTTTATATAGTCAAGTATTGCAATAAATTTAAAATAACAGGATGAATAAAATTAATTATAATAAATAAAAAATGAGTTTAAATTTATACCGAGCGAAGCTAGTATAACATATAGACCGCATGGTTGTTTAGTATCAATTTTACTCATTAAATATATCTCATTATCTGTTAATTTTAGCTTATTTTAGATTTAGATAAAAAATAATAATAAATATTGTCCATATTTTTTTCTTCTATATTTGATCCTAGAATATTTTTCATATAAGAAAATAATTACTGAAATACTAATTATTTAAAGTTTTATTAATATAGTCTACAATTCTTAGTTCTACATTTTTTTGCATAATCTCTAGCACGTAAAAATCACTCTGGACGCGATAGTCGACTACAGTCGCTCAGTTGATTTTTTACTTTTTTTTGTGAATAAACATAAAATATCATTTTAAATAAATAAAAATTAAAAAATCAGAACATTTAAACACAGAATCAAAGTTAAATTTGAATTTAAAAAAAAAAAAATTATATTTATTTTTGATTAACGCGTCCAAAGGGTTAAAAGATTGTTCAATTTTTATTTCATAAAATCTACGATAATTAATTGTGGCGCACTGTACTGTCTTGAGTAACTATTATAATTTAATGTTTTTGAATATCACCAAGTAACATTTATTTTTGATTTTTATAATAATTTATGTGTTATAAAATTGTATTAAGCTCTTATTGTTCAAAAGCGGAATGGAAGAATGTGATTAAATTGTGTAGATGTTGTAAAAAATATTATACAATTTTATTATTAGCTTAATTAACCAAACCATTTAATAGCAATAAAATATGCCGTAGGGAAAATAGTTCATTTTTTTCATTAATTAAATGTAACAATTTCAAAAAAATAATATATTTAAAACTCAAAAAGTAAAAAAGTCCGGTATTCGCACACTTGCTAGCTACGGTACCTCACAATAGTAAAGAACCGACAGCTAATCGGTGATAATAATTATGCTGAAATAAACCAGAAAATTCGTATTTATTTTATTGTTATTTTTTCAGTGCACAAGACACATAAAGACAAATTTAAGCACTGTATTTTCCTGAAAAATATGTTTAATAAAAACATTTGGTAACCATAAAAGGTCCACAGCATTAATAGACCTTTAGTATGTAGTTGGACCCGAAAATCATCTTCTTTTTTAATTTTATATTATTGTACACATTCTTCCGCTACTATGTGTCCTTACAATTCATATGTTTTGCTTATTTCGAGACCAAATATCTCGAGTCATAGCAATAACCGACAATAAGGTCACCAATTTTGTGTGCCATATCGACGTCGTTAGGGTACGCCAGCATGAAATTATCGTCTCTTTGAAATATTCATTTCCGGTCGTCCAATTTCCTCGTAGTAATTCTATTCTTGCAAATATTGGATAGCGGAAATGAACTTTTTTGACAATGTTGGTTAATTTTAAATAATATGAAACGTTAACGGAAAAATCAATGTATAACTAAAGCGACTATTTTTCAATATTGTCGTTTGATTAAATTGCAATTAAAATGCTTCAAAAGTAACTAAAACGAAGCAGTTTTTAATACAAATCAAGTATTTATATTTATATATTATTATTGTATAATATATATTTAGATAGTTATTAAGTGTTTGTTTAATAAACAATAATTTAAAATCCACAAAAAAATTATATTTATATTGAAAGCATTTTTTCAACAAAATTTATGCAGTAGTTTATTGATCTGGATTTAGTAATTCAGAACACATTAATATTTATAATTTTTAATGATGCGCAATGTACTTAAAATTAAAAATTTCAATATAAATACTGTAGAAAACAAACTTCAATTTTTTATTATGTGGTATTATTTTTACGTATTTATTTCTCAAAACTTTAATTAAACAGTTTGTTTTTTGATCTCAAATAAGACACAGATGTGCCTAACTAGACCCAAAAGTGTCCGACCGATTCCAATTTATTTGATAGTGCAATAAAACTAAGTGCTTAAAATACTTGGTAATGTTTTCGAAATACGGACTAATTCTAATTTGCCAATCCTTATCTTGTTCGCAGATAGGGGTTTGTATTTTAATGGTGACCATGTTTTGGATTATAGTAATTAGAATAAAACATGGTTACTATTAAATATAACCAATTAATATAATTTTTATAGAAAATAATTCAAATAAAATAAGTACGAATATTTATAATTATCTACAACATAAATGAATCGTATATTTTTTATTTTATAATTCAAAATGGTTAAATTTTGTGAATTATAAAATTTTCTGTGTTTTGAAATTCAATGAGCGTGGCTTTTCAACAAAAAATAGACGCTTAAAAAACTATTGTAGTTTATTTTATAAGCATATATAAATTCTCACCTTTATATGGAATTGTAGATACTGCTATTAGTTGAAATTTTCGCTGGAGTGCCGAGTTGTATTATTGTCGGCTATGATCTGTCGTGATATGTTGATGTTGGACGATCCACTGATGTGTCTCGTGCGTCTTTTTTAGTGCGTCTTCCTACTTTTGTTTTTGTATTCGCCGCGACTCTCTGTCTGCCTACCTTCGACTAAGTGTCACATATTTTATAATGTTGATTTGAGACAGCTCTGGCGAATCGCAGATGAGAATGTTAGACATATTTTCTTGGACACTAACAAAATATATTTACGCCATAAAAGTGGAACAGTTTGTATGTCCACTCCGGCGATCATTAATTTACAAAAACAAAAGTTTTTGGATTATCGAAAAATAAAATTATCTCTAGATCGTTTTGCATTCGGCGATTCTCATGCGTAATTTCATCTTAGATCACCAAAACAAAGATATAACCGACGGCCGGTTAGAGAAATAGATAATCACAAAAAATTGTTACCCATTCAAATACTTTCGATCTTCCGAGAAAGTATACATATTTTCAACATCTGGCACGAATACATTCGGAAAAGTTTCTAATTTGAGTGTCTTTTTTCATTACTTAAGCAAAAATAAGGCTAGTTAGAGTGTTAAAAATTTGTAAACAATGTTTGTCATTCCCATTAATGAATCCGCCATTACTTATGCAGCGTTATATAAATGGCAGTGATTTTAAACCTTTTAAAAATATACTTACAAATTTAATTTTATATAATAATAAATTCTCTATAAAAATCTATACTTTACATATTTCTCGAAAAACACTAAGACCATCGTAGTGTATGATATTTTCAGAAGCGTAGTATGCTTTCTTGCTTTGCAAAGGCTTCTAACTCATAGCTTATTTTTGCTCTGTCTGTTGTCTTTATTTTTTAAATACGCATTCTAGTATTTTGTTGAGGTTTTCTTGGAAATAAGTAGACGCCGTATTCGGATTCCCATAAGAAGCCATAATAACTGTGTCATCAACAAAGGTTGCTCAGGTAATCCTATTTCTAGTTGGGAAGTCTACTGTATATATTCAATACAATACTGGCCCCAAAACACTGCCCTGAGGTACTCCAGATTTTATTGGACAGATTGGTCTTGATATTTATAAAATATTTATCGCTCACATATGACTTTGTAAATAAGGTAGTGCCTTTTTAATCCCCTTGTCGAAACCCTGACTAGTATCTAAAAAAACTTTTTCTAAACATTTTTTTCTACGCGTTACATTTATATTTTACATGTCTTTGAATATACACACGGAAGTAAAAACAAATGCTTAATAAACAGGTGGTTTGAGAGATTGGTTAGTTAGATATGTAGTAATATTTTGCGATGATTGAAATTCCCAGAAGCGGTTATGGAATTAAGGGGATTGTCTTGCTAGATCAATGGATTCTTAACCGGTGTTCTGTGGAACGCAGCTAAATTATTTTATTTGTATCGTTGTATTTAACGAAATTGCAGACGGCTAGATATTAAATATATTTTAATAGAGATAAACTGATATCTGCGAATATTATATTTGACGACTATTATGATTACTTATTTGGGCGATAATATAACACATAAATTAACTTATAATACAACGTTCTATGTTTATGTTCAACGTAATATGTTTGCAAGTCAGTTGCATTGCTACGGCTAGCGATCGGTAACTAAAGGGTAAAAAAACAATAGTATTATGCGCATGTTAAAATGTATTATTCAGCGCGCGTTCTTTAAAATTAGAATAGTTTTTTCGGCAGTACTTATGGGTTAATAATGTGCTATCTCCAGTTATTTCCACAAAGGTTTCTCTTCCATTGTTATAAAAATACTGAGTGTGGCTCTACTTTGGAGACGTGTTTTCGTATGTTCAAAATATTCGTTAAAATTTCCTCTATATTTTAAATAATTGTGCAGGTGGTTAAAATTTCTACAAATGATATGGTAATACACATTTTTTTAATTAGTTTTATGGCTTTAGTGATTTTGAAAATGTAAAGAACCGCTGCCCTAGATTATGCATTCTACACAGGGCATTGGTATGGTTTCGGTTTTAGTCATATAAAAAAATAGAGCCGCCATATTTTAAAAGATTTTCTTTGACCCTTTTTCGCCCTTAACATTTCAAGAAGGAAATAAACAGTTCTAAATATAGATTTGTGTTACTCCTTTCGGATAACACCGGAAGTGCCGCTCTTCATAAACGCACGATTCTTCTCGACTCCCTGAAAGTTCGGATCGATTTCTGTAGCGCGTTCGCATTTACAAGCGAAAATAATTAAACACAATCGTCGCAATTAATTCTGTCGAATAATGGAGTCTTGGGCTCGTTTTACGGCCGGTGCCGTACAATGGACCACGAATCGGGAACACTCGGGATAATCAAGATAATTGAGCGGGGATTTGAACGACAATGCCCACAAACGAAACCCAATCGAATTTATAACTGTAAATAAATTATCAGAGCGTTTTTTTGCTTGTAAATAGGTACCAAAAAAGAGTCTCGGATAACGCAATGCTTCCATGGAGAGCGAAAAGACGCATCGCTTGAGAAGGATAATTCGACATTGTTCACGGAAGGAATCGTAGCAATTATGCGAGGAACTCCCCCGGGGGATTTGTATGATAATATCGGTAATTTTCGATTGAATTGAGTCGTAAATAAGAGTAATTTTGATAAGAAACATATTTATTTTATTGAATTTTTGCTAAAATTACTAGCCAGAAATAAATTAAATGATAATTTTAAATGGTTATAGAAAGTTATATACAGGGTTTTTACAGTTTAAAATCTTTATGTATCTATTGTCCAAAAATAATAATTATTAAAACAAGTTAAACAGTATATTTATTTTTAAGTATTTATATACTCTTTATAATATCGGTTTCACTAATATTATATTACTTACAATATACTATCTTCTTTGTGTCTCCAAATCAGGAAAAATAAAGGTATCATTCTATGGTTAAATAAGCATCTAAATAACTCAATTAAAAATATACATAATTGTCATCACAAGTTTTATCTTAACTAACTGCTTATCGAAAAAAAAATATATCACTACAATAAAATTTTTAATATGGAAAAATATTACGACATATATCAAAAGTTAAAAAAGTCAAAAAGGTATTCTAAATATTATATAATTAACCACAGATCAAAAAATATAAGCATGTTATCTTAATTGCAAAATTTATATTTCAAATAACTTAAATTAGAAGTCATAAGATACATATATAAACAAATAACTTAGCGCCTGGTTCTGATAGCATAACAGTCTTTTGCTCCTATTTTAGTAAAATTATTTAATAAATGTTTGATTGAAATATTCCTCGATTGCCTAAAAATAAATTGCCAAAATAACTCATTTATACAAAGCTGATGCTAAGAAGATCACTAACATTACTGAATTAATTATAGCTAATATATAACTTTTAAAAACACGATTTTTTCATCGCATTTTCAAAGTAAATTTAGAAAAAATCCAATACAAACATGCAACTTTTGATTAGATTAATAAATTACATTAAAACCTAAACGAAAAAAATAAAACTTTAGCATTATTTATAGACTTAAAAAAACCTTTTGACACAGTAAATCATACACATATTTAAATAGTAGAACCAACGCTAAATTTATTAAAAAGCTATTAAAGTAAAATAAATAATACACAAAGCGAATGTGAGGTGGTGAAGTGTGTAATTCCACAGGGTTCTATTTTAATCTATACATAAATGATTTAACCCCATGTAAACTTCCAAGAAGTATTCAACTGTATGCTAATTATAGAATATTTAACTCTAAAACATACAAAGATATGCAAAGAAACGTGCAGTGATTTGATTCATATTAGTTAATGGATTAGAAAAATTAACGATTAATGAAAAAAAAATAATATACGATATTTAAGGATAATTTTAAAATCACAATCAAAACCAAAAAAAATCATATAATATACTTAAATCTACTTTTAGATAAAAACTTAAATTATCATAACCAGGTCGATTATTTAAAAAAATTATCAATGTTAAAAAAATTATATAGGTTTCAAAATATATTATCTTATAAAACTAAATTAAGCGTTTATTATACATAGTCTTGTGCTAGGGGATTTACAAATACTTTTAAATTAAAATTACTTTAGGTCATTCAAAATAGTGCTATAAAAAAATTGTTAAATTTGCCTTGTGATGCTCACACAAAACAAATATTTATATAAATTAAAATTTGTCTACAACTATTCTACCAAAATATGAATCAATAATGGTAACTTAAAAAATATTATAAATACTTAATTAAAATTCATAAAACAGCTACATAACTGCAAAATTAAATCTGCCGATGATTTATACATCCCTAAAGCATTATCTGTGAAGTTTGGCACAAATTCTTTCAAATATATTTTATTTAAAACCTTTAATGATTTACCAAAATCAACTTGAAATAATTGCAAAGAATTTTATTTTTAAAATTCAGTAAATTTTAATCAAATTGTTCTTCAAAAATTGAATAGTATATATTTTAAGTGTACTTATTTAATTTTTTTAAATAAATATGTATAATATTTATAATTTTAATGTATTAAATTTAAACCCTAGATTGAGTAATTTCTTACTCAAAAATTTAGCCAAAAACACAATTTATATTTTTACGCAGTGTAAGCATTATATATAAGCACTATTTTTCCATGTAGTTTCAAGTTAAATATATTATGAAATCCCATGATATCTGCAACAAAAGCTTATTTTCAAAGAGCACAAGAGAGCAGAAAATCTGTCCTCTTGTCCTCTCCGTGAAAGTGATTCTTATGTACATGGAGTGCGACTGCCTTACTTATCTCCTCCTGATATACCATATCCATATCATTAGTGGCACTGAAGACCATAAATGGTGTTGTGACAACCTAGGTAGGAAGTCGGACATGGTAAGGCTTGTTGATGTGGACCAAAACTTGCGAGTCTTATGCGACTTTTAAACATACACTTTAAATACAAAGTTCATGTAAACTCTGCCATATCACGCGAACCTTAACTCAACTAGTGCTTCATTAACCAAGTATGAAATCGCTACAATTTTTACTTATTTTGCTTTATAATTTTTACTAATAACTTTCAAATATTATTCATAAATATTAGTATTTTAATAATAAAATTTGCTTATTGTTTGTATCAGAGATTACATATACACAAACATCTAGTTAAAAAGAAATAAAAATATAGGTAGTGGTTAAAGTTTACTTCTAAAGAGTGCAATTTTTTTTTAAAAATTACTTCGGTATCTAAATAGTATTATTAGCTTATGTTTAAGTACTTCTTTTGTTGACTCTCAAAGACCATTGTTTCTTTCTGTCGCCAGCAAAACACAATCGTAAGCTCGGACCTTCCAGATCCATCACATTGACGATATCTTTGTATAAAGACATGGTTTTATTTTTTTATCTTATATGCGCGATATATATTTTTTATCTTTCATAATCAATTATATTTTTAAACCTGTTAATACATTATCACTTGATTTTTAATAGATGTAATCAAATTGTTACTTTAAAACCCAACTATAAAATATGTATATGTTTAATTCTATATCATTTTTTCATGATGCGTTCGATTATGAGCCAAAATCACATCTGACTGGTGGTGGAAAGTATTTTTACGCCCAGCATAAAAAGTCTAGATTGAGACATTTACGTTTCGTAATGACTCAATTTTAGAATATCGAAAGTGGCAATTTGCAAGGCATAATTTGCGATAGATCGAGCGTTAAATTTAAAATGAGACGTTTCCATCTTTGAAATAATTACGAGAAGTGAAAAAGTCGAGATTCGAGTGGATGTGGAACATCTAATTAATTTCTGTCTTTGTAGATTTTTATATTTTTTAATATTTATTGACATAATGATTTTTTTATTTACTATTAAAAATATTATTAGCTAGACAGTTATCTATACTGTATCATTATATGATTACTTGAATACAGCAAATTAAAAGAGCAAATTTTTTTTATTAATAATGATACAAAATAGTTCTAATAATAAATTTTGTTAATTGAGAAATATATTGACCTTAACTTTCAGAATATACACTTCTTGATTGTTATCTTTTGGTTAAATGTATATTTATTCTACATTTGAACTTCTTAGTGGATGTTATTTTGTACGGAAAATTATATTTTTTTAATTGTTACGAATACATTTTTTTATTAATAATAATATTTCTTGTTCGGAAAATCTGATTCTATGTTTGATTGTTTTTTGTAAATTCAACACTAGAGTGCTGCCAAATTTAATGTAAACAAAGGTGTAGTACAACGCTTGATTGAGAATGAAAATATAGCAATGTAAATATAATGTATTTGTGTCGTTGCAAAAATCAATCATGACAAAGTTGCACTGGAAGCGCGTTCACAATTTGAAATCCCAAAGGGTCGTTCTCGTAAATCGTCATGCTGAATTTGTATCGCCGCACTGTGGTCAATTTAGCGAATATATAGGAATAAAATAAATTTATATCTAAATTTAATCTAGTTCATATTTAAGCATACATCCACTTAAATACACCATTATTTGTATAAATCCGACGTGAAGACACAAATAAAGTTGTAAAAACTTAAATCAAGTCATATATAGTTTCTTAGACTAATTTCAACTCCACCAAAACTATTTCTTAAACCCCAGAATATAACCATTTTCCGTGTTTAATAAATAGAATATATACCCTTAAAAATTGCCGCAATATGTATGCATTTTACAGTAACGACAAAAGGAATTCGCTAAAAGCTAACGTCATATTCGACAAGCACGGTCCACTCAATAACTATATTTATTGTTTTATTACAATGTTTTTCCTCACAAAATATCTAAATCAACCACTGTGCGTTGACGCCAGTATATTTTTCAATACACCACCAGTAACGCAGTAGTGCAGGCATCTAGTGGTGTCATGGTCCGTCGGCGTTGACTGGTTTAAAATTCAAATGTCAATGAATATTCAACGCTCAGCTGGTGAAATGTTCACAGTGAATGTGTAATTTCGTTTCGGCTCTCGAAAATGCATACATGTTCACGCACGTGAGAGCAGTGACTTTTTTGTATTAATCGTCACTAAAAAAGTATACCTTTTCAGAAAAAAATATTAAGATAAATGATATGTGATTAATACCTAAAAAATCTGAATTCAAATCCTTTATTTATTATCGTGGCCGGTAAATACGAATTATTAATTAAAACATAATTTAAAAAATGATCAATTATCACAGATTTATAGATGAATTTTGTCATAGATAATAAAAAAATAATACAATATATATCACTGATTTACTGAATTTGATGTCAGTCTGGTGTTTCATTGCTTACTTAGTAGTTGTTAATTGTGCTTATCCCGTTGTAACGCATTAGGCTTAGGTTTGTTATGTCATAACAAAAAAATAAAAAAATACAAGCGTATAGCACAAAACAAATACAACCATAATAAATATCAATAAAACATAATCTCACTAACTAAATTAAATATTTATTTTATATAATATATAGTGTGTGTTTTCAATGTTGTTTTGCCTGTTTATTGTCTTTGATGTTTTTATATGATATATAATTTATATTATTGCTATTATTATGATTTTTCCATAGATTTTTTTTTTCTTTTACAGTTCCTTTTGGATATCAGATTGAAGGTAGGAGTGCTCTTCAAATCACATATTATTTATAACATTTTTTAATTTATAAAATATGTATAATAAAAAAACATTAAAATTATTAAGCTAATGCGAGGGTTGTTGCTGTTTTATCAATAATAAATCTTTATTATGCTAAATGTATTTGATTAACTATAATTTATTTAACCTGATAGTTACTTTATTAGTCATATTCTTAAAAACTTAAATTCTACAGAATTCATATAGAAATATCTAATAGACTATTAAAATAATTTTGCAAGGAACAAAATAAATATTATTGCTAGGTGCGAAGTTTGGAGAGAATGAATATGGACGTTCGATTGGTCAATATTAAGGCATCTGCAATTTCTCTTATCAATCAGGGGTCTGCCTTAAGATGTTTGTCATTAATTTTTATAGGATCTCTAACGGGGCTTATCTTTCAATGTTAAATTAACTAAGCTTAACAAAAAAAGAGACGTCTTAATATCTTAATATTAACGTATGTTCCAAGTCACAGCTTATATTTTTAAAAATATCTTTAATTTGGAGTTGTAACATGACCGAATATAAACGGAAACTGATCTAGAATTAGGTAGAAAATATTTTTTTTGTAGATTTAAAAACAAGATACGACTGTGTGTTGTCTAAGCTTTGTGCAAAAAATGCTATTCAAACGGCAATTTTCTCATACATATTGAGTGCTGTAACTAAGAATATACAACTAATAGGGATCTAAACTTAAACTAATAAAAATATATATATTTGCTCCCAAATCTAATTTTATATAATATATTTTTCTTCATGTTGTAATTAAGTTGAATTAATAATATCAAAAATAATCACTCACAAATTGTCGCATTCTTTATACGGTTTTTAGGGAAGTTTTTCTGAATGGGAGCAAAAGTTAATTTACAGCCAATCGTCAGTGCTTAGCTCTAAATCTTAATCAACCCTTTGTGAAAGGTTATATTTCGTTAAGCAACCGTCCGATAATTGCAAATAATAATTAAAACAATGCTTACAAGGCTACAAGTATTTTTAATATGTCACAGAGCTTATTAAAAAACGGTTTAAAAAGTTTTTGTAATAACTTATGGCTTTAGAACGTCTGTGTAGCTCTTGTGTTCAAATATATGCGTGTTTTAATGCTTTGTTAAGACAAATCTTTGCCTTTGATATATCCTTACATACTTTTTCTGCATATAATAAAATAAAAACAAATATAAAACAAATATTGAATGTTCATTGAAATGAATAAAAAATTAATATTTTCTTTTCAAGTTTTTTTTACTATTTGTTCTATTATTTTTTAAATATATCTGACTCATTAAAGGTGACAATTTATTTTAACTAAGTATAGCAAATTTTATATGTAAATAATACAGAAATTCATTCGTGGTTCAATTAATTCACACCAATGTTGCTCTCTAAATAATGTTTTAATCGATGTTTTGTTATTTTGACAATTCAACAATAACAATTAACTCATTGTTTTGTAATTCTTATTAAATATAAGTTAATTAATAAGTCGTACATTAAAAATATATTTACTTACTTAAGATGTTTATGCTTCCAAATTAAAATATTATTTATAATATTTATGTAAATTTTGTCATATTATTGCCAACAGGTTTTATTTTTTACACCTTAACTTATCTGAAACATAAACGCCACAAATACATCCTTATCAGTCCGTCAACGATATGCTAAAGGGAAATTGCAAACTAGCATCAATCATCAATTTATGTGAGCATTTGTATTCGATATCATAGAATGACATGGAATCCAACATTAGAACATAGCCCTATATCTTTAAATCGCTTCTCAACTCACCTAAAACTAACCAGAATTCGTTAACCGCCTAGATCTTTATAGGTTTGTTTGTTAGCAAGCTGGCGCCGGTGATTTTTAAGAACTAATAAAACTTATTATTGTATTGCAAATTGTAATATATGAAGGTAAACTAATGTTGGTCTATTCGCAAAAATTTAAGAAATGGTAATCTGATATCTGAAATAGCATTATAAAAAAATATATTCGAATATTAGTACAGTAATAAATATCTTAGTTTATATATGAATCGTGTCTTATCTAAGTAATAAAAATTGTATTATTCAGTCTTTTGGCATCTATAAGAATTATATTATTGTTTAATCCATAAATCTAAGTTATCCCTTACAACGTAATTGTGACAATGGTTATAATCGATGATTTACAATAGACTCTCAATACAGTAAACACATTCAGATAGTTATAATGTGTCTTGTATTGTATCATATGTACCATACTATATTGGTAATCCAATTATCCTTCATTCGGCCGTAATATTTTAATTTCGCCAAAATATTTTTAGCATCATCAGGAGATTTTGTAAGACTAAACAGTTTTTTCAATTTCCGTAACTGTTTAATTTTAATAATTTTTAAATTCATAGAAAAGCATTAAAAAATGGAAGTGAATTTACAGTTTTTGATAAACTTTTATTTCGATTAAAGTAAATGCTTTTATAAAATACAACAATAGTATTTTTATTCATATAAAAGATTAACATTATTTTAGACCATTTTTTCAAAATTATTTTTTAATATAAATGACGTTTTTATTAAATTATTTTAAATAAATTATAAAAACTTAATGTATAATAAATATATAATACAAACATTTTCTTTATTTTTCAACATGTACGATACTGGTTTATATACGACGTATTTCATTTAAAACAAGGAACTTGTAACTAGCGAGTAATTAATTCATTGAAAAGTTTTATACTGCTGGCTGAGAAAACTAACAAGCTTCACATTGTAACTGCACTTACACAACGAAATAGAGCCACTGTTACAAAGAAAACTAATTTCAAGAATAATAATTGACTCGCCACAATAATAATTAATACAGAACAGTATAACTTTACAATTAAAATAAAGTTATAAATAACTCATCTATTTTTATGTAAAGTGAAAAATAAATTTCAAAAATCATAATTATTTTATTGACTTAAAATATTTTTTTTACGACATCATAATTTCTATAGATACGTCTTTAATCACTTTTGGCGTGTTTTACTACACCAACAGAATAGGTTTTTTCCTGCCTGTTCTACTGTTACTAACTTTCACCAAAATGGTGACAAAATCTTTCAGTGTGGAAATTTAAGTAGACGTCGTATATACGGATTTTAAATTATTAATAAAAAAATCTTAAACATTGGTTGCTCAGATAATTGAACTTGATTATTCTTAAGGTATTTGAGCAATCGGCTTGTAACCAATGGCAGCCGATTGTCAAAAGAGTATTTTACCTCTTCTGGACCATCTGCTCTTCACGATATTTTTTATTGACATAAATACGGCAGTTATAGATTTAAGTTATTTTCTTTATGCAGATGATTTAAAATTGTTTAAATGCATTATAAGTTAAATGTATTTCAATCCGTATTTGTATTTTATAATGACATCATTGCTATTAATATAAACAATTAAACGTACTTTTTTCATTAATAAAACTGGTTATTTTTGTTATGGTTTGTATTATTGTTCTATTTACATAGAAATGTGTAGTGTGCAATTTTGATATTTTTTGTCATAATTATTAAATATTAAAATAAAATTAAAAATATAATTTTTACCCAATCCTATTTATCTCAATTATACGAACGAGGGGAAAAAATTGATTCATCAAAAACCAGTGCCACAGGTTAAAAGCCGATCCCGTTGTCATCTTCTTTATTATCCCAAGACTTTTCCGCATCTCGGAGTCGTCCCACACCCCGGATCGTTCAATATTCAATTTCGGAATTTATCAACAGGCGTTTGCGGGTCGAAATTAATTGGTTTCGCCCCGGTCGAAGCAGGGTTGATCGGGGGCGAAACCTTATTGAAACCTTAATTTTTTCTCTTCTCCTTCCCCCTTTGCCATATCACGAGTAATAATAATATTAATAATAATTCGACGCTTTATTTACAAGCTGGACGAAAACAATTTGCCGCGTTGTTTGCCACCAGAGGGTTTTAAGATGTTTGTCGAACGTGTTTGCGAGATATCGACCGATATGTGTACAGTGTCTCATAAAAACGCACATATTTTATGATAAAAGATACAGCACGGAAATCCATCTTTCTATTTGTTATACAATTATTTTTTATAGTATTTGATTTTAATCTATTTGTACCTGGAAATTGATTATATAATAAAACTTTTTGCTGTGTTTGTTAAAAATGATTTATAAAAATCAAAAAATATATAAAAAAAAAAATCAAAAATAAAAGTATTTTTTTAATGGTATATTTAAGTCGCAGCAACGTTGCGTTACCGTGTAAATGCTAAAAATGCTAAATGCGTTAAATATTTTTTTCAACACCCAACGCACGCAACGTTCACGATAACATAATAATCATAAACCTTTAATTAAGAACGACTCTGACCTTACTTGATTGTTTATAAATTGCTCTTTTATAGCAAATGACTTATTTGTTTCTAATTAATAATTATTATATAGTATATGTTAATACAAAAATTATTTAAAAAAATTATAATGCTAGTTTATGTTTAACTTAAAAACAAATTTTTGTTCTTACAATGTCATAGAACTCTCGAGTCTATTTTGCAACACCCAATATATAATTATGTAATAAACGTTTTATCAATATTGTTTTTTAATTAACTTGATTGCTTATAAATAGATCTTTGGCTATTGTTAAGTGATAAATGTATATCTACATCACAAACATTAATCACTGATTTCAAATCATTAAAAGAATCTCAATATCAGAAAATAGTCAAAATCTCTAATAAAGTAGTCTAGCATTATCTATATGTAGTTTGTAAAAAAATACAAAAATATGGTGATATGTGAAAAATTAATTGAGCACACTTTAAAGCATTTTAATAACGGGTAAAGTAGCAGTAAAGTGTTTTTAAAGGGTAATTAATAAAGGCATTGTAATCGAGATAAAACGTAAATTGAATGTTAAATATCAATTAGGTATGTTTAATGCTTTAATTAAAGTACAATGATTAAATAAGACGTTAAATGAATAAATAAAATGGACAAATTTATCAATATAAAAGGATATATATATTATTATTAAAACAAGGATATCAAATCAAAGCATTTAAATTTATAATTTAAATAGATAATAGAAGCTTTAATAAAATCATATCGTGATATATTTTTACTAGTAAAAATATAATTTAACCGTTATTAATATATTGATTTAAAAAATTTAGGCGTATAAAATTAGACTTACAGTATTATATTATAATAAAATATTGTTAGTATAAGTTATAAGTCGATCAGTATTAAAGTGATTTTAAATTTGAAAAAAGTCTTAGATATATGTTGAATAACGAGAATATAATTTTTTTAAGTAAATTATTATTAATGAAAAATCTTCAGGTGGAAAATACATTAATTGTGTATGCTAGTGAATGTTCATTACCAGTAAAGTTATATTTTCACTAGTAGATATATAAGTATACTAGCGAATAACTAATGATAAGCGCTAGTAAAATTATATGCTTTTCTAAAATGTTTATGAGACTGAATTTTCTGTTTAAGCTCAAGTCAAACATAAATAATTAATTAAACTTAACTTTTATGAAAGTTCTAAAAACAGTTACAATTTTTAACTTTTATTTGGTTAATTTGTTAAGGTTAGGTTTGGGTTCAATTTATTTTAAATATTATAGTTTTTTGTCGAGTATGATACTGCAGTTTTTTAGTTGGTTCTAAGTTAAATTTATATTAAATATTGTAATATTTTGTTAATTATTAATTGACACTTTGTAGTTAATAAAATCATATTAATACTAGTTAAACTAGTTACTGATAATACATATACATTTAAAGGTTGGTGAATATTTTATGTTACAACAACAAAACAATATCTGATGAGTGTTATAGCAACGTAACTATAAGATAATAAAATATATACTATTCATAAAATTCGATATTGCTAATAATTTGTTGTTTCAATCTATTGAGCTTAAACAAATATATCTTCTTAGAGTGCTGTCAACCTTGTCAGATGATAGGCGACTATGTAACGTAGTATTTATAAAGTAATATTAAGATTACAATGTTATATATTTTAATTGCCTTATATTATCATATATAAACTGATCTTAAATTTTGCTGCTCCCTTCGTAAGAAAGTGCAACTATGATATTAAATTAAAAGTAAAATAATAAAAAAAAATATTGCAATAAATTGCTATAAACATAAACGATCTCTAGATCTTGCAGATTGTGTAGTCTTTAGATGCTATTATTACGTTGAAATAAATTTCCTTTATAGTGAAATTTCATATAATATACATCGTCATATTTTCATAAGAAGAACGTGCATTGAACAAGCCAAAGTCTGAGGAAAGTAAACTGGAGTTGAAAGAAAAACAAAGAATGCTGTGAAAATCCCAAGAAAAGCTTTCTCCGCTCTTGCTTTCTCGTGAACTTTGTCGTTTTACTCTCATCGCGACGAGCCCAATAAAAAAGTTTTACTTGATTACTTAAAAATTACACAAGAGTATGTGTGTGGTAACGCACTGAAGCTGCGAGAATTAAGAAGTTTGACTTCATTACTACTTTACGCATATGACGATCGTAAACTAAGTCGTATAATGTTTCGTGCTTGATATGATGCTCGAACGAGAAAATAAGATGATATTGCAAGTTTCCTATCTACTCAGATAGGGTTGCTTACACCGTAAAAGTGTATATATATTATTTTAATACATCAAACTTTAAGTAATAATTATTAAAAATGTATCATTCGTTACAATTTGAGCGTATATTCAACATTAAGCCAGTGGGCTTTTTTGAGTTGTACATCCACATCCATCTAATGTTTTTTATTTCTGTTGAAAAGTATCCATAAAAGCAGGACGTACCATTCGAGTAGACTTTTTACCATTCATATCCGATTTTTCAACGTTTCAATGAACACTGTATTAATTTATGTAAAAGTTTACTGAATTCAACTGTGAAATGCATCCAAACAATACATGTCAGGAAAACAGAGCGAGCATACAATTTCATTATATCAACGTGTATCAAAATAATATTAAAGAAAGATTGTTTATCATTCGAATGTACTCGATATTTTTGTATATTATTTAGCTTTGGATAGAAACTGAAAATATAATATATAATACATGAACTAATCCTATCTACAATGTTTTATTGGCTCGTTTGGATTCAGCAACACTTTTGGATCTCCCTAATGGCCGTATTAATTTTTATCGCTTCTTCAACGTTTTATCGCTCATTAAATTATGTTATGTAAATCTTCAGAGAGCTTTTTATGACGCTTCGTCGTTTATGTTTTTGGAAGGTTTAATCGTTGGTTTGGATAGCGTCAAAGCCGATTTTATTGGAACATTTTTATCCACTTCAAAGTGAGAGATATAGAACGATATGTATAATACGTAATTTTTCCAATAAATAAATCGCTATGAATGAAGGATTTATAGACTTCGCTATAAATCACGTTCGTTCCGCATATTACACCTATATTTTTACTACCATTGCCGAAAAATAATTTGGAATGTTCATTAAATAGCGATTTCTCGTCTCGAGGGATGGTATTGACAAAAAATGTGATGAATTGAGTTTTTTTTCCAATGTAAGGATTGAACGTGATTCGGTAAAAATAGGCAATTTTATACTTTGATGGATATAATAATTGCTCACGTGAAATAATAGTAGATATACTCACATATTGATTAATATATGTTTATGTACATATATATATATACATACATATATATACATACATACATAAAATTTAAATTATTAAACCAGAATTAACTTAATCTTTTTCATTTTTAATTTAATAATGATATTAAGAAAAAAATAATTATAAAACCAATTAGTACAAATACAAAATTTAAACGGTCAAGTCTGAGCAGCATTGTGCCTAAAATATGTGTTTATGATAGCCGTGTCAGTTATTATAACTGTCAAGTGCGTACCTTTTTTGAAGAGCCTACAAATAAAATTTATAAATAACTGTTTATAGTATTATTATATTAACAGCTTAACGACCGAGGACTCACCCACGAGTCCTGAGAGAACCTTTTGCAGCGGCCGAGGACTCGCCCGTGCGTCCTGCGTCACGCGTCTTCTTTTATTAAAAATACACTATGATACAATATAGTTTACCCCTATATTATAATGCGAGATGGTAGTATACTATTTCTACCTAATATAAGATATAAAATAAATTATATTTTACTTTAATTTTTCGTAAAAAGAGTCGTTTTATCCCACTGCGTCGCAATGCAACGAGTCGTCGCCTATTTTAGTTTGTTATATTCTAATATTTTTGGGCTAGTGTGTTGTTTGGTAACGGTTCTCCAAGCCGCTCCCACTTACAGTGACCATATTTTTTGCATTGTGGAATATTATATTTTTATTTATTGTTGTTGTTATTAATAAGTGATAATTTGTAGTAAAAGTTAGTTAATAATATTAAAAACAGTGAATTGCGTATTTACAAAAATAGTTAAATAATCATTAAAAAAAAATTTTAAATTTGACAACGTTCATTAGTGCACGATTTTTTTTGAGCACCACATTAGCTTAAAACTGTGATAATTAAATTAATAACATGTATGTTTAAATGCTTCTAAAAATTTTTGTATAAACGATTTATAAGAAATATCCATTTATAATACATAATAATTTGCACTCACTAAATTTTTTGGCGTCCATTTTCTGCGTACAACTGTTTCGAACGCATTTATTTTCATAATTACACTGAGTGATACGTGTAAAAACATTTGTCATTATGAAGAATATGAACTGCATGAGTGCAAGTTTGTCACACGCGGTCTATGTTCACGTACACTTGAATTAGAATTACTTTCGCACACATCACTATGTTCACAATCACTGGGGGGCGTTGGACAACGTGTCTTCAAAATTTTCCAAAAAGGTTTAATTTCTTTCGTCCATTTTGCCGTGATTGAAAATAAAATTTTCAAATCAAAATCACAATCACAAAAGATCACAGAGAGAAGAGCAATTTTCGCGATACGTTTCGACCGATAGTTTAGAAGACACTAAATATACTGCATTACTTCGATTATAAAATGCATTTTTTTATCTGTGTGGAATTCCCGAATTTGGGAATTCCACAATAAAAAAAGTGTCATATACCCTAATAGATGAATTCTTAAAAGGTATGCACAAGGTAAGCTGATAATACGAGACAGGTAGTGGCGATTTACCCTTTTAGAATAACATTGATTGTAATTTATAGTAAATATTTAATATTATATTCGTAAACAATTTTTTTTTCGTTATATCACTTAAATATGCGGCCCACATATTTAGAAACACTCGTTAAATGACGTAATTACAATATATTTATGCAAAAAATCATAAGGAAGCTACAAATTAAATTTCGATAAATATATTATTTGGTTTACAAGGTATAGGGAATTTACTAAAAAAGGTAATTTTTTGCTATTACTCCGCGAAATCTCCCGGCCACCAAGGAAATTTCGGCAAAAAACACCGGGCGTTAAGTTGGTAAAAAATATAGTGCTTAGATGTGTTATAAGATTAAAAATAATAAATTAACAATAACATTAGATAAAATCGTAAACTATTTTTTTTAATAATAATTTCTTAAATAAAATATTATCATAATATTTTTGTGAATTGCTAGACACCTTGTAGTGTATGCGAATGTTGTGGGCTGATCTAACTTGTGTTTCATGTAAATAACCAATACAAAATTAAGTAGAAAATATCTTTCCTAAGATTAGAGCCAATCTATCTATCGCAAGTGCAGGTAGTAAATTGTCAACAATGAACCTTTTAGAAATGGGTGTTGGCCTTCGCTCAAAGCATACAACATAATTAGAAAGAAACTGTTCTGAGAATTTATGTTTGGTTTTTTGTTTATATCACCTATATAATACCAAATTATTATTATGGAAAGAATCAAAATGATGAATATAAAATATATTGAAAGCATACATGTTACTTTTAATTTATTTAAGTGCAATAAGCAAAATATTTTTAGTGAAGTGTACCGTAAATTCATTTCGTGAGTATGGGCATACAAATGGTCAGACATGGTGGCCCAGAAATAACAAATCAAAATTTTTATTTTTAAATTTAAAAAGTGATAAAAAATTAGGTAATTAATACTAATCTATTGAAGAGTCTCACTTACTTTGTATTTGTAAGATGTTTGCCAATGATATAAATTTGTTTTTGAAACTAGTATTTCAAGCAAATCGGACCCACAGGTTTAGAAACACTGGTTAAATGACGTACTTGACAGGTATTTATGCGAAAAATCATAAGGAAGCTACATATTAAATTTGAATACAATATCTTAATTAGTTTACAAGCTATAGAGAATTTACTGAAAAACATAATTGTTTGCCATTTTTCCGTGAGATCGCCCGGCCACCAAGCAAAGTTCGGCAAATAAATACCGGTCGTTAAGCTGTTAAAGATATGCAAAAAAATACTTTAATTTCGTTCGCGTCGTTCCACGGTCACTAAGATCTTGGCCTTTTTTCGAGTTACATAAGTCGCCGCTATCAATATATGAGCTATGGCGACTATCGCTCCGATAAGTATGTGATTCATTCGGGAGTACCACAATGATTCAATTTGGGCCCTCCGCTCTTTTTTCTCTTCATTAATGACATAGTACATGGTGCAATTAATAGCTTGATGACCTGAAAGTATTCGCATACATTGGGATTCACCCTCTTTACACAAAGTCGCTATGGAAGTTGTCGATCGACATTCAACTACCTTTTAGCATCGCCAAGTATAACGTTGCCATATTTTCCAGATCCTCTTGCCTGGCGAAATTTTCAATAAGACCAAAGTTTTTAATAAGACATCAAAGATGCGAGGCTTCGTTATGCGGAAAACTTTTCACTTCAATGATACGCGTTCTAATTTTAATATTTTTTCAATGTCTGGAATCGAAGTAAAGCAAATTTATAAAAAATAATTATGATATATAATTATAATGAATCCTAGTGCCTTTTTTATATGTGCATTGGGATACAATTACCTGCATCCTTGGCGTAGCATCTACTTAATGAAGTTGTTAAAGATTGGTGTTGACAACCCGTCGTGGCTCGGAGATTTACGGCTAGAGAGTCACGAGCGCGTCCCTTATTACTGTCCGTTGCGGTCAGAACGTCAGCGCTTGAGAGCGCTTCTCTTGTGCGAACCATCTAGCTTCTTAAAGAGATTGTCTTGCACAAGGATGTTTTCGGCTGAAAAAAATATGTAAGGTGGTGCTCATATATTTTAGGTGTGCATAATAATTATTTTAAATTATATAATAATTGTTTGTATTGTGGCGACCACACATTTAGGCACATTTAAAAGAGCAATTGTATCATTGATAATGACCGTGACCAAAAATGTTCATTCATTAACAATGAAACAAACATGTTGGCACAAGAGAGATTTCTTTTGACCACAAAACACGGGTCGTTAATAAAATCCCTTTTGTGATAAGACAGTACGGACGCAATCAATCACCACAATGCAAACCCTTTCCTTATAATTTGAAAGTCTGGAGCCAAGCAAAAAACTGGCTTTCAAAATATACATCCGATTTCTCGAATTCTAAGGAGCCACTGCAGCGATTGGCTAAGAGATCGATGCACAATTGTGATTGGCCAGCTAGCGTGCATCCCCCTAAAGGATATAGGCAGACGGTCCACGGCACCACAAGAGACGGAGGCACAGAGACAGAAGAGCCAGCGACGCAAACGACCAGAGAGCCAAGATCTACCAGCAGCCATCTGGAAGAACCAGCTACGCGCCCTCACCGACAGACCTGAAGCTCGCCGCACGCAGCCCAAGAACCCTGAGCATCATCTACGGCCATCACCACCTGCGCCACGTACACCTTCATCGCGAGAAACGTCACGCCGTAATCATCCATAGTCAAAATTGTACTTTTAACTTAATAAACAATTAATAGGATTCACCGTAGAGTCTCATTAGCCGCGAATTCAACCACCTCTAGGGCTACGCCCCCTTAGTATAATGGTCATAATGATTCATTAAAAAACGTATCAAGTCATGATGGTAAAATTTATAATTTGTATTAAAACAACCATTATTTTTTTATCATAATTAGCATATAATTCATTAGTATCCACCGCTATGTTTATTTATTCCTAGTATTATCAGATATTTACAAAGCATTCAAACAGCGTATATAACACACACACCACCAGATTTCAATATAAACTCACATCATTAAAAAATATAATATCTGTGTATTACACTAATTGCCATGTCAAGCGTACAAATCAGATTAATAATACTCTCTAGAGCGAATCAAATTTGTATAAATATAAACTAAAGCACGATAAAAATCTCTTTTTTAACATTTTTATTTAGCTTTCCTCTGGAGGGTCAAACGAGCAGGATAATCCTACGGGTGTCTTGTTATTTTGTCGTGTTGGCATAATCCCGGATTAAATCGGACGGATCGAAACTCGGGACGTAGATTTATTGGATTTAAACGATTAATAATGCGGTATAATTACGTTTAAACTTGTCGCTCCTGAAACTTTGGTTCGCGCGCAACCGATTGATGAATGGAAAAACGACAATCGACAGGTCGGATGCTTGATATAGATTGACGTTAAATCGTTTTAAATTACAGTTTTTCTTAACTATATAATTTTATAGTAGAATAGATTCAACTAATGAAACTATGTAACTATAATTTAATAATTTATAAAATTATTTATAGTTAATCCCACATATGTGATTTAAAATTATATTGTATCGAATCGCAGATGAGCATATTGGTGAGCAAATTGCATTTTTACGCCTAAAATGTGAAATTTTTAGTTGGCCATTTTCGGCGATCGTTAACAAAGGGGTAAAAATAACAAAAATCATTTTGCGCAGAGTAACACGCATTGTTTAAAGCGCATCCTTTTAATGCAAATGATTTTTGGTACTTATGAATGATAACGAGTGAATAATGTCTCTTTTCAATCTCTCTTTGATTGAGTTATTATTTTTTTTATTTATTTAAAATGGACATTAGAATGACCTTTAAGTTAATTGTGCATGTAATTAAAACCCCTACAAAATCATATTAAAGTAGTGGATTCTATTTAGTTTGTGTCTAGATTTACATCTATGGTTTTAAAAATACCTCTCCGCTTAAATTTCATAAATATTTTTTTTAATTGTATTTATTATTTATGAAACAAAAAAACATTGCTTATTTTTCTTAACATCCAAAACCATAATGAAAGGGTTGACATTCAAGCGACCCATAAAAATGATTCATTCTCTGGAATAGGTAAATTTTACGTTGCGACTTGCGAAAATAACCGACAAATAGACTGCCACAAGTGTAACCTTATCGACAGATAAGCTTTCGGAGACCGTCGTAAATCAAAACTTTTTACGACTACCGCAAAGGTGGAAAAGGTTTTTATATCCAACCAACATAATTTTATCAACCCTCACAGAATTATGTGCTAAGGAACGTTGTAGATTGGCGATAGTTATGTAAGGTTTGTTCTAAATTTCCATGACCTCTAAAAGACTTTCCTAAGTGTAGATACAATATAACAATTTTATAAGTAATAAGCATTCTTTATCGTTTAGGTTTCATTTATAGACGACAGACCTTTGTGATCTCGAATAAACTACCCAGACTCAATTGTTAGATAAACACCTAAATATATTTTACGAGCGGTATGTTCGATTAACTTTTATTTGCAAACACAGCTCAAGTTTAATAATAAAATCCGCCTAGCTTTATGTTTGTATATCTTTTTTCGTTTTTTGAAAAAGAAAAACTCATAATCTTCCCCTTTAGAATAACGAGAAGAGGGTTCATAAAAAAACGTTTATCTTAAATAAAGATCAGGCTCTAACCGAGCTCCAGTAAAGTAATACTTCATAAATATTCATACGGAAAAGTTGAGTTATCAGCGTATTCTCTAAATGTAAAACGTAACAACGTAATCCATTAATTTACGACTAATAAAGACATCAAAAAACTCCTCTTACTCGTGTAATATCATTATTTGATTTTTAACACAATTAATAATTTAATGTTGTGTAATATTGAATCATTGCTTTTTTAATAAAAAGTAACACCACTAAACTACAATAAAATTCTTACAAGTATTAGTAACTAAACATTTTTGTTTGAGTATGACCGTCTGATATAATTTATATATTTCTTAAAAAATACTCACGAGAACTTAACAAAAATCTTAGTTGATTTGTACTAGTTCTTAGATTAAATTTATTAATTTTATTATATTAAATAAGGACCATCATAACCTAATAGTATTATTACGATACCCAAAAATAATATATTACTAGTTAGATAATAAATAATACACAAAAAAACAACATATAGTAAAAACAAATTAGAGTTAAATTATATGAAACGGACCAGCTCCTCGTAGCAGGGCTGCAAAAAAAATCAATGATTCCGGTCCTCATAATGAAATTGGCCTTTTATATATTTTTTAACATTGTATATAATTTCTTGAATAAATAATAATATGTAAGAGTTAACCCTTTCTAAGCTACAAATAAATTTAAAAATCAGCCACCGTTGCGACATATTTTCTGAAATCATATTTTATGCGAAATATTTTAATTAGGTATTAAAAATATCTACTCATATTATTAACTCGAAAATAAGTCGTGTTTTTTTGCTGCTCAGTGTTGTCAATTCAGGTCAAAAACAATAAAATCGTGCTTTCATGGTGAAAACGCTCAATTATCAAGCGCTTATATTAAGACTTTTTATTAAAATATTCCAAGTGAGAATCGATTAAAGTACATATAAACCAAATTTTGGGTAATAGGAGAGCGCAAAAAACAATTATACCTTCTCAGAAGTCAAAAATCCACGTCAAAAGCAATAAAATCGTGCCGTCGCCGTCGCAGTGGGAACGCTCGTTACCGAGCGTTCCCACTGCAACGGCGCCGACACGATTTTATTGCTTTTGACGTGAATTTTTGCCTTCTGAGAAGGTATAATTATTTTTTACGCTCTCCTATTGCCTAAAATTTGGTTTAAATATACTTTGATTAGCCTTCTTATAGTAGAAGTCTATAATAATATCGGTAAGGATAGCTATTATATTTTAAAAATATAGTTTAATATCAAAATGCAGATGCGATGTCTGTATGTACTTATTCTTTCGCTTATTTAGTTTGTATTTTGGACTTGACCTGATACTTGTTTTTGTTTTATAACTTTTATTAGGTTAGGTTTGGGTTTGAACATCAAATTCAGTTCCTTAGATATGTTATAACAACATATTAGCCCCTGTCTTGAGATTTAGAAATATTAACTGATGTTAATTTATTTAAATTGAATCGTCAAGACAATGAACACAATTTTCTTCATCTGATCTGTACAAATTTAGTATACTTTCATACACTTCTTTTCTTAAGCCATATGTAAGGGTTAATTACATATATTTATTTGGCATATGTTTCGCAAATACTGGATTTTTTCTAAGGGTAGATATTATCATCTAAACTAATTTCAACTAATGATTGCTTAAAACCGATATTTTCCATATTTTATCCTGTCTGGAAATTCGAAAATAGTTATTATTATTTAATTAAAATTTCAATCAAATATCACAGATTAAGTTGTTCTATATTATCTTTATCTCATAGATGAATATCATGATAAATAAAAAAAATAAAATATGGCGAAGTCGTGCATAGTTCCTTATTGGTTCATAATTAAAAAAAATACTCAATTTAGCCTGGTGTCTCACTTCCTATTTCTATTTATTGATTAGGTTGAATGCAATAAATATCATACAATAGCGTTTCAATTATAAACACACTGACATTTTAAATATATGTCGTTAGTTTATATTGCATATTATTCTAAAAGTAGAATTGAATTCGTAAAACGAATGGAAAGCTTGACCACAAAAAGTGTAACTCGGAAAAAGCTCTGAACAATATTGAAACGGCACTTTAATAACGATAATAAATTCTGCTTTTGCACTCGCCAAAACGAACAGGACAAAGTTATAAAACCGTAGCAAGCGTTTGACGCTTTAAACTTAAAAGCGTAGTAAAATTATATGGATAATACCGACTTGATTGGTTTTACGTGGCGGTAATTGTTTCAGAATTACTTAGGAACATAAAAAAACGAATAATAAATTAAATTAATACGGAAGATGCCAAAAATTATAAAACGTGATTAGTTTGTATATCTAAAAATCATCATGTTTCAAATTACATTTGCATGAAGTAGATTTGATCAATTATTTAATATGGATTAATTATTCATAGATTTATCTTGATTATAAAATTTACATATAGAGCACATATTACTAAATTAAAGTTGCATTTTAATCAAGAGAGAATTTCCGCTGCATAAATTTGCTTCATATAATACATATGCGAGTACATGTTTGCAAAGCTAATCCATTAAATTTTGTTTTTAGTATTTAAAATTAATAAAGTATACGAGTGTGGAGCCTAGATTTGTTATGGCCAAAACTTGGCGGCACTTGGGTAACACTGGCGTGACGGTTACTCTCTCTACTGGCAATCTTCCGGACATTCGGACGCGTCGTCTCGCGTCCGCTTTGTAAACATGTAAACAATTTCAAATAATTTAATAAAACATTACTGCAGCGGCTCAGTTCGTGTCTAATTGCCACCCGTCACCATCCCGTCACAAAATATAATTGTTGAATACTTGTTTACTTTGAATAATTCAAAACCATATATTATCGTACATGCTTAGGGCGAGTTTAATCACACATAACCACAGAAATAAATAGTTTTTACTTTAAATTAAATTTTTCAGGCTAATTTTTATAACAAATGATTCACGCTTCAATTTTTTTCATAGAATGCTATGCTTGAAACAACATTTTCAACAAAAAGTTTTAAAATAAGTACTTATCATTACCAAACAACTACTAAACACATAGTGTTGCAATAATCCCTCTTTGCCTTTGAAAGGAAACTACACAAAATTGTATAACACTAATTTAAATATTTTTTAAATTATGAAGTTTTAGAATATAATTTCAAAATTTATTCAAAATATTTTTTTTAACCTTGAAAATATTTATTATTTTATTATGGATTTTAAATATTCTTAATTTAATATAGATTTCAAATACTTTTAGTTTATTATTAATTTTAAATAAAGTGAAAACTTTTTGCACTTATTAATAATTAAAATATATAATGCTGCGCATAAAAAACATTTATTTCAAAAAATATATAATTCAAAATATTTTTTAATAAAAATAGACAAGGACTCAAAATTATTAATATTTTTAAAGCGCACTTTTGGTCTAAAGTAACAGATGAGGTGCTTGATATTTTCAGTTTATTATTTCTTTCTAATTGGCTTTTATATTTACACATAAAACATATAAACAACTGTTTAAATTAAAAAGTAACTTATGGTGTAACTAAAAAACGTTCTTATTACTAAAATTTAAATTTATGATAAAATTGTGTTATATGCAGCGTTAAAACGGGCCCTCAAACACCTAAAATACGCTAAAACACAATCAATGACTTATAATCGCTCACATTGCACCAACTATAGGTGATTGATTGTGTTGTAGCGTCAGTAAGGTGTAACAAAATATTTTTAAATATCAGTAATATTTTTGAACGGATGTGTAACCAATGCTTTTTATTATTATTACTATTTATTTAAACTGTAAACCTACTTTTAAATATTACAAAATGTTACATTTTAATATTATTTTTTATATTGAAATTATTTTGGTATTTTTTAGTTTTAATAATATTTAGTTGAGTTACAAATCTATTTTAAAAATTAATACAGTAAAATCGCTTTGTAACGAATACCGAAATTCTCAGTATAACGAATCTTTAATTTGTCCCCGAAAAACTTTCATACAAAATGTTTTCATTGTAACGAAGACTGATCTTAGTATAAAAAATATTTTAATCAGAATTTAACAAAATATTTTTAAGAATTCAGTTCGTCATTGACTAGGCGTGTGCCAGATCTATTTAAAAGCGACATTACAGGTGTTTCGCTGACCCTCAAACTTTTTTTATAAAACATTTTTTTCACAAATTTTATTGTGTTTCGTACAGTATCCTTAAACATAGACAAAAAACGATCTGTCTACCTTATAAGACGTTATTTTGATGCTGTAGTAATATGGTAATTAAAAATAAAATAAAAATATATCATCTTCCTTACATTCAATATAACGAATTTTCAGTACACCGAAATTTATTCATTGGTTCCGTGAGCTTCGCTTTATTGAGATTTCACTGTACAATTTTAAATTTATTATTATCTAGCTAAGTTTTAAACCTATTCAAAAATGATATACAATATTTTGATTTATCATTAAAAATATAACGTTTCAAATCTAATAAATTATATAAAATGTTTTCTTCTGGAAATATTTAGTCAAGTTGTAAACATATTTTCAAATGAATTGAAAATGTTAAGTAGTTTTTTATAGAATAAAACATTTTGACTATCATTGAAAATCCTAAATAATAATGTCTAATTTGAATCATTCAATTTTAAAAAATAATTTAAAAAATCAGAACGAAGCAAAAATAATATTAAACCCAAAAAGTTAAGGGTCCGGTATTCGCACACTCCCTAGCTTCGGTACCTCACGATAGTGAGGTTACCGACAGCTAGTTCAATATTAAATTGTAGAATAATAAGTAATTTATTATATTATTAAAAATAAGTAATTTATTATATTATTAATAATAAGTAATTTATTATTTTATTTATTATTTTAGTTACATACAAACTTTAATATAAATAATTATTATATAACACTTTATTATTATATTTTAAGCTAACGATGTATGGATTAGGAAACATTAATTTTAACTGTGTTTTTAGTATATAAAAAATATATATAACGCGCTTTTTAAATGACTCTCAAATATTAATAACTACAATAATTGCTCTATTTCCAAGTATTTTATATATTTTTTTATTGAATTGCTATCAATTTGTAGATATCGTTTCCTCATACGTGCTATTGGAAACGGACAAAAATTCCCATAGCGTAGCATCGAATTCCTCATATTTTCCTTCACATTTTTCATAAAAACTCCAAAAACATATCCGTCGTCTAACCCTTTTCAATTACACCTTATTGCCAACGCGCGTCACGCGCTCGAGTCATAGCAAATTGGGACTTCTGAAAAGTGTCTATCTTCGCAAATTTCGCTTTCGTTATTAGTCAAAGGTGGCCAGCCTTTTGAGGAGCGCTCACGCATGTGTGCTTTTGATGGAGAGATGTATGAAAGTGGTATATCGACATCTCGGCATCTCGTAAACGCCACCCGTATATATCCCGATGGTATTGTTTGAACAGTGCCAAAGGCGGAAAGCCCGCCTTTATAGCTGCTTATCTCATGTCGATTTTGAAGCGACCATTCTTAAACCTAATCTGAACCATTTAACTCGACGATGTCATGTGGGCAATGTCTTGAAAAGAGAGCCACTTTAGAGGCTAATTTATATTTTGAATTACAGCATTGTGTGTACTGAGTCACTTATTGGTAAGCCTTCAACAATGCTCTTGAAAACTTGCTGCAATAAATTGATTTTAAAAACGTTGACATAGAATGCTTTGTGACATTTTAAAGACTTCAGTTCAGTTCAGGTAACACATGACCGTTACAATTAAGTAAATATTAACTCAGTATGAAAATTATTCAAACGCATGTTATATAAACAATAATAATAAAATCGTCCAAAATAATATTCTGTTTCGATTTCAGACATAAATTCAGGGTCCGATAAAAGCCCTTTTTACCTACGGTTTTCGGGCCGTTTACTCTCTGCCGATTCGACTATTCCGAAGATGTTTCGGTTGTCAACTTACTTTTGCTAAAGCTATCCCGAGTCTTGCGAACGTCTGGAATTCAAGAGTGTGCCAATTTAGATAAAAAGGAGAAACGAGCGGTACCTAGCTACCCGCCGCCGAAAGGGGTATGGGCAGGTTTTAAAGGGATCCCCGGGAATACGCGGAATTTATAACCCGAAACGGGCGGAATAATAAAAATAAATCACATAAAAGTAGGGACGCCCTTATTTATATTATATCCGTATTGAAAGCGAAAAATAAAATCACAACAATCGCCGTTGACGCATCGCAAGTTATACATAGTATGTCACAGTGATGGGTCATATATTTTTAGTAGTGCCCTTCGTTCAAACGTTCTCGTGACCTTTTTATTATCCTCTGGTAATAGAAATGCTTTACCTGCATATGCTAGACTTAATTGTAATTCCGTCTAATCTGAATGGACATTAATTACCTCCAATTATACTGACCAACATTTTTCAACTTTTTTTTATAACTTGAATAACAATACATGATCTTGACGCATTATGCAAAGCTAAATTTAAATTCGAAAACAAAAAATCTTTTTTTTCAGTTAAAGATATGTATATTAAAGACGGAATAGCGTAGTCCGTAACGTCTCAGACTAGTAACTTTGAGGTTGCGGGTTCTAGCTCCGGCAGCGGCACTTGAATTTTCATTTATTAAAAATGCGCCTTGTTAAAAAAACCGGCCCCAGCTGCATTAACATCCATTGATTATAAATTATATAGCACATATTAATTTATAATTAATAATATATAGATGTCACCGATTCATAGACTTTCCGTCTGGTGGTTAATACTTACTTGTAGAAATTTATTATATCTGACTGACTTACTCAGCTAGTACAGATTTGTTCATTGTAACGCATTGGGCTTACGCCTGTTAGGTTACAACGAAAGATTTAATAAAAATAAATAAATATAGGTTATAAATATATATGAAGGCAGAATTTTACATTTTGCAGCAATCATGCTATATTTTTATTAACTATTTTATTTATGTTTACAACACTTTTTTACATTGGCAACACTGCTGTCAATTGACAGATACCTCGTGATTGATTGAAAGCCTCAAAAAAATACATAAAATCAGTAAAATAATCAAGGGCAGCTCAAGACATTGCAAGACCGCGATTTACAGTTTTTGTCGTATATGTGGAACATATCTGTCAAACAGAAAAATAATATAACTCCAAAGATTAAAACTGCATATTTTCACTACTTCGGGTGTCATATTGGTGATCAAGACAAATCATGCGCTCCTCATGTTTGCTGCACATCTTGTAAGATAAGCCGAACTCAGTGGTTACATGGAAAAGGAAGAACGGTGTCAATAAATTAGTGTTCCAATGGTGTGAAGGGAACCAAGAGATCATATAACAGATTGATACTTCTGATTTACTGACGTCACAGGATTTTGAAGTAAAAATAAATATTTTGTGGCGACCACACATATTTTGGACCACACAGCTTTCGTTACATCCAGAAAAAATCTTATAATAACACGAGTTTTGTTCTTACTGTAAATATTCTCCGTCATTGTAAGAATATGTCTTTGTTGCGAAACGATCACGGATATAATAAATCACCAAATCCACAAAATTCCCGTTGGAATTCAATACGACCTTGGACAATGCCCATCAAGCGAGCGTCGCTTACTAAAATCGTATACTCATTTCGCCGTTCTAAGAAGCGACTACAGCGATTGGATGAATAATCGCTGCATAATTGCTATTGATCAGCAAGCTTTGAAGCTCTGGATGGTTAAACTTGGACTTCGATGAGGAGAAGGTAATCAGGCAGTCACCAGCAGTCACTCGAAGAGACCAGCAGACGCCCGCCACCCGCGGAAAACATACTCTCATGGGCGCTTACATCCTAAGAGTAACTCCTTCATACCGAGCACCATCGTAGAATAGAAGAATCAACTTCCGCTGTACACTCGCTACCACGCCACCTACTTGCCCTCCAAAGACCTCCCACGGACATCATCCCTGCGCCAGCTTCTCCACCACCGCTCGGAGAAAACATCTCGCAATTTATCGCCTGTCGCAATAATTATAAATATAATCACATTGTTACGTCGTTTTTTATGTGCCTCTATTGACTTTGTGTGCTATTTTTCTGCTCTTTCGAACGCTTAAATTACTCTTTGAGATAATGTAAAATAAACGAAAAATCAGCTATAGTTTTTTAATTTACTGCCTATAATGTTAATAAAGTAAAAGTTCATACCCCCAGAACAGATTTACTCTTGAGGTCGGTCGACGAGAAGTTTAATCAGTTGTCGATTATCGTACAAGTCTATTTAATGTTTAGTGTACCTTAAAGATTGTAAGCTTGAGTAAATAAATTTAACAGTATGTGAGCTCTAATTATTTTATAGCACTTTTGACATGTTTTCCCTTGCGTAAACGTCATTTTTCGCACGGTTTTGATTTCCCTAATTTAGCAAAATCTGTGACTTATAATTTGTGTGATTTTATTTTTCCTTTGTTTTATTTAATGAATAATTTATATATTTATTTATACTAAGGAAGACGTTACTTTTCATGCTTCCTGTTCCCGCGGGACTGCCCCTCTTAGTGACGCTAGATTATCAGGTGCGCGTGTAGAATAATGATCATGTCTTATCGAAAAAGGTTATATTTGTTCGCAAAGATATTTAATATAATATTTTGGTGACTAAAGCGATAGTAGTTGGCAATTTCTAATACACACAGTGAGTTTAAAGGGGAATGATTTAAAATATCTTATTTAGACTTTATTATCAAGTGTGCAACTATAGCTCATATAATAATTTTGCCAATATTTAAAATGTATATTGCTACTCGTTTGTGGTCTTTTTTGCCCTGAAAGTTTTTGACACAAGATTTAATAATCTAGCAAAAAGTTTATATGTAAACAATAAAATAATGCTTTAAAGACAATATTTTCCGTTCAAGAGATATTTAATCATAGCTGTAAATTGGTTAGTGTAATTAAGTATTGTGCGATTTTTTTTTAAGATTTTCGCCTAACAAAACCACACTAATAAATCATATTTTTTTTAATCAATAATAAAAAAGTTGTATTATTTCACGTGATTTATGTTGTAGTAACTATTTTTAAATGGTATTTAACAAAAAGTAAGACACTTACTAGCAAAGTCTTTGAATGTAAATATATATATATTTTTCGGAATATTTTGTATTTTTTGCGCTGTTTGGACGCCGCGTTGTTTTGTCAGCGTTATTTTGTTCTAAGTCGTTTTGACGCAACACTATTTTTTTACATTATCTACTTATAAACATTCAAATTGATATTGAATTGGTAATTATATAATGAATACATATAGAATATGCTTTTGATTACAAAATATTTGATCTAAGGAATATCTAGGAATTCTCTAGAAAATTATGAATATTTTTAGAAATAAAATTATTTTATTTTGATAAATAAAAATACTATTTAAATGTAACAACGCATGTTTTGGCACAAGGTGTATATTTTCGTCACAATACCTTGCGGTCTCCCGATTGAAAAACACTGCTTTAATTATGGATCGACATCCACTGCCCACTAGAGGATTAGACTCACAGATGAATTATAAATTTATTTTAAAGTTTGAAAGATTTTTCTACCTCCGAATTATTTTATAAATGACATTTATTTAAACCTGCAGCTTTTGACTCATTAAAAATTGTTAATAAGGTTGTCGAACTTTCTCTTAGATCTTTGATAATTTTAAAAACACGATCATAATCTTTTGTATATAATATTAGGTAATCACAAAATGAATGTCGTTTTTTAATGAGGCAAGTAAATCAATATTCAATTCCATTGGCAAAAAATGTTAAAGGCTTTGATGCAAAATATTCTGATAGCCGCTGTTTTACATTGTCTGCTTTTTTATTGATCTATAAATCAATCTAATAAAACAGTAGTTATAAGGAGTAAGTTCTGAAGAATGAGATGAATAAGATAAAAACCTTCGCTGATAATATATTTCCCCACATGGTGACGCGCATTGTCGTGTTGGAGAACTATTCGACTTCTGTTGAAGTGCTGACATTTTTATTCACTTCTTTGTGTACCAGACCATTATTTTATTTCTTTTTATTTTTCAGCTGATCATAATAGAAGCTTGTTTGGCCAGATTTAAGAGTTTCGTAATACACAATTTTTTAGCAATTTCACCATACTCACAAATTGTTTTTTTCTTATAGTGGGCTCGAGCTTCAATGTACCTTTTGCTACCTAACCTATAAAAAACCACTGTCTTCTACGACGATTGTTGTCATACAACACCTAATCATGATCTCTGGTTATCAAATTATCGAGAAAAGGCGACCAGATACAAAATCCAGAAGCTCTTTGGATATGCGTATACTCGCGACCTTGTCTCCAAGTTTTTCTAATCTTCTATGCACTATTGAATCAGAGTGGTACAGTTTCTCGGCCAGTTGATGGATATTTTGAGTAGAATTTTTCTACCATTTCTGCAGTCGGGACATAATCATCTATATTTGCTGATTTACCATCTCCAGCACGTTTCTGGATATCGTAATTTGCCGTTCAAAATTTTTTAAGCCATATCTTATATTTTTTATTTTAAATCACCTACCATTTCACAGATATTTTATTGACCGTATTTGCCACTTTTTTTAAAGAAATTCATATAACATGCAATTTTTGTATAAACTGTTTACATGGTAAAAATTCAAGCATCGTAAATTTAGGAGACCATTTTTTTAAATTTTGGAATGGGTAGTATAGATACGCTTCAACACTGTAATAAAATACATACCCGGGTATCAACGACCAAAGCAAATCTGTCAGTTAAAACTTATATTTAACCAAAAGTTTTAGTACTCACTTAAATAAACTATATTACACCACGCTTATTATTAATTTATATTACATATAAGTTTAGGATTGATTTTTTACAGACATTAGTTTTATACAATTTATTTATTCAAAAAGCTAGTCTATTAAATTATTTTAGGTTTCTAAAAAAATTGTGCATTTTTTCTTTAATTGACTATTCAAAAATATATATTACCAAAACACACTAAAAATATTTAAACATCATAACTCCTTTTAATTTAAATTTAAACTCCTTTGATCTCCCATTTCGTATTAATTAAACTTAACTTGTATTCAAATAATAAAGTCACTCTGGAATCTTTACACAGGTGAGCCAAGATATTAAATAGCGTAAATTCTTAAAATCAAACATAAATTTTATTTAAATTCAATAAATCTAAAAGCGAGTTATAAAAATATCATTATCAATTCGTTCATACGTCCGAAATAAAATAAACACGCAACAAGTATAGACTCGGTATCGTTCAGAAAGATATAAAGGCCATTTAGAAAAATCCATTAGCTCAGGATAACGAATGTAAGTTTTTATCCGTTTCATCAAAGAGAGCTTGCAGCATCTGCTCTAAATAAATAACTTTTTTTATTAAGATAAAAATACATCTGCCTTCATATTTTCTCACGTTAATAAGGGCGCATGTAAGACGTGATTTATTTAAGCTTAGGTTTTGTATTTTTTTTATAAATTTGTTCGAACGTTTTGCAATTACTAAAGTTACCGAATTGTTTTTGAAATTCTATATGGTAACAGTAGACAACGATTTTAAAGGTTCTTTAATTAAGTGAGTGAAAGATGGATATCACTTGTAAATTTGAGAAATATATTCTGTGCCCGAAGGGCTTGAAAACGAAAGGGTTCAACCTTTTTGAAACCTTTGAAATATGATCCGGATCTCGCATTTAAAAATGTGCCGTATAAATATATTTGCACGTAAAATTAGAATTAGTATATTTATATAACTATTTAGGTGCAGCATTTGAACTTTTATCAGAGCTTAATATTTATATAATCATCTTCCCACAACCTCAAATTTAATGATATTATTCCGAAGCATAATCGCGATCTTCTAAATGGTCTGCTAGAACCAGATTTTAATTTCATTAGTGTCTCATAACATTTTGCTTCATACCAAACAAGTCTTTAACCCTGATCAATATGATAACATCTCTGTAAGAGATCCTACATAATACTATGATAAACAAAGCGTGATTTAAATATAAATCCATATACGAACATCTTAAATTAAAAATCTCCACAATATTTTTGAAAACCTGAGATTTTTTTTTTAAGATACTATTAAAATTAAAGGATTTTATTATTTCTTAAAATATTCTATGTAAAAAATAACCGGGACTTAGAGAAAAATATTTCTATACATAAGTTGTTATAAAAAATCGGTTGTTAGCCAAAGATACAAACAAAATCATTGGGGCAATATACAGAAAAAAAATAGAGAGTATCGATTCAAGTGAAATAGTTTTAAGATGGTTGAATAATTATTTAAAAGAAAGCAAAAATTTATAAAATAAATTGTGCATATTTCAAAAAGAAAATAATATCTCATGGTGTACCACAGGGGTCTAAATTGGGACCATTGCTATTTAATTAATAAAAATATTTTTCTAATTTTTTTTAAATATCAATTTAAACCATTTGAGTGATCTAAAAAACAAATCAAGAAATTGTTAAAATAATGTCATTTTTTTAAATTAAAATAATAAGAGAACGTTTGGCTTACGTTTTGCTTCGGAAATCTTCGTACGTTTTAGTTGTTTAACTGTTTATTCCTTCCTAGCATTATTTATTCAAAAATAAGTTATTCCAAAAAAGCTTATATGCATTATTTTAGTTCGGTCTTTAGCTTATCAAGTTTAATGCACTACCCTTTTATATTGTTGCGCTACTTAAAGTAGAGATGTACATACGTATATTCCAAGTATTATCTTACATTTGACTAACAAAAGTTAAGAAGTTATATTACAAAACTTTGCACTTAAAACAGAATATTATGTTTAACTACACAACTAAAGATATTTTAGTGTGATGTGGCACATATTGAGATAAAAACAGCCAGGAAACAAATATTCGGTTGTCATCAATTTCTACTTAATTGTCCGGAAAAACTACGATAAAGCCGCGGAAACATTTTTCAGCGCTGCGGTTGCAGTCGGGGAAAATGGCGGTAGACATAGATAGCCCGGGGGGCATAGACAATGGCGGGCGCGACCATAGACAATTAGTCAACCGGTAATGAACATCGATTGGGGGAATTTATTTTTAATCTACTGTTTTTTAACGACCATTTACAATCGTGCATATAGTGAATAATACATATTCACTTTATAACATATACATATGTAGGTTATTTATTGCGCCTTAGTACACCTTTAATTAATAATGTAATAAATGTATTAAAAGGGATTTAACCATATGTAGCAATTGTGGGAATTCCCAGTATTAATTATAAGCCTTCAAGAGAATTCCTTACTGCGTTTGAGATTTTTTTATTATATTCTTACATACATTAATTTATTTTTTTCGTGGCCAGAAATTTATTATTATATGTAGCTCACTGCTGCGAGGTACCGCAGCTAGCATGAGGATACGGGTGTCGGACTATTATTATATATTAGCATTTATTACTTTTCAAATTATTTAAATTGAGGCTTAAATTAACAAAAAATATCAAAGGTAAAATATAGGTAGCTTGTTGAGTATATTTTTAGTCGTAACATATATTCGCCCTATTTCTTAAAATGATGTATAAACATTGCTTTTTCATATCATTTACTAACATATTAAAATAGTATTATAAATAAATGTCGTTTCATTATTAAATCAGAAATAATACTTTTCAATGTAGATTGACATTTCAATGATTCAAAATACAATTTAACTCTAAAAATATAACATTTTCCGACCTCTTGGTCTATTTTTTTATTTCCATTAGCATACAATTTTGGAGGTTATGATTTAAATTATTACGATAGCTCCTTTTTTACATAAAATGCTTTTTGATTTTTATCCATCTAGCAAGTGTTGCATCAATCGAAATAAATAAGTCTGTAGAATAAGGTGAATTAGATGAATCCTTTCAGAACAGTTCTATAATTTTATCAAGTGCCTATTTTGCCACTTGGGAACACGCTTTTTCCTGTTGTAAGCCTATTCGACTTATTATGGAAATTGCACGCATTTATTTACTTCCTCATGCAAATATAATATAAACTTGCTGTTATTGTTTGGCCAGCTTTTATAATACACAATCCGTTTACAACCCCACCATTCACACAAATTAACATTTTTTGCAGTGAGTTTTGATATTTTTTCTATAGACTGTTTTCAAATCGAAAAAATACGACTTAGCTTCAAGATCCAGTAGCTCTTAGGATATGCAGATACTTACCGACTTCTTTGCTCAATTTTCAAACCAGCCCGATAGACGAGTGGTATAAGTCGCTGACTATGGACCTGAAAGACCTAGGTTTGAATCCTATATGGACCTTAGTCTTTTTTAATTCTTATCGTTTCTTGGAAATCAGAATTAATAAGTAATTATATAAATATAATTCTGATCGATTTATAATTTTATAATAGGTTCACCTAAATTTTCCTCATCTCACGGATGAATATCGTGATGTTAAATTAAAATCGAGCTAGGTCTTATATAATATGATCCTAAGTTATTATGCGCTTCTTCAGCTTATAGATAATATTTATGTATCCAAGCCTTCCGAATCTGATGCATGTGTTTAGCTTCTCAGCCAGCTGATGGATAGTTTAAGTAGAACTATCATCGTTTATCTTTGCTGATCTTCCACATTCAGCACTATTCTTGATACTTTTTATTTATTTTTTTATTTAATATTTCGTAGTAACCAAACAGACGTAAGCTCAATGCGTTACAATGGGCAAATCTGTACTGGTGGTTAATACTGACCGGTGAACCGGTGTCATTAATAATAATTTTAAAGTATGATATGCTATACAATTTATAATTAATAGGTAATAGTCTCAGAGGTAATAGTCTGATACGTTACGGATTTTTTGCTACTTAAATATATTATTTTGCATAATATATTTTTTTTTTTAATAATTGAACAAAAATTAAACCCTGACTTCTCTAGTTATTTTACACACAAAAAGAATATTTGCCAAAAAAAAAAAATTGCGACAAAAAATCCATTTTTGTTTTAAAAACTTTTTTTAATTTTTTTTACAATTTATTTACTGATAATTGCACACCTTTTGCAGCTCAAAAAAATAAATTCAGAGAAACAATTTTTGCGTATAAAAATAATATAATATAATAGATTAAATATAAAATTTAATTTATTGCTAAAATTCAATCTTAGGATGGTACACATCATAACTCAATGCAAAAACAACAATTGGATAGCTATTGAGGCCGGTGAACCAGCCGCTTAGGTTTTAGACACATGCGTTACTTCTTCAGGCCTATATGTTTCAAATAGATAATATTCATTTTAATATCAATAGTAATTTTATTATCATACCGAATAAAATATAAGCTTTTTTTAATGCTATGCAAATATATAAAAACCGACCACTCGTAATCGATATGATTTAATATTTACAAAGGTAAAATATTAATGAAATACACATTAAACTATAAATGTTTACTTGCAAAATAATTACTAGTGGTATATCCCATTGACTCGGCTTGAACACACCAAAAATTTGTGGTTTTCCTTTTATGTCTATTAATAGAAAAGGCTTACGTTCGGTATTTTGCATATTACAAGCGTTATAAAGGATGTGGTAAAAGTATCTACATAACAATCGCAATTAAGTTGTGGTGTGTGATAAAATGATCTGTATAAACTTGTTTTACCAAACATCCCAAATGACTAGTTTCGCGGTTTTAAAAAAAATAACACTTAAATAGTTTTGAACCTTATCCTTAACCTTATCCTTGTCCTAAAGGTAGAAAACAACACAAACAACTCTATTGACGTAGATGGGAACTGTAGAATATTACGAAATACCAATAAAGAATTTCCGATTATTAGATAGTGAGACTCGTGCTATTGTACTGTCAAACTGATGTTATATGAATTTTGAAACATTTTATTTTAATACAAATCAGAGTTTTCTTTGTAACTATATGTGGAACAATATTTGTTTTATTCCATATAAATTATTTACATTCAGTAAAGCATCGCTAAAAATATTTTCTGATTATAAAAGCGAGCTGCAAAATGAAAATTTTAATTGTACGTAAATTTCGCAATACCGTTACTAAATAATGCATGTCACTGTTACTTTGAAATCGTTTTGAATGCGATATAAAAGATCCTTTTTCACCCGGGGAATGCAATTGTAAAATATTCAATTCCTAGCACAAAGACAGACGCCTGTCTAAAACACTCCATTGAATAACCCAAACATGCCTTGACGCAGTTTTATGCCATGAAAAGTGTCCCTTTGTCTATGCTTTCCTATTGTTTTTGACTAAAAACTGGGGTTAAACATTACACAATTTAAACACATTGTGGTGCATTAAACACAAACCCACCAAAATATATTCAAACTTTTGTGTACTTGACATAAAAAATAATCTGAATGACGAAATAAGTTATGTCAAAGCTAGTTAAACAATTCAATAAGTAATTATTTTGTTGTCATATATGAATGAACAAGATACTAAAAGCTGTAATAGCTTTCATCAAGGGTTGCATCGCATCAATAAGGATTATTGAATATATCTTAACATGCAATGCCAAGATTTTTATTTATATAATAATAACCAGTTATTGAAAACACTGTAAAATACATGCTTTAATATTAATATCATATTGTGCATGTATAATGCATACTGAATATTAATTCCTTGTATTCCAGCATAATTTGTATAAAGCCCCTCGTATAATAATAGCTTGGTCCCAGCTTCTTAATTGCTTTTGGTATACTTTAGTACCCGTCTAAACTTCTTGCTCTGTAATCACGCGGTAATAGTAGCGTAATTGTCTGTAAATACAAACATTTTACAATGTCTCAACAACGAACCGGTGTTTAGTTTGACAAATTTATAGACGAAAATAAATAAAAAAAATCTTTCATATTCATATAATACATATATATATATGTATGTATACCTCTCCTATCCATCAACGCCAGAACGTGAGGTGTTTGGAAAAATGGTCTAAAAGGTGATATTATTATTCTTCTGATGAAGAAAAAAGCAATTTATAAGAATTTTGACTAAACTTGATAAGTGTTATTCTCCTATAAGTTCCACAAATATATGTTATTATTTTGATTGGTACTGTGCATTTTTTTATAAATTTTTCACAATGTTCAATCATTAAATCTAGATAGTTTAACTGTATGTAGATTTTAATAGACCGTCGATTTGTATGAAGAATATTTTACAGCGAATTTATAGTTTCTCAAGACATTTGTTTTTTCAAGTATTTTTTAATTGGTTCTTGATTTGTGGTATATCAGTAAATTACATCTTACTTTTTTGTACTATATTATTCTTAAACTATATGTAAAAATATGTATTATTTTATAAAAATATAAATATTATTACTTTATTACTTTAACTCATTGTATGTCTGTAATATATTTAACCAAAAATTATTTGGTTAAGGCAAAAGTGTCAAAAACGATGGGTTTTACAAAAAAATTAAATCAACGATTTCCAATGAGTCATTTAATACAAATAAAAATAAATGCAAAATAACTTAAAACAATACAGTTTAATACAAAATATGTTTTTAATTACCAAAAAATCATAATTTGAACAAATAACATTAAGAAATGTAGTGTTAAAGATACTGTATGGGCCCTATCTATATATGTATTTATCGTGACGGACACTCTTCTTGTGGCAACTCTGGCGGGCTCGCATGCCAGTGCGGGCCCGTGCACCGTAACTATAATAAAAGTCAATAAAAATACTACTGCACCGGCTCAATCTGTCTTAATGTCACCCATCACCTACAAAAAAAAATGTCAATGTATAAGAAAAAATATTTTAAGATACAATGTTTCTTAACTAATACATTCTAAGATTGAATTAATTACTATTTTTTATAATAATATCATTTTAATTTTTTTTTATCGAATACCAAATTTAATTTTGCCATTGATATACTATAAATATGCAAAATCTCTGTGTTTTTAATAAAATGTTTTATTTTTGTGTAAATCATCGATCAAAGATTTTTTAATTTTTAATTTGCTATAATCAATAGTGAAAGATGTATTTAATATTTTTTCAATGTAACATTATCTAAATAAAAATTTAATTATTTAAACTTTTTAACAACTTTTTGGTGAAAATATGATGTAAGATCTATTAAATTTAATTTTAATGGAAAATTATACATATTTTGTATTATATTATTATAGAATGAAATAAATACTACGAATTTGTATTGTACAATATTTTTATAAAATAATGAACTTTTTTAATTACTACAATAAATAATTGCTATAAATGTGGCCAATAGATGTCTATCAATAATAAAAAAAAAAATATACAATTTGCTTAATTATTATTTTTATTAAAAATAAATTAGGAAACTACTACATATTTCAAGTCTGTCTATCTTTCCTCTCAATGTAATATGCAAGGGAAAACCACAACATAAGATAATGAAATAAAAATTGTAGGAAACTTTCAGTAAGCTATTTATAAATTAGTTGGGTTTTTATTTGGAATAATAAAGTTCATGGTTTTCCTTGTTTTAATTGCTTATAAGTAGCAAATACATTTTATAAACAATACTATTTGATTCGATAACAATCATTTTATCCGAAGCAATTTTTCAGGTAAAATTAAATTATTAAGAATATGTTTTGTTAAAGTACTTTCTTTTTGTTAAAGTAGTTTACGCTTTGTCATAAGCTTGAGTTATATCTGAAAATACGGATAAGCAGTATTTTTAAAAAAATACAAAAATTTTGCTAAAAATTAAAAATTAAATCGAACCTGCAATAATGTATCAGATTTATAATTATTAATTTTCACTAATTTTGATCTTTTTCATACGATTAATATGAGATTCGAACCATTGCCTTTTATGTATTAGTCATCGACTATACCACTTGTTTATTGTAATATTTGCAACTAATTATGGATTGGAAGCTGATTGAGTTGAACCAACGAACAAAATGGCATCGATATATTTTATAAATGATTAAATTTATAATTTAATATAAATTCACAAAACTTTATATCTGCGACAACAAATATTCAACGTTCGCCGATAAAATTACTCGCTAGAGCGGCTGAACATCCAACGGGTATTGTGCGTGAGGATATACCTACTTATTGGAAAATTCTAATAGTTATGCTACAAGTACATATAATACATACATAGGTATTGTCGCTACCTGCTACCAATTTGATAAACAGCTTCGGTCGGAAATTAATTACAGAATCGAAGCCGACACCGTTCCGCCGTAAATCATCCCGATTGAAATCAGCGAATAAATTGCCGTTTTCCCAGCCGTGAGTTATACGTGCGACAAACACAATAAAATATTTAACTGAACCCTTCAGGCGTATAATTAATTAATTAATTTATAACGACAGACGTCCGAAAGGTGTTAAAATGAAAGATACATTGTCGATTGTTGCGTTGAAAACGCTTAGAGCTTTAATAAAACTTCTATAAAATTATATATTTTTGATACACCTTTATGCCTTTGTATGCTACGAATACCATGTATTTGATCCAAAATGATGTGTAAGTCGTAGTGTTTTATTTCGAAAATTTGCTGATTACTCGAGAGCTTTCATTGAGCTTTTTTTTGGTAAAAATTAAATTTGTATGAATATTATTTAATATTTTATCACCGCTGCATTTTTATATACAGCTGCATAATCAAGGGTGGATCAGTGCAAAATGCTTAAAATTTGATTTATAGTGTAATCTAAAAATTACACTATTAAAATTAATCCGGTTGGGAATCCACAGATTGCAGAAATGTATAGCGATCACATTTTTCTGTCGGCGAAATTTAAAATTTTTTTTTTTATAATATAACGATGTTTGAAGTATGTACATTTTTAGTGGCAACAGGTAAATTAATAATTTTATTCAGGATTCAGATATAAATACGGTAACCCAAAATTCGTTCTTAACTAGAGGCTTTGTAATCAGTTTAAGTTGATTATTCGTTCAATTTTCGAAGTGTATTATAATATGAGAATATCTACAGTAATATACTAATTTATTATAATCATAAACTTTATATTAAATATTTTTTTCATTCCTTAAAATTTCTCGAGAAAATCGAAAAGTGAAAATATTGATTCTCGATTATCGAAAAATTAAATTACTAAGTAAGTAGTAAGTACAAGTTCAAATCAAAGTTCAAGAAATCAGTGACAACTATTTTAATAATTATCAATTATTGTTACAGCTTATAGTCAATAGATGTCATTAAGTCTAACCAAGTTCGATTTTATTTTAATTATTTCCTACGATAATTAACACTTCAATAAGAAACATCTAAAAAAAAATTATTTGTAATGATCGATCAATATTAATATTATATGAATAAAAAATAAATATTATAAATATATACAAATATATATTGATATAAATACATATTTATATCATTGATATAAATACTAGATTAATAAAACTATTTGTATATTTATTAATAATAAACCTTAGATTAATAAAACTATTTGTATATTTATCAAACAAACATAATTCCAAAATATACTTTTTTTAAGGCAAAATAATTTATTGGAACATTTTTAAAGCCATAATAAATATTATAATATATACTTAAAAACACAAAAAGAACATTTTGCTACATTAAAATTTAACGAAATTTTGTATAATAATTTATATATTATATTGAAAAACGTAAATCACCGAAGCTCCGCAATTGCCTCTTAATAAATTCAGAATATATATTTGGAATTATTTGTTCCATTCATAAAAAAAACTCTCTTTCAATCTGCACTCTCGTTATTTATAGGATTCCTTAAAAAACCTTTCATTTCTTACACCCACCCCATAATTTATTAAATACACGTAAATTATGTTATATTTCTTTCATTGCGACGAGCTTAAATCTGTTTCCAATTTTTTACAAATATATAAATTGCATGAAAAATTATCTTTTTTATGTATTCAATAATTATCATAATATTTTTTTTATATTATAATTTTTTTACATGAGTTTATTTGTCATTTAAACCATACTGTTATGCTTTGCATATTGTTTACAACATAGTATGTACATGTTTGACATACGAGTTCGGCGATATGTTTCCTGCATGATCATATTTCACAAGAGTTGTTATTTTAACAAAATTCTGTTTTGACTAGATAATATTCTTATATAATATATTGTACGTATTTAATTTATTTTGCAAGAAAAATATTTTCTTGGCTATGTTTTTTTTTTTTTACATAAAGAATTTTCAGATACATTTATATTATGTAATATAAAATATTTTTATGTATTTATTATACATACTACAAATTAGATGTGTTAAAAGCTGTATATCACGATTGATGATATTTAATAATAAATAAAGAAAAAGAAGATTTTTTTTTTCTACAATAGCAAGATCGACATTTGAGTTATGCTTTTCGACATTTTTTTAATAATTTTTATCGTCGTCTCTGACTATTGACTTAAAAGACCTCTGTTCGAATTCTACAATATATGAACCATTTTTTTAATCGAATTTAATGATTATTCTATAATTATAATTTAGGTTTATTAGATTTTTATATATATATATCGTAATGATTAATTAAAATCGAACTAGGTCGTCATAAATCAGTATGTAATTTTGTTTATTATTTATTGTATGTTGTATCTATATTAATTTAAATTTTTTCATCATTAAATATTTTTTTATAATTATTTATACCTATTACATTATTATTATTAAAATTCTAAAATATGTAATATTTAAATGAATAATAAATAATATAATTAAATATAAGATACATATTATTTGTTTATATTTTAATACGATACAAATATTTCATATATAGCATTTTCATTGTGTATTTTTATATAAACAGTCGATAAGACATTATTTTGCTGTCGCTCTGAATAAACAATCTTCCACAAATATTGATGATTCATTGATATCATTGTAATCGATTAAACAATGAGAGAGGTGCAAGCACTTTTTTTAATAATGAACTTGACTCATTAATAAAAAAAGAAAAAATACAATCGTATGCTAATTATTATTATCATATTGTTAAACACGAATTTTTTTAATATAATAAAAACAATCATTGATTTTATTCATCGTTATTTTAGATTTAACTAAATTTATTTTCTAATTCTTCAACATTTAGAAAACCTTCCCTTAATCTAGTTTATTTAGTGACACGCTTTTAAATGATTTCTATACAATTTATCCATTAAAAAGTTATTGATTGATTACTTCAATAATAGATTTACATTAAGATATATTTATATAATATTTCTTTAGAATTACATTAAGAACGGGCTCGTACTAATTTAGTTCATATGTAATCAAAAAATCGTAAAAATAAGTATATTATTTATTAATTTATTTAATTTAATAACTAATTTTTACATCAAACAAATTTCAACTAAACATACATATAAAACATAAGCAGAAAATAAAAAAATGTGTTTTTTTATTCCATTTCGGAAACCCGTCATAGTTTTATTTTTGCGGAGTATTCTAGGAATATTATTATACAAATTCACACTTCCGTATATAATTCCATTAGCCGTACTCGTTTTTTTATACCTAACTATCCTAAAATTTTCTCTATTTCTAATATTAAATTTATGTACATCTTCACTTCTTATTAAATACTCTTATAACATATTATTTTTCATCTTATATATAAATACTAAAACATTCATCTAAAATACTTCCTGAATATTTAAGCATTCCAATTTATAAATCATACGTCTACAACTAGTAAATCTATTTTTATTTAAAAATACTTTTATTGCCCCATTTTCTAATTTTTGCAACATTTGTTTATCATTTATTAAACATATCTAACATTGTCGCACAATAAGTAAAATGGGGCAATATGATACTATTGTAAATTATTATTATAACATATTTTTAATTCTATATAATATACCTATATTCCCATTAATATTTTAAATATGTAATTACAATGTTCCTTAAAATTTAATACTGTATCTACAATTAATCCGACTATTTCAATAGTAGAGTTATTTATTTATTTTAATATTATTACCTAACATACATTTATATTTATTAAACAAACATTTAGTTTAAGTACATTCTTTTTTTATATATTTTTTATACTTAATTCATTATTTAAATTATCTATTACTTCTTTAATAGTATTAGTTATGCAATACATTAATGAGTCGTCCGCAAACAGATGTATTTTACACTTTAGCACAATATTTTTTTTTTACATTTTTACGATCTTCCAGCCAATCGCTGCAGTCGCTTCCTAGAAAGGCGAAATACGTCTACGCCTTTAGAAAGCGACTCGTTCAAGGTCGTATTGCATTTTTCGACAACAGTCACGGATGTAGTGATTTATGATACCCGTGACCGTTTCGTCACAATACGTTTTCGTTACGCTATTATGTTTGTCTCCATTGTTAATAAATTATCGTTTTTAGTCACAGTAATTAACGCGAGTTTAAGGGTTTGCAACAATGACCCTTTCAAATATGGTCATCTGTGTGTTCGCTACAATATGACTTTTTTAAATACTTTGCTAAATGTAGGCAATAAGCTGATCGGGCAATTAGTTTTTTTATCTGATAATTTTTTGCCGTTTTCCAGATAATTGAGAAATATCCAAAAGATAAGCATGAATTAAATATTTTAGTTTGGTAATTAAAGCATACAAAAGGATGGTTTTTAATCAATTTATTTACTTCTGGAACCTTTCTATTCAATAATCATGTAACAATACTGAGAACTTCTAATAAGCCAAATTTGTTAATTCATGCTATCTTAAGAATCAGATGTGCTTCAGAGAAGCAGTGAAACTGACTCTCAAAATTAAATTGGAGCCGTGCGGCGGGGATTATTTGCGAAAATTAGGATACAAACTTATTTTTTTTAAAACATCGTTACTCTTTAATTAGTCAACGTTTTAACGTCAAATTTAAAAAACAGATTCATAATGATCGTTTTTTTGTATTATGTGGATCGCGTACCAATAAAATAAAATATTATTTTTAGTTTAGAATAACCAAATATATATATTTTTGAATAAAAACAATAAAGATAATAATAAAATGATGATAAAATACTGTTGTTTATAATAAAAACCAAAAATATCTAATTTTGTGACCTATACAATCAATTCAAAATGTTTAACACTTGACGGTCAAGTTACGCAGCGAAATTTGCACGACACCCAACTGTCCAATTTCGAACAAACGTAACGTTTGCCTTTGGCTAAATGCAATCTTTTATTGTTTATGTATTATTATTTTATATTTCTGTTATAATTTATGTATTATTATTTTATATAGTATATTTAATATAATTAAAAATTATCAGTTATTCTAAACATTTTATTGCGTTAATATTATATATTTACCACTTTTTGTATTTTTACCACACGGTACGCAATGTGTTAAAATAATGAAAAACGCACACTTACTGTATACTTCGCATCCAATAAAGACTCGAACCACCAATGTGCTTGGATAGTTACACAAATTAAATAAAATCCTAATTTTCGCAAATAATCCCCGCCGCACGCTTCATTTTTAGGAATAATGCCCGCTATTCAATGTGTTGGTAATTGAAAACATGTTGAGAACAGTTTATTTACTTTGAACAGATCGGGATCATTTCAGGTCTAAATATTATAATATTATAAAATATCACATTTGGGATTGATGAATCTGCATTTAAGTGTCCACGATACCTCTACATACATATACATATATAACAGAAAATAATGATAAATAAAAAACATTATATTTTATAATTTAAAATTTACGGTAATTTCTTAGAAAATAGTATCAATAAATGAAGGAGTACTAAATAAAAAAGCATTACAAAAATATATTGTAAACCTAACAAAATATAATAATGCAAAAAGTTGTAAAATAAATTAACGCAATTAAAAGTTGAGAATCACTGATTATTTTGTTATAATGCTTCGGGTTTATAATATGTACTTAGATATTAGGTCTGGCTCAACATTTCGTTTTTTTATGCGGTTACCATTGAATGTTTTGGGTTTTTTGTAATTTTGTAGATAAGAATTTCAAGAAACATATCTCTAAAAAAATTAAAATCAAACCGATAAGGTGGGGTTTTTCGGTAACATTTTTATAACAGCGTGCGTTTAGCCTAACGGAAACGTTACATTTGTTCGAAATTGGACGGTTGGGTGTCTTGCGAATATCGCCGCGTAAATCGACCGTTAAGTGTTAAAAATTAATTAAATATATTTATATAATATTGATACGTGATTCGCAATTTGGTGTTGAGTGATTTTACTATTTCTAATAAATAATATGTGAGATAATTCCATAGAAAAAAATTGTATATATATATGTAAGCATACATCTTGAAACGAATTTATTTTACCCGAGTTTTGAGCCTCTGGAATTTAGAATTTCTACTTTTTTGAACTATTTTTAGTTATTATGATATAAGTAACATCTGTAGGTAAATCCCTAAATAAATACGTTACAGTAAATACGCAGTTTACGTAGGTTTTAAAATGACGAAACGCACAAATTCGTGCACACCGACGCAACGGAAGGTTTCTGAAACGCACAAATTTGTGCACACCGTACGCAATGTGTTAAAGCTATATGGAAGATCTGAGTTTTATTTAATAATTTTGATGATCAACAAAAACAAAAAGTTCAAGAAAGAATAAAGGCACTGAGCCTAATGTGAAAAAAAATTCTCAGAAACAGAACCCTATAAAATGTTTTATTAAGTTCAGCTTAAGCGATTGGTAATATTAACGTTTAAAATATTTAATGCATTACATCTGTTGTATTTTTCCGGGAATATGGGTAAATATATTTTTTTAAATTCATAACGATGCTTTGTTTATAAACTTATACATAAATGATGTTTTGTAAGCGTAAGCAGTAAGCAAAGCATCATTCGTCTTTCCCCTCAAGCTTTGTATCTCACCGCCAATTAATCATCGACTTTTCCTCCGGTTGTTGCTCTTGTTTTTTTTTTCTTCTTCTTCGTAGCTCTCAGGGCAAATGGCCACGCTTAATCAACTTGAATTAATAAAGGGCAAATTTATAAAAGCGCCACTCTACGTATTGTCTGATTTATGACGCGCCGCGGTCTACCTGCCCCTTATTTACGAAATTTCTACCCTTCGCCGAAAGGTAATTAATATATTTATATATATGCTATGTCAAAGAAAGACACAAGATATTTACCTCCTAGAGAAAAAATACTAAAATGTATTATTGTATATCTACCATATGTGCGTGAGTGTGAAACTTACCAAGGCATTTTATGACTAAAACAAAATTGTTTCCTTCAGACGCTAAAATATATCAGATACTTTAAACTACTATATATTCTTATAAAGTAATTTTCGAAGCACATATTCAACGCCACATTTATGATGAATCACTTTACCCGCAATGATGTATCAGTTTGTCTACATTTCAAACAGCTCTTATAAAAAATATCGATTGATTCATTCGCTTCTACGTTTTTCAATTTAAGTAATAAAGCAAAGTACGATCAAGACATTCGAAAAGGGTCTACCCTTTACACCACCCGCATAATAATATTTTAAGGCGGGTCGTTGATTTTTTTGCGCCATTCTTTCGTACAACTTTATGTGCGCCGGCGACAAACTCCTTAATCCGAAATAGTTCAGAAAAATGTTTTTTTTTCTTTTATCGGTGTCCTTTTGTAAAACTTTAGCAAATGACCCTTCCGGCCAATAAACTCTGTCCGGAGGCACAATGGCGTCGTGTTCGACTGAGGCAAATTGCACGTGATGCGATGCCCTGACGACGCCTAAAAGGATCGGGGCTTCTTTGTGCCCCAGCGCCCCCATTGTCCGCTGGGGGCGTCGCCTCCCACAAAAGCCCTCTGTCAGATGACCAACAGATTGTTGTGAACTTTGGCACTAAATCGCCGACGAATGCCATTATCGTATCACGCGGCTACCGACCGTGAAAGCAAGTTTCGCGAATATCCTTCCACTTCATAAAAGTTCGGATGTAGTGAGTAAAAAAGATATTGATAATGATAGAGACATAACAAAGCCTTTCTTGCTATAATTGACAGATAAACTTAAAAGCTCTAAATGTATTTAATAGTTCAAAAAACGTGGAGTGAATCGCAATTGTCGCGTTTTATTTAAGAATATTTTATATAATAAGGATCAGATTCGAACTGAAAAGCTTAGAGAGATCTCCAATCTTTAAATGACTATTTGGTTACATAAGCTTAAAATTGGATTCTCAACGATAACAGAGCAAATGAAAAGAAATAGTAAGCCAATTTAGTGTTTAACTGTAAAAGTATTGTCTCGCATTAGGAGTTTGTTTTTTATTGATAAATTGACTTTCAAATTTCCTTTAAGCAGTTTTGGTTTATCTTCAGTATGGAAATGTTGGGCTAGATAGATTTAATAGAATTTCATTATTTATATTTTTATTGCATAGTGAAGCAGTTGTGAATAGCAAAGTGAATAAAATTATGATATAAATGTTGCTAATTGCAAAGTTTTCGAATGCCATAGTGAATAGTATTTTTATGACTGTTTTAAAGTTTTTTTTTATTTATGTTACTCCACCACGAGCAATCATATAATAAAATTCATAGGTCTAAATATTTTTTTCTGTAATCAAATATGGTTTTAGTTTTATATGCATAAAAAGCAGAGTTAGCAAATATGTTTAAATAAATATATTTACATAAGTATTTACTATTCGATTTTTATGTTTTACTAATACCCTATTAATTTTGAACAGAAAATAACAAAGTTGTTATACCTCTTCTTTTATACTCGCTTTATTTTATTTCGAGCTACCCTATTTTTATCATTTTAAATAACTAATAATTAAATCATTGTTTATTATTGAACAGAAATTTACTCAAAACATTGAAAGTATAGCGATTTTACTTTATCTCCAAGAATTTTTTTTGGTTACATTTTTCATGAAACAAAAAGGATTTCTATAATTTCAAATTAAAAAAACATTTTTGTAAAAAATAATATAATTGAATATTTTTTAATGATTATCTTGAAATGATATGCTAATCTTTTGGATAAACTTAATGAAAAATCGTGAATAAAAAACTAGTTTATTTTTAGCATGTAGTGATCACACTGATTAAAAAAATAAACATCCTGTAAAATTAGCATTAAATAGAAGTTTCATTATATTAATAATTAATACATGTACTTTTTGTATACGTGATCTATTTTTTTATTTAAAAATAGACAAAGATGTTATGTTCGATTAAAAAATAGTTTTTATTAAATGTCATTAAATAAAGTCGCGCTTCTTGTATGAAATAAGAGCTGTAAACAATACAAAGATATTTATATTAAATAAAGAAATAAATTCGCACCTACATTTATTTTTATAATATATTTCTCTTTATTTTTTGCACTGCTTATTGATAAAATCTGAGTCATCTACTTATCATGAATCATCACTGTATTTATAACTCGGTCACCACCTGCGTCAGAGATTGCAAAAATTATTTATGCAATGTTGCTTCCATTGTCTAAAACAATAATTAAAAATCACTTATAAAAAATACACCATTTCTACACTATCTTTGTGAATAGTGGACGTCAGGGTTTTTATTATTAGTGCTTTCGTCTGCTCTACGCGATTCTTGCCTTGTTATAGTTAAACGTATTTCCTTCTCGAATAAATGCCAAAACATAATAGAAGTGCTCACTATGAAGATAAAGAAAAGGAGTCAAAGTACCAGTGAGTCAATATATTTAATTATGTTTATTATTATAATCTAATGGATTAATACGTGTTATGTTTATTTTGTAGTGAAAAGCATAAACGGTGCAGAAGTTCAAAGATATATTCAAATGAATGCGGTTATGATGAAAAAAATGTAATAAACAAAGAGAAACGTGAAAGAGAATTCAAGATAAAAGAGGAAAAGACTGAAAAAATAACATACCCCAAAAAGCATCATGAAAGTGAAAACTTTTCACTGAACAATTCGAAATATTTTAAGTAAGACATACACAAAATCTTTTAAGCGTCATTATTATTAATTTATTGGAAAATTTATAGAAAAATAAAAAATGAGGATTTTATTAGAAAATATCCTTTAAAATCCAAGGTGCAACAAAAAGAAATCATGGAAAGTTATCAAAGTACTGAAAATAAAAGACCATCCTGTCATCAAGATGATTATTTGAGGTAAAAATATTAATTTTAATAACTCTTAAGCTTTTTACAAAATAATTTTATGAGTGATTTGCAGAGAAATCATAAATAAAGATGGCGGTAACAAGTGCATTATAAAAACCGAAGAATCTAAAAAAACAGTAATTCATCATGAAAGATATAATAAGTAAGAATATATCTTTTTTATATTCAAGTTAATAAATATTTAAATAGTGCATTGACGCTAATACGATATTTTTAATTCAAATCAGGGAACCTAAAATAGTAGTTAAGAGAAAGTATCAAAAAAGTGAAAATAAAATAGACTCTCATCTACAGAAAAAGCATCAAGGACTTGAAAATTCAGAGTACTTTGAGTAAAAATATAATTATTAAATTAATATAAAATTTATTTAACGTTATTTGCAGATTACCGTCAAATAGTGATACTAGTACAGAGTGCACAATAAAAATCGAGGAACCTGAGAAAGTAGTAAAGAAAAGGCATAAAATAGAAAAAAATAAAAAAAGCCCATATCTACAGAAAGAGCGCCAAAGACAAAGAAATTTTGAGCTTTTTGGGTAAAAATATATTTTGAGTACATCCAAATATTATCCAATATCTTAATAAAAAAATTATTAAACGATTTACAGCAAAATGTCGAATATGACTGCCGATACAAATACTGAAGAATCTGAAAAAGACGTAAAAATGAATTATAAATGGACTGAAAATAAAGTAAAAAAGGAGCATAGGAAACTAGAGGACACGAAACATTTTAAGTAATGTATTTTGAATCATATATGTTAAATATCAAACGTTAAATCAAATTATTTACAGAAAAATTTCAAATAGAAAAAAAGAGCAACGTAGAAAAAGAAATAAAAGAAAAACTAATATGACTGAAAATACGATTTTTAATAAACAGAGAGAACAGCGAAAACTAAGTAATTTAAAATATTTAAGGTAATATTTATATATTTGTATTTAAAATAATAATAACATTAAATTAGTATTTAATCTATTATTGTGTTATTTATAGTCTTATAAAAAAAGAAGAAGTTGCCATACAAAATGAAAAAGTTGTCATAAAAAATGAAGAAGTTGCCATAAAAAATAAAAGCATAATTCCAGAACCAATAAGTTCTCGTCATTACTTAGAAGAAAAAAATAACAACGATAAATTTATAGAGATTAACGAAGAATATCGAGAATATTTTGAGTATGACTTTATTTAAAAAAAATACAGTTGACAATAATGTTAATAAACTTTGTAATAAATATTTATATTACAGTGATTCTGATTTCATTGAATACGATTATAATGAAAATACTACATTGAAAAATGAAGAACCTGAAGAAAATATCAATATAAAAGAAGAATTTATTTTCGAAGAAGGTATTGAAACCTCAAGTGAACTTAAAAGAGAAAAGTTTATCGCTAAACAGGCGCTGGAAGAAAAACTTTTAAATTTATTTAAAGTGTGTAAACATTACAAAAATTGCATCAAAACAGTACATGATATGATGACAACAATGATTAGAACCCATAAGTTTATGTATCGTAACGTAGAATAATTTAAAGAATTTAATAATAAATTTATTTTTAAAAATAAATTGAAGTTTCATTATTACAAAATAGTGTCAAAAGCTTATTCAATGTTTATTAATAACTTTAAAGATTGTTTTCTTGTATAACTACTTATAACAGCTACTATATATTAACTGAACTAATACATATAAACTTATCTTCTACTCCCTTGCAAACCAAAGCCACCAACGATAACTTTATGCCGTTCGTTAAAAATATACAGCCGCGTCAAAGTTTAAAGTGGAAGATTTGCAATTTTTTTAAAAGCCGTTATAGCGATTATGAATTCCACTGGCCGCTGGTTGAGCGCCCCTGACTGTAAAAGCGCACATAGACATATTCGCCGCAACTTTATTACGCATTCTTTTCATTTCGCTTCACTTTCATTAATTTAATTTTAGTTCATAAACTTTTACACTCGGACGGTTTGCCAGCGCTGCCTTTACGGTTATTATTATTATTTACTATTATTGTTATTATTTTTTTCACCCCCCGTGAAAGTGCACAGTTAACACTTTACACTCGGTGTGGTTTTACGCGCTGGGTGATTATAACGTTACGCAATTGCGTGTGGAAATATTTTTAATAATTAAATTTGAATTTACCTGTGTTGTATACAAGTAAACCAACTGCTGTTATTCTGATATTTTTAAATACACAAATATTTAAATTGACTTAATATAAATAAATTTAAGGTTATGCAAAAGGAGTTTGATTTTTTTAATAAAACGTTTATCAAGTGTACATTGTTTTAAATTTAACTCACACAACTACAACTATTGCAATTCTTTGCATCGATTGTATATTATGTTATTGCACAAATAGATTGAACAAGTCCGTTCAAGATATGAACGCTCATCATCACAGTATTGATGAGAAAATATAATAGGGTGACCATGTGAAATTACAAGTGCAATTAATTTTTACTTTTTTAATTTAATGTGTTGAGGAAAGTGTAAAATATCACTTTCTTACTTATTTTGTTTATTTATATACATATTTAACTCAAAAATGAGAGCAGTTTTGGTATCACTCTCCAGGTTGAATATCTGTTTAATATATTATTTTTTTAAATACCAATAGAATATTACAGGAATTATTTTATTGATTACAAAATACCACAATATGACAATAATTTATAATAAAAATATAAACATTTCAATTTTTAATTAAATTTCCAACCTATGGTCACCCTACTCTTAAAACAGTCCTGATTTAGTATTGGTAACGTTCTCTTATCGGTGTAAACAAATTCGCGGAAAACTGTATATGTATGCATGCATGCGTACACGCACCATTATTTCCAACACAACGATGATGAGCGCTAACATCTTGGATGGACTATACTTATTATGAGCCAATGACAAAAAATAATTATATTTGTAATATTTTACAGTTATTTTTTCTACGCCATATTGGAAGCTATTTTTTAATGCACTATATTATTATTTTATGGCTCATATAATATAATATATAGTTCGGCAAATCAAGTTGATAAATTAGATTAATCAATGTAGAAAGTTTGCCCTCGGCCCTACAATTTTTCTGTCTAGTCTAACCTTATAACATGTATACTCATTGAATCGGAATCTATTCTAGGCTAGTGATAAAGTTTTTATTAATATGTGCTTACTAATCCTTAATAAATTTTGATTTAGGACTTAATTTATAAACAGATATATTTGCACTGCATAAATTAAATTTGCTTCTGTAGCACTTCATAATAACAATGCCAAAAAAGAAACAGCTTTTAGTGACAACTTGACTGTGTTCTTAAATTTTGAAAGTCATAACATATTATTAAATCAATGTCTAAAGCTTCTAACATTTTTTATATATTTGTTACAGCGATTATATTACTTCAGTAATATTGAAACGTTATCGATACTCGTTTTACAATAATAATAATTTAATACGTTAGATAAGTTTTTTTTTTCAATATGTATTTTTTAGAAAGTTTCCCCCTACGTGTTCGTGACGAGGGTTCTTCGCAAAGTTTGAAATGCTAAGAACGCAAAACTGTACGCGTTAGGCGATATTAAACATTGCTGGTGCAAATTCTGGAAGATTTATTATTATTTGTAATTACTTATTCATAACATATACGCCACCCCTGTGTGTCGTGCACGAGCCGCCACTGTGACTCCTTTGATGTTTAACCCGTTTAATTGTGACATTATGCGCCGTAATCAAGCTACATTTATGTAGTTTGCACTATACACAACATATAGAATATGTATCATTAGACATCTAACTATTTATTATTTAATTAAAAAAGGTTTTTGTGTGTATTATAAATATATTAGTATAAATAATACTAATTATGTAAATTTACCGAAAGTACTTAATACATATTACACATAAAAAATATAATTTATTAAAGCATATAATAAAATTTAAAAATAATTAGTTGTGCTATAAAAAAATTTAAGATATTCGAAAAACAAATTTGCAATAATAATATTGTTGTATTTTATAAAATCAGATGGTTTGCGATTATGATATATTACATAAACGAAAGTATTTCATATTTTCGATGGGTATTAAGATATCGTTTATTTTTATCCCGTTTATAAAGAATCATACTTATCTCTTGATCAACTGAACTCACTATTCAGCTACATTTTAAACATGAAGTACGATTTTGATAAGCTTAAATCGCGTAGCTCTAATAATATTGCAAGGCTGTCATGTTATTCTCCTTCTTTCACTTCAAATAATTTTCAATTTGTCACTTAAAGTTCATCGTTTCCTGATTTGTAGAGACGTACGATCCATAAAAAAGTGATAAATCGTTTATCAAAAACTCCATATTGATAAGTTCTTTTAATAATTCTTCACAGATATATACACAATAATTTTATCTACATCATCACTAATTTCTTGTGTCTTTCGAAAGCGGGGAAAAATCTCTCAATGAGCTACTGATATCGTCACTCGAATGAGTAATTTTCTCATTCTGGAATACCACAGATTTTCAATTTCCTCTGCTCTTTTTGCTTTTTAATAACGACATACACGTGACAATTAATAACTCTGAATATTTATTGTATGCTGACGACCTAAAAATGTTTTATTAATGTGTCTAAAATATTGTTTGATAAATTCAATAAAAATTTTCCGTTACATCATACGATCTTGGACAATGCATATCAAGCTAATGTTGCTTTCTAAAGGCGTATACCTATTTCCCTGTTCTAAGAAACGAGTACATCCATTGGCTGGATAATGGCTGCGTGATGGTTGTTGGTCAGCAAGCTTTGCACCCCTGAATACTTAAGCCTGGACTCCGATGAGGAAAGGGCACAAGCAGCCACTCAGAGACATGATTCCTCCATACGAGCATAAAAGTATCATCCTCCACTATACTGTCGCTGCTAAGCCGAGGACCACCCATGGACATCATCCCTGCGCCATCTTCTCCACCACCGCTCGGAGAAAACATCTCGCCATTTATCGTCTGTCACAGTTGTATTATTTAATAAAACTCTAACTATATTTCACCAAGCGTCTCACTGGCTACGAAGTCACACCCCTAGGGCTCTCAAACCTAAATTTGCAATATTATACTGGCCTTGGGTTTAAGTACCGACATTTAAGCAACATGAGTGTTCCGTTTTCATTAGATATTGCGTTAAAAAGAATTTAATATATAATTTTTTTTGAAATCCCTATTTATAAAGAAGCAAACCAATAACACAGATTATCTCGATTGTATTAGTACTTTTCAATAAAATAATAATGCTGCACTGATTAATGTCCTATATCTGTAAACAAATTTATTTCGCTATTAAAGTAGAAATACAATTTAACAAACCTCTTATTATTTCACTGCATATTACACCTAGAAGATTTAGCAGCACGTATTTCCATCGCGAAGTATATGCTGTGATGAAGACTATTATAAATATAGTGAATTATATTCGAAGTCTTTTGGAAGAAATGGACAGTAATTAAGACATTATTTTAGATAACTTAGTGCGACGGCTTAGACCATTTTTTTCTTACGGATAGTAATAAAATTTACAGAGAACTGAAGGATGGTAGATGTTGGCGTCTTTGCGTGTTGGCGTATCGTTTTCTTTACAGGCAGGGCTGTGGATCGGAGCTGGTGTCAGAGTAGTAAAAAATCAACAGACTCCGACTCCATTTTAACCCTCTCCACGCCGACAAATATTTTTTAATTGTTCGTCGTGCGCCATGCGTTTTGAGTCGGTATAACAAAAGTTAATATGCACTTAATTAAATACCCAACAACAGCTGACTGGTCACCGGTCTGAGTGGTCACACGTAGACAGATACAATGGCGCGGCACTAATCCAATCGAATGACATCCAGGGTCATGTTTCTGCACTAGTCATATTTACATATGACATATTAGAAATTATATGTATTTACTAATTACTTTCACACCTAATTCGCTAACACATTATTTAACTCACATCCTATCATTGAACATTTCCAATATCATGATAAATTGTATACCAAAAATTATAAATTATTTTTTGTTTTTTGTTGTTATAAAAATGAAAATAAATAAAAATTAAAATTAAAATACATTTTATATTTTAAGATTATCTTATCGAAAATTTTAAATTCGGAGTCGGAATCGGGTAAAATCCAACGACTCCACAGCCCTATTTAGAGCTGATAGTAGGAACGTAAACCCAAGCTTGCCATCTCTTTTTTAATAATAAATAATGATGAAATAAATATCTCTCGAACTGACTGTGTTAACGCAAATGAGATATAGTAAACGACGATAAAAAATTAAATCGTTAGTACCCATTTTATGAAGTATAGCTGATTTCTAATTTTATACATTAATTAAGCGACGCTATAAATGGATAATATTATAAACATTATTCTAGTGTCTTTACTAAAATTTCATTTGTTTATAACTGCATAATAAAAAATACCTTGCACTTTAAAAATATACTTTGGTAATGAAGCATATGAAGCACACAAAAAGTTAAATGTAATAAAAAATACCCTGCACTTTAAAAATATACTCTGGTAATGAAGCGTATGAAGCACACAAAAAGTAAAATGAAAACAAATTTTTAAACAAGCATTTTTAAAATACTCTTTGCGCCGCTACTTCCATTATTAAGCCTTATAATGATGCACTGATGACGCAAAAATAATCTTAGTGTTCACATTCAAAATAATATGTTTTTATCTTTTGTGTAACAAGTAAAGTTGTAATCCACCCATTGGTAATACAGGTTACACTGTAAAAAAATATATTAAACTATATGCAGTCCTTGACAAATCGAGTAATGCGATCTAGAATATGAAAAAAGTTGGATACGCATACTTTAGAGCGCTTTAGATAGTCACGATTGCGTCCCTTATTCTTGACCGTTGCGGCCAGAACGTCAGCAATTAAGAACGCTCCTCTTGCATAAGGATGTTGTTGGCGATAGCTATGAAGAGCTGATAAAATGTATGTGGGATGGTGTTTATTTATTTTAGATGTGATTTTTAATGTTTATTTGTATTATGTCCATCATGACACTTTAAGGAAATCTGTTATAATGCTCAGATTTTTAATAAAAACTTTCCTGATTTATGTAATAACCATCTTTTTACCATATAAAATATGAATTATTTTATATGTAGATGTCGACAAAAATACCAAGTCTTTCATAATTATAGCGTAAAAAATAAAAATATGAACACATTATATGCCAGATTAAATCTGACATTTTCCAAACGCGCTTCAGATGTCAGCAATGTACGATATTTTTATTCACCGTCCCATTTTTAGGCTCACACAGATAATGGCGTCAACACGGTTTTATCGCTTGGTCAGTTTCGCACATAAAAAATATTTTTCCCAACCGAATATTATACAGCAAAAAATGTGTATTTCACTCATGAGTATTATATGTTGTTTTATTGTTTATTTTCACAGATACCAGCCGAGGGGGTTGCGAGAGGCGAATGGTGGACATCACGAGGGACAAGCCGATAAAAGTGGCTGTTAGAGTCGTAGTGCCCGTCAGAGACCATCCGAAGGTACGTCCCCCTTTTTAACCCTTAAATACTATCAGAGGCCTGTCAGACCACTCACGTTTTTCTGTTTTAATCATATATCTGTCATCTTTCAACACAATACCATATTGTGCTGTCTAACCAGCTCCTTACGTTATTCACATAAAAAAATATTATGAACCTAACCATACTTGTTTGCTTGAAGATGTTTCTAAGTCATAAAAAATATTAATTAATCGCTATTCTTTAGGCACATACCAAAATGTGTATTATAATTATTTACAAATATATTATTAACTGATGTTGACAGGCTCTAGTGGACCAACAGCACAGTTTTCATCCTCTCGAAGGCGATGACAATTTTTTTAGATTTTTAAATGCAGGTTTATGAAATAAACCTTTCAACAGCATTTGTCAATGTTTGTCATGCTTCTTATAAACACAAATGCAGAATTTCTGCCTTTACAAGAAGGTTTTTTCATGTGGATTACGTGTCACTTAAACATTTTTGGTTGTAGCCCAATGCGTTACGACGGGGCAAAAACAATGCGATTCTAAAATCAATGTTTAAATCAGTGACATTTATTTTATTAATTACAAACTATTATTATTTTGTGATTTATCAAGAATTTTCAGTTAAAAATTAAATAAAGTTAATTATTCATCATGATGTTTATTCGCGAGATTAGGAAAATCTAAGAAAACTAGTGATGGTTGATAGAAAATATTATATATATAATAATCACTAAATCCGATCTCTAAGACACAATATAAATTTAAAAACACCAGGATCCATGTGTCACTGATTTATATCAATAGATATTTATTAGCGTTTTTGCTCTGTATGATACGTTATTTCGTAGCGACCTTAAATATAGTTGGTTTTATTGGGTTTTTTTCGCTGGCGTCTTTGAATATGGGAAGCGATAATAGATCTGTAGAGTAGCTACTATCATTTAACAACTTCAGATAAGGCTTTATTGAGTATACACTACGTCGAGAATACAATGTATTGAACTCGAACGCTCCTAAAACTAAACACCGCTAAGATACAGATACATTTACTCTGAATTAACAACATAAAGTACCTTAGAGATTTCAGACAAAGGAACAAGATTCGAGAGCGTTACGAACTAGTTTAATACTTTGAAAAACAAGCTCGAATTCAATTAATCGCTAAAATATACAAATATTCGTTACATACAGATATCCAAATATGGTCATGTTTGATATAACAAATAATATTCTAAATATATGCTTGATTTAACTTATACTTTTATTATAATTGCAATTAGAAAAATGTGTTTGGAAGGTACTAAGTGGTTCTTAACTTTCTGCAGAAAAACATCTAATTGAATATAATGATCGAGCTACAACTGGCATTTTATTTTAAATTTAAGAAACACTTGAAGTACTTTGAAACATATTATTTTGTTAAAATTGCGTTCACTTATAAATTCATTAAAAAATGCACATTGCTTAAGTACATAATTTTTTACAAAATTTTAGTTTTATTTTATAGATAAATCTAAAGTATGATTTTATTATATCAAATAAAGCGTTTCAGAGAAGCCCAAAAAATATTTCACAAAAGATTTTTTTTATTTGACATGTTACGTACATATTAGTTACGCTACAAAATAATATGGTAGCAGTTAAGGGTTAAACATCAGATAATCCTTTTTTGGGCCCACAATCCCGTCAATATTATACGCTTTTTTTCACCATATTTATATTCGGTTGTATGGCTGCTCGACGCCTACCTTTGGTCAAAATGGCCGCCCGTCAGCACGATATCGCTTTGATAAAAACGAAGCGTGTGACGGTTTGTGCGAATGTATTTCCAAGTATCATCAGGTATTTATTTCGAACGCGATATTAAAAGCTCTCAGTTAAAAATAGATTTTATTCGTGCAGTTGTGTTGTTATATATAATATATTTTTTAAAAGCCTTCATCTATAACATGACTAACTATAAGCTGAATTCTTACTCCATAACAATGCAATGGTATATAGCTTGTTGAAAACCATGCTTTGTATAGTGCAGGTTATATAGTTAAAAACTGTTCAAATCAGTACAATACACCCATACCTCGCTTTAAGGCCTAGATACGTTCCACGAAACTTGGCCGCAAAGCGAAAAGCCGTATAACGAATCAATTATTCTAATACAAATTCATACAAATTCAATGGGTTCCAAATTTTTTAAATATGTAACCTGGTTTATCATTTAAAATGCATTTTATCTTTTTATTTCATTTAAATCAAAAATACATACATAACAAGTACATACATTTGTACATAAAATAATAACAGACTCCAAAAACCAACAATAATCCATAAACAAAAATGAAACAACTTCATGTTACATAAAATATATGTATGAATACATACATCATTTTTTTTTTAATGGCTTTAATCTGAAGACGATCAAGAAATGGTAACCTGCAGATCACTGTCGTTCTCATTTTTCGCTGGTAAGGATGGGCCTGGCTTAAAAAAATTGTCCAACGTTGTTTGTCTTGCCTTTTTGTCTCTTTCGTTCTTCAGTGATTAATAACAGCTAATGGCTGAGTTAATTCCTGAAGAAACTTTAGCGCTACGCTCGACGTCAGGATCGTTTTCAAGGAAGATGTTGATTCCTTGTTCGAAATAGGAAAAAGCTTTTGACAATTTTTTTGATGTTAGCTGTTTGAATACAACAGGCTCTGTCTCTTCATCAAATGCCGGTTATGCTTGCAACTGAATGAGTTCCTTATATGAAAGGGGCTCCCTATCAGCTTCAAGTAGATCAAGCACATCACGTTCGTTCAAACCTTCAAAGCCGAAATCATGTGCTAGATCCAAAATGTTTTGCCTAATTTCAGGAAGGCAATTAACTTCTGCACCAGTACTTTTTACACATTCTGGCCATATTCTTTTCCAAGGATGGTTCATTGTTGTTAATTTTAATTCCTTCCATGATTCACTGATGCTGTCAACAGCATCCTTGATGTTATAGTTTTGCCAAAATGTTTTAATTGAAGATTTACGGCGTAGGTGATATGCCTTAAAAGTGGCTATTGCACCCTGATCCATTGGTTGGATCAGAGCTGTTGTATTTTTCGGAAGGTACTCAATCATGACATCTTCAGATAGTACGGATAAATTAGTAGGATGCCCTGGTGCATTATCCAAAATTAGCAAAGCCTTGTTGCTTAAATTATTGTCTCGCAAATATTTTTTCACTTCTGTGCAAAAGTGATTTTTGAACCAATCCTCTAAAGTAGCTTTAGTCATCCGAGCTTTCTTGTTGGATCTCCATATGACGGGTAATTGATTTTTATTTAGTTCTTTAAGAGGCCTTGGATTTTCGGACAAATATATTAAAAGTGGTCTTAGCTTAAAATCACCCGCGGCATTTGCACCAAGTAGCAAAGTTAATCGTTCTTTAGACACCTTGTAACCAGGCGCAGATTTTTCGGTTTTTGAAATGTACTACGTGCAATCAGGTATTCGCTTCCAATAAAGCCCTGTTTCGTCTACGTTAAACACTCGTTCAGGTTTATGACCACCTCTTTCAATAATTCCCTTTAAAATGTTGGGATATTCTTTAGATGCGGCCTCATCGGCGCTAGCTGCTTCATCTTTCATTTTAAAATTATGCAAATTTAATATATTTTTAAATTTTTTAAAAAGTCTTCTAAAAATATTTCAGACAATTTTTGAGACACTTATAACTTGAATTTAAATATTAATTTATAAATGAACATACTCTTATTACATGATCAATTTAAAGACATAATAATCGCCCTTTTTCATGAGAAATAATAATATAACTTAAGACAAGATCTGGTTTTTTTCGGTTTTAAACGAGAGTTTAAAATGTTTTTGACTTGACTTGAACCTGTGGCATCTTGACTACCAATCTAGACCTTACGGATTACGCTATTCCGACTTTATAGTATAATGCCAAAAATACATGCATGAAATTCATATTTAACAATAAGTGATTAATTATTTTCTGCTTGGTTGAATAAATCTAAAAGTAGATATTTGAGAACCAGATAGTGTAGTGTTCTATTATGAATTTCATATTGCACTTTTATAAATATATGTATTAAACTTGACACTTACTAGTCTGCCCTAATAAGACGTAATTCGAGCCTGCTTAAATAACGCATATTGCAGAAAACATGATAAAGAGAGATGGAGTGTTATAATGACGATTGAAAAAATAGTAATACATCATTATAAAATCTGTATTTAATATAAATTTATAGTTAAGTAAAATATTGACGTAAATCGTCACAAGTAGTAGATAAATTATATAGAAAAGCGCATATGATTAATTTAGGTTCTACCTGCATATTGCTAAATGCATGAAATTTTTCTGTTTGATGAAATATTGGTGACAGAATCTCTTTGACTCGGCTTTATTTATTCGCAGCTGAGCAATATGAATCATTGGTTTGGTTCAACAATTGATGATGTTATTTTATTCATAATGCCATTGCTTATTAATATATTGCTGCAAATATTTGTTGTCTGTCTTTCACAAATACGATTCTGTTAAATTACCTGCTGATATGATTTTTTCAAGATTGCTCCTTAAAATCGCCCCATTATTTACAGCTTGCAGTTCATTGTTTTAGTCTGAGTCATAATGCTTGAGTGGTAGTGTTTGTCAATCATAGAGTATGATTCATAATTTATACAACAATTAAATAGTGCTGTGTTATCAATAGATCAACAAATAAAAAAAAAACAAAGTAAAAAATATTGATTTTATTTTAAAACATTTTTTTAAATGTACATAAAATTATTAGGTTGGTACACATTTTATAATAATGTAGGCACAATTGTGCTCCACTGCAGATTGGCAAAATGCTCTGTCATAGTTCAACGGTATGTATCTTATGAGTCGTTGAATCATATACATCGTGAAGTCACGGAGCCCTTCGCCCACAAAAAGATATCGCTTCGCAAAAATATATACAATCGGTCGAGTATCCATATTTCTGTGTAACACAAAAGCAATGATTAATAAAAGTATTTTTTATAAATAGAGATGTCTTTTTAAAACATACATACTGAGCACGACCTACGCTGATCGAACGATGGCTGCAAAATGTGCCCGCGATTAAATTTGACTCATAATTATACTAAAAGGCGCCCGGCCGCCGTTTTGACTCGTTAAGCAAATTCTTAAGGTGCCTTCACAGTGCAGTTTCTAATCGACTTTATTTTATTTTAATTGTATCAAGACAATCATATCAGTATGACAGAAAATATAGAAATAAAAAAACATCATGGGTTAGTTCTGGATTAAAAACCACAACTTATAACTTAATAAGCATTATTTACAACATTGATATTTTATCCTAGTATATACAACTTTATGAAGCTTTAGAACAGCGATAAAAATTCCAAATAACCAATACAACCAAAAAAATAATATTAAAAAATATTTTTAAAATCGTAAAAGAGCATTTGATCATTTATTCGTGCTACGAAAAAAAGCTCACAATTATTCCCAATTTAAGTATCAGTCAACTTTAACTCAAATATGCTTTTCAAGGCACAGTTTGGTGTAAATTATATTTTTGTGATCAAATTATTGAAATAAAACAAATTTCAAAACAGAAAAGTATCGATGATAATAATATTTTTTTTCCACTTAAATTTCCCGAATGATTTGCAAATATTTATGTCGATCAGAATTTATTCAAGCGATCCGATTTATACGAAAAAAAGGATTAACGATTCAATATCCTTGCAAATGATTATTATGCAAATTATTTCAACCCTTGCGTCGGCTCTTTATATAAATCGGATTAGTGTTGTGCTAGGTTAGGTACAATGGAAAAGGAAACAGGAAGCTTTTCCCGGGAGTGGGCAGATAGCGCTATCTCTATCGACCTTTCTGCGAGAGCTTTTGCAGAAATAATAAACTTGCTTCCCCAGAGCCGGATTGAGGCTTTGAGGAATTATGAAATGCAATAATCCGCCCCAAACTGGACAGTTATTCCTGGACTGTTTTGTTATTAAATAGGTTCGTCGGCGACGATAAGGAAACAGTATATGGGACTTGTTTTACGCAGGGGATTAAGACAATGGAGATTATAACAATAAGTTATACAAAAAAACAATGGATTTCGTAACATAAGTGGATCGTTCAAAAAGTATACAAATTCAATTTTAATAATTTTATAATGAATTATCCCTCTGAAAGTTATTAAACTAAACCAATAAATCCTATACTTGCTAATCTTTAAATACAATACCAAAATATTGCTTATTTTTTATATATTAACATAATATTTTAATGTTTTAAGGGCAAATGGATATGACTTAGCAGCCAAAACTGCTACTATTTTATTTTATAAAAATGTATAATTTACTACATTTAAATTAAAATGCCGTTATCAGGCAGTGAAGTTATAATGACAGGTCTTGAAAGTCAAAATCTTCGCTAGCGTGTAAAGTTGTATTATTGTTGGCTGTGTTCGTGTGATGATGTGGAATGATCCGCTTAGTGATGTTTTCTATTAGTTAGCCTGGTACTTAGTTATTTATATTTCATAGTTATATTAAAATTAAACTATTTGATTTTTGTATTTTTCTTAAATAGTATTTGATTAAAATAATAAAAAAAATGTTCGAATAGAAAATTAAAATCGATATATAATTATTAATATTTAATTTAATCGAAATATTTATGTACACACAATATATGACACATATTAAAAACTTATTAGACTTATTTTTTTCAAATTCCACAGTCAAATTTATTAGTGCTGTTATTTTTTTTTGAAAATAATATTAAAAAATAGCAATGCCTCTAGTGTTTCATATTTCATTGAACTTTGAATTTTTGATAAAAAATTGTTTCCAACAGAAAAATTAATTACCTAATCAAGGTTTTAAGCTAGATAATAATAAATTAAACATTGTACAGTGAAATCTCAATGTAGCAAAGCTCACGGAACAATTGAATAAATTTCGGTTTACTAAAAATTCGTTATATTAAATGTAAGGAAGTTGATATAAATTTTTAATTTTTAATTACCATATTACTACAGCATCGAAATAACATCTTATTAGGTTGACAGATCGTTTTTAGTCTACTTTAAAAAATACTGTATGAAATACAATAATATTTGTGACAAAAATGTTTTATAAGAAAAGTTTGAGGGTCAGCGAAACACCTGTAATGTCGCTTTTGAACACATCTGGCACACGTCAAGTTAAAGACGAACTGAATTCAAAGAAATATTGTGTCAAGTTGTAACGTCATTCTTAATTCGGATCAAAATATTTCGTTATACTGAAATCAATCTTCGTTACTACTTCTCATACATACTAAGGATATATTACACGTTCACGTTTAAAACATACCTGGTTTATTTGCAATTTTTAAAATCTAACGTATATGTGCATTAAATCGGTAGCAATGATAATGTTTATGTAATATAAAAGGAAAAACTCACTTTTCGGCCTCGGAGCCTATCACCGAGAATTCAAAATTTGAAGATTTCATTACGAAGATTGTTTTATCATTGTTTATCTAGTTTAATCAATGTATTCTTACAATCCTCAACACATTATGTATATATTTATTTTTATAGTTATAACACACCTATTTAATTTGCAATCCGATTATTTATATTCAGTCAAATGATGAATTAATGAAAATTATTGTCGCGTAGCAAAATTTTATTATTAAATAATAATTATTTAAAACTGTTGTCACGGTACTGTCGGCCATCTTGTTTTATATTTGAGTGCTTATTTTTTATTGGTCGAAACAACAAAATGCTTATTCATTATAAGATATTTAATTTTACAGAAAAAAAGTGGTTTATAATTGCAAAAATAAAATACATGTGTCATCAAAATTATAAGTTTAATAATATCAGCGGTGTTTATTTTTAACTTCATTGTTAAAGACCTTATATTTTAATATTATATATAGAAATACTTAAAAAATTATAATCTGTCAATAAGATGCCTGGTGAGTATTAGAGATGAAGCAATATATCATACAGTGTTTATCGTTTAATGTGTGGTTGCGCATTGTCTTGCAAGAGAATTGTACCTTTTAAATTAAAATGTGCGAGCACTAAACGCCACAGTTTTTGTATACTTAGTGTATATTGTCGAAAAGTTTACAATAACTTGTTTGTAATAATTTCGCTAAGATTAAGAAATTATAGAAAATTATTCCGAGGTCCAAACCCAAACGACAGTGTACATAACTTTGAGGCTTTAATTTTGCCCAACCATTGTAAAGACCGCTTTTTATTGTTGTGAACGATCTACTTTTTGTAGTACATTTAAATAAAAGCATCGTAGAACAAAGCTATTTATTTAACTAAAATAGCTTATTGTTTATACACTAAAGAAATATGTTAAAAACATTTATTTAAAATATAATATAAACATAAATAGAATATAAAAAAATACTTAGATGTAATAATTTATTTCTTAATGCACGAAGGTGCTTTTTCATTCAGGAAACCTTTACATTTATTTTTGTAGATTATCCGAGGAATATTATTGCCCTTTCATGTTTTTTGCTTGTTTTAAAAATAATTTTAAACTGTTAATAAATATCGTTTATTGGATAGCTGCTCAAAAACATGATCCTTTTTATAACGCCAACAAGAAAAAACTTTGTTCTTAGAAAGTCCGTTAGACACAAATAATGAGTAAGTTTTATGAGATGCTTTTAACAATTTTTTCACAATTAACGGGTGGATCTGACACTACTATTTGTTTATTTAAATTATTTTATTCAATATTTTAATTTGAGCAAAATTATAAATAAATCTAAATTTGGTATTTTTTTTCAATCTTTATTTTGATAAATTAATTAAAAATTCGATGTAACCAAAAATATATTTTAAAATATTAGTAACATGAAAACGATGAAAGTATATCATACAATATTTATTTTTCAAATAACCTAATATTTCAACCTTTTTATATTATATATATTTTTTAAACAAAAACTATATATCAGTGTCCCTTCAATTTTCTAGTGACTTTTGCGGCCAAAAAGGTGTGACTTTGCAGCCAAAATAGACCTAAGAAAAATCTGGCAGCAGTTTTTTGGTATTGTACAATTTACCATAGAGAAATGGTGTTGATTTGTATTTCGTAGACTGAGTACTGGTAGAGAAATGGTGTCCTCTGAATGATTCGTTAAAATATCTTGTGTTTACGGTTGACAGTGTTTTGCGACTCAAAGTAGAAATAATCATTAATTACATGTATGCTTTGCCTCTTAAGGCACATAGCATCGGGAAAAATCTTGAAATCCCAGAATCTGAACCAATCCTGCTCGTGTTGTTGTTTCCTGTTGTCTGCCATCTTAAACCAGTTGATTGTTTCGAACCTCTTAAACGTCTACTCTAGAATCACTGGATTGTCTGCTCGAATCGTTAAATCGTCTGCGATACGTCCCTGCTGAATCACAGATGCAGATGTTTCTGGGCCAATTGCATCGCTTGCATATTCTTCAACCAAAGTACACCTTAGGAATTTTTAAAGCAAGTGGTAGAATAAAATAGTGGTTTTTACACAAAACTGAAGCATTGTCAATTGCATTTTTACGCACAAAAAGGTAGTTTTTATTGTGCTTTTGAGCAATAAATATGGTATTAAGTTTTATCTTATTTTTAATTAGCCTTTAGCCAAAACGGTTCGTTCTTCCCTTTTTATAAGTTTAAAAAAATCGTTTGAATGATGGTGGACTTCTCTCAATTTAATATTAAAATATCTATATCCTTGATATAATATATTTTAATAAGACGTGGCCTGGTTCGTATCATTTACTTTTGGTATTTTATGATTTTTAATTTAATTTTATTATTTTAAGTGTATTATTTTAATTATGTAAATATGTATATATTTTATCTGTAATAATATAATACGACCATCGTGACGCATTGGGGTAACTTGTTAGATTACGATGGTTTTTTTTAATCTAAATAATTGAATAGCGCAGATGTGCTTACCTTATCTAAATAAATATAGAAAATTGGTTTTGATTATTATCTGCACACAAGTGTAAGCCCAATGCGCTACAACGGAATAAATCTATACCAACTGAGTCAGTCAATCAGATATAATGAGTATGTAAATCGGTGACATCTATATATTATTTATTAATAATAATAAATTATTATGTGTAATGCAATTTATAATCAATAGATGTCACTGCATCTGGACCGTTTTTTTTTAATAAGAGCGTATTATTTGTTACAAATAAAAATTTAATTGTCACTGCCGGGATTCGAAACTGCGACCTCAGAGTTAATAGTCTGAGAAGTTATATTTCAAAAAACAAAGGAGTGGATAAAAAAATTCAGTTGTTTTATTTATCTCCGTGCTCATTGTTTAATTCGTTTCGTGTCTATCAAAATTTGAATCCTAACAGCAAAATTAAATTCAAAGATTTTATTTTGAGTAAGGCTAAAGAATTCAATGGAATCTATCGATTCTAAAGACATTTTATCTTGTCGTGCCCGTGCTTACGATCCACCATAAAGGCTTTCGGATAAGCTAAAAAATCATCTGCCAAAAAAACTAAAAAGTAGGTAAAATATGTGAGAAGAAAATGTCGTGTATGTTCTGCACGTGGAATAGAGAAAGGTACAGAATACATTTGCAGAAGTTGTGAAATTCGTATCAAAAAATATTCAAATAGATAGGAAAGTGTAAATAATAAAAATAAATAAAAATGATGATATAGTGTAGTGTAGTGTATAAGTGTAATTATAAAAATAAATGTGTTTGTGACAGTTGTATGCAGTAAACGGACGCCGAAAAATTTGGTGAGTGCAAATTATAAATATTTTGTATGAAGCTTTAGAACAATTAGGTATAGCATAAAAATGTTATTTCTTAGGGTTTTTATAAATATAGCTGTACATTTTGGTTATGGGCTTTTTGTTCCAGATTGCTTTTTTTGATAAAATATTTTATTTCCGTGAAGGTTTTCCTTTTAAATATTCTGGGTATTTATTTAGAATATATATTTAAAATATCATAATAAAAATTTGAGGACTAGGACCCCAAAGTTGCTAAGGAAAATAAGAAACGTCGTAATATTGCAAAATTTGTGAAAAAATATCTAGTTAATTTAAAAAAAAATAATTTGTCAAAAAAATGTGCAATATACACATTAAAGAGTCACTGTAATTTAAACCTTCTTTTATATACATACAATTCAGTGGCGTGCGGTGACTTTTGAAACAGGGCATGAGGTCAGGGGGGGGGGTAATAAAAACTATATTTTTTAATTTATTTTCTTTATTTGATAAGTAATATGTTTTTATTTTTTTTAACTTAATTTTATTTGTCGCTCCTTCTAACAAAAGTTATCAATACCCGCATAATACAATATATTTTCTTTTATTAATTTGTCTAAAAAAAATTTTCGATTGATATTAATGCAAGAGCTAACAATTCATTCTCACTTTGACTATTTCTAGTGAATAAATTCATTCTTTTCATTGTAGAAAATGATCTTTCTGCAGAAGCACTTGTCACCGGTATGATAAAAATTATTTTTATTAAATTGAATACTTTCATAAATATATTTTAGTACATTTTTGATACTCACATTATTTATGCAATTTATAGATTTTAAATAGAATTCTGGTGACAAATATTTATAAATAAGTACACTTTTTAATTTCATTAAATCAAAAAAAATTCCATACGAGCGTTGAAGTGATATAAAAAGCGGTTCTGGAAAATTATTTTCGTATTCCTTAAATTTAAAACAAAATCGTAGGGATTTAAAGTGTACGATAGAGTTCACATCTGCCTGTCTATTGGTATGGGAAGCCGGCAGCTCCCACTGCGAGACATTAAGGCCTAAATGCCGGGGAAATAAACAGATTCAAAACGTCAACCGCATGAACGGTTGATGACGGGCAACTGTACACGAGCATAAGTAACGACTGAGGTTCTAGTGCACATGCGCGAACAATTCAATTCCCAATAAGTAATTCATGGCGTACGCGTATCGACTGCGCCTAACAGCTGGTCAGCCAGCCCGCCCGCGCTGCAGTCGGCTTGAGCCGCTTCCTTGGTATGGTTGTCTGTAGCCGATTTTCTGAGCAATTACGTTTAATAATTACGTAAAATAATAAATTTATAAGTGATACAAATATTTCACTTTTTGAATCGTTATACAATCTCAAGGCATGCGCCGCATCTACCGCATGTATGTACCAGACGCCACTGATACATATGTATATATTAAAATCTGTTTTTTTCCTTCTTCAAACATAATTATTGACAAATTTACTGAAAATGACTTGGAGTTGCTGAAAAACTTTTGAAAATGTCTTTAGAGTGCAGAGTGTTAAATATGATATGTTATAAAATTATTGTTAACTATTGCTTATAAACTAATTTCTTCTTCTTAAGATCTCTACATAAATTGTGGTAAATCCGTACTTTATCTGAGCTTAAGTAACACATAAAGTCAAAAATAACTGACACTTATATATATGGCTATATTTTTTTAATTATTAAAAATAAAATGGTTTTATAGCTTAGGTTGCCATCAAAATATTTACAAAGCAAATTAATTTCAGCCTTTTGATAAAAAGCTTGCTTACAAATGTATCGTTTAAACATTACATAAAAACAGCAGTTATTTATCTGTTTAGTTTAATATTGTAATATTAATATTATCATAGCTTTAATTACTATATAAGGGTATTAAATACAGAGCTGATATTTTGTATTAATTTTCTGAATATGCCTAATGATTTTATTTTATTTAACATACAATTTAATGTATTTAATGTAATTTTCTTACTCAATTCCAAACATAACTAATTAAAAATTTTGTATATTTTTTTTAAACAATTCAATTAAATTTAACAAATTCCTAATATTTTTAGGTTATGAAATTGTATATTTTTAATATTATATAAATGTTCAAAGTATTATTAAGCTATTTTGAAATTTACTTTATTTTATCTGGATCTTTTATATTACTTAAATAACTAATGAACTAATTTTGCCTAAATATATTAATATAGAACACTACATTTGGGCAACTTTATCCAAAATTGTATGGGAATTACAAAATGAAATTACTGCGTTGCACCGTAGTATTTCCGCTTTTTGAACTTTATACTAATGAATACGTAAAATATATAAGTTTAGACTTTAACGGTGCTTTCGCAATTTCGGCTGATTGCAAATTCTCACACGCCTAGTTTAGTTTTAAACTTGCAAACCAGATTGGTACAATAAAAATAACGAAGCAATAGTATCAAAGCGAGACAATTATTTGTAAACGTTGATCCGCAATCTATAAACATTTTTAATAAGGGTCAACCTATATGTACATACATAAAAATGTTTCTAAGTGACGGTCTTTTATAGTCGCCCTATTAAACCAGATTTTACTGTTCAAAAAGGCGTGTTTTATGTGAAGAAAATCGCTTTACGCCGACAAGGTAAAGGCTATAACTATAACAGTATCGAAGCACTTAATGCTTATTGACAAAGCATTAAGCGTTGAGATTTTTTATGCTTTTAGCATATTAAAAATCTGCAGTATTTTGCGGATAAGCTCATGAAAATATATCCATACGTATATATTTAAATATAACTTATTTACAAAAAGGGTAATTCAAATTTGCACAAAACTCATAACTTGCTTAACTCCCCCAAAAACCAAATAGCCGACATAATTATATTCTTAGACGTCAAGTTTTCAAAACTCAAACCTTCCCTTTAATTATTGAAATTCTTGATAATGTTTCATTGAGCCGGCAAATTGAGCCCCTTGACAATTTACCTTTGGGTCGGATTTTCTCTTGATCTGTCAAAGCTAATTATTCCACCTATATTATCATTATAGGATACTAAGAATTAGAACAATATATATTGTAATGACTTAATAAAAATAACATTAATTCAGAATTTATACAGTTAATTGGTTTAACTTCTGTGATTATATTGTACACTTCAAAATTAATAACTTATAAAACTGAACTAATTTACGTAACAATAATATATACTTATTTAATATTTATTTTGCTTTGGTGAAATTACTATATATTTTTTAATTTAAATATAAAAGATTTTTGACATAAAAATAAAACCTCATTAATTTTTAGTATTAGTACAAAGTATTAGTTGTTATTAAATAATTTTATAGAAAATAATACACCATAAATATAGTATATTTGTATATACAATACACATTCAAATAAACTTAGGCATAGTTCTAAGCATTAGATTATGAATTCTTAAAAAAATATATAATTAGATAATCTCAAAATGACTATCGTTTTTTTGTAATCAATGTTTTAATAGTCAATTTTTTTTTGGCTGTTTAAACCAAAGTACGTATGTTGATATATCTGTATTGATTCACATCTGAATTTCATATTCCGATATATAAAAATAAATTGGGCAAAATTTACGATTGCAGAACTTTTATCAAGTTGACAATTTATGCAAAGTTGTATGGTTTATAAATGTATTTTTGAATCTGCAAATGCTAAATATGGTTTTAAAAATTAAATAGATAATAACTAGGGCTTCCAAACTGGGTAAGAACTGGAACCGGGTACCCGCGGGGTTTTAAATAAACCGAGAACCGGGCAATTTTAACAACGTCACAAATGAGCGCGGACAAATAAGCGTGCGTCATAAGAGCGTTTACTAAAGTAGCGCTGTAACAAAATAGCGTACGTCAAATGCGCAGACAGTCATAAGAGCGTTTGTCAAAAAAGAGCGCGTCTTAAGAGCGCAAAAATACTTGGAGAAAATCAAGTAATGAATATTTTAGAAATTAGGTATAAAAAATATTATATAAGTTAATTGTGAGAAATTTACAATGAATAAAAATTCACGAGAAATAGGCGGTAAAATTAGTATTTTATTTGCAGAGCGTAATGATTAGGCAATGAAAACATTATTATTTATTAATTATTCCATACATACGAAAGTATGGCTCCCCAAAAAACATTATATATTTTTTACACTATTTTCAACGGAAGAACGTCATTTGAAAATGTAAATTTGTCACATATAAATTAGATTTATATAACATAAAACTTCAAATCATCGACATTATACTTTTAGAACTTCGTGTCACTCTCGCATTAAAATAAATCGAATGAGAGATAGATATTCTAAAAATAAACAAATAACTTGCATTAAAATAATTCGAATTAGAGATAAATATTTTAAAACTAGACAAATTGTCAACCTTTGATAAAAAATATTTTTTTTGTAATCTGAGATGCACGACATTTTAATCGTTATGATTTATATGAACATAACACGAAGCATAACCTTGAACTCGTTTGAACTTGTTTATGCATCTCGAAATATTTTTTAAAAAATCAGTAGCTATGTGACGTCGGACGCGTAAACTGTTTCGTTACATTTTTGTCGAATAAGTGTTTTTGTTTATAATAATATCCCTTTCGATGTTTTTTAATTATAAAGTGATGGTGTAATTAAGTGTATGTGTTACAATTAAGCAGTGTATAATTGAAATTAGCGTAGTGTTTATAATAGTGTTTAGTCGCACCGGCGCGGCGCGTGGCGCTAGCGTCGGTAAGATCGCCGCACCGATGCGCCCCCACTAACCCCACTACCCCACCCGTCACGCCGAAGGACAAGGTAATGTCTGGAATTTTCTGTGTCTTATAATCAAAATGTAATAAAAATATATTTTTTTCACTATTTTCAACGGAAGAACGTCATTTGATACGTTCGTAATTTTGGCACATATAAATTAGATTTAAATAATATTTTTCATATGTATAAATAAACTTCAAATCATCGACGTTTAGAAGGTCAACATTATTACAAGGGTGACTGACCTTCGTGTCACTTTCTCATTAAAATAAATCGAATGAGAGATAGATTTTCTAAAAATAAGCAGACAACTTGCATTCAAATAATTCGAATTAGAGATAAATATTTTAAAAATAGACAAATTGTCAACCTTTGATAAAAAATTTTTTTTTGTAATCTGAGATGCACGACATTTTAATCGTTATGGTTTATATGAACATAACACGAAGCATAACCTTGAACTCGTTTGTACTTGTTTATGCATCTCGAAATATTTTTTAAAAAATCAGTAGCTATGCGTCATCGGGCGCGTTACATTGTTTCGTTACATTTTTGTCGAATAAGTGTTTTCGTTTATAATAATATCCCTTTCGATGTTTTTAATTATAAAGTGATAGTGTAATTTAGTGTATGTGTTACAATTAAGCAGTGTATAGTTGAAATTAGTGTCCACGCCGTCCATAACCGAAGCGTCCCTTCTTCCGCGGGTCTCGCGAGAGTGACGCCGAAGGCGCGAGGCTATTAACAATTCTATTAACAATCATGCGGTTTACAAGGTAATGTCTTTGTAATTTTCGGATATTTCAAATTGTGTCTGTGTCATATAGTTAATCCTTTGTGCTAGTAAGTCGACAATGTGTCGACATCGTATTCCAAGCGTTGCACTCGTACGTCGACAAAACTTGAAATGCATTTATTGGCTTTGTGTTCAAGCTAATTTTGCCAATTTCAATTTATTAATGGTAAAAAAAACTTCTAATAAACACATTTCAGTAATATTGAATTTGTAACTCACGCAAATAACTCAATAATCTTTAATTTACGAGTGTAAGTTTATTTTAAAATTTTTCATCGGACATGGACGAATCGTGCTGTGTTAAGACTGAATCGCGTGATACATGACAGTTATCAATTATTGGTCTTAAACTGATTTTTTCCTTCAAAGGGTATCTATATTTTTATGATATGGGATGAAACGGGAATATATGCTCTAATTGTGCATAATTCTTACTTAATATTGTGTGTCTGTTATCAAATAAAAACGATTTTAGTATGACGAAAAAAAGAGCGAGATGCAAGCAGAGCTCGCTATCTCGCTCGACAACCATCGACCTGGGTATCGACATTTTTAGCGGCAACTCAAATAATAATATTAGTCTTTTCGAGCTAGTAAATTACTAACAATTAGTAATCTGTGTTTTAATTATTTATAAATACATATATTGATTTACTTTTAGAAATTATCCATATAATTACGAATAATAATGGATGTTTAAGGAAGTGACGATGAATTTGATATTAACCGTGTTATTATTACTGTGACAGTAATAGTAGTAGATCTAACCACTTAAAACAATATGGATTATGCCAATATTTGATGCAAATAATGAATACGAATCTTATTATAATCTTAAATATTAAGACTATTAATTGGCATGGTGCGCCAAGTAAATATTGTTAACCTAATATAATACCTCTGCACCAAGAGATCCATTTGCTGTCCGAAATTATAGAATAATATATCGATTTATAATAACACTAATCAATTTACTAAGAGAAATTAGCGTAATAGTTTATTATTATTATTTGTAAGCTAATAAAAATATTGTTTCTAAAACAAGTTTATATCATATATGGTCCCCTTTTAAAATGGTAAATTCTACAATTTTTAATATAATTTTCAAAAATAAATACATATGTTTATAAAATAAAGAAAATAAATTAAAAAATATATAGTTTTTGTTCCCATCCCTCCTAACCGCATGCCCTTTTCAGTCATCGCACGCCACTGGTGTATATTATATGTATGGGGATGGGGAGCCATACTTTCGTATGTACGTAATAATTAATAAATAATAATATTTTCATTGTCTAATAATTTTAATCGTCATTACGCTTTGGCACATAAAATACTAATTTTACCGCCTATATCTCGTGAATTTTTATTCTTTGTAAATTTCTCACAATTTACTTAAATTTTGCATACCCAATTCCTAAAATATTCATTACTCGATTTTCTCCAAGTATTTTTGCGCTCTTATGACGTGCTCTCTTTTGTCAAGCGCTCATATGACTGTGCGCATTTGACGTATGCTATTTTGTTACAGCGCTACTTTGGTAAACGCTCTCATAACGCAGCGCTTATAATGCAGCACTCATTTGACGCACGCTCTTTTGACCGGCCGCCCATATCAATATATGTAATGTTTATTTTTTTTTGATTAAACATCTGTTGTCACACGATTTTGAAGAAGAAAAATTCTCCGTATTTTTTTATATTTTGCAAAACCGATTTAGAGATTAGTTAAACCCTTCCGGGCAACCAAATTCGGTACTTCTAAGAAGTCCGTTAAAATCACAGCTGCATACAGAGTGCGATTGATCATATCTTCTTCACTTTCAGTCTTATACCTGTACTACACTCTCTGGATGTTGGCCAAGGTTGGCCAAGGACGAAGAATATAGTGGGTTAATTCGGTTGAGTTTGGTTCTGCCCGCTCTAAAATCTCTCGGAAGTTGTCCGAGGTTACCGAGAACAGGAGGTAAAGTGGGGGTAAATCAGTCGACTTGGTCAGCTTCGAGCGCTTCCGAACATTGTCGGCAAACGGACCGAAGTCGGAGCTGCTCTTTCGAGCGCGAGCGGTGAGATACTTCCCCTTTCGCTCTCTCGCGTGTTAAGTGACGACAGTGAGAGAGATAAAGACATGGTTTTTCGCAAACTGATGTAGAAGAAGTATCTCGGTTTAATTTCAGTATGCGCGTGGGCGTCCTATTAACACGCACGTCGAGCGCTGCATCGTGGTCACGTGGTCAAGTTATATTACCACATGCTTATCGGGGACTTCAACAGACTCTTACTGACATCTTTGAATATTTTAGGGCACAAAAAAGGATTATTTATATTTTTGATTGTATATTATTCTAACAGATATCGTTATTAATTTTTTTTATATATAAAATTAAATAATTAAAAAAGAATTAGAGGTAATTGATTTTCTTAAAAAAAATCGTTTCGAATATCCTTATGTATTTTCCTAGATTTGTTTATACAAATGTCACACCATAACGAATTCTTATTTAGAATCGATGGCAAAAAATTCAAGGATAGTCACAGATGTGGTGTTCGTATTCTGAAGTATCATTTTTATGTCTTATGGCATTTTGCAAAAGCCGACAAAGATTTTGCGTAAATTTAATATTTACGACCGGAAAGTTTTCACTGATATTGTATTGGTGAGTGCCCACACAAACTTAATAAAATGACAATTTAAAAATTGCGATTATTTGGTACATTTTTCGATCGCGCGCAAATATGCCAGCTGTACGTGACAGTAGCCGCCGTCCGAACGTCATTCACGGCCGCCGTCCGGACGACATATAAAATTTGTGGCAGTGTGGTCGCTCACTCGTAGTCGAAGGTCTTAGCCGACTTCAGTTGTAACTTCGGTTCGGACTTTTTCCAGAGAGTGTAGGTCAGGCATTACTTTTTTTCATTTCTGGTTGAATGATATTGGAAATAATATCCGCGTCACTTATTATTTGAAAACCTGGATTACATTAATCATATTCTAATCACTTTAACATTAGCTCACATAGTTAAGATATTTCCCTTGTTTCATGATCGATAGAATCTAAACAATCATTTGGTAGAATTTTTCTCCATGATCGAACGAGTGTTATTTGCTTTATTTTGAACCAAGATCGAGTTAATCTATTTATCGCCTCCAGTATTGTCATTTCTTTCCAGAATTTAAGCAAATTGTCATCTTTGCTACAAAGAAGATAATCCATGGGTGGAATTAAAAATGTAACATTAGATGGAAAAATTATGCAACCATAATATTAGGTCCTATATATTATTATATTGCCATTATATTAAGTCCTAATATGATGGCAATATAAAAAAATGTTATTAAATAAGCACGCCATTTTAAATATATATTAATATCTATATTTAGGTAATTCGTTTATGTTTATTGCTAATTAACCTTACTTGTATTTAAAACAAATTAATAATAATGGATTATGTTTATCTTTTTAATAGTTTTTTTACTTAAGATAATAAATATTATTTAGGACACAGAATTTATACATTTGTTAATAAAAAATATGAAGCTCAGTTAGGGAGCTAAATTTATAAGAAAACTTAACAACCTAAATATTGTTTTCGTTAATTCCACGATACGCGATCGGGGTAAAAAGTGGAGTTTTGTGTTCGTTTCAAGTTGTGTAAGAAAATAAGCTTCAAACCTCAAGTGGCGTTTAGCTTTCTTGAAACTTTGGACAAACTTTTCTTATTACAAAAAGCGTGATTTTTACCTCTGCCGCTTCCAGCAGGTATGCCCACAACTTTGCAAAGGTCGACAGGAGGAAAGCGTGTATAGCAAATAAGATTTTGAAATGGCTCTCTCCCTTAATATTGACACTTTTCACAACTGTAATATAATATTTTGCATTCGTAACATAACTGTGTTGCAGCATGAAACTCAACTTTAAGCACAAATAGATTAAAGTTGACTTGAAGTTAAGTCATATGATATAGAAATAATATTTCAATGAAAATATCCTTTTATGAATTTTAAGATAACTTTATTACGCCCTCTTATTTTATTATATTTTAATAGAAAGCTATACATCACAAAGCTTTTTTACGACAGCGCTAAAAATATTAAAATTAGATTTATACGTTCATATACCAAATTTTACGATCTGCTTAAAAAAAATGCCAAACAAACACTTTACGTTCAATACCTCTAAAGAACAGTGGGAAAAAAGGTCGCGGTTTTAGTATCGATTGATTTTGCGTATAAATTTCGTAGCTCTGCTTTTATTTCGTCAATATTAAAGAAATGTATATTAAACTTATAGCGCTGAAAGTTGAAAAGCTCGATTGGGCGAAAATTCCTATATATAATTACGTTCGCCGTATGCTTCAAAGTGAATAAGCTCGTATGTATGTGTATGTCTGCACAAAAGGTGTTTGCGTGTGTCGGTTTAATTAGCGAAGTTAACATTCATCCAGTGAAAAGAGTGAGGTTTATTTGTCTTGGGTTGGAGCAACTTCGCCATTCTGGGGTAACGGCCAGGGACGTTTAAATATTTATGCTCCGAGCCGATTTTTAACTCATTAATTTGGAGGATATGCAAAAATAAAAATATGATTTTAAATATTCATTTCTGCTTTAGGCTAAATTTTAACCTATATAAGTTAGAATGTATTTTTTCATTAAAAAAATTGGTAAGAATATTACAAGATCATATTTTTAAAGGGTTTAAATAACCGCGACACATTCTGCATTCCTGAAAGATATTGTGCCATTCGGTCTTTTATGAGATACAAAAATGGACGCTGAAATGAAAAAATAAGAAAACACTTATTTGATTAGCATCTGAGGCTGTCTGACACATCACATATAAAGGCTTATATTTTATCTATTGAAAGAGACAATTCTCCATATCTTACACATTTCTTCTTAGTTTTATATTATTATTATATTTCGGTAAGGGTCTGAGTATAAAATATAATATTATACAATTCAACTAGATGCTAAACAGTTATCATGTTAAAAAATTGTACCGTAATTAAATACACCGTTTTCCTTTCTTTGAATGTTGTAATTTTTTTCTTAATTTAAATGCAATCAGTATTTAGCCCCTGAGAGGAAAAAGAAAAATAACACATAGAAAGTCTTCCGCTGGAGGCTTCCTTTAAATAATTAACATAAACTTACAGTGTGTTTAATTAAGCTAATTTATAGTCTTATCTTTATTGTATTATAGGTTGGTTGGTAGTACTTTCGTTAATGATCATTATATTGCTTATGTTAATTAAATATATTTGTTAGCTTATATTTACACGCTTAAGTATATGTTTAGTTGTAACATTGTCTTTTAGTAGATTACTTGCGATTATATTGGTATGAGTTCTTAACCTGTTTCAATATTGTTCACTTATATTTTTAATCGTTTCTTTTATTTTTGTGTCTAATAAATTAAATAACTTCAACTGTGCCAATGTAAAAGAAACGATTAAAAATAAAAGTGAATAATATTGAAACAAGTAAAGAACTCACCCCAACATATCTAGCCAAGTAATCTACTAAAAGACAATGTTACAAGTAAATATATATACATGGAGGACAACATATACAACATATATATGGAAGTCACACCTCAAATATGCGTTACATAAGACCTCACAAGTTTTATGATAGAGAAGCCTAAATTAGGTCCTGTGAGACAGTACAGGCTGCAAAGTTAAAATCCCAGATGTTTCATTTCGTTCCAAATATTAATTTTCTATGTATGGTTACTGGCTAGATAAATTCCTAAATATTTTCCGGAGTTTCCTTATGCTTATTTACCATTAACCGAGTAGTGAGTTAATTTATACACATCTGTATATACATACCTGGAAGTGTTTTCCATAATTATTTCTGTTGTTATTTATTTATTATTATTTTATATTGCTTTAATTGTAATTTATAGAAACAAATCAGTGACTCTCAACATTTTACTGCTTTGATTTATTGTACTAATATTTTTTATTAGTAAATTTTTATAATTTACTTTAACACTTTTTTATTATTAAATATCGGTAAATTATTTTACATTTTTTTTAATATATTATTCAACTTTATTTTTGTTTATATTCATTTATTTTGTACTCTTTAATTAACTTGTATTATTTTCTAAAGAAATTATTTACATGAAAGCAAATTTTAAAATTTTATTATTTGAAAAAAAAGTTTTTTTTTAATATACCATTTATTCAAATTAAAAAAAAATTAAATAAGCTCGTTACCGAGCGTTTCCACTGTGACGAAGCCGACAAGATTTTATTACTTTTGACGTGAATTTTTGACTTCTGAGAAGTATATAACTGTTTTTGCACTCTCCTATTGACCAAAATTTGGTTTGAATCACGAAATTTAATTTTTTTGTGTTATGTCCTTTTATTTAAAAAAACATAACTTTACCAGTTTGACATAATATCATACAAATACGAAAATGTAGCATTGAAATAATATATAAATATCCTTTTTTAATAAGCATAAGAATAAATATTTTTTGCAAAATATTTAAAAAAATTAGTTCTGACTTCTTAGAAAGATTCGAAAATCTCGCAATATTTTTTTTATCACAATGTAGTTTTAATAATTTTGCTCTATTATTCTATCTTTTTCATAATCCCTAAAAACATTATTTAAATAAATAAGTAACTAACAAGTTAATGGATTTATTTATTTTGCGTATTGATTTTTTAAAACACTATTAGAAATATGAAATATTGACCGAGTATTCATACAGATAAAAGTAGATTTAGGAGTCGTTCCAGTGATTGGCAATTGATTAACTGCAATTCGTATGAGAGTAGGTACCGTGGTCGTCTTTGATTTCCAGTAATTATTGGTGTGACCGAGTGTCATATATTTTATAATGGTCCTTTGAGGAAGCTTGGAAAATAAAAGCCAAATGGAAGCCAATCACATCTGAAAATCATCCTCTTTAGTAAAACCTAGTAAATATCTCTTTTCTTTGGCATCCGTCCGATAATTATATAATAATAATTCAAACAATGTAATGAATTTGATAACTGTACGAAAAATCGATGTTTTGCCACAAATATATGTTACAACATATACTAGTTATTTTGATCGTATTAGTATAATAGAATTACAACTCTTGAAATATTTGGGTTGTATTCTCAAGCTCGTTATTCAGTGCAACTGCACATTTTGAATCGCTTCGGGGCCGGCTCTGGTCCAATTACTAGTTAGTTAGTTAACAAAAGGCTTTTTATTGAACACATGTACAAAATTCAACTACAACCTGTAAAGATTAAACACAAGCCGAAGCTTTGAAACTTTCAGCAGACCGGCAGCGAATAAAAAAATGGGTTAAAAGCGTGAAACATCAGAAGTTTGTTACGGGCTGCTTAATTTATGACCAAACAGAAGTGCAAATTGTAATTTTATGAACAAGCTTTTAATCGATCGCCCCCCCCTCCCTCCAATTCTCCAGGGTATATAAGGGAGAAGGGTAGCATTATCCTAGGTGGTTGTGAAAGTACTTATTCTCTTCGAGATGTTTTATTTTATTCGCAATAACGCCGAAGAATGGTAATTGGAAAAATTAGACCGAGGCGTGAGTTGTTACTATTAGTGTCTGTTATTGTGAGAGTTATTTTTTATTGCTCGGACATGACGTGAAAGTGTAAAGTTATGACTGAAAAAATAATGGATGAAGAACTTGAGAAGACATTAAATAATTTATTATATATGCTTTATATATAAAATGGATTGCTAAGTTATGAATTTTAACACATGTAAAGTTACTTACTTATACGAATAATAACTGCAATAAATACTATAACTTTGGTTTTTTTCTTATCCACTTATAACACATAGAGTTAGTAAAATTAATTAACTAAAATTGTGTTTCTATGAAAATTTACAATGTACAAAAAACAAGTTAGTTAGTTTGATTTTACAAAATATTTCGATAGATTTTAATTTTGAAGTTTTTAAATAATAATAATATTAAAAATAATTATGATTTAATATTTTAAATAATTTACATTTTTGAGTGAGTTAAGAAATATTTTAGTAAATGTTGTTAAATATATTAATTTATTGTAAATCTTTCGTTTGCATTTTAACTCGATAAACACAATTAACAACTACGAAGTAAATAGTGAGATACCATACTGATATTTTATTAGTTATAGACAATTATTACGGCTTAAAATCAAAAGATGTCTATATGCATGACCTAGGTTGATATTAATTTAAATTTTTATCATGTCAGATTAGGAATATTTATTATCTTTGATAAAAAAAATATATAAATCAATAACCCGTCAATACTTTCGCCTGTGCGCTTTAGAGTGCCCTAGAGAGTCACGATCGCGTTCCTAATTCTTGCCCATTGCAGATAGCACCTCAGCGCTTAAGAACACTTCTTTTGCACATCCAGCTATCTAACTTCTCAACTAGCTTGCCAAACACAAGGATGCTTTCGGCGATAGCTATGAGGAGCTGTCAAAATGTATATATGATGGTGCTTATATATTTTAAGTGTGCACAATAACTGGTTTTTCATTTTTTATTCAATTTTTATATTATTTTTATAGTATCCATCATGCCGCATTAGGATAACCTGTCAAATAATAATATATATGTATATATAATTTCACAAATTATTACGTTTTATTGTTAAAAATATATTGTAAAGGTAAAGTAATACGCTTAAATATTAAATGTTAATATTGTTTTCCCCTGAATATTAACAAACTAATTTAATTTCTGTAAAACTTTGTTTCGATCAATATTCATATAATATTTATATATTAAGGATGATCAGAAAATAATATATATCGTAAACTGCTAATACAATAAAAATAAAGTTTAGTTTAAACTTTTTCAATTGATAACAATAAAACATATATGACTACCACCATTAACCCCTTTTATTCAACCCATATTAAAAACTTTGTCTTTCAATAAAAATGCTCTGGCAGAATATTTATTTTATGGATTGTGTATTTTTTTCTTATAAAAGAGTTTTGTTTTATTATATTAGCGATATCACAAAATAAAATCAATACTTGAAATAAGCTTACATTTACAATACATTAAATAAGAACTTTTATATTTTCGATATAATCGTATGTATCTTATATCTTATTGTCTGAGACAAAATTTCTTAAAAAAGTTTAATTTTTTTAATTATAAATTATCATAATATACAATTTGATATAATTACTTTCATGACTCAGCGAAAAGCACATAGAAATAAGTCCAATCAACTATGCCATGAAAATATAATTTATTTGTATCATATTATTTTTATAAAACGTTTATTTTATTTTAATACTGATTTCTAAAAACTAATTAGTTTAATTAACCAAAATTAATAACGAATTTATGTGTTTATTATTATTTTAATTAGATTTTTGGTTATTGTGGTATTCATATTTTTGTGTATTTTTTATTTAACAAACATAAATAGGTTTATCTATAAATTACAAAACGTTCAAATTATTTTAAAAATGATTTTAAACTATTTAATATATCTAATAAAAATTAGATGCTTAATTTGCAAGTACAAAATCTTTCAATAGTATTTTCTATTGTAAAAAATATCCTTTATTCATTAGTAACTTTTACGTATATTAAAGTTTTTAAATATTAAAAATAATGAAAATGTATCATAAATAATTTTAGTTTATTTGTAATTTAAAGTTCATAGTGGATACTTTAATGAAAATAAATATTAGCTAATTTTAATTATTAAAAATACTGTTTTATTATTTTAAAACAGTCTTATTATAATGACGAACAAGAATAATGTATTTTATCTAATTAGATAATATAAAATTAAAATATTATTTATTATATAACTTTTTTAAATTTTTTAACTTGCAAAAAAATACATTTAATTAACTTTGAAGTCGAATAATAAATTCTCAATATTGCACTCGCATGTATTTACTTGTATTTTATTTGACAATAATATATGTAAGTCCATTCCTTATTTAATGTAATTTTCATTAAAACAATATTTCACCCCTTACGCTCATAATTTTACGCTTTATGCTCCAATTAAACTATATAGAAAATAATAAGTATTACTATAAATCATAATAAGTATTTTAAAACACAGCAATTAATTTATTTGTGTAGAAATATATACACTCTTTTTTTAAGTAATGTATATGGTTTTCCCGTTTGTAGCACAAATACTAATTCAGTGAACTTCCTTTGCATATTGATTTAAAGCTTTGTTTTGATTGAACACGAGCCTTTGAATCGAACATAAATGTGGCCCTCTAAAAAAACAAATCTAGCATAAAACCTTTCGGGTCATCCCTGTCCCCGAGCAATGTAAAGTTGGATCGCGTGATAAATGAGTTGCGAAGATCGATCTGCTTTAATTTTCCAGGACCGGCAGAGGTTTTTCCAGCAATTTTGACAGTTCATTAGTAGATTGCTCGCCGGCGACCACATGGTATAAACCAGAAGTGGGCAACTTTTAAGCCCCGCAGACCACATTTGACTTTTAGTTATAATCGCGAGCTTAATTATATTATACGCATTGGCTTTGAGGTAGATCTAAAATTTCAGTCTAGCTTTTGAGAAATATTTAAGTCATCCTCAAAAATATTCAAACATATTTACTTACAAATATATATTATTTTATTCCTAATAAAATATTAAATAAAAGTACGATACAATAATAAATACCTACTTTATTTTATGTATTTTTAACTACAATAGACTATACAAGCGCAGCACTTTTCAGGCTTGACTATTCACATATAAAATCTTCTCATTTGAACATTTGCACGGGAGGAGTGTCAAAACGTCACTCAAAATCTGTGTGTATATAAAAATTATTCTTGGGGTGGCGTTGTTTGATTATCTATCAGATGGAAGTGAATGGATGTTTAGACATGTGTCATCTACTGAATGGGAATATAAAATAGATAAGAAATGTATATTCAATACAGTATTTTCACAGGCGCAAAAGTGAATCATATGTATGTATAAGAATGTGTATACATATATACAAAAGTTTTTGTATTTCGCTCTTTTTATCCGCTTTTCCTTATAACTTAATTTCCCTAGAACATTTACCTAGAAGACGATGATCTATATATTATATAATATATTTCTTAGAATGCGCTTTAGGTAGAAATGTTTTTAGTATGAAGCTACTTCTTTGATGTTTGTCACACAATTTTTATTTTATTATAAAAAGTTTTTAAGAAAAAATAATTACATGATTAATTGTGATGTAACAGAAAATATATATTACTAGTGAGGGTATATTTTTATGCAAAAAATAATTTTAAGCGATAGGTGAAATTATATATTGCTCTAAGCTGTCATTGAAAGTTTATTTGACAGTAGCGAAACGTCCATTTGCTGTTTAAACCCTAATCTAACTTAAGCGAATTAACTAAACTTTGGGTTAAAAAGTTATAAGACTACCTACAGTTTTTTAACTTTTATTGTGTTAATTTGTTTAAGCTATGTTTAAGTTTAAACAGCAAATGGATGTTTTGCAACTGTCAAATATACTATTTACATAGTTTCAAAAATATGTAAGAGCAGCATAAAATTTAAATTAAATATTCACTAGTAGAAATATATCAACCATTAAAAATGTATTCAGATATGATTTGACTAGAACAGTGAGATTATAATTATACTTGTAAAAAAACACATTCACTGTAACATATACAAAAGCACAATAGACCAATGACAATTATATTATATTCTTGAGTTTAAATTCCATATGCACTCTAGCATTTCTGTGTCTGAAAGATCTAAATTAATAATTATTATATAATTATAATTCTGATCAATCATCATAAGTTGGTATTTTCTAGATTTTTTTTTATTATAGTTGTACATCTTTCATATGGTAACTTTGTTATGTTTTAAAGTATTTAAAATATTGTAGTGTTTTGTAAAACAATGTGATTTTAAAGTTTGAAAAACCTAGGGGATGATGATTTAGTAGCCAGTGAGATTCAGAGTGGATTCTAGTAAGAGTTTTTATTAGTTTATATTACAATTGCGTCAGATGATGTGTACTTCGAGCGGTGGTGGAGAAACAGGCGCGAGATGATGTTCGGAAGGTTCTCTAAGGTCTTATTTAGTAAGCATTTCCTCGTGCTGCGATGATCGTGTTTGGGAGTCTTAGGTCGTATTTTCGCATCTCCTCATCGGAGTCCAGGCTTAAGTATTCAGGGCTGCAAAGCATGCTGACTAATTGTAATTATGCAGCGATTATCCAGCCAATCGCTTCTTAGAACGGTGTAATAGATAAACGCTTTTATAAAGCGACGTTTGCCCGATGGGCATTGTCCAAGGTCGTATGCTGTAGCGGAAGACTTTTGAATTCAGTGATTTTTTATATCCGTGACCATTTCACAACAAAGAAATATTCTCTTAATGACATATAATATTTGTAGTAAGGACAAAACTCGTGTTATTTATGTGTTCTTAACGAGGGCTTTTTATGTAGTCTAAATCTAAAAAAGTTGGATGATCATTTTGGTCACAGTAAATCAACACAAGTTTTGAGACTAAGATCCTTAAATTTGTGTGAAAATAAACGTATTAGGTTATCCGTAAAAAAAGTAAAAAAAATATAATTTACATATACTGTGAAATTTTTAATTAATTGTTTGATTGAATTTTAGCGTGCAAAAAATCGTTCACAACAATAGAATAACATTAATTTATTCTTAGGATAAGTTTTGTTGGGTTTTTTTGTTTACATTTAAAGGGATTAACTCATGCTATTTAATTATAAAAGAGAACAAGTCAAATTGTAATAAAGCGTTTTAACATTTTAAGAAAAAATGCGTTTCCTAGTTAAAATGGGACACCACCGTGGGCAAAATTGTAACAGCTTAAGTTACAAAGTACACGTTATTATTTAGAAAGAATTAAAATATTCGTTGTTTTGAAAAAACATACTCGTGCATTCTAGTTAGCCCTTAAAACGCCCGTTTGTAATCTACTTAAGTGGCCAATAGAATTTTTTTTTGAAAATATACTCGCCATCTTTCTGTAGTTTATTGTACCACCAAAATCTCACATTAAGAGGGAACGCAAGTAACCAAGAACTACTTTCTCTGAGGACTTATTCTTGGAATTTTTTTCTAAAAACTCTTCTGAGTCTACTTCTAATAGAATTGACACTTGAACAGCTACTTAGAAATTTTAGGCATCTTTAAGAGCTTTTCAACTTGGATTACAACCAAGAGGAAGCTAAGCGATGATCGCACAAGTCACCGCTTCTCTCTTCGCATCCACTATTAGCTATAAATTAATATGTAAATTAAGTTTTTTACCTTATATTACTATGTATAGCTTTACATTTTAATTCTACAATATTTCGATTTCGCCACTAAACCTCAAATCCATCTCAGCAACTATCGTACCATGGAAAACGTATTTGTTCACTACTTTATTGCCATCCTGAATTGATAGAGATAATTAATTTTGATTGAGACACAGTTTGTAATTAATTTTCTTTCGTTTCTCTCAGACTTTTCTTAATAGCGAAAACTTAATCAGTCCGGTTGAGCTGTAAGCACAGGAGTCCGAATTTGATATAAAACATAGATAGCATGAACGCTGTGGACATTATGAAACGTTGGAGTAAACAAATTCTACAGTAGATATAAAGTTGAAAGATTTATATACACTGTAGTTTGTATGTGTGAGTTTTTCTAAAGGACCTTATTACAATGTGCGTGTTAAATTGGCATTTGGGTTCGATCCACGTAAGCCCTGGAGGATAGGGGTCTATTTTGGAGAAAGCTTTTCAATATAAAGGCCCCGTGGGCTCGTAAATAAAATACGATGACAAGCGTTTGGTGTAATGAAGTGGTCAACAGTATTTTGTGGCACGAGTTAATAAAGATGATAATACCATTGACAAAATTGATCAAATCAGCGTTATTTTGCACCGTATTTTATTCATATACCATAATATTGCTCAACAACTAATTCAAGAGACTGTCTCGTTCAATTTGTTGCAGTGTACAATACAATCCCAAACGACTTTCAATTCCAAAGAGACCCATATATTCCAATCGATTTAAAATATGTCGACATTTAGTACATACAGTAGATTTTATTTAAATTGTATTAAACCGCCTCCACAATAACAAAATCAATAAGATTCCTTCCATTCGATAAAACCTGGATGTATGGCGTCGAGTGGAATTACCAACATCGACAAGATTGGCCTTTGGTTCACAAGAACATCCTTCTTTCAATCGACTGTCGATTAATCACAAACACACTTGTGGATGTGTCTCGAGTCTTCTTACTCTGAAATACGGGGTTATCGTCGTTCTTTTGTGCCGTGAGAGTCTTTAATCTAGACACGCGTTTTCTCGTTCACCTCGCGCTTTTGATGAATTGCCTCGAACACTCGTTTTTGTGTTGAGATCGGGCGTGTTCAATCAACCCCTTCGCGCCCATTGTTCGGCCAAATAATCGCGACCTAGATATATTTCGTAGAATTCTTTTTTTCTATTGTCTCGATAAACGTATGGATGATTCACATAAATTATATATTAGCCAATACCGTAAATATCGCATATACATTACCTTTTAATATTTGATATTAGGTAATACCGTGGTCAGTTGTGCTTTGGCCATTAATACCTTACGTATTTTGTAATATCTGTATTGGTACTAAGGAGCGTAATCGATAATGAACGAAACGATAAAAAAATATATTATAAACAACGTTTGGTATCGACTAATATCGCTTAATATAAATAATATCGTTTATTATTCATTTAAATATTGTCTAATTTTGTACAATCTCAAAAATTAACGATAAATTTTGTAACTTTCGTTTGTAATAAAAAAAAATTTTTGGTAACAAAATTTTATTAAATTATTATTATTACAAAATTATCTGAAATTACCAGCTATAAATTAAATTGACCAGAATATTAAATAATAAAAATATTACTTTATCCTTAAAGCCAAAAAATCACAAATATTAAAATTTCAAAAAATTTACCTTAATTTAATGACTTTTTAAGATGCATTTCTTTAATCAGTTTATGTAGATGCCTCTGATTCTGTGTAACTTCCACTGATAGTGTCTGAAGGACCAATGCTGACAACATCATCTTTTGAGTCTGAATCTGGAGCATAAACAATTCTTTTTACCATTTTTTTTAAGTTTTCGGTAACTGTCTTGAGCTTTTCTTGGAGTCACATTCACAGTGTTGCGGGAGTCCTTACTTGCTGCACTGGATGCAGAACCAGCACGACTTCTTGAAGTTAAAAATGATGGTCCACTCTCCTCATTATCCTTCTCTCCAACAGGTAATTCTTCAGCAATAGGAATTCCAATGTTGTATTTAGTGATACGGACTTTACTGTGATTCAGTTGTACGTAGAGGATCTTTTCAACACTTGATAGGTCAAACCTTATACTCTGAAATGTTACGAGGTTTCCTCTAGCAGAAAAAACCCGTTCACTTTTCTGGCCATTTTCTGGCTTCAGCCTCCAACAACGGGAAGATCCTGTTGTAGTCTTTCCACCAGGTCAATACATCAATTTTATAAGATGAAGGTCCGGGATAAATCTTGAAGGAGTCCCACTACTTTTCCACTGCCGATTTTGTCCGATTTAGAATCGCATGCTGAGCTTTTTCAGCCACCAACTGATCCACAAGGGCAAGAGTTGATGCCAGTCCGATATGCTGCCTTGTTGAAGTATCCTGTTCAACCTCTTGAGACGATGGATGTGAGTCAAGAAATCTTCTTAGAGTGTACTCTTCCTTGTTGAACTGAGTATGAGGTAATCCATTATAATACGGGTAAAGTTGATTGGCCATACGTACACGGTGCTCTTCAGTACTAGGTTTCGGCAAAACTCGTTCCATTTGTCTCTGAAATTCCGTGATGAATTCTTTCGTGAGTTGTTGTGTTAGATCAGCAGTGAGCACTTTTCCAAGATATTTTTTGAGCGGTCAGTGAATCATCAGCAGAATGTCCCTCACTTTTTCTAATATCAGGACTAGTTCGGCCATAAACGTGAAGTCAAAGGCCGCATAATTTCGCGCGCCATTGGTTAACATTATTTTATTTTGTATTTTCCCGCCAAATATCGCTTAAACAAACGAAAATATCGTTCATTATCGATAATTATCGTTAGAGATCGATAATCGAAAAATGTATTATCGATAATGAAAAATTATCGTTGTCGTTATCGAAAATGATCGTTCATTATCGTTACTCAATCGATACGAAACAGAGACTTCGATCTTTAGTTGGTACATAACTAGACTGCCATCTTCCTTTGGGCTCCAAAATTAACGATGGCAGAATTTTTACCATGTGAGCAACTTACAACTGTCTTAAAGAAAATTCGGCAACTATAGTCAACAAAAGCATTTTTTATTATGTTTTATTAGATAATCATAAATGTTTAAAAAAAATATAATTAAACATAAAAAAATGCCTGACATCGACTTTTTCAGTCAAATGCATACCATAACAATCACAAGAAAAATCATTTCAAAGAAACAAACTCAAAAAAAAAATATTTTAGGTTTGTTTCTTTGAAATAATGTTTCAATTGCAAGTAAGGTTTGAAATTCTTTGCAAAGACAATAATAATTAAAAATGCTAAAATTTGATTATATTACGTTTTTTTTGATTCGGCCATTTTGGTCATCAATTAAATTAAAAGATTTTATTCAAGTCGTGTGCTGGGCGTATTTCACGCCAGACACGCGTTTAATTAGTCCCGATGCGGCCTTTCACGTTTTCAGCCCCAGCCGGCCCTGACTGAGAATCGCTGAAAAGAAAAAACGGTGAAAATGCTAGGAAATTCAGGCAAGCCTGAACGGTTTCCGCGATGAGTAGTATTTTACTAGAATTATACGTGAGCGGTATAATAAAAAAAAAGTATAGACTTATTTTTTTTATATAATGTAACACGTAAACCTAAGCGAGAATATATAATGGATTATTATTTATTATGAGAGACTAAATAAGTACTATGATTCTCAGTACTTTTCTAGATCATATAAATTGAAACTCTATTAAGTATAGAATTTAAAAGTTTTTTTTAATCAAAAATGCTTTTGTGTTCATATTTAATTGTATTTATGTACATATGTAAAAATATATTTTTACTAGCATTTCAGTGAAATTATGTTGGAATACATTTTCAGCAGTAGAGGTGATAGTGAGATTATATGCTGCTCTAAACTGTCATTTGACAGGCGTAAAACGTGTAAGAAAAACGACATATTTGGTATATTTAAGTGACAGTTATGAACACCACTTCTTAAATCCTATACGCTACTAGCGTTGTCTTATGTATAAAAAACCTATTTGCAGGTAAATAAAAAATATTTTTTGAGCTTTCTTTATCCTTACACATTGCACTCGTTATGATGCAGATTTTTAAGCAATAAATATACCTTAAAAATTCATATTTTTATTGTTTATATGAATTGGTATGTAATATATCATAATAGATTATCTAAATCAAATTTATTAAAAATAAATAGCTGTTTTAGTTGTGTTTTTAAAAATAAAAATCAATTTACATCAAGATTTTTACACAGCTGTTTTCTTAATTTTCCAAATATTAAAATTCATTTAAACTAAAACACATTTTGTTTAAAATACGTTGCAAAGTTAATTTATCTGAAATACAGCTGTACAATTTTCCGGATGTATTATATAATATATACATTCAATCCTTGTCTAGCTTATACCGAAACCATACGAAGCTGTGACACAAACTTCACTCGCACGGAAAATGCGAAAATTACCACTCCACACAGGGGCGAATTGGTTAGAGAGAGAGAAAAAATGTAACAAAACAAATAAACGCACACACACTCGATAACCGTGCAAAAGAAAACATATGTGGGGCTTGTCGTTGTTTGAACTGAAAATCTGGAAAATTGTACGAAGCGCTCTTGAGCATTGAGTGAGAGACGAACGTCTACTTGTTCTTCTTCATATTTTACGATGCAATCTTGGCGGATGTGCGAAGACGAGATGAATCCTTGGCACTACTGTTTCGTATGACAATGAAAATTGTCTGAGGCGTCTTTTTCGAGAATATTGCGCGTATTGTGGAACGAATAAGTAATAGAGAAAAATATTAATAATATTCAAGCGTGAAAAGTAGACGCCATTTCTTAGATTAACGTTCTAAATAGGATTGTACTATATTACATATTGTACATGCTTTGAAATTATATGCATATAAATTATAATTTTCTTTTATTAATAGTAGACAATTATCTAGTCATAGTATCATTAAAGATTCTTGTGCTTAATGTTTTATTTACTCTGACATGTGCTGGTTTACAGATTAACTTTAATCTTTATGTTACTGATTCTTTAATTAAAAACTGTAACTAATAATGTTATTTTAGTAGTTACTTAAACCATTTTGTAATGACCTGGAAAAGTCGTTATACGAGGTTGTATTTTTAGATTCTGCTTTTTTCTTCTTTGCATTTTATTGCCTTATATATGAGCGTAGGTTGACCAATGTATACGTAATGAAATAGGTTCACCATTGTATAAGTAATGAAGTAGTGCTCTATTTTAGTAACTTTGGTGGTTTGCAAAGCAGTCCGTTCACGCATTTTCGCGTGAAAGCGAAAGTTTTCAATAGTTATAAATAATGTAGCATAAGGTTGTAAAAATATCGTGTAAACTTAATAAAGACTGGAGTTTTTATTATAAGATGGAAATATGTACATCTCTGACTGTCTGTCTCTCTGACCGTCTGCCTCTCCTCATCAGAGCCCGGGCTTATTAACTTTAGGGGTCAAAGACTTGCTGGCCATTCACATATGTGCAGCGATCTTCCAGCCAATCGCTACAGTCGCTTCGTAGAACGGCAAAATACATCTACGCCTTTAGAAAGCAACGTTTGCTCGTCCAAGGTTGTATTGCATTTTTCGGAAACAGTCACGGATGTATTGATTTATGATATACGTGACCGTTTCTTAACGACGAAGAATATTTACTGTGAACTCATGTTACGTGTGGTCCTTTACACTATTATGTTTGTCTCCATTGTTCTTAAATTATCGCTTTTGGTCACAGTAATTAACGCGAGTTTAATGGTTTAAAAAAAATCACACTTTAAAATATGTCATATTTATGTGGTCGCTGCAAATCTACCCGAAATAATGTGTTTTTTATTGTTTTGTAAGGAATTATTGACCCACCCTCGTAGTATTTTAATTTATTGAGTCCAAAGAAACACATCTAATATTAAAACCATATTGAGCACCTATATGTAAAGTGATCTTTACTGAGTTTAAACGAATCAATCATATAGATATTGAGCTTATCTTTCTTATTGTTCAGTGATGCACAATATATTCAAAGTCAATAAAAAAAATAGTTTATTTGGCAAATTTTATATTCATCTTGTTTTCTTTTTTATTTGCCATTTTTCCGTTATTGTTCATAAATTAAATTGCGTGTTCTCTATTCATTAACATTCTAACTACTTGTAAAATGATGTATTTGTAAGGTATTTGCGGTCTACATGCGCTCATCTTATTTAAAGTTAACCACTTTGCTGGCTTCAATTTGTTCATGTAAGGTAGACGTTCGATCTATATATGGCGATGTATTTTATGTATTTGGCGGATTTTTTTCAATACACAATTGAATGCGAAAAACAATATAATACATGTCTAAAATAACCGTCTCAAATTTAATATATGTGTGCAGATTCATGACAAAAACAAATCGCACTATAGATGAGATTATTCTACTATAATTTATCAGTTTCCCTGATATGGTGGCTTTAGAATACGTGCGACAAAACCATATCTAGATGAAATCGCACACATTGTAGTTTGTGACTTTGTTAAATCGCATATAATCTTTATTAAAGTGCGCATAAATCTCAACGAGGTACTTTGAAAACGTATCACGAGCGTAAATTTTCAGAACTCTAGCACTTTTTAAATTTTCCATTGTTGAACATCATCCCTACTACCATTATGCCAACCATAGCGTGACAAAATAGTTTCACATCGTATTCACCGCTAGGTATTCGTATATTTACACTAAGTATACGTATGCAATACAGGTTGATCTATTAAATAAAAATAAAAAATCAAAGGCAATAGGAAAATATTCATTATTAATAAATTTTAATGATGTATTCTAAAAAACTGGTAGTTAAAATGTTAACCGATATATCATTGACACATAATTTTGTTAATAGTATATTATTTTAGTGTGAATATTTTTGAAGTTGTATTTTTAAATTAATCAACCTGTATAATAGATACATATAAAACTGAAAAAATATAAAAATTGTCATTCACGGTGGGAAATGCTTCACGAAGCCCGGCGCACTTCACGAACGACGTTGCCATTACGTAGCGCGACGTTGCATTATGGGGCGCGTCGAGAAATATAATTCATTTTTTTATGCAATTCACAGCAACCATCTTGACATCTAACGAATTGCAACCGAGTATATAATACATGAAAATGGTATGTTAAAAAAGCAAATTGAGTATGTCTATGATATACGTTTATTTCTTACAAGTTTTTTGTACTTTTTTCTTAAAATTAATTTATGGATTTTTTTTATGCTAAGAACATGAACTTGTGTATATTATTAGTGCTTTTAAGTTATTGAAACCATAATATAAAATAATTATTAACGATTAATTAATCTTTCAAAACAAATATCACCCAGCTTTAATAATTAAGTTGAAAATTACATTTATTTATGACATTATTACATTCCATTAATTATCAAAGCGCCAGATTCAAAAATAGTCTTTTTTTTAACCTGATAACATATTGGCGAAATGTAATCGGACGCGAGTCTATGAATACGACATCCTAGACGCAACCCTTACCGCTTTATATGACGAAATTTACGGTGTGTTCGACCAATGTTTCCTTAAAAAACGAGACCGAACGGACGGTACGGTATGCCCAAATTGTTTATACAACCATAACTGTTTTTTTTAATGTTTAATTGGACAAGTATTGTTTGTTTAATAACCATCATGACGCATTGGGGAAACCTGTTAGGTCATGATGGTCAGAATTTTATTAAAAAAAAGTCTGTTTCATAACTCTTCACAATATACGTACTTTTATAATAATGCAGATTATGAACACAAATATAGCCCATCCGAATTTTATACAGAATTTTTAACGAGCCATTGATCATAAGCTTAAGCAATTACTTGAGTTTTATTTTAGTGCTTCATAGCATTCTGCATTATTCCTAATTCTGGCTTTGGACTCAACAGACGTGTTTTCGTGTTTCTCATTTCTTAAAAGTTTGTATTCCTGGCGATTATTTTTTTTTAGATGTTTTACAATTCTCAAAAATTATAAATTAATCCTAATTTTTATTAAACTTTAAAGATATTTACTATAAATATTTTGTATATACGAAACCTTTACTGATTTTATTTACAACAAAGTAACGGGGGAGAGTATTGCTCTCTATGCGACTTTGATCTTCTTTCATTTCCCTAGTCATAAATATGCCGTACTTTTGAATTCTGTTTGACACTATTTTCATAGATCTGAGATATATAAGTATTACTGGCACTTTACTTAAATTTTCTTTTGAAACCTATTGGATGCTTTCGACTTAAAATAAATAAAAGTTTACGCTAAATCAATACAGATGGCTATTTTTAGGTCCAAAGAGAGCGATCACTTATACTTCGATCGTCAACTCTGGTCAAGCCAAGCGGTCATCGTGAATCTCCATGAGTTTTGACTTCGAGATGATTTAAGGGCACTTACCACGCAGCACCATACAACACGTGTCTTGTTCATAATGTTTACTAATACATCTGTCAGAATATGTAGTAATATTTAATTATTGTTCAAAGCATAATTCAAAACAAATTGTTAAAATAAAGTACGAAGGCTTTGAACTAAATTTTTACTAGCCAATCAAAAACATATCCTAAATTAAACTAAATCAAATATAAAAGATTTGGGCATAAGTATTTGATCATAAATAATGAGTTTCATAAATTTTTAAGCTTCTATAAGAAACACAGCCTTAATTCTTAGCTCTATTTGTTTTATTATAAATACTTTAATTATATAAAATACATAGAGAAATCGAGCGCAAATCAGTAGTATCTAATGACGTAGATAATTCCGAGTTTAATAAATTATTGCTAGCAAGACTCGATCCAATTATGCTCTTTCGACGCATATGTTTTCATGAATTTAGTACGAAGGCAATTTCGTATTTATAACTCTGATTCCGTGGAAAGGTGAGCACGTAGTCGCTTTTAGAATAACTGGGTGGGGTAATTGCCGAGATTAATTCCTTTTGTTCGAGTCCAAAGTCGAACTTTGAGCAAGTCTATCGCGAAACTAGAAGATCCTCTGCAAAGTGTTCTTGTAACTTTCAAACTTCGATCGCGACACTTTGGATGGCGCTGAAAACTAATACATAAAAATGTTACGGACTAAATATAATATTGTGAGCTGTTAGTCAAACAATCTTAGTTAAGGAGAATATATTTTTTGGTCAGGCAAAGCTGTGAAATTAATCAAAATCGATTTTGTACGGCAGGTGCTTTATATTGAGAATTTACGATTTCAATTTTGACATTTGGTTATAAAACCCTGAATGGAATCGTTTTTCACGTTGGATACTTGAGAGAAAAACTTGATTCGAAAATGTAAATGTATTCGTAAAATTCGAAATCAATATTTGTGTGAAGTGTGTATCGTATCGTCGGCTTAGTTACTCTACGTAACTTTGTAATATATTTTTACTATAAACATTCAGTAAAAATGTAAATTTTAGTTATCATAAATACTATCAAGTAAACATTTGACAATGATGTGTTAAACAGATACCTGTTAAATTATTTTTTTATCAAAACTACATGCGTATAATTAGAACTATGTCAATTGTGTTAAATAAAAGAGCGTTGACTCTTATATTATATATAATAACCGCAACACAATAGTATAAACTTTATATATTTAAGTCTTTCAAGTAATGAAAGTTCATTTAAGTGTACGTGAACTACACACATTAACTCTAAACGTGACAAAAATATTTATCAAATTAAATTATCGAGGCACTATTATAATTATATTAAGACACTAGAAGAGCTGTTTAATAATAAACTTATCAATAATTACTCTCTCTCTCAATTTAATATTGAATTAATCAATAAGTCTCTCTGGTCTCTGGTTTCTTGTCGGCTGTTTTGCGAGCTCATGAGCTGTCTCTCAGTCCGATTGTTTTTGTAAGTTAATATGTGAGTAAATGATTATGTGATCAAGTGTCAAGTCATTGCTTGGATTTATTTATCCAAAAATCGTTAAAAATATGCATATTTTAAACCATTGGCATCCATGTTTGTCTTTTTTATATCTGATGGTTCTGACAAACAGTTTTATAAATAACATTTTGTAACGAACACACACAGTTTGAAAAGGTCTTTGTCTCAAAACTTGCGTTAATTTACTGTGACCAAAATTATCATACACCAACATGGAAACAACACAATGGCATAAAATATTTAGACCACACAAGCCCTCTTTACAATCAGAAAAATCCTTTTTTTGTCCTTACAGTAAATATTCTCCGTCATTAAAAAGATATTTCTTTGTTGCAAAACGGTCACAGATATAATAAATCATCTTATCCGCAACATTCCGATTGCAATGCAATACGACCTTGGACAATGCCCATCAAGCAAATTTCACTGTTTTAAGAAGCGACTACAGCGATACGCTGGATGATTGCTGCATAATTGTGATTGGATACTAGCCTGAACTTTGATGAGAAACGACGGTTTCTGGGAGCATCTGATGTTGCTTCAATATTTTAATATTTTATTAGTAAAATGATAACGAGTACTCTGTACAATTTACTACGAAAGACTTTTTGCTTGATCTAGCCTTCCAAATATGCATATTATATTTTATTATAATATATTATAATATTAAATTACTTATCTATAGCATATTTTATTCATTTTAGAGTGCCATAGAAATCCATTATGGGGCCTTTGAGCTTGCCAGACACAAGGATGTTTTACGTGATAACTTTACGTGAGTTGAAACAATATATATGGGATGGTGTTATTATGGGGCATCATATATTTTGTTATTTAATATTTTTTAAATATTTAATGGCCAGCATGACGCTTGGGGATACCTGTCAAGTAATGTTAGTCACGTTTGTAATAAATAAATAAATGTTATCAATATATGCTTGTGATGATTAATAATTATTGGTTATGTAAACAGTCTATGAAGACCTAAAGATTTAACATATATTAAATCTTCAAATATAATAATAACATATACATATGTATAAGCATTCACGATCATATTTTGATAACGAACGAAAATTTGCATGTATGACGGTAAAATAACACACGAGCAATTTGTAACATTTGGTTTAACCAAAGTACCGAGAAGCTAGTGATATAACCTTTATTTTATTTCTCTCTCAAGCATCTATTATAAATTAAATGAAATAATTTTTAACTCAACTGGGAATGTTTTAAATATTAAACGTAATTTATTTGTGTGGAATATATTTTCTGCATCACTCGAACTTTGATGATGCAATTTCTGGCATTAAGAATCTGAAACTTTCATAAAAATACATATTGTTTATTAAAAAATTGAAATTATATATGTATGTATACACATATATAATTTCATGAACAAGAAGCGTTTGAAACTAAGGTGTTCGTTTAAAACTTTCGCTCAACTATCAAACTTAACATTTTAGCGTTGAAAATGTAGATCACAACCTAGCATTATAACTTTGGAAAACTATCGTCGACGTTCAGGCACATTTTTACATTTTTCAAAGACATAGTACATATATGTTTTATGGTGCAATATACCAAAAAACAAATAACCTACGTTACAGTTTAAAGAAGCAGTGTTTCTTAATTGTAGGTGAATTTTTGGAACATAAACAAATATATGATATGATGTAAAAAATATATAGTATATGTTTTAGTTGCAAATATAAGACAGAAAGGTATATTTATAAAAAAAAAAGTGTATCATAATAAAAATCCGAAGTTGTATGTTACTTCATAATAATTAACGATTTGAGCGGTATCGCCGTACATGTACGGCAGTCGATATCTTACTATTTTGAGGTACCCCAGGTAGTTATATATTTACATATAGAAGTAAAGAATAATAAATGAATATCATTATATTCGAATAATATTTTTTTTATAAATTAAAGAGCAAGTAAATTAATCTAACAAAAAATATGTTATATTAATTTTATAAAAAAAATATTGAGAGCCTCTGAATTGATACAAAAAAAAATTTACAAAGGCCGAAAAATATATAAAAAATATGTAAAAAAAATGAACTAATTTTTAATATTAGAAAATGTTAAAATAAATTATTAAAACATACCAACACATGAAAGTAGTAAAAGAAACGCTGATTTTTTTCTAAATTTACTATAAATGCAATATAAATAATAATAACAATAAATATAATTATAGAAAAAAACGTAAAAATAACTCACCAGGTGTATTAGCAAATTGACAAATGTGTTTAAATTAACTCACTACTCAAATGGTTAATATATAATTGATTCACTAATTATAAAAGTATTGATAGTTACGTATAAAAAAATTATTAAAAAATACTGGTCAATGATTAAGTATTAGGAATTAGTATTAAAATAATATACCAAGGATATACTGTAATTTAAATTTACATAGAATAAATACTATAAAGCTATATAAAAGAAAATGAGTACGGCTATGGAAATGTTATACGAAGGAGGCTTGGGTTTATTATAATAGTATTCTTAAAAGTAAAAATTTAATGGGATTTTTGATGAGAATAAAGAAACACCTTTTTGTTATAAAATTTAAATTAGATTCTCTTATATTCCTATTATATTTTATATGCATATATTGTTTATTGTTGTCATATTTTATAATTAACTATTAGTAAATATTAGAATTTAACAAGATATCGTCATATATACAAACCAATTTATCTTTCCTATTTATTAAAAATAATAACGTTTTCTAATAATTAATGTCCGTGACCAAACATTCTGATTTTTCGATCATTTTCATTACACGAAAAATGAGAATTCTTGACTTCACTTCTCAAATTTTGACTGATGAAAAATGTATGTAATACAGTAAAGTATTTCAGATACATTATTACATATTATTCTTTACATGACCCTTTAAAAAACACATGTTATCTAAATTAGAATCAAACATCCTCCATATTTTTTTGTTAAAAAAATTTCTCTCGTTTTATGTTTTTGTTGGTTTAATCAACATCATGGCTTTAAATTTGACTCTTGCCCGTCGATTTATATATTTTGAATTCTTTCTCCATTAATCCGTAAGATGCTGCTTTTCTTACAATACTCTCTGTAAGGCTAAAAATGAATTCTTTCTCAAATTGTTGTGCCAGTGATAAATTTTAAATTTTTTGAATGGATTTAACTGAGTCGCAACGGTCCTTAGAATTCGTCGAGCCATTAAATAATCTGGGAATATTTTTTTCTCTATTTTTTAAATTTCTGCTTTTGAGGAATAACTAAAAAAGTAATTATTTTTTCGGTTGTTGAAATATTCTGGATTCTGTAAATATTTAATTAACGGCATCAATGTCTGGTTTCTTCGATTATATAATTTCTCTTTAATTATAATTATATATGTATATTTTCCAAGTGTTAAAAAAATTTTTAAACCCCTTCAGTTGTTAATAATAATCATGAGACAATTGTCAATAGCAGCTGTAAATATACAAAAACAATTTTGGATTATCGAAAAAGAAACATAGCCCTAAATTATTTTGCATTCTGCCGAATCCCATGCGTTATTTATTATTATCAGAGCGGGTTCTTAGATCACCAAAGCAAAGATGAAACCGCCGGCCGGTTAGAGTAATAGAAAATCGCATTCAAATACTTTACATTTTCCGAAAAAGTATGCATATTTTCACACATCTAGCACAAGCAAAAATAAAGCGAGTTTTAGAATTAAAAAATTGTATACAATTTTTGTCATTCCCAGATTAAAACCTTCCAAAAAAAATATGCATATTAGGCATGAACCCGCCTTTACTTATGCAGCGTTATAAAAATATCAGTGTTTGTTAACCTTCTAAAAATATTCGTACAAATTAAATTTTATGTAATAAAAAATGATTTATAAAATTTCTTGAGAAATGTGAATTTTTGATTTGACATTTTTCTCAAGTAAAACTTAATATGAAAAGAGAACTATTTATTGTAAATATTATAACATAAAAAGCGTTAGCCAAATGCGTTTTAACGGATAAATACAATCTATTACTTAGACAACAAACTGAACTAGTCTAGAAATATATGATATTTCTTTCATTATATATAACATATCAATTTTATTATAACTGGCAATAAATATATAACACTACGCACGACATAGATCGATGTTGTTTTAATTTTGCATCACGATACTTATTCGTGAAATTATGAAATTAAGTAAAAATTGTTTCTGTAATGATCCATCGGAATTATCATTATCAATAAAATAGCTATTTCTGAACTCTTATAATATGTTACTTATTACTCGGTTTAATCTTAGAGCAACACTTTTATATTAGTTTTAATATTTGTATATTAAATATAATAGTATTTTCGCATACTATGCATATACATAAAACGCACAAATAGAAAATGGGGGCTTAGTTCAAAGGCTTTAGGTGCAAAAACTGCCGTTTTTTGTTATTGTATTGTCGCGAAAGTGATTCATGCCGTTAAGTTGCGGCGGAGCTAGCAAAAGAGATTTGTCTTTGATTTGTCTTCAGTGAAAAAAATGTGGCTCAAAGGAACTAGAACCCATTTCTTTGGGGGGTCCTGATAAAGGATTCGCTAGTTTTACTTTGTTTTTTATACGTTGGCTTTGTGCGGCGCTAGTCGAATGTAAAATGTGAAAATCGGGACGAAGTGAAATTGTTTTCTTGCTAGAATTGCCATAACATTTTACAATATAAATACTTATTTAATTTTAGATACATCTAAATTTAATATCAAATAAAGCAACTGTATGTTAATAAAATAATATGATTATATTTTATAATTTATAAGCGAATTTATATTTATATAGCAAAAGCCTTGGTAATTTATTTTTAATAAACGGTTCATTAGCATATTATAATTTATTAGTAGCTAAATATATATATTGGTTACCAGTAAACTTGTCTCACTCGTAAATTGTAAAAAAAATGTCAAAATAAGAGTTGTGAATTTAAAAATATGGATTATTGTGATTCACGTAAAATTTGTTTAGTTATTGTATTATATATACGTGATGTGTTAGTAGCCTTGTCTGCGTATCGTTATTCAATCATCCCAAAAAATCAAATTTAACTCTGGATTTTGAACTTCTAAGCTGGATTAATGTTAACGTGAAGAGGGAAGCGGCTGCCGTCTCGGTCCCCTCAGTTTCTGTTGATAGTGTAGCTCCACTTTGTGCGAGTTCAGATTCTTTTGTGGAGCAAAAGAAAATGATATTTGCTATGAATATGCTTTGTCTAATAAGGAAGGTTTCCTTGCTCACATAATTTCGACGCGACGGTTAGTACAAGTTAATCATACTTGATGGATCTCTGATCCTGATGCTGTATCCTAAGTGGAGGCTTAGCAAAAGTGAAGTTTTCAAAGTTGTTTTGTTTTCGTATTATTAATGTGAGCAAGTGTAAAGTTTTTTTTGAAGAAGCTTGAACTATTAGTCGAAATCACATTTTTATACTAATGCCCTTTTATTAAACGCTACCTTTGTACGACTATTTTAATGAAGCAAAAGTATGTCTTCCAGGTGGTCATTTCTAGGCGACCACTGTAGTAATTTTTGATTATGAAAAATTATACATATAACAATATATTAGTAACACGAAACAATGTTATTTTTTATAGGTGTTTAGTATTTTTGTTAATGTAATTTTAGTAAAAGTTTGCGTTACTATACTAAGTCGCTCTTAAATTACGATTTCTTTATTTTTTGTTCGATAAAGAACCTTTGTTTGCTAGTTGCTTCCTACTAAGCAATTACGTATCGCAATTGTGTAAATATTTTATTTACATATGCATATATGTATCCATATGCCATCCAAAAGTAAAACTGTATTTGCTATTACTATTTTTTCTGACGCCAAATGGCGTCAGCGGCTGATAGCAGCTGGCTCTTATGTGACGCCTTATGGCGTGAATGGCTCTTAACCAAGTCTTAAATTGTAATGCGTGATTCTGACTAACGATTTCATTAGAGTGTTGTCAATTAAATAAGGACGACATGATCTTCATTATATTTAATGCTCTCATGTCCAGCACAATATTTTTAAATAACAATGTAATCGCACTTTTATTTACAGTATTCATACCAAAAGCGCTGTTTATTTTACATTATGTATCAATAGTTTTAAACTGAAAGAAAAATTATTTCTGAAATTAACTTTGAACCTAATATTTTACAGTTTAGAGTTTATAATATAATATGTATTATATAAAGCTTTTTAAATTAGTATAATAGTATGATAATAATATCTGCCAGCGCAGATAAACGATTTAATTAATTGACAATATTGGCAATGTCCACGTTTGCAAAATCGTATAAATTATCAGCAAAACTGCAATATTTTGTACGCAAACAAGAAAAAAATTCACAATAGCACGCTGTCAATTTGTCGATAATGTTACGCTACACTGTAATATATTAAAGGTAATCCCTCGTGAGTCGTGAAATTCAAAAAGTTGCCTACATTGAGGATAACTTTATTTACATAATTAACGGTACAATTTTCATTCAAGGAAAATTTAATAAACATACGTTTAATATTCATCATAAATGAAAATTATCATTTTAACCAAATTAATAATGTGAAAGAGAGCATACATAGCCTGTTATAATATTAATCAACTAGAATATAAATCATTTATATGAACCAAAAAACTTTAAAAGTATATATATAGTATATACATATAAAAGCGTAAATTACTTTTTTTTACACATATATATTACCTCTCACATGTAAATTTATTATTATTGTAACATAAAAAGCGCTAACCAAATGTGTTATATGTGTAACACTTAAGAATAAAAATTAAAATAAAATTAGTTTAGTACTCGAATATATTTTTTAATTATATATATAGTAAAAACTTGATAAAGAAAAATGGGTCAGAGACGATATTGAAAAATTCGAAGCTTCCGTCGATCATTTACTTAATACATTTAGACAATAATGAAAATAATCAGAATAGTAAGAGATGGAAAAATAATTTTAAAAAATCCTAATAAAAGTAGTATAATATATCAAGAGACGCCAGAATATGGCCTGATAAGCGGCAAAGTGATATAAGAATTGCCGGTGAATGTCATCAGATTAATGACTACCTTATTTAACACTTTTCAACCCAATGGAATGTTGCTTTAATTATAATTTTATTGAAACCAGGAAAATTAAACGATGATATTTTTTTCTGTAGACCGCTAAGTATCTTACAAGTTCTGTCAAAAATATTAGAAAAATTACTACTAAAAAAATTTGAACTGGTTTTAGAGGAATCTCTTTTTAAATCATCATGTGCCTAATTTCTGTGAGAAAGGAAAAAGAAGGAAATATATATAATGTTAGAATTGCTTATTTTCCTAATAGACAGATTGCATTATACTTAAAAAAAATATACAAGTTAGTGTTTTTTTTTTATTATATTATAAATAAAAATTGACTATTGCTGAAAAAATTAAGTTCATCACCTTACGCATTACGCCACTCTGGGCGTAATGCTTTCTAAAATTTATATCCACAATTTTGGACGCCCATAAAATGTAAATTCGAGCCTTATCAGTATTTCTTTGTGCCCAGGTTGACATATTTTATCTATCGCCATTTTGACGCGTATTTTTAACGAATTATCCACTTTTATGACTCCAAAGTAATAAAGCTTATCGAGCATAAAAAACAGAGAATCTCAAACGTTTTTATGGCTATGTGCTTTCTAGATCATCCATCTAGAGCCCCACCTACAATATTTCACCTATAGATATAATAATGAAAGAGAACGAGGGGATAGATGGATCTTGGGAGATAATGGAAAGCGGAAAATTGAATCTTTTCGATTTCGAACAAATAAAGCGATGTGTCTTAGAGGCAACAATTATAATCGGACAGTTTTTGTTTGTATCTTTTGCAGGGTATAGGATTCATTGCAGAACGTCGGACCCCGGGGATTTGGACCTTTCGTTGTTATTCCCCGACTTTGCTACTATATTATCCGGCCGTAGTTTTGCTCATTCCATCGGGTGATTTAAATCGCTTTTTTGTGAATTTACTGCGTCTGAATTTTGGCTGCGGGCCTTGTTAATTAAATTAAAATAAGTGCAATAGCTAAATAAATTTATTTGGAATGTATCGCCTGAGATTTATATACAAATAACAATAATGTGTCGTTTAAAGTTGTAGAGAAGTTTGGCTAACATATCACACAGTTTAAAGAAATTTGCTAAATTTTAGACATTTATTATAATATATTTTACAATTTACCTGAATATAATTTATACTTAAATTATATTATTTAACTTTATTAAGATAAAGGTGATTTTTTAGATTTTAAAATATCACTTCAACATAAACTATTCAATGCTTAATAATAAATTATAATCTGTTAAAATGTTGCTCTAGTAAAATAGTTTTATATTATGCCAAAGCTGTAGAAAATATTTTACTGATGTTTAAAAAATATTTTAATTGTGACACTAAATAAAAAAATATCTAAGTTTTTTACTTGATCATAATACATGTCTTTAATCAATATTTTAAGGTTTTGTACCCAAGTGAGGTGTGACTTTGCAGCCATTGAGACACAATTTAAAACATAACGTTGGAAATATTTGTCATCCGATGATACATTGTTTTCTGTGACCGTTTCATAACAAAGAAATATTCATTCAATGACGGAGAATATTTACAGAGAACACTTGCGTGTTCTTTATGTAATTTTTTCTGGTCGTAACAAAGGCTTTTGTGTGATCCCATCCTCTACGCTATTGTCTTGTTTCCTTGTTGATGAATGATAACTTTGATCACAGTCAATTAACGTGAGTTTTAAGAATATGACCCTACAATATGATCTATAATTTGATTTTATATAAAAACAATATTAATAAAATCAGGGAGTTTGTTATTAAATATTTAAAGAAAAGACTTGAGAGAAAAACCTAGACAAATGAATGAAATACAACTTTTTAATTAATTAACTTTTTGATTAACATACAAACGAATACATGTTCAAACATTAAAATAAAAAACTACTAATATATTTTTTATTATTAATAAAATAATATATATGACGTTATATACATGTAATAGAAATAAATTAAAAATACTTAGTATAGAGCTGATGTTATAAGTAAATATGCATGTTTTATATCGATACTAGACATCGCACAACACATAAATATACAAACATAAAGCGCATCATCCATGACTTAACATCAAAAGTGATATACGACTATGTTTATTATTTAAAGCGCACTCTTTTGCTCTTACTCTGAATCGTAAACATAAGTAAACAATAGTTGGGTACTAAATGTAAATTATTTCAATTCTCTGCAGACGTTAAAACAAGCTTTATAGCAAAAAACATCAAATTTTCTTCACGCCTTGTGTTTGCGTTAAACAGTATACAGTATGTCTCAAATATAAATTAAATATTTTTTTTCTAAAAATATGCATTATTTGACTTCTTTCGAGTTTTGAAGCCGAAATGGTGTGACTTTGCAGTCAAAATAGACACCAGAAAATCCGGTACAAATTTATTGTACAAGCATATACTAATAAGCTCATATATATGAAAAAATATAGATGTCACTACCCGGTAGTGACGAAGTGGCAAGTATTGGAAGTCGAACAGTCTTCGCTGGAGTGTCGAGTTAAATTATCGTCAGCTGTGATCTGTCTTGATATGTTCTTGAGATGATACTGGATGATGCTGTACTCTGGCATCTTTAGTGGCATCTTTTTTCATCTGTCTTCTGCCCGTCTGTGATTAAGTGTCACATATTTCATATTTCTGGTTCGAGACAGCTCTGGTGAATCGCAGATTAGGATGTCGGTGGGACAATTGTGTCGCTTCTTGGACACACCCACGAAATGTGTTTATGCCTTAAAAAGAAAACGGCAAAGTAGCCGTTCCAACGATCATTATAATGAGATTAAATAACAATACTCTTTTATACGCATTTTTAATTATATATCGAGCATATTTTATAAATAAAATGTATATTTTTCGGTACTTATATGTGCTTAGTAGTGATTAGTCTTGTGACAGATGTGTTAATAAATGTTCCGTGAAATATTAACAGTTATTAATACTATTGTTCAGTCCTAGATCTCTCTTCTATTGTTAGGTCTTACTTTCGAATGAGTTGGTTTATCTTTTCATATGTTCGAATTGATCAAAAAAATTACCTTTAAATTCAATTGAAACATATACCCTTTAATAATAAATGCCTTTAATTGCTTTTAGTTAATCTCTCTCAAATTGAGTCAACTTTTTATGGTGAATAATTTGTAACTCTTTTACAACAAGTTATAATTTCACTCCAAATGAGCTTTAAAATTCGTCGCCACAAGTTAGCGTCTAGTCGGCAATAATTCGTCTTAAGACCAAAAACTTGCCGCGGAGAGGCAAGTGTTACCATATGAAAATTTATAGTTATGACTTTCTGAAATGAATTTAACTAATCGTTCCCGGGCGCTTTGTGACCTGTTATACAGTTTAGTGTCTAACAGAGTATTTTATTATGAAACTATTACTCTAATTCATGTATGTACATATATGATTTTTATTGCTAGAGTCTAACGACTAATTGTTTTCCATTAAATAAATTATATTTGATGCATTTTTTAGTAAAATCGTAATATAAAAAAGCATCAAGTACATTTGCTTTTAAATTGAATGTAATAATAAATATTACTCACAAGCCTATAAATATTTTTTTTAATGGATATTTTGCGCGTTTTGAACAAATTTATGTATTAGTTTTAAAATAAATGCCCAGCCTGCTGAAGGCTTAGTGCTCGCCCATTTTTTTTCTGTAGCGAATCTATGGAAGAACAGGTTACAACCTGATATTGTAAAATGTTTGGAACGGGTGTTAAATATTTTTATACAATTTGTGGAGGGGCAATCTCACATTTCATAAATCATGTTCCTTATTATATTTTCATTAAAATTAAATATTTTAAAAAATATTTTCAGGATAAACTCGAGACTGTTTTTATTAGATTTTCTTTGCAGAGTATTTTTGGTATAAAATTAGGGAAGGCATTTTACTATATTTCTAGGGGGTGGGGCAAAAGTTGACTAGTTGTTGTATTTTTTATTATTTCGAATACATTAAGATTCAAAGTATTGCAATAAATGGCCAAATTCAAGGGGGGGGATGCTCTCACCTGTTCTTTGTTATACGATGAATACTTGCAAATAATCAAGTTTATAATTACATTTTCTCTTTTTAGTGTGTGTTCATAAAATAAAGTTATCGTCTTTGAGTGTCAAAAAGTCGGCAAATATTCGCCACAAAACAATTAATTTATAGATTGGTTAAGAACGTTAAATTAAATTTTTACCTTTTCTAAATATATTTATTCGTATGTTAAATTATAAAAAAACCTACGATTAAGTCCTAATAAATTCTGGCACGTCATACGGTCCCCAGCGGAAACAAAAAATATTAAAATCTAAATAAAATGTTGCGTTTTGTTTCCGCTTTTAGTAAGCCAAATGTGTTTTATATGCTTAGAATGCTTAGATTAACTGCAAAATAAAATAATTTAGATCTATTTTCTAATTTTTCTAATAATAAATAAATGTATTTGGTGTTGTATTAGATGCTATTTTAGTATACATCCAATTAAGCTAGATTTCCGTTAATATTTCAGCGAGTAGTTAATACAAAAACCCATCTGAATACCCAGTGAAATTTAATGTTAAAACTAAATTAATCCGATATTTCCATGGGCTGTTTCAACCAGCTCTATATATGTATTTCTAGAAATCCAATACAGGGCTGGATTCGGCGAAAATTATCAACACATAATACACAACCGGCGTTAGCGAGTTCAATTATTGCCACAACAGATACCAAACGGAAAACGTCGAACGCTTTTCTACAAAATGGTAGTGCCTAAAACGTACCACCCACACACCGCCTCTAACTAATCAACGGATAAATATCTCAATTAGGGGGTATTTAACACGATTTTCTACCCCTTGTTCGTACCAATTTCCATTCGGAACATATATTGTATTTACTGCCGCTGTCTTTGCTTTAATCCAATTAATGCTCTTTGTACGTCTTCTGTGTATAAAAAGAACATGCTCTAACAAGAATAAAGGTTTTGTTTTTATGCTTTGTTGTATGCTTTTGATATTAGCGTCCCCATTAGCACATTATCTATTTAATTATAATATATATAAACACAAAGACATATTTCGATCAGCTAATGCGAGCTCGTTTCTTATAAGAATATTTTTCTTCAACCACTATACAACCCCTATGATGTGTACTGTGATGACAGTTGCCAATCAATCGTTAACTGATCGTCACCTCGCAATCAAAAACAATGATTCTAATATAGGTAATGTTATACTCATTGCTGAATTCATTACTATGGGCTGTGTGGCACATACCATTCGGCTGGTGATACATGATATATTGCTATTTTTAATTAAAATGGTAGAAGTGACATACTACCTTTGTTTTACGAAACTATTTTAACGTTTGAAATATAAAACATAGTCAAATTATACGTATATTATACTAGAACGTTTTTCTAAGCAAAAAACAGCGCTGTAAATGTATATAATATTGAAATAGAACCAAACCAAATAATTAACAATTATATTTATTTAAATATATTACAAATTAATTATAGTATTTATCTAATAATTCCACTGGTTATAACCTTTAAAAAAAAATCACACAGAATACGCAATGGTATAAATATATATATTGACGACTTTAAACCAAATATCTAAACGCACATAACATTTAATCAGATCAAATCAAAACATTTTATTTTCTACTATTAAAAGGACAGTCATCTTTGATGGACTCAGGATTAATATCTACCAGTATATTTTTGTAAAAGTAAAAATAAAAATATATTTTATAAGGTTTTCTAATATTACATTTAAGATCATAATGGAATAATCCCCTTGACGTGAAATTAAATTAGCCTCAAAAATTTCCTTCACTTCACCATAAAAAAACACCCTTGCATTTTTGTCTCCAGTGTCATTTTTATCTGACGCATTAGCTTTTAAAGAATTCCTAGGAGTGATAAATATTCATGTAGTAGTAGGTATATGCCGAGATGTAGCCACATACACAGTTATATCCCAGGGTACGTCCTGTACCTATCAAAATGACGTTAAGATACGAAACCGACATGTGGTCTTAATGTGTTATAACTCGCGCGATATATTAAATCTGTGTGTATATTTAACGTACGCATATAAATCTCACTATTAACTTCGTGGATTTATGTTGTTTAATCCTGATTACATAACCCTGCTTTATACGTTTGTGTATGTATTTAGTATTTGAAAAAAAAATATAACGAATATTAACTTAAACAAACATTTTACTTATAAAGATATTTTTCTATAAACCTACGTTAAATGATATGTACCTCTAAACTTTGATTACTATAAAAATAAGTAGAACAGTGTGCTAATTTACTAACATGTATCTACCCCACAAAAATTATATGCGATTACATAAAACTCTAAGCAATTTCAATTAAATATTATTTAAATGCTGTTTTAATATTTTAATGTATTTATTTTTATATTATGCAACAAGTTACGTCACAATAACGAAATCTTTTTATCCGTGTCAGCGTCCAAATGCTCCATTCGAGCCGGATTAAGGTTGACGTGAAGAGGGAAGCAGAGGCTTTCTTGATCTTCATCGTCTGTCAATGGTTAGCGGCTTCACTTGGTGCGAATTTGTACGAGCTCAGTGATTCTAACTTCTGAAACACTAGTTGAAGTTCTCAAACTGAAGTAATTATAGCGACATAGTTTTAATTTTTGAATAGCAAACTGTCTCTACAAAACCTTTTTTAACTACATTAATTATTATATATGATTATTATTTTATTTAAAAAAAATAAGGTACAATTAATTTTAAATTGAATATAATTATACATACTATTCACAAGCGATAAAAATAATATCTTTTAATCCTTCGCGAAGCTCGCACAAAAGTTACTATTTAGCCGCTGTAAATCCGTTTTTATACACATGGTAAGCCTGGAGGAGGCTTAGTGCTCGCCCATGTTTTACTGCAACGGCCGTTTGAACAGATTTCAACCTGTCATGTGAATGAGTTTGTACGCCCGTTAAATATTTCGCATAATTTGTAAGTCAGTAATTTCGCATTCCATGTGCTGTCCTTTCACTTTCGTTTTTATTGTTTGCATAATGGCTATCATGATGCATTAGAAAAACCTGTCAAGTCAAGATGGTTAAATTTGAAAAAAATAATTAATAACTCATTTTACTGTTGATCCACGAAGTGTCACAAAAAAAATATTTTCTTCATTTGATAATTTTCTACAAGAGCATCACGTTTTATTTAGTCAAACGCGTATCGATATTTAAGTTTTTAAATATTGATCAATATTGATATTGTTATTATTTATTTAACCCCATAGAGCATAGAACAATGATTAAATTTGCAAAGTTGCAAATTAAATTATACAATGGTCGCAAAACATATTGTTATGTTCGCATCTGTCAAAATCGCTTGCTGAATAATCCTTGGTTCTCGATATCAAAAGAGATTAAGCGACGCATAAATTTATAGTCCTAATGTAAACAGCGAATAATGATCTAATTTTCTTGCTCATTCGGCGTTAAGTAAAAACATGGCGGCGCACGCCACGCGCTTATTAAAATTCAATAAACAATAGACTTAGTGTACGTTTTAATTCATTTTCATTGTCAACAACGAGAAGCGCACTTTAAACTAGGGATGCCAGGCATCTTACATTTCTCGGACATATTCTTTCTTTAGGTCGTCCGTAGGGATGTCTTTAAGTTCGATTTAATAAATGTATATATTTTTATTGGTTAACTTAGTATTATTACATATATACATATATATATATATATATATATATTTATATATATATATATATATATATATATATATATATATATATATATATATATATATATATATATATATATATATATATATATATATATATATATATATATATATATATATATATATATATAGAATAGTATAGCATTGTAGTGAGATAATCCATACAACTGAATTAATTTTTTTAATGGTCTGTGGAGCGACAGTTGACGTTAATTCATATTTTAGTGTTGCCAGTGCTGAATAGTACTAATTGGAAATTCCGACGACCATAATATAGTTTTTTGTTTCGAAACCTGACAACCCTAAATGGGCAATATACTGCGTGTACGTTTTAATTAATTTTCATTGTCAACAACGGTTGGTGCGCATTAAACTGATATTACAACGGTTCGGTATTTATCGTCGAGCGAGAGTCCCAAAGAGATTATTGACGGCTGAACATTGTTTTCGCAATCGCCGGTGTTGCCAGTGAGCGTATATTTTTATGCGCTAAATTGGCGTTAACTCATATTAAAGTTGTTTTCATTTTTAATTTTATCACTTATGGAGAGAATTTCTCAGTATTTTTGCAGGTTCTATTCAGCAATTGTTTGCGAGGATTTGCGCAGTATTCGCGTGGAGAGAAACGAGGCGGTTTATCGCTGTTCTCTCGGCTATAAAATCAATTTTGATATCCAAGGGGTCGTTAGCCTTCTATCCATAGTATCTATACTGAGAATAGCGTCTCAAAAGCTAAATAAATAAAAGAATATATTTATTTCTCAACTTTTCGCTAAACATTTGCTAAAATACAAGCAGAAATTTATTTTCATGAGCCTTGAAAAATATTTCTCATAAAACGGAAACATTAAATAACAGCAAAATAATCATAAAGTTTAGATTTTAGTGATTGAGATCAAATACTCGCAATTACTGAAAAAATAGTGGTCTAGTCATTTTTAAAATGAGTATTATTATCTTGTCGCAGCACGACGACAAGCGTTGGTACGTAGAAGATTATTTGTATTTATTAAAAAACTTCGTTTTAATAGACAACCTAAAATAGTATTGCTCGTAGAAATGTACTATCACCCTGATAAGCAACTTTTATATATTATTAATCTGTTTATGGACACGTTATTGTGTCGTTAGTTTTAATTTTAGTATTATTATCCTGTCGTAGCACGACGACGTGCGCTGGTACGTAAGAGCGTGCTACTTAAGATAGCGTGTATAATGTTATATATAAAAAGCGAAATCTTGATTTCCGATAATGTGATTAATTACAGTTAAAATGCATGCACAAATTAACGTAAAAAATATTAAATAAAATTGCATCTTTGAGATTTGATTTTAGGTATATGTTTTGAAAAGTAAAAAATACAATTTATAATATCTTTTAACAGATATTATTATATTTAGCACGTAAATAAGTCATTATTTTAAAATATAATAACGAATAAAATTGTTTTATGGGTAAAATAAAATAACATAAATTCTCTTTTTGTGTGCAATGACCTGCAAAATTTAGATAAGAGTTCAAACACGTACATTTTTTACATTTTTGTGTTATACATACATATTTTAATTCTCTTTGTAGATATTTCTCTATCCGTTGTGTTTCCTGAAAATAAATTTTGCCTACACTGTATTAAATTTTATTATGTTTGTGTCATATTTCATTAAAACGTTTATCTTTTCCATGCGAGTTTGACAGATTGGAGCGTAAAGTTAAAACAACAGAAAAATACTTGAAAAGAGGATGAATGAAAATTTCATTATAAAAACACTCCATATTTTTTTACTAAAAATACCTTATAATTACATTGTATAACGTATTAACTACGGATTAAAAATTTATACATACTTTTTGGTGTATCAGCAGAAAACGCCTACGGGCTCGAGAACCTACCAATTATAATATAATTATAAATAAAATCAGGTATTCTATTTTGTTATATTACAAACAAGACGAGGTTTAAAAACAGGAAAATAATTAAGCAGGCGTTGATAATTAACTTGTAATACAAGGAAAAGCACAATGGCTTCGTAAAAGCTACCTTAATATCTTGTAATATGTAATAACGAGGGAAAGATTAGTTTATAAATATCACGTAGTTTTTACGTGTACGTGAAATATTATAATTATGAAACTCTCATTAAGAAACATATTAAATTTTAAAACTATCCAACATAAAAATTATTAATTATAAATACAATGTACAGCAACATTGCATTGTCTATAAAAATAATTAAAAAACACTTTATGTACATATAATATGTATGTTTAATTTATAATATGAACTTAGTTGTATTAGTAATGTATTATGATATACAGAGATTTTTTTATATATACATATTAATCGTTTTTGCACTGAAATATGCATTATATTGTCTTTGAATTACAAAGCTGATTGAAAGGGTTTCAGGAGTATTGTCGAGTCCTGTTTATTGGTTAGACGACAGAACTATGCCCCAACGGACACTACAACTATTGATATTTAACAACCGTAATCGAACAATCATCAGCACAGACGCGTAAAAAATTTCATAAATGATTATTTAATTTATTAAAAATAAAATAATCAAAAGTGGCAAAACTAGATTCTGGACGTCAAACTGGACCAGTACGCGCGAAGGGGGAAGCGGCTGCTTTCTCGATCTTACCTGTTGATTGATATTCGGTTACTTCTCTCGGTTCCTCGTGTGTCCGAATTAAAAAGCTCAAAAGAAAATATCCTGTTATCGCTATATATCCGATTTTATACATATACCCAGCTTGTAGAAGGTGTATTAATTATTTTTAAGTTCAAAATTAATCTTTTAATTCAACTTTTCTTCAAGAAAAAAAATAGTACATAGCATTAAAAATACATCTGGAAACATTTAATTGATCAGTTGAAAGAATTGGTAATATCAAACAATTTTTTATAAAAACATTAGTATTTGATGAGCATCGTTGAAATAATGAAATGGTTTTGCTAAATTTTATTTTACCTTTTGATTGAAATTTTTCAACCAAATATAGATTTTTTCTTGGAATATCTTAAAAATAATGTGTATCATTATAAAAAATAACGGAAAGCAAGAATGCCTTTAACAAAAAACTATTTTGCTGAAATATATGTATATGAAAATGATTTTCATTATACTTTAAGATAGGCATTTTTCATTAAAATTATATATCATTTTATTTTAAATTATAGCGAGTCACACATTTTGACACATCACTGATAATAAAAGGTACTAATGAGAATTTAAACCTTTCGTTTCCACGGAAATGAAGACATTTAATAACCGTTCCTTATGCCGGATAATAATTACTACATAAATTTTAGCTCACATGTGTTCATACACTTAAATAGTATATTAAAAAAATGCTTTTAGTATCAAATTTTTCATATGAGGCAACAAAAATGTCTTAATGCTATACAAATTCACAAAGTCTCTTTTCCTTTTTGGAATATATAATATGCTTCTTTCCAGCATCTTGAATATAAGATAAATACGCTTGACTGGGCTTTGATTAAATGATCATGGTAAATGGACTGCAGTCTATTTAAGCTTAATAGTCACATTCAAAAGTTTTACTAACAGATTTGACTAAGAAGTTATCAACTTTTGTACATATGTACTTGTGCAAATGAAGCTTAAGCTTAATAAACTTTTTTAGTTAAATGGTAATTTATTTATATTAGCTAATAGCTTATCGTAAAATCAGAAAATATTTACAAACTTAAAATAAATAATTAAAATTGGGATATAATAGAAGCAATGTTTTTTCTACCCCAGAAACTATTATATAAACCTACACCTTCTCAATTATTCACTTATGCTTCACTGCTCTTAAATTGTCTCTATGTTTTATAAGAAACATATGTACCCTTTTACTTATTATGTATGATTACATACAGTAATTTATTAATAAATTAAATATATAAAAATAATATTTTTTATCTAACAACCTAGTTTTATTATACAATTAGTAAACTAAATTATTATTATATCGCGTATTTTATAATTACATAATTTATTTTCACTTTAATAATTACTAAGCCAATTTACCACTTAATAGATACACTCTAAATTTTTTCACATTATACATACAACAAACTGCATTTTTAATTTAAATCTCTTAAAGCTAAGAATACTGTTTCATTGACATTGATTGCATCTTTAACTATTACTACCTGCAATTAGAGCCAAATTATTATTACATTAAATATTTTTGGTTGTAACAAATTTGATTACTTAATGTTTTTAAAATTACTAGATTTATTTATAACGTATAAGTGTGATCTAGCTGAAATTTTTCAGCATAATGTTACTTGTATTATATAATACAAGTGACATTTTGTGATTTTTAACACGATTTTAACAACTTAAACTCTAAAGCAATATGTCGTGGAATTTTCTTTAAACCAAATCCCTCTCTTTCTACTCAAGTCTCTAAAGTTAAGCTTTTCAGAGCTTAAAAATTTATTTATAAAAAAATAACAATGCATTTCAGTTTTGAGTTCAAATTTTAACGATCCTAAATAGCACGAAAACTTGGAGCGATTCGAACTGGGGCAATTAAAATGTTTACAGTTTCATCCGAGAGTTTCACAACTTTTCACGGATGTTAAAAATATACTTTTTTTCTGAAAACTGCCTATAGACGCGTTTCTTGTATATACAATATACAGGTAAAGCGTAATAGCTTTAAGAACTATGATTAATTTAGCTGGATGAGAGTTTTTCATATTGCGCGCATAAACCTCGCTATTGGTGCAGATGAAATTTTAGTGTTGAACGTTAAGAATTTTATGAAATTGTTTTCGCAGTTTTAAGTTTACTTTATAGTTATAAAAAATAACATAAAACAGATTTTATGAGGCACATGTTTTATTCAACTTAAATTTGTCGAAACCAAATAATTTTGGTTTAATACATCGTAGATGGAATATTAGATTCATATTTGCTTAAACTGTATCATAATAACTAATTTTTTCAACAAGACATCTATTTTTAGTCTAATATATATGAGTTTTGCAATTCGCTGTATTTTGCTAAAAAATAATATACTATCGAAAAAAATCAGTACCTAAAACTGTTTTTTTTGTGAATGATATTTCATAGTCCAGGCGCAAGCTTACATAAATTATAACCTAATGTCACTGAAAAGATTATTTTTACAATAACATTAAAAATGTGAAAATAGTTTCATCGACATCCCTGCAGCGTTTCGTTGCAAGTTGTAGAGCAAAATGCGGGGGTGGATTCCTAAACGTCCCCTCGCAAAAAATCTTTGCAATCTTCTTAAGCTCATTTCCAGTGCATCACTTAAGCCGATTAGAATAAATTTTAAATATTCAGGCGCCATGATAACAAAAGCGTTCTGGAGACTGCTTGAGTGGTGGCATGGCACAGCGTGGATGGAATAGTAATATGATCATAATTCTCACCGATATTTGTTTATAATAGTATTACTTTTTAAATATATTATATTATACATTAGATATGAAAATTATATAGCTTCAACCCTTTATACTAGATTTGTGTTTCAGACCATAACCACTTCGTTCATTTTATGTATGTACATCATATTCTTAATTTCGCAATATTCATAATTCGTACACGAGCTGTTCAACCGCAGTTAAATGTTCCTTCAAAGAGGCAAAAGGCTCGCGTGCGCCGCGCTAAATTTACTTAAAGGCTTCATTAAGGCACTAACGCAGTAATAAATTTGCCCTCGTGTATCTTTATATCGTACGTATGTCGGTGCTTCACATTAGCGCCACGTGTGTAACACTTGTCATTCTTGAAATAAGTTTTTTGATTAATTACATCGGTATCTCACCTGTTCAATTTTCTCAGCAATTATGTAATATTTATACGTAACAAATTTATAAGACATCTCAAGTTCTTAATTCTGATGGTAGCATGTTTATTCCTATGATTTTTTAGAATTTCTGTATAAAGGACGAAATATTTTTTTGTACAAAAATATCATCACGTATCGCCAACTAAAGGGTATGTACCACACAACTCATAGCAGTGAAGGCAAAAGTGCGTTAAATGCTACCTGTATCAACAGCAGCAAATATTTTAATTCAATAGACTCGCACCCAAGTCTTTTATGTATTATTAACTCACGTATGCCACTGATTTCTCTTGCTTTATATCTCGTCTTATATGATGCAATAAGAGTAGATAGCATAGATAAAAATATTTTATAATTGTATGCTCGTAATCGATAGTTATTAGCTTAATATTTAAAAATCAAAACTTTATATTTTAGTCACAATACTCAGTATCATTAATCAAAGAGGGTTAAGTAAAGGTAGAATAGCCGACAGTTTCTGCGCAGTAAGCTAGCGCATACGTAGAATTTTTGATTCGGAAATACTTCTAGCTTTTTTGCTCTTTTTCTATTTTTTGCCCCTTGGCATCATTAGCGCGGTGGTCGCTCCGTCCGACTTTCCACTTCAATTAAACGGAACGGCTTTACCAGATTCTATCCATGGCCCTCTTTAACTCTCTAAAGTGGCGCTGTCATTAGAAACGGCCTATTTTGTCACTCGACATCGTTATTTCAGCGAAACAACCCTTACGTGGCACTAAGGGGGGCCACCCTCCCGACAAATGAGATGCAAATATAATCCGGAAACGGGGCAATCGCCCCTTCGATTAATTAATTCCGGACCGAAGTTTGTAATAACAACGCAAAATTATGATTCATATTTTGTTGTTGTTTTAAAAATTCTACAACACAATTAAGTGGTTAATACAATGCACCATAAATATGTAGTTTCTTACTATCGAATATTTTAATATAATTTCTCTTAACTTTTACAGATATTTTAGTATATTTATTACATCACGAAAGAACGATACCTTTAAGCTATCAAAATGGCTAGTATGAAAACAAGTAAAAGCATTAGTGCTAAATTAAAAAGAAACTGGTATAGCATTGTCATTGTGCATTACCTGAATTGGTTATTTTTTTACAAAAGATTAGCATACTATTTTGTTAAGATATCAATTGCAATGTGCCATTTGGATTCCATAAAATAAAAGCCTTAACTTTTATTACAGAGAATATTGACTTTTTGGTTTAAACTGAATATTTTAATTGTCTTTTAAGCCTTAGTCGATGATTAGCTTGGTTCGAATTGGAATAAACTATATTGCTAGTAGTTTACAATGTAAGTTTTTGTATGTGCGCCATCTACTTAAATATACTTAGTTAAGATAAAAGAAGTTTATTAGCTCTTTTACAATTTAGAGACCAAATTAGATTACGTAATTTAAAAAAAACCGTTGAAGTTTTAAAAGCTGGAGATTTGGCAACACTGCACTTCTCTTTCCAGGTAGCACATACTTTTCACCTTAGTTTGTAAAGGCAAGCATTTGGGAATGTCAATTCATCGGAATCTCCGATCGTACAAATTTATTCGCCAACATAGCAATTGTTTATTTTTGTTTATTGCGCTTTTAACGCATATATGCGACCAGTGCTTTCTCACAGGCAATGTATATTTTTATTAAGTGCTTTCTAGCTGCCCAGGTTGTCCTCACAAATCGATTTCTAAATTTTTTACGACAATTGAAAGCGGTTAGTGCCTTAAGAATATCGTGAAATGTTCTGCATTATATTTTTAATCTTGTTAAAATCAATACCACTAAAAAAACAGTGCTTGAAATGTGGGTACAAGTAAGGAACGTAGGGCTTAAAAATAATATTAAAAAAATGTGATAAGCATGAAAAAGGTTGTGGGATTTTTTTTATATCAATAACGAGTATCCGAATAATTAAATGTTAGCCTTAATAATCAAATAGTTTTGAACCACTTAGGTTAGGAAAATATAAAAAGTTTACAAATGGGTACCGCACGAATTAAATGTAATTTTGTGTACCAATGTAATAAAATAGATAAAAGAGGTTTTTCTGCTCTTCTACAATTTAGAGAAGAAATTAGATTTATTTTTTACGTAATTAAAAAAATCGTTGCGTGAGCGTTGAAGTTTTAAAAGCAATAGATTTGGCAACACTGCACTTGTCTTTCCTAGTAAAACATTTCACAGATTGTCCACCTTAGTTTGTAACTGCAACAACCGTTGTTGAAACATTTGGGTATGACAATCTATCAGAATCTCCGATCGTACAAATTTACTTGTCAACATAACAATTATTTATTTTTGTTTATTGCGCTTTTAACGCATGTATGCGACAAGTGCTTTCTCATTGTCAATGCATATTTTTAATAAATGCTTTCTAGTTGGCCAGGTTGTTTAATTGCCAGACAAGTAAAAGCTATTAGCTCAATGGTTGGACAAAATAAAACCCCTGAACATATCGCAAAATGGTCTGCGCTTGGTATAACCTAGATTATGTTTTTATCTTTTGATTCATTATTACTAAAAAAAACAGTGCTTGAGGTGTCGGTACTATGGTTTAAAAGTAGTTTTAAAAAATTGCGCTAAAGAAAAAGGTGTGGGAGTTTTTTATGTTTTAAAGTTAAATGTTAGCCTTAATAATCAAATAGTTTTGAAACACTTAAGATTGGTAGGAAAATATAAAAAGCTGTACAAATGGGTGCTGCACGAACTAAATGAAAAGTTGAGTGAAATAATACAAAAAAAAAATTTTTTTGTATTATTTCACTCAACGAATCTTGCAGGAAACAGAAAGAAATTTGCATAATGGTTAGATAAAAATGAAACTCAAAATAATTTTGCCACATCGAATATTTTTCGTCAAAACTCGGTTTAATCGAATGAAAATAAATACATTAATTATTAAGTGTGATAGTTTATCAAATTGGTTTAATTCTCTTGTACGACAATGCAAGACCACATATCGCACGATTGATCTCTGAAAAGATTATATTATAATTTGTATTTTGATTATTACAATTATATACTAAGTCATAAAAAGTAATAAACCGCAACTATTATATTTTCCTATCAGCATAATATATTGTTTTTAGGGTTAAAAATCTCAGTTAGTGTTAAACCTTTTTTAATTTAATCTATTTAAAACTGCATTTATGTGCTTTTATTGAAACAACTTTACACATCAAACTATTAAATCAATCGACTTGAAATTTTATAGCTGTTTATAAGACAAGTATTCCAATACAAAGCAGTAAAAGTTTTAGATATATTACCGACTTCTATACATTATTAGCGAACTTTACAAATGGCTCTGGTATTTCGTACGAACAAGACTATCTATAAATGTTGTGTGATTATAATTTTTCTTGCTTTTCTCTCTCCTCTCGAATAAATAATTTATTATGCAATAGCACATGCGCAACTTTCGAAATAGCTGCCGTCCGTCGACCGTTACGCGTTTTATTACACACGAAGGCTTCAGTCGTGTTTTTCGATTATGTTTGTGGAAAACAAACATATCAAACGAGCGTTTGTCTCGTTTTAACATGTCCACCTATTGAGACGAAGCATCCATTAGCGTAATTTGGGTGTGTTTTTGGCCCGAAGCGCGCGTTTTACGACATGCTTCCATCAAACGTAACATGAGAACAACGAGTGGAGATCAAAAAGTTCACAGACCGATGTGATTTTTTGATTATGCTATTATTATACACAAGGTTATAAACAATCTGGTTTTTGACACTTTGGCAAAACCCAAAAACTTTTAATTTAAGTAAAACGAATGGTACTCGATTAAAAATATATTTTTTTACCCATATAAAAACAAATTACTTGTATTGGTCCGCCTTCTTTAATAGACAACTTTCAAAGGTCTTAGACTTGAGTTGTTTGAACTGTTTTTTCTTGCTGATTTTATTGTCAAACCACTCCATTACAAATATATATCAAGTCTCTCAAAAGAAGGCTTATATTATAAATTACTTGTAATTCAGGACAAATTTACAAATGAAGGTATTGTTAAACGTTTGCTTTAATATTCAAAATTTACTTTTAAATTTGATCAAAGAGATTCTTAATTATAATTTTATAAAATATATAGGCGTATTATTTATAAAGGTGTTCGCTGAATAGAATTTTAAAACTCAGATGCTCCATTGTCCAAAAGAAAATTTTAATTTTAAATTTGTATTTTAGTAACTCTGTTTCAAAATGTTCTCGGATAAATTTCCATAAGTTTATAAGCCCTGAAATTAATTATCATTGTATACTTAAACATATTCTATAAATAACTATTTATTCACTAGCATATTAAAATTGAGGCAAAAATTTAAAACTTAGCACTCTCGCGGGTGTGCTGTAAAATATAAAATATTAACAAGCCCAGCAAGGATTCAAGAGGTCTTCATGGGTTTTATGGGGTCTTGTAGCGACCGCCGTTATTTTGTAAAAGCGTCGGGAAGTATGTGTTTATATAAGGCAATGCTTTTGCACCTGGGGAAATTGAAAATTTTAACTGTCAACACGTACGCCCATGCTTCGTATCGACATATGGATACATATTGTAATAAATAATGTAAGTTTTGCCATGTCAAAGAAACAAAAAGTAATAAGGCAGCATAAAAAAATAGAATAGGAAGCGGAACAGATGGAACAAATAAAAAAACAAGAAAGCTATAGAGAATAACAAATATTTTTTATATTTTATATTGTAGACACACTCAACAGAATATAAGCTTTCAAATAAATACACATGATGAAAATACATTTGTTTGGATACACAGGGTGATTCATTAAGTACTAGAAATACAATTAAATATGAAACAGTGACATTTTAAATTGTCATTTACATGTTTTCTATGATACTTGATTCGATTCAATGCCTTATAAACGCAAAATCTTTTGTGAGTCTTTTATGGCTGAAAATGTATCACAACTATAGGACTAATAAAAATCGAGAGCACCCAGAATTAAAAACTGTCTAACACAAGCAACTTAATAAAAATTGTTTGATACACCTGCACTTGTCAAGTGCGGGATCGCTGAATGCTCACGTGTAATAAATAATCCTTTAACGGTGCAAAACACGATTATAACATCGCCAAAGATCTGAGTAATTCTAATATATAAATTAATTTAGAGAACTAATAATAATAAATAATAAAAAATAAGTTTTTATTTACTTATATTAGGATTTTTTAATAATATATTGCTATGTACTTCATTATTTATTGAAAAAATTATTGTTATTCAAAAAAACATGAATAACAATTGTATTTGTTATATGTTACTAATTTTATAAACGGTATGTAGTATACACATATAAATATAAATAACTTTTTCCTCTATTCCTAATATCTCGTAATCGTCAAATTTCAATTTTGGCTCGTGATTTAATTCCCCAATCAATACTGCAGAAGCATATTCAACAAACAATTGGAGCAAACTAAATTGCAAATATTATAGATGAACAGTATGCATGTAAATATTGATTCTTTATAGCGATTAAACAATAGAACTAGAACTTTGTAAATATCCCTCGAATATTTGACAATCTAAGCTAGACGATATTCTTTGTTTACAAAATTAAACAAAGAGTATTTCACGCAAAAATGCATCTAAAATAAAATTAAGACAAACGTGAATATAGCAACAAATTTTTGTAACAAAGGATGTTCTGATTTATTAAATGTATGCCTAGCAAAACGTTAGTTATCATTAAGATGCTATTCCAACTCAAACAAGAGTTTCTGTTTCTTCTTATATTTGTTTAAGTTCATGATGTACGGACGCGAGGGAAAAGCCTACGCATTGTAATGTACTTAAAAAGACAAAATAAACGATTTTAATAGCAATCAAAGTGTTTCGCTGGTCCTTCGATTCTCGAGTTTTTTACAGCTTTTTACATATATCATTTGTTTTTCCTCTAGAAACAAACTAATTCTAGGGGAAAACAAATTATATTGCCTGTATGACGATATTATAAGCTTTATAACTAATCAGAAATACTTTTTGACTGTATGTAAATTTAGGTTTTAGCGAATTTTTTTAAGCAAATGAGATTGAAATTAATTAGAATAAAAAATTAAAGGTTAGCTTACTCTTTTAACAACTTATTATATTGGTATCAAGATATTCAATATTACTTAGATAATTATTTTAATTTTATCTTTATTAAAATTCTATATATTATATAATATTAAAACTAAAGCAAGAGTGATACAATGTTTTATTTTATCCCTATTGATTTTTTAACATATTTACAAAAATATTTATGACGAAACACCACTAAACACAAAGAAGTAAATATGTTTTTTTTATATAAATAATAATTATATTATTAATAAATAAAAAAACATTTTATAATTGTTCGTCTTTTCTTGTTTATATGGATGTCTTTTATTATGTGTTTATGTCATGAAAGTAAAATAAACATTGTTTGTTGATTTTTTTTTTCTTCCTCGACTTTTTGTAGTCCCTCCTGTAATGAAATTAGGTGCAGGGTTTTAATTTTATTGCCGAAAAACACTATCGATTCTGACCTCAAGGTACCTACAAGTTCGGCCCTTTCGGGCAGCATGTTTTATATCCGGCTCGGTAATAAAACTACCTGAAAACTTTATATCGCCCTAGGATATCCATCTTAAGCAGGCCTTGCGCGAGTATAAAATTAAAAGGGTTGGAAATTGTAGAAATAAATAAGTAAACTTTGTTATTGTCTTATATGTAACATATTATTAATTAGAATCTTCCAGATATCATCTAAACTACCGTGATATAAAAATATTTTAATTCAATTAAAATACATAGCTATAAATTATCTATACTTTAAATAGTCATATCTATAAATTTTTACTGTGCAATTAATTAAATATAAAACCATGTACCATAAAGTATGAACATTTGTACAAATTCTAGGATAGTCAAATGCAGAACAATAATTAGATGCTATATTAAAACGTTTATTCAACTTCTATGTAATCATAATTAGTAATAATGTATTAAAATGATATAAATATTTATTATTCGCTGAATAATCTTAATAAAAAAAATATGTTATTCTCATAACAAAGAGATGTATGCAAGTAAAGGCAATTCCTTTATATTTTAATTAATATTTATTCGAAAATGTAATATCAAAGAGATTTTATGAAATAAAATAATATTACATGGGTGAAACACTGAGTCTAATTAAGTATTAATTAAAAATAATAGCATAAAAATTAAGCTCATTTTAATTTACCATACTTGATAGTTTTAATGTGAAAAGTGTATTATGTACATTTTTGTGGCAATAACGAGTTTAAATAAAAATTAAAAGTGATACGTATATTTTATATAATGTTATCTGAAAGAGAATGGTCTTTGAATCTTTTTGTAACGACTAACGTTTAAGTATTCTGATATAAAATCATAATACAACCACTTATTTTTATCTCTTTACATTTTATAGCACCTCCTTAACATCCATTATGCACGCCTGCATACAATTCGTGCTATACCATATACTATGTAGGTGTTGCATCAGAATAATCCGATAACTTTGAAGTGGTGTCTCCTCTCGTATGTCTCCGCCATATCATCTAACGACATTTTGATCAACGGTTTCAGGAAGGTATAGCGCTACACTAACGTCGTTAAAACCGCATCCTACATTGCTCTAAAATCTATTATAGAACGTAGCTTCTCAAACATTTTCAAATGATTCGTTTTGTGTATAAAAATATTTTTTGTTGACAGATGTTTTATTATGGAAAAGTTTCCTGCTGTCTAAAATAATACGTAAGATTTCTAGATGAACCAAATAGAATAGTTATAAAATAGTGCTTAAGATTGTCTTAAATTAAAATGTAAAATAGTGCAGAAATTCATTAAAAAAAATTGGTAATAATAACACATTTTTAAAACACGTACATAATATATATATTATATATATATAATTTCACACCATTATTTTGCTAAAAGGATAAAGAAAATATATTTTTTAATTTTACGTTAATTATATTGTGTCATAGGATATTAACTATGGTTTTTATTATTAAATATCATATCATGCAAAATACAGATTTATTGTGATTTATGCAAAGTTATAGCTATTATATTTAAATTATTAATTTATATTATATTTTATTAAAAAAAAAAAAAAAATTAGTACAAAAATAGTTTTGAGCAATTTTCTACTGCCATGAAGTAAAAATCATCACAAATTATTTATTGTAATAATATTAAATGACAATTTTTTTTATTTAATTCAGTAAAAACTGATTTTTATAATAAGCTTAATAAAATAATTTTATAATTTTTTTTAATTAATAATTTTAATAAAATAAAACCATCTGGTTTATATAAAAAAAATATATAACAATTGTGAATATTTTACAGATTAAAAAAATAGCTTTTTTACTGTAATATATTTTTTTGTAATCAATTACTTTACTGAACGTCTGTATTTAAAATTTAAGCTCATTATTATAATAACATATTTATTAATTTTATTTCAGGATAATAAGCAATCAATCGTTATAGCATGCTTTTTTATTAAATGTCCAACAATAAAAACATATAATATTATACATAGATAGCTTTACTTTAAGTTTAAGGTTTTCTAAAATTTATAAAATTTACTATTTTCTATTTAATTTAATAACATATTGTACGAAGTACAAATTTATTTTGTTTTAAGCAAAGTTGTTACTATATATTTTAATCATTAATTTGTATTATATTTAAATAGAAAAAAGGAAAATTTCAGTAAAAAATATTTTTGAGAAATTTGCTACTGCCATGAAGGGAAAAATGTCGCTAATTATTTATTATTTAATTTAACAACATTTTATACAAAGTACAAATTTATTGTGTTTTAAGCAAAGTTGTTAATATATATTTTAATCATTAATTTGTATTATATTTTAATAGAAAAAAGGAAAATTTTGTATTAAAATGGTTTTGAACAATTTTTTACTGCCATAAAGTGAAAAATGCGACAAGTTATTTATTGCAATAATATTAAAAAATATATTTTCTTATTTATTTCAGTGAAAACTGATATTTATATTAAACGTGTAATTCAAATGAGATAAAATATTTTTTTAATCAATAGTTTTACTAAACGTCTGTATTTAAAATACTATAAATTCACTACAACCAAAAGTTATTACATATTTAATTCTGTTATTTTAAATCATTGAGCATGTTTTTATATTAAATATTCAGTAATAATAACATATTTAATATTATACATAGATAAATACAATTTCATGTAAAAAATTAAAATAAAATACATTGACAGGTAGTTTGAGTCAGATTTTTTTCCCCTGCTACAGCTAGGACTGCATCGTCTATCTTTCTTGTCTCCGACATCTAGGACTCTTCTTGCTATCTTAATTCTCCACTCAAATTTGTTAAAAAACCATATTTGCCATCAATGGATATCTATAATACCCGCACTTCACTCTCCGAAAGTTGTCCTAGTGGAAGTTCGACCGAAGTCGGTCAAGGTCGCAGTTTTTCGAATAGCGTTCGCACAGCCGGGAATTTCATACGCGTGCACGCTTCTCAACCTCGCGTATTATAACTACGTGCGTGTTTTAAACACAAAAAAAATTAAAGCCAAATGGAGAAAAAGGAGATGGTGGATGATTGCAATGCACCGGAATAGATCAATGTTAGTAAATAAGACATTTTATGTTGAATCGAGGCTTCACTGTCACTAATAAATAATAAACAGGAAACGTTCAAGTGTGCAACTAATGAATAATTTCTATTATTTTTTAAGGAAAAGTATGGAAAGTCAATTTGCTGAATTGAGATTTTATATACAATATATAGCTTAGGTCTTTCTCTTTATGATACATGCAAAATTGACTGCGGATTTTTGCGGTTTTTAACACATTGCATACCTTAAAAATGTATTATTCTTAAAAATGGGACGGGGCTTAGTCGCGAAAGTTACGACCTAAAAATTTGTTCAGAATCACCAAATATACACATATTTAAAAAAAAAACGATACCGGGTATGATAAAATGCTAGTCAAATACTTTTTCTTAATATAAAACAGCAAATTTGTGACATATACAATTTTTTTTTTTACGCTACGCGGCTAAATTTTTTTATTACGCTACGCACGGCAGTTAAACACGGAATTCCTCTTCCTCGGGCCTACAATTAAAGAAATGTTAACGTCAAATTTAAAATACAGTTTTGTAATGATTGTAATTTTTTAATAATATGGTTACCGTGGTAAAATCAGTAAACGTCAAATTGTGGATCGCGTACTAATGAAATAAAATAAAAATTTGTTTGGAATGACTAAATATATACATATTTAAAAAAACGATACCGAGTATGATAAAATGCTAGTCAAATACTTTTTCTTAATAAAAAACATATACAATTTTTTTTTTTACGCTACGCGGCGAAATTCGCACGACCGTTCAACACGGAATTCCTATTCCTCGGGCCTACAATTAAAGAAATACTTTAAATAATTGTATTTTTTAGCACTTATAATATTATATATTTGACTAAGAGCACTTATGGAATCAACTAAAGTGGTGAAATAATTTTGGCCGTCCAGATCGGGCAAAAATACCAAACAGTGGCGCGATCGTGAAGACGCCCATATTAAAATTGAATCGTTCTATCTCAGTTTGCGATAAACCATCTCTATCTCTCTCTCTCGTCACGCGAGAGAGCGAAAGGGGAAGTATCTCGCCGCTCGCGCTCGAAGCGTCTTCGGGTATTACTTTCGGAAAGCGAGGGAATTTTTGGAGGCGACGAAGTCGGCCGCCTCGACCAAAATTACCCCCAGTTTACCTCCCGTTCGCGGTGACCTCGGAGAACTTGCGAGAGATTTTAGCGCGGGGACAACCGAGCTCGACCGAAGTAAGCCCGAATTTTCACATTATATTTCCCGTCCTTGGCCAACTGTCGCCTACTTTCGGAGAGTGAAGTGGAAGCATAATGAATTACCTATTACTTTACAAATGTTCTTAGCGAACGTACTTTCTGATATTTTTTTTAATATAAATTCTGCTATTGTAAATTTTGCGGCCCAATTTTTTATTAATATCGGTATGTCCAGTATAGATTCGCACCAACATATATAACAAAAGAAGTACTCAGGTATCCACAGGAAAGCATATAACATTTTTTATTAAAATGTATTCTTTTATTAAAATTAATATTTTTAATCTTAATTAAATAATTATTATATATAATACAAGCTCCTTATATTTTTAATTATACTAAATCGTAACAATCTAATTAATGTTTTTTTGTATTACTAGGCATACAATTTTGAAAAAATATAATAATATATATATTATATTTAATTTAGGTTAAATCAATTTGACCTTTTTAGAAACATACAAGTTGAAATATCTTAATTAAAATTAAAATAACAGAACGTATTTTTCTAACATTTACCATTGAAAAATTACGTTGTTGTAAATATTTTAACGTCCGACTGAAAACTGAAAATTATCTTCATCAAAGAGCATTTGCCAACTTTTTTTAACAATAAATATAATTTTCGTTAGACGTCGATTGATAATGGCGCTTTATAACGTCTTTACTCGACAGCAAAATATTCTGAAAAATCTCGACCTTCTTATTATTATTTTACGAGTTTTTCATATTTTCGGCAATTTGTCATAGGAATCGCTGCAGATTTATTACTGCTCTTTTACAGCTCGCTGTGTTTATTTTGGCACGAGTCTCTAAAAGATTTGATGATTTAATAATATGCAACTAATTTGAGAGTAACATGAAGTAATCTATTGCGTTGAACTTCACCTTACAATTATTTAGTTACCGCTTGATCCAAAAATGATCAACTGTCACGTCTAAATCATTCGTTGAGTTTAGCACAAAAAAATACCCATTCCACACATTTATTATTATCGAAGATTTTGGACAGGAGTCGAAGAAGGGACGCCAGTGAAATATTCAATGGTCGCTTCCTTTTCACAGTTTATAGACAAAAATAAAAAGGGCCGATGGACGGAAAGCCACCAGAAGATATATGGTTTTATATAAATATTATATTGCGCCGAATCGTCCTGACACGTACATCAATATATGTCAACCCCTACTGGATATTTACGATTGAAAACGAACGACAAAACATACATATACCAACGAACATGTAGTCGATTTATGGCAATGTTGAAACAATCCGACAACTATTCGACATTAGTTTCATTGATTTGTGATATGGCGCGATGTTCTGGTGCTATTGATTACCGCAAAGCTTCAAAACTCATTTTAACATGCACGTGAAAAAGCTTACTCGTATCGCGACATCTAACATAAATACAATGTGCTAAAACACAAGTACGTAGAAAACTTTTAAGCGATGGCGTCTGCTTTAGAAAATAAACTCTCTGTTAAAGTTGAAGCCATCAATACACAACAATACGTAGAAAAATAGTGAAGCGGTCACTAAAAGTCCTAGATGTTTTGTTAGGTTTCAAGTTAAACACTGCTTTGAATTTATGATTGCTTATTTTAATTAATACAACATCTAAATTTGATTCGAACAGATCTAATTGCTTGATGTATATTTAAAATGGTATGCATTTTATGATGTCCCACTTCTTAAATAATAACAAATATATTTTAATATTACGTTATAATAAAATCAAGAAGTATAGATACAAGCCTATTTAAAATATAAGTGTGTTTTTAAAGCTTTAGTCTCGAAGTGTAAAAAGGTATATTCAGGCTTTGTTTTATTTTGATGAAACTGCTGCTAAAATTCATCGCAAATTGAAATGGAAATGATATTATGATTAGGTTAAATGTGATAGAATTGTCGCTTAAATTTTAAATTATAAAAAATGAGTGAAAGTCCTTTTCTTATCCAGATAAATATATTTTAATTTTATATTACTCTAAACTGCCAATTTTCTTTTAATTAAATGTTGAAATAGAACTAGCTATGCAGCGTCAATAATTTAGATATTTTACTTACAATTAATTCTTAATAAAACACAAATACTTAATTAACATTGTCTTACAAATTAGTAGTTATAATCTTTGAAGAAAATATAAATTGTTAAAGAATCACATAATGTAAAATAAATTATATTTGTGTGACTTTGTCAGACAATGTGACGCCTGTTGGTTTTTTTTTTTGCAATATTAAGATGTAAATTCGGTCTCAGTGTCAGGCGTCAATGTTGAATGCTGTAGTAATTCATAAAGTTGGGAGCTCAAAATAGATTAGTCATTTGAGTGAAAAGGTTTTTTATTGGGTTATTTTTCGACATTGCTCAAATGAGTGTATGTTTGAGTTTATTTGACTAATTAAGTTAATCTTAATAAACACCTTTGTAATAACATGTGTGTATTTATATTAGTAGGAATTTTGCTTTCATGATGTTTTTGATTTTTCGATAAATAAAAATTTTCACTTATCGATTTTCTCGATAATTCTAGAAAAAAAATTATAAATAAGAAATTTATAGTGTATGTCATTAAAATAATACAGTTTAAGAGAATAATGGTTAAAAAGTACAAACTAAAAAGTATCAGAACAGATCGATCTACTACAATAGAATATTTTGCTCTCATATTTATACCTAAATTGTAAATAAAATTGTCAATAACAGCTGTTTCTTATTTACATTTTTCATATTTCGAACAAATTAAAGATTAAAAACATCTTTGGATTATAGAAAAAATTAAATTTTAGTTCATCGACAGGCAAATTTTATGGTGTACATAATTCTGTGGAAAGTCCCCCATACATTTTTTCAATCTGCCTTTTTTCAAGCTGAGCGGTTTTTTCTTATCTGATTCCTAATTACCCATGCAAATATAAGACTTAATATCATAAATATTTTTTTGTCATTTAAATACTTCTAAACTGTACTAAAAGCTTTCAAGAAAAATTGCATGTTATAACTATATTATTTTTATTTTTTTTAATAAAAAATAGCGATTCTCAATCTTTATCGAAATATTAAAAAGTATATATATATACATATTTATATATACTCCATGAGCTAAATTGGCTCATTATTCAATATCTAATGTGTACGATCTACTCGATTTTAATTATTCATTACGATATTTATCCGTGACATTAGGAAAATCTAGATTAACTTTATCTGCGATTAACGAACGGAATTATAATTATATAATAATCACTAATTCAGATCTCGCAAACACGATATAAATTGAGAAACACTTAGGTCTATATAGAATTCGAACCTAGGTTTTTTGGGTACATTATTAGTCAGCAACGTATTATTATTTATTTATGACGGATTCTAACACAGATTTACGTAGATTTTTTTTAAATCTAAACTACATTCTCAGGAGCATCAAATAAATTGCATTGGAGGACTAACTCAAATAAATTATAAAATAAGCCAGTTTGACTTTGCTTTTTTTTTTGACTGTGCAAGAAAAAATGTTTTTTTCGTTCGAATGTAACATAGCAATGTGAAACCTATTAACAGCTTAAATCGCAATGATAAAAATATTTGATGCCTTGAGAAGAGAAAACTCGAAAAAAGAGACCGACAAATTGAAATCTTGTATGAAGGGGGCCATGAATATAAGTACTAAAATCACTTCCCTTTAGACACTCTGCTTAAGGACTTCCCCTTAGACATTTTCTATTAGAGATTTTTTCCGACACTACTGACGTGCACACTTTTAGTTTTAACCATATGCTTTTAAAAGCACTCCAAATTTAACTAAAACCAATAGGAAGCCCACCCAACTTCAGATCAGCGAAGATCGCAGTAGCCGCCGCTTCTCTCTTTACATTCACTGGTCCAAATCGACATCCAGAATCCAGAAAAAAACCACCTCCGAAACTTCTGCAGTAGGGTTCTTAAATATTCAAGTATTGACTAAAAAATAAATATTCGAATATGCTCGTAATTTATTTATTGGTTTTTACCGATAATAATTTATTCAATCAATTAGTGCAAAAAAACAATTCATTTTCTATAGAATATTATTTAATTAAAACATAATTATTAATTAATAATAATTATTTAAGTTATTCAATAATTACTTTAATTTTTCTTTTCAATTCTGTGCAAATTACTGATTAGTGGGGGCGTCAAAAAATGCTTATTTTTTTATTTTACATACTTTTGTATCAGAGTAATTATCTTAACTTTTTTAAATTACCAGAATTCAGATTAACTATTATACGATTGAATTAATTTAGAAAAATTGATAGAACATTTTATATACATAATTTTATCGAATTTGTTATATATACAATGGCTAATATATACATTAAAATTGGATCCGCTTCGACGTTTGTTTTGGGCAGATTTTTATATATAAAAATAAATTAACATTGATTGAATTATTGATTTTCCTAAAATATTTTTTTGCGTCTTGAAACAACAAATACAAAAATGTAACATGAAGTGCACAAAAATTTGCGACGCACACCTATTTTTGAGATATTCGTTAAACGATAATAAACATTTTATTTCATGCAACGGACGAATTTTGTGAATTTCGGTCATATTAGACACAACCGAAATTCTATTCGAAAATGATTTTGGAAAACGTAAAAGCATTTTTTGGTAAGATAAAGTGTCTCATTGTCTCGAATTTCGAAACAAAATATTGGCATATAAATAACCGTAGATTTAGGAGCGGCATCAGTCAATTGGTCAAGTATACAAATTATTTGAATATAATTTTTTTGTCAAATTTTATTCTAGATATTATAAATTATTATTTGAGCAATTATTCCAATATTATTGTAGACCCAATTTAAATTTCGGTAATTTTTTTTTCATATTTTTAATATATTTTTCGGCTTTTGTGAATTATTTTTTTATATCAATTCAAAGGCTCTCAATATTTTTTTATAAAATTAATATAACATATATTTTGCTATATTCATTTACGTACTTTTTAATTTATTAGTATTATTTTCTATAAAAATCATTTATATTGAATCAAATATAAAAAAAAAAATTTTTATAAATGCAATGTTTTTTATTTATTATTTCTTTAGTTATATATATAAATATGTAACAATCTAGGGTGTCTTAAAACAGTGAAAGATAGACTGCCGTACATGTACGGCAATGCCACTCAAAGGGTTAAGACACGTAAACTTAAAGAGCTAAATCTCAAAACATATTTATGACAAGAGTATTACTACTGCGTACATCAATTAAATCTTGCCATAAATAAAATATTAGCGTAAAAAATTACAGCTTACATATTCCATACTTTATATATTTGCTTGTTAATTTTTGTTATCTTTAAACCACATTAATTTTTAGTTATGTCGTTACTCAGTGTAATTTTCACAGTTGACATTTTGGTTACCCCTGAACCATGAGCATATCTGAGTTTTAAACACGCTTTTAATCATCTTCAATCAAATCCCTGTGTTCAGCGTTACACGCGTCATTACATTGTACGCTACATATAAAAAATGTTGTACATTATACACAATTTTCGAGGAAATTACGGAAAGCTCGTTGCGGGATTCAGTCCGTGAATGATCCCCTGTCAAAAGCATTTCCTGGTAGTCATGACAGGCGCGTGTCGCGACCAACGACGCGTGTTAGTAATTCGTAAAGGAAGTTTAACAATCTGAAACGACTGTGATTTTTTCCTAAAATCAAAGCATCGTTGTTCTGAATCGGCGATATGACGCCATCTTGTCGTGAGCTTGATTGGGTGAGCTTAAAATTGTAGAGAAAATATTAGCGAGTCTACTGTTATGTTAAAATGATTGATTTAAAAGTAACAAGGCCTAAATTATCAAAATATATTTAAATCTAACTACGCAGCCCTATCTTTCATCATAAAATACATATATAAGCTTAAAAATAATATTTTGTTTTTCGAACGCTTTGTCCGCATAAGCCTGAACTCACAGTGTCTTCATCCCTCCGGTTCCATTCGAGGATAAATGAAATCCAGATTGTTCTGAAATAAAATTCTTGTATCGAACTTATCCTTTGTCACTGTGGCGGTGAGATAAAGCATATCGCCAGATATATACCTGGTAGGAAAACCGCAGATATTTATCGATCGAGGTCGCGACTGGACCCCGGGAACAATCGTTCACTCGCCTAAGCCTGGATTTGTGGTTGCTAGTGCCTGAGGGGTTGTGGTGGAGTTGGTATAATTTCAAATATTAATTTGTTCCGTGTCCAGTGCAGCTGTTCGGTTCTTGAACTAGACATGTTAATTTAACTCCTCTCCACAATTGATAAGCTGCAAATCAAATATGTTGTACCCATCTCACTTTTTTTTTTAATTTTAATGCGTTGCGATTATGATAAATTAGCCAAAACAAATGTATAGGGTAATGTCGAATGACATTACTCTATAGCTAGGCCTGGGTAAATGGGGGCGCGCGGGCCGGATCCGGCTCGCGCCGAAATTCTAAGCCCTTTAAAAAATGTTTGTTATCATGTCTTATCAAAATATATACAAGAAGATACCACAAAAGCGAGTTATGTAATTCCTCATATACTGCATTGGCCATTATAATGGGGCACCCCTTAAAATGATGTGTAACTCTTTACAAGTGCACTTGAGTTTTAAAAAAACATTATTTTTTAGAATATTCATACATGTTTTAACATTTTTTCAAGTTTTTGCGACCCCTGGTGTAGTAAACGTGCGACAAAGAGTCGGAGAAGAATATTTAACTGATTGCGTACTACCCAAAGTAAAATGTTGTGGCGGAAGCGTTGTGTTCTGAGGTTGCATGGCAGCAGCAGGGATAGGAAGCCTGTATACTTGCGAGGGAACTAAGAATAGTAATATTTATGGAATTCACTTTAATGGATTCCTACATTAAAGTGGATTAAAGTGATTGCTGCTTTTAGAATGCCTTACAGCTTAAATTGTATAGAGAATTTATTGGAAAAATTAAAAGAAGAGGTTGCCAAACACAATTGCAAACCCAAAATTGAGCTGCGAGAAAAATTTCAGATGGAATGCAGAAAATTGTTTTTGTCCACCCGCAAGTCATTAGCTGACAGGATGCCAAAAATGGTTACAGCTGTAATTATAGCTAAGGATGGTCCTACTAAATAATAAAAATAGAGTTTATATAAGCACTTTAAACAAGCTTAGGAGGTATTTTATTTATATTTTTACGATTTTTGGGGGTGTGTCATTATTATGGCCAAGCTTGTAATTTAAAAAATAAAAGATTGTATGTCCGAGTATTAAAACCCAATTACAAAATGGACGGACAATAACACGTAGAATTGTGTGCATTGATGACGATATAAATAAGCAACTAATATCTATATTAGTTGCTTATTTATATCGCTCTCTTTTTTTTAAAAAAAATCACTTGATTTTTTTAATTAAAAAAATCCAAATTACGTATATATATTTTAAGTGAATATAAACCTTTTTATTAGTTACATTTGCATACATATTACAAACTTTTATTATAATTTTTTTAAACGAATAATTTTTCTTTTGTTTAAAATTTTATTTACGTTACGTATTTATTTGTTATGTGTCGCGCAGTATAATAATGGGATATTCATAAGAATTAGGTAATTCTGGTGTTGTTTTTTCGGTCTAATGAAAAATGAATGTAAATATCATTCTTTCAATAAGTTGTATTATGCTTTTATTAACAATTGTATTATGTTGTTGTAACGATTATTATGTATATTGATAATTTTTTTCTTTCACTTTTTATGTTTTTCACTATATGAAAATTGTACGTTCTAAAAAAATTAATTGTCTTTAAATTTTAATTTTGATCATTTTTTGGTTTAGTTAAAAATGAATCTTATTAAAAATTTTAATTTCTATGCATATGTTTATATTATATATGTAAATATTCATATTTTAAATGCCTTTTATTTTATTTGGAATTGTACGTTTTGCTAAAAGGATTAATATGTATTATGTAAAAAAAATATCTTATTTTATGTTACAGTATTTTGTACAGTTTTTAATTAATCTTGTTGTTTTGTGTTATATGATAAATGTATCTTGGGGGAAATATCCGATGATAATATTTTTTTTTTTAATTCTTTTTGCACAATAAATAATTGTGTTTAAATATTTATAAAATAGCCCTCCTAACTTATAAAATAGGCAATTTTTTAATATGGCCCGGCAGCCAAAATATTTTCCCACCCTTGCTCTATATATTTTAATAAAATATAAATTATTCAAACGAATACTACTCAATTAATATTACTTGACAATTTTTTGTTTCAAAAATATGTTAATGACAGGTTTTTAATTAGTGTTTTTATCTTGTTACAGTTCAACTTCGTAGGAAAGCTACTAGGACCCAAAGGCAACTCACTAAAAAGACTTCAAGAAGACACAATGTGCAAGATGGCTGTTTTAGGCAGAGGCTCAATGAAAGACAGACAAAAGGTACAAATCTACTATGCAGTTTGTTATCTCTTAAAAATTGCTCAAAAGCACATCAGCAACCTTCCTTTGACTTCCAGGAGGAGGAACTTCGCACGAGCGGAGATCCAAAGTTTTCGCACCTTTCCGAAGATTTGCACGTGGAAATTAGCGCATTTGCTACGCCCGCAGAAGCGCATGCGCGCATAGCATACGCCTTGGCTGAAGTTAGACGGTTCCTAGTTCCAGTGAGTATTAAATTAAAATTATTCCTAAACATAAAAAAAAATCTGTAAAATATTAAGATTATTGACACTAAAAGTATTGAGTTAAATCGACCAAATACAGTGTACTCTCGATTATCCAGGTGTGAATTATATTTAATTTTTTTTGATTAATTTTATATTATTTTAAGAACTTATTACAATATTGTGTTTGTTACGGAAATGGATGTAAAACCTAACAAATAAAATTTTTGGTCATTGTAAAAGCAAAAAACCTATATCAAAGTTTAAGCTTTGCTTCAAAATTATGTTAATCAAATGAAAAAAAAATTAATAGTAGGCTAATTATAGTTACAATTGAATTTATTATATTTAAAACGTGCTTAAAATAAATTATATATCATGAAAAAAATCCTAAGCTATTAGGTATACGTATTGCACTCAAACCTTAAGACCTTTATTAATTTGCCTTACTATTTTGGTCAAGGTTATACACAGTTTTATTCATTAAAACTAAGTAGTAATAAGTATACTTAGGAACCAACGGAATGATCCCGTTGTGCAACATAATTGCCTCTTTAATGGACCAAAAGTTCATTCCTTGTGATTGTTTTTTACTTTATATAACACGGCAAATTTACTTAAGCACAAGTGCATAAATAAGGAAACATCGCAAAAGTTAGACATAAAAAAATCGTGCGTGCTGCGGTGTAAGCCGGTGCATTGTCACTGGGGATGCTACGATTTTAACCATTCATTCTTGCTAAACGTGTTTAAATACAATATAATCAGTGCTCACTTTATTCAGGTATTATAATCTAATCATCACCATACGCTCTCAAATAGTATAAAATTGATAAAAACTCCTTTTTAACATATAGATAGAGTTTGCTTCTAATCATGTAGTAATTTATAAATAGCTTATTTAATGACGAATAGTATAGATGCTTTATATGATTAATATTTATTACATATTGGTCGTATGTCCAAGTCGGATATTGTAAGTGCATGGCATTGCGGGGGGTCCTATTCTTGAAACTCTGACTAAAAGTGATTATTCATCAATAAGGATAAACTAGACAATAGTGGGATCACACAAAGGCCCTCGTTACGACTAGAAAATAAAGTGGTTCTTATAAAGAACACGCAAGGATTCTCCGGTGCTTTGAATAAATAGGTCTTTGTTACGAAACGGCCACGGGAAACAATATATCACCGGAAGACAAAAAACACTGTAAGGCTACAACATTCCCGTTGCACAATTCAACATCAGAGATGACCATCAAGCAAATGTCACTTTCTAAAGGTATATACATATTTCGTTGTTTAAGTGTAACGATTGGCTGGAGTGATTGGTCAGCAAGCTTTGCAGCTAAATACATAAGGCTGATCGCCAATGAAGACCAGGCAGATTCGGCTCTTACGGTCATGGACGCTCACATTCTGAGAGGGACTGCGATATATTGTCACTGCCACACCATCCTGAACTTTAGTGATCTTCCACTAACGTCGTCTCTCAATCTGCTTCTCCACCACTGCTCGGAGAATAACGATTTCAGCCATCATAGTCTGTCGAAATATGTAATATAATCTAATAAAATTCTCACTAGTTTTCACCTGCGTCTTACTGGCTGCAAAGTCACATCCCTTAGGGTTAGAATTCCGAAACCTTTATTTAAGGCTTGTCGTCTTGATTATATTAGGTAACTTGCGCAGCCAGTGATGCTCAATCAATCTTAGTTTGAAACATGCTATTTTTACCTACTTTCACAATCAATCATCATGGGAACATGCCTTAAATTAACCCCTTTCTTTAACTTTATCCCTTGCCTAGCTCGTTATTCATATGAGCCATTCAAAGCAAAACGGCGTGGAGCATATTGCAAATCCCACCTCGGAAATATTTTTGGGTATTTTTTTGCCTACCCTATTGGTGTAGCATTATCCTTCGATATGAGGGTAGGTACCTACACGCAATGTCCTCCTATAAAAACGACCTTTTTAATCCCCGGGGATTTGCTCGGCTTACCATCGCTGTTAAACTGCCACGGGCCATTGTCGATTTGAGGGGTATTTGGGCCGCAAAACGTGAGGTCCAGATCTTTCGGGAGGGACTGCGTAGTAAAATATCGCAATTAAGCCGGATCAATGGAAAATGATTATGAGACCCATGTAATAAAAAATCTAATCCGGCTGCACCAATATTATGAACTGTATGTCGCAAAAATCGTAAAGATCTTGGATGTTGATCATTTATATATCGTACACTATATTTAGTGTTATAGTGTCACTAAAAATATATATAAAAAGGTCCATTATTTAATATTAATTAATGTTTATAAAATCAATATGTTCTTACAAAAGTTTGTTAAATTATCTGTAAAATATAATATATTTATATGATAAAGGCATTTTTTTTCTAAAAATATTATCGAAAATATTTTGTGTGTTTAAACCTTTTGTGTGTTTAAACTGTTAAATTGACTAAAATATACTATAGGCTTAAGAATACAAATATCCAAATCAAACTTTGGAATGTATTTTGTCTTTTATTTGTATTTCAACTTAAACTGTAGTCGGAATGAACCTTATATTACGTGAATTTCTATATCGTATTGTATATTTCTCATTAAAGGTTAAATACTGCAAAACTTCAAGATACTGAGAAACTAATATAATGTTAATAAAACGATTGTGTGATGACACAATCATTTAAGAGCAAATAAACGTGTATAAATATATAATGGTTTTCTACAAGCAATATTACATATAATTTTTGTTGAAAATTTTCACTGGCAAGTTTTAGTGATATATTTTTTGGTCTCGATAGTTTTTATTGTTATATCTGGCTCTAAGTTTATTTTTCACAAATATTACATTTTAGAAAGGTTTATTATAAATGTATCTAAAATTTTATTTACAAATAACTAAAACATTTTAAATCTAACATCATTATATAATATGATTAAATATAAGCAAAAAAAATAGAAATATTGAACTGGTTATAGTGAAATCAAATTACAAAGTAATCTTAATAATTCTAAAATACATGTTACAATGTAAATTTTTGGTCAATTAGTGTTTTTCAAAATTTCGTCATTTGAATACACATAATTTTTATTTTATTTTAATTTAATTGGACTTGCTTGAAATTATTTTTTAAATAAAAGTTTTACTTTTTTATTTTTTTTTTATGATTGGAATCATAACACCTTGTAGTTGATTTTATATTCTTGTGATTTTTTTTAGAATTTCTAGAGGAAATGCTAAAATCGAGAATTCCAGAATATTTTCATAGAGACAAAATAAATTTGTACAAAAATTTTAAATGTCTTACAATCATTGAATTTGAATAGGGCTAGAAAATACGCTTGCATTCTTGGAAGCATTTACAGAATTTTTTTGAATGGCAAAAAATTGTTTATATTTTTTTTAACCATTCTTATCGGCCTTATATTTGTTTTGTTAATCTAAGAACTACATAATCCATAAGAAAGCGCTTCGTTTTATAATCGGCAGATTGCAAAAATTTATGGAGGCTTTTCAGTTGTTATTTCCACCGAATATTTCCTGACAACAAAAAAAAAACAGATATCTAATTTCAGTTTAGATGATATGTGCTTTTAAAAAAGTTATTTCAATATTAATGTGTAATGTTATACCTACTGATATGTTTTGATAAAAGATATTATTTTACTACTTTACAAATTAATTATTTTGAATAATTTAATTTACATGCTTAAATATTCCAAAAGTTAAAATAAAAATATCTTTAATAGTATATTGTATATATTTTTAATATTAAGCAAATATTATTTATTACATACATTAATTTATTTATTGAAATTTCTCAAGAAAATTGCTTAGTGAAAACATGACTTTTCATTTTTAAAGAAATAAAAAACATGGAAAAATTAGAATACATATATACAACGATTTAGTTTACCATTAAACTTTAAGGATTGGTAACCTTAAGGGGTGTGACTTCGCAGCCAGTAAGATGCAGGTAGAAATTAGTAATAATTCATCACTTTATATTACATATATTGTTAGTTACTATAATGGGCGTTTATCTCTGAGCATTTGTGGAGAATCTGGCGCAGGGATGGTGTCCGTGGAAGATCCTCATGGGTCTTGTAGGTGGCAGTGTCTGGAGGTCAGTTCCTTTTGCTGCAATGATCGTGCTCGGGAGTCTCAGGCCGTATCTTCGCGTCTAAATCTGCGGTGTTTTCCGGCGTCTGCCCTCTTCTCATGGGAGCAAAGCTGCAAAGCTTGCTGACAAATCACAATCATGCGGCTATCATCCAGCCAACCGTTTCACTTGCTATAGAAAGTGAGATTTGCTTAATAAACACCTTCAAGGTGGAATTGTGCTACGGGAATATTGTGACTTTACGGTGCTTTTTGTCTTTCCGTGATATATTGTTTCCCTTGACCATTTCGCAACAAAGAAATATTCTGTCAATGCACCAGAGAACTCTTGCTTGTTATTTATGTAACGAGGACCTTTGTGTGATCCCATCCTTTACACTACATTGTTTTATTTTTCTCAATTGTTGATGAATGACTTCCCAAGAAAGCATGCATATTTTAAAACATCTGGCACAGACCTACCTTTTCTTATGCAGCGGTGAAAAATGTAGCGCTTGTAAAACATTTAAAAACATTCGTAAACATAGACAATTCATAAAATTTAGGGGGAAAAGTTTTGACGGAACAAGATACAACAACATGAAAACGCGACCCGCATTAAAAATAACTTAATTTCCATTATTTAAAATAAAGCTAACATAAATAATGTATATTATTTTGTATAATTTAATATATTAAAATAGTAATTATAATATTTAAGCGAATGAATTTACCTAAATTATTTAACTAATGCAATATCGCAAATTGCGCATCAGATAAATTGTGTTATTAAAATTTAATCACGCCAGTATTTTGCTAATCAAATTATTTAATTAAGCCAGTTAAGGCAAAGTTTACGTTTTATTAACGAACGATGCTCTATAAGTTTTCTACCTTGTTTTAATGGTACAGATTAAACTGGACTAATGAAGTTTTTCAAAGAAACGCCCCCGAGTATTTAGTTCAAAATAACTTAAACGATTTTGAATTTAACTAAGATATTTATTATATTTTTTGATTTATAATAATAAACTTTCATGCTTGAATTTTATAGAATTTATTTTAACTACACTTTATACCTAAATCAATATTTTTGTATAGTGTTGAGTTCTCATTGGGGAATATGAATTTAAAAAATTATTAAATTATAATAAGTTGTTCAATAGTTATATAAACTCTTGGACCGTTTATAATCCTTAGATTACTTCCAGTAATATATGTTTTATTTTTATTTTCTTCTTTCGAGAGACCCCAAAAATATGCAATAATACGCTGACGCCAACGCAAAGCCCAACACATACTTCTAAAGGGACAAATAATAAAAAAATGTTTTTATATTCTCCCCAAGGCAGTTACGACCTTGTACGACACACAATATTGGACTTAATAAATAATATCCTGACCGTTCTTCTCACGCTTTGTTTTATTCATAAATGCTCTTAACACGCTTACTATGAAACTTGAGATGTAGTAAGCCATCCGATAATCTTTAAAACACCTAACTCAAACCTATATATTTTTATATTACTTTGAATTATTTAATAATTTATATGCAATACTATTACATTTAGCGTCTTTCTAACTTGTTTATTGTCATAATAATGTGAATTGTAAAATGAAGCATATGCAGTAATTACAAAAGTAGCAATGAAAGTATTTTTATGACAACATACATTGTGCGTATATTTTTGGGATATTATTAATATTTTAAATATTTATTTAGTTTAGGTAAAGTATATCTTATTTAATTTTTTAGTTGCTACAGATCCACCTTGTTGTAATGCATTTGGCAGATAACAACAAAGAATTAGAAAACAAATTATTTTAAACATAAATATAAAAAAATACAATCATTGTGATGAGTCACCCCCTATCTGGTTCCAATTAATAGTTTATCGTTCACGACAAATGATAATAGGTAAACCTTTTTAACAAATATTTTGTAACAGCTATCAGTGATATTCTCTTGTACTGTATTTGAACTTATGAATATATTATGTAGAAATAAAATAAAACTAACTCTAAATTCTATGTAATGTTAATACTAGGGATGCTAAGTATCTGTTCAGTGGAGGTATAGACTGACGTTTTAGTGCCTATTTCTAAGAGACATACTACATATAACTACATACAAATTAAATTTAGATGTTTTTATTGTCTAGACTACATAAATTACTATATTTTAAATTATTTTATTTCAGGACTACAACGACGACATACGACAGGAACAAATGTGGGAAATGCAAATCCTATCAACCCAGAGACAGCATATGACGCCGCCCGACTCTTCGCAGAGCGGCAGTGAAGAGACGCTGCCTCTTTTGTCCGGGGAAAGAAATCCACCCCCTTCCGCCCACCAGCAGTCGGTGCCTCATGTGCAACAGACTACCACCCAGCACGTACAGCAGCAAACTACACACGTGCAGCAGCAGACGACGCATGTGCAGCCAGTGCATGTACAACCTATGACTAATGGACATGGAGTGGAAGCAACGGTAGGCATCGTGACCATCGACCAAGAAACGATGACGCCCTTGCATCATCAGACGATGGTAGCCACTCAACAGCAACAGGTGAGATATTAGAATTTTCAATATTTATATGTAAAATATTTTTAATTCTAATTATTGTACCATTTATTGAGAAATAATTTTTGCTTACTAATATATTTCTAAAAACTTGTCCATATCCTAATCTGAATTTTTCTATTGCGACTGAAAATTATTTTTGCATAAAAGCAAGCAATTATTTAATTTAATTATTATATAATGCACAGATACCACAATACTAATTGTAAAAGTGCATATTGAATTTATTATTTGACTGTGTCGATTTACTGGATTAAAGTTTAGGCTAAAAGTTTGAAATGTTATTGAAACTATAGAATCGAAGTGATTTTTTGTGAATTAATACCTAGAAAGTGATTTTTATATGGCAGAGTTACGTGCACATGCGATAAGAGAAAGGGAGGAGATCAACGATCTTACTCTTCTTCGATTTTTTTTGTTAACCAGAATAATTTTAGGCGGAAATAGAATCTCTTTTTTTATTATCTAATAATACTTTTAAGCTGTTTACCAGATGCATTCTAGGTTTATATATGATTGAAAATAATGTAATTTAATTTTTCACTATCTGCTCGAATCAGAAAACAGTTTTATTTAATTAATGAATTATAATAGACGGCGTACGCTGTCTAAAGATCTGCCATAGTTATCTATGTATAGCGTAGTAATTAATAAGGATAGTGGACTATAGCTTATTAAATGTCAAATGCATATCTTAAAAGAAATCAGTAGACTATTTTATAGATCTTTTATCTATAAATTTAAGGAAGGTTCTACAAAAAACATTGATTGTACAATTGACTCTTACGTAAAACTCTCCATGTTTTGAATCAAACATAAATTTATTTCTCATATACAATTATTTAACACTTAAATCTATTACAATATGTATTATTTCTAAAGCAAACGGTTTTACATGTATTGACTTAATTGCTTTGTGTAATTTTTAGACTCCTACGCGTGAATTTTGACGCGCCTTAATATACAGTAATACCTCATAAATATCCACTAATTAAAACATAAATTATTAATTTCTATCGAATAGCTTTTAACTTATATAATAGGATGAAACTGTCAAGTGAAAAAAATATTTCAGAGCTTTTATACTTACTACTAAATCAAATATTTATATTCACTTAAAACTTTCCACCCTTAAGAACATCACTTGCTTATGTACACGAAACGACACTAAGCTTGATATTTCATAGTTTAAAAGTTAATATATTATTTATTACATTTTCTTTTATACAATAATATAACCAAAATGTGATATGTTTTATATTTTGAATATAATACGCTTTGAGATAGAGCATTTATTATTAATGTACATTAAATATGAATATTGAAAATGGACTAATATATAATATATACATGCCAATATATTTATAACAATTAAAATTTTTGTGTTTTATAATTTAAATATTTATAAATAAATTTAATTTTAAGACTTGAAATATTGTCGCTCCTTTACTGTCGCGAGATACCGCAGCTAGCGTGTGTGCGAATACCGGACGCTAAGCTGTTTGCTTTTGCTTGTTTTTAATTCATACTGATTTTAAAAATATATATTAACTATTAAATTGTTGAAATTAGATGTTTAAACTATAAAGTAGCTATGTGCAAAATGGTGAATGAGGCGTAAAAGGAATTCTGCATATTTTTATTGATATTTACTGGTTAGATTAGGTAAGCTCAGGGTTTTTTTGTTATGTAACGCGGTATTTTTAATGTTTAAAAAACATTGACAATCTGCATAACATTACATATCTTTATTTTTATGTAAATATTATTTTCATTTTAATTATTTTTAAGCTACAATTTTATTTACGACTTTTTTACAATATTACGATTATAAATTAATAAGAATTAAATGAAGAGCATCTAAACCAAATTTTGATCAATATGATAGCGCAAAATGCAATTTTCCCTTCTCAAGCAATATAATCGTGCCGTCGCTTGTTGCCAAGTGTTCCCACTGCGACGGCGCCGACACGATTTTATTACTTTTGACATGAATTTTTGACTTCTGAGAAGTGTTAATTGTTTTTGCGCCCTTTTTTTGATCGAAATTCGGTTTAAATACACTTTGATTAATACTTTCATAGCTATAAATTTCAAAATAAAAAAATCTCTTATATAATTTTTTTTAATTTTTTATTTTATGGCATAGAAAAAACTGCTTTAAATTTATTATAAATGATATTTAAATAATATTTTTTTAAGTAAAACGCTTGACAGAAAGTGAGTTTTGGCACCTTTTTTGTTTAAGAAAATAGCCTTGCGTGAGCTAATAATTTTACCAAATCGTAAAAAAATACTTATATTGTACAATAAAATTTTTCATAACAGTACAAATTATAACGCAAACGTCTACAAATTATAAAATAATGTCTATATTAAAAGAATATTTATTAAAGTTGCAACTTCTTACTTTCTAATGTAAATTTGTATTTTAATTTATTCTTTGGGTTAAGTTTTTCTCTAGTATTTTAGTTACTAAGCTTCTCTCTTTTGTGTTTTATAAAATTGTCTTAACAAATTGTTTTACCATCAAGATATTTTTTTTCTGTTCTTGTGCTATTGAAAATATTATATTAACAATGCACCTCATTAATACAACTAAAACTAGACGTCTAAAAGACAATTCTATGCATTTATTATTATTATTTATTATTATTTATTTTATTAATTTATTTAGCTTAATAGCTAATCTTTACATCTAACAAATTTAGTAAACATATATAAAAATATATAAAAAATACATAATATAATATACAATAATAAAGTCTTAATATTATAATTTATTTCTATATGTACGAAGGTGTTTTTTTATTCCATTTATGAAACCCGTTATATTTTTGCTAATAATAAAACTTTTATCTTTGATTTAAAGAAGTCGGAAACATTATCATGATATTTTTTTATTTATGTGAATGTTTTTTTATATATTTATCTCAATAAAATTTATTTCAAATAAGTACTTTCTTACTATTGCTTTAGACATAAACTCATTAATGGATCATCTATGTATATATAAAAAGTAAAGAAGCATTACTTTTTATTACTAATTAAATCAAGATCTCTGTAAATTTAACGACGCTATAGTTCAACAAAATGGTGTTTAGGAATAATAGCTTTCGGCTAAACTTAACCAAGTTTGTTCGACGTCGCAAATTGAACAAAACCCCATTATGAGATTTTTGCTTTTAACCAATTACAGTTTAACCACCGTGTGAAAATCTCATCCCTTACTTACCACCAAACCACCCATCCACCCACTCACGCGACGTCGTCTCCCGGAATAACAGTAATAACACAATTTTGCGTCTTGTATGCGAAATTTGCAGAAAATGATTGCCAGCGGTCCACAATTTGTCAAGAATAGTTCCGGCCACTATTCACATTGGAATGGGCGTGGTTTTGTATGTATGTAAATTTCGCAAGGCAATGCTTTTGTGCTGAGCAGATAAAATTTTAATTAAGCACGAAGAGGAGGATTGTCACTCGCGACGTTAATTAATGCCTTTCTGGGTTACTTGTCGCTCTTGCGTCGCTAAATTGGCAATAAGGGTAAACAAATATAGAGGGGATATTTTTTAAGTGTGCTTAACGTATTATTGGAATTAACTTTAGAATCCATATATTTTGTTTTTATATTTTTACTAATTAAAAAAGAATATTAGCACACATATAAATATTATTAAAAACAAAACATGCTGTAAATTAAAATGAAAAATACACATAACTGAAATATCTATCATCCCAGCGGTAGCTCTTATCAAACAAACATCAAAACAAATTTCAGCATGAATACTTCAGTTGGTTTATTGTGTTTGAGAGATATTCACACAAAAACATCATTGATCTAAAAAATCTTGGAATAAAACAGATAATGTACAAAGCGTATATTGTGATAAAGCGAATCTATGTTTTAATTTATTAATACTACTCACCTTTAAGTGAAACGATATAGTCGCGTAAATATATTTCACGATAATGCCTTTTTATGAATATAAAGTTGTTCAAACAAAATGCAAAGGCAGTGCAATTAATAGTGATCAATGTATCTACTTAAAGAACCACAATAAATAACAATCAGAAAGGAGATAAATGGCATAAAATGCCATGCATTGACAGAAATGTTCCAAAGTGTGTTCTGTACTATACGGTAGTTCGTAGCGTCTTTGAATATGGCTCGATTGTCTGAAGTCCCAGAAAATAAAAGTTTTGGATTTTGTACCATGATAACTCACAGGCCCACACTTTACTACCAAGCTGTAAATTTTTGGCTAAAAACGACACCGTCATGATGCCGCATCCATTATTATCCTATATATTTTTTTGTTTCCACAAAAATATAAGACATTAAAAGGACATTGTTTTTTAATCATAGAGTGAGCTAAATAATTTGTTCAGCAGTAATTAAGAATAATATTTTAATTAAACAAAAAATATTTATTTTTAGCATGAAAAAAATATTAGGTTTTTAATCAAATAAAACAATATTTAAAGACATATTTTATTTAATAATAATTTAATTATACTATTTATACAGATGACTGCTCATGGAGTTGTTGTTGCAAGTGCACCTCATGCTCATGTACTAGCACAAAATGGTGGACAAGCGCATCTAATTGGTATGTACAACTAATATATATTTAATTTTATTATATTCTTACCTTACCATAAAAAATATAACAATGGATATTAAATATTTAACTGACTAATTAATAAGTTTCAACACTTTGCAGGAGGTCCATCCGATGCTGTGGTAGCAGGTGGTGCATTACACCCTGCGTTAAGAGGGTTGAAACCTTCCACCCTTCACGCCGTTCCATCAGGTTAGAACTTTTTCTATCTTTAAAACTACTTACTCAACCAATTCTCGTTAGATTACTGTTATAAAATTGAATTACTATTAATAGATTTCAAATTGTATAGCTCAGCACACAGCTCGCTCCAAACTTTAGTTTACCATAATAGAGTGCGCATAGCCGCAGTATCAGTTACGGTAGTTAATTAATCCTAGGCAGTGACTGACCACGTCACTCGTCTGTTTGTGCAAGAGAACATCCACTTGTAGGCACTGCGACAATACACATTGCTCAAAAGCAAATAATTGTTCACACATACAACTACACAAACTTCATATCTGCGTAGGAAGCCGCAAAGCAACCCCTTGAGAGGCTTCTATTATAATTAAAAATCTTGTTACACATAGATATTTTACCACGAGAAGACACTTTCGGAATTAAGCTTGATGTATGTTTAAATATACAGAACCCTTTTGTAAAGATTTAATGGGACCCATGTCTGGGGAGATCATTAACAAACTAGCCCTCTAGGCGCGATGAGAGGCATTAAGCGATTTGTCTGACACGGTCACTTAATTTCAATTTAATGTTTGCCCTGTAATCTCGTTATTTACATTAAATTTGGATTGTGTGTTTTTTGTTAAAATCTAGATTTTTACCTGATAATGAGACATATGTTTCACTGATTGTTTTGAGCCTTTCAATCTTATGCTAAAACAATGATATTATTTCAGAGAATGTGATAATTCTCTTATCAGTGATCTTTGAAGGTGTTGAAGTTTCGTTGATTAATTTTTTTTGAGATAAAAAAAATTCAGGCATACGTAATTTGTGATGATCGATCGAAATTATAATTATTGTATGTAATAAACACTAATTTAAAACTTTTTTTCAACAATACCACTCGTTTATAGTGCTTGTTAAATTTTAAATTCTGCTTTATATTTTTATAGTGAAATCTTGTTCTATATTACTAACTGTGTTAATTTTATAATACCCATATTTTTTTAATTATATAGTGAGTTCTGATTTAAAATATTAACATTTTATAACTCGTTAACTTCTAATATAAAAATAGTACTATAATATTTTATATTTCAGTTTGGTAAAGTTCCTCAAACTTCGTTTTTAACAAAGGGGTCGCTTAATTGAATATCGGGCCAAAAAAGGCAACTTTTTCGCCTTATCAAAACGCGATAATTGAATTTTGGATAATGCGAAAAATTAGGTTAACGCTTTATATAGAAGATGACATAACATAATATTGCGGGAGAGGAGAGAAAAATACATTCTCAGAATTTAATAATAAAAAAATGTCTTATTCCTCATATCGGATAGAAATTCAATATAAAAATATTGTACGTCTCATTCTATAGAATTTATGTGGAATTCGTAATACATAATAAAAACCAAAAGGGGTATTTTGGCTAAATTTAAGATTTAACAATATAATAAATGAAAATTTTTTAATAAGACGTCTATATTTAGATCTTCAGAAATTTAATGATGCAAAATTTTATATGTAAATATATTAGGATTTGATTCAAGTTAATTTAGGTACAATTGATATTTGGATAGTAAAATACAAGTTCAGTAAAAGTTGGTAAAGTTTGCAGAAATGCGCTCTTGTTGGATCCGATTACTCAGATTTTTTATTTATAAACTTTATTATTTATTTTAGTGAATTATAAACAGTTTATAATCTAAAGCGACCGATTGTCAAGGGTGCAACCCTCTTATTTATGTCGATGTTTTAAAATTGTTTATAAAGAGGGTCTTTTGTCAACCATCTGCCCTTTAGTGTCGCAAAGTGGCATATTGTGTCATTTTCTCGTCTCGTTTGCTATCAGATTTTTTTTACTATTTTAGATAGAGTGACCTTTACTAAATTCACTAGATCCGGAATAACTTTTGAAAGTAAGTGAAGGTTCTCTCTCAGGTGAACGTCGTCTACGAAAAATCTTTCTATGCCCTCACCTTTGCTATGAGTAAAACGTTTCACTTTAAAAATCTGTCATTTATTCGGGTTTTTTTTTAATTTTCGCCTTATTATTGGCTTAAATCAGAGGCCGGCAAAGTGCGGCTCCGGAGCCGCATGCGGCTCTTTGGCCCCTTAAGTGCGGCTCTGGCACAAATATTCACGGGCATTCGCACCAGATTTAAAAAACAAGGAAATATGGGGCTCTAAATTCGAACGTCTTTGTGTTGATTTGGAAAATTATAATAAAGATTTGCTAAATTATTAAATAGATTTGGCTCTCAATTTTTTTTTAATCGTTGTAATGTATATATTTGGCTCTTTGGCTAATAAGTTTGCCGACCACTGGCTTAGACCAACATCTAGTTATTTTTCTAGCTGCAAAATAATGAGAGGTTCCAAGATATTTTGTCCGGACCGACTATAATTACAGATTGATGATAATAATTGTTATAATTTTTTTAAATTAAATTTTAGAATCCAAAGTGATCACCTGTAAGTACAAAAATCTTGAAATCAACGCACTGACCGTTAAATACGTTAAGAGCGCCATAAATCTATTTATTTTAAACCGATTAGTGCAGACCCTACGTGACAATAGATGATCACAATAGCCAATAGTGAATTTCTGCATGTGTTATTAAAATATATCTGTGACGTTTTATTTTTAAAACTCAAAAATTATTATCCATTAAGAAGATAACAAAATAATTTCTTAAAGATTAGGACCACATAGCTCTCGTTACGATCAGGAAAAATCACATAAATAACACGAGTTTTCTTCTTACTCAAAATATTCTTCGTCATTGAAAAAATATTTAGGTCACGGATATAATAAATCACCGGATCCATAAGATTCCCATTGCAGTATACGACCTTGGACAATGCCCATCAAACAGATGTCGCTTTCTAAAGGCATATATCTATTTCGCTGTTCTAATAAACGAGTACTTTTATTGGCTGGATGATCGCTGCATGATTTTGCTTAGTCAGCAAGCTTTGTAGCTCTGGATACTAAAGTCTGGACTCCAATGAGGAGAGAGCAGTCACAAACAGTCGCTCACAGACTCCGGAAAAGTACTTAATGATATAAAAAAATGTATTACACCCAAAAATCATGTTAATTTATAATCCAATAAAGAAGTCTTTAGTCGACATCTATAATTTGGAATCCCTGAGTAACCAGATACTCTTATTAACTTTTCAAGTTTAGAAAAGTTATTAAGATACTAAAGAATACTGAATTAAAAATGCATTTTAGGTTACCTATATTTTCTGTGTACCATAAAATATTTTTTTCATCTATACATATTATATATACCCTTGCACTTTGAATTAAATATTTATTTTAAGCTGCGAAACTTGCAGGTTTCTATTATATATATACACATCTACAGATTCAACAAGGCGACTACTGCTTCTATTCAAATCCAAATTTGCAAGACCGAATCACGTCCCTTCCAATATATATACCACCAACTGTTACCCCCTATAGATAAGCGAATCGAACAGAAACTAGCATCCGTCTGTCTCTCCGGGCTCGAATTAGTAGGCTTTCGCATTAACTCGTCAATGTTGGCCGCTTTATTCGGCTGCAATTTCGTAGCTCATATTCAGATCGCGTACCTCGCTTGACCGTCGCTAAATGTCGGTCCTGTGGGTTTGATGTACTATTGGAATTTGCCCCGATTCGACTTGCATATCCAGATGCTACGATCGACCTACTACAATGCCATTATCCCTATGAGCCGACTATGCAATAATTGAATTCTAAATTGCGCTCGGAAGGCGTATTATTGGAAAAAGAGATGCTACAGCAGTGTTTCTTGGGCTTAATACAAAATCCCATGCACTATAAAATAAGCTAAGACATAAGAAACGCCCTTTTTAACAATTTCAATGTGCATAATAATTAAATTCTCTAATGTGGCTTAAGTATCCACAATATTTTTTACAAAAATAAAGGGAACATATTTCTCTTTAATATTCAGCTTCGCTCGCTTTTTATTAAACTGGATTTTAGGAGACATTAATTCTACCGGACAGTTTTTCAACTTGACAATATATTAATGAAAAAATATAATACATTATTGGAAAGTGCTAATTTGGATTAAACTGATATATATATTACAGTTCGTTTTTTTTATGTATATATTATTTTATATTTCAGTTTAAGTAAGTATATAATAAATAAATTTCCTTTCTCTCTCAATCATTACCATAATCGCTTCTGACCTATTACCTAACGACCACCCGTAATATTTTATGTGTTCTGTCCGGAGATAAGTATCCGAGGGTTAAGGGATGAAGCTTTTGATTGTCGTTCTAGAAAACCGGAAAGGCCAACAGGAAGACTCGTCCACCACATTGTCTTTCATGATACCACGAACCTCGCAATTCGTCGATTGTGACCGTTAACGTCGTAAAAATCTTTCTCTCTCGCTCCCCATCGACCAGACGTGTGTGGTAAAGTGTGGTGATGTGTGTTTATGTGTGGTACTTTATAGACCGGTCGGTCTATAAAGCTGGCAGGGAAATTACGCTTTCTGATACCAGTTGCGGCCAACGTTTTTCATAACATGTATTCGCACATATTTGGCAATAGGGATATGAAATAAATAATCATAATATCGTACCCGTTGAAATATAACGGAGAGAATATTAAAGTAATAAAATAGATTAATAGCTAACTTCACCACATTTAATACCGGTTAAAGATAAATTGTAATCATATCCAGAACAGTAATTTTTTATATACGTGGTTCTACATTTCTTATTTTTTTAAAACATTATACAAATATTTTTTGTATAGAATAAAAATATATATTTACCTATATTACAGTCAATCAAAAAAATAAGAATATTATTATCGGACTTAAATCATTTTTATTTAAATTTACCTGTATACTTTAGCTTTCAGATTTTTAAATAAAGCTGTCGTATAAATGATTTTTTAATGTCTTACATTAATATATGAAGTTAGTCCAAGTATTTGAAAAAGTATCATTTACCCTTGTCTGTTAATAAGGTTTTTAATTTACAACCTAATTTAAACATAAAAATCATAATCCATTACATCTCAAAACATCGTCATTTCCTGATCTATGGAAATGCACAAAAGTCACCCCTATTTATAAAAAGGGTGACAAATTATATATAATGAATTATAGACCAGTCGCAGTGTTGTCAGCTCCTGCTAAATTATTTGAAATAATTATTCATTAATATCACTATAATCACTTTCGGCAAGTTTTGTTAGACCAACAGCACGGGTTTCGTCCTGCCCGTTCCACTGTTACTAACCTTCTGTCGTTCACCAAAACGGTGACAACTTCACTCGATGCGGGAATTCAAGTAGACGTCGTGTATACAGATTTGAGAAAGCCTTTGACAAAGTTTGTCATAGGTTATTATTAAAAAAATTGTCGAACCTCGGTTGCTCAGATAATTTAACTCGGTTATTCTCGAGTTATTTAAGCAATCGTAGACAGTTTGTAACCTATGGTGGACGATTGTCAAAAGAATATTTTATCCCTTCGGGGGTTCCTCATGGATCCAATCTGGTACCTCTGCTTTTTGTGTTATTTATTAATCACATAAATACAGCAATTAAAAATTCAAGTTTTCTTCTCTACGCAGATTATTTAAAATTATATAAATGCATTCGATCTGTTGTGGACTCCTTCTCTCTACAAAGTGATTTAGACTCTCTGTGGAGATTGGCTTCCATTAACCGTCTACCCTTTAGTGTCGGAAAGTGCCATACTGTGTCATTTTCTCGATCCCGTTCGCCATCAGCTTATTTCTACCATCTCGGTGGTAACATTTTGACTAGAGAAACTTCCACTAAAGATCTCGGAATCACTTTCGAGAGCAAATGGAGGTTCTCTCTACACATACACGACGTCTGTGACAAATCTTCCAAGACGCTCGGCTTTGTTATTAGGAATGCCTTTCACTTTGACGATCCGTCAGTTATTCGCATCCTCTATGCCACCTTAGTTCGTAGCATTCTTGAATCGGGATCTATAATTTGGAATCCCTGAATAGCCAAATATTCCCTTTTAGTGGAAAAAATTCAAAAAATGTATTTAAGATACCTTTACAAAAGGACATTTGGTTATTATCCGTACTTATATCCCAGCACCTTTCTTTTAGGAGCGTTGGGATACGATTCGCAGAAAGCTGTATGCCGCTAAGCATTTTTTCAAATTACTAAAAGGTGCTGTCGATAATCCAGCTATTCTTGAGGAATTCCAGTTTTGCGTTCCGGAACATTTTCGAGAATCACGATCGAGACCTCTTTTGATGGCCGTTAGGGCTAGGACATCCGCACTTGCCGACTTGCCTATAGCTGTGGCCATCCGGCTCCTTAATATATTTGATATTTTATAATTTTTTGTTATGTTTAAGTATTGTTATATTTATTTTTTTATGTTTTATAAATTTAAAATTTGTTTTCGACCATCGTGGCGCATTGGGGTAACCTGTTAGGCCACGATGGTCTTAATTTAATCTAAAAAATAAAATAAAAATTAAATAATATTAAAAAATAAGTGTCTTAAACCACTGAAATTTTTTTATTATTCGCATACGATCTTTCCTAGTTTCATAAATTTTACTTTGTAATAACGAGGTCCTAGAACTGCCTTTATTAATTGGTTTATGTGAAGGCACAAGTACACATATATGGAAATATTTACTACATAAGATAAGCATGTACCGTAGTATGGTGGAGAGCTTTTAAATAAAATACACAAATAAATTGTAATACAACCTTTTCTTCTGAATTAGATTCAGATGATAATTTGAATACTTATATTTTACCCTTATATATAATATAACATGTTTTAGCTGGGTTATAATATTTTTGTGACATCTTTACAATTTTCATTCAAACTATACTATTTTATTCATTATGGAGAAAAAGTAAAACAGAAATGATTTAATTATGTATTGTATTTATCAATAATTGTAATTTTCAGATAAATACAATTAATGGTATTTGTTAATTTTGAACGTCACTTTTTTCAGTAACAATTTAATATTTTTATGTTATGTTATGACAGTTTAGCATGCAAAAGCTTTATTAATGATTTTTACACATATTATTATATAGAACCAGCCCAATAAACGAGTGGTATAAGTCACTGACAGTGTACCTGAAAGACCCGGATTCAAATCTATACCATAGTGTTTTCTAATTTATATCGTTTCTGGGAGATTGTTAATAAATTTTAATTTCGGTCGATTATCAGAATATCATGATGATTCTTAAAATCAAAATAGTTGTTTATATAAAGTATTAAATCTCTATGAATGAGCTACAAAAAATTTAAAAAATATACCCCAAAGTAAATTTTTTGTGTATTGATTTTATATATTTTTTGTATGTATTTTAATGCTAGAATATATTGTTTTTTATCATCTTTTAAATATTATTTTTTTGCAATGTTTAAGATGTAATATCGTCATAGTTTAAGCATCAGAATCTTACGAGCAAATAGGCATTTTAAATCTAAATGTCTTATATAGCTTATAACGATATTATTATTATAATGAAATTATTCTTTGCCACTTAACCAAAACCCTTTTACGCCCTAAAATTGTGATATAAATAGTTTGAGATCCACAGTCACGATCGGATCCGATTAGCGTCTAATTGCGATATGATAAGTGTAACCGATACGCAAATTGGTCTCGGTCTGATTAATTTTCAATATTCGACAGCCATTTCCCGTCCATCGAAAACCCAAGACAAAATAAATATATCCATTCAAGGAGAGGGGCCTTCATTATTTACCTGGCCCCCAACGAAATTCGCCTCATCCCTGTAGGGCTAATTTAAAGTCTTTATCATCCCACGGTCGTGTTTTCTTACTTGCCTTTTTTTTCTTCGTCTCGTTTCTTCTACTTTATCCTTTTTATTTAAATAAATAAAAACGGAACGTTCGCGGGTAAGCGACGGAAATGGAATTGAAATAACGAGAGACTAGAAGTGGGTGCACTTTGAATCCCGCCGGGATTCGGCCCCCGAGTTGCGTAAATATTGTCGAAATAAGGAGGAAAAAATTGGGTTAATCTTTACGAAGTACGATCTCGTGTATTAATTAAAAATAGCATTTTATAAGATAAAAATTACGTTGTTAGCTCACGTTTATAATGCGACGTATATTATAATATTCGATTAAGGTTTTTACATCATATTGTGTTATATGAAAATGCAGTAGTTGATGTGTTATAGTGAATGTGTATTTTTTTTGTGTAATTATGAAATCACTAATTGTTTTCGTGAAATCATATCCTTGTACATATTCTACCCCTGAATTTTTACCGGTATTTTGTCATCGGCCCGACGGACATTCAAATTATTTTGCTGACTCATCTTCGTATAAGTGTTTGACACCACTGGTTTACAGGATTTTTTCACATGTTTTACGCCTCTTTAGAGCAGCATATAAATTCACTAGCACCTGCCAGATAAATTATTGTTTCACTAGTAATATTTACCGGTGAAAATATATTCCGATATTGATTACCTGAAAATATAATTTCACTGGTACTACACATATTAATGTAGATACCGTACAAAATTAATGCGTATAATATAATATAAGAATAGATGTAAAAATACACTACACTGTACACATTATTAAATTGTTGTGAATTATCGGTTACAGTTTGAGGATAATTCACAATTTCAATTGTAGGTCTCACACCATCACTTGCTAATATTCACACCTGATACCCAATTCGAGATACATATCTAACTATAAATGTAATCTAAAATGTGTATACCTTTATTTCTAGTGTAGTATGAAGAAACAGCGTTTCTATAATTTAGTTTGTTATTTCAAGATTGAATATATTTCATATCAAATTATACCGGCTTCGCTCGGGATAGATACAAACTCATTCTTTATTTATTATGAATAATTTTATTTATCCTTTTATTACAAATTTATTTAAATATTTAGCTATATACAATATCTTTAGTATCTTATTATTATTTTAATAATTTATTTTGCTTATATAGCTAAATTTTACACTAAACAAACATGTAATACATATTATAAACAGAAAATAAAAAAATACCTAATATTATAATTTATATATTTATATAAACACGCTACAGTCTTATTTTTTCGAATTGTTCTAGAAATATTAATATGCAAATTCACACCTCCGTACATAATTCCCCTGGCCGTACTCATTTTCATATACCTAACTATCCTTAAATTGACTCTATTTCTAGTATTAAATCTATGTTAATCTTTATTTATTATTAAAAACTATTTAAATACTCTTTTGAAAATATTATTTTCTAACTTATATAATACTTTAAATATATTTTTTTTAATTATTAAAAAAAAATATTTTATAAAATTATTATTATATTATCAATATTTTTTTAACATAACCATTCCAATCTATCAATCATTCTTCTACAACTACTAAATCTATTTATATTTAGGACTACTCACATTGCCCGATTTTGTAATTTTTGCAATATCAATTTATCTTATTTATTTAACATATCTAATATTGATACACACTAATAAATTAGAGCAGTATGATACTATTGTAATTTTTTGTGATTATGCTTAACATATTTTTCATTCTGAATAATATACCTATTTTTGTATACCTGTTTTTTTTAATATTTAATTACAATGTTCCTTAAAATTTATTTTATCGTGTCGATCTCGTTGCCGAGCGACGACGCCAACACGATTTTATTACTTTTGTCGTGAATTTTTTACTTCTGAGAAGTGATAATTGTTTTTGCGCTCTCCTATTGATACAAAATTTGGTTTGGATATACTTCAACCAATACTCAAAATTCTGTATTAATATTACTACCTACTTCTTCCTTCACATACTTTATACAAGGCAACATGTTAATTGCTCTCATTTCCTCAACCTTTCTGCTATTTTTTTATTTTAAGTATAGGTTTAATAGTAGCAGATTATCAAGTATTTATTCTTCGGAAAGTTCTGTATTTACTACATAATGTAATTTAGTTTCTAGTATTTCCCAAGTTTCTTTAATTATAATTACATATAATTCATCAAAACTGTTTTTTTTTTATTTACAAATTATGTTGTGAATTTTTTCTATAGATACTGATTTAAATTCACTGAGTTTTTAAATAAATGTTTCATTATAGTATTGTTCTAAATTATTAAACTGAAGTATTAAATTCACAATCTCTTCTATACTATCAAAGTAATATGTACTTATTTCTTCTGCTATTATTTATATTTCCATTAATCTTTATATTTATTATGTCGTTTCTCTAAGTCGGATTAATTATTCTCTTTATTGTTTTTCACATCTTATATGAATCATTTTTTATTTTATCTATCGAGTTTTCATACCACTTTTGTATCTATTCTTAATGCTGCTTAGATTTGTCTACGTGTATTGCAGTATCATATTTAAAAGTTAAAAATAGCTGACCAAATATAGTGGACTTGTGCAAATGTCACGTCGCTACTGTTCAGTATTTAGGAGATGTTATTGTAACACACAGACAGACATTTATGTAATAAATACGGTGACTCAAATGCTTGGGTTTTAATTATTACTAATATCATATTTATATAGCGTAGTCAATTCGGTCTAGACTGGTAATCCAGATGTTGCGAGTTCAAGTCACGGTGGTAGACTCAATTTTTTATTTATAAAATGCTCTTAAAAACTGGGTACAACTCTAAAATAACTATTATTGATTTTAAATTATAATACTCATAATAATTAATAATTAATTTACAGTCTAATAGTTTAATACAATACTTACTTGTATGTATTCGTTATGTCTGATTAACTTCAATAAAACGCATTGAACTATTACTGAACAAATTAGTATGAATATTATTAGCACAAGTATTTGCCATGCAGAAGATAGAAAACGATAAAATATGGCCATACATTTATTATTATTAATAGTTTCACTGCCTCAAATTCTTTTTTTATTTGCGCCGTTAACATTAGATCCAGTTTTAAGCGTTATTTTAATTTGACGCTGCTTACCCAAAAATCTATCGATTTATAATGAGTGTTTTTTACAACTTATTTTTAAAAATCTCCGTTAAAAACATAAACCGTCATTAATTTAATATAAATTTATGAATTAAACAATGCATTTTCTACAGCAAAGAGAGTCACACACTAATTGTTAGTAATGTCGCGGAAACTAAGCGAGCTTCCACAGTTACATATTGTTAAGCAATATTAATATTGTAGCAAAGAGTTTTGTTGGTTATTCAAGTCGCATAGACATAACACAGCAACCACCCAACTAAATAATCGAACGTCGTAGCATTTGACAGCCATTTCCAAGTTGTAATGTGCATTTACTGTATTACAATAGCATAAATTATACATACACCATTTCAACTTGTCTAACCGTTGCTAAGGTTTAGTTTTAACACAATGTAACACAAAAAAAGTTTATTATACACGAAGTACTCAAAAGTAAATAAAAAAATAGCAAATGTATTAGTGCAATGTTTGTTGATATTAGAGCTTTCCATACCTTCCAAACTTATAATAAAATGATTAGTAATTAGATGTAGATCTGTATTGATGGTCAATAGAATCAATAGTTCTGGATCACAAAACAAAAAAAATATTTCGTTGATCAACATATAACAGAATCACATACATTATAGACTACATTAAATAACAAAAAGGGTTGCTTTATTTGCTGGTGTAGCTGAGTCAAAATTGTTACTTGACAAAATATTTTAGATAATGAAGTTGTATTCAAGGACGCTACGAACTAGCGTATAGTACAGAACGCGTATCACTAATTAATAATTGAAGTGACACGCGCTCCGTATAACGAAGCCGAGCATCCTTGACGCTGTATCGCAAACTTTGGCAATGTGAGTAAAAAATCTCCATATCTGCTCAAACGTCATTCTTATGTTATCGACGGAAGTATTTCTAATTAAAACACCTTCGTCTAATCTGTAATAGAATTCTAAATTAAAATTTGTCAAAATTTCAAAAGTCTTTATTAATGTGAATCAAAAACTTCTTTTGTAGTAAATGCTTTACAACTCTACTGGCCTTTTAGTGTGTGATCTATTAACTTTAAACTATGACTTATTTACGTTTTCGACTGTTCGGTAAATGTATTTGTTTTATAAAAATAATTTGATACATCTGGAAAACTTGGAAGGTTTTCAACATTGCGAGAAGCTTCTTACACTCTACAGCAATATCAATATCCATAAAATAAAATATCAAAGGTGCAAAAGTATAAAGTGTCCACACCGTGTCATACATAACGAGCGTCCATTTTGACAACCCTAGCACCCGTCGTTTCGATTTATGTTTAGCAGTTATGTCGCAAGTGTTATACATAAACGCCATCATTTTTCAAAACGTTCTTTTCCAACTAAGGAAAAGGCGTCGAAACCATAAAAGTCCTCGTAAATGGGCATATAACGAATACTACGACTGGTATCAAATTGAATCTCCAGCTTAACTCGATTATAAAACTATGCTATTGTGAAAACGACTTAAGCCTTAAAATAATGTTACATGTTAGTGGTACAAAAGCATATTGCTGTTTTTATTATATGCACAAACCATATTGGGAAAAAATCTTCTGATATTGATAGCTCAAAGTCGTCAATATGTTCACATATCTGAATTGGTATAAACCAATTCTAAATGTCTGTTTTCATGCACCAACGATTTCTCTCGCCTATCTAAATCTAAATGTTCCTACGAATCGCGAAAAAGCAATATTGCCTAAATATATTCAAGGCGTATCTGAGCTCAGTCTATCCCAAGATAAACGACAAAGAGATTATTGAAAAACGCAATGTGTAGGAAGAAAAGTTTTTTTTATTTTTGGAAAATCCAACAGATAACCCGCTATGGGTGTCGAGGTGGAAAGAGTTTTTTACTCAAAACTGACGTTATGAATACCATATATTGAAGGATCAACACGTCACACGCATCTGAATATCAACCCTAAAACATACATTGATAACACCTAGTGGTGTTGCAAATCAAATATGTTGAAGCCTGAGAATTTTTATGATTTTAATGCTTAATTATTTTTTAAATTTTATTACATTTAAGCATTATTAAAAATTAAATTATTATTATTAGCATGTCACATTGAACCACAACAATAATTAACCCCATTGGGAATCAAAGCTTAATAACAAGTATACACAAGCGCCATTAAATTTTATTTTATTAACATATACTTAGGACGAATAAAAATATATTATTGATCAATAATATATAAATATAAAAATACTGGTTTTAAATTATTATAATAAAATCGATTACGGTATTTTCTATTAATTAAAGAGAAAAACGGTAAAAATTTAATGTATTGAAATATGAAACATTCGTCTGGCTTAAAAACTTCGTTTGTAACTGAATTCCTCGAAACGGTTAGGAAACGAGCTGTCATTGTTTTTTATTCTTATTATTTATTAATATAAATTAAACAAAGACTTTCAAGATATTCGCTTGACTTGTCTTAAATTCTTTTAAGGCTCGCAGTGTAATTTTTCTAAAATTAAATTGCACGAAATTTGTATAAATGATAAATACTGGTAATAACAGTAATAAATGTAACATTAGAATTTACCTTGAAAGAGAATATTTAATAAGATTTACAATAGTAACTTAAAATATAACCTTTCGCCTACGAAATAAATGAGTTAGCTTTTAAACAATATTAAAAAAAAATCGTATTATGTTTAGTTTCGCTAAATATACTCTTACTCTTATATGAATATACCTTATGAAAATAAGCTTTAAAAAAAATTTAACTAAAAGCTCTTATTATTAAATCAAATATTATAAAATCCTGCATTAGTGCATTAAAGCAATTAAATTGTTTTAATTGCTTCTGATTAAATATTTTGTGTATTTGCAGGCAGCGAAAACTGACGTTTTGACGAGCTTTACCAAGTCGGTCGCCAGCAATCAACTGAGCAATCAGTGCACTGAAGACTTTTACACATTTTAGATTTAAATCTAGTTTTGATAACGATGTGCAGACGCCGTCATGATTTTATTGCTTTTGCCGTAAATTTTTGACTTAAGTGAAAATTGTTTTTGCACTCTCCTATTGCCCAAAACTCAGTTTGAATATATTTTGACCAACGCAAAAGTGGTTTTAATATACTTTGATAAACCCCAATATGCGAGATGCAATGCCTGTTTGTTCTTCTTTTTCCCTGAGAGATGAGTTGTCTTAATTTGTATTTTAAACTTGATCTAATGAAAGTTTTAAAACTAATTAGTTTAAGAACTTTCATTAGCTTAGGTTTTGTTTTGAACAGCAAATGGACGTTTCGCAACTATCAAATTGAATTTTATAGATATTTAAGAGCAGCATATAATTTCACTAATGCCTAAAATGAGACTGTAATTGAAGTTCAAAAAAGTTAACCCAATTTAATAATTAATAATTTACAATGTAATTCCCTTCATTGGATATAACCTGAATTTTCTAAATGGTTGTAGTTGATTTTGCTTAAGTTTTGACTTTTAAAATGTCATCATTGTTTTGCTCATCTAAAACAACCTTTGAAATGTTTGAACTTTCAAAACATCACTTAGTACATCGCAAATACTGTTGATAACGTTAGTTGCAATTTTTTTTAATCAAATCCTCTATTTGTAAATGGGTAAAAAAATTAAATGTCAAATTATATTTTTGTAATATTTAACAACCATCATAAATTCGACATTATTTTTCGGTTTATCTATATTAACTATAAGTAAAAAAAAATTTACTGATGGTTAATTCATGGTTGATTGTTGTATCAGAAGAAATGTGTCCCGAAAAAATAAATTTATTTTAATCTACTAGCTTTTTGGATAGACAGTTGCCGGAAGGGTTGAGCACATTGTGTGAAACATCAATAGACAATTATATAGCAAAGCAAAAAGGCGCTCAATGTCAAATTATAACACGTATATATATCGAAATAGCGAATTTTTCATATAATTTAAGGGTTTGATGAAAATATTAAGAGTAACTTAACGATTTGAACGGCTTTTCCAAACATTCAATTGAAATTAAAATATAAATAAATAGTAAATTTTGCTTCCTGGCTCACTGAGCCTAAAAGATTTACGATCTTGCCCTTCACATAATAGGTTTGCCAACTCCTTGTCTAGCCTAACCAAATTAATATAAAACGTCTTAATATTCTGAAAGATGATATTATTTAGCTCACAGCGAATGCCAGAAAATTGAATTCAACTGTAAAATACAGTTGAATTCAATTCTTATTGTCACTGCAGCACCTACTTTGTTTCTTATTGTCACTGCAGCACCTACACTAAGAATAAACATCATTTTTACATAAATTTAATAGGCAATTTTTATATTATTTTTGACGCTACAAAGTAATATGTTTAACTTAACTTTTGATATCTATCTCAAACTTCAGACATATTTAATCTAAACCCAAACAAACTTGTCAAACACAACGACTTCTGGGATTTCTAGGCGCACATTACCCAGACACAAATGTGATATTTTCCCACAGATAGCAATCAAAAACATAATGCTCACACAAGGGATAAGAACGACGATCGTTAACCTTTGACAGGACGTGACCAGATTGCTTAACTTTGATTCTCTCATGCGACACTGTGTTTTGTATTCTTTCAGTTGGCGCCGGCGTGATGGGGCGCAAGAGGCCGCTGCTGGCCGGAGGCCCTAGGGCCTCGATGAGCCCCACCAAAAGGACCGTGATGGGACTGCTGGCGAGGGCGAGGGCCGCACAAGCCAAGCACCTGCCGTCGACGGCCTTCAGGCCAGCTCCCGAGTGAGTACACCCTTTTTAACCGCTTCATTACCCGCGTAGACTGACATAAAAATACGATTTTTTGTCAAAGATTTCTAAATGCTTTATTTTATTACAAAAAATTAACTAACATTAATTGTCATTTTTTTATCAGTTGAGACAAGTATTCCAACCCTTTTTCTATATTCGCATAATCCACAAAATATTTCAATAAGTATACTAGCTTTTGTAGGATTTCATCTGACCTTTTTTCTGCGTTCAACTGATTCCCTAGATATACGCAGTTTTCTATTATTTGTAGTTCAGCACGTTCTCGATTGTTTATTATATGACTATGTGTATATCTGACTGTATATACACATAGTTTTTCAGATATTCTATGAAAGGTCGATTATTTATGAACCGCCTCTAGTAAGTACATTTGTTTATTAAATTTGTATCAAGTTACGTTAGTGTCAAAAAGTTAGTTATGTTATGCTACAAATATCTACAATTTACACATACACATATGGCGTAATGAAACCCTAAAGACCCCGGTCATGATTTATGAACAATATATACACCGACCGACGCATGTCTATTTCGAAAACTAAAAGGATTTATGCCCCAAGGTGCGGTTAACTTAAACTGAAATCCAAATATAATATTAAGTTTCAGTTTGGCTCTGGCAATGTTTGAAATGTGTTATATTTTCTATACCCCATGCCATGTAAACACCTATTGTCGGGTAAAACTATTTCAAAATTTCGTTTGAATAAACAAATATTTTGGCATTATTCACAACGGGCCGGATGCAGATGGTTTCTTGCTTGTGTTTGAAGGGTTAAATTATTGAATAGCGTTTGTTGAATTTCTGAAACCCTATTGATCGATCAGAATAGGTAATCAACCTTAATACATTCATTATAAATATGAATACTTATTTATTTTTAAAATAATATTACTATATTACTACTAATGAATCTCACGTAATATCAAATAGTGTCACTAGCAATTATAGTCTAAATTTATGAGATACATATTATATATTTTAAACCACTTTCTGGATATTATTTTGCTACTATTTTTATTATATGGGCGCCTTTTATAAAAAATATTTTTTTAAATGTAAGAAAAAAAATTAGATTGTAATATATAAAATTAGGTTATATATTAATAAGTATGTCACTTTAGACATCTAATCGATTTTAAGAATATGTTCTTACTGTTCCTGATTTGCATAAGATACCTTGTTGAAATCATAAATAAATTGTTATCTTAATAAGATTAATATAGGATACTCTCAAAAACCACTAGAATTAATTTTGAGTTAATTGTAATAAATTTTATGTATAAAGAAAAACTAGTTTTTATTCGTTTTTATCATATAAACTGCGGATCCATAGTTTTTATCGCACTAAGATATAAATCATTTGAAATAAGTTGTAAAATTTTATATAGATTTCAATAAAGTGTTATAGTTCTTTCTCCTAAGAATTGTGACAGACTTTTGTGTCTCAAATTTGCAAGAATTCCACTACTCTCTTATTTTAAATCAGCATTTTACATAGCAAAATCTTATAAGGTTTAGTTACATCTATGGTGACATCGCAATGAGAAGATATATCCCATTCATATGCTGAAAAATATCTGTGAGTCAAGTAGTTAAGAAATTTGCAAGATTGGTACTCTTATTTTTCCCATAAAAAGTATATTTTTATTTTACAAGTTCTTTAAAACTGTCTCTTTTAATGGCTAGTGCCGTAAAGTTTCAGCTGAAGTCCCGTAGGGTAGTTTTCTCTGTCCGTTCCTTTTCATTACATAAATATATATACCAGCGTTATTATCCAGCTTCGCCAGTTATTCTTTATTCCTTATAATTAATTTTATTTCTTCTGGTATTACAAATCTATTTTAATACTTAGCTATATATAAGCTTACCATATTTATAAAACTCTACACCGGGATGGATTTTAGAAAATTTTACATTTTGGGATGCTGATATATGCTAGATTGGAATTAGGCATTCTGATTTCTCAATGATTTTCATTTTTCTCGAGATGTCTCGAGAAATTTTGATAAATAAAAACATGTATGTTATATGTTAAGTATTGCAAAAGCATTATAACATATTATTCTTAAAATAACCCTTTAAAAACACATGTAATCTAAAGTAGAATCAAACACCCTCGTTCTTTTTTTTTGTTAAAAAATTTTTGTCGTAGAAAAATTCCTCTCGCTTTGTGTTGATATTAGTTTAATCGACAACAAGATTTCAAACAGGCACTGTAAATTATTTGTTCTCCTTCTAGTCGATTCAGATAGGATGAATTCTTTCTCTATTAATCTGTAACACGTTGGTTTTCTTATATTACTCTCTGTAAGGCTGAAAAAATGTATTTCTCTAATTGTTGCGCCAATGTAAATGTTTACATGAACTGATTTTTTTCTTATTAGATTACTAATGTATAGTCCATCCAAGATGTTAACGCTCATCATTGTTGTGTTGGAAATAAGTGTGCGTATACGCATGCATGCATACATATACAGTTTTCCGCGAATTTGTTTACACCAATAGGAGAACGTTACCAATACTAAATCAGGGCTGTTTAATGGTAAGGAGACCACACGTTAGAAATTGAATTAAAAATTATAATGTGTTATATTTTTATTATAAATTATTGTCATGTTGTGGTATCTTGCAATCAATAAAACAATTCCTGTAATATTCTATTGGTATTTTTTTAATATTATATCAAACAGATATTCAACCTAGAGAGTGATTCCAAAACTGCTCTCATGTTTTTGAGTTAAATATGTATATAAATAAATAAAATAAGCGGGAAAGTGATATCTTACATTTTCCTCAACAAATTAAAGTAAAAAAAAAATTGTTAGAACGTTTAATTTCACATGGTCACTCTAAAATATTTCTCACCAATACTATATCGATGAGCGTTCACATCTTGGACGGACTGTAGTTATTAAAATAGCGAAGCAAAGATTAGGCCATTTAGAGTACTTGTAAATCGTATTTTTTTATTTAAATACTTTTGTCATATATAAAAGCTTCCAAGAAAGCATACATATTTTTAAACATCTGACACATGTAGCAATATTTTAAAATATCCATACAAATTTATTTTGTAACAAAACAGGCTCTATAAAATTTTTTGAAAAAATTAAAAATCTCGATACGTTCTCAAGAAAACATCTGGGTGACCCACAAAAATAAAGTTTAAGGTATCAGAGAAACCTTTTTTGGACTTCGTTATTTAAGTATGCATATGAAGCTTTGAATGAAGTTCACTTTGATCAATGACTCAAGATCAATTGCCCATCTTATTTAGAATGCAGTTATAAACTAGTTATCTCATTTAGTAAACGATTGCCACAAAATATATGATGACATAAATATTATTTTTTTTCATATTGCGTGTAATTGATAACAGCGTAAAAAGCAATTTTCTTACACCAAGCGAAGAAAACGAGAGTACTTATATTGTAATATATTATAATAGAGAAGATTAAAAAAGTAGACGTTATACATTTTTTTTTCGACAATCTAATACATCATAAATTAAATTTTAAACCTATTATATAAAAGCTACCAAAAAACAGGTTAACATATTAAAGTAACGACTTTAAAAAAACATTGTAACATAACAAATCCGTATCACTGCGTGACAGTAACCATTTAACTGATATTAATCATGGCGATGAGTGTGGATTTGAGTTCGGGAGTTTTATCCCAAGATTAATGCTTTTCTTGAAATACCATTTAATTAAATTGGTCTTTATTTTTCTCTTAATTTAAACGTTAAGCAGCTATCTGCGGAACCGCAGAAATATAATTTGCAAATTCAGCCAGGGATGTGCAACAATTTAAATTTGCGTATCGAACGGCTAGGGTAACGGTCGCATTAAATGTATCGGAATTGCCATTAATGTCACGTGACCTGATATATAGTCACCGACGCTGTTTCTGCGTATGAGTTTGCGGCTTTATTGCCTGTTTTAAAATACCTGAAATTCCTGATTTTGAAAACGGCATGCAACTACGCTTTAGTGTGGTCGGCTATAACGTGATTATGAAATAGTGCTTTAACCAAAACATACGTGCTGAATGTTCAGGTATAAGTGATTTAAAATATTGTTAAAAAACAGTTCATGTACGCTTTAAAATAATAATAAAAATATTTCAATATTTAAAAAGTATAAGATAATCAGAATCTATTCCAAAAACAATATTTGGTTATTTTTAAATATTTTATTCGATTATTAACAATAGTAATTTTCTAATTAATTATCTATTATATTTTTTATAAATATTGATTAATGTCTGTAGTTCTTGTTATTATCATTATATAAAAGCACTGATCATGATAAATTTAATTCAAGCTCTCCCAAAGTACAACAGTCCTTAATATGTAAATGTTCATTAATTTTGTAAATTGCACATACAGCAAGGCGCTCAAATTAAATTATTTCTGCGCCGGGCGAGCTTTTAACATATTATAAACATTTTTGCTGCATCTGAACCGACTCACGGAGGTGCTTGATAAAAAAATGTGTAAAAATTCACACACAGCATCGAATTGAAACGAGCCTCACGATTTCATTTTAAATTTCACCGTACATAACCTAATTTTCCAAACGACGCGACTGAACATACAAAAAACAAATCCCGCAAGCACGAGCGACAACATAGTCGTTTAAGATATAAAAAAAATGTTGCGCGTTCCCTCACGCAGAATGGCGTCACATTTTTGCTACGTGTCTCGCGAATCGCAAGCGTCGATGTTTTACATCCTAATAAAGCCAGTGCACGCAGTCTCCGATATAATAAAAAGCACACGTGAAACTCCCCCCGCAGACGATCACCCTGAAAAACAGGAATTTCAGGCATTATCTGGCTTTGGTCTGATCACTATTAATAATCTTATGAATTTTAAATAAAAAAATAGTGATATATGTTCTACTTATAAATACACATAAAGAGTCGCATATTTTATAATGGTTTGAACTTACAGCAGATAAAGCAAATTTAATTACAATCGCATTCTTTTTTAGCTCTACCTCCAAATCAACCTTGATTCACAGCCCAACGTTTGGTGACTGTCCGATAATTACAAAGGATAGTTTAAACAATACTTATTTAATGCAAGGCCATTAGTGTTTTTGTCCAGACGAATTTTGAAGCTTATGAAAAAAAAATATTTTTTGTTACAATTTTCTAAGAGTATATGTATGTGGCTATTGTGCAATTCTGCGTGCTCTCCCGATTTAAACATATGACATTAAAATTGTAGAAAATTTAATTTGATATTCTAGCATAAAGAAGTATGAAGTTTAACAGAGCCATTATTGTAATCTTTACATACATAGATCAGATGATGAAGGATAAACTCTGCTGTAAAGCAATTTATTTATTTTAACCTTTTTAACTTAATGTCTTAATATACACATTGAAACTAATAGAAAGGGGTAGAGTAGGTATGAGTAGATTATGGAATTCCTCTGTTTTAAGCAGGGTCATTATATTCAGTGTATGTTTGTGAAAGCATTCCAAGTCTTCCGTATTTTTTGGTTGAAGACACAAAGATTTATTACATATGGTTTGTTCTTAATCACAATCATATCTTGACAAAATTTATAGATAAATTGCGGAATAAAAAAGTAAAGAGTCTATTCGGCTTTTTAAACAACATTTTAGGTTCTTATGAAATCCCGCAATACCTCTACAACTGCTTCTTTAATAGCTTCGGGGCTTATCTATTTAAAATAATAATGTCCTTGCATCGAACAGGCATCGTATTTATCAGACATGAGATCACCTTAAAACAATAAGTTGACGCTAAACACTAACGCGATTGACTCTCAATTAATATTTGCTCCTATTCGCCAAAGCTTCTTCGAAAGACTTAGGCATTTAATCACATTACAAATTTTATTCTCGGACTCTCAAGAGTCACAAATTCAACTCAGCTGACAGATGAAACTCTTCATTATTAGATAGTGCCCCCCAAAATGCCACTTATTGCTGTATTTATACATATTTTGTACCTCAAAAAGTACTTAAAATACTTAAAATTGAAAACCATGACATAAGCAATAATTTTTTAAATCAATTATTGTGACATTTAGTTTATGTAACGTATATATGTAGTGTTGTTAAGGCAAGGCAAATTAAATGTGTTTGAATCATACGAATTAATGGAATTCTGGAAATAACCACAATGTTCATTGATGTGCTAAATATCTTTGCAAACGTATATCCATATTCCTCAACATCATTCACCACGAGGGTTCGGTTATGCAGTAGAATTTAAGCACGCAACTAAATTGCTGATAATTTTTTATCCTAATGGATATTGTTCCCAATACACATTCGAATCAATAGTTTTATTTCATCGAATTTTACGTGAATTTCTGCAGTTAATGCTTGTTTTTATAACTATTTGTTGTAGTTAAACATCAACATATTTATTTTAGGTAAAAAATCTTGTATTGTAAGCAAAAAAATGTGTCTAGAAATTTTGTTATATATTATATAGATAAACCTTAAAAATTATATTATTGATGCTATTCAATATAAGAATAACTTCAGAACTTTAGTCAATTTAACTATTTTGTAAATATATATAAATTAAACAACGAGCTGCATTTAATACATCTTTTAAACACCCACTCTTACAAATGTAGTTTTATTTTAACATAAATAATCCTTTATTTATTTGACCACAATATATATTTCAATAATTTTTATTTTTATTTAAATAAATATTCAGATACTTTTGCAAAGCTGTATAACTTTTTGACGAATAAATATGTTTTTTATGTTGTGAAAAAGTATTAAGGGACATTTGTCCGCTTATAAATACTTGTAAATGTAATTTTTTTAAAAACTGTAAAGTTGCAGTTCAATCATAGAACTTGTCTCAAATCAAAAAAAATATAGAGACTGCAAGTTACCAAAAAATAGATCAATCAAACAAAATTTTTTTAAATTCTGAGTTTCACGTATTTTTAAATTATTACCCTTATTTTACTTTTTAAAAATTACCCAGAATATTTACTAGCATTGCACAAATCGTACACATTTTCTAATTAAACTCATGCCACCCACGTTCCTAGTAGCACGCTATGAAACTTTTTACAAATCTGACACGAACCGCAACCAACGTGCGGTATAATTGCATTGGAAACTAACAACCATTAATCATGTCTGGGATCACCGCTGCAATAGTGATTTAAAGCCCGCGTCCAATGCAATAACAATGATTTACTTTTATGCGAGGCAGATACAAATTAGGGCATCGGAAATAATTCGATTTCGCTCTGCCTACAACACGGAAAGAGGGCATTTCAGTAAAGCCTTAAAAGGAACTCGCGCTCTTTATATTTTCACCTGGCAACAAACGTTGTTAGCCGGGGATGGTTAATTGAGGAACTCCGAGGAGCCAAAGGGTCTTATTTAATATTTTATAAGCAGCCTCTCTTTAAAAAGTTGCTTCAGCTTATTTTCCTTCTTCTTGGATATAAATGTAAATGAATATGAATAATTTCCTCCAACTCGCTTCCTTCTACTTTTTATATAATGTCCATCGAAGTTTAATTGAAATATTTTTTAGTTGTACGCCTTAAACAATATTTAAAAACTACAATTTAGATTTTTATTGTTTATATGACAAGTAAGCTAATAACTAATCGTTATTAAAAAGCAACACACATATGCACAGAAGCATCAATGTAATTTAAAATAAACTTTGAATGTTATTTTATATAATTTAATATTTAATAAAAACTTATTTTAATTGAATTTATCTATAATAAAACAGTACCACAATGACTAAAAATAAAAATATATATTTATTCATTTTTTGACTAAATATAAAGGCAAAAACAACTTAACTGTAATAAATAAGATGATGATGACAAAACTTTGTTTAATATAAACTTTTTTTTGAATTTCTGTATTTCCAGAAATAGTTTAAAGCTGCATTCCATTTTTCAAAAAAAAATATATATTCTATATCGAGTAAACTGTTATAGAATCAATTAAATATTTAGATAATATACTAAATTTTTTAACAAAATTTATATTTATTGTAAACTTTTCTTTAGGAAAGCAATATTGTCTTCTTAATCTTTATCAATTTTTAGTGTTGCATATTATTTTTTAAAGAGAAATTAAAATTAAGAGTGCAGTACACAACATTTTTTTAGCGGTCAAAAAAGGACCACAAGTTCATTGACCATTAAGTTCTTGTCTTGGTCTTAACCATTTCACTCACAGCTTGGTCTTAACAACCAATTATTGACTATTTTTTTAATACTATATATAAATACCACATTTTCGTGGTCAATATTTGTAAATATGATTCTAACTGTGTCTTAACAACCCAGTACATTATAGATAAAACTTTTGCCTGAATTCTTTACTTATCCGGATCTTTATTTTAGAACTACGTTGCTTTTGACTCGCAATGACAAGAGCTTAGCTTAACACAAAGCTATTTTACGCCGAATCTGCAAGAGTTAACTTGATATTTAATACCATTTAAAAACTACGATGAAGCAGTACTTAAAAATAAGCCTAAACTTTACATGTCAATGCCGCGTGAGTTATTTAAATGTAAAATCCAATAAGTAGTAAACTTTGATTCCATTATTTTAGGTCTCTACTACCATAATATTTTTATAAACTGGCAGTAGTACTATATGAGTTCAGTTCTTACATTTTTTTATGTAATTTTAAAACCAACGCTCGACTAAAGTATGGTTTATTGACAACCCGAAATTTACACAAGTCATGCAATGAAACAGCGCGTGAATTTCCGGAAACGATCCAAGTGATAGATGCATCCATAATACAATTTGACATGGCCGTTGCCCGGATAATATGCAAAGTGAATAATGTTCTTATGCTTAACTCGATTTGCGCCATCGAAATCCAGAATGTCTATGAATAATCTGTATTGATGTATGCACATACAAATATACATGCTATAATCATCAGAAAATCCGAATATATCTACATAGAAAAATGCCTACAAAATGAAAATCTCACAGAAAAATTTTGTATTCATAACAATAAAACAGTAATATAGATTAATATTTTTATTAGGACTAATTTATAAAATTATCTATAAGCACTATCAATCAATCACAACAAAATTCTGTTAAAACATAATGTTGTAACATAATTGTCTAAACTGTAAAATTGACTTCATTTATTTTATGTGTGTGCTTTTACTTTGTGAGTATTTTTCTTGTGAGCAATTATATTTGTGGGCTTTTTTCTATTGGTTATTGTTACATTGCTTTTTTCGTGAAAACTTTTCTATGTATATTTAACGCAACTTGCTCCATTGTTTATTATATTTTTCCGAGAAAATGTATTATTATAGCTACGACAATACGACATCGAAAAACTAAGTAATTAAGAAAATTTATATTATAATATACAACCAAATTATTTTATCTGATATAAAGTAATCTTTGTGACACAATATAATAGAAAATATGTATACACTAATATTAGAGGTATCGTTAAAAAGTAACAGGACTATCAAATTAGTTGAATAATCATTGTGTTTTATTTCTAGAAAATATTATATAAATAGTTAGGTTCAAATGCATTAATAATAATAATTACAGCAGCATATGATTGATTTAGTTTAGTTAACATATATATGGTCAAGTTAAAGTTGTTTTCCTAAATTTTGGCTGAATGAGTTATTCAGTGCAGTAGTATTCTATCCTCATAATCAAATTCTTTGTATTTGCTAAATGCATATCTTATAAGACTCTTTAGCATGTATAATGGCGGTTAAAAATCTGTTATTTGGCAAAGTCATCATTTTCTGTAATGTGCAATTTGATGGCAATGAACCTGCTTGAAAGAAATATTCGGCACAGACTTTTGTTTTTTTGTGTTAAAGTAGGGTCCAGCGGTTATTTTTCCATTTTTGTATAAATAATCGTTTATTGCTAAGCTGATATAAAACTGTTTTTAAAAAAAAATTAAAGGACACAAATATATTATTTCTATTAGCATTTTAATGAGTCTTTTTTATTTAGTCAGATATAAAACACTACACTTATTTACACTACAAATTTATTACAGAAATGATCTTTTGTATTGAATTTTATATTTTAAAGAAATGAGTAAATGTTGGTTAAGGTGATAATCTGTAGAGGAATGTAGTGGGAATATGTGAGATGAGACAAAATTACAATCCTAATAAGTTTGGTTATTAGCATCAGATGTTTCATGCTTGATTTTAAATGTATGGTTTGAATTGACTGGTTTAAAAAACGATCAATCTATATTTTTTCGGAGGCAAACTCAGTTTTGAAACTTCTTTTCTATACATTATACTATTTTATTCTACTTATCGTGGAAATTTAATTTTTAATCGCAGATTATGATTCTCTTTAAAAAATGTTGTTTTATTGCTTTTTTGTCAGTTCGTGCGGTACCCATTTATTTTTATACCTTTTCTATGGCGTTTAGATATCATGAAACCGTTGAAAGTCTGCTGCTAGTAATTAAACAGATCTTTTTGTAAATTAGCATCAACCGTGTTTCTTACTCATTTTTTAAATAACCCTTTGAGAAGTATCGCCGTACATGTACGGCGGTCGATCATTCACTGTTTTGAGGTACCCCAGATATATTTTAATAAATAAAATACATTATAATTATATTATATTTTTTCAAATCAATTTTTTATAAATGATTTCCATACAAAATAAATACTTTATATTAATTTCATAAAAAAATATTAAAATCCTCTGTTTTGATATAAAAAAAATCACAAATGCCAAATAATATATAATAATAATTAATATAACTTCATACTAGAAAAGTGTTAAAATAAATTATTAAAACATAATAATACAAAAAAACAATTAAACACTGATTTTTTTATTAATATTTACTATAAATGCAACAATAAATAAATAACAACATAAATAATTATGGAAATATACGTAAAATTAACTCACTCCCAGGTGCTTACTAACAAATTAATAAATGTTTACAACTTAACTCATTACTCAAGGGGTCAAAAGCAGATGGGGGTCTTCCACAAATATAATCTTCAAGGTTAATATCACCAATAATAAATTTCTAAGACCATCGCCTTACAATTCCTTGACTAACAGTACTCTCGCCAAATCCTTTATGTTTTTGCGCCGCATTATGTTTTAATTTAAAAAACGACAATCATATGCATAGAATCTAAAAAATACATAAAAACAAGTTTGACGGCAAGCAAGATAATATAAAATAAATAACACGATACATTTTATCAATTAAATTAAATAAGGATATTAATTATGAAGGTCTTCCAATCATAGTTAATTTTCAACTAAGTAAAAATCAGACACTCTAAATGAAAGAACTTCTTAGATTATTAAGTGCGTATTCTCTTATTTAAAAAAGTATAAAATAAAAAATAAATCCACTTACTTTTCGATCATATTGTGCTTTATTAGGCAAACTATCCCATAGTATGTTTATATTACATATAATGACATCCCGTTTCAGGGTGACTAAACAAACCCTTGATGAAAAACGTGTATAACGAATATCGAAGTTTTCCGTGTTATTATTGTGAGGCATTAGGGAAATTATCAACTGAAACACTCGTATTTCAGCTTTGTTTACCCATGAGATTATACACGGTGAAATGCACTCCATACATTATTTATTTGTACTAGATACCATATGTACCAAATGCTAAATTTTCTATTATCATTGCGACAAATTAAACAAATTTGCGCAATGTCGTGTTAAACAAAGTGTGATTTTTAATTTTGTGTTTATAGAGATTCAGTTTTGAAACATTCATTATGAACAACCTTTAATAGATTTATTTTATAGTTAGGGATTCTGGTTTATTATTGTTTTTTATTACACTTTCTTGATTTTCTCGATTTTATTGTATAACAGAGAACTGGATATTCTTCTAAGAGAAGAAACGATAATAGGATGAAAACGTTTGAGATCTGGCTTTACAGGCGTGTACATAAAAATTCTATAAGAACTTTTTTTAACCATCAAATGGAGATAAATGTAGTTTCTTACACACGCGATTCGAGGTCAGAAATATTAGCTTTTTTTATACTTTAATGGTAGGAATATTTTAAAGTAAAAAAATTGATCGGAAAAAAAATATGTCATGGTTACGAAATATACTCAAAAGTGTTTCGTGCGGCCAAAGATACTAAAAACAAATCAATAAAATAGTTGTCAATGTCTGGAATCGATCTTGACACCAGAATAACAAAAAATTGTCTCGATCGCGTCCCTTATTCTAACCCGTCGCGGCCAGAATATCCAGCTTCTTAACGAGCTTACCAAACGCAAGAATGTGTTCGGTGATACATTGTGACGCATTGGAGAAACCTATACCATAACTGAACCATAACTGTGTTACAGTGTTTATTATTGTTTGTATAATGGCCATTGTGACGCATTGGAGAAACCTATAAGGTATTAATGCTCAGATATGCTATAATTTTTTTTTTAAAAAGGCTAGAATTTTTGCCATTCTGATACTTCCGATCTCTATGATAAACTTTCAAAAAAGCATTTATATATTTAAACATCTGTTATGGATGAACCTTTTCTTATGCAACGGTTTTAAAATATTCAAAAATATTCGTACAAATTAATTTTTTTATAAAAAAGTAGGGGCTTTATGAAAACAACAAATTTCTAATAAATTCAAAATACGTATAAAAATTTAAAATAAAACATAACAATTAATTTTGCACTTATGAGTAAAATATACTTTCTGATAATTTTAAATTGGTACGGTTCTAGTTTAGTAAATATTATTACCTATACATATTAGATTAATTACTAAAAATCAGAATATCATTTTAAGATTAAAATTAAACGAAAAAATATGTGACAGAACTTTATTTCAAATAATGGCATTATATTTTAATATATACGTTTTTATTACTAATATATGTATATAGATAGCAAGGCATATAATTTTGTTGTAGTACATTTTTTTAATTTCCAATACATGCGATAGTTAATAGATGACACTAGTTACATTATATATTCAACTTTATATTAACGCAGGGGGAATTAACATAAATTATAAAAACTTCTTCAACTAAAACTAAATTACTAACTAAATCAATAATTAAAATACTAAAAATAAAAATGTTATAAATATAAACATACATATGCTAACATATCCAGCGAATTTGGTTATAGTTTTTTAAACTATTGAATATTTGACTTAAAATATAATATCTAAAAATAATAGGTAGTTTTTAATTTATCATTACAAATTTTGGTTAAGCGAATAAACATAAAATAAATTTAGAAAATATACCATCAAGCTCAAAATACTGCTTCTTAGTTAGGTAAACATGTCTTTGTATAAATTAACATTTATATCCACAGATACTTTCAATTGAAATTATAGCAAAACTATTTCTTCACATTTACAATATTTGCCAATTATTTGCATTAGAAAAAATATTTTTTATAGAATTTCAATTAAATATTGCCAATGTGAAATGTAAAATTATTTTCTTTATCCCATCTTCAAGTACAGATCATAAATATTTTATCAGAAACTACATTATAATTTCATTTAAAATATCTACCTCTTATTCTTTAAATGAAATAAAAATCCCTTGAGACATTGAAAGGATAATTTCACTTTTCACTCAACAAGAAATCTTATCTTTTGTGTACATCTTCTTTAATAAACTATTTATTATACCTATTGGCTATGCATTTGTGTTTATATTAATCTATAAAATAAGGCACCATGAGACTTGAAATTAAAACAAACTATAATAAAATACAGCTGTTAAAATTAATAATATTTAAGTTAAGCATACATACCAAAGTTAAGCACACAAAGATGATATAGTTGCGTTTAATTTTCATTGATTATTTAATAAAGATATTCTACATGCACACCTGAAATTAAAATTAATATTAAGATTTATATATATATATATGTATATATATACATTTTAAAATAAATATTACTCACTTTTAATCCATTAGATCTAGTTTCGGTGATAGGCGATTGATATTACTAAGATTCTGTGTGATATTTTAAACTAAAAATCACTAAGAATCTTAAATCTTTTATAGGTGACATGAGAGTACTTTGATATTTTTTTAAGATCTCAAAGCATCAACTGACGGTCTTTTTATCGCCATAAGACCGCCAGAATCACAATCTCTGACCTCTCAGTTGGCATTATGGGTCTAATGCCAACTATATGAGAGGCGAGATGACTCTGAAGCTATCGGAGCTCTGTGCCAGTTTATATACTGTTTATTTAATAAAAAAATGTTTGATTTATCTCAGGTTCATGGTTCATGTGATGTTTATAAAACTATTGCGATTTTGCTTTTGTACGCAGCATGTTATTATGAACATAATTATTGATTGATTTTTTAAACCATTTTCTTAATCTTGCAAAATATGTTGTTTTTTAGAGCTTATCAATGCAGACGAGGTCATTTGATTGACATGAGTGTGATCAATATTTATAACTAAATATTTATCTCTTTATGTATTTATATGTATTTCTGCAATTTTTTTGATAATATATTGTCATTTTTTTACGTTTCGCAATCTCAAGCATTTTTATACTTGAAAAACGAGCGATGTCTTACAATGAAGACAAACTATTGCTTCTTCTTGCAGTGAAAACAAACCTTTAGGAAAATAATTCGGCACTTTTGGTTATGGATGATGCTTATCATTCAATCTTAAGGACAGCTTTCCGTTACTCCGATAATTCAGCTCATAGATCAGTAGGTAATTTCTAGCTTCAAAAAGCATTTATATTGTAATTTTTCATATAATTTTAACCATTAAATTTAAAAATTGATTAAAAAAATCAGGACAAAGCAAAAATAATATAAAAATTATAAAAGTTAAAAAGTTTAAGGTCCGGTAATCGCACACTTGCTAGCTTCGGTACCTCACGGCAGTGAGGTACCGACATCTAGTATTTATTAAATGGCATATTAAGAAAAACATACTATTTATATCAAAATGTGGTTTTAAAAATAATACTTATATTAAAACCAGGATAATAAATCAACAAATCTAACTCTTTTAGACTAATAAGTCTTTTCCAAATATTTAAAAAAAATATTTTCTTTGATGAAAACCTTATTCCCAATTATTAAATTAGCTTAAAGGAGGAACGCTTAACAACCGAACAAATACATTCCAAAAAATGAAACTGTTTTCTGGTATTTTTAGACACAATACAGACATTTTATAAAGTTTAGCATAATGAATTAATATATAAATTAAAAATGATTTTTATGATACATATATCACCACTCGCTATGATAAGTACTATATTCTCAACTTGCGAAGCTTACAATTAATCATTAAAAGATTCTTTTAAAATTATATTAATTTTTAATAATAAATACATCGAGAATCAATTTATATAATTAAATATAAAAATATTACTATTTTTAATTGTGTTTGAAATGAAATTTACATAAAAATGACATCGATGTATATAATATTATGGTATAAATACTTTTATTAAAAACCTCATGAAAAAAATACGACAGCCGAAATATGCGAATGAAAATTATTCTGCCATGCGAACGGAGTTTTCTGAGATGTAATTTCCTGGAATTATGCCGTTACGGCCCATTTTCTCACAGATAAGGTATTCCCTTTGTTTAATGCTTTTACCGTATTGGGTTGTATCTAATAATTTTATTTTTAAGCATTTAAATTTTTTATTTTATTATATAATTATATGGATAATACGTGATTTAATTCAAAACTTCTTATCTTAAAAACTAGTATTTTCCTTGATAAAAATTAATAAAGAATTCATTTAATATAATGAAATTCGAAACATTTTCGGGAAAAATATGTTATTAATTATATGTTAACGTTTGAAAAAATACATATTTTATATAATAAATATTTGTTATAACGTTTAATTTTATATTTATTATATATTTTATAACATATAATAAATATATGTTATAAATTTGAAAATCAACAAAAAGTTTATATGTCACAGTGAATGTGTATCACCAGTGAAAATATATTTTCATTGACAATTTAATAAAATCATATCACCAGTAGGTATATATATTTCTACTACTAAAAATCTAAATTATATGATAGATGATAGGGAAATTATATGTTGCTTTAAACTATATGCCATGTGGTTTAAGTCGGTAATATGAAGTAAACAATATTATGCACTTAATCAAATACCCAACAGTCAACCGACCGGCGTTGTCACGCGTAGACACATACAATGGCGCGGCACTAATCCTAAGAAATATTATTATATTTTTTTTGTTGTTATTTACATAAAAATAATTAAAAATAAATTTAATATTTTAAGATTATCTTATCGAAATTTTGAAATTCGTCGAGTCGGAGTCTGAAAAAAATTCCAACGACTCCACTCCTTAAATTTTAATGTTATTACGAGAAACTGGTCCGGTTCGTATTATTTCATTTTATTAATTTTCATATGTACTATAAATTATTTTTGCTCATTGTAACTCATTGAAGTAACTTGTAATGTTATAATAGTTTTAATTTAATTTGAATAAATAAATTTGAGAAAATATAGACAAATTGCTTTACAACTACTTAAATATTGTTTTATTTAAAAAAATAATAAATTTATAGTCGATTATGATACGAAATTAAATTTTATAAATCATTACTGAATTACATTCCTGAGAACAAATTAATTATATCACATGTTTGTCTTTAGAAGCTGTATTAATTTAATTAAATACAATAATTGTCTTAATAGTCTTTCGATTTATTTGCTGACATTATTACAATCATTTAATTAGCTGTTGATAATTTATTGAAAATCATTAGAAGAAAACATTCAACAAACTTTTATTTTGATAAAATTCTTATTAACATTGAGATTTGTAAATAATCCTCAAGTCACAACATTGTATCCTTCAAACGATCGACACAGAAAATACAAATTTAGTCTCTCTCGCTCTCTCCAAATCCCATTTTTATAGACATTGAAACCCACGCGATTGAAACTGGAATTTAGTTTAGCACACGTGTGCTCAAAATCTGATATTGTTTCGGTAATTCCGCTACAAATTCGAACTGACTGCCCCGGGTCGTTTTGCCTCAAACGTGCCGTTCGTATTAACAAGCTTTCGCTCCTGGAAAGGTCGCACTTTAAAGCCAGTGCTCGAAAAGGCTTTTACGTATATGCTACACGTATGTGCGATAATACGTACACCTCGGAGGAGACCAAATTTTCAATTAGCGAAACGTCGCCAGCCTATTCTTGCCAGGCACTTGTAGCTATAAATGAAACGTGTCGCGTGGTTCTTTATATGCGAAAAGTTTTAGAGGCATCTTTGGCCTTGGAAGGCTTTTATAAAGTTAGAAAATGCGGTTTAAGAGCATAGGAAGTGTACACAGGCAAGGCAACAAAAGCTTACATTTTAATTTTAAAAATATTTTTTAACATTTTTTATATGAATATACAAGTACAGTAAACCCTCCAATTACACGGTAAATTAAGGACGTGCTATTTGGATGCCCGTTAATTTTATGTGTGAGCGAGCCAAATGCAGGATATATTACCACACTCACCTGATTCGTACGAACGTATTGCAAAAAATGTATGAGAATTTTCTAATTCCCCAACAACACGCACCCAATTTACCGTGTTATTGGGGGGTCTACTATACGTTAAAACGATATCATAATCTAAAAGTTGTAGCTTTGTGTAAATACTATAATGTATAGAATTTAATATTACTTAGTTATATTATACTTTAAAAAAAATCATTTAAAATACACTTAAAAATTTACTGTTCATTGTTTAACCTTTTGTTTGTCAAAATCAATAACGGATTTTGATAGACTTTTACTACATTGAAAAAAAATCATATCTGACAGTATAAAACGCGAATCAACAAAAAATTACTAAAGTGACATGCGCTCCGCATAACGAAACTGAGTATCTCCGACGCCTTATCGCAAACTTTTCGAAAGTTTTCAAAACAGAAAAAATATCATATCACATAGTTAATCAATTGCTTTTCTTTGACTTATATTTTTGTCCTAAAAAACTCAACCTAACTGACAAATAAGCAAGAAACAATATTAAAAAAATGATTTTAGATTAAAAAATATTTTTTCATATGAAAATTTAAAAGGTTTCAGAAATGAACAAAATTAGCTCGAGTTTGTTTTCTATTAATTTACATAACTTATGTATTTATTATTTCATGCAGCAGCACATATTTATTTTAAAGTAATTAATATTTTAGTGAGCTTTGAAATTACATTTTGCATTATATTCATAATATAAATCAAATGTTTAGAGATATGTGTGTGTATCTATGCCGTGTAATATATATTTGAACGTTTTAATCGCTCTTAGCCTGAAAATTACACCGAGAAATGTTTGAGTAACCCCATTAAAGATTGCAAATGATAATATAAGCTTGTTTTATTGCGATAAATTTATAGTAAAATATTTTTAATTGACCATAAATATTAGCTAGATATTATTATTAACTACCCTGCTTCGGGATGGGTAGATTTATATATATATTTTATTTGTACAACTAATAAAACTGATACGATATATTTATAATATAATCAGAAGATCTATATTACTAAATTTTAATTATAATATATTCCCGATAAATTCAGCCCCGAGGCAATCCTTTCTCACCTCTGCTAATTACAGTGCCCCTCCTCGTCGAGTGAGGATAACTTCATCCTCTGCAGGCTCTATTTCCGTTTCCTTTTTCCCCCTTTTGAACCCTATTTCGCTTCGTTTGCTACTTACTACCTCACCCCATCGGCGATGCTGCAAGATGTTACCAAGATCCAGTCTTCTTATAGCATATTCAACGCGTAGAGTCTGCGTTTTTATAATTCACACAACTCAATTGTAAAAAAGAGTAATTGGCGTCATGTTGATTGAAAGTCCTGGGTCAGAAATGTATTAAATAAGCTGATTAGCTTTTTTTTATACTTGCATCATTTTGTTGAAACTTTGTAGTAAGCAACTATTTCAGCGTTATTTAATCAGATTAAGATAATATGTGTCACGTTACTAGAAGTTCGCACAGACAAGATCGTCTGTATACTTTCATATCTATCTAAATATCGGGTCGTTAACTATGTATCCATTCTCGAAGCTAACGACCACTATCGTTTTGAAAAGATAGACTTACAAAATTATATGTTTAAAATATAGTATTAAGCATAAGAACAATGCATATTATGATGAGAACTTAAGCAGCTATATAAATTATTATTAATAATAATAGAATATACACTTATGTATGTATTTACATGTTGTTTCACATAATTACAAAATAAGGGAAGGGTTAACTGTGGTTAATCTCAACTCTTAATTGTATCGTTAAATGGTCAAGTTTTACAAAGAGATATCTGTCTCGAGTGAGCGAGTAATTAAAACGTCCGTCTTTGTACCGTCAATTTTTCAGAGCAGATTAACTCTGGACTTGAACTTTTTTTGTGTGCCCATTAAAACTTTCTCAAATTTATTCAAGTATTTTTTTTCCTTCAGTCGGATTTGGCAAGACAGATTTTCAATCAAGTACATCGCCCAGGGAGGTTATCGACTAGTATTATATAATATTCATATATTGTGCAAATAAATACATTTTATAAATTTATAAGAATTCTCGCCCCCGGGACATTTTAAACAATGTGATCTTTTTTTATATTAAACATTTATTATATTCTACCCCTCTTCCGATTTCACTTTTAGTTACTGCGTCGCTGAGCGGCGGAAATTTGCTGCTTTTTACACTCTGGTAACAAAAACGCGTCAGTTATTTTTCCGCACAAATGCGAGCGGTGAAAATTCCTTTTTATCAATTATTTAACTGTTGTTTTCAAAACGTCACTTTTGCGAATGGAAACGTCGGAATTTGACACTTGACTCGTCTTTAATTAAATATTAAAACCTCTCAAGCTTCATTCGTAAAGTGAAATGCTTTTAATAAAGTATTAATTTTTAATCATATATTTTACCAGATTTTTTTGATACATTTTTAAACCATGAAATAACACCTTGCCACTGTATTATGAATGAAGTACATTAATAATATGTAAAGATAAGATTTGATTACATCTAAATATATAATAATTAAATATAGATACATATAAATTCTACTATACGAAAAAAAATTAAAAATCGTTTCATACTTAATAACCTAATTTGTTTTAGATATTGTAGAGATATGACTTTTAAAATGAATTTAATAAATAAGATAGTTTAAAATTTGAGAACCCTAGGAGGGGTGACTTCGTAGCCAGTGAGATGCTTAGTGAAATCTAGTTTTATTAGATTATTGCGAGATATTTTCTCCGAGCAGTGGTGGAAAAGCTGTCGTAGAGATGATGTCCGTGAGAAGTCCTCAAAGGTCCTGTAGGTGGCGTGGCATTGAGTGTACAGATGCGCCCAAGACACCATGTTTACTGTCTCTTCTACTACCTTCTCCTCATCGGAGTCTAAGTTTAATTATCTTGGAGTGCAAAGCTTGCTGACCAATCACAATCATGCAGCAATCATCTAGCCAATAGATGTACTCGAGTACACATTTTAATTGAAAAATTATACATGTGTGAATATTTACTTTTTTATTTTTAAAATCTTACTATTTTGCCGTAAAAAGGTTTTATAATTAAAATTTCATTAGTGAACGGATTTTTATTTTTGCTTTCTTTATAAACGACACACGCTCAAAGATGCAATGGTTTATTAATAGCATTCACAAACATGCTTTGCTACAAAGTTAGATTAACTTTTAAATCTTTAAGCTTAACTTTTCTTATCTCAGTATTTCTTAAGTTATTCAGTTTTATATTTAGGGTACATTATCTGAGAAACACCTTTTTCGCAATTGCCATAGTTAATTTGCGTATTAATTAATAACATTTATTTTCATCAAATATTATGTTTTTTGATGCACTCATGAGTATGCATTATTATCTTATTATTGAATTCAATATAAGTTAAAATCGATTTAACAGAATAAATACGGTACATATTTTCATAAATATATTTAATGTATTACTTCTCAGATTAAGTAAATGTAATCTGTGTATATTTATATATTTATTAACGCACATATCTTCACGCTAAATCAAATATTACACATTAATGGACGCTAACAATATACGGAAGTTGTATTGTTAACGCATGCTCTGTCATGCGTCTTCTATTACAAGTGTTTGTTTTCATTATACTGAGATCTCTCTTCTGTTGTGTGATACGTGAGATATAAAAATTATGATTTTTGTAAAATTTCCCTTTTTTTTGTTCAAGTGGTCGTTATAATGCCCATAAAATACGCGCTCTACATAAAATCAACTTGCACTTAACCGAATAGTTGTGATATGTAGGTGAAATAGCAAATCATAATATATATAAAGTTTGGCTTGTAACACTGGAATAATCCATTAATCAAAAAATCTGCATCTACTAACAAATCATTGCGTATACTTATGAGTTGTTAATAGTACTTAATCTTAAATAGTGAAAAATACTAAATATGACTTGATAAATAATTATGATTTATATGTTTTAATTGAAGTAAATATCGCTCTTGATAATTGGTATTGCAATAATAACATAATTATAAGCGCGTAAACATATCTATATCTTCTTAATGAGGATAAAGTAAACATAAACAGTTGTATCATATATGTAAACATATAATGCGTATAATAATGTAGTATATGTGTACATAGATTTAAAAAAGATGCAAAGCGACATTTTTGAAAATTTGTATCTACATGCTAAAAACATATGTTCATAAAAAAATAAACATTCCTACACATGTATGTATTTTTTACAAGCGCGATGTAACAAGATTACATTACTTCTTAATAAATGGTATATATATTATTTTCTACAATTGTAAAAATAATAGAAAAGATCATACAGTGAATTAAATTTTCTTTAAATACTAGACTATAAAATTTTATTGAATTTTTAAATAAAGTTACCGTTGCTCATCTAATTTTAAGTTAGATATTACTGTACAAATATTTTTTTTACCGAAATAAAATGAACTGAAATACGTAAAAATGGCTCTATTTATTTTTTATGTATTATTAAAAAACATCTTGATATTTTTTATTTTTATAATGATACATCAAAAAATAATTATGACTAATAATGGTAAAAAGTGTCATTGTCTTCAACATATTTTTACCAAGGTATCTCATGGCTAAAGACTTACGGGTGCGTAACTAACATCTACATATGGTTACTCGAAAGACGCACATATGCGTAACCCGACGCTAATGTATATGTTGATTTTAAATACCTTTGCTTTTAATTTTATGATAAAATTTATATAATATATACTATTATACATAATTTATTAAAAGCTACGTAGCTTTAGATTATTTATTCATATTTTTTAAATAAAAATTTAGATTAAAAAGTATTTTTATACAAAATAATTATTTTTTATGGTACAATATGTGTTTTTAAATTATATTTTAATATGATTCTACGGCAACGTGTGATGTGTATATGTAATTTTCTGGTTTTAATACGTGTTAACGATTTTTTTTGACACAAAGACTCGATAAAAAAATTTATATGTAAAATTGCGCGATTCAAAATTTTTCTTTAATAATAATAAATGCTGGTAAATATATTATTATCAACACTTTAACTTGCATTTTATCTCTTACTGCCAATTAACATAAACGACTTGTATTTATCATAACCTTTGACCGAGCGACGCATATGTCGATGTTAGCAATTAATTCGACTTACAGATGACTTTCACATTTGTACTATAGTCATATACTTGCTATGTATATATATATGTATAATATTTAAATTATTATATATATATTTTTCATACACCCGAAAGAAATTCAAAACGTTACAAATGTCTATTTTATATTCACAATATCGCTTTGTCACGTTTTGTTTTGGTTTTAACAGATTGATGATGAGCTTAAGTAGAAATCTGAATACTGGACAATTTTCTAATTTAAAACACACTGCAGATCTGAATTATATATTATAGTAAGCTCACGTCACGCAGACCCTAGCGAAATATCGCTCCCATAAAAATATATCTCTACTCTCAGTATATTTATTATACTTTAAAGTTTGAACAGCCGAATAACTTTATGCAATCTTGAAACCCTTGAATTGCATTGTAGTTCATCTTACACTTGATGTGAGATAATATAATATATGTAGAGCACTTTTTAAAAAAAAAACACATTTAATCACTCTGTTGCCTTAATCCTCCCCTAGGTTTCGTTTTACCATTGCCACCCCTCAGTCTGAAGGCTGTCACAGCCACGTCCAGCCTCCTTTTATTATTCATGGGCATAAGTGTGCCGAAACGGTGTTTTAATTGAAATTTTGGGCGAAACGAGAGAGAGAGTCTGGCTAAAAAAAGTAATTTGAATTAGAGCCCTCTAAACAAAGGGAGTTAATTTGAAATTGTCGAACAAAAAAGTGTAAAAGCCTTTGTACTTTGCACTCGTGGATAACCTTTATTTTACCCGTATGTCTGGAGCAATAATATCATATATAATACATATGTATATACACATAAAACTTTTATTAATTAACATTTTATCTCCCTTATCATATAACAAACCATTGTTTAATTGCTACATATAATATGCATACAATTTTCAGTTGAGTTTATAGTTTTTTTACGGTGCTACAACTATATGTAATACACGTGTCAATTGCCAGCTATATTGGACGCGTAGTTTGTGTTTAACAGACAATTACTAACAACGCATTTTATAACGCTCAGCGATTTAATTATTTTAAAAATGACGGATTTAATTCGATGTTTAAAATAAAATAAGGTAATATAAAGTAGTACATAAAATAAATAATTAAAATGTATTTTAAATATTTTATTATAAAAATATCTCTATGTAATATAAAAAAAGAAATTAATAAAATATTTTTTATAAAAATTAAACTTTTTTAATTTATCAAGAAAAATATTAGTACATGTATTGAAATAATATCAATTAAATTTAATTCAAAAATAAAAATTAAATACTAATTATATTATAAATATATAGTTTAACTTCTAAAGTTAATTCTGGCAAAATATAATTAATTTGAATAATATAGAAAGATATAAAAGAGAGAAAATTGCTGAGCAATATCTGAACGCTATAGATCCTAGGCCAATAAAAATATGGCAACTTTGATCAAATGGCAAGAGAGTTCACTATTTCGTTTCTAGCAGTGGCTCGGTATGTACATATGGACGCCGCAGATTTAAGACTAAATCTGTTGTGTTATAACAATGAAGTTGTTCAAACATATAATAAAGTATATGTATAGTTTTGATATTAAAACAAAAATGCAATTGTTTTAATGTAAGCGCATTGAAGAGTCTACGCAAGAAAAAGCACGCAAAGTTCAATCGAATGTCTGTGTCCTACATACAATTTATTACGATCATAACGATAACGCGCCGGCTCACACTTCACTACTTATGTGAACTTGACACTATCGTGATGCCGCAGCTACTATATTTACAAAATATGGTCCCATATTGCTTTTTCTGTTCCCACAGATAAAAATGATATTGAAATTTGGAAATTTTCAAAAAGCATCATTTTCAAATATCAATAATAAATTATTTCTAAAATTTATACAGCGATTCAGAGTTAATAAAGGAAAAAAAGTACGCTAAAAAATAACGCATCAAAAATAGAAATACTATTACAGATATTAAATAGAGACCATAAATTCATAAGATGTGAAGTTCTTAGAACATATAAATAATTTGTATTACAGTTTCTTTATAAAATCGCATAGTCGATTTTTTTCTAAACAAATTTTAAACCACTTTTGCATACAAAAAATATTTTTTTAATGTCCTCAGAACGAAGCTATTGTTATCATATTTTGTTGACTAGCTACAGAAAAAAAAACCAAGAGCAATAATTGTAAAAAGAGCGTAGCCCGCGTGGTCTAGATTAAAAATCTAGCGGCCATAGGCTCGAGCTACAGCAGCAGACTTAAATTTTTATTTATAAAAATGCGCTTTTATTAAAAATTGACCAAAGCTTCAAAGTGAAATTTATTTATTATATATTATATAGATATCAATGATCCCCAAACTTTCAGTCTGGTGTATAATATTTACTTCAGATATTCATTAGGTATGATTGACTTAACCAGTTGGTACAAATTAACCCATTGGGCTTACGCCTGTCATGTTACAACTGAGGATTAAAATTAATATAATAAAAAAACTTACAAAAAAACAATCAGACACATTAAATAAATATTTTTTAAGCAGATGGAAACATTAATGAATAAAAAAAAATAGAATTCCAGGAATTTCCGGGATAATTTAAGATTCATGAATTATGTATATCTATAATATAATTTGATAGAATTTAAGACTCGTGGGTTTCAAATATAATTAAACGTGTAAAACATGAATAATTCATCAAAATACTACTAAGCTCAGTTCCAAATATTGTTTTAAAACTTTTAATTGTTTCAAATGGTTTTGAACTCTTGTGGTTATTTTAATTAATATATTAATCATATAGTATGATTCTTTTCAAGAATATTATTCTATTGCTTCTAAAAACTAACGAAGAGCAGACTTAAAGACGTGCTATTTTAACCTTTCAGTCAGTTCGTGCGGTACCCATTTATCCATATTTTTTCACATTTCATATGGCATACAGATGTCATTAAACGGATGCAGAAAAAACATCTAAGTCGCAGTGAATATTTCTTCATCAATGGCGGTCTTTCACGAGATTCGTTTTCCTGGCTAATATCACTAGTAAAAAAAATCGAATCAACGTCTTACAATTCTCTGAGTAACATTATTCTAGATCTGTGTTGCACTGTGTTTGGATTTTAAATTGTACAAAAAAGGATACGTAAGTTTTTAATTAACATCAAGCATAGAACCTAAAAAAGTAAAGAAAATAATTGTTTGCAAATTAGATACAAAAATAAAGAACACAACACCTTTACAAAATAAATAAAATAAGGTCTTGTTCCAATTCGGGTAAAAATCGGCCACTTTATAATTAACAACCTTAAAGTGTGTGCCATAATAACTATTTCTTACAGGAAATAAAAGTTTTCTTATGTTGAAAAAAAAATCCAATTTTTCTTTACAATAATAAACCTCGAACAATCGCGATGCTCATTTTCAATATCAATAACGACGACAACTAAATAAATTATTTGACTAACAGTACCCTCGTTAAATACCAAATTGATATTTCTGGTGGCTTGCTCCACGTTGTGTTCGTACAAAATAAAAATTTACCGCCTAATCTGAAAAATTTGTATTTAAAAGTGTTTCCAAAGGATCCCTTTGTGTTGCATTTACTTACACCACATCCATAAACATATGTTATATATTATTTTGCTTCTTGAATGTTCTAAATTATATAATAATAATAATAATAAATTAAAACTAGACCTTTGGACTTTAGAACAACTTGAGTGGCCCTTGATAAGAAGTTGTACGATAAATTTCAAGAAACTACAACGAAAGGACGGAATTAACAAAGCGCTTAAAGGAAACTTTTGGAGCACTTCAAAATCGTACTAATACCTGTATAAATGTTTGCTTTATTTTTATTAAAGATAAGAATATGTATATAATATTTCAATATGTTCAAAATGAAATTAATATATTTTTTTTATCTTTTCAGACAAGCGACGACTCTGGTGCCACTTCTGCGAGAAGACTACGTGACTGGTGTAGGAGTTAACATAAATTTAGCATAAATTATTTAATTCATAACGCATAATTTGTTAATAATTAAACTTAATTAACTAATTGTTATAAAGCGAATAAATGAGTAGATAAATTTTTAAATAGAACTATGTATACACCAAATTATACGAATTCCTATTGTTTACATACGTTTCGTTTTACTAAATAAAATATACATATTATTTATAATACGTTATGTATGTACTTTAAAATGTGTATATACATATATACTATAAAATATATATGATATATGTATAGACATTAAAAATATTCTGCTTTACGTGTTAGATATAAACAAAGCTGAAAATTTATTTTAATTGACGTAAACAATTTCAACCTAAATTTCTTATCAAAAATGGGTATTGTTTAAATATTTATGACAGATTAAATTATATATTATAAACACACAAACACGCAGCACAGATTTAATATAAAAATAGATTTGTTATTCTGTTACAACACACGATCACAAAATATAAAATAATCACATTATCCAGCATATAAATATAATTTGTATTTTTTCCAAAAACTATTTAAAAAGATATGTAGTTATTATTAATTAAATAAAAAATATATGGCAAATAGATCATTAATAAAATATATGTGTAATATAAAATAAATTCCATCAAATAATCAACGTTATATATTATTGTAGTAGATAGTGTTTTTTTTTATATATTACACATTATTATATAATTAATTTTGTTGATTTACATATAACAAGTGGACCGTGTTAAAAAATATATGTTGTATCATATAATATGAATATTATACAATCTGATAAAAGTTATAACACGTTGTCTTTTTACATAATGTAAAATTATTTCATCAATTTAAAATGGTGATTAAGTTAAGGTTCGACTTTTAAAATCACATAATTTGTTAAACTTTCAACGCAGTCGGATATCATAATCGATGAATAAGTTTGTTAGATGGTAAGATAACTTTATAAAACGTGTCAATTCAATATGAATAGATATTTAAGTGTTATATGTAATCGAATGCATGTTAATAATTTTATTGTATGATTTAATAAATTTTAATTTCATGACTAAACGAATAAACGTATAAAATATTGCAAACTAAACAATCCTTCTATAAATAGCGTGCCAAATAATATTATAACCAATAATTGCAAATTGCTAGAAATAACTATTGCAAATATGAAACACCCTTTGCATTAATCTATAGATAATAGAAAATTTTATTCATGAAGTAGTATAAAAAAAAATCGTAAATTGTTGATTTCCTTCATTTTTTAATCAGTAAATTTGTTTATTTACCTTAATTGTCGTGTGTAAGTTACTTTAGCTAATATTTATAATAGATATTGCTTCAAGATTGAATTTGACAATCATTTCGTTATGTTTTAGAAAAGTTTCGACTGAGAATGTGATCTCCAAATTTTCTGAATTACATTTCTCAGGCAATATTTGAATTATTTTCATTAACAATTATAAACTTTTGATAGAATGATGATAAAATTTAAAAGTCTGATTTATTGCAAGTGGTCCTGCTGTTTCTCCAAATCTTAAAATAAAAAATACATAATAATGTAACAAAATTAAATAACACAATAAAAAAATATTATTTATTTATTTTTATATTACAAATTATGCAAAATATGTATTTTCATGTATAAAAATTGCTTTTTAATTTTGTATTTGTCAAAAGCATGGCGGGACCAAATGCATCATGTTTTTGAAACGTTTTACTTTTACACAATTTACAAAAGTTTTGTAAAATGTATTCATATACAATTAAAAGGTTATTGAAAATATATTTTTTTGTTACAAAAAATTGTAAAATATTTAATATAAAAAATACATATATTATTACATTATATATATCTCTTCGTCCAAAAACAATAGTTGTTTATTTTACTACTATTGAAAAACATTTTTTTTTTCAATTTCAAAAAGTACAAAAACCATTTATTTATTTTTTAATTAACATATATATTTTAAAATCTATCTACCAAATTATTTTTTAATCCAATATCAATGGATTTTTAATATCTCTTAATGGAAAAGATTGAAATGTAAAACAGTATTAAAGTTAATTAGCTTAAGTAACAATGAGCTTTGAATTTCCATATTTTCAATACATATGTTTATCTTTAAATGTGATGATGAAAAAAATAAACGAAATTGTTATTTCATCTTATCAATGGCAAAAACTATTAAGCCAAAATATGATACATACCTACTACAAACTGTGTATGATGTGGTTTATTTATAATGTGTTAAATATATTATATTTATAAAACTTTCAGATGTGATTGAGTAGTCAACTTGAAAAATATAAATGTATTACTATATATTCGATGGATAAGTTAATAGAATCTTTCTAAAATGTAAATTCATACAAGAAATATTAATTTAATAATTATTATTATTTACCATATAGAATTTACAAAACTTGTTTTCACTAGCTAGCTGAATTTTTAAATTTATTTTCGAAAAAATAAAATATATCAATGCAAGCTTAATGTGAGTATTAATACAAGTTTACAAGAAAAATATTTACATTAGAAAGCTTATAATGTAATACTTAAAGCACGTCTAATGAGTACACTTGATTTTTTATAAAGCTAAAAATGTAATGCATCCCAGATTTTATCACTAATAATTACATTATCACAGATTTAATAAACTGCAAAAAAAGATAAATTGCACTGTATTTAGATAAATTGTAAATGTATGTATGTATTGTACATCAGATATAATGTATAAGATTATATTATTATTTTGTAATAAATTCCTTAATACACGCAAGAAATATGTAAATTATATTTATAAAGAAGTATTAAGTGTGCATGTTATTCTTGATGTCAAAGCGCAATTTTATTTATTTGTATAATAAATATTTATTTCAAATTGCATTGCGTTAGTATTATTTTTAACTACAACTCTTTGTTTTCTACAAAAATAATATATGTAGAAGATTCCAAATAATTGCGCAGTATTTATTATAGCAGTATAACAAAACACCCAAGAATCTGAAGAGCGACCATATTAACAATAGTCACGCAGACATTCAAACACCATAACAAAAACTACTTAACCGCACTAAATAATTTTATTCATTTACATAGGACCTACTATACATACAAATATATTTATTATTTTGTCGAAATTCACAAGTGACGACAGTGGTTTCGTTTATAACGAATCACCCGGAAGCCATACTCTTACTTAATTAGAGGTTTGTATATATTCTCAATAGTTGTGATATGTGAAACTCATCAAAACTAGCGATTCTCAACAGATGATACTTTAAAGATAAATAAAATAAATGGTTCCTAAAATATAAACAGAGTTACAGAATTATATGGCAGGAAATTGCAAGTGAGCATAAAACAATATTGTTACATTTCGAGGTTAAATCCAGAGGCATAATTTCACTTTCTTTTCATTTCACAATACGAATTGCAAATGTTTTTTTAATAAATTGCACTTGGTTCGATTAGCATATTTTGTTGCTACTTTGGAGTGACGAATTATATTACGTATTTTTTGACTGATATAGTTAAAATAACTACGACCAGGGCCAAGAGAAATTTTTAAGCCCCCTATCTTAAAAAATAGCAGATATATGTATCTTTACCACCTCTGTGCCTTCTCGTTTGTATACATCATAAAATACTAGTATATATGTATAACTTCAAAAAAAATATGATGTACATTTTCACTTTCTGTTTTGAGATGAGGGCAGCTCGTTCTGATCATTACGTTTGTTTCGTGTATAAGCGTCCTTTAACAGATACTTAAAGGTTGACAAACTCAAAAAGCGCCAATTATAAACAGGCAATCTACATAAACAATAGGTTTTTAATGATACTGCTTTAATAACTTAAGCATCGCTGATACTATGTTTTCGAGAAATGTAGTAATGTGAGTAAGAATGTGAATTAAAAATATCCGTTAAACTGCACTTTAGCTGCAAAGTCGCAACCCTTCAACTTGAAACCCAAAAAAAAACTAATTGTAAAAGTAGCAAATTTTAACAGCGTAAAATTTGTAAATTTAAATAAATCTCGGGATGAATATTTTGTGTAAAATTCTAACAATATGAATCCGTAAAAAGTGATACTATTATTTATTGTTTATAATACGCAAAAAGTAATAGGTATTTTATTATAAACATAAGAGAAGAATGATAAAAATAATATGCATTTAATTGTCTTCTTATTATTGCACCATTTATGAAAAACACCAATTATTTGCATTTAAATATATTAGAGTATCCTGTGTTGGTAGCACTGTAAATCAGACATATGTCAATAAACACGCGTGTTGAAAGTGTCAAACGTTAGTTTGATACAATGCATTTATGACATGGATCGCCACTCAACGCATTCAATTGCTCTACAGAAATTCTGTACGAACTGTGTATCGAAATTTATGTAAAGTTTGTGGTCATTTTTACAATATTTATTGTTTTGTATTAGGCGGCTTATATAATATATGTCATAGATTTTTGCCTTGTATTACAAGATTTCATTGAGCCAGGCTCCTGTTTTGTTTACACTGTCACAATTCCGTACCCTCCCCTTCTCCTAAACCTATGACATAATTTATGAAAAGTAGCCAATCTTTTGTCAAAAATGCATATCAATAAATCTTCAGCAAAGAAAATGATTAAACTGGTGCATAATATGTACATATATAATATAATTAAAATGAATTAAATGCCTAAATTCTATCTTTAGTTTGGGGTCATATTGAATTGTTTAGGGTAATATTTAATTACTGTCTAAAAAAATATTTTTTATTACAATAAACAATGGCCGATTTATATCGCGCTAAGACTAACATTCAACAGCCGTTCGCGTTGGCAGCACTGCGCGTTGGCAGGCCTGCTGATTGGCGTCGTCCGGCCGGCGAACAATCTTGTGCGCGATCGTCATGACGGATAAATACGACAAGAACGGGTACGGAGGCAGCGCCGGCGGCGGAGACTTCAAGCGCAACGCGTCGTCCGAAGGCGGCGGGCCACAAATGTCTATGGGCGCACCCATGAAGTCGGACAACGAGGGCGAGTCCAACGAGCCGGGGGCGGAGCGCGCCGGCGAATACATGCGAGAGCTCCTCGCCGAGAAGATCAAGATAGACCAGACCAAGTTCCCCATATCCACCAGGCTCATCGACCAAGGTGACCCGACGTTTAGGTTATGGTTATGGTTACAAATGGCGCCGGCGGCGTTACGTCTCTCACGACGATGCTGCCTGTCCGCTGTTTGAGATTTGAGGTCGTGCAATGTCGACGCGACTCGCCGTTACCGACTTCGATGTCATAATATTTTGACGCGACTTGTATGTTTGCAGAGGTAACCAGAGTGCAGTCTTTGGGACGTGTACCCACTCGTGACATGCGGTATGTGGATATATACCGCGAAAAACCAATTAAAGTCTCCGTTAAGGTGCGGGTTCCGGTTCGAGAACATCCCAAGGTAACATACCGAATAAACTAGGAGATGTGTGTATCGTATTGACTGGTTTATATAGAACGTTAATCGCTAAAAAATAGTGTAATATTTTGAGTGAAATCACATCTCAATATATTTGAAAAAAATAATTCGTCTGATAGGCAAAATCAGGTAAAATCATATGCTGCTCTAAACCCTCGTTGACACTTGCAAAACGTACATTTGCTTTTTAAACCCAAATCTAATACATTTCGTAACTGTCAAATTGAAGTTTCGACAAGTTTAGAGCAGCATATAATTTCACTAGTACCTATCGGTTAAATTATATTTTTAAAACATAATTGTGGGGCAATACACGAAATGTTAAATGCAAAATGTACGTATTCTGTATAATGTGCGTAGTGAATAAATACAATTTCGCTGATATTGCCCAGTGAAATTATAAATTAATTGTTTCATATATTTTATTAATTGTTTTTGTTTTGTGTGAGATTTCTCTTCTGTTGTCTAAAATGACTTCTCATGGCGGAGGTCCTCACTTTCATTCTAAACAATGATTATTTTGTAGTACAGTAAATTTCTCTTTTCATAGTTTAAAGCCAAAGTGTTCTTTACTTAACCTCTCAATTTGTTATTAATGGCGCGTCATCTTTGAGTTCTTTCTCTTTCATTGTCAACACCAACCATTGACATCTCCGGGCTCATATGATAGTTGATAGTGCTTATTAAGTCCTAAAGTATGTAAAGATCCTATTTAATAATTTATACAATTAAATTAATAATAACACTTCGGTTGCCGAACCTTTTGGGTGGTCTACCATCTAAATGTCGATGTATTACGTAATAAAACAAATGTTTGAAAAAAAATTATTTGTCTTTCTTATCCATAAAGTATCTCATTCCATCAAGTACTGAGTCAATAGGACCACAAAATTTCACTCCTGATCCAAATATATAGGTCACTTTATATTCTGTTTATTTTACTAAAAGTGCCGGGTCGAAAAATCGGCCTGTAGCAGTTTTACCTATGTAGTGCTAATTTTTTAGCCCTCTGTCATCAAAAGGGTTAAAGCATAAAAAGCAATCTCCAGTCAAATATTTTTTTCACGCATGATTCATTATTTGTTTCTTTACTTCTTTCTGATATTATCTGATGCATCCTTTAAAACAAAATTCCTCGAATGATTAAAATTTTCCAGGTTCCGTATCATCATAAATAGATAAAAAGATTCCCTTAAATAATAAGCATTTAACATAAATATTTCTGCTTGATCCATCAACTGAATAAAGGATATAGTATTTTTATGAAGATACTTGATTCTAATTTTCTCAGTTGCATCTTGCCCATGTGCATTATAAAATAGATGGATTTTTGTAAAAAAAAAGACCAGTAAGGGCTTTAAGTTTAATGCTCCTTCTGCATTGCCACTAAGAAGAATTATTATATGAAGCTTGGAACAAATTTCGTTTTCAAAAACACCGGAGCAACTGGATATATATTGTCTATCGTCGAGATTGCAAGTTCTATTACTTCAGCGACTTTAACTAGTTTCTCTCTTTATTTAAAACGTACCAGAATATTCAATTTTGTTTCTAATAAATCGCTTTTTATAGTGTTGATTCTTGCCCGAAATAATCGAATGCTTTGAAGTAATTTACTAGAATGCCTACTTTGCATTTAAATATAGTTGCAAAAGCGATATAACCCGCCAAAGATTTTCACTATTCACGTACGAAAATAATAATTGGCTATGTTATGCATATTTATGTAAATTATTCGGCTTGCCTTGCTAATTATTTTCTCATGAAAAATTAGTTAACTTGTATACTTTTTTCTTAAAAATTGATTTTTGAAACTAATTCTGAAATTTAAAACCTAATTCCTTAACACTAGTCAATTTGACAATTGTCATTAAAAATAAGTATATGGGTACCAGAATTTAAAAAATAAGACGTTTCTGAAAATTAAATATTGTTAATATATTTGCATTGTTCAAATATATTAAAAGTCGTAAAAAAAAACAGAAAAATACTGTGATACAAACAAATCGAAAACCTGTCAATTTGATTGGTACCGTAAATCTAATGTTAATATATGACTTTTTTAACTTATTTGCTTGTGCAGTTAGTTATTCTTAATTAATTAGCATGTATTATAAAATTGGAAGAAGTCAAAATCACAGTATCGTGTAGGATTTTTCGAATCGATGCAACATTCACTGGTTCCTCAAAATCATTAAAACAAATGATAATCATAAGAATTATTCATGTTCAATTTTTAATTATTTAAATTTGTGTTATTCTTTCAGTTTAACTTTGTTGGAAAACTGTTAGGACCTAAAGGAATATCTATGAAAAGACTTCAAGAAGAAACAATGTGCAAGATGGCCGTCTTAGGAAGAGGATCAATGAAAGACAGGTAAAATATAAATATATTTAATCAATGAATTACTTTGTATATTGAGAGTACGTATTCTAACATAACATTCGAATATTTTTAGACAAAAGGAAGAAGAGCTCAGACAGGCTTTGGATCCAAAGTACGCTCATTTGTCTGACGATCTACACGTTGAGATCAGCGCTTTGGGACCACCGGCGGAAGCTCATGCTCGCATCGCATTTGCCCTCGCTGAGGTAAATTATATAATATTTAATTATCTAACAATCAGTATTTATCCTATTTATCAATTATGATTTTAGGTAAGAAAGTATTTGATCCCAGACAACAACGATCTAATTAGTCAAGAGCAAATACGCGAAATGATGGACATGCACACCCCGCAAGCGTCTCCCCCAGTCGAAACCAGCACACCCCGCGGCAGAGGCCGTGGCATGTTCAGGCCCCCCGTTTCGAGGTAATCTCATTTCTTTGACCGTGCGCTTAATCGTAAGTTTATTTTAAATACTAAAACATTTTATAGCAGAGGTGGCGTGGTGCGCGGTGCGCCCCCGACTCGAAGCCCGCTACCTACTCCGCGTGTTATGCCTGCTAAAACTAAAATTATGAGTATACTCGATCGCGCTCGCGCCGCCATGGAAGAAACCTACGTGTACGTTGCCACTATATCTCTATGAAGAAGTTATTTTTTTTTTTACATTTAGCCGATTTTGTGTGTTTTCGTTTTTTTCTTCAAATATTCTTAGCCTGTCAATGCCTTTTGTTATTGTTTCCTTTCGCTCTTTCAGATACGACGATGAGTACAAGGGAACGTCAAGCGGGAGGCGGGGCGTCGTCGAGGAGGAGCCGTTCCACCACTCGTCACATCACTATGCTGTGACGTACGAGGAGCCACCATCACATCACCACCACGACAACTACTACGACGGCCCGCCGTCTGGCTCGAGCAACGCAGATCCATATTATGCACCGTCTTCTCGCCACCATGCACCACCAGAACACGAATACGGAGGTGATGACAGATTTTAACTATCATTAATGTGGTGAAATTTATTGTCGTTTTTTTGTTTTTCTTTTTTTTTATGAAACTAATTTTCAAAATATCTATTATATTGTACAGTAAAACTCCATTAATTTCAGTCAGTGATGAAGAATAAAAAAAATCTGTTGAAGTTAGCAAACACCTAATAATTCAATTATATTTAAATAGTGTTAATAATTGAAATGGACTTTAAATGTATGAAATTGCTTATTGCAAAGGTCAACTGCTGATGATTATAACTAATTGACTTTAATAATGAGAAACTCCGACAACAATTTGTGCCTGTTCTTTATACAAGGGGGACCCAAAAGTAACGAGACTCGGGCTGTGGAGGGGAGGGACATTAGGCGAACGAGTTCTGAGTAGTGGGGTATCCAGTATGAGTCAGTATGCGATGCTTCACAGTGAGAGTGCCCATTCGTGCAACCAAAACAACTTTTTCCCACGTAGCGAAAACGTGAGATGGCTGACGCTCGATACCATCGCACACTGTAAAATTTTATTTTTTGGTCTGGAAAACGGCATCCGAACCTTAATGCTTCAAACCGCTTACACGGATGATGGTTTAGAGCTTTCACGGTTTAAAAGGGGCGAAATGACGATTGAAGATGACTGACGTTGAAAAAATCGACAACCTCATCCGTGAAGATCGTCGCCTTCTACATGGAGGTATTAAAAAGGTTGAGAGAGAGCATCAGGAAGAAAAAGGTGGATCTTTGGCACACAGGGGATTGGTTCTTCCGTCATGATAATGCACCGGCTCACACCACGTCTGAGGCAATTTTTGAGCAAAAACGGAATGACACCGATTATTCACTTGCCCTAATCACATTACCTGGCATTCTTTGACTTATTTTTTCCCTTAAACTCAAAAGGGACATGAAAGGAAAACGTTTTGGGACTGTGGAAGAGATAAAATAAAAATCGCTGGAGGGGTTAACATACCATTACGTGAGTTCCAGAACTGTTTTGTACAATGGAAAAAGTTTGGATAAGTGCATATTGTTCAGTGGAGAGTACTTTGAAGATGATTAAAATTTGGTTTAAAAATATTGAAAAAAATATATAAAGTCTCGCTATTTTTGGGTCCCCCTCGTTATTGTAAAACTAACATTGTCATAAAACACTACCATTGTTTTATATCCTCTGTTACCAAAAAACGTAAACTAAACATAATATATTGATAAAATTTATTTATAACAACGAGATACACACAAAAAATGATATAATATTTATCTTTTCCTAACCCTTTTTGGACTTTTGAATAGAAATATTTTTATTATCATGCCACAGCTTTCAAAGCACTGACTATGACTAATATCTCTGCCCGCTATAGATTATCTGAATTATATTTGGGATAAACCCAGGGCTTTATTTTATCCCAAATATAAATGAAACTAAACCGGAAAACCAAAAAATATCGCTTTATTTCAGTTTGATATTTGTTCAAACACGTGCATTAATTAAAGTGACCCGATGTGTTAAGTTTGAATATGGGATGCTGGTGGGAGGAAAAAATGGGTTTTTATTATATTTCGTTTCAATTCATGTAGTAATGCTTATTATAAAACGGAACTAAACTGATTTAACTGATATTATTTAATTGAACTGGAACGAAAACCAAAATGAAAAAATAACGGTTCGAAGCCCTGGATAAAACTGATTTTATAGATCCTAGAATGTGTTTTGAATAAGTTAGTTTAACGCTATCTGTTAGTCCTGGAATATTCTGCTATTTTACGTCTGCGTTAAAAGTACTACAATAATATTTAAGAAGAAAAAATCTTCGAATATCCCAGATTTTTTATAAACTAATTACTTGCTGACTTGAAACCTGATACATCTGTGCATCCAATGTCATACAAGAAAGTAACGTTCATTGCTGAACTATTAATATCCATATTTATGTCCTCTAAATCTTTATTTTATTTTATTTTTTAAATATAAAATTTTTGCTGTTAAATTGTACTATCTATATATTTTTAAAATTAGAAAATGATCCATATTTTATGTAACCAGCTATCAAATCCACCCTAAAATATAATTCCCTACACCCAATTCTTTATGTGTAGAACATCATGTTATGATTTTTAAATATTTGTCTATTTTGTGATAATAATGATTGTGTGTTGAGGGAATCTACGATTCGTTAACGACAATTATCGATTTAAAGTGTATTGTATGAAAAATTTTGTTTAATTTTATCTTTATCATTCCTGAACAAATTATTTTTAAAAACAACATTCAGAATTGTATAAAGTGTTGTCCTGTTTATTTATATCTTTATAATAAAACAGTTTGCTAAATAATCCAAGCCACATTGACAAGTCTTTTGTCTCCTTGAAGGAAATCAGCACAGATCAGGGGTCGGTATAATATGATCCATTGCTCATGTTAATCCGGCCTGCGAGCTAGTAATAGACCTTTAACACTAGATTAACGCCACCCGTCAAATTGACGGGTTTCTGGTCCGTATTCTGATTTAATTTGTATCAGACAGTATACGACTTTTTATTTTTGAACAATGCAAATATATTAACAATATTTTGACACCTATTTTTAATGACACCCGACAAATTGACGGGTTTATACCTCTAAAACTAGTGTTCACGGTCTCTTGTATTCCAACTGTAAGCTCAGCCGAATCTTCTAGACCAGGGTCAATAAACTACTGCCTGCCGTCTATTTTAATCCAGCCCGCAAACTAAGTTGCCATTTTCAAACTATAATGTTAAAACGAGTTGAATTGCTAGATATGACCATGTGGTGTTCTTATTGCTTCGTATTCTTCTGTGACGCTACGCAATTATAATTCTTCAGTGGCCGTTTAACACTTTTTGCGATATTTTATTCTTAGTGGATATTCGTCAGGTCATTGTCAAAGCCAGAAAAAGGAGACTAGTTGATTTCGAATGCCGTGTTATTAAAACAGTGGATTATAAATTATTTTTATTAAATTAGATAACAATGTATTTTGTTTATTGTGCAATGCCATTATGTCTGTACTAGAAGAATACAATATACGTCATTATTACAATACTAATAAATAAGCACACGACACAATATTCACAACTTGCAAAAATACAATTTAAAACATCAATTAATAAAAATAGGGCTGTAGCTGAAGTCAGTTCACAAGTAGCTCATTTAATAACTAATCAAAGCCATTTACCGATAGTGAATTAAATTATTGTTCAGTGAGACGTATTGAGCACATTGTGAGTGACATCAATAGCCAAATAAATTTGAAACATTGTCTGACTACACCCAGTGGTCTCCAAATTTTTTCGAATCAATTTAATTGTGCTTTCTGGTCCAGCGAGCCTAAAATATTTCCCATCCGGCTCTTTACAAAAAAGTATACCGACCACTGGTATAGATACAAAAAAAAAAACAGTTTCTCGTTATGTCTATTTAGCTAATTGTATATAAAAATTTAGTTATAACTAATCATTATTAAAAAATAGTTGGTTCAAATTCAGAATATTTTCACTAAAATTAATAATTAAATATCGGCACTGTTTACACTATAATCAAATAAATGTTCTCCAAGAAACAAATTATCTCAAACCTATCTAATAAATTGGTCCTAGAAAAATTTCATACAAAAAATATTGTTAATAAGTAAGTAGTTTTCTTGATATATTACCACTACAGGCTGCTGATAAATATACACACTCTTCGTATCCCACTTTTAATCAATTTAAACGTAGCGAAACAAAGTTTCTCATCTTTTGCATACAATTTTTTAATAATAGTTGTACAAATGACGCACATTTGCGTCACCAGCTCTTAACGATAATTTTACCAATTAACTCATAATAATGTCATCGGCATTTTAGGTATTAATTAAAATATAAATAATTTATTACATAATCTATGAAAAGTAAAATTTACTGGATTGCTGATCTAAGGGCTAATAAATATATCACGCGATTAAATTATGAATGACAGAAATGAGAAATATACTACTGTGTTTTTAGTGTTCTGATTTTTTTTTTGTGACATTGAATTTATTTTTATCTTTTACAAGTAGAGACTATGATTTTGCATGCTCTTGACAATAAGAAAGAGGTCAGATTTTCAAATAAGGTCATCATATATATTTTTGTACATTTATAATCATGTAGTTATAAATTTAAGGACATTTATGATTATATCTAATTTGTTTTAACTTGTGAAGTAAAAATGCTTAATTTTTTAAAACCACTGCAATCAAACAAACAATGTATACAGTTTATATTATATATAGCATTTAAATATTATATTCTCATTCTCTGAAAAATATAGCTAGCTAGTATAAAAATAAAATTAACCTAAACACTATTTGTTGTATTGGTTTTATTGCTTTGTAAAAATTGGCATTTTGTTTATATGTCATATTTTTATAAATTAATTGAAAAACATTTTATCAATCATGATTATATTTTGCGTTTGGTGCATTTTTAAGCTTAAATGCAGTTAATGCATATGAAATAATTTTGAATTAAAAAATATACGTTTAGTTTGCAATTGATTAATGCATTTAAGTCATTTGTACCAAGCAGATTAAATGAATTATATTAGGCTCACTTTCATATTTTAAATTCATTTAGATTTATAAGAGTTTTGCTGTAAACGACAATATTAACAAAAAACGGCTTTATACTTCGCTCCGCCTAACGTATTTGAAAATTTTTTTTCAAGTTGATTTTAATGCAGGAAGTACCACATCGTCTCATCACCATCACCGCTCTTATAAGGGCATGTCCAACACTCGCAGCGATTCTCACTCAGGAATACGCCGCGCCACATCGGCATCTAGGGAAGCTCGCTACAGGTCCAGTCCGTACCCTCGTCCCAATAAGTAATTAGGTAAGGACAGCTTATGACGCTTTACCATCAGTTTTATTATTACATGTATTTATTTATACATAATAAATGTGCGCACGTTTCATTTGTTTGCATAATTAAGTACTATTTTTCGTTTGTCAGATTACTTATTAAAAAAACAATCAGACTTCAAGATGTCACCATTCGAGTCGATCTTTAGTTGCGTTCGCTTCTTACTATGTGTAAATGTATGTCTTCAATCTGTCGCTGTACATTAGATAAGTGAGCTTATTACCGCTGATGAGGATTAAGGGAAGTTTCTGTTTTGAATGTTGTTTTTTAATTTATGCTAACCGAGTACATAGGATACCACTGTAATTTTACAACACAAAAATATATACATAAATTCCCAATTTAAAATATAAAAAAAAATAGTGCGTGTAGTATTTTTAAGATTCTATATAATAATCACTCACAAGGATACTCAGTAGTAATAGAATCGTAAAATATTAAACCTATCAAAATTGTTTTTAACCACAAGTAGGATCGATTGTTAAAAATAAACTAAAGCGTGTCATCGGCATAACGAATGTTATATATTTACATTAATATAAATAATTATAATTTGAATAACTATTCAAAACTGTAATTTTTTTCATAAATGTATAAATAATGTTTTGTAGAACTAAAAATGTTTGCATTCTTGTTTACAAGTATGCAAATATCTTAATAAAAAAAAACAGTACCAATTTTAAATTGGTATGAAAAAATAGATTATTTTGTAAAATCGTAAAATACACATAAAAAGTCGGATATTGATCTTATATATGTATATTTGAGAACATTAAAGATTGTATTTTCATAGACATGAATTTTTGTAATAATAATGTCAAAATTGAGATTTAATATAATTTAAATGAATTATTAGGGGGTTTTTTTATATAATAATGAATAACCGGTAAACTTTTAACATAGTATTTTCATATGTTTGTTATATTTTAACTCAATTTAAAAAAAATAATAATGTATAATAAAACATTAATAATACAAAAGATTAATATGTACTTTGAATAAATTTATTTTTTAAACCATCAATATGAACGAAACCAAAAGTATCTTTTGTAACACTAAAAATGTTTCTTATATAAAATATAAGCTAAAACTTTCAAAATATATGTGAGTGTGTGTGTGTGTATCTGACTATATTTTTCTTTCTATAATAAATTTAATTCTGAAACTAAACAATATTTTTTTATTAAACGCTAAATTACCCTAAATTTTTATGAATAAATAATATACGTTAAATAAAAATTATATCTAAAAATATAATAGACTAAAAAACTACGTGACAAATTGAGTATCCTTAAAAATAATTAATCTAATATTAGGTGTAAAGATACGTAAGTATTGTCCGGTGAAATAAAAAATTTGTAATTGATAAATATTTATAACTAATAAAATAAACATAAGTTTTCCTGTGGTATTTTTGTGCTGGTCGTTTTTGACTGATGTTTCGGCAGATATATTCCCGCCATGATGAAGATTCATCATTGAAGCTAAATCGGAGTTCAGCTCCAATTATGAAGAGAGTCTCTTCAAAACGTCAACTACTTATTAAAAAGTAAGATCGCGACGGAATCTGATGTCAATAATAATAATATATATACTAAAAACAAAATTGAGTGACTTAGGTACATCAAATGTCTGACTTGCATATCTATTTTCTCAAACGAAAACATCCTATGTACCACTAAATAATTTTTCTTGGAAAAAAATTACCCGTTATGTTGAATTTCCAAGAACATTTTAACTTCAATACACTGTCCATTTACACTTCACATTGACCTTATTCAATTTTATAAAAAACTGATTTATACAGTGATTAATAATTGGTTCAAGTGGTAAATTTGTTAAATTTATAGTTTTAAAAATTGTTTATATTATTTAATTTTAGAATTTCAGATGCACCAGCAGCAGAGACAAGACTGAGAGACACATTGTATAAATTATTTATTACAAATTTTATACCATTATAATTTAAAATTATAAATAAAAAAGAATTATATTAAAAATTTGTTTTATTTAAACTGCATAATAAATAATATTCCATAAGTTATATACACTGATTAGCATAATAATAAGCGATTGAAAAACAATGATGGCCGCTGTTATATTTTGTTGAATGCATAGTATAATAAAAAAATAATAGTTAAGTCAGAAAAATAGCTAGTCCGTCGGATTCTGTATTACCATTAGAATGAATTCTCTATCGGGAGCAACGAGTATCTCGTGCTTCTTACTTCTGACTCTGAGGAATGTAAGATCATTTGTGGGATCCTAAAAACGACAAAACGTTTGTGTTATTATAAATACTGAGAAAAAACTCTTCAATAATTGAAATACTGACTAAATCTCTTACGACGCTCCGCGCCTTGTCCGCCAGCTGACTGATGAGACCGGCGTATTGCACTGTTGTGGCATTATCCAAAGATGTTTTAATCGGTATACCTAGAATGATTACAAAAATAATATGAACTTTTAAGTCAGACACGTTTGTGTTTCGTAAAATAAATTAATAATATGTAGAAAATGCTACATGGTCCAACAATTTAAATGAGCGATATATAAAATAATTGTTTGTGCATTACTATTGGACAGATTGGGTGGGAGCGAGTGAGTATTGGTCAGAACAGTAAACACTTTATGAATAACTCTGCAACGAATCCTTTTCCATAGATTTACCTTACATAAATGCATAAATTAAATAGCACCCCAATTTAAAAAAATCATTATATGAGAACCCCCAGAATAAAAAATCGTCACACACTTTCAAAAACATAAACAATGGAGATTTATAAAACAACCCTTGTAATGAATCGCTATTAAACACAAAACAGTCACACAGTAAATTGCAATCAGCAAATGTCTTTTCCAGTACTTGCATAAAGCCGCACTAAACTTGTGTAAACAAAATGTATATGGTAAACTAATTAATATCGTGAAACACAACAAATTGCCTTAAAAAATATTTTTGCTGTAAGTTTGTGTATATTTTTTACTATTATAGTTTTATGTAAAAGTAATTTAAAAACGTTTAAATAAATCAGAATACTTTTTTCGAATCTAAGCTAAGCTCTAATGTTCATTTGTTTAGTTCTTCTTCGAAATAAATACATAGGTATTAAGTAGAATGTTGAGTTTCACTAAATTTTGATAAAAATAGCAGATGACTACTTTTGCTTTTGAATGATTTATGCGTTTTGTAGATATGATTTAGTTGTGTGGCAACACTGGATTTGTATGAATAGCACACGCATGAGCGCAATGCCATGTGTGTACATAAGATATTCAAGCGTGCGTTACTAACGCAGTCACAAATGGCCGGCACTACTTCTTCAAATTATGCGACATGCAATTGAAAAATTTGGGCAAAAATCTAAAAATAGGAACATATTATCTACCATTGTAAAATCAATACACAGTAGACCCCTCAATAACACGGTAAATGGTGGAGGTGCTATTTGGGTGTGTATAGTTATGAGACTAGAAAATACTCATACAATTTTTTGCAATGTGTACGAACGAATCAGGCACGTGTGGTGAGATATCCTTCCTTTGGCTCGCTCACACATAAAGTAACGGGCATCCAAATAGCACATCCCCAATTTACCGTGTTATTGGGGGGTCTACTGTATGCAGCATAATCGATCTCTACATGTCTGATCTAATTTAATATTTAACCTAATATCTAGGTTTATATTTAATTATTATAATAACTGAACTTAAGATACAGCATCTAACAGATAAGTGGAAATAAGAAGTCCTACCTGTCAAAAGTATTATATTATTACAACTACAAAATTAACAATTATTAGCCGTATCTGCGATTCAATGTATGCGAGTAGAAATATGATTTAGAATTTTTTCAAAACTGACAATTTGTGTGAGTGCAATTCACAAGTAATTTTTCATAAATATGTTATATCTAATATTAAGATTAAAAAGGACATATTTTTAGAATACACTTTAATGTGTTTGTTCAATATCACCATAACAACGCATACAAACATTCCATTAGCCTCACCTTCAGAATTGACGATTATTGTGCCGACTACTCCCTTGTGGGCGTGAATTCTCTTCAGCGTATCTTCGATTTCAGTTGCCTGAAATTGAAAATATATCATTGACAAAATAAATCGCACAATAACGGTTTGCGTTCGTATAAATTACCATTTTGGCGAAGTCCGAACCGACAGCTCTGACTCACAACTGTCAACGAATTCAGTCGTAACACCATAAATTATCACCATGGGCAAATCGACCAATTTATTAAAAATTAAGAACCAAAAGGGAATAATAAATGTATTGCAAATGAAAAATATCGTACTCATACTTGATAAAAATTAATGGTTAAAATATTATTATGCAAATCATTAAAGCGTTTAAAAATATATATATATTGCATTTGCACTTAATTATTTTACCTTGCTACCTAAACGTTATCTTGAGCGTAACAAATATGCAGCTATTGCATATTATAAATATGTACACGTGCATTAAATTTTTAATTTTAAAACAATTTATTTTACAAAAGTATAATCATTTTTTCCAAAAATATACCTAGTTTTTGATTTTTATTTGGTCTAATGTTTTTATCATTTTTACTGTGTTTAAAACGTATGTTATATTTTTTTAACAACCTTATTTTTCAGTAATTTATTTAGAAAATAAAAGTCTTATTAATTTGATGGCGGCACATTCTTTTGGTGGACTTTAACGGATAGACAGCGACTGTTGTCTCCTTCACCGAACATTCATTGTTATAACAAGTACACCATATATTTCACAATAAGTAGGTAATACTGCAGCGGCTCAATCTGTGCATAATTGCCACCCGTCAACATCCATCTGCCAAAAAAGTATAAAAGTGATGCCGCTTTATTTTGAATCCTGTCAAAAAAGTTATAGTTGAATTTACTTCAATTTTCAAGAATATATACATGTCATAATATATGTATTATTAAGTTTGTGGCCTAAGCCTAAATGTTATCTATAAATTCTCAAAATTCCCGGTTTTTTCCCAAAGCTCTTGGATTTTGAACGTTTCTTCCGGTCCGTTCAAAATTGTCAATTTTTCCCATCATTAATTTTCTCAAATTTTCCTTTAGACATAGTTTTCCCAAAGAAAGGGGTAAGTAGAATTGATCTGGTTGCATAAGAAAAAAATCCTTTAGTTTTTTATATATGCTTTGTAAAATTTTCGAAACAAAAAATACCCTCATCTTTGAATTAGAGACGGATTTCCATGCAGAAATTTTCGAAGAACGTGAAGTAGAAGATTGGGTTGATAATGAGACATTTTTTTAATTATAATCTATTTGCTTCAGATGAAATTTAACTGAAAATTATTTTATGCATTTAAATAAATACTTTGTTTCACAAAATAAATTGTTTGTGCATTAATGTAAGGTGAATCTTCGGATTTTTTCTTCGGAAAAGAATTCGATACAGAGAGTTATTCATATGGTGATCACTGTTCTTACCAATGCTCACAGCTAATCTGTCCAACAGGTAAATATTTCAGTCTATTACGCACAAAATAAAATATATGTAATATCACAGTAATTGATTGTCAACTCCTACAATACGATTGTGTGCATATAGCGTATGTGTGTTTTGAATAAAAAGTGGATAGCGTGATGTTCACTGGTGTAGTTGATAGGCGTTTTTTTCTCATTTCGTACCAGTGAGTGTTCTAGGGTAATTGGAAAATAGTATCCGGCGTGCTGCTCGAAGATGAACCGTTTATTGTGGATAATGTTGAATCATCAAACTCACTATTGGTTTTATACTCTGATGACTCGTATTCGGTAGCCATTATATTCGGAACCATGTTGCTAATAAAATTATGATCGAGATTTGATTTTTATTCTGACTCAAAGTTGATTTAAATTCTGACCATTTAATTTTACACGTTTAAGCACTAGCATTCGCTGATTTTAACTATGAACCACTATAACCCTATCTCAATTGTACCCTTACATCTACATTAATATACTACATAACACACGTTTTAGTTGAGGAAAACTGCTAAAATTGGGACCACACTTAGTATACCGAAAGCCTAATAGCCTGACTATACACATTTCACTCAAAATCGGTTAAAAATACAAGCACACCAAGCATAATTTTGAAATCAACATAGATTGTTTTTGAAAGTACAGACTCGCGCATACCATTTACGCAAACTTTTTTTTTCGACACCCAACGCGCGCAGATTCCGATAGCCTTATTTCTCTTCTTCTAAATGAAAATCGTATTTAACAAGAATATATCTGCGTAGTATAAAAATACTTTTATATTTACTAGCCTTGCGAATATACTTTGCGAATAACCTTCGTATGTAAAACAAATATATAATTAGGGGTAATATCGAACACAATTTATATAAATATTTTTTATTTGATAAATCCTAAATTAACTGTAAAATCTCGTTTTAATTATTTTTTACTTTATTTGCACATCATACAAATTAGGCCAATTTACGAAAGAACGCGTGCCATTGTTTAGTTTCGCTGATAAATACGATTCATTATATATAAACGATTGTTTTGCCGAACATACGTCACATTTGCCGTTGAGAGCGCTTAGTCCTCTCTTCGGATAAATAAATTGCGTGTCTTTGTTCGAATAAGAGCATTAAGATGCTGTCGATGAAGCTCTTATTTTTGCTTTCGCTAATTGGATTAACCTATTCAGGTATTTAAAATTAAATTTGTCTTTCTCAGGATTTAATTTGTTATCATTGTAATTTTCAAACATATATTTATTGTTACAATTTATATGTTTCATATTTACTGATTCTTATTTTTATTGTTTGTGTTATTAGGTAATTATTGCAAAAAGTTTTTTATATTAATAAGTATAAAAATGGCTTCATTTAAACCATGAAACAAAATGGTCGACATTTTTCTATAAATATAAAATGGCGATTTGATATGAAATTTATTTTCATTAATTCTTTGAATATATAATTGTTTTCGTACTTATATAAAACAGCTTCTAAAGAAGTTATTTATTACATACGTCCAAAGTTTGACCTGTACTAATATTTTTACAGTTACGCCTTCCAACGACGAAAAAGTCAAAGCATCGCCAATATGGAGCACCGTATATACCGTAAAAGGAGTCTTAACAATTCCTTATGCAGAACTAATGGAGCCTTTCTATGCTTGGTAATAATTTATTTTTAATAATACATCTTTCATTCTTAAATTAAAAATATAATCCTATATTCGTATGTTTGAGCTGTGAACTCGACGACCTCTTTGATAAGCATAGTGTATTTTTCTTACAAACGCCGATAACGCAACGTTTTTAAAACGCATTAAATTTTCCTTATATTTATAATTTTTATATACTTTACAGGTATGATAGCGAAAATGGACGTTCAAGAATCGATTACTACGGAGGAATGGTAAAGACTTATCAATTGTCGAAAAAAGCCGTCGGCGAGTTCGGTACTAGTATTAAATTAGCGCCGGTCACTACAGAAGAACAGCAGAACGTTGAAACATGCTTGCAGGTGAATGGAACACAAGACAGCTCTGTGAACGTTCAATCGATACTTCCCGATCTTACCAACTTTAAACTAATAGGTTGTTATATATTCTAAAATTATTATTTCAATTTATTTAATTTATTGAGTAATACTTAAATTATTTATTATCCAGGAACTGAAATGCTCAACGGAGAAAAGACTGAAAAATGGCACTATACAGAAAAGATTGGTGAAAAATTCAATAAGTACACAATGTGGATCAAATATAAGAGACCTAGCGATATGAAAGCCAAACTTCCAGTACCAGTACGGTAAGTCAAGTTAGAATAATAGAATTTAAAGCTGACAGGATTAGTTGGTTAAGGAACGTTTATTATATCCGCGTGCAAATATCCTTTATTACTTACTTTTTGTTACAATATTCACTCACTAGCGGATTCAAAAAATTAAGGGGCCATTTTTAAATTGAAATTTGCAAAATTTAACATAATAGGTAAAAAATGCATTAAAAATATGTGATTTTAAATTAAAATTACGATATAAATAATAGTAAATATGATACATACATAGTAGTGTATTTTTTTAAGAGAAAACTAATTTGGTGTAGAACCTCTTTCAGAAAGATTAAATTAAAACAATGTGAAATTTTAATGGAAATAAATGTTTTATTATGTCTTGATATTATTTCAAGTTAATTATATACAGATAAAAACAACATTATTTCCGGGGTCTTGATTTGCTGAAGATAAAGTTTATAAAGATAAATGTTTGTTGCGCAACAGTTAAGACGGGTTATTCGTGGATACGTCCGTAGGCTACAGACGTTTGAAGTAAATTGCTAGTCCAAAGCTTAAGGTATTTCGTGATCCGCCTATTTTCGGTGGGACGACCAAACCGAAGAAGGGTGGCGAATTTATTTGAAATAAATTAGAAACGCCTATGTACTTTATCTATTCTTGAAGCGATAAATATTTAATTATTTATGATTTATGGCGCATACCGTAATCCGTTAAGTGGTCTCCCACGGTGTCTCATTTTAAACGAAGAAATTCATTTTTTCTTCGATGCCTAAAACGCTTTTATCGCGATTGACTGGCCCTTTTTTATGATTATAATTCAAGTTATCATTCCAATTGTGAATAGAGAGTGTTCTAATTAATGAACCCGACAATTTTATTAATTATTTTATATAATATTTATATTTTATATAATATTTATTTATAATTACGTAAGAAAATAAGATTAGAGTAGAATAAAGAAGATAATATTATTATGAACATGGATTGTTATTTATCAATCATATTAAAAACACCAGAGATTAATTTTAATTTAAATTACAAAATAAACTAATCTTCGTTTTTTTGCCGTTGTAAATCAGTACAAAAGTTTTTCATCTAGGATTTAAGTCTTTGTCTCAATTAATATATAATAAAGCCAGATCCAATATTCTTTCTTTATTAATTCGATTTCCTAGCGTCGTAACGCCGAAAAACTTATTTCTGCAGAATCGACACTGAATGGTAAACTTAATAAAATTCGTAATAAAATTTCACAAGTCTCAATCACATGTCTTATTTACCACACTATTTTCTCGACTACATTTTTTCCAAATTTTAAAGAATTCGAACCCCTATTCAATCCAATTAGAACAATAAATCTAAAATTTTCTTTGATCAACTACCTCCTAAATTTTATACCAGGGTACAAAAAAAATCCAATAAAAAAGGATTTTCTTAAAAAATAACTTTCATTTCGCACAAACTTTTCAAATTCCTTTTTTATTTAAATATAATTATTGAGACTTATTGCTAATATTTAACAGCTATGCTTAGTGAAGCATATTCCGTAGATTATTCGGGTAAAAATGTACAAATAGTTGAAAAAAAATTGTGTATGCAATACCTGCTTTTGTTTTTACTTCGCCAGCCATCCCTATCATAAAAAGAGGCCGACAGGCCATAGCGGCGCAGTCATTTCTCTGTTACATAACAGAAGTACTGGGAAGTACTAGGTAATGTTAGACTTGCTTGAGATAAAGGAAAGGTATTCCTTTTATGTTAACACGTTCGGCATATCGTAAAAAATATCGAACATGTTAAATTAAATTTTAAAATATTGGCCACTGTGATTTTCTGCATAGGTAGGAAGGGCCAATATTTCGACCCTTTGGGAATTAAAAGGGATAATATTATTCTACTTTGATATTCTACCCTGATAAACCTACTTATGTTAATCCCCTACAATCATTTAATTCATCGCTTTTGTTTTTAAGCGATGTTGACATCATCGTTATCGTAGTTCTAAGGCATAAAGATATTGTTTTCAACTATGAGATGTGAGGATTTAAAAAAAAATATTTTCAGTACTGGTATTTCATAATACTGAAGGTTAATTTTTGCCCCAATATCGGTTATAGTATATACTTTAATCTTACATTAAGCTCAATCTGTCTACCCAAAAGGGTCGCAATAAAAACAATCATGCAAGTATGTAAAATTTAAATAAAGGGAACTAAAATATATTCATATAAATCTGCTGTGAATAATATATTTAAGTATGAAAAATTAATTGTAATCTTTCCCTTTAAACACGTTCATTTCGGGCTACGCATATGTATGTTTTTTGAGAACCTACACACATATACATATCTAGAAACGGATTACGCACCCACTTGTCATTAGCCATGTGACAAAAAAACATGTCAAATTCAATAACAGTTTTAGCTTCTTACCACATACATACATATGTCATCATTAAATTTTGATGAATCATTAAAAATAAAATTTATGAAAATGTTTACAACTAATTATAACAAAATAAATCAGATATGTTAAGGTCATGTTTTTTTTTAGATATCTTCGATTTTATATTTCAATTTGTTTCAGTTTTATATTTATTATTATATTAAATGAAAATATTACTAGCATATGTATTTTTTGTTATGGTCAATGTTTCAGTAACTAGTCATAGTGTGACTTTTATTGAACATATTTGATTTATTGCACAAATTTTAAATATATATATAAATAAATCAGGTGTCAGTGTTGGGTGGCGGTGTCGAATGCTTGAGAGTCCTTAAGAATTGTTGTGGTGTAGCAGGCATAGTAAAAAATAGAGTATTATTGGATTAGACAGACAAAGTATCAAGTGATCTTTGTGTACAGGATTAATCTAAATATTCCCACTGGTCGACTCATAGTCATAATTATAACGCAATACTATTCTTTTCAGTTACGAGATGCGTGGTTTTAATTCACTGCTCGGATCACATTACGATCATTACTTCTTAGAATATGATGAGTATAACGTTGATGACATTCCTAAACAAATCTTCTCACTCAATAGTAATTTTTTATTTTATTTAATGTACACTTTTAAAATATATTTCTATATATATACAAATACAAAAATATATATATTTATTAGATATGACTTGCGTCGGTTTTCCTGGTCCTGGTATGGCACACGTTTATACGTTTAATCCAATAAGGGAGTTTATTCATCCGGTCACTACAGAACATCTCGATCATGAATTTAATAGGTATTATGATTAATATTTTTAAATTCTAATGAATATTCTAATCTCTAATATAACACTTTAAGATTTGTAAATAAGCATCAAAGAAAGTACGACAATGGTTTCGAACATACAAAGAGGAAGGATATATTCAGACATAATATGAGGTAATATTAATTATTTAAAAATAACTTGTTCTCTACTTAATCATTTAAAAAAATACAGATACATTCAGTCAATCAATCGAGCGCATCTTGGATATTCTCTAACCGTTAACCATTTGGCCGATCGTTCCGATTTAGAAATGTTGGCTTTACGTGGCCGCCGTTACACTACTCCAAACAATGGAGCTAAACCTTTTCCTTATGACCAAACACTTCAAAGAAAGATGAAGGACAAACTTCCTCAAGATTATGATTGGAGGATATATGGAGCTGTTACGCCCGTTAAGGGTAATTTTTCATAATTTATTTATATTTTTGTACAACTATGAACAGTCATATTTAATGCTTAGATCAATCTGTATGCGGATCTTGCTGGTCTTTTGGCACAATCGGAGCCGTTGAAGGTGCTTATTTCTTGCACAATGGAGGTCATCTGACTCGTCTCAGTCAACAAGCTTTGATCGATTGTTCTTGGGGGTAGGTGCATCTCATATATTTATTAAAGATCATCACGTTAATTTAATCTATTAAATAATAGATTTGGAAACAATGGATGCGACGGCGGTGAAGACTTCAGAGCTTATCAATGGATTATGAAACATGGAGGTGTTCCATTAGAAGATGAATATGGAGGCTATCTTGGACAAGATGGTTATTGTCATGTCGATAATGTCACTCTGGTCGCTCCTATCAAAGGCTTTGTAAATGTCACCACAAACGATTCCAATGCTTTGAGGGTAATATGACAAATATGACGAGCAACTCATTGTTTCAATTCGTTCACCTTGTAGATCATATTAATACTATTATTATTTTAGTTGGCTATTTACAAACATGGTCCAATATCTGTTTCCATCGATGCTTCCCATAAGACCTTCAGCTTCTATTCTCACGGTGTATATAATGAACCAAAATGGTAAACTTACATTTTTCAATATATTTATTATATAGTTTACTAATGATTATTATATTTTTAGCAAAAATAAAATAGATGAATTAGATCATTCAGTGTTAGCTGTCGGATATGGTACAATTGGAGGTCAAGATTATTGGTTGATCAAAAACTCATGGTCTAACTATTGGGGTAACGATGGCTATATCCTAATGTCTGCTAAAGACAATAATTGCGGCGTAGGAACGGCTCCTACATATGTGGAAATGTAAATTTTTAAAGATTTCCCATATTTTTTACAGTAATTGTCTCACAAATATTTGCAATAATGTTTAAATTTAATCATGCTGTGCATAACTAATTCTTTTAGCAATAATCTTTAAATTTGTAAGCCTTCGTATTTGTAATTTTATGCTATTATGATCAATTAGATTTTTATTAAATATTAGAATTTATGTTGTAGTTTTATTGAAAGACTTGTTATGTTTTATATTTAGGTTTGACCTTTGTCAATTCACAAAGGTTAAGGTAAGGTAACGATTAAATGATGCGAAATAAAAAAGAATGGTTTAGTCATTACTGCTGAAAATTGCCCATTAACTACTACTGTTAGGAATTTCTACTACCTGCATTGCACCTAGTGAATTTAATACAAAATTATCATTATGCAATATTGTCTTTGTTGTATGACAAAATTTTTTGGAACCTTTGCATATTTTTATCGAATAAAATCTGTCATCTTAAAATCCATCTTTCATCAACATTCATGACCTCTCCATCTTCAGAAAGGCATCAGTGAAAATCGAGGAATATTAGTTAAGCATAATAATGAATAAAATATCTCGTATAGTACTGAAAAATTATTTTATAACTGAAATTAAAATTACTTATTTTAGTGCATTTTACATTGAATTCAAACTGGTTTTAATACTTTCAATATCATGTAAATTTTTATTTCAATTTTGTTACATATATAAAAGAGAATAAGCAATGTGAATGAGATCATTTTATCGACTTAAATATTTTGTTGCGACCACACACAGATGACCACGATTGTCTCAAAATTTACAGTAATTTACTGTGACCAAAATGGTCATCCATCACAAGGAAACAACGCAATAGCGTAAATGATCCGTGACATTCCCGAAAATGCAATACGACCTTGAACGAGCAAATGTCGCTTTTTAAAGGCGTAGACCTATTTCACCGTCCTGCGAAGCGACTGCAGCGATTGGCTGTATGTTCACTGCATAATTGAGATTGGTCCTACATAAGTCCCGGACTCCGATGAGGAGTCAGGTAGTAAGGGTCACAAAGTCACCAGCAGATTCACCCCGCCTGGCACGCGAAGATATAACCTGAGACTCCCGAACACGATCATCACAGCAAGAGGAACTGCCTCCTGACACTCGCTGCAGACATCTAGAAGAACTCTGAGAATCGTCAACGGACATCATCCCTGCGCCAGCTTCTCCACCACCGCTTGGAGAAAACGTCTCGCCATTAACCGTCCGTCGCAACATATGTAAATATTGTGATAAAAATTCTAGCTAGATTATACCCTGAGTCTCATTGGCTACGGATTCACACCCCTAGTTCACAAACCCTCAAGTTTATTATTAAAATTATAAAATATTTAAAAATGTGAACTTTTTTAGCGCTTATAGCACAAAATTTGATTCTTGACGCAAAAGTTCATTAAAAAGTTTCCTCTATAGAATAGCATAGTGAAATATTTAAAAATTATATATTTTAAATTAAGTTGGGAAAAATGTGAAAAAAGCTTATTTATACCAATTATGCAGCGTGTATGCACGTATTAAAATTGATCCCGGGTGGCCCCTCATAAACATACCCATTGTGGTTGCTTACCGATCACCACATTAATAACTAATTGTTGAGAGAGTAACAAATAGTAATATTAATTAAGTTAGTATTTTTGTTTTTAAGTGATACTTGATTCAAAACCAATGACTATTTATATTAAAAACCTTTACCGAACAAAAACTTTATTCCTATTGAATCCACTGCTGTCCAATTTATTTAAACGCAAAATACAATGTTAAGTTTCGCTGATAAATACGATTCATTCCATATAAACGATTGTTTGACGGACATACATCATATTTGTTGTTAAGAGCAACTAGTCCTCTTTTCGGATAAAAAAATTACGCATCTTCATTTGATTAAGAGCATCAAGATGATTTTAATGAAGTTAATATTTATACTTTTGCTATTTGGATTATCTCATTCAGGTATTTAAAACCGTTATAAATATGATTTAGTTTGTTATCACTGAAATTTACACATATAAAAATGGCTTTTTCCAAGCCATGAAAAAAAATGGATTTCTAAAAATATAAAATAGCGACTTGATATAAATCTTTATTTTCATTGATTCTTTAAATATGTTATTGTTTACGTATTTATATCAAATGTCCAAAGTTTGACCTGCACCAATATTTTTACAGTTAATATTTTCAACGCCGAAAAAGCCAAAGCATCGCCAATATGGAGTAGCGTGTATACCGTAAAAGGTGTTTTAACAACTCCTTTCACAGACGTAATGGAGCCTTTCAACGCTTGGTAATAATTTATTTTTATTAGTATATCTTACCATTATTAAATTAAAGATATAATGATACATTAGTACGTTTAAGCTATGAACTCGACGACCTCTTTGATAAGAATATTGTATTTTTCTTACAAACACCGATAACGCAACGTTTATAAAACGCATTTTATTTTATTTATATTAATAGTTTTTTTATATACCAGGTATGACTGCGAAAGTGGACGTTCAAGAATCGATTACTATGAAGGAATGGTCAAGACTTATCAATTTTCAAAGAATGCCGTCGGCGAATTCGGTACTAGCATTAAATTAGCTCCGATAACTACCGAAGAGCAGCATAATGTTGAAACGTGCTTGCAAGTCAACGGAACGCAACAAAGCTCCGTGGACATTCAATCGGTACTTCCTGATCTTACCAACTTTAAACTAATAGGTTGTGTTATAATTATTGAATTATTCGTTCAATTTAAATCAAATTATTACATAATAGTTGTATTATTTTTAATCCAGGATCTGAAATTATTAATGGAGAAAAAACTAAAAAATGGTACTATGCAAAAAAGATTGGTGAAAAAATCAATAAGTACACAATGTGGATCAAATATAAGAGATTTAGCGATATGAAAGCCAAACTTCCAGTACCAGTACGGTAGGTCAAGTTAGAATAATAAAAGTCAAAGCCCGTAGGAGTAGTAGATAGAAGGATATTTTTATACCTGTGTGCAAAAATTCATCATTACTTATTTTTTTATTACCATTTGTGTAAAAAAAATTCATTCAACTTTTGTAAGACAATGGATATCTATTACAAAATTTAGTAGGAAGTTTCGAAATGGCGAGAGTTCTCTCACAGATTCTCCTTGACAATGAATGAATAAATGGTGCATATATAAAGTGGGTGGATGCTTTTGAAGGCAATGTTCCACTCCTTTTATTTCTTGTATTCGCCGAATCATAATTCAACACAATACTATTATTTTCAGTTACCAGATGCTTGGTTTTAATTCAGGGATCGGATTTCATTACGATGATTATATCTTAGAATATGATGAGTACAACGTTGACGACATTCCTGAACAAATATTTTCACTCAATAGTAATTCTCTATTTTATTTACACTTTTAAAATATATTCTTATATATTACATAAAAATTTATATTTCTTAGATATGACTTGCATGGGTTTTCCTGGTCCTGGTGTGACGCACATTTATACGCTTAATCCAATGAGGGAGTTTATTTACCCGGTCACTACAGAACACGTCGATCAAGAATTTGATAGGTATCCTGATTTATTTTATAATATTTTAATATTCTAATTAATATTATACTACTCTCTAATATAACACTTTTAGATTTATAAATAAACACCATAAAAAGTATGACAATAGTTTGGAATATACGAAGAGGAAGGATATATTCAGACATAATATTAGGTAAGATTATTTATATAAAAATAACTTGTTCTTTGCTACAAATAATTCTTTAAAAATAGATATATTCAGTCATTTAACCGAGCGCATCATGGATATTCTCTATCGGTCAATCATTTAGCCGATCGTTACGATTCAGAAATACGGGATTTACGTGGCCGCCGTTACACTACTCCAAACAATGGAGCTAAACCTTTTCCTTATGACCAGATACTTCTAAGAAAGATCAAGAACAAAATTCCTCAAGAGTATGACTGGAGGATATACGGAGCTGTTACGCCTGTTAAGGGTAATTTTTCACAATTTATTTATATTTTTGTACAAATATGAATAAAATAATATTTAATATTTAGATCAATCTGTATGTGGATCTTGCTGGGCTTTTGGTGTAACTGGGGCCGTTGAAGGTGCTTATTTCTTGCATAATGGAGGTTATTTGACGCCTCTCAGTCAACAAGCTTTGCTTGATTGTTCTTGGGGGTAGGTGTATCTTATATTTATATTAAAGATCTAATAGATCATTGCGTTAATTTAATTTATTAAATAATGGAGTAGCATTGGAAATCTTGGATGCGAAGGGGGTGAAGACTTCAGAGCTTATCAATGGATTATGAAATATGGAGGTATTCCATTGGAAGAGGAATATGGGGGCTATCTCGGACATGATTACTATTGTCATGCTGATAATGTTACTTTTGTCGCTCCTATCAAAGGCTTCGTCAATGTCACCACAAACAATCCCTATGCTTTAAAAGTAATATGACAAATAAGATAAACTACTCATTGTTTTAGTCGTTCACCTTGGTTATCATATTAATACTATTATTATTTTAGTTGGCTATTTTCAAACATGGTCCAGTATCTGTTGCTATCGATGCTTCCCATAAGTCCTTCAGCTTCTATTCGCACGGTGTATATTATGAACCAAAATGGTAAATCTCATACTTCTCAATATGTTCATAATATAGTTTTCTAATCATAATTATATGTTTAGCAAGAAAAGGCTGGATAAATTAGATCATATAGTGCTAGTTGTCGGATATGGTACGGTTAGAGGTCAAGACTATTGGTTGATCAAAAACTCATGGTCCAAGAATTGGGGTATCGATGGTTACATCCTAATGTCTGCTAAAGGTAATAATTGTGGCGTAGAAACGATTCCTACATATGTCGAAATGTAAATTTTTGAAGATCTCTTATAATTGTTACAGTAATTGTCCCAAAAATATTTGCGATAACTGATTATTTTAGAAATAATCTTTAAATTTGTAAGCCTTTGTACCAGCCGCGTATGGTAAGATATTTTCCCTTTTGCTCGCTCGCGTGTTAAATGCCAAGAGTGAGATAAGGGTGTGCGTTACATGCTTATCTCTCATTCACTCTCGTCACTTAACACGCGAGCGAGTGAAAGGGAAAGAATCTCACCATACGCGCCTGCTTTGTACTTGTAATTTTATGCTATTGTGATTAATTAGACATTTAACAAGTATTCGTATTTAATTTGTAGTTTTATTAGAAGATTGGTTACTGTTTTTTTTATTTAAGTTAATCATTGTCAATGCACGAAGAATTTTAATAAAAGAAAAAAGCGTCTCTTTTTCTTGCATGTTATTAGGAAACCAATTTATTTACCACTGTTTACTTATTTATTATCATTTCCCCTATTTCTGAAAAGTTTTAAATATATTTTGTGATTTTCACTCAATAATGTGAGATAAATTCGATAAGAATTTTGGGAAAATTGAAATAATTACAATTTAAATATGGGCAAATTGAAATCATTTTTATTTTACATATACTCCACAAAATTATATTATAATAAATCGCAAAATTATTGTCTTATTATCTTTCAGAAATATGGAACTATTATAAACTTTATTATTTCTAAGTTACTTTTTTAAATAAATAATATTTTTGTTAATAATTGAAAAGAGTATTATTTTTTATATATCATACTTATAATCTTATATTAATATGAGAATAAGACGCTCTCTCACATTTATTATTTATAATAATTTATTTTAATAAATAAATAACATTTTTACTGAAAAACTGAAGTTAAGTATAATTTTATATATATTAAACTTTGATTATAGACAATATTTAATGATAAATTGTTTTTAAAAAGTCAAAATAGAAAACGTAAAAATACATTATAAATTGTGTATTTTTCTGTTTTATTTTTAATGATTTGGTTAAATTGAAAGTTTATCACTTTTAAATAAAACATGCCAGTTTATTTCAAAGTGTACTAATTTTAAAGGCCAAATTCATTGCCCAACATATATCGACGATTTTCGCTCATTTTATATTTAAATTTGAGTACATCCTCTTTTCGTTCTTGTTTTTTTATTTACTTTTTACATAGTTTAATAAACATCTATGTACCTACAATAATAGCTATGAGTCATAAAAAATGTACAAATAGTAAAAATAATTTCGTGTATGCAATACCTGCATACTTCGCCAGCCATCCTTATTATAAAAAATGAAGACGGCAGGCCACGGCGGCGCGCTTATTTTGCTGTTATATAATATAATTACTAGGAACTACTAGGTGCCGTTAGACTTGCCTGAGATCAAGCTAATGTATTCATTTTATGTTGATACCTTTCGTATATCGTACAAAATATAGAATATGTTAAAATAAGTCATAAAAACTAAAGAATTTTCATCAAATGTACGTGGATAAAGCATTCTTAAAAATATAACTGACCGTTAACACAACACCAAAAAATAAACCAGCCAGCATTACCGTTTCTCCGAACAGACAATCTATACAATTCCATTGTTGCCGGATTAATGTAACCCAGGACGAATGCACATATTTAACAGCTGTAATATCATAATAATATTCAATTTCCACCCTAAATTAGCAATGATTGGTCAATAAGTCGAGAAGTTGTAAATCTCCAATTTCTCTGATCGTATCCGAACGCTGCTATTTAAAAAATCACTTCACCTTCCATTTCAACTTACAATGCATCCATCGAAACTTACGCCAAATTAACATCAACGAAGCTCAAAAAAATTTAGCTGCTCCCACAACGATCATCAGGTCTAGTCTCGTCAAATCAATTTGAATTTAATTCGTTTTTTAGCATGACTTGAAGACTTTACGATACAGCATTACTTTTAAGAATAACACAGCATGAATATTTATCATAAAATTCATTTATTCCACAAATTTATCGTGTTAAAAAATGTATAAATTTTTGCAATGTAATCTTAAAAATAAATATGTCATTTTCGTAGTTCTAAGCCATGGAGATATCGTTAACAAAAAATAAGTAATTAAAAATAAAAAAATAATATTTTCTGTACTACCGGTATTCATTCATTTTGTAATAATGGAACGAGGTCGATAATGTAACTAAAGGTATTGCAATCTCTAGTTAAAAGGACATTTGCATCGATTCGGCGTAGGAGTTATGATATAAGTGCCGAATGAAAGCTCTTATTAAACAACTAAAGTTAAGTTCCATTGCAGCTTTCTTGCTTATCTATTACTGTGAAAAGGGAAAAGATCAAAATCTGCATCACCAACGATTATTGAGCCCATACAGATGTATTATAGTAAAATTGAAATCTTTGTTTTTATCTGATAAACGTCTGATTCAAGCGTAATTTATATTTTATTTTCATTACAAATCTGACCATCATGACTTGACAGGTTTCTCAAATGCGTTATAATTGCTTTAGAACAATAAACTTTGCAAATTAAAGTCACCGAACATTAACGAGTTGTTGACACCGCCCCTTAGCAACTTTTGAAAAGTGCTTTATATAGTAGACGCTATGCCGAGAATGCAATGAATTGTATCTCAACGCTACTAGCTAAAAGGTACTAGGATATACATACTAATATAATCCGTACACCTATTTTTAAAGATATCTCAAATTGTGGCGATGTTAATAGAAAATCTCCATATCAGTTCGAACGTCACTCCAAGACATCGACGGAAGTATTTCTGTTTAAAAAACCTCCGCATAAACTGTAAGAGAATTCCACCAGGCAAGGTAATCTGAAAATGTGACTGCTAAAAGATCTACACCTTTATTGAAAGACATCCACGGCAACCCAAGGTCTTTCAGTAAAAAGAGTGGATCCGAATCTGTGCGAATACCCTGAAACACTTTCAGTTCATCAGCATATACTAAATTTTAGTTATTAATTGTAACATATATGTCGTTAATAAAGAGCAAAATAAGCAGAGAACCCAGATTGGATCCCCGTGGTACTCCAGAATGAGCGAAATACTCATCGAAGCGACTTCGAGGTTTGCAAACTTTAGCCGATGTAATATTTGTTTTATTGCGGGGGGATTTTTTTTTCATTTTTGGCATTAATATAGTTGTACAATAATATATTTTGCGGTAATAACTAAATGTGTTCATCTACCCCTGTTTTAGAATATAATTCGCAATTTTATTTTACAGGGGGAGGGGGAGTCGTTTCAAAGAAAAGTGCAATAATTTCGCTCTCTCGTTGTGTAATTTCCAGCGGCGGCGCTTTTCCGGGGGTTGCGCAGTTTGCAGTCGTCGTGTCGGCGCGCCGGCCGAGCTTCAGTCGCGGCCAAACACTCGAGCTGTAGCGACGTCGTCCATGGCGGAGCGTGGCGCCACACTTTGAGCGTCAGTGGCCTCCCCCACCTCCGCAGAGGCCGCCACCATGCGCCGTCTGCTAGTGTTCCTCGCCGCCCTCTTCGTCTTGAACGCAGGTATTTATTTTTAAATTTTTCTTTTAAACAAAAAATGTACTATGATAAACAACCTCATTCGATTTTACACAATACGCGATCAAATTTCAAATTAATCATGGTCGATATTAAAACCGTTAAGGGTTTATATTAAAAAAGTGTACAAACGTCAAACGAATGTTTTGTTTTTTCGGGCGTTATGGCCAAATCGATGAAACGTCAAACGGTGACAAACAAAGGATTTGTGTTTTTAAAATTATTACATTAAATTTAATTAACTTATTAAATTACAATTACAAACTTAAAATAAAATATGTTTCAATATATAAAAAGTAATACTGAAATAAAAGTAAAACAAGTTTAATAATCATAATTAGTTCGATATTATTTCATAATATTTTACAAACAATAGTAAAAAAAATATTTTTAATTTTATTATTATTATTTTTTTTATGAATAAACTTCAAAGTCAATTAGTTATATTTATTAAAATACTTCTTTCAAATTAAAATCTCTATTAAGATCAATAATCTTGTTTTGAAAATCATCTAGAATGTTTTCAACAGTTATATAAAATATTAGAATGTTCTTAGATTGTTTTCCACAATTATTTTTCGTATATTAATAACGTTTATTAAAATAAAAAGCGTTATTTGTATTAAATTGTATATTGATTTTAATATGAGTGTTATTCTAATTGTCATAAAATATTAAATGAGTAAACTTATATTAAATTTAGATAAGCGAGCTACGATATCAACTAAAATAAATAATTATTTTCCATTCTTGGTTTTTAAATTTTTATATAGTTTAATTCCTGGCTAAACTTTATTTTTGCTCAATAACGGATCTCATTATAATAAAGCACATCACTAGAATTAAGTGTCAGAGATTGAGTATAATTAATCAATGATACCATAAATTTCCAACAGCAGCAACCTCTTGGATTCAGATCATTAAACTTTTGGGACAGTTCGTCTCTTAAAATACGTTTATGTAACTTATGTTTGTTATTAAACAGTAAAAGTGATCGTTCATTTTTTATTTTATATATTATAATAAGAGTATATGATTGTACTAGATTAACAGCTAATTAGATCAGTTATAACCAATGCTTTCCAGATTTAGAGAAACATAAGTATTATATTTTATCATTAAAATAAAGATAAAATTAGATTGTAATACGCTTTAATATTATTTAAATATTAATCCGATGGTCTTTAGAATATACGACAAAACCAAATTTAAGTATACACAAAATGCCTAAGCTCGTTTGTCCTAGTTGATGTAGCTTTAATAAACTTAACCATTTCAACTTTAAATTTTAAAGTATGCTCTTTCTATTGTATAAGGGTAATTTATTTAAAAAAAATATTTTCATTAACCCTAGTTATTTTAATTTCTACTTTTTTACTAGAAAATGTTTTAAATTGTATACAACGTCTAAAAAGTAGTATTTTTGTTGTATAATATTGTATGACCAATACGATAGACACGCGGTATAGTTGATGACTAATAACCAAAAGACCTGGGCTGGAATCCAATATGAACCTTTGTGTTTTCCAATTTATATCGTATCTAAGAAATCAGAGTTAATAATCATTGTATAATGATCATTATAGATCAGGTTTTCCTAGATTTTCCTAATTTCACTGATGAATATCGTGATAATTAATTAAAATCGAGCTAGGTCGTACATAATAAGTAAAAAATTCTAACAAATAACCACTATAGCTTATAGAAAATATCATACATGTACTATAGAATATAAATAAATAATCGAGTTTTTTTGTGAAATAATTTTTTTTTTTATAAAAATACTTTTTTTAATATAATTTACTTTGAAACGTGCTCTTTTTATTATTAATGTTTATTAAAACACTTCAACAACGTTGGTGCTCGCTATCGTTCGTATCAGGTCTGCCGGCAGCCGTTTCGCAATACGCGCTTATAATTTCTCGACTTGCACTCATAATTTCGCGCTTCGCTCTCTTAATTCCCAACTCAATATTTAACTAATTTTAATAATTAATATACGTACTTGTTCATGTAATACTGCTATACTTAGTCTGCAAGTCGTCTTGAAGATTGGGTTGAACTCGGAATTGATGTGATTACTTAACTAGACCTGGTCTATTGTCGTAAGACACGTGGCTATTTCCATTGGTCTTCAAAAGATCGAGTTCTGCTGAACTCTCGTTAATTTCAAGTCAGAAGTGAAATGATTTTTAGGTGTTAAGTGCGGTTTTGTTCGGGCTTATATAATCTTAAGAATCGGGATAAGTGTACCGCCCTTTCCAGTTCTCAATCATCTGACCAATGTGATGATTGAGGGCGGAAACCGACTATTTGTATTTGTCTCATAAAGTTCTAATTAGACTGTATGATCGCGATTGCTAAAAAACCTTAGTTTTTATACCTTTCGTATCCATAACATACTTTTTTAAAGTTAAATAAATTAATTGAAAAACAGTTGTGAATATGTTTTTTATTTTCCACTCAACTTAATTAAAAAAGAGCAAACAAACGATTCAATTCATGTTTCAGTATTATTTTCCGTGAAATTTGACTGATTACATTTCGTCAGGGTGTGAAAAATCGCCCCTGCGGTCTTGTACATATTTTTTATATTTCAAATATGAGCCCCACAATGGCCAACGGGGACACGCTCGTAATTCCGCAGGGTGTAGTTGGGTTAATTTATACAATTCCCGCAACAATGGGAATGCAATTAAAGCGAAACGTCGGCGGTCAACGTTACGCCGAAAAAGCCATTAATTTTATTTTGTTAATTTACATCGGGAATAAAACAAGCATTTTTATGTCTGGTAATGAAAAATAATTACCAAAATCTTTTTCATGTTTATTTTCGCGAACAAAGTTACCATTTTCACCGGAGTTTCCTTTCAGCGCAATTCGATAAATGGAAATTTCAGCACAGTAGTGTTATTATTATTTAAATGCATACACACTCATCCCTTGATTTACGCGGTAGATACGTTCAAAGAAATATATCTTCAGTGACACGCGTGCACTTCAAATATTAACTCGGGACACACTGCATGGGCAGTGGAAGAGGTTCTAGATGTAGGTCAAGTGCAAGAAGTGGCGGTAAGCCATTAATTAACACATGCCTTTGTACATCACCATTACGTCTGTAAACAAATATGTCTGATTTGGAATATTAAAAAAAAAGTTTTTTCTCAACCGCGTAAATCGAGGGATAAGTGTAATGGCAATTACGCAAAGTTTACTTATATAAATACCAATAGCTTGCTCGTGAGATCAGTACTATTTATAGTAGAGACTCTTAAACTTTTTTGTTTCACGGCTCCTAATATCTAAAAGAAAATCTAAGGCTCTCAAAAAATTTAGTTCTTAATGTAAAACAGTACTTTATTTTCTGTGTGTATTTTATTAGATATAGTGAAACACTTCATTCACTACCTTATTAAGCAAAAATAAACTTTATTTCTGCTACAGCTCTCAAAAACAGTCTGAAGAGATAACATTGTATATTTAAATATAAAAAAATCAATATCTTGATATTTATTCTCATGATTTATTTCAGTCTCCGCTTAAAAGGCACGATCTGTATTTATGTTTTATTTCCAGTAATGATATGTTGTCATAAAAGTTATGATTATCATTGCTGCCTTATCCAAATTACTTTCATTCAATTCCACTTAAAATAATTACTTGTTTGCGAAGCCTGACGGTGTACGCGTTTATAAGTTTATTTAAGTGCAAAGTTTTTTTTATATAAATTATTTTTAATCACAGCTGATTCAATGGATGTTCAATTTATGCAATGATAAATATATACATATCTGTTCCCGTCGCAATATTTCGTCACACAGTCTCAGAAGATGAGGTTAAACTCTTGAGATTGAGTCGACTATGATACCAGATCTGACGATCAAAGTTGAAAGCAGTAACTTTCTCGAGCTTCTTAGACCGATTCGACCCTCGAAATTGAAGTGGGAGTTCTGTTTTTGACTGAAGTGATTCAGAACGGTAATTCAAAACAGAACTAGAATTATTATTATAGTCTAATATATATTTTGTTAGACTTATGCTTTTCGTGCATCTATATAACGCCAAACTAACAACGTCGTCATTTTATTGAATGGAAGATCCTGGTTTCTGTACCTGTTCGACGAATAAATGCAACGCATCCCTTTGCTTTTGGTACGATCATTTGATTTTATTCGTTTTAATGCAAGTATTTTAAAATGGTTAATGGATCTGTTTAATTAGTTTAGAATAGCATAGTCCGTCAGGACCAGACCTGAATAGAAAAGAAATATATAAAAAATAATCCCTAATAGAAAATATTTATACATGAAATTCACGTTTTTGGTTCTACTTTTGAATTTTTATATGCATGATAGAAGGGTTAAAATGTTACTGTAGAATTTAAAATTATTACAGTGAGAATTTTATTTCGTGTGTATTCTTAGAAGTAATTTTTTTCCTTTTTTTTTGCTCTGTAATTTTATCACTCGTGATTTTATTTTTACCGTGTTAGTTCATCCTTACTTATGATAAGCTTGATAAAAACTTTTCAACGAGTATAATAGCCATTATGACGCATCGGGAAAACCTGTCATTTATGATGGTCAAATTTGTAATATATATAAAATAAAATATACTTATGTTACGTTTCTGTTTTAGTCACTTTTAAAATATAGAGAATTAAAGTATTGAAAAGCATTTGTAGATATATCCTGATGACATGACTGAATTCATCGTAAGCTAAGTGCCCGTCCTTATTTTAATGTGATTATCTCACTACAAATTCAGTGACTGGTTATATTCAATACTTTGTAAAAGTTTTGTATATCTATTTATACAAACATTTATTTAAATTAAATAAAATCAGTATACAAAAAGTGTATATAAAAAACACGATAGCAGTATAAATTAAACAACAATAACATATTACTACTTTAAAATTATATAAAAAATAGCTTTTTGTGATTTTTTGTTTCAAAATAGTATAACTACTCACTTAAACACGTTATATGACCTGACTAAATTAAAAAAAATCCTGTTTATCAATTGTATATAATAATTAGTTTTAATTATTATTTTCTCTCGACCATAATCGACCCTTAATAATGTCATATCGACCCCTAACGTAACCAACGTTTTTTAGCAGTGTTTTAAAAACCAGTAAAAACAAATACGAAAATGAAAATGAAAAATATATATACTATATCACATATCTGGGCTTATCAAAATTCACACAAAATTTAGTATATATAAAATGTTGAAATAAAAGCTACTGTTGATTTGAGTAAATTAGTATTTTTTGTGCGGGCCTTTTTTTACTTTCTTATTAAAGATCTAGCTGATCACAATATAAAATTGATGTTATGGTTCGGCCAGGTTTAAAAGCTTCTTTGCAATCCCAACAGGTATCAACAGCCAAAGCACGACTAACGTAATTACCTATTATCATTAAAATTAGTGAAAACTATTTAATAATGCCACTTACACCATCTGTGATAAAAAAAACAGAATCAGAAAATCAAATTTTTATGAATAGTTTTTTGCTTTAAAACAAGTTGATGCAATTTTCTTAAGGCTAGTAATTCTTGTTTCAATGATTTAAACTTGAATTTTTGTTATAAAATAGATTTTTTTTTTAAATTTACATTTAAGAACTTAAAAATTCATAACTTCGTCGGCTGCTACATATAAAATGTTCAAAAGCTAAACCTGCATCGAAATAAAATATAAAAAATAGTTTTTTTTGCTTTAAAACAAGTTTTATAATAAATTGATCGGACCCCCATACAAGCTTTTATGAGACTTGCAATTTAGTTAACGCTATCAATTCGTTTGTTTTGAAGATTAAAACTTGAATTTTTGTTATAGAATAGAGCTCTTAAGAACCCTTATAATATTTGCTAAAAAATAAAATATGTCATAAAAATAGTTTTTTGCTTCAAAACAAGCTAAGTATTATAAGTCGATCGACCCTCCATACAAACTTTTATAAGATTTCAATATAGTTAAGGTTGATATTTGCTTTGTTTTAATGACTAAGAATTAAATTGTTGCCATAATATAGAATTCTTAAGCACCCCTATAATATTTTCTAAGAAAATATATGTTTCTTTTTTGCAAAATGATGACAAATTTTAAAACTTAAAATATCATATTTTCGTCGGATAAAATCCTACAAAAAAGTGTGCCTCATAAAAAACGTTGAAACTTGAATCGAAAAAAAAAGAAAAAAAAAGTTTTTTGCTTTAAAACAAGTTGTAATACATAGCTCTATTCAAACGTATTCCTACAAGTAGATTCTTACGTTTGTCTGTTTGATATGATCTGATATATGTACATATCTAATCAAACGATAAATCAGTATTAAATTGTATTAAATCATAAAATAAGCTGTATATGTATGTATATATATTAATTCAGAGACGGAAGTAATATACAATGATATTTTTAGATTGTTACATTGAAACGAATTCTATATAAGTTTAAAAGTTAAATTTAACGGGGCGCGCGCCGCCGGGAACCGCTCGTTAAAAACTTTGACGAGAACCGTTTGCGGTGCTAGTTCATAAAGTTTGCGAGGAAACGGTTCCGCAGAACCCCGGCAGTCAACTTCATTAACTAATAATAAACAGGCACGTTGTACAAAATTTATAAAAGAAGTATACATTTTAATGAGACGGCTCGAGTTCGCAAAATTGATTATGGAATACAACAGTAGATACATAACCAATTGTTATAGCGAGATAATCACACAAAAATAAAATTTAATTTAACCATGTCAGAAAATATTTTTTTATGTTTGGAATATTTTTAATAGTAAAACTTTAAAATATGTATACTTATAACTTATAAAAAATGACGAGACCGAGAAAGCAGCCGCTTCTCTTTCCACGTCAACTTTGGTCTATAATCCACGAATATTATTATATTAATTAATTTGTATTTCAAATCTGATTTACTCCATATAAATGAAATTGTTTATCAGTCCGTAAAATCGCCATTATTGAAGTTATAAATTGGTGCAATCTATTATAACAATAAAAACAATATTTCAACAACTAGAATATAATATAACATAAAGCTCGAGTCGGTTTTCATTAGTGCGAAATTGCTACATATGAACATAACATAAATTTTGTGGAACGTGTTGGTTAATTGAAGCAAATTTGAATCGAATGGGTATCAATTGTTTTCCCAGTTTTTCTAGTGTCTAGTTGGAAAATTCACAGCGGCAGTTATTTGCCCCGAATTAATGTTTATGCGCAATAAACGGACCTTTATCTGAACCCGAGCGCCGCTCGAATAAATTACACCGCTGGCTTTTCATGTCAAGGCTCCAGATTTATGTATGTCCATTGTGACAACAGAAACGACGACGAAATAAAATAATAAAAAAAAAAAAAAAAAAAAAGAAAACGCTTAAATTTATTCTCCCACGCAAAAACGACTATTCAGCGCAAAGTTGATTTTTGCAGACGATTGCGCCAGTTCGACAGCACATGGTAGATAATACCGAGTGAGATTTATCTAAAGTCAGGTTTATAAACTTTTAATCTTGGTATTTTTTTGGAATATATATCACCGCTTTGATGCTACATCGAAAGGGTTCCAAAGATGTCTCTGTTTTGCCGAAGATTGGTATCATTTAATTAACAAGCGTCTAATGAAACTGTTTGGATTAGGAATTCCCAACACAGTCAATGGATTATTAAGAGGGTCGGATAAGGGTTCATGTGTTGATTATAATATATATTTTATTCAGGGCTGAAAATGAACCGGAGAAAACCGAAACGCGGCTTGTGGAATATACGAATAGATAGCTCCGATTCGTGAAATCTAGTTATTGAGAGATACAAAAAAGCTAATAACACATGTGGCTCAATCAGTAACGGAAATTCAAAATTTAGTCCTTTATAAAATAATATTATATTACACAAAAAAATGTAAATTACCTTTAAGAACAATATATAAATGTTACCTTGAAATCTTCCTAATTTATTTAATTTATATGTACCTATTTATGCATTTACACACACTAATTTAGAATAATTTTAGCTCCTGCCTTTCTTTAACTGATTTAAGCTGATGGTGTGTAAATGACATTTGCAACAATATTTAATTTATAAAAATATGTACAATCGATTGTTTTAAATGCAATATATTTTATTACATGCAATGTGAAACGGTCATAAAAACGTGTTTTTAATCCAATTTGGTTGTTTTATTGTCGAATATGACGTTAACTTCTATCGAACTTTATTCTCATCGTTGCTTTTTATTGGCTGTAAAATGCGTTAATTTCTGCAGCATTGCTCTTTAACTCTGTGAATGCAGAGCGTTTATTATTTAATGGGTCGGAATAGTGTTGTCCGTAGGGTCTATACTGATAACCCAGATGCCACAGGTTCGAGCCACTGCAGCAGACTTGAATTTTTATTTAAAAATAAAAACTGGCCTCATCTAAAAAGTATTGCTTATAAATTATAACACAAATAACAAGTTTTAATTTATCTGATTCCTATTCTTTTAATACTTGTAGGAATTCATTATTTCTTTTTGATTTAGCAGTTTGTAATGCATTGCGTTGACGACAACGAAAGATTAAAAAACTTATTTCTTAAGACCTAATTTAGGTCATGTTTTAATCTACTATTTGAATGGCTCATTTATTACTTTATCCTTTTATTTGTGATTGCTTAATGTGCTTAATCGATTTTTAAATAATACCTTTTAACTTCAACGTACATTTTTTGTATATATGTTAATAATATGTTCTTATCGAGATTATTATGTAAATAACTGATGAGAATCCTCATTCTTAAATGAATAACTCATATGAAGAATCTTTCACAGTGATTCAATACTTATATTATATGAAAATCTAATTATTGTGCGAGCAATTTGAACTCGAATATTTTATTAAATAAAAGCACTTTATGAATAAAATATGAAAAAAGCGATTCAATACTTTCTTTGATAAAGGTAGTTTTTTTCCATTAAATTTACGATGCAAAAATCCGCAAGATCCGGTGATGTAGACTTAGTGTACATTTAAAACATATTTGAAAACTAGTGATTTTTCTTTAGATCATCATGAATATTTTGACAAAATATTCATTTGAAAGTGTTTCAAAGTATTCACGCCAAATTAAGATTCAATTTCTTTATAAAAAAAGTCGCTGTGATTTTTTGCATCGCCAAGTGTCACGTTGTCATATTTTCTAGATCCCCTTGCCTAGATGAATGAAGTTTATAAAAAGGCGTCGAGGATGCTCGGCTTCGTTAAGCGGAGCGCGTCTAACTTTACTGTTAAATGTATTTTTTTATTAAAGTATATTCAGCAATTTAAAAACGTTGACTATATTATTACAGAAATTTTTTTGAAACAAACGGAATTTTTAACGATTAAATTCCCCCGGTCGTTCGTCTGTCACAAATTGAACCCAGACGGTATCAAAAAAAAAAGACATTTCTTTTTGAGTAACGAAACACATTTTTAAAATAAAATAAACGACTCTAAAGTAAGTAAATGTCATGAATGGATCGTTTCGCATTTTCAGTTGAGCGATCAAAACTCCCCAGGACCAGAAATCCTCCGGGGCCTTTCTTACCTTTTCCGCTTGTAAATTCTTTCTATTGTGAATATTGTTACATATTTATAATGCTGTATATTCAGCTCTGAATAAGAAAAGTATAAATCGAGATAAAAATATTTAACGTAAAAGGTTTTGCCTTTATAATGCAAGCTGTCACATAATTTCACTTACGTTTTTCCATCCATTCAATGAAAAAACTTTTGTAGTCACGTGAGCCGACCCTTTTCCTACTAAAATATGTGACAATACCACATAAAATGTCAGACTTATGCCCAGCTTTAAAGGTAGAAATTTTCTGTTTCCATTTAAAAAATCAAAGAAACTTTCGTACAAGAGTGAAAATAAATATAAACATGCCTGCAAAATTTAGTTGCCTAACCTCTTGCGTTCGTATATATAGTAATAAAAGTGTCTCTAAAAAAGCTAGTATTTACGATGTAAAACATACGCATTATTTTTAGTAATTTTCGAACTTTTTATTATTTATATTATTTTGCTAAATATATATTTTCTTTAAGTTTGTTATATAAACTTGTCCTTACCTATGGTATCAGGGTGTTTATTTTATACAAGACAAAGTTAATTCGAAATACATTAGTACATATGTATCATATTTGAGAATATACATATGTACATTAATTATTTAACTTTAACTTTATACCTAAAAAAAATTATAATTCTGTGAAATAAAGTTTTATTCCTATCTTATCATTATTTAAAACCACAAAATATTTTCAATCCATTTATGGAAACTTCACTGATGTTGAATTACCTATTTTTATATAACGGACTTTTGGCTTTAACGGACACCCTCTCATCCGCATTAGTTCGTTATATCGAGCTTTTACTGTACTTACCAGGGGCGTATATTCAGGGTGTGCTAGGTGTGCGGCGCACACCCGCAAAACCATCTAAAATATAAATTTAGAAATTTAGAAAATTTAGGGCGTAAAGCGACATCATTTTGCATAGAGTAGTATGCAAAATTATAAAATTTTAATATGCAGTGTATAGTATGCATTGGTATTTGTCATTCGCTCTGAACGTTTTCGCGCGAGCGATCGTTTTGGAACAACACATATAACGCGCCGACCTTGCGCGCGGCCGCCGACTAAAGTAAATTGTTCCGAGATTTAACGGCTGAAGTCGATCTGTCGGCTGGCAGCGCTCAGTAGTAAAATTGGTCTCGAATTTGGTGCGCGTACTTCAAAAACTCTTGCGTCCGTCGCTGCTTTTTTATTACATTATATCACAATAACAGGTCACTCATTTTTTATATTTTGGCGTAAAATAGTTTATTATCTTATTTACATATGATCAATATTTAATTTTCTATTCTAGATTATATTTTTTTATTTACCCCAATAATGATGAAGAATACTGTTGAAGATATTCTGAATAATCAATTTTCAAAAAGAAGTTATGAAATTAAATTGAAGATAATCAAAATTGCCAAACCACGTCCACCTCTTCCCAATTTATTTATGAAGCATAAAGACAATAAATGTGAATATACAAGACATTTTTCATTTTCATCATATGAACGAACTGAGTGGTTAACAGGCTGCGAACTTCGATCTAGATTGTTCTGTTGGCCATGTATATTGTTTTCCAAAGAAAGAAGCGTGTGGAGTAAAAGTGGATTTGCTGACCTTAGTCATCTGATAACGGCACTGAAAAAACACAAAAGAGCGCAGTCACACGTTCAATCGTTTTTTTCTCTCAAAATGTTTGGAAAACAACGAATTGAAGTCATGATAGACGCTCAACGTAAAGCTAATATAAGTCAACATAATGAACATGTTCATAAAAATAGAGAAATATTAAAAGGAATGATTGACGCAGTAGTATATCTAGGAAAACAAGAACAACCTTTTCGAGGCCACGATGAATCCTGTAATTCACTAAACAAAGGAAATTACCTTGAATTTTTAAATGCACTTCGAGAATACGATTCTGTTTTGGATACTCATTTAAATACTGCAACGGTGTTTTGTGGTTCTTCCCCATCCATACAGAATGACATAATTGAAGCAATTGGTGATGTTATTAAAGATCATATTAAGGAAGAAGTAAATTCAGCAAATTTTGTCGCTATTATTCTTGACGAAACTTCAGATATAATGACGAACTCACAGCTCTCGACAGTTTTGCGTTTTGTTTATGAAGGTAAAGTTTACGAGCGGTTTATTGGCTTTACAGACGTTAGCTCTGATAAAACAGCCGATGGCTTATTTTGCCACGTTGTAAATATAATTGAAGAATTTCAAATTCAAGAAAAAATTAGTTGGACAGACTTATGATGGGGCAAGTGTAATGAGTATGCATATTAATGGTTTGCAAGCCAAAGTACTCGAAGTTTATCCACTGGCCATTTTTACACACTGCTATGCTCATATGTTGAATTTAACATTACAACAAGGTCTTTCCAATATAAAAGTGTGCAAATCATTCTTTCAAACTTTAAATGGATTGTCTGCATTCTTTTCGAAATCTTCCAAACGAATAAATGCTTTACAAGAGTTTGTAGATAGAAGACTTCCTTCTGTTACACCTACAAGATGGAATTATACATCACGGTTAAGTAACACAGTGCAAAAATACAGAAATGAATTTACGGACTTTTTTCGAGACGTCGTGAAAATGGGACCCCGACACTGTAATAAAAGCACGAGGTTTTCTTAGCTTTTTGGAAGATTTTGAAACAAGAAAACTTCTCCACATATTTTCAAACCTTTTTGGAAAAACTGATGATATACAACATTTTACAATCCAAATCTTTTGACATATTATTGCTGTAAGAAAGTTACCGAAATTTTGCAACAACTCAGACATGAACAGGAAAATAATTATGAAACATTATGGGATTCTTATGTAACGGAAGAAAATTATCCAAGACTGAGTAATGATTTGCTTGTTGAAGAAAAGCACGCGTTTGGCTAATTATTTAATACAATAGTTGATAATATATGTAAGCAAATTGAAAACCGTTTTTCTTCAATATCCAAATTGGAATATTTTCACCTTCTGGAGAAAGAAAAATATGAGCAATATAAAGAAAAATTTCCAAATGAATTACTTACCAAACTGCAACAATTCTATGGAGCATTATTTGATTATATAAGTTTAAAAAATGAGCTTGCTGTTCTTTATCATTTACCTAAATTTACAGAGAAATCTGTTCATGAGCTTGTACAATTTATGAACACAAATAATCTTGAGTCAGGTTTTCAGGAAATAGATAAATTAGACAAACTAATATTAACTCTTCCAAGCAGTACTGCTTCAGCAGAACGTTTATTTTCTGCTCTGAAACGAATTAATAATTGTTATCGAAGTACCCAAGGCCAAGAAAGGCTATGTGGCCTTAGCTTGATTTCAATAGAAAAAGGGATCCTTATGGATATTAAAAAGAAGAGCACTTTTTATGACAGCGTGATAGAAAAATTTATGATTAAAGAAAGAAGATTAGATTTTATATATAAATAATTATAAGTTTATGTTTATTGTAAATTTGATATTTTTATATAATAATATTTTAGATTAGGTTTGATGTTTATTTATTTATTTATTTATATATGGGAAAAAGCTGTAAGGCAGTTTAGGCATGTCAAAACCTCGGCTAATAAAAATGAAAAAATGTACGTTTTTTTTTATTTTTTATAGCACACCCAATATTAACACCCACCGTACGCCACTGGTACTTACACTGTGTGAGGCAATTTAAAAGAAACAACCAGAATTGTAGGCGAACACGATACTTCACTACTAATTCGTGTTTTTTTGGCCAAAAACGACACCGTCGTAATGCCGCAGCCAACGTATTCATCAGATATAACTTTACTGCGACTTTTTCCTGTTCTCGCAGATAAAGAGCTGAGATAAATACTACCAACTGAGGCATTCTAAATTTTTATCCGCTAACGTATAAAAATCACCATATTATATTAAGCCTGAAAAATATGTTTAGCGAACAAGTAGCACACATGAAACAATAAATACTAAATCAGTAGCCATGAAATACTTTGAACTGTTGCGTGTTGGAAGTTTTGCAAATTATTGGTATGCTTTGGAATAAATGGCACAAGTAGCACAATCTTGACTTATCGCAATACGCACACTTACGTCTTAGAGGTAAAAAAACACAAGTCCTCACACCCTGACCCGGTCCCGGGCCACCCACGCTCGTCATATTCGTTCCGGGATCGATTCCGGGCCCGGTGTTTCTAGCCGATAAGCCGTAAGTAGGAAGGAGCTGTGAGTTATCGTCCTGGTGCGATCTGATCATGCCACTTGTATGTAGTGGACTGTCCTCCTTTTATCTGATCGGACTGGAAACAAAGCCGCGTTGCGAAATTGGGTCAACGTGACAAATTGCGGCTTGGCCCTAGACACCTGGAATTAACAACGCTAAACCACCCACCGACCCCGAGCTCGGCTCGTTGATCAACTCGAATGCTTAAAAGGGTTTAGGTTTCATTTAAAACTCGGTTTATCATTCCGGAAACGTGTCTTAATTGCGGTTAGTCGCTTTCTGTTGGTGCTGAAAAGCTTGGCGTACATTCACGAAACTGACCAAGTAATACCATATTTTTTGTGACTACATATACTTCACTTAATCGCATGTTAGTGTAACGATTTGCAAATTTTCGCGAAAATCGCCCACAATTTTTCTTCGGAGGTCAACACGATTAAATTACTCATATAGTATAATATATTAAAGTATGCGTGCCTGTTCTTGTCGTAATACTGCGACATGTCTCCAAGTCGTCTGGATGATCAGGTTGCACTCTTTTCTGGTGATTCAGGTGACTGCTTACTCAGATTGGATAACAAGCATCTTAGTTGATCTGACGTATTTTTCTTTACTTGTACTTGTTCGGTTAAAATCGAGAGTGAAGTGGTAGTTCTGGATGAATTTCCTGACTTTATTATCTAAAAAGTGATTTAGTACAGCAATTTTCTGGCTTATTTTTTATTTAGAATAAGAAAAAGTCCAACTTTCCAACAAGTTCTTGTCATTGGGGATGGAACCAGAATTTTTGTTATTGTTCAATATATATATATATATATATATATATATATATATATATATATATACTATATATTTTTAAAGCGTGTCACTGCTTAACGGTGATGATACTTAACAAAGTTATCTTAACAAAGATTCTTTGTACTTGTTCGGCATAAATATAGATCTAGCTTCTGCTGCTTTTATTTCAATTTTTTAATGTTTTTGAAACAGTTAATGGATACCGTTTAATATATGTTTACTTAAATACGCAATCCTTTGTTTTACACCGACGGAAAAATCAATATAACATAATTTTGTATTATTTATAAGGCTCTTTTAGCAAGACTTCATCGATTAATTTTGTCGCACCAGTTACGGATGATCCTGACAGATTTTATAATAATTAAAAATTAGATTTTGTGAAAATTAGAAAAGTGCTTACAAATATCATCATACATTTTTTGACTGTTCACAGTTTTTTTAAAGAACATATGCATTTTAATATTTTTAACCCTTTAAATACCGGCGACTTTTTAGTTTGCCATCTGTTATTTCTCTTCACGCGTCAATATCTCTTTTTAAAAATAAATATAAAAATATTACATATAATAGATACAGTACATTATCTAACTAAAAAAATCGTTTTTTATGACTAATGATTTATAAAAAAAGTATTTGCAATTTTATATAATATTATAGTTCGGTCCGGAGAAAGCGTTGCATGTGTAGTTGCGTGTTACATGTTCTCATTTGCCATTACACGTTTATTTATATAATTAATTAATTCAAAATATATAAAAAAAATATTTTAAAAAAACAAAAACCATAGTTCTTAGATAAAAATGAGAAGGCAGGAATAGACCATAAGATATGTTTTTAACTTTGTGAGCGTCTAAGTCTTGGCGTCATTTTTTTATGTGCGCATAAGAATATTTTGCAAATTGCGTTTATACATTCAAACATTGAAGTAAAATTAGTACTATCTGATGTTGTATAGCAGCAGCAGTAGGAATCATGTTCATGTTTAAGGCTCGCATAAAAATATTTCTAAATACGATTCGTTTGATTTCAACAAAACAATACTTTTTGCTATATTACGCAAAAAAGGCTCTTTGCTTCAAAGGGTTTAATATATTTTAAAGCTCTGATATCTTATGTTCATATAAAAAAGTAAGTGTATTAAAAAATGTATGTAAGCTATTTATTTATTTGCAAACATATCTTATATTATAAAAAAAATGCGATGCCAAAAATAGGACGAATTCTAACCCTTTTTTATAAATTTTTAATAAAGCCTGATATTAGCTGTGAACCCATCGATATCTCACAGCAGAGTTGAATACACCAAAGAGTAATAAAAACCATCATGTTCGGAATAAGAAATTTTATCTCAGTCTCTCGCAATAAAAGCAACAAATTACATTAATATCCTAAATGGCGTAACGGGAGCAACAAAACGTAATCCTTTATTATGCGCCAGGTTTTTCTACATTTTGTATTAATATTTAAATATAAAGTAGCAATATTATAGATCTAATATATTTGAACCCAAATAATTATTTATTTATATTCGACATACCACTGATTACTTACATGATTCAGTAAATATAATCGTATATTAAAATATTTATCACATAAATACATAAAATTTAATTGAATGCAGCCGCTTCCACTTTGATCGTCAGCTCTAATGTAGACTGCTGTAACTAATAAATATTTTTTAAATCAAAATAAATACGGAGGTACTTACTTTTCTCATTTCAACAACATTTTTGCTCAAGGTATATATATTTTTTTATTCAGCGATACAACAGATTTAGCATCGTGTTTCATGCGAATATGCCCAGGGGTGTGAGGGTTTATATGATATATTTTTTCTACCCAGAGGAGAACAAAGTTTCCTTAGTTGCTTTTTCCGCCCCGTGTCGTAAATCATGAGATCCGCCCCGACCAGCCGAGAAATACTGCATTGTGGAAGGCACACAACAACACTACATTTTTCATGTCGACGACTTAAATCCACCCCGCGGCTCCAGGGTGCGATAAGCGCTCGGGGTAGTGATAATTTATTCACGGCGCGTGTGTAAAGTGCGAGAGGTGGTTTCCCAGACAATTTGGAAGCGACAGGGACCCACCTGTGCTACTGAGGCAGCATCAATAAATTTGCACTTGATGCAAATTTAACGTTCGCCAAGTTGTATAGAATGCGACAGGAGAACAAAAGGCTTAGGTTTCAATCATGTAAGATGATACTTGCATAATCTTGCCTACAAAAATTGTAAAAAATAGAGTGGAGACAAAATACGCACCAAGTTTGATTCTATATGTTTATATCAGGATTTTTTACACACAATATATTAATATTATAACTGGATTATAAACCTTATCGCTTTTGATTTGATTCAATTCATTAGTAAGATTTCATTTTTAGTTATTGTTTGAGCAATGTTTTTTGTATTAATTTTTAAATATGACAATTCATCAATTATATCAATCTGCAATTCATCAGCGTATGTAAGCGACAGTTAATTTAATACAGCTAATTTCAAAACAAATATGTCAAAAAATCGAAGCGAAAAAAAATTTACGTTATCAAGTCATAAACATTGGCAGGCAGATAGAGCTTATGAAGTACTTCAAAAAACAAGTGCTTATCGAAGTCATAAAACAAGGTGCGGACAATATGCTGCGGACTATTAATAAAGCTAGCATTGTAGTTGTTGCCCGGAATGCATTAAAATAGCGTTCTATTACCATATGAATGCAATATTTGTCATGCCACACAAGCACGAATTAATCATAATATCTCAAGAGTATTTTCATCGCATTTACTTGTCAAACGACGCAGAGGTGGAGAAACAGCACAAGTGGGTGAGCCCTAAATCTCATTTTGGAGGAGCCATGAGTAGGCATTTTGGTTTCTCGGTATTTTTCATTTTTCAAGTAATAAGAATTCTAATTTTTTCGAGAATTCTCGATAAATTTTGATGAATAAAATTATATTTGTAATACGTAATATGCGAATATAATAAAACAATATATTATTATAAATATCTTTATATATATGTATAAATAAAATATCTTTACTATTTTTTTTTATAATATTCAAGCATGTAAATAATATTATTAATAAAATTTAAATTATAAAGAAAATTTGAAGTATGGTAAAACATTTATTGTTTAGTAAAACATTTTAGTAGGTTGATTATTTTTAGAATAACTTTTTTAAAAACTAATACATTATTCCAAAACAAATAAAATTTTCGGCTGTGTAAAAGTTTCTTTACTCTAATTTAAAAAAAATATTGATTAACAAAAAACTCTGATCGTTTAAGAAAACTTTAGTAGAATGATGATTTGTTATAATGGACTAGAACGGATCAATCTACTTCGATTGATTACAGAACGTTGAGTTACGAAGGATATTCTGGCTTTCGTATTTATATCCAAATCGTAAAGCAAATATTCAATAACGACTTTTGCTACTTTACATTTGTTATATTTCGAACAAGATTAAAATATAAATCCCCTTTGGAATAATGAAAAAATGAGATTTGTTGTGAGTCGAAAGGTAATATTATGGTGTAATTCTGTGGAAAGCCCTCCATACATTTTTGCAATCTGCTGATTCCCACGCGAAGTGAATTTTTTTATCTAATTAATAACGTTAATTTAAAATTACCTAAGCAAATATAAGATTGATAGGAATAATTGATAAAATCATAAAAAAATTATTATCATTCAAATACTTCCAAGCTCTATTAAAAGCTTTCAAGTAAACATCCATATTTTTGCACGAACCTAGCCTTTCTTATGCAGCGGTTGTAAAACATTTAAAAACAGTCGTACAAATATTTTTTAATAAAAAAATTCTCGAGAAGTCAGCATATTTAAATTTTTTTTCTTGATTTAGCAATAGCCATGAAAAAAATAAATGACATACATGACCTAAAATGAACTTTCACTTCGAATTTCAAAACTTGGACTCGTATATTATGTGTATACAAATTCGAGACAGCTCAAAATGGAGAAGATCGCAGAAGCAACCGCTTCCCTCTCCATGTCAAACCCAGATTCAACTCAACTTGCTCATAATTATAATCTTAGAATTCAATAAAATACTTCTGCCGATGACTTTATTTACATTTAAGTAAAATTTAGTCTAATTTATATTGAAAATAAAATACCAGCTCTTAAGTATGATATCTAAAATTAGCAATTAATTAAAAAAAAGCATATAATAAAACCCCTTGTCTATTTCATAAATAAAAATGAACTAGTAAAAACATTTAACTTTCACTCATTTCTTCGAGGAAAATAGTTATCAATAAAATATCGTTTCGACATTTTCTCTGGAGGAAATAGAAGTTTATAATAAAATACTTTAAATATTTTTAAGGTTATTTTAGTTCTCGTCCACAGTTCTTGAAAATTTGGACTTACCTTATATACATTATATAACATATAACAGTGTTTTTTAATTTAATATATTACAATTAAAATCTATATTATAATGTTTTTTTTTTAATAAATAACATAGGCGTTTTATGAACTTAAAAATATATAAAACAGCATTAAAAACGTGATAAAATTTTCTTTGTATTTTTAACAGCAACTTGATTTATGCCACAACATTTACACTTTAGCTTTTATGTCATTGAAATACTGCAGCAATGAAACGTATTAATGCTTAGCTCTTTTATTCATCTCATACGTTTTAACTAATAAATTATTATTGTACTTATTCTAAATCTGTGTTCCTTTCCACTTATTTGCAAGTGACCTAATTTATTTAGAAATAAATAGTTTTGCTGTTGCTCAAAATTATTATAACTCACATACAAAGCACAATTATAAATGACACAAAAATCTAAATATATTGATTAAGTTGGATCTTGTTATGGAATACATTATCCGTATAAACTGTTATCAATGCCACTATATAATACTTTCTACTACTTAATCGACTAAATAGTATTATATAATAATCGATGACTTTTACTTTTCCGCTGCAAAGCTTTACTACATAAAACTAATTGTTTTGAATTGACTGTATGACTAGACAGGAAGTTATTAGCAAAATTATAATTATTACACTACCCACTTACATTAACCGCAAATGTATTACAGTAAAATAAAATCGTTTTAATTTACTCTAATACCTTAACAAAAAATTAAATGTGAAATTTTTAGGGTCTAAAAATAAGATGCTTTTTTGTGGCGTATAGCCACGAAAAGGCGAAAATTTTCGTATTTTTAAAGCTTTATCAGATTTTATGTTCCAAGCTTGAAAGGTTGGAAAATTAGACTTGGCAGCAAGCCGGGCGGCAATCTCCCTTGGTGCCCGTATCAATTTTATTTTCCAAGTAATGTATTAAAAATAAATTCAATTAAATTGTTCTTAGATGAAAAAGTGTCTTGAAAAAAAAACGATATTTTTCCTAATAAATCATGCCGCTTCATATGTATATTAACATGAGATAGAAACATACAATAATTATTTTCAAAACCCGTGAACCGACTCATTTAGATCTGTATCTCCAGCTACTCTCACTCTTCGAAACTGAAAGCTTTGATTGAACGAAAGTCTTACCATAATAGAAATTCGCGTGAACGAATGTTCTAATTTCGCGGTTACGCATTATTCCCTCGAAAGCGAATCCCGAAACGGAAAGTACATTCTTGTGGAAGAGAGCTATCAATCTAACATCGAGATTTATTCTTCGAGATAACTGACAGAACATATTGATAATACGTATCTCAAAAAGACGCATGAGTTTCTGTCAAATTAGATTTGTATTTTTTATGGATATATATAATATCTTTTAACACTTGACTATAAACGATGTTTTTTGATGAAATAAGAGCATCTTCTAGCACATATTAATGTTTTGTATACAAGATAAAATTTACCGTAAAAAAGCATCTATCTATCAAGTTAATTCCTGTCGTATTAAGTGACTGTTGTGACTTATCTATTCCCTAAAAGACAAATCGCTAGGGACTAGCAAAGGTTAGTTTGTATTGTAATAATCCTCTTAGATTCAGTGAATTTAATATCTCAACTATCATAAATAACTAGTTTAACATTGATTGTTTCCAAAGTCATATTTATAGTCGATGCTTTGTAAAAATCATATTACAAGTTTTTCGTGAAACAAGCAAAAAAAGGATGCACATTGATAATGATTAATAGATTATTAAAATTGTATTGTATCTATGAAGTATTTGAGAAATGTATAAGTAATTACATTGTCTGATTAATAGCTTTTCATACTATTCATTTAAATATAACTTTTATAATACACGCCAAGCGTGAATAACGTGCACGAATGCAAAAATCTAATCACGCAATATAGAACAATAAAATGTCTACATATATACATACGTATATGTATATGTATTATTAGAACAACGTTACTCTGTTTGAGTTTTTCTTCAAATTCTTAGTTTATCGCCAATTTATTGTAGTTTGTATAAAAATGGCGATGACTAGAATTGATTTTTTGTTCATCAGTTAACTAAATAGATTAAATGACATGTTTTTAGTGTTTAATAATTTAATTTACTATTAATTTATTTTAATAATTATTAGAAATAAATAATTTTAATATAATTAAATGTCCAATAGTTTGTCAATTTAATGATTAAAAACTAGTATAAAGAGTTCTAAAAAGTAGCAGTACTTTAATGATATTATTTTTTACCACATTAAGTAGTTCATCGTATGGTTTGTATTTTTGTATTTCATGTGTCTCTGATAGTAAAATAAATTACTTATTTATATTAACAGAATGATATGACTGAAATGTTTCACTTGAAGCTTTTTCCTAAATAAATAATAATCAATAAACTACAATATAACTAATAATTTTTATTTAATATGCAATTTAAAAATGTTCAATATGCATTGATCTTATCGATTATATATACATACATGTCTTGACATGCGAGAAAAGAAATGTAAGAATAAAATCGACAATCCGTTAATGCTTATCGATTTTTAGCTATGATCTTTAAATAGTCATGATTGCTTCCCTTATTCCTCCCGGTTGCGGCTAGGACGTCAGCGCTTGAGAACTCTCCGCTTGCACGAGTAATCCAGCTGCACAAGTTTGTTTTCGGTGATAGTCAGACCTGTCAAGAGGGGGGGGGACAAATTCCCGTGGCCTGATTCTAGAAAAAATCATAGCAAAGATATATGTATAAAAAAAGTAAAAACCGACCTCAAATAATGAATCTGAACTTAACTACAGTCGTTTAAGATGTACTATGTACTGATGTATTTCATTTATTTTTTCATATTTAATTACAAATATCCATTTATTAGTTAAAATTAAATAGTATTATTTTATTAAATGAATATAAATTTCGTATATTTAATGATTATTAAATTATTTAATTAAAAATATTTACTTAATGCTAATTTTAATATAATTAAATCTGAAAAATATTTTTAAAAACCAATTAATTTATAATAATGACACAATTTAATATAAGTTCCTTTGTTTTTTTATACATATTAACAAGAAATAAAATAAGTGGAACATTACCTTCAAAGAACCGTCTTTCTAGGTAGTACTTTCACAATAAACATTATTATTCAAAGGGACAGATTGTAGTTTTAGACTTTATTGCTTTTTGAACTTTAAAAAATATTAAACATAAAACGAAATATTCAATACGTTATATTGTTATAAAAAGTCTAAATATAAATGCTTGATAATCGATCGTTTTCACCGCAATGGCACAATTTTATTGCTTTTGACCTGGACTCGAAATTCACTATATGACAACACTGAGCAGCAGTGAAAACGATTAATATAGAAAGTAGATATTTTTAATACATTTTAATGCCTAATTAAAATATTTCGTATTAAATATGATTTTAGAAAATATATCGCAACGGTGGCTAAATTTTGTATTTATTTGTAGCATAGAAAGGGTTAGCTCGTACCTATTATTATTTATTTAAGAAATTATATTACGATATTAAAAAATATATAAAATTCCATTTTGCCTTGGCCCTGGTGATAGTTAGGAGGTGCTGGAAAAAAATATATTTGAGATAGTGCTCATCTATTTTAGGTGTGCACTATTTTTTTTAAATGTGTATTATTATTTATATAATTGCTATGAAGACGCATTGGGAAAACCTGTCAAATCATAATGGTCAGATTTGTAATAAAAAATAAAATAAACACTATATTAGTCTTTGTTATTTCTTAATTATTTTAGCTGCTTCCAAAAAAAAATATTAATATTTATTTTGCTATCTGATATTATTATTGACTCTTAAGAACCATATTAAAAATAAATTCTTTTCTTGATACTGAGTGTAGTATTATTTTTTAAATTAATAAAAAAAACTGCACTTATTTTAACCTAAATCAAAAAGCTACAATAATAAAAATTAGGCTTAACAAAACGAGTGAAATTGAAATTTCGGAACACCCAAGAAGCCATCAATTATCATTAATTACCACAATAAACTCGCTATTCAAAAACTTCGAGACATGCCTAGGAACAACACCTTGTTATTAAATTAAATATATTACGTATATTTTGCAATTATCGGATGGTCGCCCATAAATGGCCACATTGGATGTTTTTATTAATACATTTAACTAAGTGATTTTTAATCAATTTACTGTAATGTACCGGAAGTGTAGCTGAACAATAACTTTACTGGTTCTAAATGAACCTTTTCTCGCATTTGTTCAAGTTTTATCGAAGGACCAGTATTAAAAATATAACCACTTACTCGCGAATCACGAACTCACTTCACAATGAACTAGAGATCAGAGAGACGTCTGTATTTGTATTGTATATACATCTGTATAAACTATCACATAATTTATCAGACGCGTTTCACTTTGTCGTGTTTTCTATGACACTTAAGTCCGTAACATTTCAATTGGGTTCTATAATTTGGAATCCCTGAATAAGCAAATACTCGATCTTAATCGAAAAAGCTTAGAAAGTGTTCTTGAGATACCTTTGTATGAAGATATTTTATTTTCTTTCATGAGCGTTGGAATTCGATTCACCGAGTTATACGTTGCTAAGCATTTTTTCAAACAACTGAAGGGTGTTGTTGACAGTCCAACTATTCTCAAAGATGTCTAGTTTTGGGTTCCAAAAGCCACGATCCTGTCCTTTTCTGATGCCTATTAGATTTAAGACAAAAACCAGGAAACACATTAAATGTATCAACTGCAATAAATGTTGTAGGAAGTAGGTTCCGTGACAGACTCTCCTCGCTCGGATCAGACTTGAATGCTTACATAATTGTAAGGGTATACTATTGGTCTTTAATCAACGTTCCAATCAATCCTCTGCGCGTGTTCACATATGTTTTGAAAGCTATACTTTACTTGATTTATTTAACCGCATTGTTGACTTTCCCTACATTTTTCAACCACCATGTGCAGTATATTAATTAACCGCTTGACGGCCGTTGCGTGATTAGCACTTAACCGGTTCAATGCACCGTCATCTAGCTAAGTTAATCATAGGTCTTTTCCGCCTTTGTACATTTATGGTTTTTTTCAGTCAACTGCGCCGTCACGGAGTCTCCCGATGACGACGACGATTGGGAAGAGCCCTCGGGAACGACGGGAACTGGAACTGCGGCCAATTCTGGTAACGGCGGCGAAGAAGCAGACGACGACGGCAGAGTGTACAAAAATCCGAGGAATTCTCCATCAGCTCAATGTCCTAGAGACGAAGAACAAGCTACTCTACTGGTGAGTCTTTACTACTTTATCTACCTTCATCTTATCGTTTATGGTGATATTTTTATTCTGTGAAATACTGATTTTTATAAGATAAATTTACTAAGTATACGCGTCAAAGTGAAGAAAAAGATTCATATTCCAGCATACCTTACAAATTAACAGTAATTTTGAGGGGGGGAAAAAATGTATGTTAGTATTTACGCATATCAGGTATTTGAAAAATCAATTCAACAGTCAGCATAATCATTTGAATAAAATAAATATTTCATATACTTTTACTTCATTGTAAATACTTAGTTAATTAAAAACCACATTACATAATCGTTACGTCCAAATTTAAATTAATTTGTGTCCCTTAGATTTTTCGAAAACAAAGTTCTTCTCTCGTTATCGTAAACAAATGACATTGCGTATCAAAATGTCACTTGTATAAATACCGTGGACCTTACTTAAACAAAGGCAAAGGTCGTTGCATATCTCTGCTTGTTGATGTTACCTTATTTACTGATGTTGAACTTATGCAGTCTATTAAGATCTGAATCATCGACATTGGTAAGAGTACACTAAACTTCCACCTAATTCTAATAACAGTGCTATACTGAATCACTCAAATCAATAACTCGCTTCCACTACTTCTCCCAGAACTACCACTTCGCTTCCGACTTGGAATATAAAAGAATGAAGCATCAAACATAGCTACGCTTAATCAACTAAAAAATGCGTTTTCGGCAGATTGCGTATCAAATCGTCACTTGTATAATTACTGTGGACCTTACTTTAACAAAGACGAAGGTCAGTGCATATTTCCTGATTTTTCGGAATACGCATTTAATAGAATGATGATATTGCTATATTTACCGATTTTTAATCTAATGTTACGCAGTTATGCAGTCTAATAAGATATGTATTAGACAATAACGAATAATCTGATTCTGCTCTTAATCATCGACATTGGTTAGAGGACACTAAATTTCCCTCCAATATTCAAAGCAATATAAGCAAGAAAAGTGCCATACTGAATCACCTAAGTCAGAAACATGGAATATACGAGAATTAAGTACCAAGCGAAGCTACACTGAATCGACCGATAAAAACATCGGTTTTCCTTCACCTGAAACCCAAGAGTACAACCGGATCTTTGAAACGATTTAAAACATAAATTATAGAAACATACACGTGCATATATTACATAAATACAAAACTCGTTAATCAGATAGACATGTTTTGTCATGAAAAATATTGTTTTTTCTAAAATTATATATAAGGAAGGCTATTTTTTTATTTATTTTTTCTAAACCAGATCCACCGACTTCAATGTGTGAAGAACAGCAATGCAAACGTTTTTCTTTCTAGTTAAATTTCACAATTATACATTGCTAGTGGAGAGTACTGTAGGGGTCTATTTATATATGTATTTATTTTATTATGGCAAAACTTGACGATATATTAAGAGGGACAGTTTTTTTTAATTTTTTCAAACCAGCTCTACCAATCTCAACGTTTGTAGAGCAGTAACTCCAACGTTTCCCTTTTCTCTTTCTAGTTGAATTTCACAATTATGAATTGCCAGTGGGGGAGTACTGTGGGGACTTATTTATATATGTATTTATTTTAATATGCCAAAACTAAACGGCACTCTGGTAATGGCAGGGCATTATTTTGGAGGACTTAAAAAAAATACTACTGCACGGCTCAATCTGTGTCTAATTGCCACCATCATTTACTGGTTTCGAGTAAATAGTACAGCGGTCGCCAACCATTCGGATCTCATGAATCATTAGACTCAAAAATAAATATCTTGCTGACCACTACCATGATTTTTTGATACAAGTAACATTCTAAATATGAAATGATTCTTGTTTTTGTAAATTAAGTTATAAGTTATATCAATACATTAAAAATGCATATTGTGTCAAAAATTTTGTTTTTCTTTAAATTTTATATTAGTGCATAAAATTTAGTCACATTCCCGTAAAGTTCTATAATTATATTAACGTACACGCAAAGCCCTCTTATCTAGTCGTATGCAAAGTGGGTTGAAATCTGGATTCTGGACCAATGTTGCCGGAAGAGAGAAGCGGCTGCTTTCTCGATCTCGCCTATTGATGATGGCGGCTCTTTAAAAATAAATTGATTTATCAATTGCACCGCTAATATTGGTTATTGATCTGGGCCTTCAATGAACTTTCTATTTTATAGACTGAAAATAAAAATAGATAAATTATAATATAATGAAAATTTTTAATAGATACGAAAATTGTAAATATATTAAAATTTCTTCGCGGGCCACCGATTGGCGACTACTAAAATAAATATATTTTAAGAATGTCTTAAATTTGAAAGACTAAATTTCATTATTGATTGCTGATGTCATTATTCAGATACATGAGAAATAACTAATTATTTTACAAATCCATAAAAAAGATCTCTCTTTTTTCTGCTCTTGAAATTAATTTAGATAATAATATGAAGAAACATACATTTGCAGCAGAACATTATGTAATAAAAATCTGCTAGCTTAGTACTTTTTTAATACTGATGAAATTTGAGAATTATTGAATAGCTTATAAGTACATACATATATGGAAAATATAGAATAAAGTTTATCTAAATTAGGATTGGAGAGTTTAAATAAGATTTAGGTACAACACATTCGACCATGTTAGTTTAGTTTTGCTTAACTTCTATAGTATTAAAATTTGTTCTGAATCTTTTAGTTAAATCGTATAAATTTGTAACATTTTATTAGCCATTATTTGCAATATTGATTAGCTTTGTTTTATTTTGGTAGCTTTATTGACAATCTTGGGAAATAATATTCTCATATAACTATTTCGAATCTCGTTATTTATATTATCTTAAACATAATCAAACTTCTTAAGCTGCCCTAGAAAGATTACTCACCGTTCACTATGAAAGATCACACAAACAATGAATCTAAGATAACCGACGTTTAAAGGTCGCCGATTATAATATAATGAAGTGTTTATGGCAATATTTAGATTTTGAAAATGGTGTTGTAACTACGTGTTTTATTCTAAAATCGCGCAAACGATCGATGCGATAAATTTATACGCGCCACATCAAAAAACTTTTCACCAAAGTTACCACAAATCATGGTGTTTTATGTACTTTGATCTTATTTTTGATAAGATTTATTTTATAATCATTAATGGGAAAAGTTTGTGCCAATCTACCAGTCAATGTTTAATATTATATTATATTATGATTTAGTATACTAGAACTTGGGTTTCTTGATTTTTAAGTAGTTATCTTCTTTATACATATACAAACATATTTACATGCTGTTTTATGTTTTTTTTTTTGAGAATATATTGAATTTTAATATCGGCACAGACAAGTATTAATATAATATTATTCATATCTCTCGTAGATTACTCCTCAAGATCACTTTTAATATACGGCTTATAAGTTTTTCGTTTTAAAAATAAGAAATCCTTACAATTATTATATAATGTGGTAACTTTGTGAATAAAAACATTATATTCCATATAGGATTCCAACTTAAGTCTTTCAGATTTGTCTTCGACCTATACCACTGATCTATCGTGCTGGTTAATATAAGAAAATCAACAATTCTCACGTCTGGTATCATCTTGACGAATATTTGCATAAAACTGGCAACGGTGGTTTCCAAATTATTTCACTTATACTAGTATTATTTAATTTCTTCAACATTATTTATCTGTCTGTTGTTTCAAAAGCTCTCTTGAAATCCAAGAAAACTGCTCCAATGATTTTGTTTATATCCTTGGCTAACAACCAATCAGTATAACTACTTATAATGCAGTTTTAGTGGAATGTTTTTCTCTGAATCCCGACTGCTGTTCACGTAGAATGTGTCGAGAAAAAATAAAATCCTTTAATTATTTGCTTAGTACTTTTACATCATGGTAACATGTTAATTGGTCTCATTTCCTCAAACATTTTATTATTTTTTATTTTATGTATAAAAGTAGCAATCAATAACATTCATTTTTTGGCTAAATTCAAGGGAATCTTTGTTTAGAATCTACGTCAAAAGCAATAAAATCGTGCCGTCCAAGTCGCAGTGAAAACGCTTGATTATGTACCATTCATTTTAAGACTTTTCATAACAATATTATAATCCTCAATAAATAAGAATCAAATAAAGAGTACATAAACAGAATTTTGATCAATAGGTGAGCGCAAAAAAAACAATTATCCCTTCTCAGAAGTCAAAAATTCACGTCAAAAGTAATAAAATCGTGTCGTCGCCGTCGCAGTGGGAACGCTCGTTACCGAGCGTTCCCACTGCGACGGCGCCGACACGATTTTATTGCTTTTGACGTGAATTTTTGACTTCTGAGAAGTGATAATTGTTTTTGCGCCCTCTTATTGATCAAAATTCGGTTTGAATATACTTTGTCTAATACTCTTATATTAAGAATGTTTTAATATTAGTAAGGAAAGCTATCATATTTTTAAAACCTATGGATCAATATGCGAGATACGACATCTGTCTGTACTTCTTCCACTTACTTCCCGCTGAGATATGAGTTGGCTTAGTTTATATTTGAAATGCAGCTAATTAAATTCTAAAACTATGATTAGTTTTAGAACTTTTATAGGTTAGGTTTGGGTTTGAACAGCAAATGGACGTTTCGCAGCTATCAAATTGCGTTTTATAGACATTTATTTATTATTATTCTGGACCTGATTTAATTCCCGATTTTATTTTGAAGGGTTGCGAAGTCAGTCTCGCTGCTCCTCTAAAATGTATTTATGATCTGATTCTCAAAACATCATCATTTCCTGATCTATGGAAATGCACAAAAGTCACCCCTATTCATAAAAAGGGTGACAAATTATATATAAGAATTATAGACCAGTAGCAGTGTTGTCAGCTCCTGCTAAATTATTTGAAATAATTATTCATAAATATCTCTACAATCACTTTCAGCAAGTTTTATTAGACCAACAGCACGGGTTTCGTCCTGCCCGTTCCACTGTTACTAACCTTCTGTCGTTCACCAAAACGGTGACAACTTCTCTCGATGCGGGAATTCAAGTAGACGTCGTGTATACAGATTTTGAGAAAGCCTTTGACAAAGTTTGTCATACGTTATTATTAAAAAAATTGTCGAACCTCGGTTGCTCAGATAATTTAACTCGGTTATTTTCGAGTTATTTAAGCAATCGTAGACAGTTTGTAACCTATGGTGGCCGATTGTCAAAAGAATATTTTACCCCTTCGATGGTTCCTCAAGGATCCAATCTGGGACCTCTGCTTTTTGTGTTATTTATTAATGACATAAATACAGCAATTAAAAATTCAAGTTTTCTTCTGTACGCAGATGATTTAAAATTATATAATTGCATTCGATCTGTTGCGGACTCCTTCTCTCTACAAAGTGATTTAGACTCTCTGTGGAGATGGGCTTCCGTTAACCGTCTGCCCTTTAGTGTCGGAAAGTGCCACACTGTGTCATTTTCTCGATCCCGTTCGCCATCAGCTTATTTCTACCATCTCGGTGGTAACATTTTGACTAGAGAAACTTCCATTAAAGATCTCGGAATCACTTTCGAGAGCAAATGGAGGTTCTCTCTACACATACACGACGTCTGTGATAAATCTTCCAAGATGCTCGGCTTTGTTATGAGGAATGCCTTTCACTTTGACGATCCGTCAGTTATTCGCATCCTCTATGACACCTTAGTTCGTAGCATTCTTGAATCGGGATCTATAATTTGGAATCCCCGAATAGCCAAATATTCCCTTTTAGTAGAAAAAATTCAAAAAAGGTATTTAAGATACCTTTACAAAAGGACATTTGGTTATTATCCGTTCTTATATCCCAGCGCCTTTCTTTTAGGAGCGTTGGGATATGATTCGCTGAATTCTCGCAGAAAGCTGTATGTCGCTAAGCATTTTTTCAAACTACTAAAAGGTGCTGTCGACAATCCAGCTATTCTCGAGGAATTCCAGTTTTGGGTTCCGGAACATTTTCGAGAATCACGATCGAGACCTCTTTTGATGGCAGTTAGGGCTAGGACATCCGCACTTGCCGACTCGCCTATAGCTGTGGCCATACGGCTCCTTAATACGCTGGCATTGAAAATTGATTTATTTAATGTTAGCTACGAGGATCTGATCCGGTTTATATCTTTTAATTTTAATATTTTATAATTTTTTTTGTTATGTTTAAGTATTGTTATATTTATTTATATATATACGTTTTTTTATGTTTTATAAATTTATAATTTGCTTTCGATCATCGTGGCGCATTGGGGTAACCTGTTAGGCCACGATGGTCTTAATTTAATCGAAAAAATAAATAAATAAATTTAATTTCACTGGTATGAAATATATATATATATATATATATATATATCTACTGGTAGAAATGTATTTCGACTTCACTAGTAACTGTAACATTTATACATCATATGTGTGTAAATAAATAACGATAAGTATGTAAATGTATGATGCCAGATAAATTATATTTCTACTCGTTAAAATATATATATATATACCGGTGAAAATGTATTCCGATATAATTTCACTGATGACATATTTAAAAAAAATCGGGATAGATTCGAAACCCAAGAATTTCTGGTTTAAATTCAGGGACATCATTTTAGCTTTTTCTAGAGTAGAGGCGAAATCAGTTGTCGTTTTTTTAACATTTTGATTTCATTAAGATTCACAGTATTTCATAAAATGACATCACGGCTCAATTCAAGATTTTTTCTAATTTCACGAACTGATGTCGAATCTGATTATTAAACATTGTGCCACGTTATAATAAAATATCAGATCAAATTAAAGTATCCTACATAAGTATATAGAGATAAAAATACATATACATGGCGAAAGTTTTATCAAAACATGTCGAGCAACTTTAGAACTTTTAAAGTGAAAAGTGAAATAAATCAGAATGCTAATAAATTTTGAAAGAATCTAGTGAAAAGGAGAGTGAGTTTGTTTATGAACAATATTTTTACATAATAAAGTACTTAGGACCGGTTTTCATCAATAGCTATTATATATATAAACCTGATGTATTAATTATAGTGAGTGATCAATAACTTGTTCACTAATCGATCTACTTTATCATTATAAAAAAATGATCGATTATATAATCAAGCAGTTAACTTATATATTTTTGCCTTTGTTTAATTTCTAGGGTCAGAAATGCTTGAGGAAATGCTCCTCGGACGAGGACTGCAAGAGCAAAAAGAAAAAGTGTCTATGCGACGGAGCGTGTGGAATGTCCTGCATAAAACCAGGTGAGATCCTTTTATCATAAATTATATACCCTATCTTTAGAATAAAATGCTATCCAAGGCGACCATTAGTCAATGCACGAGCGCTGAAAGGATAGATTTTTCAAAGAGTTCGTGCAACGCTTCCGGGGGTGGAAAAATTATGGTTTAACGAAAGCTCCAGACATTGATTTGTTGCGCTCGTTATCTCTGGTCTCTAGGGATGAATAATCGCCCTTGAATATTTTTTGTATTTATTACTCAACGTCAAATTTTAAGCAGTGCAGTGTGATTTTTTTCTCCTATTTTTTTTTTATTAACATGCTACACAAAGAATTAAGATGTTTTAAAACCTGAAATCTCATCTCATACAATATATGTATAAGCACAACTTATCTTTATTAATTAATCATAACGATATTCATCCATGACTTTAGACAACCCTCATTTGTGACGATCTAAATTTTATTTTAATAATCACTAATTCCGGTCCTTGAGAAGCTGTCATTTTTTTATGATCAGTGGACCAATAGAGTTGTATGTTCACCAGTGAAAATATAATTTCACTAACTAGACCAGTGAAAATGTATCAAACAATTGATTTATAATTTCATTGGCTAATAACAGTGAAACTTTTGTTACACATACATTTGGTAAATTTTAATCTTAGCAGGTGATGTGTCGCCCTACTGTCGTTGAAACTCAATTTGACAGTTGCGAAACGTCCATTTGCTGTTCAATCCCAAACCTAACCTAACCAACTTAATGAAAGTTCAAAAACTATAGAACTTTCATTAGCTAATTTGGGTATAATTAATTCGTAATACATTTTGACTTTTTGTCGCCCTACAAGTATTTTTTTAAACAAACATCAGGTTGGTGGTGATCTATAGTTAGTTTTATAATATTAATTTTAAAGCACTCGGTTTGAATATATTTTTTAATATTCTTCGAGATAAAAACGTTTTTTTTAAAACAAGCAAATAGCCGTTTTAATGACAGTTTAGAGCAGCATATATTTTTACTAGCATTTTTTAGTGAAATTATATTTTCATTATATCTTTGGCGGACGGATGGTGATGGGTGGATATTAGACACAGATTGAGCCGCTACAGTAGTGTTTTATTGAAATATAATTAGGCTTACATTTAGAATATGAAAGTGAATGAATGGTGCACGAAGCAGCACCGGCCGTTGGAAGTCCGCCGTCGTCACATCACGATATATAAATGGCCCCCATATATCTACCGATGAAAATGTATGATTTCACTGAAATGCCAATGAAAATATATTTTCACTGGTCACTGTAACATATATGTACAATAATAAAATATGTATTATTGGTCCATTGGTCTTTTTACTTATATTTATAAATATGTATTTTAATGAATTTTTGCGTTTAAAAACTAATATTTCGAATAATGCTTACTATTCCAAAATACTCACCTAAATTATAACACATAAAAAATCAGAAAAAAATACGAAGCCCGAAAGGACTAGGTCAGATATTGTTATGGGCCGAATTACCTTTGTTAAAATTGCAACGGCAGCTGTATTAGTATTTTTGTAAACTTAATAAATAAAATATCCATAAACTTTAGCCATACAATATAAAATATATGTAACATGCGATTAACAGAGTGAGTATACCGACGAATTAGATACTATGTAACAACAAAAGTTTATTTAATTTTATAATTAGTTCAAAATTAATTTTTTTATTAAAAATTCACAAAATTTTCGCTACACAGCTATTTTCTATATTGCTATCAAATTTAGGAAAATACTTTAATATATAAATAAATTTATAGTTTTTAACCCAGGGCGCCAATACGTCTCGAATGAACCCTGGCAATCCTTTCGAAGCAGACAGCGAGACGACGTAGTATATTTTTGTCATTTGTGTGTCTATTTTAAAACCGAATACATGATTTTGTTTTGGTGCGTTCACCGCTCATTATCCAACTCGGATAGACGTATTTTTATATCAATACATATTAAGTGATGTTCGACGATTGGAAATACCTATTCTTCCTATACACATTATTCTTTAGTAAGCCACATTAAGTTAACATCTTAACCTCTCACAAAGCTGTAACCTAACCTGTTGTCAATATTGTTACTCGTAGATCGTGAATGCCCCGAATTGGAGAAACCGGAAGTTGGAGATGTGACCGTATCTGGAAGACTCTTCGGTGATAAGTATGCGCATTATATCTTTATATAGTATGCAATTAATATGACAATCGTATCATCTTGATCATTAATTTCAGAGCTGTCTATTCTTGTCCTCATGGTTTCCATGTCGTCGGCTTACAAAGTAGAAATTGTCAAGCTGACGGACAGTGGGCCGGTCAGCCTCCTGCTTGCAAACAAAACAGTGAGTTCCTCATCAAAAATAAATTTAACCATATGTGTGTTAATTAATGATTATTGTTTCAGTCTATTGTCTGACTCCGCCGCACATTGAACATGCAAGACATTCAGCGTTACCCGAACAGGCTACGTTCGACTTGGACGCGACGATTCAGTACCATTGCCACACGGGATACGTTACGAACGGATTCCCGAGAGCCAAATGCCTAGCCATCGAAGGTCAAGCATCTTGGTACGGACCGGACATTACTTGCGAACGTACGTATCTTCCGTATCATAGGCACCGAAAAGTAATCAAACTTTATCATATTAGTTTTTGTTGAGGCACACCCCTGTGAGCAAAAAGTTTTGATGGTATTCTGAGAAAGAAGTTTCAAAGCATAAAAAATCGTATCTCTAAAGAACCCTGAACTATAAATTGAGCTGCCTATTTCCAGCTAAAGTTTCTAATTTAACAAACATACATATTGAATCAATATCAGGTATATCCATTTTTTATTATTTTATCTTATATGCGGAGATAAATTAAGCAAGCATTTTATTAATAATCAGCCAAATTAAACATATTATTATAAAAATAACTTATAGTCGTACATTGCTTGAAATTCAGACTCATGCCAAAATCACATGATCGCTCAATACTCTAGTTATCTCTATTGCTTTATATTTTAGTTTTATCAAAGTCTAGTTAAGTTTATATTTTAAGCATGTCCATAACTAAAAATATTTAATTATATAATTTAATACATAATCTACCAAAAAATACATATATATAACATTTTTTTACATCTTATTCAAAGGTATGTTATAATAATAGAAAATGTGAGGCACCCAAAAATAGAGTTGTTCTAGAATCCCTTCATTGGTAGCAGAACAGATTCTTTTCTTATCTCTTTTATTAGGAAGCCAGTTGAAATAATATTATTTATCAGCAACTAGGCAACAAATCATACTGTCAAGTATCAGGAGGATTGATCATAACTCTATAAATAAATTCTGGAGTTCCACAAGGCAGCTTTATAGTATCAATCTAATATTTAAGATACACTGATGATTGCATCACACGAAGATCCTGTATTTGGAACTTATAGTTAGGGTAACCTGACTTAACCTTTGATCTCTAATACTATAATCATACTGATGAACAGGCGCGTACGGTGAGATACTTTCCCTTTCGCTCGCTCACTTAACACGCGAGCGAGCGAGCAAAAGGGAAAGTATTTCAGCGTACGCGCCTGCTGATGAAATTAAGGACGAACAAATTAAACTTATGGTTCTAATCACTGCTGATATTAGCACTACAAGAGACGAGGATACTGTACTAAAACTTTTAAATTAGAATAACTTAACCTAATCTTATATTCCTAATTCTTTAATCATACTGAAGATTACTTTTAATACATTGATAATATTAAGCGCATGTTTTAATATGACAAGCATTAGCCCAATGTGTTACAACTGGGTAAACACAATCAACACATACAAAAACTATTATATAGATTACAATCTATCTCGATTTTATTGTAATTTTTCATTACAATGCTCATCCGTGAGATAAGGAAAATCTAGGAAAACCATCTGTAATAATCGGTCAGAATTAAAACCATATAATAATCACTAATCATGATCTCCCAGAAATAATAGAAATTTAATGGGATTCAAACTCGGGTTTTTTTAGGTATTAGTTACCTGTCCTATTGTGCTAGAAAATAATCTACTATTTAAGTGATTTAATATTAGTAAATTAAACTCATGGGTCACTACTGATATTCGCACTACAAAAGATAATTTGTTAATGAGACCAAATCTGCTAAAATAACAGCAACTATCAAAAGATTTCAATCTAAAACATTAGGTTTTATCAATCTTTGTTACAAATGAGATGCTGTATTTGACAAGATTCGGCATCTATTTTATTTTAGGTGTTTAATGTTAGTTGCAGATATATGTAGGTATGTTACACATATACTAATAAATAACAATGCAACGCTTTTCTGAATGAATCCTATTTTTTTTATCACGAATTTAACATCGGAGAAGCTTGAAATGTTCCTCTGTCATAACTATGTGTAGAAAAATGATTACTGTTTGGTTCTTAAGATATTTTAAGTCATTCATAGTTTTATATATCAATCAAAATTTCAGCGAGATCTTGCGGACCTCCTGGAGAGTTGCCCCACGGTTGGGTCACCGCTGAATGTCACACCTTTGGCTGCCGCGCCTCCCTGCACTGCGGAGCCGGCTTTGAATTGGTCGGCCGCGCTGAACGTTTCTGTCAGCCGGACGGCACATGGGCTCCGAACGAACTTCCGACGTGTGTTCGTAAGTGTACTACTCCTTCTACTATAACCGTGACCTAACCAAACAAACAATATTAAAGTAGCATGTTATATTCATTGATAAAGCTTCAAATGTGTTCGTAGTAGATAAGTAGCGTTTGTTGAATTTTATAATTCTATTATATACATACATATTATGACTATTTGTAATTCAAAGTTTAACTCTTGTTTGTATTACCATATACCGAGAAGCTGATTAATTAACATTGTTAAATAGAATGTATTTTAAAAAAATAACTAACTAATTTTAAAATAATTGAATATCACATCATGCTTATTCGATTACCAAAGATTGTAGTATAATTTTTTGGAGTAATGTTTATCATCGTTTTTATTTTCTATTCGACAATATCTAAAGAATGTTTCTTTCTTAGTAGATTTGCATATTTTTTAATGCGTTCGTTTATGTTTTTAATGCTGCATTTCCAATGGAGGAGCATGAGAGCCGGGTTTTCAGACATATCATAAAGTTTAATGATATAGTTCATAGTTTCATTTTAAGTTGTATTTTATAATTGTGAAAAATCACTTTATAATGTTTATAAACGATTGTATAACAAACGCACATGTGCACATTATTATCATGTAATTGTTAAAAAATATCATGCACAGTATGGAGACAATGATTAATCAAATTTAATATAAATTTGTTCCGCAGATCTATCAATAGAAAATAACTATTTTCCATACTGTGTAATATAATATAGTAGTTTTGCACTCCCACTTGCTTTCATGCTCTTTTATTTTCTTTATATTTTTAATTTTTACTAATAATCGGTTCAACGCACAACTTATTACTATTATCATAAATTAAATCATTTTTTATATAATATTAAATATAGATCTTCTATGCATGACATTTTACAATAAATATATAAATAAATAATTGCATGTTTTTCACGTTACTCATCTAATTGTTGCATAGTGATATTTTTTGTTAAAATTAACTAAAAAAATATTTCTATTGAAAATTTGTAAAAAAATATACTATATTATCAGGTATGATCGATTTTATCAAATTGTTGTTATTTGGTATGTTTATAAGAAAATATTTGTATTTATATTGCTCATGGCTATCGAAATTGTTAGTAAATTTTAATATTTATCTTTCGGAGAAAATTAAAGATTAGTATATTTATTATAAACGTTGAATATACATAGTGTATATTGGAAAAATATTGTACTTTGATGTTGTTAGTAATTTACCGCTTTTAAAATGTATCTTCTGAATTATATACATAATATATAGAAACATTTTATTATTCTATAATAAAATATGTCTTAAAGTAACATTCTTCTTTGTTTTTATTATCATCCTTATGTCTATGAAAATGAAGGGTGATGCAGGAATGTTGCTACAAAAATAAATCTAAATATCTTCATTATTTTTATTTTCAAAATAGTTTGTGACGCATATAATTTATAAAAAGAAAAGTTAATTGATCAAAGTTCGGGGTCTTTGGGGAAAAATCTTCAAGATCGCCAAACCTCATTGCTCCTGACTTATTAATGTGGATATTGTAAGCAAGATGTGGACAAATTTAAGAGAATAAGAACGAGCTGAAGCATTTGACGACACCGAGTGATTTTTTTTGTTGCAAAAATAACGTAAATAACACCTAAAAGAAATTATAAAAAACATAAAACATAATAAACTATTCCAATTCATTTTATTTTGTAGCAAAATTCGTGCATCGCCTTTATTATTATTTTAACCCCCTAATATATTGATTAACAAATAATAATAATTTATGGACTAACCTTTGTTACTAAAAAGTTTATAATAAGGCAAAAAGCATAAACATTTAAGTAACTAATTAATAATCACATATATTTTACAATAAAAATTAAATCATAATTATATAACAATCACATTTGAAACATTCCACAGTTGTAACGGCAGTCCAATGTCCGGTCCCCGATGCTCCCCGACATGGCAGACCCGTTTACACGTCTTGCGCTTACAATTCCATAGTTAGCTACGAATGTAAATATGGATATAGATTAGTCGGCGACAATACGAGAAGATGCGGAGCTGATAAAAAATGGTCAGGAACTCAACCTATGTGCAAAGGTAAGATCCGATCGTCCCATGTAATCCAAGTAATCTTTGATTGTACATCAAACTTTTGATTTGCAGAAATAAACTGTGGTCACCCCGGACGCTTATATAATGGCTGGTTAGAAAATATCGAAGCTGGTACTGGACTGGGAGCATCCATCATATTCCGGTGTCACGATGGAATGCGAATGGAGGGCAACTCGAGTACTGTGTGTCAAGTGGACGGAACATGGAGATATCCTCTACCAAAATGTCTCGGTTTGTATAAAATTTGATATATGATACAGCTCTATCAATATTTCCTTTACTTGTACTCTCCGTTAGCAATACATAAATAATGGATTGAGTGAAGCTACCATTGCTAGAAATCAGGATTAATAATATTTTCAGATTTAGCTTAATTATATATTACTAAAAAAAATTGGAATAGCTTTATTTAGATCTGTTCAATACTTTGTATTAAATTACAACTTATAATAAGAGTTTGCATCTTTCCTTCATATTTAAACAATAATTTCTCTGATTGATGACGTAATGTTAACGGTAATCCAATTGGGTAATTTAAGAACACAACTAGATAACTAGTAGCTTTTTCGTCATCCATTATCTCGTCAATTAAGTAAAATAAACTTGCTGCAACTGACATTACCTCTTGAACCTCTGACTTTTACATTGATTGCTTTTTAAAGTAATCAATTTTAGGAACCTAGATTTTGTAAAAATGTAGTATCACTTAAGTGGTCCATTTATAAATTTTTAGAAAGACAGGCAGAAAAAACAGTTCTTCTGAACCACTTCCTGGTCACAGTACTTTTTTTTTTAAATTACTCAAAAACATCTGGCATGGACCCATCCTTTCATATGCAGCGGATTTTAAAAAGCCATTGTAAAACAATTCAAAATATTCGTACAAATTTAATTTAAAAAAAACAGGCTATGATAATTTTCTCGAGAAATTTGTTGATAAATTAATTTCTGATGCATGACCGGGAAGAGGTTTTTACTTACTTTTGTAAAATTAAAAAATATATTTAAGAGTTAAATATACTGTTTCAGCTCCCTGCGTCGTACCTCATGTAACTCAAGGAAAAGTCATTCTAATCCCGAGCAATATAACTGCACCAGAAACTAACGACACATCGCCATCGCCAACGACACAACTGATCGGCTCTTCGACGATGGTTCATCATGGTAATTATATTTTATTTATTACACCGCTTTTCCTAAAGTATATAAATGATAGCATATAACTTTATAACACAGGTGAAGCTCTAATAGTAGACTGCGAGAAGAATTATGAGTTTCTCTCAAACAATCCGGCAGTCACTTGCAATAACGGAACGTGGACTCAGATTCCAAAATGTCAACCTGCACGGTAATATTTTTATCATATTATTATATTTGATATTGAATCTTGAATTAAAATTTAATTGAACGTACAGATGTAAGAGACTGCCTAAACCTCCAAGAAATGGCATGGTTGTGGCTCCCAAGACTGAACATGGGATGAGAGCTCGATTCCATTGTAAAGATGGATTTGAGCTTCGCGGTCCCGATTTATTGCAATGCTCGTTCGGAAATTGGACTGGAGAAATGCCAATATGTCAGGAAGTATATTGTCCATTTCCTGGATATATAGAAAATGGTAAAGTTCTTCTCGTCGGTAATATGGGCTTGTATGATTATAGACCATATGTTAGAAAGGTTTGTTTGGTATATATGTTTTATTGTTTTAAATAAATATTGTTTATTAATTATTGTTTAATTTATAGGTAGTCAACAATAAGCAGATTATGTACGATTGTGATAAAGGATATGTTCTATTGGAAGGACCGCCAGGAGCTACATGTATCGGCGGACATTGGAGTCCTAGAGAACTGCCCAAGTATGGCTAATAAATAAAATTATGTCAATCTATTATTAATAATAATTGTTTTATTTTTACAGTTGCACATTAGGCCAACATCCTAGATTGCGTTGGAGTCGTCGTCGTCGGTCGTTAGATATGGATAAATTCCGACACGATAGAGCAACATATCTTAGAAAATATTACGACGAGCTTTGGAAGAAATCGATGGACATTAAACGGCAGCTGTTGATAGAAAATTACTTTAAACAGTTAGACGAACTACCCGAAGACGCCACCGAAGAGTTCAACAACATAATATCTGAGATACGATCAAAAGTCACAGTTCAAGTCCCGAATCGAATCAAACGATTCGTTCCAGATTCAAAAAACGATCTAAAAGAATATCATCGTATAAGATTGCCGCCTTACAATCATTATTTAATGTCTAAAGCTCGCTTTAAGCGATCCAGACGATCTCAATTGATAAATATGATGCGATACAATCATTACAAGTATCATAGAAAAAGGTCCATAATGTCTTTGAAGCGCTTGAAGAGACAAGCTCATTTGAACGATCGTTATTTTGAGTTGAAACGAAGAATGCCGTTTAATAAACAATATATAAACTTGTATAGAGATATTTTTAACAAACCAAAAACATTAAAGAGAATTTCAAAAAGAGATGTTAATAGTGATTTATGGAAAGTGGATCATAGTGGCGAAGTCATAGCATCCGTTTTAGCGGTGAAGGCAAAAGATTTTTTATCGTTTCCGAACCGGAATCAAAACGAACGTAGCATTGCTTCTGCGTTGATTGAAGAAAGTACGCCGTTCAGATCTTTACCTAGGATTTTAGATGATGATTTTATAAAAAGAAGTAAAAGAACGAGCCGTAAAACTGAAAAATTGAATCAAACTACGTCGACAGTACCAAAAAAGTATAATTATAAATCATATTTTTATTAAGATGCATGTTTTGTATGATTTTTATTAATTTTAGCAATAAAGATGCCAAAGGAAAGCAACTACACAACAACCTTCCAATAACGGACGATGTGAAGAAAGAAGAAAATAATTTGACTGTAAGCGGTCCAACCGATTTGAAGAATGAAACTATACCCGAAAAGGGTACTAAAAAGGTTCGAGAGAAAGTCCCGTGTGAAATTCTATCCAGTGAACCTTACGTTAATATAGAAATTGTCAAATACGGTAAAGATCCCAATATAAGTCACAGTTCAGGTGAGAATTGAAAAATATTTTTTTGAAAATAATTATATATCTATATTGAAAAGTATTATTAATTTATTAAAAAATAGGTACGATAGTGAGAGTTGCCTGCGGTAAAGGCTATGGATTGAGCAGTGATAACTCTACGGCTAGATGTGCACGTGGACAATGGAAGCCATCGAAACCTACATGCGAGATTTGTGAGTAGATTTTTGTTTTGTAAAATTGTTTTTCTCAAATATAAAGTCCGATTACAAGAGAAAATAATTTAAAAAATAAATATTTTGAGACTTTTTTTACTACAATATATGTATTTCCACGTATAAGGATGGAATAGCATAGTCTGTAACATCTCAGACTAGAAACTCTAAGGTTGCAGGTTCGAGTCCTGGCAACGGCACTCGAATCTATTATAAAAAAAATCGGCCCCAGCTGCAGTGACATCTATTGGTTATTAATTATATTACACATAATAATTTATAATTATTAATATAGCTATCACCGATTTGCAGACTTTCAGTCTGGTGGTTAATACTTGTACCTATTCATTTATCTGATTGATTAAGTTGGTACAGATTTACCCCATTGTAATGCATTGGGCTTTCGCCTGTCATGTTACAAGGGAAGATTTAATAAAAAAAATAAAAATATGTGTGGTTATAAATTCTAGATTTTATTAATATTTCTTCAATAAATGGTAATAACTTCCAAATTGCTTCTTCGCTATTCTCATCCATTATGGTTACTAAAATCGGATGTATAGGATTTTGCCAACTAAACACACAAAAAAAGTTTTTTTCAGTACCGTGTGCATTCCACTTTGCTAATCGGCTTGGAAATCAATCGTCAAAATAACAAATATATACCTAATAATCTAATAATATTTTCCAAATTATATTAAAATACATAACATTAAGTTATTACAAAAATACATATTAAATATATTATTATTTTAGTACCGTGTCATATACCTGTGACGGAAAATGGAATATTCACATTATCAGGAACAGATGGAGGTCCGATTGAGTCCGACATTTTACTAAACGATACCTCACGTGTCCTTAATGGACAAGTTGTACAGTTTGCTTGTGAAATAGGGTAAAAATCATATGTTCATTTCATCATATTCCCTTTAAAAATACAATTTTAAACCATTATATTTATTTTAGTTTCAACGTACAAGGAGCTAGTAACTTAAGATGTTGGCATGGAGAATGGGCCGTTACTACTATGCCTGAATGCATACCATGTATGATTTTACATTTACACATTATACGAAAAAGTATTAATATACTTAATAAATAATAAATATTATTTTAGCACCATGCGAATTACCGGTAGTTCGGCATGGAGTATATACTGCTGGATACCGAGCAGGACTTACGATTGCCCACGGATCTTCAGTCGCTTTGCACTGTGAGATTGGATACTCTCCAACCGCAACATTCCATTGCGAACTGGGCAATTTGAGACCTCAATATGCAGATTTATGCATTCCGATTCAAGGTGATTGTAATAAACATTATCATCTTATTACTGCTTTATAAAAATGTTTTAAAGATTTAATTGTGTGACGTTTTTAGGGAACTATTCTAATATACGAGAGGGTCAAGATTTCAGAGGAGGCTCGGATATTGTTCGTGAAGATTTTGACGAATTGGAGTATCCTACTTCATCGAGCAATTCAGACTGTGGTCCACCAGCCAGGTAATCGATTATATTTTATCTATACCTCACACATTCGACGAAATCATACCACACATCTATCCCCTAATGTTTAAATATTTTGTATTTAATTAAAGGGATGGATGTATTATATTATGACAATCATAAGCTTAATTTTATTACTTTCGATCCTACATCAATCAACAACCATATTAACACATGCTTATACTTATTTAGTTGCATATAATCGTACCGTACTATTAATTACTATTTACTTTGCATTGTGGCCTTAGATATTTCTCTGCTTTCTAAACTAACAGCAATGTTGTGTTAGCCTATTATTATATGTCTTATATTGCTATTTTTGTGTGTATTAAGTGAACATTTTTATTTAATTTATACCTTCTAAATATATCTCTGATATATTTAGCGATATAACTGTTAATTTTTATTATTCATTATTCACACAAAGGTGGTTGGACATGTTAACGAATAAGTTATGTTTCTTTTTGTCAGTGAACAATATATATATATATATATTTATATATATCTGTGTGAATAAATTTAAATAGTAGTGATTGTATAAGGCCTATAGATAGTAAAAATAGTTGCAAAACCTTCGTTGTTTGATTTGCTTTCCTCGCTGTGCGGTCGGCTGAAGTCTCAAAGGCAGCCACACTTACCGCAACGCTAAACCCTGGTAAGCCTCTTTTGCTTATTATATTATATTGCTTCTGTTTTATTTTTCTATTATTATTTATTCAACAATAAATATAAGTGCAATTTGGGAACTTCCAAAACGCATTGAGTCATAAATAATATTTATTTTTTTTTGTATTATTGGCATTTTTTTCTTATTACTAATAATTTGTATAAATGTAATATAAATTATTTATGACTCAAATAAATTTAATTTCATATTTTCAGAGTATTGTAGGAGAGTGCTTGGACTGTTTTTTTCACGATATTTTAATATTAAAGAGCAACTTAATTTTTGTGAATTTTAATTGTAAAAAATATTATTTTTACAATTATATATCGGCTGTTATTTATAAAGAAAATTTCAAGGCAATAAAAAAAAATACTTTTGAATTAAGTACTATGTTTTCTCAAAACTGTTAGAATGGATACTCTGGTTAATATGAGAATGTATCTCTTAGGATAAAAATAGTTCATTCAATGCATGTCTTCACAATAAATTAAAAATCACGAGTCATTTAAGAGGTATAACCGTACACAACAAGTAATACATTCTTAGAACAACTAGAGAATTGATATTCAGTAGACCCCCCAATAACACGGTAAATTAGGGACATGCTATTTAGGTGCCCGTTACTTTATGTGAGCGAGCTAGAGGGAGGATATCTCACCACATGAGCCTGATTCGTACGTATATATTATATTACAAAAAAATGTATCTGTATTTTCTAGTCCCCCAAATAGCACGTTCCCAATTTACCGTGCTATTGGGAGGTCTACTACATGTTGATGGTTATTTACTCCTTTTTTGTATCAAGTATATCAATTTTATTATAAAAGTTAAATGTTATATCTAATTGTTTCACTCAGTCCAGGGACTTTCTTGCCATACCAAGTTCTCTTATTTATCACTTTGATCTTGCGTTATTCATCGTAACCACTGTCCAGTTTCTGACAAACATATAATGCGTTTAACTACATTTTTATTTTATAAAGTTAATCAGTGACATCTATCGTTTCAAATATAATATTTTTTCTTCAGATAATGGCTCACAACTTTTTCGACCTTGCATGTGTGATTCTTCGCTTTATTAACACTCCTTTATACTTCATACATATTTCATTTCAGATCATACATTTTTATGTCACCAATAAAAGCGTCTTCATTATCTAACACCATCGTGAATCATTAACCGCACGGTAAGTCTGTAGTGACCGCTTAATCTATAAATCAATTTTGTTAAATAAACATGAGAATATACAGTTCATTGCATGTATTTTGCATGGATAAGCTTTGCATTGCTGTTTTTAATACTGTGTATTATTTGATTCTTCAATGCGAGCATAACAATCCCCGAATGCTCTGTTAAATATTGCATATTCATTGACTGTTTCAATTTTGTGATAGGGTGCAAGGAACTCTGATTTATCGCGACGGAACACCGATGAATTCAACCGGTCCAGGAACTAGGTATCCTCACGGCACCGAAGTCACATTTCGGTGCATAGCCACAATCATGGGAGAAAAATCAACGTGGAAGATTTTATGCGAGAGAGGAAATTGGATCGGAAAGAGCATCAGTTGCGGTAAATATTAAGATGAGAATAAATTTTATGATACTGATTTTATATTGATGGCGATACTTTATTATGTTTAGAAGAAGAAGATTTAGTTCCTTCCGGTCTTCTCGGCAACAGTACGTGCACATTCAGAAACAATGAGCCTAACGTAGTGTCTTTCTACAACGATCTTGAGATCAAAGAAGAACTCGTTGAATTTCCAGCAGCAACTGTTCTTATATCAAGGTAAATAATATGTTATATACATCATACAATTTTAAAAACTAATGTAGAGTAATAAATAATCGCCTTGTCATTACAAAAGTAAAAAATATCTTAATTTCGAATTTCTTGTCCAATTACTATACTTGCTTGCTTGGCATAAAGGGTATTATATTAGCTGCAAGTTGTTTTCATTTTTAAAACTTTTAAACGGATACGGTTCATTTGTCAACGCTTTTACTTTTAAATTCACTGAGGAATGCGCACTTGTTAAGCCGAGTGATATTATTGATGAACACTTACAAGGATCTTTTGTTGACAAAAGCTTTTTGATTTGGCTAAATATTGCAATTGTTTGAGTACATTGAGTCAATCTTCTTATTATTATCAACTTTCCGAGTGCGAGTAAGGACACTTTCCTGCCACTCTTCTCTATCCTCAATGTTCAACACCACATACCAATGCATGTTTATGTACATAATAACTTATTATTCATATCCTCAGATGTGTCGATATTGGTAAATACGCCATGATTGGTCCGAATAAACGTAGGTGTATGGGCGGTGAATGGGACGGCTCAAAGCCGTCGTGCTTCGGTCTGAATCAAGAAAATGATTATGCTAGTAAGTATACATTTGCGTTAAACGAAGCAAAATGATTTATTATCTTTCCATTTATATGTTACGTTTTAGTGGAAAAACCACCGACGATACTGTTCCGTCACCAGCTAGGACCTATCGCTCAGAGCAACGACGGGCGTCTGATTGTCTATCCAGGCACTATATTGCACATGGAGTGTTTGTGGATGAGACGCTTTGGTAATCCCAAATGGACGGTCAGCCACGAATACAGGTATTTTTAATCATCAAGTATCATAAAATATTAAGATATGATCATTTAACTCAGATTGTATGAATTAATTATGTCATATTTGTCTTACTTTATGTTGTCATGGTATACCTTATAATTTACAGAAAATAAAGAAAAGATACAAAAATTTAAATATCTGATTTTAATTAATTATGAGTGCAATGCTCTTAATCTCTAGCATTACTGGTTGACTTATCCTTAAAGTCATTTATTTATTTATATTAGATAACTACATTTATATTTATATACAATGCTTAAAATGAGAATATAACTAAAAAATCAATATTATATTTTTAGAAAATATCCGGAAGGTTGGTCCAGTGATCCCGGAAGAGATAACTCTTTAGAATTCCGACTCAGCATATTTCACGCCACAAAAGATGATTCTGGTGTGTTCACATGTATAACACCAGCTCGGCAATCACATCACATCACAATAGTAGTCGAAGGTATAGTATATTGTAAATATATACATATATGTGACATCTTGAAACAATATCAGACGCGTCCATTAATAGTGTCTTTTACTTAATCTTAGTGCCATTAGTTGCTTTACATAAACCTTTTTTAATAGGAAATATTATTTGAACTGATATTATACTTTGTTTTTATATTTTTTTAATTTTACTTAATAATAAATAAATGTGACATGTCTGATATTAATCGTAGATGATCATTTAGTCTATATATATATATTTTAATATGACTTGGAACTTCAATACAGCCGTGCATTGTTCGCCGTTACCATTAAGAAGAGGCTTAATTTCGAGTAGTCAATCTACAAAGATGAGCTCTGAAGTGATGTTCTCATGTGCCAATGGAAATTCGCTGATAGGAGCGTCGCAGTTGACGTGTCTGCCAAGTGGCAACTGGAGCGCTCCGTTGCCATTATGCGAAAGTGAGTATGGCGCGTACATTGAGAAAGATATCCGTGCCGATTTGGATATTTTTCTTGAATATTGACTTATTGATAGAAGTACATAATCTTTTTCAATGCGTAGCAATGTCCGTTGTACCTGCAGGCGTAGAGTGTGGTGAGATTGCCGTACCTGGTGGCAGCACTGGAAAGCTACGCGTTACCATTGTGTCGCGGGGCGTTGGCGGACGTGCTGCTTTTAGCTGCGTTTCTGGATGGGGACTGAGAGGACCGCAAGAAACTATATGCATGCCGAACGGCGAATGGTCTCAACCTTTCCCTCTTTGTGTCGGTTCGTATGAATTATTATTATAAGCTACAAATATGAATATACTGTAAGAAGTTACTCGCAAGAGAAAAAATATTATTTTGTGGTTTTAAACATGACTGAGATTGTACTACTAGGAACGTCATTTGAAGGGGGCAGGTGTTAGCCAATTTCTACTCGCTTTAAATTGGCCAAAGAAATGCATAACATTTTATGAAATACTATGAATTTTGATGAAATTTAATATTAAAAAAACAACCACTGACTGGCCAACTTTTGCACCTCTAAATATTTCAAAAAAAAACCAACTGAATCTATCCAGCAAATATTTTGTAAAATATGTTATTTCATTCAAATCACATTGGAATAAATTTTCACCGGTAGATATATATTTTTACCAGTGAAAATATAATAATGTAGATGCTAGTATATGATTTCAACATCTCCACATGTAGTAATATATACATTTACAAACTAATTATTATTTATTTACATGCGATGTATAAATGTTACAGTGAATGTTTATTTTTCAGTGAAGTTTTATTTTTACTAGTAAAGTCTAAATTCATTTTTACCAATAGATATACATATATTTGTACTAGCGAAAATATAATTTAACTGATAGGCGCTAGTGAAATCATATGCTGTTCTAAAATGTCTATGAAACTCAATTTGACACTTGCGAAACGTACATTTGCTACATATATTAAATATGCTCTACTTATAAAATAATAAATGATATTTATAAAAATAGTATTGGCAATTTAAAAAATAAGTAAGTATCCTAACGATTTGGGCTTAGCTCATTGGTATCTGGATAAAACATTTACAGCGGCCACTTTCAAAAGATTTTTGCATAACATAATTTTTTGAACAATGAACTTCTTGCCTATTTCTCCATCGCCCACCAAAGTCTTCAGACCCAGCATTAGCCACCAAGATTCATCCATCGCTCACTTTAAGAACCTACATATGATCTACATATAATATAAGTAAAAATAAAAAATTGTATTGAAAACATTCTCTCTGATTGTATTTTCATTGTGTCAAAATCGAAGTCATTTTTTTTAAATACAACAATTATTCACGTGCAGTTAATAAATATTTATGATAAAGTGAATATTTAAAAACATGTAAAGCTTTTATACTTGTTCATATGAAGAAAATAATTTTCAATTGATTTTTGTATACAGAAGTATCATGTCCTGCGCCACAAGCACCGAATAATGGATACTTATTGGGAAGAGCTCCGTTTCGAGCAGGTGACATTGTACAATTTAACTGCAATCCGACGCACATGATGCAAGGCCAACCGATAGTCGCGTGCCAAGATAATGCCAGATGGAGTGGAGAAACTCCGAAATGTAAAATGTTCTACTTATAACATAAATATCATAATACGACACATCTGATTAATATTTATTATGTTTAGGTATACAAGCCTGTTCATATCCAGGAACAACAATATTTGGTCGAATGTCTTCGGTCAAGTTTTTCTATAAGATCGGCGAAAATATAAGCTTCACCTGTGAGCCAGGTCTACAGTTGAGAGGTGCAGCAATGTTGCGGTGCTTAAGGTATGCTTATTCAATATGCTATTCTTTGAGTCTTGAAGTATCTGTCTTTGAGTCTTTGAGTATCTGTCTATAACGTCACATTTCAAGGCCAATGTATAGTCTAAATCTAAATGGCCAACCCAAGTGATCTTGTGGGCCACTTTGGAAATGCAGGCCACATATAAAATTATATATCCCCATATTAGATTTAGATACACTATAGACATTTTTTTGGAGTGAAAAATTGTCTATAGTGTATTTGCCCATTATAAAATAAATATATTTTGTAAAAGTGTGATGAATCTCGCGGGCCGGAAAAATGTTCCGCATACGGGCCGCGGGTTGGCCACCCCTGGTCTAAATCTTACTTTCATGTAGCAATTCCAACCGTAATACGCCCTTAACTGATTATGGGTTCTAGAGACGGGCCTTTTATATCCGTCTTCTGCAACTCAGATTTTGCAATAAAACACTTTTTTGCTTAGATAATTTCTCTCTGCTTCTTTTTATTGGTAACCCAAGATTTTATATCTATATTTTTCAATCAATGATACCTATTTGGTGGATTGGGCCGCTACAGTATTATTTTATTGAATAAATGATATGGCTCACATTTTATATTGTATCGGCGTACGAGGCATCACCTTACCTCAAACTCCCGTCGAGATATTCCAAAGAATGTGCTGCTCTCCGCCGCCGTCACATAAATGTGCCGTCTAGATTTGGCCATAATGAATAAATAAAAACACCTATTGTTCTTTATTAGAGTTAGCTTAAAAAACGAACAATGCTCGTCTTAATAAATGTAAAAGTGATGAAATTAATTTCTTTATTGTCATTCACAAAATGTTAATTTTGCTAAATTGACAAAATAATAGATGAAGAATGTGTTTAATCCTAGAATCCCACTGATCATTGAATTAACTTGGGAAGTGAATGAATGCTTCTCTTATTGTCAATTTAATACTGTGGAGCATCCAAAATGCTCATAAGTAATGAAAGAAAATTGATGTATATAAGGGGCAATTGTAAAAGGATACGATTTAAGTGATAGCCGGTTATGAAAGATGACATTTTTATAAAGACATCATTAAATGTATCTTATGCAAATAGTTTTTAATCTTCTGTGTTATATGTTAGGAGTGGAAAATGGTCTAACGCAATACCGATCTGTTCGAGAGACGCTAGTGGAAACTATACGTTGTTGATATCCGATGAGGGCGATAGACTAGCGATGCTCAGTGACGATAGTTGGATTTATTCAAACTCCACGTCAAAGACTATGGTGGAGAGTAGTGCAACCAAAGCTCCTATTGTGATATCAAGAAATATCAGCAGACGAGGAAAGAATCAGCTCCCGTTAACGGATTTGCAGAAGAAGGAGAAGCGGAATCAAAGTTTGTACAACAAAACTGCAAACAAAGCGAGCTAGAAATGTTTATTATTAGTTTGATAATTACCGGTTGTATTTATTGAGGTTGATTAACGTTTTAATTATTATAACCCACGAATCGTATACCATGATGAAGAAGATAACCTCAAAATTTATTTTAAAAGTGAAAAGCTTCTGTGAAGCAAGTATTGACTAATGTAAGAAACACAAAAAAATATTTTTGTTCTGTAAATATTGCTTAGTTATTAAAACGCTCAATACTGCTACAATATTAAACATGTTTAGTTGATCTCTGCTCTCTTTTACTCTTCAAATATAAACATATTCCAAATACATTATTTTCTTACAAAGTTGTTCATAAATAGTTGTGTATATACATATATATTATGAAATGTAATAAGTTATGAGATCGCTCATATCGCGTAATGAAGACTAAGAAATTATAAGAGAAATGTGGATGTTTTCATTGTGAAATATATAGATTTATCTTCCTATCTATCTCTATGTATAAAAATTAGTTCTGAAATACTAGTAGTAAAATTGCACTGTTACAATTTTGAAATATTATACTTGTCTTGTCTCTCTCGCTTGTCTCATACTATAAAAATGTTTCACAGTGAAAATTAACATCTGGAAAACAGAGATTTTTCGGTAAATGGGCATAGCATTAATCTAATCGAAAGCACAAACTAGTATAAATGATAAATATCTACCGTTGTTTAATTTATGTATTGTATACAAATATAGATAGTCAAATTTATTGTCGCTTGATGTATTTATTGTGTGAAGATGTTATCATTATTGTTATAATTATTTCATATTATTTTACAATGTTAAAATAAATGTGCCAATATTTTCAATGAATTATTTTGATCATAACTTATGTTTAAATTTGTTTTATTGTTATAATTTATGTTTAAATTGTATGTATAAATTCTAAATATATATTACTAAATTGTTGTATGTATTGTAATAAAATTTATTCATAGTATACATAATAAATATATTGTTTATAGATTATTAAACGCCTGACATATCATTGTTATAAATGTATTAAAAAATAGCATTATTTATTCTAAAACTATATATGTATAATATTTATTTATTTTTATTCATTTATGATTATTGACTAATATATGTTGATTTACATATAAAAGACGTTCGCTCACATATAGAGAAATATATTGATACGTTTACCATATATTGGAAATATATTCTATGTATTGCCGTTTATATAATTATTTTGTTTATTTACAAATAAAAAATACATTAAAAATAAATTATTTTATTTATACAATATAAGTTTACATATAAATGGCATTCTTACATTTTATTCTAATAAAACCAATTTTATTACATAAGAATTATTAGTGGATTAATAAAAATTTAACACCACTTGATATATACACATACTTAATAATACCAGTTTTATCACATTATTAATATTCAAAATGTTTCACTGTCGAACCACTGCCACATTTTTGGTTGTTTATAATCTAACTGGTACTCCTCACATTTTGAACCAGTCATTCCACTAAATTATCACAAATTAGTCAATTTATTTATAACAAATATAAATTTATATTAAACACATACCTTGCTTTCTTGTTGCATTTAACAATCGGATGTTCGTGCTTAAAACACTGTGGACCGAGAATTGAAAAGTATGTTAATCCAATTTGCATGGATATGAACGAATTAGTCCTTTTAAGACATTTATAAAAAGCTCTGTCGCACTCACAGTGTGATCTATAACATCAAAATAATATTAATTTTATACTATAAAATATAAATATATACCACACTGTACAACAAGATCCTTTGCATAATTAACTAAATTGTAATTATATTTAAATTTTATTTTTTTAAATATTTTTATTCAGTCAGATGAAAACCACATTCCAATGGCACCAAGATAAGGAATGACTCATCAACGAAAATTCCAATAAAAAAATCTCCAAATTCTTGAATTACCGGATACGTAATAATGAGTAATCCTAGTGTAGTCAAAGTTGGGTCGCCCTTGTGGACCAGATCCAGATCATAAATTGACAATTTGTAGCGACTTAAAAGTAATATCGATGATACTTGGTCAGCAGAGTGGTTACACAAAATTCCCGTGTTTTCTGTGTGAATGCAACAGCCGTGCCAGAGAGCAGCATTATATCAAGAAAGTATGATCAGTCAGAAATACATTACAGCCTAGAATCAAAAACATTGATAAAGGATTCCTATTGCTCCGAAAAAGTTCTACTTCCACCACTTCACATTAAGCTGGGGCTAATGAAACAATTAGTCAAAGCTTTTCCAAAAGAAAGAGATTGTTTTAAGTATTTCTGTAACCAATTTCCTAGTTTGTCAGAGGCAAAGTTAAAGGAAAGCATTTTTGTTGGACCCAACATGACGAAACTTATGAAGGGTGAAAATTTCGAAACAAACATTTTAAAAAATGTGAAAGGCGTGGAAAGTTTTTAAACTTATTATAACCAGCTATCTTGGAAATAGAAAATAATTAAACTACAAGCATATTTTTGAAGAAATATCAAAAAAATTCAAGATATTGGGCTGTAACGTGAGTTTAAAAGTACATTTCCTCTATTCACATCTGGATTAATTTCCTGAAAATTTGGGTGAAAAAAGCGATGAATAAAAATAATTTACACTAAAACTAATCTGTCATGCTGCTACACAGTAACCAAAGAGTGCCATTAGTAAAGACAACCGTTATCACTTACTTCAACATTCAAAAGTTTAACTCAATCTTCGCGACAACTTGGATACTGTTATACAATAATACGTACTATATATCATTTTAAAAATCTAATTAATGTATATTTTTAGTTATTTGTAGCAGATAATGTACACAACTGTTGTGCAGTGTTAACAATACATACCTAGTAAAGATACCCGTATTCATCAACCCATACTTAGTAGCACCGGCAGGAATGTAATATTTGCAGGCGTCATGTCTTTTGCAGCAATTGTCGGTCATAAAAAATAAACCTACTTCTGCCGATCGAGCCATATCTCCATCGCCACACCATAAAGTACCTATAGATAAATAAATGTTAAGGTTTCTTGTTGGTTTATACATTACTATTTGGACTTCACTTTATATTTACCTGGATATATTGCTCTTACTCTATCTTTGAACGAGTCTGAGACTGAATCTGCAAGCGATACTATATCAGAGGCCACTCCGGCAAAGAAGTTTTTATCTGAATCCAAAGAACCGTAATCCCTGACGCCTTGCATTAGTTGATTTAAGGGCTCCGACAAACCCTTTATTATACTCCTTCCGAATTGACCTAATCCACCGTTTTCTTCTCTGCTTCTCAGTCGAACCATTTCCAATCTATCATTCTGCTTTTGCATTCTTGTAAACACATCCTTGAAAGTTTTCGGTACGTATGTTTCATATAAGGTTTCAATAAAACTGCTAGCAAGATTTCTCAACGAGTTGAACGGATTAGATCTCTCGGTCTAAAAAGTTTGAGTTTAATTTAAAATATGTATATTTACAATGCACTTATACAGTAGCAATTCATAAGAGGATTTTGCATAGTTATGTTTGTTAATTATATAAAATATAAAATTTATAGTACTACACTTTTTAAGAAATAGCTACACAATATCCACTCATGACCCGGCACCGATTGTATTTAAAGATCTCAAGGCAGAAACATGTTAACTGTCACGTTTAATATCTACTATACTCTGTTCAAAAATCACAGTCAGTAGACTCATTGGGTATTGCTATGAAGGAGTTTCTAAAATGATGCATATTTGATAATACCGAGTCTTTTTTAACCATAAATGCAATGTTTGATTTCTGAATTGGGTTTAGATTAAGTTTTGTTTGTTTATTTGATAAAATAAACACATTTCTCAAAGTAAGTTAAGAACACGTTCACTGCATGTGAGACAAATTTTGGGTAAGAATGTGTTTTATAAAGAGTTTTTGTGCTGTCCTATGTAAAAAAATAGATAAGACATGTATATATTTATATTATGAAGTATACGTCAGTTAATATTTTCTTAACTAAGAGACTATATATAATAATTTTAATCTTACTGTAGTACTGGTAGTGGATAACGAAAATGCTTTCACGATTTCCTCTTCATAATCTTCATAGCTTAAATTATAGTCAGACTGCGTTATGACCTCCGTCTCATGTTTCTTTGTGGTATGTTTATTATAATATTTATTATCACAGTCCCTGCACTTTCTTACTGTTTCTGTTATATTTGTTATGTTATCTTTTATAGTTGAGTTTACATTTTTAGTCTTATTACTATCAACATCAATATTTGTAGTAGTTGTAAATGATTGATCTGTAGTGATGGAATTAACTTCAGTGGTGAAAAATACTGTAGTAGTTTCATCACTTACTTCAGTAGTAGTTTCATAATTTAGTTTCATACCTTCAACAATATCAGAGCTTTCGTTGAAATTGTCTACTATACTCTTCAGCGTTGAAACATTTTCATTAACTACTGTGGTAGTATGTTCTAAACCTTCACTAATATCAGTTGAAAGTAGTTCATCCTGATTTGTAGCAGTTGTTTCATATCTTGAATTTTCGGTAGTCGTTTCCAGCAATTCATCTATGTTTTTCAGAGTTAAAACATTTTCATTAATATCTGTCGTAGGCTCCAAACCCTCACTAATTGTAGTCGAATGTTGCTCATTCAGGTTTGAAACAGTTGTTTCATCATTTGGATTTTCAGTAGTAAATTCCAAACCTTCAGTAGTAATAATTGCATTTATTTCTGTCGTAGTAAGTTCGATACCTTCACTAATATCAGTCGAATTGTGTTCATTCAAGTTTGTAACAGTTGTTTCATCAGTTGGACCTTCAGTAGTGACGTGCAATTTTTGTCTATCGAACTTATTTATGCTTTCAGTATCAGAAGATAATTTTTGCGTGTCGCTATATGAATATTTTTTACTCTTCAAGTTTAGTTTTCCTTTCAAAAGATCATTGCTAAAAGCGTTGTATTTTCCACTTCCACCCGCGATGAGATTTTCACTTCCGGTTGCATTATGGTAAGCAACCGGATTTGCGCTCGAAAAGTAAATGAGTAGCATAACCGCGAAGATAGTTACGCGAACGCACCAATCGATCGTCAGCCGAAATCCCAGCTCATATCTTTTAATTATGGACGATTTTCTGCGGTCGACGCACATTTTCTCCTTTTTTATTCAACGGTTCCGCGTTTCAAACTTGCATTTTTACAGCTATTTCTAACCTGGCGCCACCTGCGATGGAAAACATACGGTTTATATTTCATTACACTGAAAAAAAGTAAATATTAATTAACTCAAGGTAAACTGCAATTTAGACACGCGGTCACTTTTTTCTAATAATACTTTACTGTCCGGTATAACGACCTCGAATATTTATTATGATTGTGAATGTATGATTGATAAGACATGTTAATCAAAATTAGAAACATATAATTGCATGGAGAAATTGCTATATAGATTTATTCGAGTAAATTTTAATTTGTTTTTGATTGCGATAATAACTTTTCAGAAGTACAGAAATGTATTAAGATTTTTACTACAAAAATTAAATATATATAAAATAATATTTAAAATTACTTGCAGCATTAATTTTCTATAATTTTATTTTTAGATGAGTTTTTTTTATATTATTATAATATATAGCGCAAAAACTAACACTAAATCATTTAAATATTAATTTTGAACGTTACTCTATCACAAGCAATGGTAAAAATATGTTTTTATTTTTTTGTATTATTTTGCGTTCAAAGTTCATAATTAAAAGAAAAAATAACACAAAATTGAATTTAAACATAAAGCATGTACTCAACATCATAATAATGTAAATGATTATAGAAATAGTTTTATTACAGCATATCGATTGACAACTTAAGGACTAAAATAAATATATATTTTTTTTCTTTATTTAAAAAAAAACACATTTTAATATTAACCAAAATATACAAAAAAAAACACAAAATTATCAAATTAAAAATTTAATTTAAATGAAATGTGTGTGTATTCATACATAATATAAGTGTGTGTAAAAATGTTAGGGCAAACTCCATATAATTAAAAAAACATTTTTCTTAAGAATCAGTTCAAAATAACGTATAAATACCATATCTCACATGTATTAGAATAAACTGGTCCACTTAATTTAATAATCAGAAGCACTTTGATATGATCGTATTTTTTTCAGTTAGTGAGTATACTCGATAATGGGTAGTTTCGTTCATATCGTAAATCAAAGTCAATACTAAAACATACGAGTTAACTCGTCTATGGGGAAATTGGATCAGATATTTTTAGATTAAGCTGATATACTTTCTTCATATACATTACTAAAACTTTCAGAGAACTACCTCCTTGCTTTCAACTTGAGAGTTTAGCCGAACTAGCACTAAGTGCAGCTACACTGAAATGAGCCTTAGAAGACCATCAACCAGGTTAAGCTATTGAGTTATTTTAACACTTTACCTACCGCTCACGCCAATTGGCGTCCTGAGTGTGCCGAAAGTTAAACACCGCAGACGCCAATTGGCGTCCTGTGTATGTTTTCGTTTCCATGTCAAATTAAAAATATATGTTTAGTGTTTTATTTGCTTTTTTTTAAGAGATGACTAAATAAATGTATGAATTTTCATTTTATTTTAATTTTTTTTTTTTTTAATTATATTTAGACAAATGCGAAGGTTTTATAAATATATTTTATATTTCTTTCATCAGGCAGTTTCACTACCAGACAAACTTATTTATCTTTTGATGTGGTCCGAATATTTTACCAAATTTTTCTAGACATGTTATAAATGTAACAATGCATCAATTCAAGCCATTATTAAGTGGTTCTCAACATGTGGTTCGCCGGAAATAGAAATTAATTATTACATTTCCTTATTATTAGATTTTAAAATTGATTGATGATTTTAAAATTATAAAAGCAAGTAATCTAGGAATTTAAATAAAAATAATTTAAATTGAGTTAACCAGCGGTTCTCAAACTTTTTCAAATTTCTAAAAACTTTTTTCCAGCACACTTTTTTTTCGGACGGTGTAAAAAAAGAAAAAATATGATATTTTATACACAAACATATAAATATGTATATTTAAAAATAATTTATTGGGTAAATGGGTTTATTTAGAAATAAAGTCAAATTATATAAAATTAAAAAATACGATGTACATATATAAAAAGTACAAGACACTAAAAATTTATCATATCATTAACCATTAGATAGTATTGGATTACTGAGAATCTCAAGATTGTCAGATTAGTAAGATTCTATTGTATTTTTTTCTATCCTGTTATAAGGAAATTCCAACATATTTTTTGTGAGTAAATATTATCTCCCGTCAGATAATACTGGCTTACTGGAAATACCGAATCTCAGTGACACATTATTATAGAAAGTGGGAATTTTTTCGAGTTATTATTTTTGAATTATTAGCACGATACACATAAAAATTTATGGATAAGAATTAAGTTTAAGTTATACTATCGTGTGAAGTGCATCTGGTTTTCGTGTGCTGCTAATGGGCCTGGTAAAAAAAGGCTCATTACACCTGTATTAGACAATAAATCCACTAATAGGAACCTTGATATTTACAAAAACCATGAGTAGAAATAGGTTTTATCAAATATTACGTTACCTGCGTTTTTCCAATAATGAAAATGTTCCTGATAATGTAGGATTACTGTTCAAAGTACAAAAAATAATTGATTATTTCTCCGAAAGATTAAAAAATATGTACAAACTAAGCCAAAAGATATCTCTGGATGAGGGTATGATCCCATGGTGTGGAAGAATAAATTTTCACGTATACAACCCCAGTAAGCTCACAAAGTACGGTATAGTGATAAGAATGGTATGTGAATTAGTGTCAGGATACATATCGAAATTTAAAATATATTCAGGACCTGGAATTTCGATACAAGATTCAATATCACATCTAACATCTAACATCAGACAATAAATACAAATGGCATCATCTTTATATGGACGATTTTTATAACAGTGTTGAAATAGCAAAAAAAATATATATGAAAAAAATAGAATCTGTGGTACCATAAGGAAGAATCGGGTTTTACCAGAATATCTGAAAAATGCAAAATTACTCTTATTTGAAACCAAATATAAACGATATGGGGTAATATTGTTGCAATTGCGAAAAACGGTAAAAAATCGAGACACTTTAAACTTTCATTATATAACTAGTTATTGTGAAAAGTGATTTACACGTGAAAGACAATGTAAATTATCTGTGTATGTGCCTGGAAAATTTCACATTACGATGAAGTGAATTACAACGGTTAGTGAATATTTTATTGCAAATGAATTATATATCAGTAAGCTCGTATTAGTAAAAATGTCACAATACAAAAGAAAAGTTTGCTTGAAAAAAGTTTTTACAAATTTAAAAAAGTTTGAGAACCGCTGGTTAACTCAATTTAAATTATTTTTATTAAAATTTCTAGGTTCTTCGTTTTTATAATTTTAAAATCAAGATAATCATTTTAAAAATCTAATAATAAGGAAAAGTAATAATTATTTTTTATTTACGGCGAACCACATGTTGAGAACCATCTAATAATAACTTGAATTGATGCATTGATACATTTATAACATGTCTAGAAAAATTCAACGAAATATTCGGACCGTATCAAAAGATACATAAATTTAAATAAAAAAAGTAAAATTCGCGAAGTTTTGCGAAAAAGTGCCGGTATTTAGCGTAAGTCTGGTAGTGAAACTGCCGGTCGGTAAAGTGTTAATGTCGAAAGCACAACGCGTTCTTTGTGACGATTTGAAGACTATGTGACACATGCATAACCGACTTCTAATTATTCATATTTTCAATCATTTTACATGAGTTTTTGGTTGGTGTAAGTTTGATTATGTGTCACCTGAATCTTAAGGGCTCGAATTGATTTTCGAGACGAATTGGAGACTACGTGACACATAATAGAACTTTAATACTGGATTAAAAATAAAATAAACGCGTGCACCGTCAGATACTGCATAAAGTATAATTGTATAAAATATTTTATAATATTACGTTAAAGCAGAAGCGACGTTTTTTTAGACTTTATTTTAAAACTAGAACATACTTAATAAATCTACTCTAAAAAACTAGATATATTAGCAAAAAATATTTCCAGAAATGAAATCTATATATTCTAATATAAATTTTGTAAAAAATATTCTTGGCACAACTTTGTAGCGACTTACATTACAAAAAAATGTATTAACATTACTGTTTTTTCTATACATACTTATAAGGCGTTCAAAAATCAACTTGAAAAAAATTCAATCAAATATTTTAATAAATCAAATGTGTTAAAAATGTTGATTTTTACTAACGACTATAAACTAATAAAGCAGAATTAACAGCTGAAATCACTATGTAACTTTACAAAAAAATCTCATCTTTATGGTAGAAAAAAGTGAAAAATTGTTGTATAGCGTTATTTAATATATATTTTCCGATACTTTTTGAAGCTTGTATTTAATTTCATAATAAGACAGATCCATAAGTTTTGGATGGTAATAGTGCCAAGGCTTTTAAAATAGCACATAAGGAAGTGAAATTTGTTAGCAAGGATTTTCCATAAAATATGATAGACGGTTCAACCCCGAAAATAGTATCCAAATTGATGTGGTATCAAAAAACCTTCACTTCAAAATGTTATTATAAAAAATACAACATAATTTTTCCTAAACCAAAAATGAAAATGTTTTTATTAAAATTATATAAGATTTTTCAACAATGAAAATACCGATTTAAGACTGATTTAACTCTATAGACCAGCGGTCTCTAAGCGTTCATTCACGAGTTACTAAAAGCATTTAGCACATTTTACAGTAGACCATTGTCTATATATATATAAGTTTTTGAAAAAATATTCAAAAAGATTGCACTACGTGGCCATTTGCTTTATTTATTACCAAATGCAACGCTATTCTTATCTACATTTTATGACATTAATTAACCATTATATTCAATAGTTAATGATAATGATTTATTGTATTTAGTTACATATTCACACAACAAAATGATAGTATATTAGAAAAATTGGATCATACATTTCCAACGAATGACAAATTATAAATATTCAATATTTCCTTAATGTATTTGGAAAAATATTTTGCTGCAGAGCTAATTTAACCTTGATAACAGTCATCAGTAAAATTAAAATTTATATTACACAAAAATGTGAAAGTAATAAGAAAATCTTGCTTCTGTTCGATTTTTTATTATTTTCAATTCAATTACATTATGGATCCATGAAGTTAGCTTCTTTGTCCAATTTGTTCAGACTGTACTATTTTGTAGATGTGTTTTATCTATAAAATATGAATTGCTTGCACTTTCAGTTACATATATTTGTTTTTATTTTACAGTACCTCATATATTTTTGACTGCAATCTAAACCATAGATTTTTCTAATACACATAAATGTACATACCCTTATTTGTATATTTTTAGTATTATAAGCATTGATTTTTATTTAACTGTAATGGTTTTACCATAAAAATTAAGTAATGCAATGGGAGAAATTAGGATGAAAAGCAGATTTTATTAAATAATAATTTTTTCGAATATTTTTTTCTATCCGACACTAATTATACACACCTGTGTGCTATTATCACAAACTATACTAAAATAGTGTACTTTTTCAATTATTGTTGTGTATTGTAATTATTTACTTTGAAAAAAATAACAGGTGCATTAACATATATTATATTGGCATTATAAATATTGCGAGAAGATCATAACTGGTTCACATTTACTAAATTTCGTCGAAGAACAAATCATTCGAAACATATTTCAACATATCGATCATCTTTAAAAACGAATTAGCATAAATTAAGCTAGTGCTGCTAATGTGCGAGTTTAATGCGTAACAGTGACATTTTCACTACGCCAAATTGCGAAAGTGAACTCGTTTTTCGGAAACGCAAAACCTTGCACGATATGCAACATTCACACTTCCTGATCAATTAATTATTTTTTACAGTTAAAAATATGCATATTATACAAACACCATTGTTCATAATTAAATATGAACATCGGTTAAATTTGATATGATTTGCTCTAATCAAATACGTTTGCTTAACCTAAAGATGTAGATATACTATGTATAAATTACTTATCCAAATGCAACGCCTGAGGTCGCAAGAAAAAATGAAAATTCACGACATTGTACGCATGCGTTAGAACCGGTACAATAATGCAATCCAGTCTGATTTTGAGAATCTCTATGCACGCAGTAGTGACGAAATTTAACTTTGGCCTTGGGTCAGTTCCCATTTTATTTCAGTTTTTTATCGAATTCGTATTGATTTTCTACATAAAAAAACACTCGAACGAGAGAGAAGTTGCGAAATTTCTCCTCAACGCTCCTCGTGTCCAAACACAAAGGCCAAGACTGTCGAGTTCTGAAAGGCTTCTCTTCTATGAGTGATCAATGCTTGAAATTGTTGAGAAACATAGTGCGTCGTTACGTAACGGTGTACTTTATCCCATATTCAATAAGCCGAGTGAAATTTAGAAGCCTTTATTTCAATACAAAGCCTCAAATGGCAAAAAAACATTATAATACATGTGTATGTAAGCGAAAAACAAGAGATTAGAGAAAGTTTTTACTATATACAACTTTTATAAACTTATTAAATCACAATAAATTAAATACTTAGTAACAAAAATTCCATGATTAATTCAATGGCGCTAACGTTGCGTAAGAAACATACAATCAAGGCCAGGTTTGTATACATTTTGTCAATATTGAGGAAGAAGAGCGTTGCGAAAAGCACATCCGACAAATTAATTGCTCAATTTTAGTCGTGCTTTATTAATTATAAAAAAAATCATGGTCGATCGTTTCGCTGTTATGACACTCTTGTTGACACTCGAAACCACCATTTTGGATTACATACTGCACTTGTGTATATTTTCACGAAATTATTTGATTATAACAAACATTTATCTGACCATGTCCGTTTGTTTCTATTTGTTCGCAATTAATCAAATTTAATACTGTACAATAAGATTTGAGCCACAGAGATTTATATACAAAATTCATTGTATTTATACTCTAGTCATGTCATGAATATCATTCAATGTGTTATCATAAAAATTATATGATGTATAAAGTGTTTAATTTTTTCAAAGCATGATTTCTTTCACTGAAATTTATTACTTAGTAATATTGCTTATAAAAAACTATACGTGCTAAAGTAAAATTAATCAGCGCATAATCATAATAAGCCGTATAATATGAAACCTACATTTACTTGCAACAAATTAATAACACTATATTTATTACATACGTGATACTAATAAATTTAATACAAAATAGTGAGCACCTTTTGTAAAAGTCATAGTTATAATCGGGAGCCCATAATTAATCTAAGTATAAATCATTTAAATTGCTAGAACCACACCTGATCCTTACACGATTTTTTTTATATTAACTTGCTAAAAGCCAATAATACTAATTGCTTTATTTATTGTGACTTTCTAAGAACAAGTTTTTTTAGTCGCTGTAATTCAAACTTAGCCGGAGGATCAATATATAATACAGTGAAATGTGATTATAGCTTCTTAGACCCACTTTTCATAAAAATTACATCATTTTAAAGTCGACCGGTTTTCAGCCGAATTTCACTAAGCTTAACTGCTTCAGAGAATATTATACAAATTTTCATTTTTTTTTAATAAAATAATAGCAATATTTTTTGTCTGAATAATCAGTGTCCGGAAAGATTGCGTCCGGAAAAATCTAAGCACCAGCTTAGCTACATCGAGTATTGCCCAAGAAGACCGAGAAAGCAGCCGCTTTTCACTTAAGAAGTCACCGGAATCTAAGAGTAAAAGTAACTAATGCAAATTTAAAAAAATATACCGAAAAACCCCCAAGATCATAAATAGCATCTTAGCATCATAAATCATAAAAAATATAAATAATAATAATATTCGCTAAAAAACAATGATAGACGGTACGTGAATATTTGTACTGTTTAATAAAGATCACGTCAATGAACAACGTTGTCGTGGAAACGTGAAGTTAGACACTAATTTTAGATTTTTGAATTTAATTATATAATAAACAAGGGTTTTAAACAAAATCGCATGTTGTCTTATTAAATTAAGTAGTGATCATCAGCTAGGTAGAAAACTTTAATTAAAATCGAAAATGAGAAAAATTTTGACGCATCATGCGTTAAAAGCGCAATAAACAAAACCCACCAAGTGGCATTTTTATGCTGAAAAATTCATTTTGTACGTAACAATTATATATCAGAAGGATTAATCAAAAGTATCTTGAGCCATTCGGTACCTTTACAAATATAAATGCTATTGTATCAATGTATGCAAAAGCATTAAATGTAATGCGAAGAAATTGAAATTCACACCTATCACCACTTCTATTTGGATTTTATTTCTGACAAAAACTTTCACTAGCTACTCCCGACTTAAGGAATCTGCGATTTCATTCGAACTTGCACCAAATAAAGCTATGGTGACCATCGACGGAAACTTAGAAGATCGAGAAAGCAGCAGCTCTACGTCAACCCGGGACTACCTACGTCTTTCAAAATCCAGAGTTCAATTTTCGAAGATTACTGGATTACTAGACGCAGACAAGGCTACGAGAACATCGTTTATATACAATAATTAGCAAATTATACTCAAAAGTTGTTGCACAATAATAATGGCTTATAATAATATATTCAAACACACTGACAAGGTCAGGACAAAATTATTATTATACTTATATTTTATTGGCATCCTTAAGTACTACAAATCGAGTATTATAACCTATATTTTAATTGTACGTGTTTTAAAAATATATTTTAATTATAGTTAACCGTTAAGATCTCAGAAACAAAAATGAAAATGAAAGTTTATTTTACACATTTTCATTCATTATAATAACAAGTATTTTATTTATGTTTCGTAGCTACATCGAAAATATATATCTGCAATTATAATATAATAGTTTACATAGGGTTTATTTATGGTTGCACAATTTATAGTAAGTTATCTTAACAATGGCTCGTAGATATCATATAAAAAGTAATATGAATCGATTTGTCTATATTTTTTTCAATAATATAAACTATAATTATTTTATGTACACATCAACATATGTGTATCTAATAATCATCGGATATTATACACTTTAAGTAGTTAACAAAAAAAAAGATTAGCATATCCATTGCACAATGTATTATTTGATATGCGATATAAACGTTGATTATCATATTATTTTTTTCATTGCCATTTTAGTATATAAACGTTGTGAAAGCAAAATAAATAATTTATCAATAAATCCATTCATTTATATTCTTTATATTACGGTTCTCCAAAAGAACGACATTTTTTCCCATATGGATTGGAATGTAAAATTTATTTGTTACTTTCCCCCCACTTCAATATTTTATTATTGCAAACACGTGCTTCCGTCGCAATGTCAATATTGCAATCAATAATAATTTATTACAAAGCAATAACCATTTAAGTGTAACAATTTCAAGCGTGCAGGTTAACGAACTTCATGCTGCTAATTTGCATCATCATCATCAAAATCGTTAACCTTGAAACACTTATAAACGAGTTTTTTCCATCTCACATGCTCGATCTTATTTTTGACCGATTTTCACAATAAATCACTATGCGAAAGGCTATTGCTCTTACAAAACCAACTTGTATACAAACATTTTAGTACCGGGCCATCATAATAGTTGCGATATGAATAGGTACTCCCCTCGTTTAATTTAATATTCTTTTGGTAAATTTAATAACTATGGTGAAATAATTGGTGAGATCGTGGATTTGGAGGAGGTTATTTTTTCAGACGGTCGCAACACCTCATATATAGAAATTCTTGTCAAGGCGAATGATAATAAATCAGATATCATCTCAGTGTGTCAGTGACAAATAAACGGATGCAAGATGTTAATCTGTCTAATAATTAAATTTAAAAAAAATTCACAAGTGTATGCGTTTATAATTATAATCGAATTAAAGGCAATTAAAATTATTTTTACACATAGACGATAATTGAGGTGTTGCGACCAAATGTGTCAAACAATAAAATTGAAGAGCCCAAGGCGCTTTGTTTCAAAATGCAACACTGATTTAATTCGTCAATCATAATACTATAACGTACTTGCTTCATCACTTGTTGGATGATATTTTACAAATTGTTAATAAAATAAGATGCAAACTTTGCAATTATTTATTTATGAAAAACAAAACATAGATAAATTTTAAATCTTAACGACACTAAGTATAAATGGTAAGGGTGGCCATACTGCGTTTATAAAAATAATTATTTTTTATTTAAGAAAGGGAGAATATCAATAAATAATCTATAAAAAAATATTTATATGGAAGCTTTTATAAAAAATATGTTATTTAAATTATCAATTGCTTGAAAGCATGCAAATTGTAGGTGTTTTTGTGGTTTAATAAATCCTTCGGTAGAACAATTCGCATCCTAGAGCATGATAAATAAAAGGCGAATGCAATTCCATGTCAAGGATGTTGACAGTCACACAGACCTTTAAGTATCTCACAGATAATGAAGGGAAAATTATTATTTTAAAATAAAAACTTATATTCAAACTGCGTATCAAGATCAGTCTAACAAAAAAAACATTATTGCTTTCGCAACGTGTTTTTTTTGCGCCATTAAATATTGACAATTAAACTAAATTAACATGTTGCGACATTCAAGGTATGTGCTTATATAATACACAATAATGCTGTCAAACATTACATCTAGTGTTTCTCAACATGTACGCATGAAAATCAATACAGTTATCTATATGATTATTATGAATACGTTTCATCTTCGTGAACGTTCCGTAACGTTCACTTTCGCATTATCGCAGACGTTAATTTCGTTATATAATATAATCTCGCATACCATAGAATAAAATAATGGAACGAGATACAAGCTTATAATATTATTAACAAGATAGAGAAGCAATGAAACACTACTATGTATCACGAAAACTCACATCATCGATATTGATTGTATAATATTAATATTGTATGATACTCAATATCTGTAATTAAAAAAGTATAACATTTTTTGAAGCAGGAAGTATATTATAATGCATAATGAACTTGATTGCCTTTAAAAATTTTGAAGGAAAAAAATATTTTTTGGTTACCAGCATTTATTAACTATCTATTCCATAGTAACTTATAATGATGACATCGAGACTCACATGAAAACATAACCAGTAAAATTGAATAACTGTTCTATAGGCACGAATCTAAACCGTTATTCGGTTTTTAATAAGATTATGGCAATAAAACACCGAAAGCTCAGTGGGCGTATATTTGCATAAGTTGATGTGTTTATTTTGTTTATAATAAGTGACCTTTGTGTTGGCAATTTTGGTCAGATTGAACTCAAGGATCATTACAAAGAGAGACATTGAGTGTTTTGTACGAAACACTGAGGTTAACGAACGGTTATTAATCAAGAGCAACAAAGATGCAAGGAAATTGAAGATATCTTCGGCGAAGCTGACAATACTTATGTTACCTTGGATTCGATTGAGTACCATTTAACGTGCTCGACATCAAGGCTCGTGCACTTTCGATGTTTTTTTGTGTATCAAGAGTTATTGAAAGGTTTTCCACCTACCAAGGTACACCTACTATATACATAAATGCTATAATTAATTTTATTTTTATTGTGTTGTAAAATTATATTTAAAGATAAAATAAGAGCTATGGGAAAAATATTTTTTCAAACACTATTTAAAGTACACTTTTAAACAATATAGGTTTAAAACAGTGACGCAATATAAAACCGAACGCTTAACTTGCACTTCCCCGCTCTATTCTCACCTTTTTGTAAATAAGTACTACTTACATTAAAACATACGTTATGTATTCAGTTTTAAAAAAATATATTTGGCTGCGCAGCGAGAATTTTATTGCTTTTTAAAAAAAAACATTTATTTTTTATGACAACTAATTAATTAATTTAATTACGAAAATATATTTCTTTAAATTATAGATATGTCAAAAATTTTATTTTAAATAAATAAGAAATTCCAGAACTTATTTAGGAGTCTTAATTTTTTTATATAATCTGTAAACAAGCATTATATAATGCTAAGATAAAATAAAACCCTGAAAGATATCTTTCAAAAATATTTAAATGTCTTTTAGAGACTTTTTCGAGAACATCCATAATCGTTGCTACGAAATTAATTGTTAGATCGTGTTAATCGTGAAAATAATAGATTTGTGTCCCTTGATTTTTTAAATGTATGCGTATCTTCGCTGATATTAAAAAATATGTATTATTGAAACCATTGGACTTTACTTAAACATAACGCCGCCTAGTAGAAAATAAACACAGCGTTCTCAATTTTTTATTCCAGAAAATGTTTATCAAATGTACATAAAAGAGTCGAATAATATATGTATTAGTAAAAAACAAAGAGTCTGGTTCCACTCCGAATCATCGTTATTGGTCAAAGGATCGGTGACTAAAAGGAAATATTCCTCAAAGATATATAGACTAAAATATTGCAGTTTTAAGGTCTTAACAGAACTTATACAGGTCTTCCTACACGAAACTTGATTATTACTTCGCTTCTGACTTCAAGCAGAGCTACGTTGAATCGTCCGATGCGACTCTTGGAAGCCCAAAAATAGCAGTTCAGATAATAAAAAATATTTTAAATAAGAATTTAAATGAATACAAAAGTAGTTTTGCTGCATAATTACGCATCAAATCGCGCACCATGCAATAAATCACAATTCGATGCTCATATTATTGTGTAGTTTATAATACACTATTGAGCAGTTACGATCGAACGATTCGCGCCTAACGCAATCTGATACGAATATGTACTGTAGGTACATGCTTTCCAGAAAAACAAGAATGTTGCCATTGATTCAATTGGAGCGATAATTTCATGGAAATGACAATCGAAAACAACACACGCGTCTGTGGTATTTAACAAAAAAATAGTAACATTTTTGTAACGGTGCTGTTTGAGATGTACGACATCGGAAAAGTCATTGCCACTGGGAACGCTGATGATGTTGTGAAACGAATGACCGCGTATGGAATTATGGAAATGTGCCATAAACGATTATTATGATATGTGTTTTTAATGGAGATTGTCCACCGCGAAGGTTGAGGAATGGACGAATCGAAAATAAAGACATATACAAGATATATTGATCATTGGGTTTTATTGAAATATAATGATGTCACTTTTACAACAAACAACATATCTACAATAAGAAATTACTACTCTAGAATTTGCCAAGAAAGCCTAAAAAAATATGTGAATTTTGCTCAACTGTTTTTTATTATTATTCATTTGGAATGATTAATTGTATACTGTATATCGTGACGCATTGGGGAAACATATCAAATCATGATATGTTTCCCCAATGCGAGAATGTAGAGAATGGCTACATTTTAAGGAAAAGAACCTGAAAATAAAAATTTACAAAAGAAGAAATATTGCTCAGCTGCTTTCTTGAATATAAGTCAAGCTTTTGGGACTAAAATATAAAATCAAAAAGGCACTACCTCATCATATTCTAAAGTCATATTTGAGTATAAAATATCAAGACAAAAAATCCTCCCTCTGACCAATAAAATCTAGAGTACCTCAGAGCAGTGTACTAGGGTCATTACTGTACTTAATATATATGTACAACAGACTGGCTAGCTACAAACAGGACTACTTGTGCAATCTTTGCTGATTATGGTATGTCCAAAATATTTTATTCACAAAAAACTACAGGACTAGAGAAACATCCAAATAAATTGATTAGTGAAAGATTGTCTAAAAGATTATTGATTTGATTAACCCACATAAGATTTAATGCTAAATGTTTTGCCAAATATCAGTATGTTAAGATTGTTTTATTATTAAGCAATAAATACTATTTATATTCATGCAATGCCTATACTTTTTGACTTGCAATTTTATTAGAAAACTTTGCGGGTGTTACACATTATTTTGATGTAAATGTTTCCAATAATAAACATTAAAGCGGTTACAAAACAATCTGGTTTTCTGAATGAAACAATCGTTTATATATTTTTTAATTAACCCGTTTATAAATGATATATACAGCATATAAAAATTAAACATAAAATACGAATCGATGATTTGAAACAAAAACGAAAAACTGTTCTTATATGCAATTTTAAATTTCCTGCGAAAATATTACAAAATAAATTTTCCAAATTACTACGTATTTCAAAATTAGAATTAAAAGAATTTCAGTTTATGTATATATTTCGCTAGTTTAACAAATTTTATTAATCTATCATAAATCAAAAAGCTTAACGCAATCTTTCTACATATTGATTTACAGATGCAAAATTATCAGCATCAATTTTTACAAAACAATTAATTTAGTTTGCATAAGTCGTAACCTCCTTCTTTATTATGAAAGGATACCGTTTTTTTATATAAAAAATATTTAAAATTCATAGTTTTTAAGAAATTTTATAAAAAAAAATAACATTCGCAAATAAATTAATTTAAATGTGACTTATGTAATATTAAATCAAAATCCATGACATCATAAACGTGAAATTCTTGTACCATAAATATTCAATATGACATTAACTTTTTTAAATTTCCTTGCCCAAGTTGAAGGTGAATAGTAAATATGCGGTAAACATATATTTACGAAAAATACTCTGGTATTTAATTGGTATATTAAAGTAGTAAACTATTGTCTTACAAAAATAATCATTGTTTAATTATGTAAACATATTGCGTAACATGATATTAAAATTTGCTTCACTAATTTAAATAAAGTGATAAAAAATATATTATAGATTAGCAAATAATTTAGAATATATGTATATAGCTAAAATCACGTTGCATATTATTGATTATACACTAAATATGTAATATATACAGGATAGTTGCGAAAAATAAAAGCTTATGCTATAGAAAAAATAAATACAGTAACAAAAATATTCATTGAATCTTTTCAATATATTTTAATGGGCACAGAAATTATTGTGAAAAAAAATACTATTGAGAAATTGCATGAACTGATTATTTTGCAGTAAAAATATGCATTTCAAGTACATTCTATTGACATATCACACGATTATTAAACTATTATAAAAATTAAAAAGAAATATAAATACAGGCTCATTTAAATCATACATATAAAAAAGGCTAGTGTTTTAATTTTTTTAATTTATCTTGTCTGTATTTTAAAATGTGTGTTATAAATCATTGAAAATTATTAACTTACCATCAAGAATAATATAAGTTTTCACTAGTTTTTTTTCGTTTAACACTTATTTAATTTACCTAATATCTTATAGATATTAATATCACTATATCATTGTTTTGAAACACTTTTATACGATATTCGCACGCATCGATAGTCTTTTATCAGAACCGAACCGGTTTTTTGGAAATTGATGCTCGCACTAGCGGCGACTAGAGCGAAATAAGGCGAATGGTGATTGTGTAGTCCGTTTTAAACTAAGGTCTACTACTTCTACTTCAAGTCCTTCTGACTGTGTGAAAAGAAAAGCTTCAGCGCTTTAGCCGACTGGGCTTTTAAATCTATTGAGCTTTAGGATTCCTATCACTTCCCCCACTGGCTTAGAAATTAATCCTGATATAATCTAATTTTAAAATTATGTTTGCACAATATTTTATTTCAATATGTATATGTAAACTTCCTGATTTTAAAGAGGACACAAGTCGAACAACACTGGAAAATTAAAATAATGTAGAAATGAAGCAGAAGTGGTTAGATAAGTTTGTTGTTTTTTAGATTTTGATTAAAAAGTTTCCCTATTGCGTCATGATGGCCTTTATAGAAATCATCTGACATAAATAGTTTAAGCTCCTCATAGCTATTGTCGTAAACATACTTATTAAAAAACTGAATGACTCGTATAAGAAAAGCATTAGCGAACGCTGACGTTCTAGCTGCAACGGGTAAGAATTAGGGATGCAATTGCGAGTCTCAAGAATGTTTATATCCCGCATCTGAATATCACAGAACTTCGCGCTCCGCACAGCAAAGCCGAGCATCTTCGACACCCTATCGCAATCTTTACAATGTCTATACTAAATCTTTATCTTTGCTTCAACATTACTGCTAAGATTCCAACGGAAATATTTTTTATAAAATACTTCCCCCTATACCAGGGGTCGGCAACCTGCGGCTCGCGAGCCGCATGCGGCTCTCCAGTTCCATGCGCAAATATTAATAATTATTTTATTTTCAAAACTCATAAAAACTGCAAAAAAAAAACTTTAAACAGGATAAAAACACTCAACAGAGAACAGTGAGAATAGGTGGAGTAGAGAGTATACGGACAGCTGACATTTTTGAAATGTGGCAACACTGTTCTGTTTGTTTAGTTATTGGTGCATATGAATATGAATAAATATTATTTCATATTTAAAGCTTTTATTTTAAATCAGAAATCAAATTGATGTACTTAATCCTAATCAAATACCATAATATTAAAATAAAAACGTTAGTGGCTCTTTAAAAACTGGGAAATTTTGTAAATTGTAACTTTTGGCTCTTGCGTCTCAAAAGGTTGCCGACCCCTGCCCTATACTATTAGAAATCTGCTAGATAAAAAAACTATGAACAATATGACACAAAGTGTCTATCGACAGCGACTTTATGTCGTTTTATAAAAACAACGAATTCGCATTTGTACGAATACTCATTTATAAAGAAAAGATAAAGCAGATAAGATTCATGCGGTACTCCAAAATAAATTAATACTTTTTGAAGCTATGTCATTTAATTAACTCGAGAAAAAACTAGCAAAATTGTTCAAAAAAGCAATGTTTTTTTAACTTCTGAAGTATAAGTTTATGACAAACTTGTCAAATGTTTTTCGAAAGTCGGTATAGAAGATAATAATAAGAGACTCACTGTTTCCGTAGAGCGACGCAGACGAAAACCGTTTCTCTTCCCCACTAGAGCCTGTCAACAGCGATCCTGGATATATTTGTACAGAATTGTCACAAACAACTTTACACGCGATCTATCTATAGTCTTTGATTGAGGATTTATCAACATTTTTATAAATTAAATTGATATTAATACATATTAATGTATCAAAAAGTGACGGATTAAAAATATGTTGCCAAGTGATAATCATAACAATCTAATTTTACTCAATTGTTTTTCTTTAAAGCTGGAATTTTGAAAAATGTATGTATTCGCTCAAATCTCATTATTGCGATGGACAAATATTTAAAAGCTAAGCTTTTAATGAAAAAAGCCACACAAACCTGGACTTTTGAGATATCACAGTAAATTAAAGCTAATTTCAAGTATTGTATCAATTACATAAATTTATTTGTTTAAATATTAGCCTAGTATCATTAAAAAATCAATAGATTTTTTGTATATACACCTACAGCAATATAAACAAATTTTTATTGAATTATATATTTATACAATTTATTCGTTGTATGAATTAAATATACATATATTTATCGTGGTAAATTATTTCTAGCAAATATAAATACCAAAATATAGATAAGTATAAAAAAATCATAAAAAAAATTATCAGCTATTATATATTCAATAAATAGACCATATAATATGATACAAAAATAATTACAAATATATAATGATGTACAAAGTCGTTAGCCATGGCATTAAGAACTTTCTTTTTTCTTTTAGGTATAAAGGTATAACCCAAGGTTTTTCCTTCCGGCGAATTGCACATTCAACTCGCAATACACAGGTATTACTATGTTTACATTATATTAATTAACAATGTTCTACCTACTTATGAACTATGCAATATTGTGCTTATGTTTGAACTCCTTTGAAGTGTCAAATGCGACTAGATTGATTAATATTAATTTTATGTGACATTTAGTGATTGCTAATTAACTTTTTGTACAAATATGAAATTAAGCGATTCCAATGCAAGGTCAATATAAATTAATAGAACAAATAATGATCTTAGAATGCTACGGTTTTTATTATTAGTTTTTAATTTTTATTACCAAATTGATATTTTTTAATCTTTAATGTAGTTATTATAAACTAGATTATTGTAGAGTATCAATGGTAGACTTACCTTGAAATGTTAAAATTATCTACTGAAGAAGTGCAAACAAATCAGATTATGTTATTAGTAATTAATTTTTATGTGAATTTATTATCGCCTGGTTGAATTGTTAAACAAATATAAACAAAAAACTATTTTTTAAGCAATATTATTTTTACAAATACACGTTATGAATCAACCAAAAAATCGCAATTTAAGCAAAATTTGTAATATGAGAACCCCCAAAAGTAGAAATCCCCGCAGACAGTCAAAAACATAAATAAAGTACGTTTATTAGACGCAAATCACATTTATTATTGTGACATATTTTTATATATTAAACAATATAATTGTCTTAATTTATTTGTCAATGTTTACAAATTCTATGTCATTGCCATTCACTCGCATTGAAAAACCGCCAAGGCGCCAGATAATAATCTAATTTATAATTTTTTAATTCATAGGGAGCTGTGATTGATCATGTGACCTAATTGCTCAAAAAATCCAGTACACCATTCGTCAAAGCTGCTCACAGGAACATATTCACATTCAAACGAAGCTGAAAGATCAGGTATTTAAGGCTCTTTTACGACTTATCTTTTTACATCAATAAGCTTCTCACAGACTAACAAAATCGGTCCTTATACCCAAACCCTGTGAAATCAACATAGCTCAATAATTTTATTGGGCAGAATAAAAGTCACCATGTAAAATTCATATTTAGTCTTAAAAATCTTTTTTTTTTTAATTATAATAAATGGAAATTTAATTTGTTTTAATTCGTAGAATGAATGACGCATATATGTGCTTCCCGTCACTAACATTTTTAGCGACTTTTTATGTGATAATTTGAAGTATTTTAAATCGTTTGAAATTCCACACAAAAGTAACTTATAAATCGCTTAAGATTATTTGTGTAAGATCTCCAATGTATTACTTAATATTATTCATATCCACATACATACATACATATATGTACATATGTACGTAAATTTGTACAAGAATTCTCATTTATATATCTTGTTCTGCAGTAATAAATTTGTGTTTGAAATACGACTTGGTATTTCATAAAAAAGTGCCACTGGCGTTTTAAACCAAGCTACGCCTGTCCCTATATTTTTTAGATTTCTCTTAAGAGAATTGTAGTTAATTCCAAAATGAGTAGTGAAGATATCCACTACAAAATTGAATAAAACCATTTTATTTATGGCTATTTTCTCTTATGTACATAAAAAATTATGTAATTTATATTCTTACAAAAAAAATATTATATGTATGGATATACATTAAATAAAAAATATAATTTTATAGTACAGACATTTATTTATTTTAAACACAGTATATCAAAATCAATGCCAGTTGTATTGATTTTTAATAGTCAACCAGTTTATCAGCTGTTATAAAGTCTTGTTAGAAATTGAGACACAACAGCTGTAACAGAGAATTTTATTATTTTAAAAAATCGTATATAAAACACCATCTTTTGATAGTCAATGAAATGTATTTAATTTATGAAATACTACAACCAACATCTTTATTATGGTTCAAAACTTAGCTGAACTATATATATATTAATTTAAAAAAATTACTACATATAAAAAAATACCTGTCATTCATTTTATTCAATGATTAATTTGATTAATTTAAAAATGATATACATATAAAAAAATACCTGTTATTAATTTTATTCAATGATTAATTTAAAAAACTTTGAGAGTGAAAGCTATTATCTCTAAATACATTTTTTATAGCATGTAATCTGTTTTATAATATATTCTGAATCACATTATCAAAAAATATTGTCTAATGTGACCCTTAAAAGTCTCTTGTGTCAGGAAAAGGAAAGCTATTTACTGATGGTAAATTAATTAGGTGATGTATAATTGTTACAGCTGAAGACTTGTTTTTTATCAGTTTCATTTAAATCTGATTTAAATTATGTAAGATTCCCAATGATTTATTTTTGTAATAACTCACATGCTGTATAAGTAAATGTTAATGTAAAAAAACACAAATTATTTCTAATATATAATATATTTAGCACAAAATACTCAATGACACAAAAATCACAACAATATTATTAAAATAATTTATTTGTATATAAATGTATTCACATACATACGTATTGTATATTCTAATAATAATAATAGTATAGTAATAATAATATATAAATTATCTAATAGATCTAAAAGTTTATTTTGTATTTTATATATGTATATATAAATAATTTTAATGCTTCGACTATAGTAATTAGTGGTAATAATTGAAAAAACTTCACGGAATTATTATTTTACATCAAAGCGAAACTCAAATTATATTTATTATATATAAAAATTACATTATCATTTATGTGTTATGATTGATATCTTGCTGCCATCCGCATTCACAACAAATTCTATTAATCGGTCGCGCATAGTTTTAGGGTGCAGAAGGCGCTTTTGCCGTCGGCCGAGCATGTGCAGTCGTTGCATTGTTCCTTGAACTGGTCTCCGGGTGTGCATCGATATCCTGGTCCGTTTAACGCTGAAATAGATTGAATCGTTTAGGTTTACGAGGTAAAATGTGTGATAGATATTGAAGATAACAAACATCTTTTCTGTTTCGGTAGGCACGCTCTGCGGCTACATGCAGCCGACTTTCCATCAGCAGAACAGAAGCAAGAATTACAGTCATCTTTGAACCTCAACCCTGGCTCGCATGTAAATCCAGGATAATTCACAGCTAGAGTAAGAGTAAGAGTATGAACTATACATTTATACTCATACATCTTTTTGCGCAAATTGCAAAAAAATGTATGAGTATTTTCCAGTCCCCCAACTAAACGCACCAAAATAGCACGTCCGCGATTTACCGTGTTATTGGGGGGTCTACTGTATAATGTTTAACTTTACATGGAAAATGTATGTATGTACATGTGTTAAGTTGTATATCATAATACTATTTACTTAGGTTTGTGGTTAAATTAGGTTAAAAATTTACAGATTAAGATATTATAATACAATATATGGTAATTATAATGTAAATCTCTAAAACAGGTTATATTTATTTTTTATATAATGTTAGAATACTATTACCAGTTAGTTACTATATTGAATAAATTGAAGTCCAATACAAATACACACACCTACTTCAGAAAGGATACGAGTGGACTAGAGTTTGCAGATTTTTCTCGATTTGAGGTCATTTTTTAATTAAATAGTAATAAATAAGCCGACTGCTTATAAGGAAGAGTTGTTAATGAAGATAAAACCTGGGCTTACTACCGCTAGTTGGAAATCCAAAGAGTAAGCAAGGAATAGCGCCATAACTTTTCACTTTAATCTTACACAACCATCTGTGTCTGCCACATCAGCAAGTGTGCGAGTGGATTAGATAGTTCAGAAATAGTCTGGCACTACGGCTTTATTTAAATTAGATAGCTCATAGTCCTGTAAGGCGGCGGTTGTGATATCTGACTTGCGACTGTGACCTCGCAGACTGCTTCAGGAGACTTTGTAAAACTATATGTTTACTGCCAACAAGCAAATCATGACTTAGAAGAATATGTAGCCAGAGAGAGCGACGAACATGTTCCAGTCTGGCACTATAGAATTGTTAAAAAATAAAAATAAAATAGCATCTGCGCAACCGACTCTAGTGAGACAGCCATTGACATATTAGAGGGACCTATCTCTCGCCTTCGGAGGAGATTTTCAAAATATGTGTTTGCAAGCGCCTATTTAGTTAAATATTCCTGGGCTTTTGGAAGCCTAAAGAGGTGATTCATATTAAGAAAGCTGATTAGAGAAACATCTAAGCGGCATATACACCAGACGCGTACGGTGAGATACATTCCCTTTCGCTCGCTCACGTGTTGAATGACGAGAGTGAGTGAGAGAAAAGGGCGTGCGTTACATACGTTCCGCACGCCTACTTCTTCTCTTTTAACACGCGTGCGAGCGAAAGGGAATGTATCTCACTGTACGTGCTTTATATACACCCAATATCAGATAGGCAGTTTCGATTCTGTATGAGTATTGTTACAGAATACGCGAGATTTGAGATAAGTACCACACCAGCTTTGAAAGAACGATAGTTTGACAACTGCTATGCTCTTTTACAGTGATTTTAAAAAGCACAGCTACTGACTAAAATGTGTTTTTAGTATTTTATGTTTATTAGGGAGTAGATTGTATACATGTAAATTATATTGAAAACTCAAAATGTCCACTTAATTATTTTTTATATGTAAAACATGTTTAGTTGAAAGGTCCAAAAATAACTTTTAGTCTTAATCTTGTATAAAAGTCAACTGGAGTAAATAATAAATTAGATTATTTTTATTAGAAATTTCCAGACAAATCCAGAATCTAAATCTGTCAAATTATTTAACCCTGTTCACTTAATATAAAAATTGACAAATATTAACTAACATCTTTTTTGTTTTGGTGGACAAGCTTTGCGACTGCACGCGGCCGACTTTCCATCAGCTGCACAGAAGCACGAGTTACAACCGTCCATAAACTTCACTCCTGCTTCGCACTTGAAACCGGGGAAATTCACAGCTGGAATGTAGATATAAATTTACTAAACATATCTCCCTTTAATTTTGCCAATTTATATACAAAAAAATATTTCCATAAAGCGTTTTTTCATCTTTCCTTTTCTGCATGTGTGCCTACTCATATTTATATTAAATAGCTTTATAAATACGTGCCGTTTTTATACCATGTCATTTTTTTCTTATAAATTTTGAAATATACATTGTTTAATTAATTTAAATAAAATAAACCTTGCGCTGAAAGTAAAGTTTAGAAACAAACGAATGTGTAAAAAATTGTTTTGCTAGATAAATTTATAATAAATCACAAATCACCTTAACTGTATATAACCATAAATTTAAGAGAATTTGAGAAATTAGCGCATCCACCATTTTCCTCAGATCTTGCTCTCTCAGATTTTAATTTGTTTCCTAATCTACAGTTTTTAGATGCAAAAAATTTTCAAATCTAGGGAACGTAATAAATGTTTTAGCTCTAAACCGATATTTTATTAAATATATTTTAGATCTTATTACTTCAGACAACTAATTAATTATAAAACGGTACGTATTTATAACACTATCGAAGTCATCTAGCAAATAAATTAGTCACCAAAAGCAATATATATATATTACAAGGCATTAAAATTAATATAAATAATATTCTATAAAAATATGTGAAGCACCCTTATATAATATATTACTTTTATTCATATATTATTATATTAGTAAATGTACATGCTATTAACTGATCTGATCAACCGTTAGCTTCATGATGATGAATAAAAATAACCTCTTTTTTTTCGATTTCCACAATCAACCCTCGTGCAAACTGCACTCGTTCCATCAATGTTACATCTGCATTCATTACAATCGTCCATAAACTTTTCTTTCGGTATACATTTCAGTATTCTTGTACTAACATCTATATGCATAGAAGTCACCGTTAAACGAGCACTAATTTAAATCAACGTGTGCTAAAATAATAATCGATACAATACCTCTTCTACGTCTGTTTGATTTTATACAATCTTTTCTTGTGCACGCAAAGTCTTTTCCGTCGTTGTTGCATAAACAAGTGTTACAGTCTATCCTAAATTCTTCTCCAGCTATACATTTTGTTGGCATGGCAGGTTGATCCCCCTGTGAAATACAAAAATAAATTTATTAATAATATTTCTAGATTGTAAAAATATGGTACAAAAGATGAAATTAAAAAATAAAACTTGAATCAAATATTTGTTAATTTGTTAGAAAAATACTAAAAGCTCAATGAAAGTCATTCAAATCACTTAATGATTATGTTACAATATTTTATGAGAATATCATGGAATTTTGTGTGCAAATACTAATACTAATATCACTTACTTTATTTATATTAATAAATAAGCAATATGTAACTATTAATATAATATTTTTAAATCTAATTATATTACAAAAAAATCTTTGTTTGTATTTATTAGATTATATTTGTTTGCTTTTGATTAATAATTTAATAAATTTTTATATTTGCTAATAAATTAATAAATTAAATAATTGGTTATTATAAATTTCAACTATTTTTTGTCATTTTGACAGATAATAAGATACATTGCTATATATAAAATAAAATAATTATAAAATTTTAATATAAATTATGTTTTTAAAAATTACATGCAATCTTTTGCTACTTTACTCTCCGTTTGTTTAAAGCTAACTGACTGTGTATAACTAAGTTACTGGCAATAAACTCTTTTAAGTTAAAATATAATTATAGAGTCAAAATTTTTTGTATAAATGGTCAGAACAGTTACATTAAATAGTTACATTAAATGCTTAGTAAATAAATAGTTTTTATTGTAGTTTAAATAATTTTGATTCTATTAACAATTTTTTATTTTTAAATTTGAACACTATGTTGAATATTGGTATTTAAAAACGATTGGTCATGTTTGTTTTCATATCCCGTTGTTACTTGACAGGCGTAAGCCCAGTGCGTTACAACGGGGTAAATCTTTACTAACTGGCTAAGTCATAATGAATATCTACAAAACTAGCAGACTTTTCCGTCTGGTAATCAGTGACATATATATATATATATATATATATATATATATATATATATATATATATATATATATATATATATATATATATATATATATATATATATATATATATATATATATATATATAATTAAATTCACTTTGCATTTAAAGCCAATTAAACACTGAATTAGCGCATTTTTATAAATAAAAATTCGAGTCTACTGCTGCAGCTCGAACCCGTGGCCTCTGTATTACCAATCTAAACCTTTCGGCCTACGCTGGTCCGACCTTAGTCCCTTAATTTTAACAAATGAATAATAGTTTTATTATAATATTACATAAATAAAAAAATGGTGTTTAATAAAACACTGGAATTCGTTTCTCTTGATAAATTGATAAATTATTTACTGACAAATGGTCAAAAAAAATCTGAAAATAAAAATAATGACAAATCATATATTTACAATATGAATGACAATTTTATTAACAACTTACTAACCATTCATTATTTGACAAAAATATTTTGAACAAAAAAATATTATTATCTAAGGCTTATGTTATGGATCTAAAAGATTTATTTAAACATTAGCATTATAATAATACATTTTAATAATAATAAAAAAAAAATATGTACTCATAATTTTATTATTTTTATATATAAAAATGTGCGAAAACAACATTCAAGCATAATATCAATTAATATGTTTTAAAATGTATTGTTCCTTCTTCTGCATGAATGTTTCAAGCCCTAAAAAAATCATTAAAAATTACAAAAAATATATATTGAATATTATACTTTATTTAATAGAAGTTACTTTACTATTATCCAATCTTCGGAATACACAATTTCTTTGTGCACTTTAACTCTCCACCATCTTCGCTGCAAGTACACGTGTTACAATCTTTTTTGGTGGAAGACCCAGGTTCGCATTTCCTCTCTGGAGGCGGTGGAGGACATCTATTCTTGCTGCAGAAGAAATCAGTGCCTTTCTCGTTGCAGAAACACGTATTGCAATCGACTCTAAAATCGTTTCCTGGCATACATTTGATCTCCGGATTGCCTCCAGGACATTTATTCTTACTGCAGTGGAATTCCGTTCCAAATTCATTGCAGATGCACGTTTTGCATCCAGCTGTAAACTGCTTACTGGCTACACATGTCCTCATCTGTCCGTTACTAACTGGTGGAGGCGGAGGTGGCGGAGGGCAATTATTCTTACTACAGAAAAAGTCAGATCCTTTCTCATCGCAGAAGCATTGATTGCATCCATCTTTGAAATTGCTCCCTGGCATGCACTTAACTTCAAAATCTTGTCCATTGCATCTATTATTTTTATTGCAGAAGAATTCGTTTCCTAACTCGTTACAGGAACACGACTTGCAACCAGCTTTGAATTCCTTTTTAGCCACACATATTCCACTTCTACCCCCAGTTTGTACTATAGGTGGAACTGGACATGCTCTTTTAGTGCAATGATATTCAGTGCCCCTCTCGTTGCAAGAACACGTGTTGCAATCGACTTGGAAGTCTTTACTAGGCACGCATTTGATTTCATCTTTATGTGCATTTGGATTTTCTGGACATCTATTTTTACTGCAGAAGAACTCTGAACCTACTTCGTTGCAGAAACAAGTGTTGCAGTATACTTTGAACTCTTTACCGGGCTCGCATTTCGTTGTGCTTCTGGATACTCTTTTCAAATCATCCTCAGACTACAAAATAATAATAATAATAATATAATTTTATATTTATATTAAAACAACTTATCAATACCTTTTCAGGAGCTCTCTCAAACGGCACACGTGGTGGACAAAACTTTCTTGTGCAAGAATATTTACTTCCATCTGCGCTACAGCGACAATTGTTACAGTCCATCTTGAAGCTCTCTTCGGGCTTACACACCATAGATCCTTTTTCATCAGGACATACGTTCTTACTGCAGAAATACTCAGTGCCTTTCTCGTTACAGAAGCAAGTGTTGCAATCTACTTTAAAATCAGCTCCAGGTACGCATTTAATTTCGACGTTATCAGTCGGGCATTTATTTTTACTGCAGAAGAACTCTGTTCCGACTTCATTGCAGAAACACGTGTTGCAGCCGACTTTGAATTCCTGTCCAGGCTCACACTTTTTGATTTGACTTCTTGGCAACCTCTTGAAAGCATCCTAAAACATGTACATGTAATAATTCTAATACATATTAAAATTGTGTTATTCATCCACCATATGATTTATGATCAAAAAGTATCCGATTTATTCATTTTTAGATGCTGAGGTTGAGACTAGTGTTATTTAACAAAATGCGCAGTTCTTCGGTTGTTATCTAAAATCAGTTCTCTGTAATATTATCTAGTTCATTCAAATGAAAAATGCACTCAAATGATGCTAATCGTTTTCCGCTTACGGTGCGCTTCATAAGATTCCCATGTCATCTGGACGAAATACCGTTACACGAAAGAGCATGCTTTATCTCTTTCTTCGTTGCATGCCACATCACTCCCACTTTTATTTCTAGGGGATCGGCGTCAGTTCTGGATTGTTAAATGAATAAATTTGATTAACTACAATACCACTAACTTCATTTTATAATTTTACTACTTATGTATCTGATTTTTTTTATTTTTTTGCAGAATTTTAACGATATTTTAAATAAATATAATTATTATAGTCATTATTAAATGTATTCCTACTATTTTTGTTTCCAAAAGCAATAAAATATTTATATTTATTATAAGAAAAGAGCATTATTATATAATAAAAATCAAATGGTAAATATTTCTTTAGAAGCGCAGGGTAACACCCCCACGATGTATGGCTGAGAGGCAAATAGTAGTGGATTCTAATTAGAATGTAACGGTAAACCGTCGAGCTCGATAGGGAATCTTATGATGCTTACGGTGCATAACAAAATTATGCCCCGGTGTTGTACACTCAGTGTACATATATTTTTTTTTTTAAAAAACACGAATATTATCGTAAAATAAACATAATTATAATAGTCAGAATCGAAACTTAAGTTTAAAAAATTCGACTGATTTGATTACCTGATTTTTTTGGCATTATGATTATCTAATTTAATAATATATCTCACGGAGGATATCTTATTTTAAATATATCACGGAGAAATACCTAAATAATGAGCATTTTATTTGAAATATTTATAGTGATATTCACATAATAAGATTACATTTACTATTACTGTGATGTACACTCGGTGTACATCACACTAAAAAAGGCTGAATCTAAATTTGCGCTCATCATAAATTTCTAAATGCAAATAGATTGCCAATGTATTAGGTAATTATTGTAAAATTTAGACAAATTATTTATGCTCTTCTCTGTTCTTAACCCTTTCGTTGCCTGTCTAAATATTGATATATCACATAATATTTTTTATCTTTGGTCAAAATACAATATGGCCAATTAAAAAAGTATTCGATTCTTTCGTTAATAATAACATCGGATCGGAAAGAAGCAAAATCCGGTATCAGATTTATGTAACGAAAGGGTTAAAGGGTTAAATTATTTGTTTCGCGGCATATCGATTACAAATTAAGAGTAATGATGCGATTTTTAAAATAAATAAACAGTCGAGACCTAAAATCGGATACTTATTGATTTAAAACATATAGAAATATTATATAAATAAATATACATATGTACATAAAGAATAAAAGTAAGACTTACTTTTTTTAAGCGTGTGTGTTAAGTAGAAGTTCATGTTGCACAGTAAAAGAAGATAAGAGAAGAGTTTGGTTTCAAAGAAAGTATAAACAAAGCGAAAAACTTTCCACCATTAGACCCGGTTAAAATTTGTAAGATCATCATATTATTTACAAATGAAACTTGTGTCACAATATTACATAATATTTTAATGAATGGTGAATGAACTTTAATATAAATAAATGTGAAAGATAAAATTGAAAAATATTTGTCAAAACGATTACGAGTAGATATTTGCTCTTCATTCACCATTGTATATAAATATTACTTTAAAATAAATATGATTAAATATTTATTCTTACCATTGGCATGTCATACAAGGATGTGTCGTCAACAGGTAGTCCTGTAAAAAATAAAAATAAATATATAAATAAATATGATTTAAAAAATAATACGCAATTAACTATAACGATATTAATTTAACGATAAACACATTTATAAAAACAATTATGTCATTGACTAAAATAAAATTGAGTCAATTTAAAGTATAACTTTGATAAATTAACTACAGTGGTTAATAAAGAAATATTGTATTAATTTATATAAATTTAAAATATGTACATGAGCTTTTTAAATTCAACCTTTATGTTTTGATTAATTAAAACTATTATTAATATTTAAATATTATTTAAACTTTTTTTGAAGAATTTTATTATTTTAATATCTAACCCGTTTCATATTTGTATAAATGTAAAATCGACAGTATTTCCTTATTAAAAAAAATAGTGTGATTATGTTACTCTTAACACTATTAATAAAAATGAATTAAAAATATATGTATATGTAATATACATACATAATTAAAAATGCATTATGACTACATTTACAAGTGTATTTTTGCACCAGTGTATTACGCATTTTGCTCTCAATTTGATGCGCTTTGCGCTCATTTTTCAATATTTGCGAATAGCGTTATTTAAAGAGTATATTTTTCGGTCAAAATTTTCGAAACAGCATATGGCGATAGAAGGGGTCACGGGTCGGTGCCTGCGTGTCTGTTGGGCTGACAAACATGGCGACCGCTGGGGTCAACATGTCGGCCGATAAGTCTCGCCATGAAAATAGGTCGAGCGAAATATTAATGACGAACATCATCGCCTACTAGGACGCAGCCTCTCCGTAGCACAGTGTGCCATCAATAAAAATAAACCCCAGATTAAGAGATGTAGCTGTTTTTGATCAGTGATATTTGTATAATAATAAACTCAATATTAACACATTTAAATAGGATCACATTTGTGTTTCGCAGATGAGTCATTTTTTTGCAATGAAAGGTGGCAAAGTATATGGGTGCAATAAAACAGTGAAGCCGCTAAACGTACATAATGGAATATTTTAAACTACAAAATCAATGAAGTGTTTTATATATTATTTTGTCTTACGTATAAAAACTTGCAAATCAATGTATTGTGCTTAAAATAATATTAAATCGTATCGTGACGCATTGGAGAAATCTGTCAAGTGAGGATGGTGAGATTTGAAATAAAAAATGTAAGCTTTAATAATAGGTTTTAATTATTAAAATATATGTCACTAATTTACAAACTGATTTTAAACTCACTACTGCAGTAGGTGTTGGTTGTGCTTACCCAGCTGTAATGCATTGGGTTAACGCATGTTACAGCATATTATTATCGCTTTTTATTTAATTATAATTCCCATCGATCTTCGCAGATTGGGTTCCCCTAGACTTTCCTTATTTTTTTAATGAATATTGCAATATATTTTTTTAAATATGTTTATCAACAGTTTGGTTTTAAAAAAAATAAAAGACAATTTAGATTTGTTTTCATTCAGGTACTCGCAGTTGATAAACGCATTGTGGTCTATCTATTATTGTATATGAATTGGTCTTATTGATCTGTAAATATTTTTTATGTTAAGCTGAATTGCCCTTGGCCTTTCGCTTTCACCTCATAATTTGCCCTTATAAAGCAGATGGCGTGTTGTTGAAGGTCTGCGCCCCGTATATCTTTCCCGGTGACTTTATCAAAAACTAGTGCTTTTTTCTCTGTGTTTATATTGTATTATATATATACATCCAATCTTCAATTAAATATAATTTGTTTAAATATAATATAGGGCTAGAATTGCGTCTTCAAATTTTTTTTATTTTACTAGCAAATATGTATAGCTTGGAGTCCAGTGAGGTCAGTTTAAATATTTTATGGGGTCCACTATTGATGATTTTAAAAAAGTAACTATTCAGCTATATTTAAAAACTAATCTCGATCTGAAATCTGATATTAATAATATTACTATATGATTGAAACCTAATTAATTAAAAATATTTTGCAGTATTTTTCCATCAGTACTTATTCAAAGCTTTATCGCAAATAAGGTCATTCGCACAAAACATAATGATAGATGTTTCCAAAATATTTTTATTTTATGTATACTACAAAATTTCCATTCCTATATTTTTGTAGTGTTTATTTCACTTCTATTAAATAAATATATTTATATATAATAGTTAAACATGTTGGCTATATTTTACAGCGATTTTTTTTTTCTTTGTTGATAGATACATAAAGTAAACGAAACTATTATATTAACGGATCCATGATATAGTATCTTATGACCGTGAACTCGATTTATTTATTTATTTATTTCTTAAAACATTTATATGAATTGATAAATAGAGATATTTGAGTTTTATTCGACGCTTTGAACTCTCAACTCGTCGTCATACATTTTTTTCGTTCTCAAATTTTAAACAGATTTATCTCAAAAAATCTTTCATTGAAGAAACTGTAATCTGACATACGCAACACTAACGTCATTGACAATGGATATTTGAGAGACGATGTCAACTGACAAATACTTATTGTTAAATTTTAACCAAGAGTAAATTACTTATTGATTATTTCATGTTAGATATATGAGAGAATTTTATAATAATTTTAATATAGAAATAATAGTTAATCGTATCTTATTTACATAGATTTATTATACAATTTCTTCACATTATAAATATACATAGCTTGTGCATGTGAAATTGGAAACGATCTGATAACGACTTCCCCTGCGGAGCGTAAATTATCGCGAATATCGGATGTAAAATAAGCGTTTCCGAAAATACGCCATTTTTACGTAAAACGAGACATTTAACTATGTTACAAAAATGTAGTATAAATTTGACCTCTGAAGAAAATTGATAAAAACAGCACGTTTCCTCTCAGGAAGTCGACACAAAAACGATAAAGCAAAACGATTAAAATATACATCATAATAAATTAGGTTAATTTAATTCATAAGCTAAAAAAGCTTTCCTTTTAATCAGATACAAAACCTTAAAAAAAATGTGAGGAGTAGAATTTTCCTGGTTCATTAATGAAACTTAGTTTTAGACATATTATCTACAATGAAACTTAACTAAACTTGTATTATTTCAATAAAATAAATATATAGAACATTAGAGATAACTCATGGCATCATATAATTTATATTTACTTTAAAATACTGGTCTAACATAAAAATAAAAATTATCTAAAACTTGTTTAGCTTTTAAAATACTGTGTGTCATATATATGCGTAATTTCTCTACGCAATAAATAGGTACACTATTGATTATAAGCGTCATTCGTGAGTAATGTCGATTAGAAGTTAACAAATATGATTTTAGTCTTTATCACAGCACGCAATATGGCATATTCATAAAATCAACAAAATCGTTACACTATCTAAAAGTACCAGGAAAAAACAATCATTTAATTAGAAGCTGATATGAAATAAAGGATATGTGTATTATGACATTTTTTCGACTTGTTTGTTTAACTGGAACTGATAATTGCGAAACACTGTTGTAAATCACAAATTCTACAAAAGTAGCCAAATCATGTGTTATTATTTATTTAAGGTTATTAGATAAATAACGTATATATTTTAATAAGATAAAGTATTATTACAAAAAGGAAAAAATAAGTAAATAAAATATTTGGAGCCTTGACCTACTATAATATAATAATATTATTATATGCTATACACAAAAATATCCATTAGTAATTGTATATAATGATAAAGATTACTCAAAATTGTGAGTATTAGAGCTACACACAATGACATGTCCTTTATTGCAAATTAAAAATGAAAATGAACTATTTTGAAATAAAAAATAAAACGTGAAATAAAACAAATACATGTTTTAACCGTAGATTCCAGGTAGACCAAATTGCTAAAAAAATTATGAAAACATGATTTGCCACTATTAAATATTTGCCAATTGGCGATGATTTTTAGTAAATTATTTCAATATTACGATATAAAACTTCTCATGAGAGAAGCATTCATCATTCTAATAATTTTTGTCACATTAAACGATTATTCTTGAAACTCATGTATAAAAGTTAGTAAAGAGAATTTCTATATTATTGTGTAGAATGCCAAAATAATCGTTTTCTATTTATTTTTAATATATTTATTCGTGATATTTATTAGTGGTGTAAGACTAAATATGTTCAGTGTAAAAATATGTTCAGTGAAAGCCACAAGAATCAAGTAGATTCCTGTTTATAAAATTGTTTGAAAAAAAAACAATTTATTTTTAATATATATGATACTTTGCCTTTTTTTGTCTAGTATATTTTTTTGTATTTCATTTTTTGAATAACTGGCATTTTTAAACACAGTAGACGTGCTATTTGGGTGCGTGTAGTTGGGGGACTAGAAGTACTAAATCTACTAAATCCAATTCACTAAAGAATCCATTATAAAATAAGTTAAAAATACTAATTTGTAAAATAAATTAATATTTTTAACTAATGTTATATATAAAATTATTTTATTTTCTAATCACACACGTGTAATTATGGAAAAATAGTTTATGTATTTATTAATAGCAGAATTCAGATAAGAAAATTGCATTTTATAATAAAATGAAATATTATGTCGTTCATTATCATTTTATTTAATATTAAATTATTTTTAAAATATGAAATCTTACTGCGCAAACTTTTAAGGGATTAGTTTATATTTTAAAACCTTTTTTCAATATTATAACAACATGTGTTCAAAAATTAATAATCCTAACAATATTTAACGCAGGTTTTCATATCAGAAAACCGTTACACCGTGATTCATAGATCAATTGTTTACGTTCAGATCGATGATCTCAGTGTTTTCAGATGGTATATCATATTTTGTTGACATAAATGAGTGGTGAGATCATCGCCAATATTTTATTGTTGACCGCAATAATTAATAAAATATCCTACAGCAGGTCAAATAACAGTGATTAATGTACTTACATTTTCTGAAAATATACAAAATATATTTCTAGCAAATTTAAAGTAAAAACAGACGTTAACCCAATGCGTTACAGTAGGGTAAACACAATCAACAATTACCAAGTAAATAGCGAAACACAAGATGTAAAAAATATATTATTACAGCTTACAATCAATAGATGTAACTCCATATTATTAAAATTATTTATCGCAATATTCATCCGTGAGATTGGGTAATCTGTGACGATCGATCGAAATTATAATTATTTAATAATCACTAAATCAGATCACAGATCCATAGATTTTATTTGAGATGATAATTCAATTATTATATATCATATTCATTTGTTAATTGTAAATTTAATTATCACTTGTTAATTCAGAAGCTCTAGCTGTTTGATTGTAAGTAAAGGCTTTATACAATTTCTTAAATTAAATTTATTAGATAATTCTAACGATATTAGTATCAAAATCATAAAACACAGTTTAACTACAATTTTGCTATATTTAGATTTTTGATTCTACATATTCTAACTAACAATGCACGTCCTTATGTGAAAAAATTGACTCTTGATTAAATCAAAGAACTTGCCTAAAATGTTTTATCTCATCCACCTAATTATCCAAACCTTGCTCCTTCCAACTACCATTTATTTCGAACGATCGATGCATCACTTCCTAGATGGAAAAAATCCAAAATGCAGACGATATGATAATTTTGAATCAAAACTTCCAATATGTTATGCTAATGAAATTAAAATACTAAGCTAGAGGTAGGAAAATAAATTAAATTGGAATTGAAAGAAATTATGTTTTAAAGCATTAAAATAAAATAAAAACATTTAAAAGGGATTAAATAATTGTTATTCTCAAACATGCACATTTTCTAGTACTCTATCAGTACCAATAAATTGCTTTTGTTCAATTCTACCTACTGATTGTGATTTCTGTACATACAAAATATAGTGAATTAACTCATTTTAAAGTATGATTTTATACAGATGACTCAAATTGCTAGACTTTGTCTTAATATTGAATCACGTTTGTGATCTTACAGCAGTAAATTTACATTGTTAATAATAATAACATGTTATCAATAATGTCTGTATATGATTCATTTTTATTACGCTATTTCGATGAACTAAGGCTTTTATCTCCTGTTTACATAACCTATTTTGTGTGGAATTTTTTATTTTTAAGTGACAATAAAATCGTAATATAATTAAAGAAAATAAAAACTAGGTTAAGCATATACTATACCTACATAAAAAAGCTTTTCTTTGCTTATGATTTGCCATAAAAGAACAAAGAAAAAATTACGAGAAAAAATTAATTAAGGTTCCACTTTTCATTTTTAATATCGTACAATTTTATAATTTAACGTATTATAATAACTATATATTGAAAAAAATAAAATGGTTCTATTTTATACTATCATTATACAAAATACATAGTTTTTACTCACCCTTCATATCCGCCAGGCCAATAAGGGCCACTAAAAGAAATAGGGACATCACAAGATTTTTCATGATGATTTTGATTTTTTTTCGATTTCACTGCTGCAACACTGTCCCTTTTTTCAATGAAGGAAAAATGAAACTGAACACTCGATTATTTGTGTCGTTCTCGCGTTTACTGATAATTTATTACACTAGTCCTATAACCGCGCAAAGCGCTGCGATAGAACTGTTTGAAATCATCGAATTTTTCCTGCTTTATACCCACAAAGCAAAGCCAGGGGCGTGAAACATTTAATTTTATTAAACAAAAAGTATTAGTGTGGCAAATACAAAGCCAAACATTCAAAGTTTTATAAAGGCTGTTTATGGTTACTTTACTATAAAATAAAAATTAATTTATAAATATATTTATTAAAAATATTCTGAAATTTCACTGGAGATGTGATGCTATTAAATATTGTTGTGTCTATTTGGCGTAAGCTCCACTGGATTCGAGTTCTTGGCTGAACGCTTGTGTATTCCTGTCAGAAGCGAAGTAAAGAACGAACGTAAGTGGAATTGTTTTTTTATATATAATCAGGAAAAAAGGAAAAGATTCACAACCCAACTCTCTCTCAAGCACGCACACACAAACTATTTCAGCATGATTTGCTCTCGACATAGCTGATTTTCTATTGTCTTTTGTTTATTTTAGGCAAGCCGCTAAAACTTATAATTAAAAATATTACCATTCTATGCACATTTTTTCGTTATGTGTGTCAGCACGATAGATTCCGTTTTAGCGTTACTTAATTTCTGCAATGAGATGCATTACAAATGAGTAGTCAATTCAAATCAAGCATAAAAAAATATTAATTTTTATCGCTCTTTTAACATATTTTGCACGAAATAATTGCAATGGATGGTTCCTACATATTTAATAAAATCAGACGACTATGTAAATGTATATAGATCTGCCATAAATATAATACATTAACATTTATTTTATTTTTTTAAACAAAAAAAAATTGTATTATTTCACTCGCGACTAACTTCATGTAATATACACAAATCCTGTTTATTATATTTACAATACATGTAAGTTTAATTATTGATAATAAACTATTTATATAAAATATAGAAATCGTTGATTTATTATATATTTCTGAGTGCTTCTGAGAAACCACCTCCCTTCGTCAAATGCTAGGGATATCAATAATTTTGAGTCACGTCAGACAGTTGATGTTACTATCTGGTTTTATTTTTTTGGCAGTGATTTGTTATACATCGTTCAAACTATACTGGTAAAATTCTATAAATATAATATGTACTGAATGTAAATTTTATGTTTATTTTAATTTATTTTTTACGAATATAATATATCAATGGTAAAAAATGTCATTAAATATTATTAATACACATTATGATCACAAAATATTTTAAATAAATAGAAAAATAAATCAGTTAGAGATTGTAAAAATATAAACACATATTATAAATAATAAATAGGTCGTATATTTGCTATGAAAGAATTTCGTCCAAAATATAAATTTATCACACTTTCTTTATCATTTCTCCCCATTATAAATGTTTATGATATAAAAATGTTATACATTAATAATATAAAGATAAGAAATGCTTCTATTTGGCTTAATCAAATATTTTTGTATTGCAAATAATAATAATATAGTTACAATAAAACAATTTCAGAGCATCTGGCCAGTTTCAATAATAGTTTGTTTGCGACACATTGAATGTAACAAAATTTCAAAAATTAGTAAAGTTTCAGAGTTAATACATATGACGCCACAAATAATAACTATACAAACATTACGTTAAAATAAATACCGGATTCGGTGATTCCCAGTATGGAGATGTTTTCGATCATGATTCGCTTATAATTTCAATCACGTTTCTATTGCGAATAGAACATTTTGTTGATTTTTCTCCTCGCGACTCGCATATTGAGAATCAATATTAGTATAGCTATGATGATTTTAGCATTATAAAGCTAACAATCCTTGAAAAAATCCATCGACGTGCATTAAAATCAATTAAGAATAGTACAAAAATATTGCAGAAACACCCCTGGTGACAGTTTTTCTAAACTTTTTTTATGAAATGCAAACAATGCGCTATAAATATCAATGCAATAATATTGGGATTTTTATGTTAAATAATACTAATAATAGCTGTAGCGTCCTTTGACACGTTACTCATTCTATTTATATAAATAAATACAACAGATACACTAGAAATTGCCCTTACTAAAAATAGTGTATTCTTAAACTTATCTTTTTATTAGCTAATACACAAAACAAGTAAATATTTACAATCTCATAACAATGAAATAAGGCACCGTATCATAATAATATACTCATAAATATATTAAAATACTAATAGTGATATTTTATATTATATTTATAGATTTAATATTTAATCAACTTTGGATTATGTTATATATTATAAGAAATACTACAGCTACGCCTTACTGACTTTTTCTTCAAACTATTACAAGAATTTAATTTTAAAAAACGATGACAGTATACGTGAATTTATTAGTATTCGGCACTGATGAAATAATTAACCAGAGATTTAATATGCACGTCGCTAAATTTTCCAATAAAGCGTTGAAGATACTCGACTTCGTTATGCGGAGCGCTTGTCATTTTAACTGTTTTTACGCTAATTTTTAGCGTCTCAGCAAAGCATAGTACTCCGTGTTGTTAGAGAGGATTCAGAGGAAATTTTTCAGATATCTCCACAATATAGTATTTGTATACTATTGCCTTTTTTCTAGCAGCGTTGGGAATTAATTTGATTCATTATCGACGTATCCTGTGCTACTGAATTACTGAGCTGTATAATATCTTAAAGAGTCGTAATTGCGTTCCTTATTTTAGACCATTTCGACCATGACGTTCTTCTTACATGAGCTTCTCAACAAACTCACCAGCAACAAAAATGTTTTCGGCGATAGTTGGGAGGAGCTGTCACAATTTATTTGAAACCGTGTTTCTTTAGGTGTGCGCAATTATATTTTTTTAAATATTAATATTCTTTTTAATAGGAATATGTGCGTTAAATTGTGTGTATATGTGTGTAAATATATGGGTTCATGTTTGTGTTGACGTATAATAGATATTTATGTGTATGAAATATTTGAACTATTTTATATAAAGGTCATCATGACGCCATTAGGTAAAGCGTAATAATTAGATTTGTAATTCATTAATAAAACAACATTTAAAAAATCAACATTCATTGTTTATTCATTAAAGAAAATTCTAAGAATTATCGTTTCGATGTACAATATTTACTATGCAACTAATTTAATTCATAATTAAGACTAATAACCGGCAGAACACAACAGTCGTATCTTAACAGAAACGCCATAAATATGGCAGCACTCCGTTCCAGCCCACGGTCGAGTAGAGTCGTCCCTATGCAAATGCATGAGAAAAATAAAAATTTGTATGTCTAATTTTGGTGCCACTGATTAAGAAGCGTGTGAAGCAATCAAATTTGACGCGTAATTTGTGTTTAACAATCAAATATTATTAACGCATTATATTTTGTAGCCTTTGACGAGGATACTATGTAAAATCGAAGGGTTTGTAAGGACTAGGCTGACGAGGGTGGGCTTAGGACCAACGGGGGCGGCATGACAACGCAGGAAACGGAGGCGGTTGGCGATAACGGCCACATTGAGCTAACTCAACATCACAGTTTATTACTGGTACAACGTTTTATGAATTATCTGCAAAGAAAGATACGCATTCATTCACCAATGAAAATGCTTAATAATCGCCAAATCACTATTGGGGGAAATTGCTTAAGAAGTTTGACATTATATAATTTTACCTAAAAAAATCAACAATGACAGCTTGGTGTATAAATTGCTGAATCAAGTATCCTTGTGACCAATGCTGATTCGAGACACCTCTGTCGAATCCCAGATAAGGATGTTGGTGGGCCAATTGCATCACTCCATGAAATATGTTTATGCCTTCAGCTAACCATTTTCAACGATCATTAATTAACAAAATAATAAAATGACAGTAGTCATTTTTGTGCAGAGTAGAATGCATTGTAAATAGCGCCTCATTTTTCCGATACTTATGAGTGATTATGAGTTAATAACGAGTCGGGGCGGATGTGCGAATGAAATCTTAACAATTATTAACGCAATTGTTTTGTCTAAATATTCCTCTTTCTATTGTTAAGGCTTGACTTTCTTAGATGAGTTGGTATATATTTTATTTATTTTAAATGATCGCTAGAATAGGTAATTTTAAGTTAATGTTGCAAGTCGTTCGAACTTCAAAAAAAGCAATTTTTCCATCCGTGTGACACATGTCGGCCGCCACATTTTAATCGCGTTATGTATGATAAATACAGTAGTTTTGAGTAAAACTATTATATTTTTAATTTGAAGATTTTTGTAGTTTATTTTAGAATAATTTCAGATCACCAAAAAAAATTAAGAAATTGCGTTTTCTTCAAATAAAAATTTGTTTTATCTGTAGAAAATGACAAAGGAATTATTTTTATTATAATGATGAAACATCAAATTTGTAACAGTAGATCAATAATTTAATTGATACGCTATAATAATGACGATGTAATTATTTTTAAGATTCTGAAATATTTAATCGTAACGTAAATATAAAATATACTCTCAGTGAATACGACATTGAAGATAGATATTTATATCGTGTGAAATGTAGTGCGTGAGAATTTGCACATCGTTTCACTATCGTCTTTACGATAGTTTGTTTTATCAACTATAAATACGCAAATAGTAAACTAACTTATTATTAATAAATATATAATTAAAAAACTATTATTGCCATAATTCGCACTTAACTTCATAGATTTAAATAAACGTGTTAAAAAAATATATACATATATAATACAAACAAGTTGAGTGCTTGCGAAGAAGACTTTCTGGATATTGTTGTGTTATATGCACATAAATTATAAAATACCTTGAATATCAACTCAACCCAAATTTCAAAAATTATTTAAATATTTAAAAAGTTAATGCCTTTTTTTTATATACATTAAATAAACTATATATTTACATGTGCATTTATATAATATGATTTTTTTAACTATTTGTTGTAGATGTAAAAATAGTGTATTAAAAATACACAATTAATCCAATAGATATATTTTTAATTTTGATTAGTACCTTACTTATAATTTTTAAGTAATATAAATTTAAAAAAATTCTATATTTATTACCCTGAAAAATTTAATTCTTACGTAATACATAATTCAATTGAAAATGTATGAATCATCTTCAGTACACATAAATTGCTTGAAAATATTGATTTTTATAAATGTAAATACCCAGACTTACGCATAAAATGCGTGAGAATATTTTTATTTAAAAATATATTAATATTTGTTTTGAGCAAACTTTCATATATCAAAGATACACATTATCGTACACGTTGAAAATATTTCTTATAAATTACCAAACGTGTCTGAGGTGTATGTATGTGTGGGGAACCAATCTTATTTGTCGAATTATAATCGAAACGGTTTCTAAATATTTCAATAAATAACCATTTTTATCATGTTATATTTTTGTCAGTATTCACAATAAGACCGTTATTTGTTTTTTATGTCTACTTGTTGTCAGGACCGGTTCTAACGTGAAGCCAAGTAGGCTTAGGGCACCATGGTAAAAGGCACGCCATGGGGCGCCTAATTTTTATAATCAGTATATATTTTTTAAATATGTAGAAATCAAGAACGTTTTTTAGGTTTCATAAATATTTGTAGATAATACCATAGGTAAGAAATGACAGAAAAAATATTCGAAATATCTAACGGTCAAGGATATGATAACGGCTCCAATATGCTAGGAAATCATAATGAGGTTTAGAGCTGCATATTGTCTTTGCATCCGAGAGCATTCTTTGTATCGTACTCCTCTCATACAATACATTTAATGGTTAATGATGCAGCTCCTTATTGTGTAAAGGCGGTGACTTGTTTAATATAATATAGCGTATTTACAATTTTTTCGCATCATCTACCCAGAAATGGAATATTTAAAAAAAACATTCCATCTCTGCGTATACGATGCGTGATGGTGGAGGAGCTGGCGCAGGGATGAAGTCCGTGGAAGATCCTCAGGGGTCTTGTAATCAATGTCGGTGACAGTATCTGTAGGTCAGTTCCTCTAGCTGCGATGATTGTGTTGTGGAGTCTCAGGCCACATCTTCGCTTATGTATTCAGGGCTGCAGGGTGAAAATATAATTTATCCGGCTGGTACTAATAAAATTACATTATTTCAACTTTTCCATACATAGTAATATATACGTTTACATATTTACCATTATTTATTCACATAAGATGTATACATGTTATAGTGAATGCTTATTTTTCGGTGAAGTTATATTTTCCCTAGAGTAATTCAAATACATTTTCACCAGTAGCTATATATGTTTACTAACGAAAATATAATTTAACTGTTAGGCGCTACATACATCAAGAACCTTAGAAGTCTTCCGACGACCTATTTATTTAGTTTACTTGGTAATAAAATAATTATTATGTAATAGGTTAACAAAGAATGAGTAAAAAATAAGTATATGTTTTACATAGCAATTTATTATAACATCATTAATTTTTCATCTAATTTCCACAACATGCGTATCATTAACAATAAAAATCATGACTGACTTTTTTTTATACACTTATATACAAAGTATACGTTTGATTAACAAACCAGCAAATTAATATTTGAGTAAATGCGGTGTAATAAATGTTTACATCTTAGCGTTGATGATGTCTATGAACTCGGGCTTCAAACTGGCCCCGCCGACTAGGAAACCGTCGATGTCCGGACACTGTGCGAGTTCCCGGCAGTTGCCGCCGGTGACGGAGCCTCCGTATTGGATGCGGAGACCGTCGGATACATCTTTGGATACGTTTTCGGCTAACCATTTACGCAAGGCGGCATGCACATCTTGAGCTTGTTGAGGAGTGGCCGTCTTTCCGGTGCCGATGGCCCATACGGGCTCGTACGCCAGAACGACTTTGCTCCAGTCGGCGCCAATAGCGTTTGCTAAAGCTTTGGTCTGTCTGAATACGACTTCTTCAGTCTTTCCGGCTTCTCTCTCTTCCAGGGTTTCGCCGATGCAGGCGATGACTTTGAGTCCGTTCTGCAGGGCGTGTATGACCTTCTCCGCGACTAGGAGGTCGTCCTCTTTAAAAATAGCTCGGCGTTCCGAATGGCCTAGGATGACCCAATCGCACCCGATGTCTTTGATCATGGCCGGTGAGATTTCTCCGGTGAAGGCTCCTTTGGGAACTTTATAACAGTTCTGAGCTGCGACGCCGAACCTAGCGGGTACATTAGATCGGACGAAATCTAAGTAAATGGAAGGGCAGCCGAGGACGACTTCGGTGTTGGCGTCCAAAGTGGCTTTCTTCAAATCGTTCGTAATTTGAGTCAGCTGAGCTTTGTCTCCGTTCATCTTCCAGTTTCCGCCGACGCAGAATTGTCGTGGCATCTTGATAAGATTTACCTAAAATTGCAAATTATTGAATAATAGTTGAACCAATTAATTAAAACGTTACTTAAAATCGTCAAACTTACTTTTGATAGGCTTCGGAGTATTTTTGATAAGTAATTCCTATGGAATCACAGAGAGGACTATGCGCCGGGAGAGATTTTTCCGAGTAACCTTGGCGGTCCGGAAGGTCATTCAATAGCAAGTAACCCGCTCGCGCCAAGTGTCAAATACAACTGTCACCCAAGAGGGTGAAAGTGTTAAAATTATTTTCTATCACCATGAATAATTTAATTATTTTAAGAACGAGTAAAAAATATTGAAAAACTATTAAAAATATATTTATATTTTATTCTTTCACCTAGTCCAACAACGCGAAATATGAAGATGAATCCAATTTTTACGGGATTTATTAAAATGACCAGACGTCTCAATTTTTTTGCGACAGTCGATTTAGGTCTGCTGATATGTTACCATTCAAGGAACAGATAACTACTTTAAAAAATGATTTGTATTTCAAAGCATAAACAGTTGAAGTCTAATATTTAAAATTATTTTGTGAATACAGAAATAGGTTGCAAATATTGTCGGGTTTTGCGCAGGTAAGGTAGTTGATATTACTACTCGGCATGAAAAGAATAAAAAAATGTTCACTATTTTTTTTTTTCTTATATTTGAATGAATGAATGAATAAGCATTGTTCACAACCAAACACCAACTTTGCATTTATTGGAACGCTACACAAGTTTGGGACAGACACCGATCCAGTTTTCTCGCCGCCATTGCCAAAACATATTTCGCCACCCTTTACATATTATTATTTTATAACATAATTTTTCGACAGGCAATTTTTGTAAATATTTTTAAAAAGTAAAAACATTTGTGGGGGCCTACTTACATATGTATTTATTTTATTATATCCAAAAATTTGCTGCACTCTGATAACATTGACGTGATGGTGCTAATCACTAGGAAAAACCTTTATTTTGAGCAGAAAGGATTGCACTCGACAATTGCGTAATTTGACAGACCACCATAGTTAAGCGTTCATTATTACCATTATTTTGTACATCCGGCAACGAAGAAATCCACAATTGTCATTCGCCACCTTTGCATTATCGACCCCTGAAATGTGTTCGTCTTGCAAATTTCATTTATTCAGGGCGTGAACATATTTTGTTGGTCGAATAATCAAGCATCACAATTGTGATTCACCGAAGTTCTGAGACACAATTGTGATTCCGTTCTGAGACACGAGAGACATCAATGAATAATTTTGAGGATACCAGCACTCGGATAACAAAGAATTTTCATCTCGACAACATTTCAGTGTTGGTAAACAAGAACAAATTATTTAAACAAGTTATTATAGGCTTTCCTATTGCTATTTTGGCTGCAAAGTCACACCCCCTTTAACCTCAAAACTCGAAAATATATTCAAAAATGGTTTTAAAAAAGCACAATTGACAATAAGAATAACATTTTTCTCTGCAAATTATTTTACGTTTCATTTACTACACATTAAATATATAATATATTCCATATTTTTAATTCGAATGGTGGGATGTAACCGTGGATTTCAAAAAAGAGACGCGCCCTTTCCTTAGTGCATTTTTTTTACAAAAATATGTCAAAAATATGTAAGCTTTTCAAACGAGTTTTTTTAGCGTTTTTGATTGTAGGTATTGAGATGTGCGCAGGAAATGACCATTAATTATGTTTTTATTACAAATGCAGTAATTTGTCAATGTCATCTATCTGCGGAATGCTAACAACGTATAACACATTCATCTCATATATTTTTTTATAAATTTTATTTTTTCTACACACCACTTTTTGTAGCCCCTAAATCTGCCACCCCAGTAAATATCAAGTTTGAATAGATCTTTTGACAAATTCTACTGAAACGTGTTCCAATTGTAGAAAAATGTACCAAAATGACGTTCCGGTGCATTTAGACAGACAGTATATTTTCGCCAACATTGCTAAAATAGAGTGTTGATCATTAAAAATATCTTTAGGATTTTTTAAATTATATTTTAATTTATTCATATCTATTTTTATTAAGCTTTCAATCAACGTTTCTCTTTGCATGCATTGAAATTGCAATTTATCTTAAAATAATAAAATCGAGATATGGTCGAAAATTTTTGGGTTTTGGTCAAAATATAAACTAAACTTCCTTTTAGTTCGCACGTGTTAGCGAGCTGTCACTTGTTTATTTTGGTACAGTTTCGCGACGCTGTTTGGTAATTACACGCAGCAATAATGTCTAAAACTGAAACGAACGACATTAACGTTGACGTGGACGCCTTCATTCCCGCAACGAAAACAGCAAAGTTAAGTAAAAACAAGCGGAAACCTACCACCGAAAATGACATGGAATTGGGCGAAGAAGAGCATAGAGGCGTCCGCGGCAGGGCTCTGGAGGCGCCACCGAAAGCAAAAAAGTCCAAAGCGACCGTTGACGACGAAGCCAAGAAAGATATGAGAAAAATTTCAGTTCCCGCACACAGGTAAACAAACATAATAAAATACGACAATAAACAGTTTCTAATTCGCTGGTATTCGACAGATATACGCCATTAAAAGAAAAGTGGACGCAGATATTCACACCTTTGGTCGAGCATTTATTGTTACGAGTGAGATTCAATACTAGAACGAGAAACGTAGAGATTAAAACAGGCCCTGAAACGACAGACATTGCGAATCTTCAAAAAGGAGCTGATTTTGTTAAGGTGTGTATTAAATTATCCATTATTATCTAGTATTGCATAATTACATTCTTTCTATATTATTTTAGGCGTACATTTGTGGATTTGAAGTTGAAGATGCTTTGGCGTTGTTGCGATTAGATGATTTATTCTTAGAATCGTTCGAAATTAAAGATGTGAAAACCTTGAAGGGAGACCATATGGGCAGAGCTATCGGTCGTTTGGCCGGTAAAGGCGGAAGGACAAAATTTACAATCGAGAATGTTACAAAGACTCGAATCGTTCTCGCCGACTCTAAAATACACATCTTAGGAAGTTATCAGAATATTCAGCTAGCGAGGAGAGCTGTTTGTAATCTAATTCTCGGCTCTCCGCCTTCGAAAGTTTACGGTCAGCTTCGAAACGTTGCATCTCGCGTCTCACAAAGATTGTAATAGTTTAATTAATAAAATAAATAAATATATTTTATAGCATATTATTTATTTCAATTGTTTTATAAGCGAATAAATAGAACGGAATGTTAATGAATGAGACCGATCGCATTGTGTTGATCGGTGTATTAGTCTCACAATAATATTCTATATTTATGATGTCTCGGTACTCTAGAGATGACTAGTCTTCCATCGTAACTGAGAGACGCGAACGTCCAAGGATCAGCAGAGCTCCACTCTACGCAATACACAGAATCTTCGTGTTGTTCGTAACATTGCAAGACACCATCAGCTAATCTATAAAAGCAAAATAGAAATTAATATTTTTATGTTAATTCTCTTTCGAAACTGGAAAAAGATACTTGACCCAAAGGAAAGTAACCATAACATATATTTTTAATTTAAGACAAGCTTGACTAAATTTTATCCAAATCATATTAGTAATATATGCAATTTTATGATATGTACCTAAATTGTTTAAATACACGTTTCAATGACATTTAGTAAAGATTGTAATTAGAAAACTTATTTATTTATTGTAAGACTTCCATTGCAACATAACAGATGTTACAACTGGGTAAACACAATCAATAAATAGTGAGAAATAAGTGACGTCTATTTTATTTATTATAGTCAATTAATATTTTTTTAAACTAGAAATAAAACAAATTTTATGATTTTAATTTTGATCTTATGTGACTCCCAGATTGGCCTGTCACTAATCTACCAGTACCCATACTCTTGCTAAATTGAAAGTGTTTTACTTTAATAAGCTGGGTTTAACAATACTGTCATTAGTCTAAATAAGCTTTCTTTTCAATTCGTCCAAGGTAATATATTAAAGACTCAACTGAAGACCGAAGAGAGATTGATTGATTCAGATTACTATTGGTACTTACTTTTCCTTTGGAGCTCCATTATGTTCTGGAGTAGCATCACTGTCCGATATATTATATTCAGCATCTTTTCCACCATTATTAAGGCTATCGTCTTCTTGTATTATCGTATCTTTATCCGTATCATCGTCTCCTTGATCGTCGCTCGGCACTAAGTCTTTGGGTTTTGTTAACTGTGCTTCGGAGCTTACGCTAGCAGCGCTCGATAATAGTACACGAGCGTCAGAGCTTCCCGTCAATATGAGTTGGTCGTGGAACGTGTTGAATCTGACTGACCAAATCCTATAAAAATAATCAATTAGACTCAGATTAAAGATAGAAATACATCGTAAAAACGTCAATACCAGTGGGAGTGATCACTCCTTAAAAACACCGGAACTTTTGTGTTTCTATAATCCCATATTTTAAGACAACCGTCATCTGCCACAGTCGCTAGATAGAATTGCTTATTCGGGTTGAAATCCAAATCTCTCAAATGTTGACTGTGTGCCGATTCTAAGCTCCACGCTGGTTTTGAAGAGTTGTTCCTCGTATCATATGATTTTAAATGAGTGTCTTGCATGGCGACAAACTGACGAAAATATGAGGACAATTTAAATGCGCAATATAAAAAACAATTGTTCCATAAAACGAATTAGTGATTCCAACGGTAATGTTGATTGAATATTTAGATATGTTTATATGAATAATGTAATTCATACTTGTTGTCCATTTTGATGCGGATTCCATTTTCCACCACTAAACTTCAAATGCCCTTTGCCTTCTAATTGTATATGATTCACCACAGATCCGTTAGCATCAAATAATACTATGCTATTATCTACTACGATGGATAACTTGTTGTTTTCAGTCATATGAAATTCGCTGCATTTTACTTCTTGGCCATATTTCTGTTAATAATAACATAATAAATAAAAACAACATACATATCCTGGATTAAATTTATAAAACTCACTTCAACATCATATATTTGAACTACTTCTAATTCGTGTTTTTGTACTCCCGAAGCAGTTACTTCGTCGGGAGGCGAAGAATCATCAGGAATTATCTGAGTGCTAGGTAACTTCAATAAAGCTGTTCCCATAACAAATTGTCCATCCATTGGATTGTAATAACACGATAGAAAGTTGGAGGCATCGTGCGGAGAACATCTTATGTACCAAAGTTCGCCCAAAGGATGTTGAAATACCTTTGAAATAAAATAATATTAATAATACAATTTTATATGAATATGTATCTTATGAATATGTTACTTTGGTGTGCAACGCTCCAGTATCTTCTTCAACTTCGACAACGTGCACTTGATTACTGTTCGGTTTTAGACATTGAGTGCCGATGAAGAAGCGAATAGCATCGTTTTCCCCTATTTGTGGTGCTAAAGCTCGAGCCTTAAAAATTGACAATTCATTAAATAATTTGTGTATTCTTGAGATAAGATGATAAAAATATATAAAATGTCAGCATAATATTTGAATTTTGTCATTTTACCTGATGTTCTAGTCCGTAAATTATAGAACTTCCATTATCCATATTGTGAAAATATAAACGTCAACGTGACAGCTGAATCGCCAGTGGTTCTCATGGTACAGTGCGCCTGCGCGTTTTATATTGCCACTATAAAAAATGTATTTTGAGTAATTTTATAAAATATTCATTTAATATTAGTGTTCAAGCTTATTTTTTTATTGTAAATAAAATATACTGTTATTTTTAATAATCGGAAAAATGCATATGCGAAAATATTTCATATGAAGAAGTTATTATACTGATTTATTTCGAACATAACCAGTGGCAATTTACGCACGGGCGAAGGTGGCGTTCGCCCCAGAACCCCGGTTGGACAGAAGCCCCGAAGGGGCCCTAGCATTTATGAAAACTATTTTTTTATGAATTATTATAATTTTTTATAGCAATCCAAAACAACATTTCAAAAGTTCAATCTCTTTTTGTAGAAAAAAGCGATCGTTATTTTAATAAGTGCATCATCTTGGTTTGATTTATTATTTCCTCTACATAACGCAAACAATAATAAAAGACACTGGGTTGTTAACACACGCACGTACATGCGTATTTCTGAAAATGCATGCGAATGCACGGCTTTCGTCTTCATTCGGTGACGAAATATTTTTAATCCGTAAAACGACGGTTGAAAATCGTTGATCAGTTAAAATCAGACATTCGTTGCGAAGGTTACGTGCGGATTTTTTGCAAAGTTGTGTATTTTCTATCATAATAATATTAGTGTAAATTGGAACACCAATCAATGGATATAATTTAACAACGCTTTTTGAAAAATCAAATAGTGGCCTACGTGACCAAATGCACGCGGGTGCGGGGCGGTGCGGTGCGGTGCGGTGCGGTGCGGTGCGGCGCGGCGCGAGACGAAGCGAACGCGATCAGTTGGTTTGATATTTTCACACGCGACGTAGACACGGTGCCGTTTCTAATTTTATAATGTCGGAGGTAGAATTTTTTATCATTGCTATCAAAGAACGTCCTATAGTTTGGGACAAGAAAAATAAAAATTATTACAACCGTGTATCATCGAACCGTGAATGGGAGACAGTTGCCAAAATAATTGGTACTACAAGTAAGTATGTATATACATTTATTTATAATTTACATTATTTGTAAGAATGTTGTTTAAAATACAATTTAAATTTTTCCCTCACTTCTACCACTGCTCTTGATGAAGAGTTTAACGCCTGTGCTTCCACTTTTTATCCAAAACACACGCACACTGGACTAACACATCACAGGTAGGAGTTGACAACCAGTTACTGTGATATTACATAAATATGATTTTTTTATTTAATTTCTGCGAAATATTTATTTTTATTTTTATATTATTTTTACATCGACGAGTCACTTAATATATCTAATGGTGCTATGTTGATAGGGCTTATCAAATATATACATATATAATGCTAAATTTCATGAGGAAATTTTAAATGTTTGGAATTTACCAAAATGTGTAACCAGCTCAGAAATATTTCGAATCATAAACGAATATTTTATAAAGCACTGTTTGGATTAGAAGCGGGTTATTGGTCTTTGTACAGACGGTGCCCCAGCAATGACAGAAGTGCATTCTGAAGTAACCTCAAAGATTCGAGCAGTTGCGAATGTTGATATTTAACAAATCACTGTGTAATCCATCGTCAAGTGCCGGCGTCGAAAGTAATGCCTCCCGAACTCCTAGAAATTTTAAATAATTCTATTAAAGTTGTAAATCTTATTAAAAATATTTTATTAGAGTGGTTATTTTAGCATAAATGTAGTAGTATGGACTTTAAACACGATGATATTTTGTATTACACTGAAATTAGATGGCTATCTAGGAGGAATATATTATCGCGTGTTTTTGAGTTGAAGGAAGAAATTCATTCTTTTTTTATAGATAAACGTATGGAATTATCTAAATTATTTAACAACGAGGAATGGACCTTGAAGTTGCCATATATAACGAGGTAAATAAATTGAATTTACTGCTTTAAGATCAATTACCTAATTAGTTTAGTGTAGTAAAAAAGATTGAGGCACATAAAAAAAATATGTTCTGGAAGACAAAAATGAAAGGAGTGTTTGCAACCACGATTAATTCAAACAATGATAATTCTAATCTTATTCAGATAATTATAAAACATTTAAACATGCTTTTCAATAATTTTAATAAATATTTTTCTTCTGAAAATGTTCCTCGTATAGGATATTTGTGGGTGGTAGATCTGTTTATTCACTTAAATTGTTTTGGAAATAGTCACTCACGTTATCTCAGGAAAATGCATTGAAAATTTAACTTTTAAAAATATATTTGAGAATGAATCATTGGATGTTTTTGGATCAAAATGGGTGATAATGAGAAATATTCGGAATTGAGTGAAAAAGCTACTAAAATATTGCTGCCATTTAATAAAACTTTGTGAATAAACATGCTCGAAATGGTATCAATAAAAGTTAAACATAGATATCGATTAAATTAGACACCTCTTCAAATCTTAGTCATTAATAAACAATAAATACACTAAAGGACTTAAGTTGGAATATTGTGGTACTCCAGTAAAGGTATTTTATCGTTCTGAAAATGAGTTTTCATACTTGACAAAATGACTATCGATTAAGTAATTTTAAAATAATTTTGTAAGACCTTCAGAAAATCTGATAGTATATGATAGTTTTTAAGTAAATCGTGATTGACTTTATGAAACGCTTTTACAAAATCCATGTTCATACATTATATTATTTAATTTTAAATATTTTTGCTAGGAATGTAATTATCAATGCACGACTTGTCATCACTGCTCGAGAAAAGGATCTCAAAAAAAAATATATGAACCGAAGAGTTTCATTTGAGGAGTTCAAAAGACCAACGTTGCATGACAACAAAGATGATGATGATCGCTATGTTTTATCGTAACCCAGTTTTGTGGTATATATGGTTTTAATAAGAAAAAATAAAATATCACAATATTTAATATTTTTTATTACATTGGAATATATAGCTTTCCAAACTTTTAACAAATTATTTATTTTTTATTTAAAGATAACTATAAATAAATATTATATTTTGATATAACATTGCTATATAGTTTTAGGTTATTTTATAAATATAAGTTTTCATATAGTTTTTCTATATTTATAATTTTTCGACAGTTTAAATATATAAGTAAAAAGAAATTGTTGAAATAAAAAAATATCTTATTTTTAAATAAAATAAATTCACATATTTTTATTACATTATATTTTGTAATTGTTTAATATGCTATGCCTTTCGAAGCATATGTCAGGATGAAGACATGGTTTGAGTTTCATGTCGCTCGCCCTTGACATTTCGCTTAGAACATACTTTACAGTCTTTATGCTTTCTATCTTTACTTATAAAATGTGTTTTTTCGTTAAGCCTTTGATGGTCCTCCACGAGCAGAAGAACCTTCTCTAAATTTTCTCTACCATAATATGGTAAAACAGAGTATATGTAGCCATTGCTCAAATCAGCTAAAACATATAACAGAATTCTTCATTTTATTGGCTTATTTTTATTATGTGATAAAACTAGCTTCACCACTAAATTTAACTGCAGATTTATCTATGCTAATATTCTGTTCAGGTACATAATACATTTGAAATTTGGATTCTATATATAGCATGAAATTGTTCAATTTACCAATTCTGGTTCTGAGCGTTTGAATAAATTGATTTTCATTTATATGAACCATCTAAAATATTTTAAGAAATCTTTCTCGTATAAATATACTAGCAAAAATTAATAATGATATCTGGGATCTAGTAAATGGCTTTCCTGTAAAATGTATAATATTGGTATGTCACATCATAACAAATGCCAAATAAATTTTCATCGACCTCTTTATGAATATGGGCAGATTAATTTTCATCATCAGTATAAGATAATGGCATAATTTTTCTTCTTATAGGTGGTAATAAATCACTCCCACTACTATCACTGTCAGTAATTCTCATGGTATGTTTCATCATTAAAAAAGTGATCTTCAATATAAAATTCATCGTCACTACTCTCAATATCCATCACTTGATCGCCGTTCGTTATTGTAAGACTGATTTCTAAAAGTAAATAAATATGTATATATATATACATGTATATACAAAAATAACAATAACACAAAATATTTTTTTTATATTTTCTGTCCATTATAATTTAGTAATTTATTTATCAAAAACACCTGCATAATTTTCTTTACCATAGGAGCTTACGTTCACCATTACAAACTTATATGGATGTTGCATAGGTGACAGCTAATAATACGATCAAAACAAGAATTTGTAGCAATATACACGGAACCAGATTTCTTGGGTTTTATTTATGCGAATGTGTCAATGCTTCCGATGCAGTTAGGGACTTGCCATCTTTCCCAAAAACATTGCGCCATTTTTTTAAAAGCCATCTTCTGGAGGGTCGGACATGTGTTTCGGTGAAAATGTTGTCCATATAGCTTTACAAACGTCTGATACAATAGTGATTTTTTTAAATAGCCGATTTTGAAATTTTAAAGTATATAAATTTCTTGTATTTTTATTTCAGGTGATAAGGCTAAGAAAAAATGGAAAAATTTGAGAGACACATTCATGAAAGAATTTAAAAAAATTCCGAAACCTCGTTCGGGAACTGATCCTGACAATAAGCCGGAGTATAAAGGCACGTGGCCATATTTTGACTCCATGTTATTTTTAAAAGATGTTTTAAAACCCCGAAAAACATACGGGAATATTCTACCAGAATACCCAGCAGAAAGAAGTTCGGTGGATTTGTGGGAGTCTACAGACGCTAATCCGGAAGAGGAATTAGACGTAAACATGATACAAAATACTACTGAAAGTGCTACTGTCGATGACAATCTGTCTGATAGTTCGTCGTTCATGCTGCTATACTCAGAAACACCGCAGCACGATAGCATCACACGGCAGACGTCTTCGCCTTCATCCTTGACAACAAATGTGAGACAAAAACGCAAAAGAAAAGACAATGAGCTAGAAGCATTTCTCGAAATCGAGAGAGAGAAGATAAAAGTGATTCGTTAGGATCAACAGGATAATAATGACGATGACCTTCTTTGGTTCAAATCTATATCACCATATATAAAACAGTTACCATCTTTAAATAAGTTAAATTTTAGAACACAGATGCAGGAGCTATTATTTAACGAGTTATCAAAGATAAATACACCACAACCCGATTCCCAGCAAGCTATTTATAAAAAAGAATCGTTATAAAAATAATTAAGGGATTACTAAAATCTATTATAATCTGAAAGTTAGTGATGATATGTACATTCTGTTATACCACTTTTGTAATACTTTTAAAATTCTAAATATATTTAATACGTTGTTTTAATATACCTTTACATTTTCGCAATTTTAAACCCACCACTGACATATGATTATGATAAACAAGGAATGTAAAAAGTAGCCTATATTTTAAGGAACAGTGTCTTTTACATGTATAATAAATCATCTTAATCAGATCAGTAGTTGATTAGTTACAAAAGGACAAACAGACAGACAAAAAATTTAAAAAAATGATAGCATATCTATGAGTATGAGTGGATCATAAAAGTAATATTTGACATAAAATTTGAAATAAAATTACAATGAACAGACATAGTCTACAGATTTGTATAGTAGTATAGAAAAAGTGATTTATAATTTAAATTAAGAAAATAATTACGCTGGCTAAAATAACTTATAAGAGATTCTGTGGTAGCCAAGTTGCCTAGTTTGTGGCCAGCCTTAAAGTGTTAAAGGCTCAGAATTTTACCAGACTGAAACGTTAAAGTTCAATATAAACAACAATAAACACCGTGAAACGGGCATGGGGCTTAAAATTAGTATTTATTTAAAAAATGGTGTTGACGTTGTGCGACAAAATATTTTTTATACTTGGTAAATATTACTTATATATTTCTCCTAATATATAAATATATTTTTTAATAATAAAACATACAAAAAACGATAGAGCTATTATTTATTTTTAGTGATGCTCAAAAAATTGCGTGTTAAGATGGAACATATATGAATAAATACGTACGACCTTCATACGACTTTTCCGATTCAAACTGTCATTCGGCATTGGGTTTAGCCGGTGGTTTGTCGTTTTGTCTGTAAACTTTTAAAACCTGTATTAAAGATGGAAAGCAAGGGAAAACTAACAGCTGATCCCGCCTATCAAAAATTGCAAGATTACTACAACAAAAATGGTGATAAACTCAACATCATGCAATTGTTCCAACAAGAACCTGACAGAATGGACAATTTCACGTAAGAAATTCATTACTTCTATTTATACAAATAGCATGTTAATTCATCTATTTTTATCAACATAATCTATTGAATTTGTTTATTTTTTAATCTCATCTTAAATAAAATAATATAAAAAATAGCATTTGTATTTAAAAAATAATGTAAAAATATTATAAGTATAATTAATTATATCACGTAATCATTATGTAATTTTATAAGCAAAGGTACGAAAGTCCTATACTTGACCTTTCATATTGATCATTTACCTTGCCCTACTTTTACTTTCATTTTATTCACATAATAATGTATGTTACATATGCGTGACCTCTAAATACACAGAAGGTTAAGTTGTATATTTTTATTTATTTTTGAAATAGAATAAAGCTGCCTACTCCCAAAGACGGAGAAATGTTCTTTGACTTTTCCAAGAACCGTATCGACAAAGCCACCTGTTGTATGCTGATCGATTTGGCCAAAAGCCGTGGAGTGGAAGAAGCCAGAGATGCTATGTTCTCAGGTAAGCGATTAATAATATTTATGGGAAAAGAATGCGTTTAATAAATTTACTGAAATTTCAGGCAAAAAGATCAACTTCACAGAAGATCGTGCGGTTTTACACGTTGCTTTGAGAAACAGGTCTAAAAAAGAGATTTTGGTCAACGGTGCAGATGTAACTCCTGATGTCGAAGCTGTGCTCGCTCACATGAAGGAATTTTCCGAACAAGTGATCGGCGGACAATGGAAAGGGTAAAAAAATTTAGTACTTTCCTGTTATCGGAATACAAATTTATTCTAAAAATATGTATTCATTTAAAATTATAAATGACATTTTTTGAGTAGATTCGTTGCAGAGAGTAATTCATGGGATGTTCACTGTTTTGACCAACGCTTACTTGCTGCCGCTTAATCTGTTTTGCTAAATAAATGCAAAAAACGGGCAGTGAGTGAGCGTTGGTTAGAACAGTGAACACCCCAAGAATAACTGCAACGAATTACTCTAAAAAAATAGCATTTATAATTGTATATAAATAAATAAAATAAATTAATATTTTTTTAGAGTAAATTTGAACCCCGATAACAAGAATGTATAAAAAATTGTTATATATGCAATTTGATTTTTGATTTATAATCAATGAACAATTTACTATGCATTATAATCTATCGAAGATTTTTGCAATCGTTGCAACTCTAAAAGTCATTTTGATTCTTTATGGATTATTGAGAATATTGATAAAGAACTCGTGTTCTATAATGTTAACACTTTTTTTATGTTTGGAGTTGAATTTTATTGCCATATTTTATATTATGGATTACACTACACAATTGCTGCTTTAAATTTTTGTTTTTAATATATGTATATCATATTTTTTTCGCGAAACAGCCGTTTTCATACATCACGCAATGAATAAATGACCCGTCGGTCAGTCAACTGTTAAGACAACTTTTGCGCATGCGCTAAATTGCTCCATTAATATGTGTGCAAGCGCGGCGGTGGTCGGTATAAAACCGACCAGTACTTAATTTTGAAATGCTTTACTTGAAAATCTATTAATTTTGTATTGTGATGCTTCTTCCTTTCCGACGATAAAATTAAATGTTTTATAGACTATTGACAATTTACTTAACGATATTTTATTTATTAGATACACAGGAAAGTCCATAACCGATGTGATCAACATCGGTATCGGCGGCTCCGATCTCGGACCGTTGATGGTCACCGAAGCCTTGAAACCATACTCTAAAGGTCTCAACGTTCACTTTGTGTCAAACATTGACGGAACTCATCTTGCTGAGGTCTTGAAGAAGCTCAATCCGGAAACGGCGTTGTTCATCATCGCTTCGAAGACATTCACGACTCAGGAGACTATCACTAACGCTACGTCGGCAAAGGAGTGGTTCCTCAAAGCCGCCAATGATGTAATAACATAGTTTTAAAATTTATTTACGATGTACTTTGGATGAAAATTTTAAAATGAATTACTTTTATAGCCCTCCGCTGTAGCCAAGCACTTTGTCGCTTTGTCAACCAATGCCGAAAAGGTCACAGCGTTTGGAATCGACAAGAATAACATGTTTGGATTTTGGGATTGGGTCGGAGGAAGGTAATTATGTTTTCAAACTGTTCTTGAATATTCTACTCTAACAATGTGATTTCAATATAATTTTTGATTTGAACAATTTGGTAATATTTTAAATTCATGGTCAATCTGAATTATATAGTTCCTCCTTTAGGACCCTGCTTAAAATATAAACCTCTCTTTTGCCATGCGTTACATTATCTTCATAAACTTTCTGATAAAAAATAACTTGATTGATTAGTACATTTAATTTTAAAACCTATTTTGAGATCAATTTTTGACGATTTTTTTTTATAGATATTCTTTGTGGTCCGCTATCGGCTTATCGATCTCACTGTACGTCGGATACGAGAACTTTGAAAAATTACTGGAAGGCGCTCATTTCATGGATAATCATTTTTGCACAGCACCACTACAGAAAAATGTATTTATTTTTCACAAAACATAAATTAATCGAACCTCTTAAATTAAAATACATTTTTTTATCATCTTCAAGATTCCAATTTGCATGGCTCTAATCGGCATATGGTATTCCAACTTCTATGGCGCCGAAACTCACGCCATGCTGCCGTACGATCAATACCTTCACCGTTTCGCCGCTTACTTCCAACAAGGTGACATGGAGAGCAACGGAAAGTACGTCACGAGAACCGGAGATAAAGTCGACTATTCGACTGGACCGATCGTGTGGGGAGAACCAGGCACAAACGGACAACACGCATTCTATCAGCTCATCCATCAAGGAACTAGGTTAATAATATTAGATTTATCTATATTGAGAGTAGATTAATAATATTGATTTTATGTTTATAGGTTGATTCCTTGCGATTTCATCGCTCCAGCCCAGACTCACAATCCGATCGCCGGCGGCGTCCACCACAAGATCTTATTGGCTAACTTTTTAGCTCAAACCGAAGCTCTGATGACCGGAAAATCTGAAGCTCAAGCCAAAGACGAGTTGGAAAAGTCTGGAATGTCAGCTGAAAACATCAAGAAGATCTTGCCGCATAAAGTGTTCCAAGGCAACAAGCCGACTAATTCCATAGTCGTGAAGAAGATAACGCCGTTTACACTTGGAGCTCTTATCGGTAACTTAAAATTAATAGCATTTATGATAGAATATAATAATATTATATATGTATTATTTTCACAGCAACATATGAACACAAGATATTCACACAGGGAGTCATTTGGGATATCAATTCGTACGATCAGTGGGGCGTTGAACTCGGCAAGCAGCTGGCCAAAGCCATAGAGCCAGAGTTGCAAGATTCCAAACCGGTGTCGTCGCACGATCCGTCTACAAACGGATTAATCAACTTCTTGAAGGAAAACTTTGCTTAAACACACAGTAGACACTTGATGGATTAGGTTTACTTTTTACTTAATTCGCATTTATTTTAATGCCGCAACTTGTGGGTTTAATATTTTTTATATAAACATAGCAATGTTTCTTGTATTATTTTTGATTTGGATATCGAGACTGAATCATTTTGTTATTAAATCTTTTTATTTTATATATATACAAATTAATGCTTTGATGGATGTTAATAAATTATAATTGTTCGAGTATATTATGTGATTGTTGTATCAATGTTGTACAATTTAGAATGGAATGAAAGCGACAGCGAATATCAAATGGCAATTGTCAAGATCAATTTGAATGGCATTGAAGAAGGGTAATATATCATAGATGTTTGTATGTTAAAAATACACAAATTATGCAACATAAATCAATGTTTTATTTCATCGTCTCAACTCTAGTTTTTTTATATTTTACTATGTATTAAATAAGATTAATGCGAAAGACTACATTCTAAGATAATTTAAGCACGTTTTTACTTCTGATTCTTATATCTAGATCTTAGAATCGAATGACATCCAGGGTCATGTTTCTACACTGGTCATATTTACATATGATATATTAGAAATACAGTGAAATCTCAGTGCAGCGAAGCTCACGGGACCGAAGAAAAATTTTCATTATATTGAATGCAAGGATGATGATAATTTTTTTTTAATTTTAATTACCATATGACTACAGTATCAAAATAACCTCTTACAAGATTTGACGTTTTTAAAGATTGACATTTTTTGTCCATTTAAAGGGATACTACATTATCCCTAAAAATGGACAAAAAAACGATCTGTCGATCTTGTAAGAGAGGATTCATTACAATGAACACAATAAAATTAGTTGAAAAAATTTTTATAAAAAAAGTTTGAGGGTCCGCAAAAGACCTTGAATGTCGCTTGTGAACACATCCGGCACACACCAAGTCAAGGACGAACTGAATTCGGAGAAATATTGTGTCCGGTTGTAACGTCATTCTTAAATTTGGATCAAAATATTTCGTTATACTGAGATCAGTCTTCGTTACAATGAAAACATTTTGTATGAAAGTTTTTCGGGGACAAATTGAAGATTCGTTATACTGGGAATTTCTTTATTTCTGTATTCGTTACAAAGAGATGTATTTACTAATTACTTTCACACCTAATTCGCTAACACATCCTATCATAAAAATTCAATTATTTCCAATATGTATAGAAAAATCACGTAAATTGTATACCAAAAATTATTGATTATTTTTTGTTGTTTCGTCTTTGTTGTTATTTACATGAAAATAAATTCAATATTTTAAGATTATTTTATCGAAATTTTTAAATTCCGAGTCGGACCTTGGGAAAAAGTTGGAGTCAGGAAAAATTTCCAACGATTCCTTAGTCCAGGTTTTATGCTAACTTTTATTTATATACATACGCAGTTAACCTCTCACCACAGTAGGATATCTCACCACACGCGTCTGAAATTTATAGTCTTCTAACTACACGCACCCATATAGCACGTCCCCAATTAATCGTGTTATTGGGGGGTCTACTGTAAATAATAAAAATATAATTCACATCAGTAATGACGATTATATAAAATTATGACAATTATATATAATATACATATATTACTGTTACAGGAAATTTATTGTTGAAGCAAATATAAAGTAAAAGTATATCATTTTTTTAAAGCGGGCCGTGGGTTGTGCATCCCTGCTTTTGACACCAAAATTAACTCTTGACGTGACAAATTTTAAATCATTTAAGGCCATAAATTAGTCGTAAAATTGTTGTTCCTAATTTTTTTATGTAGAATAAATAGTGAGTACGTTTTGTGCAGCTGTTTATTCCCTTTGATGCCTCGAAAGCTATAAATTCTGTTGTAAATTATTTTTGAGGTTACAAAGGTTTGACTTAGGAACCTAACTTGATCGTAATTAAATTAATACCTGCATAATAAATATTGCGTTCTGTATAGATCGTAAATCAAATACAGTGCAAATTATTTAGTACCACTAACGATTTCTAATAGAAAAGATATTATTTCTGTAAAATTAGACATTCTAAATTTGTATAAGATACTGATTGACAACTTCTCCAAATTATGTGTTTAAATATACATGGATAAGAAATTGTTTTTTTAGTATATGGATGTTTTTTTCGCCCCGTCTTTTGTGCAAAGCGCCCAGCATCCGTGTGGTAATATCAAAACTTTTCAAAACGAAAATTCAAATCTTGAAATTTTTTTTCTTTATAAAATTTTAAAAATATTTTTCGTCTAGAAAAATCAGTGTCTGCAAAAGTCTGATCACATATCAGTGCAAATCATCCTGAAGAATATTCATTGGTCATTAAGGATTATTATGAAAAATCATAATAGCCATATTATTATAAAAATAAATTTAATAAAGATAATTTATTAATTAATTACACATAAGAGATTGATTATAAATATCAAGTATGGAATAAATGCAGAATTGCGAGATTCTCAGAAGATCAGCATTAGTTTTTGAAATATTTGAATTACTTTGGACGTCCTCTTCCTCTGCCAGGTCCGCCAGTCTTTCCCCTCTTTGGTGTTGAGCCTTTTTTATCATTTTCATTCTTGCGTTTCGGAGTATTCGTAGATGGCAAGACCTTAAAAAAATGTACATAATTATAAACAGTTTTTAAATAAGTTAAGTTGTTCTCTATTTTATGTTACTACTAGTTTTGACTAGACTCAAATATGTGAAACTACCACCAGTGGCTAAACAGATACCGATTGGGATGACAATACAAAGAGGGAAGCCAAAGTTGGTAAATAAGGCAGTTATAATTGATTAAATAATGCATCTTGTTTAATTAATAAAAATGTATATTAATTAATTAATAAAAAATATAATAAAATTATTAATAATGGTTTTTCTGTTTTTTAATACTATTTAATTTCATTAAACAATTGTTCAAAAGGCAAAGATGCATATATAAGTACAAAGATTGGAATGAGATAATAAAATAGGTTAACTTCAAGTTTCCAGCTTAAAATATATGGTAGCAAGTTATTTTGTCTTACCGTGTGTTATTTTTATTTCTAACCATCTATAATTTTTATTCTGACCATTTAATATCTATTCTGATCATGTGCTAATAAAATTCTGTTCGATATTTGATTTTTATTCTGAATTAAAGTTGATTTAAAGTCTGACCATTTAATTTTATACGGTTTTTATACACTAAAAAAATAAATAAAAATAATTTTTATTATTATTGCAATTTTGTTAGTAGCGTATGCCGTTCAATATGTGAGCTGGTACTGCATTATTCTTATGTTACACAAAAAAAGACCTTCTACGTATCATGTGTTCCTGGTAGCTCAGCTACTCAATTTCGCCAAGCACTCGCGTCCATATTTCTGTTATTCCAATTACAAATACTTTGCTAATTTAACACATCAGGCGGGCAAGGCCAGAAAAAATAAAATCGTTCATATCAGATCACTTTTAACGTATGTGTTGTCATATTTTGAACATTTTAGTATATAATTGAGATTAAATGTATAAGTATACAAATGCAAAATATACCTTAGTAAAAATGATAAGCTGATGCATGATAAATCGTGGTACATAAAAATGTGATTATATGCCTTACGTTTCAGTTATTAATATGTTTAGAAATGCATATTTATCACACACTAGATTGAAAGTAACAATTGGAAAATATCATTCTTAAAAAATTCAAGATTATATGTCATGTAACTATCATCCTCTCATAATAAATCTCATCATCTTAATACAATAGTTACTATTTGAAAGATATTATCATTATGGCATTACTTAACCCTTTGGTTGCCAAAATCGATATATCAGCTTTTGCTATTTTAATGAGAATTGCCAGATCTGACGTTATCTTTATAGAAAGAATTGGATACATTTTAATTGCTTCAGGTTAAATGACATATATTTATTTTATTATTTAATACATCCATATTTAGATAGTAATTCCAAAAGGCTCGACAACTAAAGTGTTATATAAGAAGCGCAGCCACTCCAAAAATTACATTATTTGATTCATTTACATAAATATGATATACATACGGTAAAAAATCCATCTAATCTGCCCTGCGTCGTTGTAGATCTGCATTTCAGCAACTTTTTGATACCAGATCTGATCCGATCTTCATTAAATTGTTTATCGCCGCATAAATACTTCACCAAGCCATCTTCATCAGGATCAATCCATTTCAACTTAGAAAGGTTTAATCCATGATTAATATTTAATAATAATAATATATAAATATAAACCTTCAAAGACTCACCTCTTCAGCGATGTCGGACACATCCGGATTTACAAAGAGCTTCCTTGCTTCTTTATAATTCCAATTTTCAGGTGGCACATACTTTTTAACGTCAATGTTATGAAGTATGTTTTCGATCGATTTAAACTGTCCGATCAGCTCGATAGCTCTTTTAGGACCAATTCCTCTGATCGAAGGACAGTAATCGCATCCGAGCAAAATGCAAAAATCTATGAACTGTACACATAGAGCGTTTTAATAAGTACAATTGTAAAAATATGACATATTGCGATGTAATGTAAATACCTCTTCTTTAGTCATCTCTAATCCATTCAATATTTTATCTAAGTGATATTCTTGAATAGGCATTTTCCTCGCTTCAGAAAAAGTCATGTGCCGCAACAGTACTTTTGAGCCAAATGTCAGAGCGTCCATATCCTCAGTTGCTGTAGCATATACTTTACCAGAAGCAACCTAATATTAAGAGATATCAAAAATATATAAAAAAAATGCGAATTTTCACAACAATCAGGCAAATGTTTTTCATAAAAAGTAAAGCTCTTTAACCTCACGACTAACAATTTCTTAAGAGTTCATAATAAGATATATTTTCTTAAAGCTCGCAGTTGATGAATTATATTTAATTAATTATTTAAGGGACTTAAATAATTAAATAATACAAACCATAGTCGCGCACTGAGCTTCGGCTTCACACGGAGCTTCCACATAAGGAACGCCCATCAACTTCAAGAGCTGTTTAGCTTCTTCTACATGTTGAGACGTAACCTTCACGAGCCTCCTATTAAATTTTTCCATCATAGCCGCATCGCCTGCTTCCGTCGCTTTATCCAATTCTTTCTGAGCGTCTTCTCTTCTCTCTGAACGCTTCACCAACTCGTTAGACTTCAATTCTGGCGGTTTTCCATCAAATACATACACCGGCTTGATTCCGTTTTCGATGAATCGAATCGTCCGATAAAAAATTCCCATTAAATGCGATGTGGTTTCGCCATCGACGGACATTAACTGAGCGCCTGAAATGGTGTTTATTATAAATTTTCATCAAAAAATTCAGCACAAAAACATTATGGTATATATACCTTCGCTCCTGACAGCTATCAAAAACTGATACAAACACATAGACGCATCTACGGCCACTTTTCTGCCTAAATACAGTGCGAAAGAATGTGTTAATTTTCTAATAGTTGAAATTCACAAATTTAGGTTATGTCACAAACTAATGTCGAATTATTAAATCGAACGAATCTCACCGAAATAATGCTTAATTTCGCTCTCTTTGATGGCATTAGGAGCCACGTCGGCTATAATTTTTGCTAAACCCAAAATCCCCATTTTGATCGAAGTAATCGAAGCTCAATCGGCAAAAGCAAATTGCCGCCAAACACAATACGTCACTAGTGATGTTCCACCAGGATGCGCAAACTTTTTTTTAAATCTGGTCATAGGTACACATTATTAAGTGCTTTTTTTTATTTAATTAATAGCGTATGATTACATTTAGTTGTTATATTGATTTCAATAAATACTAATCTATTAAAAATTCTATATATGACTCTTCTATATTAAGGTTTATTTATTGCAAATTGCAAACTTTATGTAATGCTGTTCATGTAAAATATTTGGAAACGGCACACTGTTCTGGTTTTAAAAATATTGCGTATTGAACTTAAAATAATTTTAAACTCATTTTCTACATTATTGTAAAATGCTTTGAATGTTGAGAATGTAAAGAACATTTTTTACTTGAATTTTATAACCTCAAAGTATTTGTAAAAAGAGCTTGAACATAATAAACAAACAAAATGATTTATCCACAATATCTGTGTTAATAATTCATGAAGTTTGTGACCAATGGTGTAGCTCTAAAAAAATAAGTACCGGAACGCTACTTTCCTCCAAGGATTATTAAGTAAATTTAGGGACGATTACCCTAATTATTTATTTTATTGTGCTGTTTAAAATTGTTCAATTGATAACAATTAAACTAAACGCAAAGAAATTTTAACAAATCTAGCATATCGTACCAGAATGCGACCTGTTTTTAGAAAAATGCGTCAGAATGACGTTCCGGCACGTTTCGACCCCACTTCACCACTGTTTATGCCACGTTTTCGTATATACATTGTTTTGAAATGCAAAGTAGTACAATTTGTATTTTTATTCATGGTACGTGAATCCTACTTTCTCATGTACAGATGGTCCAATTCTAGTTTCTTATATTGGCAGCACTGTAAATCAGACTGCTTTAAATAATCACGCGTGTTCAAAGTGTCAAATGTTAGTTTGCAACAATATGTTTATGAAATGGATCGCTTAACTACCGCTCAACGCGTTAAAATTGTACATTTGTTTTATAGAAATAACAATTTTGTACGAACTGTGTATCGAAATTTACGGAAAGATTATAGTCAATTTCATCGTCTTTTAGTCTCTTCAATAGAAAAAATTGAAGAGACTAAAGCGTTGGAGATAGGGTAAGGCCTATGCATCATCGTGGCGCCCGTTCAGCCCAGAATATTATTGCTGTAAGTGAAAGTGTAATATAAAAACAAAATATCCATTTGTAAAATAAATTTTAATAATAACATTAAAATACAGAACAATATCTATATATTCTCTATAGATATAAGAAAAGACATAATCTTTTATTTGCCAAATAACAACTATAAATAGAATTTTCTCAATCTAATTGCACTTCAAATAAACAGCAATAAAGTTTTTAAAAAGCGATAACAACGTGCTCCCATTTTTGAGGAAATTTGCGAGTTATGATAGTACCTTGTATTCAAAAAGGTAACATTTTTTGTGAAAAATAATGAAAAAATATTTGTTCAAAATCAAAGAACAAAAACAGATGTTTTTTTTCGTATAAATTGTACAGTGCTTACTCTTAGAGCTTCATGTTTAATATTAAATACAGTTCATAGAATTATTACGAATATGTGGTTATCATTCACATATATAAATTTTCCATTGTATGGAATCATATAATTTTTTACATGTGTGAAATTAAATAGATTTATACATTTAAAGTTTTTTAGAAACACCATTAATTTTCTAGTAGCGTTTAAAATTTCAATGTTAAATATGAGTTTTTATATGCCTTGTATAATATTTTTTATTCTTGAATGTTTTTCCACATATATCGCATTTGAAATTCATAGAATCACTATGAATATACAAATGCTGTAGTAGGTTAAATTTCCTCTTGAATGCTTTTCCACATATTTCACATTTAAATTCCATAGAACTATGAATATGCATATGCTGGACAAGGTATGATTTATTTTTGAACGTTTTTTCACATTTGAAACATTTAATATTAATTATATCACTATGAATATTATTCATATGCATTATTATGTGATGTTTAGTTTTAAATGCTTTTTCACATTTGTCACATTTATAGTTCCAAGAATCACTATGGATATACATGTGATATAAAAGGTTACGTTTGCACTTAAAAAGTTTTCCACATACGTCGCATTTGAAGATTTTAGCATCAGCGTGAATATTCATATGTCGTAGAATATCAGTTTTATGCTTGAATGATTTTTCACATTTGTCGCATTTAAAGTTTCTAGAATCACTATGGATAGAAACATGTTTTGACAAATATTCTGTATTGAGGAATGCCTTTCCACATTTGTCACATTTAAAATTCTTAGATTTGTTATGTGTATTCAAATGTCTGATTAGGCGTTGTTTAGTACTATATACTTTTTCACATATGCCACACTTAAAGTCTGTAGAATCACAATTAATTTTCATATGCCTTATATGGTAACCTTTTTTATTGAATGTTTTTCCACATTTATCGCATTTAAAGTCCATAGGAGCATTATGGATTTCCACATGCTTTAAAAGGTTACGTTTACACTTAAATAGTTTTCCACATGTATCACATTTACAGTTTTTAGAATCATCATGAACAATCAAGTGCCGTACAAGGTCAGTTTTATTCTTAAATGATTTTCCACATTTGTCACATTTAAAATTCCTAGTATCACTATGAATAGAAATATGCTTAGTTAAATAAGATTTATTAATGAACGCTTTTCCACATTTGATGCATTTAAAGTCCCTAGATTCATTATGAATAGAAGTATGCCTTGTTAAATATGCTCTACTAATAAACGCTTTTCCACATTTATTACATTTAAAAGACACATGATTGTCCATATGGCGTAAAAGTTGGGATCTTAATTTAAATCGTTTTGAACACATTTTACATTTATAGATAAACAAGCGTAAATGCATTTTAATATTATTATTTTGTGAAAACGATCCATGGCAAGTCTCACTCGTAAACTGCTTAACTATGTCACTCTCTATCTTCTGAAAATTACAATTAAATTATATTTAATTTGTTAATAAATAAACACTGTTGATAATGAACGATTCAAGTATTACATTTGTTTTTGTCAGACCGATTGAACATTTGTCAATAGCATTATTTTTTAGTATGTCTTTAACATCATGAATTTCTAAAAATATATAATAGCAATATTAAAAAATATTTTTTTTACATAAATATAAATATAGATGTTTCTTACCAGCTTCAAACTTGTCGTCCGCTTCATTTGTATAAAAAAATTTAACGCCGTTTCCATGTTTAACTTCTTCTTTTTCACACTTAAAATAAATAAGATTTTAAATCCTGCTAGTTTGTTAACTTAATTAATTTAGTATTAATAGTTAATTTTTTTACCTCAACTGTACATTCAATTTTGTTAGTATAATTTACTACTTTATACTTGTTTTCAATGTCTGGTGCTAGAAAAAAAAATACATTGTATTCAATTAAATGTTTACAAAATTTCAGATTTTAGAAGCCCTGCTGTAATGAGATAATTAAATTCAGGTATTCACCTATGTTTGAACAATAATTTTCAATGCTGTCGTCACTTTCTAATTCTTCTTTTACAATCTTGAAAAAATAAGATATTAAATCCTGCTTATTTTAAGTTCATATTTGAATTAATAAATGATTTGTTTACCTTAAATGTGTAACCAATGGTTTCATTATATATTAATTTATCTTCGTTTTCAACTCCTGGTTCTAGAAAAATATTGTATTATTTTACAAGATGTTGTTAATTCACTTTTTTCCAATTTGTTCAAAATAAAATAAGTGATATGATATTGATAATCAGAAACGTTTTACATAAATATTACATTGTAAAATTGATGTAAAAAAATCCGTAAATCACAAATAATAAGAAATTGCCATGTCTGTACATTGAGGAATTTCGACTGCTTATATGATATAACTTCAGTCATCATAAATACAAAGTAAAATAAATATTTGGTATTGATTTCGCAAATATTTAGTGTAAGATTAAAGTTTAAAGGCGTTTAAGAGTTTACATTATTATTAAACAAAAAAGCTCATTATTAAGTAAATATTGAATTTATACCGATTTTAATAACAGGTGAAAGGGACATTGTAACGTCTGTCAAACCAAATAAACACATTTTGGTCTAAGTATCTATAATTTTGACCATGAAAAAAAGAGGGAAGGATCTGCCTTATTGGATACTATTTTGTAGAGTTAATAACTGTATTTATTTTGAGTATGGTTAATACGTGGTTTGATATTATCTTGTATTTTGTTCATGATGTTCTCTGATTTTTAATTAATAATCAAAATTCAATTAAAATAGTATGTGTGAGTAGCGACATTTTTTTAAAAAAAGTCTTTTAAGCTTTACAGTTTTTAAAAGAGGTTCAACGTATTCCAAAAATATTATTTTCGCATCCGTACGTTTAAGTAACATAATATAAACTTATCTTTAAAATTATAATAATAAGATCAATGATTCAAATGGCGCGTTTTGCCATTTGAATATCTTCTGCATTAAAAAAAGTAGATTAAGTAAGATTTCTAATTTAAATGAATATGAATTATTTAATTTTCGTCGTGTATATATTTTGATATAATTTTGTAATTTTGATTGTGATGTTTTCCTGATAAATATTTATTTAATTTTTTATTAATATAATAGTATAGTGATCATGTTGAATATAATTTTTTTAGATAATTTGCTCATTACTCCACATAATAAATCTACCGCTTGCATTTAAGTAACACATATCCAAATTGGTCACAGAGCTATCGTTATAATTCAATTAATTTGAATCAGTTTTTGAAGGAAGTTTATGTCGACGCAGGATATTTTTATTTAATAAGTCAGTCCTTTATATATTATTAGGCTAAAATGGGCTGGGCCGAGAGTCAGGCCATACAGGCGGTCACCAGCTTTAAAAGCAGTGCCATTTGATTATATGTAACACGCTATCAATATCTCATTGATTCATCGAAAAATAATTCGGAGATGGTATTTGATCAAAATTTTCTAAAATATTTTTTTTTAGCTCCTATAGCAATTTCTCCTCATACAAAACCCCCGAGATCGTTTTAAAATAAAATTTTCGTGACGGCCTCTTTTTAGGTAGTAAGAGAAAAATTCCCAAAAATCATTTAACCATCGAGAGGTCCTCTAACCTTTCATAACTTGAGTTTTTTTTTTATTATATCATGATTATTTATTAAACTCATTTATTTATACGACTAAATAACTTAAATGTTTGTGAAAATAGGCATAGATAAAGCACAATATTAACATAAAAATAATCCGTAGTCATTTTTTGAGTATCAGTAAATTATTAAAACACGCCCCTATCACTTTTTTATTAAAAAAAATGTAAAAAATTTAATAATAGGCTATTACATGTTTTAATAATAGGCTATTTTATGTTTTTTCTATTTTTATGTACATGTTTTGAAATATATTTATAGATTTTGATTTTTATTCACTCTTCTCTATATATTTAAACATATAATTCAACGTTATCTTGCCAAATAACATTACTATTTTTATCGTAATTTATTTGACCGCACGGCAAAAATTTGTTTAACAATATTTTAACGAAATATTGTCGTAAATTAAGATTGAATGTGCAAGACTTTTTGTTTGAACACATTTGAAATATGGTGTTAGTCCAGTCTCTTATACTGTTGGACGATGACTCCAGTACAAGAGGAAGTTTTGACTTGTCTTGGTCGTTGGCCGTAGCAATTATGTTGTCCATGTTCCAAATAAATCAGAACATATGGCTTTTAGTACTCTACGTCGATGGATTTTGACAAAAATACAACATTTTAGTTAAAATTCACCATCCAACGAGATTTATTTTTATAATTGAGTTGCTTATTCGAATATATGTTTTCAGTGCTTTTATCATTGTATAAAAATAATATTTTATACATTTCATTCTTAAATGTATTATTTTTCTGAAAATTGTAGAAAAGCAATTCTATTGCACGGATTAAAAAACGTATTTCGCAATTGCTATTTATTTTATTAAAGTATTAATATAATAAAATATTACAATATTTTCAGTCGCAAAGCAAAAATTACTATTTTTTATAACTATTTCAAGCAGGGTATAAAATGTACTTACATGAATAATATAAGGCAAGAACATGTTAACCAACATAAGGTTTTTTATAACATTTCAATTTTTTGACGGAATTTTTAAAAAAACATCATTATTTATGTATTTTATTTTTGACGTTTCACAATAAAATTTTGTTTATTTTAAAACTACTGCTGAAGCATTCCCTAATGCCTTTTGATAAATAGTAAATGAAGGCAATTGAACACTTTTTTAGACTGAAGAGGCAATATTTCATTTGAAATAGTTATTCGTAAAACTATGATTTACGTAGATAAATTCATGTTTTATCTAACTTTTCTACATTAATGTAAATAACAATATTTTTTTCTTATAAAAAAATTTTAGAAACAAAAAACAATCGTTAAACACATTTTTGTCGTAGATGATATTTTAGATAAATATGCAGTTAACATGTTCTTTACTCACTAGTGACAAAATTGTCAGGTGTTCTTTGATTATGGATATATGTAATTGTGAAATGTTTACCATTAAATGATTTTCACGTATAACTAGAATCACTATGAATATACACATGTAAAAAAAATATGTTTTTACTTAAATATTTTTCCACATTTCTTATTTTAAATCCAAAGAATCACTATGAATATTCATATGCTTTATTAGGCGATGTTTCGTATTAAACGCATGGTCACATTTACCACATTTGAAGTTTTTTGAGTCAATATGAATATACATATGCTTTACTAAATAATCTTTATTATTGAATGCTTTATCACATTTGTCACATTTATAATCCTTAGAATCACTGTGAATATTCATATGCCTCATTAGGTGATTTTTATAATTAAATGCTTTATCACACTTTTGACATTTAAAATTTCTAGAATCACTATGAATATACATATGTCGTAAAAGATAAGATTTACTCTTGAATGCTTTTTCACATTTGTTACATTTTAAATCTTTATATTCTTTATGAATTACCATGTGCTTTATAAAGCTTTCTTTATTCTTGAATGTTCTTTCACATTTTTCACATTCAAAGTTTATAGAATCGCTATGAATATTCATATGCCTTATTAGGTGACCTTTGGTACTGAATGCTTTTTCACATTTATCACATTTAAAGATCTTTGAATTACTATGAAGATATATGTGCATTGCAAGGCAATGCTTAGTATTAAATACTTTTCCACATTCGTCACATATAAAGTCTCTAGAATCACTATGAATATTCAAGTGCTTTAATAGGTAAGATTTAGTCTTAAACGCTTTTTCACATTTCTCACATTTGAAATCACTAGATTCTCTATGAATTACCATGTGCCTTGTATGGCATTCTTTATTCTTGAATATTTTTTCACATTTGTCACATTTAATATTCATAGAAACTCTATGGATATTAACATGTCTTCTTAAGTGATGTTGAGTATTAAATGCCTTTTTACATTTGTCACATTTAAAATCTTTAGATTCTCTATGAATTATCATATGCTTTCTATGGCATTCCTTATTCCTAAATATCTTTTCACATTTGTCACATTTAATGTTCATAGAATCATTATGAATAATCATGTGTCGTATTAGTTGATTGTTAGTATTAAATGCCTTGCCACATTTTTCACATTTATAGTTCCTAGAATCACTATGAACGTTCACATGCCGTAAAAGGTCACTTTTACGCTTAAACGATTTTTCACATTTTTCACATTTAAAGGACTTAGAATCATTATGAAGATATACATGCATCGCGAGACATTGTTTGGTATTAAACGCTTTTTCACATTTGTCACATTTAAAGTCTCTAGAATCACTATGAATATTCATATGCTGTAATAAGAAAGATTTACTCATAAATGTTTTTTCACATTTGACACATTTAAAGGGTCTAGAATCGCAGTAAACATTCATGTGGTATATGAGGGAAGATTTATTATGAAACATTTTTCCACATTTTTCACAGTTCAAGTCTCTAGAATCCATATGAATATTCATATGATGTGTGAGGTAAGATTTACACTTAAATGCTTTTCCACATTTATCACATTTAAAATTTTTAGATTCAATATGAATTTTCATATGCCTAATGTAGCATTCTTTATTCTTCATCGTTTTCCCACATTTATCGCATTCCAAATCCATAGTATCAATATGAATATTCATATGTTGTAAAAGGTTAGATTTACTTTTGAATGCTTTTCCACATTTTTCGCATTTGTGGTCTCTAGAATCGCTGTGCGTGTTCATATGCTGTTGTAAGTATTGTTTATTTTTAAACGTTTTTTCACATCTGTCGCATTTGAAGTTTTCGGAAGAATCATGAATTTTAATGTGCCGTAAAAGATTAAGTTTACACTTGAATACTTTTCTACAATTATCATAACCGTAACAAACAAAATTAGTGTGAATTTCCATATGGCGTGAAAGTTGAGATCTGATATTGAATTGTTTTGGACACATTTTACATTTATAGATAAACAAGTTAAAATGTAATTTAAGATGCTGGATTAGATTACTTTTTTGAGAAAATGATTCATAGCAAGTCTCACAAGTAAACTGCTGAACATCACCTGTATGTTTTATGTATTCTTCAATATCTGGCTTCTGAAAATTATAATTAAATTTTATTATATTTCATTAACAAATTTATATAGTAATATATTTTACTAATACATGTGTTTCTGTAAAATCGTTTGCACATTTGATGATATTACTTTCTTCCAGAACATCTTTAACATCATGAATTTCTAAAAATATATAAAAATTAACATAAAAAAATTAATAACATAAATATAATTGTACGTATTCTTACCTGATTCAAACATATCGTTCGCTTTGTTTGTATAACAAACTACAACACTGCTATTTTCTATTTCTTGTTTTTCAGTCTAAAAAATAAATAATATTTGTTTAATCTTTATAGACTTATAAATTGATAATTTTTTACCTTTACTGGACATATAATTGTGTCCATACAATTAATTCTTTTATCCTCGTTTTCAATGCCTGGTTCTGGAAAAACATGATATTATTATGGAAGATGTTATCGACACAAAACGTATCGTAGATTAAATATTCACGAAACATCTAAGTAACACACTACTTTTTAAAGAGAATTGAATGTTGTATAACCATTGGCAGTGAGTATCAAAATCAAACGAATGAAAATATAAAACATTATAGAAACGTGATTAAAACAATTATTTTAATCATTCAGTTTCACAGGACCCAAAATATTGCATTACGAGGATTATATATAGATGATAATGTTAATGATAAAACACGTAAGAAGATCACTAATGATGAAATTCACTGAAATTATTTGGGAAAAAATATTTAAAATGAAATATTGTAACAAAGTTGAAAACAAATACATATTATTCTATAATTGTCGATTGCACGCCAGATCTCTCACATACTGAAGAAACAATAATAATACTTCGTTTTGTATATACCAGGGCTGCGGATTCGTTATTGGAAATTTTTTCCGACTCCGACATTCGATAAGATAATCTTAAAATATTAAATTTATTTTTAATTATTTTTTTTTCATGTAAATAACAACAAAGAAAAAAAATAATTGTAATAATATCTAAAGGTTAGTGCCGTGCCATTGTATGTGTCTATGTCGGCTGTTGATTAAGTGCATAATAACTTTTGTTTACTTCATATTACTGACTTAAAACCCATGGCGCACGACGAACAATTAAAATAATATTGGTCGGGGTGGAAAGGTTTAAAAAGGAGTCGGAGTCGGTCGATTTTTACGGCTCTGACTCCGCTTAAAATGATCCAACTTCGACTCCATAGCCCTCATATATACACTACCGGTCAAAAGTTTAAGATTAAAACCTGGAATGACGTTCATCGTCACGAATCCACTTTTATTTATTATAACTATTAAAAATATTGTTATCCAAATAGAGAATAGACTATTTTCTGTATTATCTATAATAATATTATGGCATATTTTTTTACTCGCCCTTTCTCATTCTACTCAAAGGGTCGTAAAAGGGACAAGGCTGACTAATCCAGTTCAGCTGTTAAATATGCATTGGCGAGAGTTCAACAATTTTTTTATTTTTTTATCTATGCATATCCATCTACGTGTATTCTAAACTATACAAGTCATAATCTGGAAAAAAATTGTTCCTTTTTTAGTCATTTATCTTCATTTTATTGAACTTACTATTAACTTATGTTTTAAAAATATGATAGCTATCCTTACCGATATTACTACAGATATAAGATTGTTGGTGAAAGTATATTCAAACTGAATTTTGGTCAATAGAAGAGCGTAAAAACAATTATCACTTCTCAGAAGTCAAAAATTCACATCAAAAGCAATAAAATCGTGTGGTGGCCGTCGTCGTGGGAGCGCTCGGTAGCGAGCGTTCCCATTGCGACGGCGACGACACGATTTTATTTCTTTTGACGTGGATTTTTGAATTCTGAGAAGGGATAATTGTTTTTTGCTCTCTCCTATTGGGCAAAATTTGGTTTAGTTATGCTTCATTTGATTCTCAGTAAGTTCTAATATTGTTATAAAAAGTCTTAATATAAACACTAGATAACAGAGCGTTTTCAATGCTGATTTTATTGCTTTTGACGTATATTCTAAACAGGGACACCTTTAATTTGACCAGAAAAATGCATGTCATTTAATGAAATACTCTGAATCTTAATGAAATGGAAATTTAAAAAAAAAACGACCACTGACAAACCAACTTTTGTCTCCTGGTCACGATTAAAAAAGTACTATTTAATTTACGGAATAAAATATATCTTTATAATCAGCAGATTAATGAAGGTTGAAAACCACCGCTTTAACGAAAAAGTACGCATCAAGCTAAAATAAGAGATATGTGCGGTGAATAGAATATATGATGAATTAAAGACCTCAGTGCATAAGACAGAGGAAAGAATAGTTGATTTCACCAATTTTTGATATATGAGGTGAACCGAAATAAGTTTGTGATTATGCATATTTTTTTCTAAACCTTGAAATGAATTACATTTATTGGTAAATAAATTATTTACTACATACCAATCTTAATAATAACAGGTGGAAGTGACATTGTAGCGTTGCATCGGCGAACTGTCAAATCGCATGTAGATGTTATTGGTCTAAATATTTATAATTTTGACCAGTTAAAGAAATAAAGAGAGAACTAAAATTATTGGTGGCTAAAATTTAATTTCGTGGAGTTTGTAATTAAAATGAGTGTTTTACTGAGATAATTAATGAAAAATGCAGGTAACATTTTTTTAGCTCTCAATTTACAAGTTTACCTATAAAAATCTAGAGAGTAATGCATACTTGATAACACAGGTAGTATTAAATAATGCAAAAATTTCGCACTGCGCGAGAAAATAAACTTTTTTTGTATGCATATGTGTAGTATTGATTAGTTATGTGGAGTATATTATATTATGATTATTAAGGATATTTGAAGAGATATAAATAAAAAAATAATAATTCACAAAAAATCAATTTTATTACAAAAAATATTCAATCAGTATTATCTCTGTCCTTGACTAAGTGCCTCTGGATCAGATGGTTGATTGCCCACTTTTTTGGTTCGTCGTCTCTCATGCTTACCAAAGTTTCAGATACAGAACTCTTCAGGCCCTGGATCCTCTCCTTGATTAACTCCTTTTGCGTTCTAATTCGACGGATATCATCGGCAATTGCATTAGTTATTGCCTTCTGTTTGATTCTGCTCAGCTTGCAGGCTTCGGGATTATACGCTTTCTTTTTGACCGCTCCATTATCACGAGCCTGCATCTTCCTCTTCATATTAGGGTTCGAGATCTTCATCTCAGCGTTCACCGTGTCCACGATCTTCGCCTTCGCTTCATCCGTCAAAACTCCTTTATACTTTATCACGTCGCTAGTGCTCATGTACTTTTTCTCAGCTTTATTCTTCGTATTGTCAGATAGAGTGGGGTCCCATGGACTATTGATACTCCATTCACACCCCCAACTCGAAACCCATTCCAAAAAAGAGTAACAATCATTGAACATTGTAAGTAATGATGTGAATAACGTTCGGTTAGCAGTCCACTAATGATGTAGTTCTGCGACCGTTTATATACAGTATATAATACCCCCACTTAAACAACCCGAATATACTCTGGGCTAACTCTCTTTTCTTGTGAAATTTTATTTATCAAAGCTAATAAACATGGACATGGTCTTACATGAAATACAAAGATAAGATAAACAGATATACACAAACGCACATAATTAAATAAGTATTGTAATTATATATATTGTAAAAAAAGTATTGTGAATTTTTACTAAACCAAATACAACTCATTTTTTAATTATTAAATCAGTAATATATATAAATAAGAAATATGCCGAATACATTAAGTGGTAAGTTGTTTTTTCAGTTACATAAAAAAATAACAAAATATCGTTGTCTTTATACATAAATACATATAAAATAATACAAAAAGTATAGTTACATAAATACAACAGTATATCAAAGCAACATTGTAACAGAGTAAAGTAAATATATGGAGAGCAACTCTAAGAGCGGATAAATTCATATATTTATTACCAACAATAAGTAACCTATTGATAGTTAAATTTCCTGAACTTTGAGATCATGATAAAATTGATCACTGCACTTCAACGGTTTTTAATTTTTGCAATAAACCGATGTCGAAAAAAAGTTTTATTAGAAGGATTTAGACATTATTGGCAACGTAGAGGCAGCAATTGATAGATTGAAACCGGTGGCAGCGGATCAAGTCCTTCAAGACGTTTGCAGAATTATACGAGACACTAAACTACTAAAACAAAATATGTCGAAAGAAGAATCACAAACATTTAAGAAACTTGAATAAAAGCAAATGCAACCGTGGTGGTTAAGCCAGTGCGACTATAATATTAAAATAAAAGCTTTACTGGACGATAAAGCTCATAAAAAATGATCAAAAGAATTACCAGGAGAAGAAAAGGAAAAAATATGATTGATAAATCACCAATGACAAAACTGCAAAATGAGCAACTTGCACTAGGACTAAACTCATCAAGGACCTCTTGTTTTTATGGTCTTCTAAAAACTTATAAAATAGAGTTACCGTTGAGTATAATTGCCAGTTCTGTTGATGCACCTATTCAAGAACTAACGAAATATCTTGCAAAGGGTTTCCAACCACTGACAGGAAAACTGGCCTCTAAATAAAAAGCTCGTTCGAGACAAATTTCGAAAAATAAACTTGGGCGATCAAGATCTTCTAGTTGGTTCTTCCATTGCAAAAGATCATAACCATATTGTTAAAAAAACATAGAAGAATTGACGAAAAATTGCATTAACTCCACATATTCGATTTACAAAGGGGATTTCTATAGGCAAGTTTAATATTATTTTTTATATTATTTAATATTCATCCGAGGAAGGTACACAGAATACCTAGGGTGCCTGAAGAAGTGCGGGAAATGTGCAGGCCGATACATGATGTATGACGAACGAATACATCGGGCGCTGTACGAAATAGAGCAAAGCTCGTAAAATTGAACAAAATCTTTGAATGCTTTTTTCCAAAAATAAATATCGAAGAATGCGTTTAAAACAATGAAGATCTACACGAAAGGGGGTACATCGAATAAAGAAGTATATTACGAACAAATAGAAGATATTCAAAACCAACCAATAGAGGAGAGGCAACAATGAAATACGATTGAATTTTCCTCAAGATGTTTTTTTTTGGTCAGAGATTGTATCTGAAAAATAGTAGAGTATTTTTTAATTAATAAGCCGTGCAGTACTGGAGATACAACTTTACTGAATGTAAAATATGAAGACACATATAAGACACACTTCAAAATATTTTAATGAATACTGTTTATTGCCCAAAAGCAATCCATTTGATTGCACAAAATGTGAGGCGATGGAAATAGACATTTAAAAAAATATCTCAATAAACAAACACACAAATGACGCGGTTTCTGCAAATGAGAAATTATAAATGTCATTTTTTAATACATATTTCAATATACATTTATATACCAAGTACTCCCTCTTAATCGAAAAAGTTCAAAAAATGTTGGCAACACTGCCCCATCAGAAGCGCCTCGAAAGGAACAAATACAGTTTCAAATTAACATTATTACAATTCATTTTTCACCAAAAATATAAATAACTGTTAATTTTGAATTGCAACGCGCGTCGCGATCGACTAAAAACATTGTCATGGAACGCTAACGGTTTACGCGAGAAAAGATTAGAATTCAAAGTTTATAATCGAATAAGCAAATAGACATTGTTCTTATTTACCACATTTAATCTTTTTTAAACTATACAACATTGATTTAAGCCGTTGGTGAACTGGTGAATATTTATCAAATACACGATTAATGATTATAAAAATAAAGGTTGGGATAGATGCACAATCTTTCTATATTATGTACTTTGTACATACATCTGTTAAACAAATATTTGTTTTAAATATTTATATTCTAAATACCGCGATCGGAATTGCAGTGAATCCCTAAGCGAGTTATTATTAAGAATTAACATATAAATTTAGAAGGCTCGACTACATCTGTACACTATTCTACGCGCAGAGTAGCAGGTATTCTATATATTGCTATAACAAGCAATAATACGAAATACAACAGATATCGAAGCATATAATTTTCTTTTTTAGAAAATATCATTTATCCGCATTTATATTGTGGAATGAATCCTTTGCAGTTCCCAATCGTCTTATCAGTGAATTAGGCGAGTTATTATTATAAATTAACATATACATTTAGAAGGTCCGACTAAACCTACACATTATTCTACACATAGAGTAGCAGATATTCTATATATTGCTATAGCAAGCAACCCGTCTAAGAAGAATCTAGCATCAAAATTTATAATTCTCTTTTTTTAGAAAATATCATTTATCCGCATTTATATTGGGGAGTGAATCCCTTGCGGTTCCTAACCGTCTTAACAGTAAATTAGACATCAACGAATTAAATTAGCTTATTTACTAATACTATCAAACAATCTACAGAACGTTGCACAGTTAAACATAAATAAACCCCTTACCGACTGAAATTAAAGATCTAATAAAAATTTAAAATCAAACAAGACCTATGTAGCAAAATTAGTGCGAAAAAATAGTGGGAAAACGCCCTAATATATTATATTACACTATGAAATGCAAATAGTCATTACTAAGCATAGTAATCAAATTTGGGAAAATAAACTTAACGAAGACAATTGTGGTGGTGCTCAACGCTTGGCAGAAAAGATGGCAGAAAGATGACGGATATTAACCCAGCATTACTCATCTCTTTTCTTAAAGTAAGGTACAGATAACTTGAGCTCGCGTGCCACAGATGCAATAGCAAATTTTATAATGCATCATCCTTCGCCATTCATCCTTCTTACTGTTTAATTATATTGATAATAACTAACTAACATAATTTGTAACCATTAACAGGCATAACTAAACGCGTAGTTTGCCAAGAATTCTTCATTACCCAATTTCTTAATAATTTACATTAATTAATTATTTTAAATCACCAAAAACAGTTTCAGAAAAAATTATAACCAATTTAACTGATTTAACATTTTTTCAGCTTCAGAGTCTTCAACTCTGCACATTCACACGCGTCAATAGCTGACTAAACACGACACTGCACTACCACTCATAAACATCTCCACCGAGACGACACTGCCTACTGACTTTACCTGTCCAGATTATTCCTCCCTCCGCCATCAACAAAATATAGTGATGCCCGAAGACCATCAGTAACTCCGGATCAAGTTATCAACCGTGGTCGTTCACTGGGACGACCCAGGTTGAGACTGGCAGCGGACCATCGATCGGTCGATGGTAAGCATCGTGTTCAAGTGCTAAAGTCGCAAATGAGCCACACGACCTGAGGGAGCGGGTGGAAGCACCCGGGAACTGTCATTGCCACAAAAATAGCACCCTCCAGAACGGCAATAAAGTGGTGACCACGACGTGATTGAAGGAAGACCAGGACGGCACTAACGTAATAACCCGCCTACATAATAGCATTAGCGTCGCTCGAAAATCTCGCTGCAACAGGTGACGCAGCCGCCCACGCCCCGCGTCCCTCGCATGCGGAGATTTGCACAAGAGCACAAAGCGGCAAAATCTGAGTACCACAAAGATTCTGCGCACCGCTTAGAGATAGCTCCAACAGTACAGCAACTTCAGTAGCATCAACATCAGCAGCAATAGCATATAATCTGATTACAGGGCCTCTTCAATCTAACAAAAGTTTCCGAGGCTAGCGGACCCTTTAACCCCCTCCCCATCTACGCTGCATACCCTTCACACATTATATGCTTATCAAAAATTTGTAAACTGTCCAATAATGCCAGCCAAAAATATGTTTATTTATAGGAACGGCATTTAATGACCGGCCGGGGTATAGAATCGGCATTTTTTAAACCATTGTTATCGTTTACACACATTCAACTTAGTTCTAAGCTATTTATGGATACATATTAGCGCATTTAGTTTAAGAACCACATTACATGAACGGTCCTAAAATTTCGAAAATGCCGCCCTCAAGCAAGTGCCGCCCGGGGCGGCATAATCACTTTATTACTTTTTCTTGCCTACAAAGAATACGTCGTATTTGTTATCTATATATATATAAAATTTGGAAAACCAAAACTGAAAGTGTATTTATAACTTATTTTTTGTAAATATAAGCATAATAATAAAGAACGCCGTAGTGGCGCATTGGGATAATCTGTTATATCATAAGTCATAATTTCAAATTTGAAGTGAAATAATTCTATGGAAAGCATTGAGAATTTTAGAACATTTCCAATAACAGTTGCTTAACGTGAACGTAGTTTTAGCGAACTCAAATAAATTAAAATTTATCTTCAATCTTATCAAATGAACTCTTCATCTTATCGAATGCACCCTTGAATTCTTTAGCAATTTTATCAATACAAAATGATACAGCTAAAAAAATATCTTTGTGTAGAGAACATTTCCTTTAATCTTTATTATTCGAATTCTTTTGATTTGTTAATCAAAATTATTCTGAAAATTTTAGTCCTTGCCCGGGGCGCTGAATATTATCGGTTCGACCCTGAATCAACAGATGCAGTTTCAAGGTAAAAAATTTAGAACACCAAAACTGAAAATTTGTCTATAACTTATTTGTTGTAAATATAAGCATAATAATAAAGAAGACTGTAGTGGCGCATTGGGGTAATCTGTTATGTTATAAGCCATAACTTGAAATTTAAAATTAATAAACCTCTATAATGCTGGGTTAAAAAGGTTTTACAAAGTGGAACACAACGTCAACAAACCCACTTTGTAAAACCCACACATCACAAATAAAAGACCACGTCCTAGCACTCCGAATGAGCCCTCAGCAATAGTCTGAAGCTAAAGCTCAGTAATAACAAACGTCCAATGACATGAGACAGAAAGAATAACCACACAAAAGCAAACGATGCCTTTTACACCAAATCCAAATCGAAAGAGAGGGTAACTGAAGTGTTAAGCTAATGCGCGACTACAATCAAAATATAAACGTTTGAATTGATTATTTAATTTGTCGAGCATCATAATGGATTAGATTATATAACATAACAATCAATAATCAGTTGCTAAGTCAATCGGACAATAGTCGCTACATCTGCTAAACAAGAGCGGTAAAACACTAATAAAATAATTGTGTAAGAAAAGTGTATAATTTTTTGTGTAAAAACAATTCACAATAACAATTTTTACTACGAAAATATAATTTAATTTGTATGTAAAGCTGTCCAGCTATGCGTACAAAATAAAAAATCTACAAGATAGCTAAATAATAAATCTGAATCAACTGCTATAAAGACCAAATTTCAGCTTGATTCATAAATAACCTCCGTTTGATCATGATTGAAACTAGAGCACAGATTTGGTAATTGATTAAAGTGTTTTATTCCAAGCATGTAGAAAATGAATGCAATAAAGCTTTATATATTCTTCACTATGCTAAATAATGTATCCTACTTCCTTAGGATACAAATTTCTAATCTTAATATATATATACATAAAACATATTATCACTAATATATTTTTAATAGTTTTGTAGTAGTGAAACCAATTTCTGAGATAGAGGAGAACATCTTAAAACTTTTATAATAAAGAAGGCAAATAAAGTATCACCACAAAACATAAATGTGATAAATCATATTATAAAGATAAATCATTCCAATATCTATACATGATAGATAAGCTTTACAAATACTATAACGCAACATCGTTGACTATTACAATTATATATGCCTAGATACAAAGTTAGACGAATTTAAATATATACACAACAATCCCTTATGATAAACTAAAGCTCAATACCTGATTATTTGGCAAAATATCAAATAAACATAATAAAAAGTTGAATAGCTTAAACGGGTATCGCTATAACATATACCAACGATTGAATTTTATTTTTAACCATAATTGTCTTCAATTTATGTCCGCGAGTCAAATTCAAATTTTGCCATTAGATGTTGGTCTATCTAAAGGTTTAAAGTGAAGGCCGGTGTTATTTACTATATTTTCAAGCAATTTAAAACAAAAGCCCATTACTTTTATCTTTATAATTGTCATTCCATGACCTTTTCTAGAGCAAGAACGCTAATTAATTTTAATTATGAAATAAATAATGTGCTTCATCAGACAGAAGTGATAATGAATTTGGGTGTACTTCAGTTTTAATCACACACCAATTCATCCCTTTAATTCTAGTACGAATTCTACAAATGAACAACCGACGGACGCAAGCAGTTTGAAGCAGTGTGTGGAAAATATGTTGAAGAGAGCTGCCAAAGAAGTGGCAAGAGAGATGAAATAGGGAAATCATGAAAAGGTGGACACACCAATTGCTCCCTTTAATTCTAGTACGAATTCTACAAATGAACAACCGGCGGATGCAAACAGCTTGAAGCAGTCTGTGGAAAATATGTTGAAGAGAGCTGCCTAAGTAGTGACATGAGAGATGAAATAGAGAAATCATTAAAGGTGGACACACCAATTGATCCCTTTAATTTTAGTACAAAGTCTACAAATGTACAAATGACGGACGCAAGCAGTTTGAAGCAGTGTGTGGAAAATATGTTGAAGAGAGCTGCCGAAGAAGTGGCAAGAGAGATGAAATAGAGAAATCAAGAAAAGGTGGACACACCAATTGATCCCTTTAATTTTAGTACGAATTCTACAAATGAACAACCGACGGATGCAAACAGTATAATATAATGTGAATTCCAACATTAAAGTAATGACCTTCTTCTATGATTTATGTTTTAAAGTAGGTATATGCGTACCATAGACAGATATATCAAAGAAACTATCGGAGAAGAATGTCACAGTTCAAGCAACAACCGATCCTGCTATATTCCATAACGAAGAATTGGGAATGTAGGGAAATGTCATTTAGACTGAGGAAGTGCAATCAGGACAGCACCCACCACTACTGAAGAAATGCACTAGTAGTACAAAAATCAAGTTAAGAAATTTATATGAGCAACTTTGTACAGTTTACTGTTAAAATGGCCCAAAAAAGGGACCATCACAGGATAACACATCACTATGATGATTTCAGGAGAGTGGCCAGTAAGTACGGCCACTATAAAATAATCCACCAAGATGTATAAAAATACAAAGTTCAACATTATTAAGGCGGAAATTTATTTTAAGTGGAGTTGCCGAAGGATTGGCAAGAAATATGTGACAGAAAAAGCATGAAAAGTTGGACACTCCGGTTGATCCCTATAATTTTAGTACAAATTATACAAATGTACAACCGACGGACGCAAGCAGTTTGAAGCAGTGTGTGGAAAATATGTTGAAGAGAGCTGCCGAAGGAGTGGCAAAAGAGATGGGACAGAGAAGTATGAAAAGGTGGACACACCAGATTATCCCTTTAATTTTAGTACAAATTCTACAAATGTACAACCGACGGACGCAAGCAGTTTGAAGCAGTGTGTGGAAAATATGTTGAAGGGAGCTGCCGAAGGAGTGGCAAAAGAAATGGGACAGAGAAGTATGAAAAGGAGGACACACCAGATTATCCCTTTAATATTAGTACAAATTCTACAAATGTACAACCGATGGTCGCAACCAGTTTGAAGCAGTGTGTGGAAAATATGTTAAAGGGAGCTGCCGAAGTAGTGGCAAGAGAGATGAAATAGAGAAATCATGAAAAGGTAGACACACCAATTGATCTCTTTAATTCTAGTACGAATTCTACAAATGTACAAATGACAGACGCGAACAGTATAGTATTATGTGAACATTAAAATAATAACCATCTTCTATGATTTATGTTTTAAGTAGGTATATGCATTACGTTCTTCTATGATTTATGTTTTAAAGTAGGTATATGCGTACCATAGGCAGATATATCAAAGAAACCATCGGAGAAGAATGTCACAGTTCAAGCAACAACCGATGCTCTAATATTCCATAACAAAGAATTGGGAATGTAGGGAAATATCATTTACATTGAGGAAGTACAATCAGTACAGCACCCACCACTTCTGAAGAAAGGCACTAGTAGTACCAGAACCAAGTTAAGAGATTCAAGGGGGCCACTTTGTACAGTTTACTGTTAAATGGCCCAAAATGTGAACCATCACAGAATAACACATCACTATGATGATTTCAGGAGAGTGGCGAGTAAGTGCGGCCACTATAAAATAGTCAGCCAAGATGCATACAACTACAAAGCTTAGCATTATTAAGGCGGAAAAATATGTTGAAGGGTGTTGCCGAAGGAGTGGCAAAAGAGATGAGACAGAGAAAGTATGAAAAGGTGGACACACCAGTTTATCCCTTTAATTTTAGTACAAATTTTACAAATGTACAACCGACGGTCGCAACCAGTTTGAAGCAGTGTGTGGAAAATATGTTGAAGAGAGCTGCCGAAGTAGTGGCAAGAGAGATGGAATAGAGAAATCATGAAAGGGTGGACACAACAATTGATCCCTTTAATTTTAGTACGAATTCTACAAATGAACAACCGACGGATGCAAACAGTATAATATAATGTGAATTCCAACATTAAAGTAATGACCTTCTATGATTTATGTTTTATATGTGCATAACCTTCTTCTATGATTTATGTTTTAAGTAGGTATATGCATTACCTTCTTCTATGATTTATGTTTTAAAGTAGGTATATGCGTACCATAGGCAGATATATCAAAAAAACTATCGGAGAAGAATGTCACAGTTCAAGCAACAACCGATCCTGTAATATTCCATAACGAAGAATTGGGAATGTAGGGAAATGTCATTTAGACTGAGAAAGTACAATCAGGACAGTACCCATTACTTCAGAAGAAATGCACTAGTAGTCAATAACCAAGTTAAAAGATTCATAGGAGCCATTTTGTACAGTTTACTGTTAAAACGGTCCAAAAAGGAAACCATCACAGGATAACACATCACTATGATGATTTCAAGAGAGTGGCAAGTAAGTGTGTCAGCTATAAAATAACCCAGCATTATAAGGGTGGAAAAATATGTTGAAGGGAGTTGCCGAAGGAGTGGCAAAAGAGATAGGACAGAGAAAGTATGAAAAGGTGGACACGCCGATATATCCCTTTAATTTTAATACAAATTCTACAAATGTACAAATGAATAAAGCGAACAGTATAGTATAATGTGAATTCTAACATTAAAGTAATAACCATCTTCTTTGATTTATGTTTTAAGTAGGTATGTAAATTACCTTCTTCTATGATTTATGTTTTAAAGTAGGTATATGCGTATCGTAGATAGAACAATCAGGGAACCATCGGAGGAGAATGTCACATCTTACATTGAGGAAGTTCAATCAGGACAGTACTGGCAACTTCCAAAGAAATGCACTAGTAGTACCAGAAGCAAATTATGAGATTCATATGAGCCACTTTGTACAGTTTGCTGTTAAAGTGGCTCAAAAAAGGAACCATCTTAGGATAACACATCACTATGATGATTTCAGGAGAATGGCGAGTAAGTGCGGCTACTGTAAAATAATTCGCCAAGACGCTTAAAAGTACATAGTTCAACATTATTAAGGCGGAAAAATATTTTAAGTGGAGTTGCCGAAGGAGTGGCAAGAGATATGTGACAGAAAAAGCATGAAAAGTTGGACACTCCGGTTGATCCCTATAATTTTAGTACAAATTATACAAATGTACAACTGACGGACGCAAGCAGTTTGAAGCAGTGTGTGGAAAATATGTTGAAGGGAGCTGCCGAAGGAGTGGCAAAAGAGATGGGACAGAGAAGTATGAAAAGGTGGACACACCAGATTATCCCTTTAATTTTAATACAAATTCTACAAATGTACAACCGACGGACGCAAGCAGTTTGAAGCAGTGTGTGGAAAATATGTTGAAGGGAGCTGCCGAAGAAGTGGCAAAAGAAATGGGACAGAGAAGTATGAAAAGGAGGACACACCAGATTATCCCTTTAATGTTAGTACAAATTCTACAAATGTACAACCGACGGTCGCAAGCAGTTTGAAGTAGTGTGTGGAAAATATGTTGAAGAGAGCTGCCGAAGTAGTGGCAAGAGAGATGAAATAGAGAAAGCATGAAAAGCTGGATTCTTCTATGATTTATGTTTTAAGTTGGTATATGCATAATATGAACAGACCGATTAAAAAACCATCGGAAGTAAATGTTACGCTTAAGCGACAAGCAGTATTCTGATCAGTGGCAAATAATTACCGCTGTTATAAAATAAGTATAGCCCAGGCCTGGTGAGCTATTATGTTTTTCATGATAGATAGGACTCATTATTGTTGAAATATCAACATTTTAGAAACCAAACCGAGATAAGAGAAGAAAAACCCAAACAACAACCTCAATCCCAATCCAAAGTACAAGGCATCGTTATGGATATACTGCGACGTAGAGTATATTAGTAGGTATTGAACTGGCCAGGCTGGTGCCAAATGTCGTTGGACCAAAACCGAAAAGAGGACGGCTCTTCAACGAAGTTGTCCACTCCATTCACCTATATGGGCAGAATCCATGAGGGTGGAAAGAACGAGGTTGAAGGTGATATGAGCTTACCGTAGCGCACCGAGAGTGATATGAGCTTAGCTTAACAGAGTCTCTGAGTATGTCACCATGGCAGTGACTGTGATCTTTAAATTGATTTACTCGCCGCCTAAACTATAATCCTTTTATACTTTTTTTCATTTAATATGTTTCATCCTAAAATTGCTTCAGTCGCTTATTTTCAGAATTTATCTATCAATTGTTTACATATTGTTGGTAATATTATATTATTTAATATGTATATTTAGTCATTAAATAAATAATTTGGAGTCATTTGACTCTTACATATTACTATTAAAATAATAATAGATTTGCCCCCATTTATAACAATTATATTAGTAGTAAAATAACTATAAAATTATAATTGTTACCATGCCTACTAATTGTTGAAATTTAATGTTTAGATTAGATATAATGTTGTAATTTGAACAATAAATACATATGTAGGTATATGTTATGCTTATTATTATACGACAAGGTAAAATTCCATATGAAATTTCGATGGTAAAGTACAAACCGTTACTCAATTTAAAAAATCGAAGGTTGCTGGTAATGAAGATTTAGTCTCCTCATGATTTAGAAGATAATTTGATATACAGCTATGTTCCAATTAATTTTTCATTACCAATGCTTAAATCTGAAAGTAATAAAAACGTGGCTTTTTAATTATATAAAAATTACAGTCGTTCAATAAAATACAACACAAACCTTTATTTTAGATCATCATAATATGGTATACTTTATATTATAATGATATACTTGTAACACCGTTGATTCAGAAGACAAATATCAACAATATTGTTTAGGAAAGGGAAGATCTCTAATTTGAGATATTAATCTGAAAGTAAATTAACGGTTTGTATTTTAATCTGTAATTTGTTTCATATACTTGTTACAACTTGTTAAACATTGTATAATTTTATTGTTGTCTGTTAATAAAATCAATTATTGCAGTCATTAAGACTACATAGATGTATTATAATTTTAATTAGCACATAAAAACAATTTAATTTGATTACTTACTGTTATTTTAAAGAACATAATTCTCGCATGATATCCAAAAAATATAGTATATGTTTTTTAATTTAAAAAAATACGTATATTGTAGAATATCTGAAATAAAATGTATTAAAGATTAAAAAATAATTAGTATTGTTACAACGTGACAATAAAATGATATGTTATAATAAAAAATACAGTATTTTAATATCATATATCCAAATTGAATAAAAACTCACCAAAGCCGATGATTAATTTCAATATGTTTATTATATATTTTCAACCATAAAATATATAGTGCTCTAAATGAAATCGTTTGTAAGAACCGCACGATCGACGGTTCAATAACGACTAAAATGGTTACTAAATAGATTCTTCAGTGTGGCAAACATTTAGTACAATAACGCAAATGATTTATTAAAAATACATTATTATATTACATATCATTTTTTGTTAATTTGAAAAACTACATTTTATATATTTAATAACAAAAAAATATATATATATATAATTTGATTTGAAATGTATTATTGTTATTCTGATTATGTTGTTGTATTTTATGAAAACAGACATATAAAAAACTGTAAATTAGATTATAGAGCATGAAAAGTATAATTTGTATTTTATTCAATATGTTACTAATATACTTTTTTGTGTTTTAATGAATTTTTAAATTATTTAAATATTTACTGAATGACCGGTATTTTTGTATTTTGTAACAAAAATGGGACAACTTTCTTTACATTTCGCGATCTGTCTTTTATTATTATTAAATATACATACATAAAGTGAAATTTTATAAATAAATACTGCACATATAGATTTTTGTTGTATAGATAAGATATAAATCAAGCTTTTGACAATATGGGATTAAAATATAAAATACTACCTCGCCATATATTATATATGAAAGTAAAACATATTTGAGCGATAGATATTTTATAGTAAAATATCAAGACGAAAAATCTTCCGTCTATCCAATACCTCAGAGCAGATTACTAGGGCTAGTACTGTTAATATATACAATAGACTGGCCAGACTTTTTTTTCTTTAATAACAATTTAGTTAATAATATTGAATATCTTTTATAATCTCAATATGTAGGATTAAATTAATTCATATTTTTAATAACGATATGTATGATGGTTTTATAGTCATATTTTAATATCAGTCCATAGATATGTTATTTTATATATTAATTTAATATGTATTTTTCACCTGTATTTTTTAATATTTTATAACCAAAAACGGACTGGTCGTTTTTTAATAAATTTTATTTGTATTTGTATTTCCATTTTTATTAAATATATTTATTTTACATTTAACAATAAAACTGATTTTTGTTAAGTGCTGTAAAAATTACTTTGTAATAAAGCTACTACATAAAATTTGTTACAAAGATAAGATAATTAATTTTATAAATACAATTACAAACTCATTTTTATTATGTTATTTGTTTCTTCCCAAGATATTGTATTTAGATATCATAATTTTCTTTTATATATATTTTTAATTTATAAATTGTATGTTTCATTATATTATATATATTACAATACATATCATTAACCATATTGTATTTACGTTTTAGTTTCTAGTTTTTAATTATGAACTTAGAATTTTAAAAAATTGTATAAAAATCGCATCAAAAAATATAATATGATAATTATTATTATGGATTTTTTTTATTTTTTTTAATTTTTACTATATTTTTTTAATTCTTATTAATGTTAAATTGAATTGAATATTTTTATGTATGTTTCTTCTACTTTTTGATAAAAAATTAAAACAATTTTTATCGTTACACTATTTTATTTTATTATATAAACGTTTGACTTAAATTTGTACATAAACATGTATATACTATGTATACTGTACATATAATATATAAAAAAAATACTAAACTAATTCGATTGGCATATACAAAGTTAATAATAGAAATGTTTAAGACACATTACATCACATTATTTTCTTTAAAATATCCAAATAAAAAAATATTATTGTGAATTAATTCAGATATTTACGTAAAATTATGAACATCAAAGCATTTTATATAAATAACACTATTTTAATTTCAATTAATCTTCAATAATATATTCTATTATTTTCATAAGCACATGAAATTATTACATTAGTTAATATCTCCAATAAAATTAATATTGACCTGTATATTAAATTATAAAAAAATAATATTTATATTTAATTACTAGTAATTCCATTAAAAAAAATATAATCACAACTAACTTCTCGGTTATTCTCGGTCAAGACTAAAATTAATTAATAAAAACGGAAAATGATGTTCATGTATCGTTTACATAGAATTGTAACTAAAAAAATGGCAGCTAAAAAAACAATCGTTATGTTACAAAATAATAGCGTCATATAAAATGGCAATCACAATCCAACGTGAGTAGCAAGATACTTAGCTAGACGTTCCACTCTAGGATCGTCTTCAGGTAAACTCTTCAAAGCCAGTTCGTATTTCTTCATCAATTCTTGATTAGTTGTAGCCAAATCCAAAAGAGTGTCGTAAATATACACAAACTTATTATTGATCATCTCGTTTACGATCCTATCCTTGATCCCCGTCTTCTTCTTCTTGAGCTTCTTGCTCCCCAGCTGTTTAGGATCAAGTTTTGCTAGTTCTAGATTTATTTTATCGACAGCTTCAGACCGCAGTTCCGGTGTCATCGTTTCGCCTACGATGCCCAAAAACTTTTCTGTGATAAATATCCGTCCTGTAGCTTTCGATTTTGATTTCGATTTACTAGTGCTTGGCACTTCTTCTTTTAAAGTATCTTTATTGTCAGGATTGTTAACGTCTGATGTGTTAGACTCTGTATCGCATTCATCTTTTACTCGTGCTTGTTGCTGCTCTTCTTGTTTTTGTTCCTTTTCTTCTTGTTCTTGTACTTGTTTTGGTTCTACTTGTACTGATTCCTGTTCTTCATAATCTTCTTCGTCGTCAGATATTCCCAGCCACACCGGTGCTGCTGAGCGTCTAGTTCTTCTCGGAGGTTCCACGTCAATATTTTCTTCGTTCTTAGACTGTTCTACAGAACTTGGTCCTGCAACTGCTTCGTCTTGTATTTGACTCAACACTTGCTTCCGAGATTTTTCTAGTTCAAGTCGTTCTTGTAACTTTTTTGTAGTTATCAATAAACCAACATTCTTGGGTACGGCGTTCTTATTTGTATTGCTAGAACTTCCTGAAGTTGAAGGGGGTGGAATATTTTCGGAATTATCATCTTGTTTCTTTTTAGCTCCTTTTATTTTTTTATTTTGCGACATTTTTTTAATATAAATTTAAAAAATCTTGCAAATGTGGTCGTCAAATATTTATATCTGTAAACATAAATATTGACATTATATTATTACAAATAATTTAATCAAATAAATTAAAATACTCACATACAAATATTTTCAATCAATCCTAATAAATATTCAATGCAAAGTAAAAAATATTAAAATTGATAACGTGTACTTTGCAGTAAATTAATCTAAGCACTAAATTAATTAATAATTTCTTATAACCAATGTTTGTTATTGTGACAATTTATTAAACCCTAAACGGCTATATATTTATAAAAATTAAATTTAATTATGATTAAAAATAATATGTTACATATGAATTAATATTTATTAGTTACTTGTGATGTTTATCACGTCGATCGATCGCCAATTTGTGAAAAATTATAAGAGCAATTCACACAAGTACGTTTTTTTTGTATTATATTTTTATTGTTAAATTAAATCATTTTCTCTCAAAAATAATATTAGATACGGTTAACTCAACTATAATATTATAATTAATAATTCATTAGTAACATGAAGTATTGCTACAACTTAAAATTTTATAATATATAATAATAGAATGACAATTTTTTATCAAAATAAATATACATAAATATTTAATAATTAATTGATATTTAATGAAATAAATGCTTTAAACATGAAATATTCAATGCTTATAATATAAAATATAATAAAAAAATAGCAAGGAATTTATGTCAAACCACAAGATATCCAGAATAGAAAACTAAATTATTTTTTTTATAAAAATCTTTAGAAGTATAAGTTCAAGATTATCTGAAAAAATGACACACAAAAGGGTAAACAATAAATAATAAATAATAAAAAAGTAGATATTATTGCGAAATATTAGCTACTGTATTTTATCTCATTTTTGATAAAATATGAAAATATGAATAAAAAACATAAAATCTGAAACTTTTCGAAATAGGTGTTTTTTTTAATATTTAGTTGCGTCTTATGGCTATGACCTTATTACTGAAATAAATTAGGCGATTAATACAGCAGACTCTGGGCAAAAATAAAGCATAAAGCAAAGTTTAAGTTAACTTCCAATTAAAGTGATTCATGCTTATATACGATCAGGGAAATGGAAGGAGATCAACACCCTGTAGCTCCCTCGAATCGAATAGGGCGGAACCATAATGTATGATTTATGTTACATTCAAACCTCGTGAACTTTTCTCATGATGTATTATTTTTGTATTAAAAAAACTTAAAATCCATTTAAACATTAAGCCATTGACATATAACGTACGTATGATGAACTAGTAAACGTAACTAGCAAAGATATTCAAACAATTTACCGATAGGTATAATTATCCGTGAGACGAGTTGCTTCGAAGCGATTTTGATGCCGTGTTTAGACCTGGAAACATTTTTATAAAATCAAATACCATTATTTTAATTATTTTAGAGCAAATCAATAGAGTTTTGTAGAGCAATGTGTTTTAAACACCATCGCATTACTCTATTAATAACATGACACCGTCAATCTTAGACATTAGATTAGTCGGAAGTAACTTTCGGATCTTGAGGATGCACTGTATTCAGCATGGGTCCTCAAATCACTCCTAATGTTGAAAAGGTTTAGAACTGATATCGAAAATAGCTTATGTTTCAAACAGCAGTAATACACTGGACAATATAATAAAACATTTGACGATATTAATTATTAAACAAGCAAAAATATTTTTAGTTCAAGTACGTCCTATCAATTTAAATGTAACAAGATAAGTCAGCATTAGCAATAAAATTATTGCTAATAAAAAACATCATTGTGCTTATTATCTGGATATTTCGTAGGTTATTGTGGTCTTGCATAAAATGTATAATCTTAATAATTTAAATAATTGGTTCAGGTGTTTTTTTTTTTACTTAATTATTTGTTTTTAATTTCATCTGGCAAAATAGAAAATGGTTGTAAACCAATAACCTACATTTAATTTTAAAGTATTTTAATTTTAATAAATACCCAGGGTAACTGAAATTTTCCCAGATCACTCTTCGTGCGCCATGCGCTCTTAATACTATAGTATAATCGTTGTTCTTCATACAACGGATAATATTATTATTATATAGACAATTTGTATTCGTAAACTTTTCATATATTGTACATACATATGATTCCAGTAAGAATACATTTAAAAATTTCAATCTGTTCCGTTTCTTATAAAAATTGGCGGGCCTTGATCTAGATCTGTAGTTTTAAAAATATTTGACCTCAAAGGGTTAAGCCAGTAAAAAATTTATGAAGCTTTACCATGTAATCAATATATAAATTAAATAGATTAAGATTAAAATTAAAATTATAAAAAAATATTATTTTTTTCATATCATGCATTTTGCGCAAACTGATTTATTATTAAATAAACAAATATTGACAACCCTGTATGTGTCCTATATCCTATTCAATATAAAAATTCGCACGGATAAAATATGATCAGTTTAATTTATACATTCCTTGGACCACAGATACGTTTATTTGAGATACTGTTTTTGGAAATAACTACCTACATCTAAAAATAATGCTACAACTGTAAGTATAAATATAATATTTTTATAGCAAAGCAATATAATTATTTTTATTTGTATTTAATAGAAAATTATAGCTAAATGAAAGCTTTTTTGATTCACCCAAAGCTGACATATAAATATATTATAAATATCACATATTCTACAATTTGTCATCACTGGATTGCCTCTTAAAGTTCGTGGATCGAACAAAACATGGACGAAGAAGATCTAAGAGTTTATTGGAAAACTTCTAAGTAAACATTAATAAAAAATCATTAACCACTCGAATTTTATGCAACTTATTGTTCCTCATAATATCTATATCTAAATATTTGGAAAATATTATGATTATAAATTTAAATATTCATATTAAGTAATTTACCTTTATTTAAGTGGTTGACATCTTGTTATGATGAACATATAAATATTACTTATGGTTAATTTTTATATATCAAAGTTTTTTTAAGTGAAATATAATGAGAAATAGAAAGAGGCACGACTATTGAAACACAAATAGTAGTATAGTACAATTTTTATTAAAATTATTTGTTATAAATTCAATAATTAAATAATATATGGCTCGCAGCCTATCTATTTTAATTATCATATTATGTATATATATCAGAATTTATTTGATACGTAGCGTTTTAGTAATTTTAAACTTCAGCCAGCAGAGGTGTACGATCATTATTTATTCTGAAAAACCGCTGCTAGCCTCGTCATCTAGTATATTATATACACAGGTCAAAAATTCCATACATTGTTTGGATTCAATCTACGCATTCCGATGTGTGATTTCAGATGCGTTAGATTCAGCACTCCAATAATTTTTTTATTTACTTCTTTCGACACAACTTTGCTCTGTAGACGGTTCTCTTTTTTTAGAAGTTTTGCTGCTAGTTTCGCCTTTTAAATCTGCCGGTTTGTCTTCAGCAATACGGGTTCGTAATTTGTTAATTGTTTTAAGTAATTTAATCTGCGAGGCTGTTAGATGATCCTTTTGCAAAATCGAGTTAAATTCCTCACTACGATTTTCCATCTTATCAAATGACTAAAATAAATACAGATATAATATGTTAAAATAATAATTAATAATAAAAATAATTTTAAATTACTTACTTTACCTAAGTGTTATAGAAAAAAGAATGGTGCCTCTAAAATGTGCGTGTATTATTTATATAATAATGTTTGACTTAAAAATGAATTTTAATTATGTAATTAAAATATGCAATAATTAAATTAGGTTGTATTAATGATTAAATTTAATAGATATTATATTAAATATTATTTTATGCAAAATAAAATGCTGTTTTTAAATATTATTTAATATCTCAATTTTATGATTGTATCGAAAATAAACTATACGTTAAAAAAATTATGTTATATAAAGAATACAAAAAATTGTCTTGTAAATATATATTGACTTACTCTATTGCTATATTTATGTAATAAGTGTGATAAAAAAATAAATACAATAAAAACTATTAATTTATTTTTAAACTGTCTGTACTTAATTTTCCCTTGAGAGATGATTTGGCTTAGTTTGTTTTGGACTTGACATAATAAAACTTCTAAAACTATAATTAGTTTAAGAATTTTCATTAGGTTAGGTTTGGGTTTGAACAGCAAATGGACGTTTCGCAACTGTCAAATTGAGTTTCATAGACATTTTAAAGAAGCATATTAGCGCCTATCAACTAAATTATATTTTTGATAGAAGAAATATATATCTACTGGAGAAAATGTATTTGGAATTTACTAGTGAAAATATAACGGAGACGTTACGTCCTTATTTTATTATAGATTGGAAGCTGATAAGCGTTTATATTTTTATATTTGACTTTAGATACATATTCATATCACAAGTAATTCTTTATTCCCCACCTATTTGACTACAGATTCAATCTCATCATACTTAGTTTTACAAATTAAGTAAAAAATATTTTTTAAGCAATAAGGATTATTAATCGCGCCATTCGCATTCTTAGGATAAATCAGAATGTAATTATATAATTTTATTTGACAAATTTATATTTTAATCTAAAATAAACATTTTAAAGGTAATTGATCAAATATATAATACACCATTATCATTTAGAATTGTGCTCAGATTACAATTTCACAAGATATTTGTACAAAAGCTAACAAGTTGCGGCATGCCAAGACAATTTGTCATTTTTCCGACCAATACAAATATTATTTTGACCTGTATCACAATTTTCGCGAGTTTTTTGATCGTCTATATTTAATAATATTTTTGATGAATAATCTTCATTTAGACCAATGATTCCCAAAGTTGGCGCTACCGCAGGAGAACGTTGGAACGATCAAGTGCAGTGGCGTAGGGGACGGGCCGCCCCGGTCGGCACATTCTTGGGGGCGGCATATTCGCGATGGTATCGTCTAGTGTGGTTCTTAACCATGAATACACTATCCACGAATAGCAAGAGCTTAACAATAACCAATTAATTATTCTATTAAATGCTGATTTTATGACACTGCAAAAAAATGTATGGGGGGGGGGCGGTAATTTTAAGGATTGCCCCGGGCGGCACATACCCATCTATGCCACTGATCTAGTGGCATAAAAAAGAGAAGATATGAATTATATGCCTGGTAAAACTTAAGACTGTATTAAAATTAAGAAGTTTTGCTAGATCTAGAGAATCTATTTTTTAAATATATTTTTAATGAATATAATTAAATCAAACTAAATTAAATCACACATCGCAAGAATTTTTCTGGTATATTTTAATTTCATCAGACCGACAAATATTCTAGTTGACTTTTTACTAAATAGACATATGTATAATATAAGTATATAATATACATACTTTAGTTCGTTTACAAACTCCTGAAATAAAACACAATATTTTCAAAACGTTTTTAGCATTAACTTCTAACATGGAAAAAAGTGTTATATCAACATGTAGGCTAATTCCACTTCAAAAAAAATGATCACTCATGCATACTCAACGGAAAATTGCATTACCAGTAAATCGGTAAAATTTGAAGTTAATAATAATTTTCCGGTAATTTTGAAGGCATTGAAAGTGATTTTTTTGGATTTTGTATAAAACCACATGTATATTTTTTTAATACAAAAAAATATTTAAGAAAAATGATAAATATTTAGGTTGGATCTAATTTTATTGCAGATCACACATGCTTAAGAAAAAGTTCTTTCTGTAAACTATTTGTTTAATTATTGCAAAATTATTAAATGGTAATTGTGAATATTTTCTTCGTTTTTTTTATTATTGAAATACATACATCATATCACTTTGCCAAATCATTCGTTATGTTATTAGTGGCATGACTTTCTATTACTTAATTATGTTCATATTTTGCTGCAGTTTGTTCATTGTTGATACTTTAGCAAATGGCGATTTCTCTGGACTAATAACTACCTCTCTTTCAACTTGACAATTTATTTCGAAATTTAATTTTTACTATGTTGGTTAAATCATGATATAACTTTTTTACAATTGATAAATCTTTAATGTGTACACTATAAGATCTCAGATTAACGAACCGGTGATGGCACAAGTAATTTGTAAATTACAAATTATTCGTCAAAGAATCTCTTATTTGTCAGGAATAGAGAGCACTAAAATGAAGTTCGACCTGTGATTTTTGTAATACTCTCCAGGCCTAAACATCTGTGCCTTTGTAAGTATCAAGTCGGAGAGAATTCCTAGAATTCTAGGTAAGTATACACCCTCTGATCTTATTCGCTGCAAACATCGTAGTTTCAAAATAAAAATACGCTAAAAGGTAAATAAATGTGATTTTGGAATTTACTGATACATCGGTAAATATAAATATATTTACCGGTAATTCGGTACTGAAATTTAGCCATATGTACTAATAATGCCTGATATATAATAGTTACGAGCAATCATCTAAACAAATTGAGCATTTGCATGAGATTTTTAAAAGTTTTAAATAATAAAAATTAACCGTTTATAAATAATAAAAATTAAATGGGAGCAAGATAAGATCCTTGTGGTACAACAATAGCATTCAAAGAATAAGAAACATTATTATTCATTAGTAAAACAGGAGTTCTCTCCTTCAAATATATTTTTAACAAATAAAAATCATAATCAGTGATGTAAATACTTATTTTATAATCATAAACTAATGTTTAATTCTTAATATTATATAAGTAAAATATTAGTTAAAACTATATTTAAAATTATTTAAAATAAAGAGATTGTAAATTTTATTTTATTTTAATTATTTAGCAAATAGATCATTTTTAATATCAATATTAAAAAACATACATATTGAAGATAACACAGAAAAAATATTAAAATCCGCTGAATTTCTGCGGATTATCCTGAAAATATTATTTTATAAATTCACACCTCCTATCTGCCCTTTAATTATATATACATTTTTATTTATTATTATTATTTTCTAATTTATACTTTAATCTTCAATATTTCTCGAATAGCCTCTATTTTTTGTTTACTTGGAATTAAAATTGATTACATTCTATATTATAATACATACTATATACAGTTTAATGTAAATCCAGGTACTTTTATAATTGTGGCAAAATCTACATATAACCGTAAAATCTTAAATTATATAAAAAAAACTCATTTTAATTTTAGTTCTATACGATACTAAAAGTTTAATTTTTAATCTTTAAAACCAAGCAGTTAAGAGCGTTAACTCTTCTGAAAGTGTCAAAATGGCTCGTATGGGGGTCCGATCGAACTGATACATCGCTTGTTTTGAAGCAAAAAACTATTTTTTTTATATTTTATTTGGATGTAGTTTAGGCTTTTAAACGTGTCATCTGTAGCAATCTTTTCTTTAAAATTTAAACCTACTGAGTTACGAGTGTTTAAATTTTTATACTTGTCGATATTTTGCAAAAATTTGACACATTAGATTTCACAGGATGCTCAAGAATTCTATATTGTCACAAAAATTCAACTTTAAATATGTATAAATAAGCTCACACTGACGTTAACTATATTGCAAGTCTTATGAGCGTATGAGCGTATTAAAGTATAAATTAGAAAATAATAATAATAAATAAAAATGTATATATAATTAAAGGCTGGATTTACATTAAACTGTATATAGTATGTATTATAATATAGAATGTAATCAATTTTAATTCCAAGTAAACAAAAAATAGAGGCTATTCGAGAAATATTGAAGATTAAAGTATAAATTAGAAAATAATAATAATAAATAAAAATGTATATATAATTAAAGGGCAGATAGGAGGTGTGAATTTATAAAATAATATTTTCAGGATAATCCGCAGAAATTCAGCGGATTTTAATATTTTTTCTATGTGTTATATTCAATATGTATGTTTTTTCTATATATATGATGAATGATACAATATTAATTATCACGAAAATGTCACAAATCTTATTAGGTAGAATATTATTCAGTCATACATCAAATTAAAATAGCATATTATTAACAATACAACTTAATGGATATGTTATTGTTAAAAAAATATTTGTTTTTTTCTCCCTTTGGCGTCTCGGATCTCAGACAATAAAGACGTCTTATCGGCAAAAAATCTCTAAAAGGTATTTTTTTTATTTAAAGTTTTTATCACAACGGAAAAGGACAAAATGCATAAATTATTTCTAATTATTCTTAACCGCTTCGTTCTGAAGAAATGCTATAAATATATTTTTATGAATTTGGAAAAGATTATTTCGAAATATTTGTAAACGAATACCTATTTCTGATTCCTAAATGTGAAAGTTTAATTATTGTATTGTACTTTCAAATTGTTTAAGCCCTACGTTATAGATATTTATATCCTGTAACAAGCCAAATATTTCTAACATAAAATACTAATTTCAGATGTGCATTGGACTAGTGGATAAAGATCCCACACTGGACGATCAACCATATCCAAATGAAAATATTCGAGATAATATTATGATGCAAGAGCCTCGAGATGAAGCGTTGCGTATATTAGCAGCACTGAATCAAAGAGACGAAATCGATAGCGGGTTTCTATCTACTATCTTCTACCATAATGAAGTTACCCAAGACTATTCACCACCGGAGCTTGAAAATATGCTGTCGCAAAGAAGAGGGAAGAAGCGAAGCGCGGCTGATATTTACGATGCTGCCTTAGCAAAATTCTTCAAACAAAGCGGAGAAATTGAGAAGACAACCACTGATCGACTCGTCAACGATGAAGAGTTTAGAAGCTTTCTGGTAGGGAACAACAGCATGATTATTAAAAAATATGGTAAAAAGAGAAAGCTAGACGTGCTAGAAATCATCGGAACGATACCCCCCAAGAAAGGAGGTTTAGTCATATTTACCGACGCTAAAGCGGTAATTAGAAACATGAAATCGTTGGTGACCAAAGAGGAGATGGCCAAAGAGATGACTTTCTACACTCACAAATTAAAGAAGAATGAGAACGAGAGTTTGGAAGAATTCAAGAGTCGAATTGTGAAGACCCGCAGGGCGAAGTTCGATAGGACCAGGACTATGGTCGGAAAAATGAAGAAATTGGATATGATGATCAAGGCTCAGAGAGAAACGCAAAAAAACTTGATGAGGTTTACTTTGCTGACGGAATCGCTAAAAATCCTGGACCCCTTTGGTGATTTTCCTGATGAGACTGTCGAGTCTGAGATCGACGAAGACGCCCTCGATGTGATTAAGAAATCTTTTAGAGAGAATTTTTTTAAGAGGCCTCGCAAAATTAAATATATCTATAAGCGAATGAAGATTTGGAATTTCACCAAAAAAACTAGTCGGGAGTAATGATAATTGTATTATGAATTGAATCACATTGGTTTTCAATAATTTAATTAATTAATTAATTATGTTCTTGGGTTTATAATATCTTTGTATTAATAATTCGATTTTTTCTTTGAAATTAACATTTGATTAATTCCTTCTCCAATAAAATTTGTACTTTTAATAAATAATTATTGTATAAAATATTTTGTGTTATTTTATAAAAACCTCTCAACTTAAATATTTTTTTATGATTATAAAAATCATTATTAAGTTTAAAATTCACATACATATTTATAAATATAACATAACATTATTACATATCAATCTATCTTTACATGATCACATTTTTTTGATGAATTAGTCATATGTGCAAATTATTACATTGTGTCAAGATTTAGTTTAAATGCAAATATAAAATATGTTGCAAATAATTGGTGGGTACAGTTTTTTAACGTCACATTTATAATTGATTTATAATTTATAGCTTACATTAGCACAATAATCATCATTAATACATAATGCGAATGTAATGAGTTCAAAAATTTAACGGCCACTTCGCCATTTAAAAATTTTAGTCTTCCTCCAGGTTTCAAAATATCGACACATTGTAATCTTGACGGAAATCTATTCAAGGTAACATTTTTTTGCTAATATTCGAAGGATTAACCCTTTTCGGAAATTTTGCGATAACACAATGGCGTCGAGGTCCTTGCGACCATACCTGATTTGCATTTTGTACTATTCAAAATGTACAAACTGTTGAGGAAGAAGATAAAGAGCAACCTAATTAAGGATTTGCCAACCTTTTTTCATTAATGTAGTATATTATATGAAATATTGTATATATTATACATATATATATATAAAGAATATCAGAACCTTAAGAGAAAGCTTAGCTAATTGTTTAAATAGTATAACGCAATCGATAGCAAGACTTGTTATACAAGCTAACAATGTATTTCATAAGTCTCTACGTCGCTTCTTTCAAAAGTTTCGAGAATGTGAAAATTTTGAGCAAACTATCTAATTCAAGTTGCGAAATTCTATCTACAAGTATGATCATTGTTCAATAAATATTTGTAATTTTCAGATATATTGCAAAATTACAAATTCATATTAAATAAGTAGATATTTAAATTTTTTTCTAAGCCGCAAGATACACTTGTAAAAAAATATGCTAGATATCTACCATTTGCATTGCTATTTTTTACCTGGATATGCATTAAAATTCTATGATTTTTTTTGCCACAAGGGATGAAGATGCGAATTCAGAAGAATTGAAAAAAATCTAGTCTTAAAAATAACGATTTTGTGATAAATTGTTTATTCAAAAAATTGGAATTATAGGTTTTTGCCCTTTTATCTATCATTACAGATATTGTATTCTAAAAGTATACATGTATTGAATTAATAGAATAGTTTTTCATTAAATAAAAAAATTGCTAATTTAAATAATTAGTAAATTTATTTAATTATTAATACTTATTATTATGTATTATTTTAAAATAATTTTAGTGGATGAATAATATCACTTATAATATACTATACATATATTATAGTATAAGATATGAGTAAAAAAATCTTTATATTGTAGAATACCTTTATTAAAAATTTAATTTAATATTTATTAATAGAATAAAAAATATATTTTGGGCCAGTAATTTATTTAAATGGTCAGTAGTTTTAATAAATGGTTATAGTTTTTATATTAATTTTTATGAAATGAATTGTTAGATATACCATATTAGGTATTTTAACAGATTTTAATATGCGTTTCAATATATAAAATTAAATTACTTCATAAAAACCGAATTAAAATATTTTAATATAAAAAACACAAATTACCATTAATATCCTATCTTTTTAAATTATAATCTAACAAATTGACTAATTCTGACTCAGGCTTTGGCTTTAATTACACTTTAACTCAAACTCTGATTCTGAATTTAATAATTTAAATATCTTAAAAAAATCATCTATATATGCAGTCGTTATAAAAAATACTATTTTTAAGAAATGCGAAGTAAAATGGTTAAAAATCAATTAAACATTAATTTTTTAACGTTCAATTGTACTTTTGAAAAATTGTCAAATCTACCTAAAGTATTAATTTAAAATTTAAAATTCCTTTATGAATAATCACATTGTCACGAATATATAGTCATAATAAAAAAATTGTTGACAATTCATAAATTTGACTCTTAAACCAGAAAAATACTCAATTTCCGACTCCAAATACACAGCACTGATTTTATAAGAAAACGATGAGAAAAAACTATTATTTTATAAAATAAATTATCACATTAATTGAAATTGTATTGTATATATAAATATGTAATAATAAACTATAAATAAATAAAATTTTAGCTCTATTTTTTAATTTATTTTTAATCAATGAAGATTTTTGAGCAATTATTAAAACTGATATTGAAATATTATATTTGGTGTAATAATTCTGTTTAATTTGATTTTTCCGATCAAATTCTGTTTAAAATCCAAGTCAAAAGCTTTTTATAACAATATCATGACTTGCTGAGAATCAAATGAAGCATAACTAAACCAAATTTTGACCAATAGGAGGGCGCAAAAAACAATTATCACTTCTCAGAAGTCAAAAATTCACGCCAAAAGCAATAAAATCGTGTCGTAGCCGTCGCAGTGGGAACGCTCGTTACCGAGCGTTCCCACTACAACAGCCCCGACACGATTTTATTGCTTTTGACGTGAATTTTTGCCTTCTGAGAAGTGATAATTGTTTATGCGCTCTCCTATTGACCAAAATTCGATTTGAATATACTTTGACCAACATTCTAATATCAGAAGTATAGTTATCATATTTCTATCTTTACTTATTCATACGCTTATTTGCCTCTGAAAGTTGAGTTGGCTTAGATTTTACTTTGGATTTAATTTAGTGCTTACGTTTGGTTAGGTTTGGGTTTTTATTTTTTATTTTTCAATTTATCATCCCTATATTAAAATATTACAAATATGTGTAATAAATACTCCTACTAGAAAATTAATTATAAGTAGCTTTATTGTTGTGAGAATTGAATGCGATTTTTAAAATTAATAATCGGTCAGTAACATTTTTAATTAGATAAACAGTTAAATATGTTTTTATAGTGATCTTAAACTCATTTTATTAAAATTTTAACAGTATTTCAATATAAATTAAATTATTATCAAATAAATATTACACAGAATGTAAAACATTTAATACATTTTTTAACGATCAGTTATATTATAAATATATAGTAAATAAAGCTCCTATTGCAAATATAATACTAGTCGAATATTTATGCATTTTTATAGGTTTATTTAAACAGAACAATTTCTTTTCTTTTAAGCAACGCATAATATACCTAGTTCTCTGTTAAAATAGCAAGATTTATTAAATATAACTTTAACTTAATATTTACTTCATAATTATTAATGACAATTGAAAGATAAATAATTATAAATTATTCTAAATATATGTTTTAATTGATAAACATAGAAGTCTACTGTCAAACAATATCTGTAATCTTAAAATATAATATAACCCATATTATTAAATTTTCAAATAAATAATTAATATAATTTTGGCCCATAAATCACTCCAACTATTGTACATCCCTGATGTGCCGTTGGTGGAAAGTTGAAGCTTTCGTAAGCCTTATCAATTTGTTTGCTTAGAGTCAGGGGCTTACAATATTTCGGTGAACGCGACCCAAACTATGGAAGGACCGTCATTCGTTACCGATACATTATTGCGTCTTTCTGAATACATAACTATTTTATATACATTTATGTATATATTTTAAATTGAAAAATACTAAGCAGCATAAATTTTGATATATGTAGATATTTATTTTATTTTGTATAAGCTAAAAACATATTGATTATGGCGAGCAAATATTCAGAAATAAAAAGACATTGCTACAAGCTATAAATATATTTTTAATTGAATTCATAAAGTAGTATACTACGTATATTTATAGATTGCATTATTTTTTTTGCTAAGCTTTTATTATTTTTTGATATAATCTACGAATGGTCGACTCTAAAAAAACGGTTTTTAAATTGAATATTTGTTTTTTAAAAATTTGTTTTAAATAATACAATTAATACTTAGTTATTAGAACGTTTTCAACATCCACCATATAAAAACTGTTTCACAGTAGAGGAATTTAAAAAAATCTAAATTTGTGAGGAAATGTTATAAATAATTTTGCAAAATAAATATCATTTTGTGTTGGGAAAAAACGGCATATCTATTTTGATTACTAGTAAGATTTGTCGTTTAATTATTTATTTAAATTAAATCAAGATCATCGTAACCTAACAGGTTACCCCAATGCGTCACGATGGTCGAAAACAATAACTGTATTATTTCAATACACAAAAAAATGTAATTAAAATAATACAAATAAAGAAGCAAACAAAAAAAATCATAAAATATTAGAATGATATGATACGAACCGGACCAACTCCTCGTAGCTGACACTAAACAGATCAATGTGCAATGCCAGCGTATTAAGTACACGATAAATTTGTAAATACAAATGTTGACTAAAGAAATAACAATTTGACTTGAGATCGCTTTATGTACTATTGATTTATTGAACTAAAGAACTTTAAAATTTGTGTTGGGTTAAGAATGTCACATTTCAAAAATCCATACCATATTTTAATAAAAAAAAATTCATTTTGAAACAGATATATCAGAGAAATACGTTAAAAGAAGTCGTAAAAATATGTTTCTTGAAGGACCTGAAGAAATATAATCAAATATGAAGGCAATTCGACCTTAATTTTAAACATTTGATGCAACTATTTCTCTTTTATTTTATTCTAAGTAATATTGTAACAAGAATAAAAGCGTGCGCCGACACGATTTTATTGCTTTTGACGTGAATTTTTGACTTCAAAGAATTGATAATTGTTTTTGCGCCCTCCTATTGACCAAAATTCGATTTGAATATACTTTGACCAACATTCTTATATCAGAAGTATAGTTATGATATTTTTAAAACATAGTGTAATATACAAGCGCAGACAATTTATGGAGCAATATGTGAAATGTACTTCTTCATTATTATTTACCCTTGAGAGTTGAGTTGGCTTAGTTTACATTTTGGACTTGATTTAGTGAAAATTATAAAATTATAATTTTAGAACTTTCATTAGGTTATGTTTGGGTTTGAACAGCAAATAAACGTTTCGCAACTATAAAATTGAGTTTTATAGACATGTTAGAGCTGCTTACATTCGATAGCAGAAATATATATCTACTGTTGAAAATATATTTGGAGTTCACTAGTGAAAATATAAAAAAATACACATTTACTGTAACATTTTTACATCGCATATAAATAAATAATGATGAGTATGTAAATTTATATATGATTACATATGGATATACTAGATAATACCTGCCAGATAAATTATATTTTAACTGGTGAAAATATATATCTACTGGTGAAAATGTATTCCACTATGATTTCATTGAAATAACATATTTTAAAAAATATTTTCGGGAAATAATCGACCATTTGTTTTAGATTTCCATTGAGTGATAACTCGAGAATTTCAGGGACGTCAATTTAAATTTTTTTTAATATTTCTATTTCATTAAGATTCTTAGTTTTTTATTAAATGACATGTATTTTCTAGCCAAATTCAAGGGAGGGGGAGCAAATGCCCTCACTTACCCCCTCCCAAATTACGTTTCTGGCCTTTTCTGATATTTATAATCATGCGTCACTTTTCTCTATCTTTTAAACGTCTTCAATTGGCGAATAATGGAACTCTTCGTGCCAATTTACACATAGTAGATGCGCATATAAATAGATACCAAAACGCTATTGTATGAACCATTCATGCTAAATAAAATGTTTATGTCGATATGTTAATTTAGAACAATACATACTACAGATAAAAATTTATTTTTCTGTATCAAATAGTGAATATACCGTAAAATTGTACTTTATTTTATTAAATTAAAATTAATATGTTAATTTGGTAATCTTCCAAATTGAGATATTATTTTCACGCACAGTATATTGTACTTGATTTGCACCAACTAAAATCGTCCGCGACCCGTCACTTGGTAACCACTGTGCTAATATGAGTAACTGCAGAAGCTAGGTTCGTTTCGCGTACCTTAGGGCGTTCGCCGAAAAACAAATTTCATTCTCCATCCAGAGCTCCGACGGAGCACATCAATGCAACACTCTAAGGTATTGAACAATTACCACACTAGACACTGTTTCTATTTAATGTTTTTGCACATTAATCTGAATAATTAACATTAAATTTATTTTATTTTTAATTTCAGATGTGTCCGACGGAGGACTTGAAATTATTACTGAATAATGAGGACGAAAGAACCCGGGCTGCCGAAGAAGATCTCCATGAAATGGGGTTAATTTTAGAACAAATGAGTCAAGGAGAACGAAGCGACGAAGCCTTATCGCCGACGAGTCATATTAGTGCAGATAGCGGCAATGTGCAAAGCGTGACGACATTTGAGCAAGATACAATTGCAGACAAGCAATGTGAAGCGATAGTTGAAGAATGTTCCGTGAATCCGCCTTCTCGGAAGCGAAAAGCGCCAGAAACTTTGAGCACTGCCCTGCTGCATTACTTGAAAGAAAGGGAACGACTAGATGAAGCTGATTCTATGCTAGAGGACTTTTCTTCTGATGAAGAGTTCTTTAACTTCTTGATGGGCTTTGACGATGAGCTGCCCGTAAAGTACGGAAAGAAAAAAAAGTTAGACGTCTTTGACGTCGTTGGAATGACGCCAGTTAACAACGTAAGCAACGAGGGCAAAACGCTGGTTAAGAAAGCTAGAGGGGTACTGAAAAATCTTAAGAATCTGGTTACTGAAGAAGAAATCGCGAACGAGTTGGCTTACTACAATCCAAAAATGCAGAGAACCTTCAACGAAGACGCGGATGATGTAATGGCGAGATTAAAGAGCAACCGAGAGGCTAGGATATGCCGAGCCAGAACTAAGATAGCTCAAGAGAAGACGTACGAGCTGATGCTCAAAGTTGAAATTGAAACGGAGAAGTTCTTAAAAAGGAACATGATTTTAAGCGAAATACTCGAATTAATTCTCAGCCCCGATGAATATGCCAAATTTGCAGATCAAATTGCCGATGAAGATTCGCTTAATATCTACGAAAAGATGGCAACCAAAACTCATTATAAGAAGCAGGGAATTGTTCAAAAGCCAATTAAGGAGAACTGGAAAACAAGATGAACTGTTTTTTTACTAATTTTTAAGTGCTTCTTTTTCTTCTAAAGGTTCTTTAAAATTTAGCGTGCAATAAAAAAAGTTATTTTATATATTTTAAATATTAATTAACTGCAATAAAAAAATAATATATATAATAAAAATTAATTTCTTATAAAAATTTGTTACGTGTTTCGTTAATTAAAGAACCGATTTTAAAATAATTTTATTAATTTGCCAACAATAAAATTGTATTGAATTTCTCAAAAATGAAATATTTCGATTTTTGTATTTTTATTGAAAATATTGAATTTCTTTTTCAACTTTTTTTTTTACTTAAAAATTGACTTTTTACTATTTTTGTATATGTATACATGTTATACTGAAATAACCAACAATACAATGTAGTATACACAATCTTATCTTAATAAATAAATAAAAATATGTTTTCTTTGTTCTTATCCTCTTTCTCATATATTTAGATCCCGTTCTTCTTTGACAAAACTATGTTAATTTATTTCAGAAAAATCATGGACCACAAAAATTTTCAGGATAAGGTGAATTTCTTAAAATATTTCGCATTAATACCAGTGCAATTGGCAAGAAATAGAAGAGCTCGTCAAAGCACAATGCGCAGTACAATGGCTTCCAAAGAATGGTCGACAATACAACACTTTGAAGACGAGGAAAACAACGAAATGAATAAACCGCCAAAAAAATGTCCACCAACTAATTAATTTTAAATAAATTCATTAAATTATTGACGGGTTTTATAAAATATATATTAAAATAAAATATTGTCCACTACTACATTCTTAGCAAATTATTATGTGCATTTTTCCAAATATTCTTCTCTATGTACATATATTTTGATGTAACTCAATTGATATATTACTAGTAATGACTAACGTTCGATCGCACGTTTTTATTTAATAAATGTATATGTATAAAAATATGTCTATTATTTGTATCATTATAAAAAACAGAAAAAGAGTAAAAAATATACCTATTGTTTTAAAAATAATTTGGCCACGCAGCGAAAATTTTTTCTATTTTTTTAACGTATTTCCTCATGATAAGAAATAAGTCATTATACTTTACAATTTGATACATTAAAATTAAAAATATAATACATATACATTTAAAAAAATATAGTAAGTACAATTATAATATTTATTATTATTATAAAATGGCGTAGGAGAATCGATTCAATTGCGAATGTTACGATGCGCGTGGGGTAGAAAGGGTTAAGGATATATTACACGTTCATGTTTAAAACCTACAATTCGTCAATTCTAACGAATATGTACATTAAATCAGAAGCAATGATAATTTGTATGTATTGTAAAAGAAAAAAACTCACTTTTCAGCCTCGGAGCCCGTCGATAGGAATTCAAAATTTGAAGATTTCATTACGAAGATTGTTTTATGATTGTTTATCTAGTTTAATCAATGTATTCTTATAATATTTACACACATTATGTATATATTTCATTTTCATAATTATAGCATACCTAATTAATTTTCAGTCCGATTATTTATATTCAGTCAAATCAAACAACGCACATAACAAATTAATGAAAATTATCTCGTTGATGTCGTCCATCTTGTTTTATATTTCAATGCTTATTTTTTATTGGTCGAAACAACAGAATGCATTACCGGTGCCTCGGAAAGCAATTTTTCTCATTTAAATTTTCTGGAGTATTTTTGATAGTTGTTTTAATATTTTTACAATTTTAAGTTAGTCCTTATTAGCATTATTAAACATTTTATAATAAACTTTTATTTTTCTCCGAAAAACAGTTACAGCATTTCTAACTAGATTTTGTACTGGGTTAAAATAATACTAGGTTCTAGCTTCCATTTGTGATGACAAATATTTATATTTTTATTAATATTATTTAGAGGCTCGTCAAACAATGAAACTTTGCCTATATATTTTAATTATGGTTTTTTTAAATCCTTTAATTTTATTTATAAAATCATTAAAGTTTTCATTGGTATTTTCTAATAATTTAAAATTGCAAGATTTATTATATTTTTTACATATAGTTCATTTTAAATATCTCTTTTATTGATACAAGACTGTTGGATATTTTTTTCATATTACTTAGACATTCTATAAGCTATATGTTGTCATCGTTATCAATATTATATTTTTTCCTATCAAGCTCAAATTTAACATAATATGATATATTCATGAATTATGTACAAAGATTTTTTTAAATGTTTAAAAAATATATAAAATTGTATCATTGTTATATAATCACTAATGATGTATATATTTTTTGTTATGTCTATGTTAAAATTTCCTAAAATTATTCTTATTCTCTTTATATTATTTAACATGTTTTTTAATAAATCTTAAAAATCATTATGCACACAATGTAAATGTTTACCATGCGATCGATCCATCTCTATGATCTTAATTCCGAGGTTATTATTATCTTCATTAATTTTATAATTAACATTATTTTTTATTTAAAAACAAACCCTTCGCCAGCAACGGCATTTAGGATTTTTCCAGCGGGGTGGGGGTGGGCAAATATTGGCCAATCGGTGGTCGTTTTTTTAACATTTGTATTTCATTAAGATTCATAGTATTTCATTAAATGACATGCATTTTTCTGGTCAAATCCTGCTTAAAATCCACGTCAAAAGCAATAAAATTGTGCCATCGCCATGGAAACGCTTGGTTATCAAGCGTTCATATTAAAACTTATTGTAACAATATTATGACTTACTGAAAATCAAATGAAGAATAACTAAACCGAATTTTGACCAATAGGAGTAGAAACGCTCGGCAACGAGCGTTCCTACTGCGACGGCGACGGGACGATTTTATTGCTTTGGACGTGAATTTTTAACTTTTGAGAAGTGATAATTGTTTTTTCACCCTCCTATTGAGCAAAATTCGATTTGAATACACTTTGACCAATATTTTCATATCTGTTCCGACAATTTTACATATATTTATGCATGGCCGAATAAAAGTGTGTTATGGCCGTGCGTGGTTTTTTGTGTATAAATAACCTGAAGACGCCTCAGCTGTCACGGCGTGTGGTCGTGCGTCAGCAAGGATTCTGAGGATGTAAACTCTGATAATAAAGCATTTCTATGGTTAGAGGCGTTTAATTCCGTCGAGAGACGGTGGTCCTTCGAAAAGAAAAGACGGCCATCTCCAAAGGGGAGAGGTCGCAACAATATCAATAAATTTTGAAATAAATAATTTTGTTTAATTTCTTATGCGCTTTGTGACATAGATAAAGCTGGATTAAATTAAATTTAAATGATATTTAATATAATTTTCTGTAGTAAAATGCTTAGCAAGAAGTCAGAGCCGGCATTTTTTTTGTTTAAAAAAAGCCCTGCTTGTAGGTATTCATTATGTCTGATTGACTTATTCAGTTGGTACAGATTTGCTTGTTGTAACGCATTGGGCTTACGCTTATCAGGATACAACAAAAGATTTAATAAAAATAAATAAATAAAAATATTATATATGGAGTACTAAATTTAATAAATAGATTATGTATAAAGTACTAACTTTATAACTCTTTTAAGTCTTAACACTGTCTAGTTTACATAACAACGTTCCCACCACTACGGCGCAGACACAATTTTATTGCTTTTTATAATAAGATTCTGGAAAAACTTACTTTTTGTGTGCTACCTAATTACCAGATATTGCGTTACAGTGAGAATACTATCTATCATATAATATTCTCACCCAAGTACTCGCAATTGGTTGACGCGCTGTAATTTATTTATGTTATATGTAAATTTTATATAAAAAATGTAAATAACTTTATATGTATTTTTTTCTATGCATTGGCATATAGTTGTTATACCGTGCACATGTATTTATATGAATAAATGTAATGTAGTACTTTTGGTATTAAAAATATATCAATATTATACTTAACAAAGAAAAACTGTCAAATTAAATAACACCTTTTGTATGTATAAAAAAAATTGTTTATTTTATAGATTAGTTGTTTTATAGCTGTTATACTTTCATTTTTTTTTTAATAGCACAAAAATTTAAAAACTTTTATGGTATATTTTAATTTATTTTTACAAACAATATTCACAAAAACGTATTAGAAGAATAGACATGGCTGTAATGTGTCGCGCTTAGACCGCACCGTGCGTTTAGTGCCGCCAAGCTCTAGCAACACCTAGCGAACCGTTTATTTGAAATTCGCTTTGAAACTGACGGAGCGAAGATGCCGCGCACCAAAGCCGTCCGGCGCCGCACCACCGCCACCAAGAAACCTTCGGTGGTACAGCTGGAGCAAGTGCTCGTCGAATTCGATCTCCACGGTTTGCCCTTATTTGACATATTTTATCTTTCGCGTCGCCATGATTAACCGTTCATAGTCGATTCAAAATGGCGGTGACAAGGCCGTAGCTTATTTGATATCAATCGAAAATCTATAACTATATGCGTTGTCAAACATAGTTGTTGTTTTTTTACAGTACAAATCAAAAGGGCGAGGATCAACGATGTTTATGAATCCAAAATAAAGCAGCTCAACATGTATTATGAATATCTTCTGGAATCACACAAACCATATCTTAATAAGACAGTTGGCGAAGTGGTAAGTTTTACTTTACAATATGCCATGCTGTTTTTCCTTCATAGAACAGATCTTCATTAAATCTTTCGACCCTAAACTCATCTTTAAAGCGTCATGACTAAAATTATAGACTATTTCTGAGACGAATTTCAATATTTTTTTACAATATTATCTTTTCCAAAACCACTTTCATTTTTACTATTTGAAAAAATATTTCGACTATTTTTTTCCCTTAAATATATATTAATGCGTCTTTTTGTAATACATAGAGATCGTAAAATGACTAAGCCATAAAATGTATTATAAATTTAATTTGACCCATATTAGCTGTTCTAACCCACTGCCAACTGAACCTTAAATGCTGTTAAGTTTCTATGTAAATATTTTTTTAATATAATTTTCGACTTTCGACTATGGAAGAAGGTGAATAGACTTAGAGATTGTTTTCTTTAGTTTGCTAGTATTTTTTTGCATAAACACCACTATTATTTAAAGGAGCTTTTTCTGATCGATCGGGAAATCTATTCCGTTCACTCACTTCAAAATTAATTAAAGGTGTATTTTGGTTATATATTTAAATGTATACATACTGAGAACGTTTACAAATTCGGGTATCATTCAATACATGCACTATAAAGCATCTTTCAGTTTTATATAAAAATCTCCTTTTGAGTTGTGACTGACATATTTAACCGTTAACCTCATTCTACCATTTTGTCCGTTGTCTCCGAAGCCGGCGTTATTTTGACAAAAATTCAAGATGATTAAATGTAAACAAACTATCGGTTACGAGTTTTTTTTTATAAAAGCTAAGATTTTTTGGTTATATTTTATTATATTATAAGTTATTTATTAACCACTTCCATCCTGAAATATTTTTCAATCATTTTATTTTCTTTTTAAAGGTGAATAATAAATATAAATCTTTTTTTAGAGGAGCAAAAAAGTTTAAAATAATTGTTCCATAAAACGTATTGTTTGTGCATTACTGTGCAAGCATTGATCAGAACAGTGAACACCCCATGAATAACTCTGCAGCAGAAATGCACAAACAATTCATCTTATTGAACTAAGTATTTATTTAAATGCACATATCTCTTAAAATAATTCCCTGTTAAATCGCACCCGATTTTTTTTATAATATAATAATAATAAAATTAAACAATAAAAATAATGATTCATAACAAATAATTCCATCTTTGCCGGAATGTTTTAAATTCTGATAAATAAAAACAAAAAACGCATTTGAATAATAAAATATTACTAAAATAAATTACTAAACGCAATGAAAAATAAAACAATAAATGGGTCATGCAAAAAATACGCACATAGGTGTATGCAACCTCCGGCCAGTAGAATGAGATTAAAGGTTAATTGTCCTGGCCATCACAAGCTATGCATTATATTTTTAATTGTATTAGTTTGTTATTTCCTAACTAATATTAATTATTGTAAATCTTTATTATACACTTTTTATTTATTAGAGAAAGGAATTCGAGAGAATAAACCAAGCCCCAAAGTCATTGTTGCCAATCTTGACTATTACTGCATCTGATTCTGATAGCTTAGCTTCAAGTAGTAAAGACGACGGTATGTAAAATTATTTAATATTTGTACAAAACATATAATACAATAGTCACTAACATCATCCATGACTAACAGCCTGTTTCTAATACGTATATTGTGATAACATGTTTTAATCGCAAATCTATCTTCTTCCATTTTCTATCAAACTCGTCGTTGGTGTTTGCTGGGGCTCATTACTTCATTACTTGTTATGCTTGTGGTTGTTATGCTGTCTTCAAACACAGGCTACGTTACAGATGTACACTCGGTAGTGCCGGCACCCGTCAAAAGCACACGGCGACTGTCTAGGAGTTTGTCACGCAACAATACAAAAATGAGTACGAGCGAATCAATTTTACAATTATCTATTTCTTACATTATCATTTTGTAGTTTTTCATGTTGCCGTTCATTGTAAAATTATAGAGCAGCATGGTACCGGTATGGAAAAGAGGTCGCGGAGCTCGAGCACCAGTTCGGCAATGGGTCCACCCCGTTCTTGTAGGCCGCGTTATCGCACTCCGAACAATCGTGTTGCTGGAACACCTCAATATCCGCTCATTACACCAAAGGTGATATTAAATAAAATAAATTAAGAGAGCTAGATTAATGATATATTTATTCTAGGTCACTCCGAACACACCTTTGGCAGTGCTCCGCAGACCGAGGAACGGCGAAATGGTTGTGTCGCTATCAGGAAGTCCACTGTTAGTTAATAGGTTTGTATTACAATATGAGATACCAGTATCATAATATAATTTTAAACTGTTTGATTCACCACTAAATTTAATTTTTTCAGCATCAGCGGCGTAGACGACAAAGCAAACTGTAACATACCACTATCGGACGGGACAATACTGTCTATTCTGCCAAACAAATTGAAGGAGTCCGGTAATTTGGATTTGCCCTTCGAGCAGATGAGGCCTGAAACTCGCCAGGAACTCAAAATGCTGCAGATAAACCTTAATGCATATCTCAAAAAGAAAGCTTCAAAATACAAGTTTTAATCGGTTTATCACTACTGTAAGATGTATAATCTGTATTGCTATTTATGATAAACTGTGAAATAATGTCCGAGCTTAATATCCTACGATCATTGATTTCACTTTATGATCTATGATGTATTTTTTTACCTTTTGACTATTTTTTTTTATCTTTATTGTTATTTTAGATAAATTATGATATTAGAATATTGGGTATATGTAATACTAAATAATAAATTGTATTTCTGTTTACTTCTCATCTACATAGAGGTATTAGATTTATCAAATTTCAGTGTTAACTACTGAATGTTGATTTTTTTTATTATTGTGTAATTTAATTTTTAATGTAAGGTGTTATTTAAGATTTTTTTATTTGGATATGTTGGTCAATTGCATCAAAAACATAATTAAAATTAACATTTTATTTTTGTAAATATACAATTTGCGTTAATTTAATAAAAAAATTTCGAATCTATTTGTGATTTTTACCACCGAATGCCTTCTTCCCTCTTTTATCTCCACCTTTTTTGTTGATTCCGCCTCCCTTTTTGTTTGAGAAACTTTTGTTATCACCGCCTTTTTTATTATTTCTCGCTCCTCCCGGTTTGTTAGAGAAGTTTTTGTTTTCACCGCCTTTTTTATTGTTTCCCATTCCTCCTTTTTTGTTAGTGAAGTTATTCTTGTTCCTAACTTTGCCCGTTTTTATTTCTTTCTGTCTGACGTTTGCATCGTATCGCATTCTCTTAGCACCTTTCCTGGACGTATCGGTTAAATCGGTGGTGAAATTACTGGGTTTCCTCTTTTGTCCCGGTTTGCTCGAGCCGTGAGAATCAACATTATCGTGAACTGTTCTGATTCGTTTTTCTTTCTTGTTCCGTTTCGCTATTCTAGCTTGTAGCAAAGCAACCTAAAACGTATTTTAAATAAAAATAACCATATCTCACGTGTGAATTAACAAGTAAATATTCAAAGACCTTATCTAATTCGGCATCAGCTCTCTCTTCAGGGGTCAACCTCCCTTTGCCTTTCTTCTTATCACTTTTATTTTTAGGTTTTTCAATCTTACCCTTTTTAATTCCTTTATTTTCTAAAATAAAAATTAAATATAACATTATATTTTCATTTCTTATTTATTTGCTTCTTTGAATGCTTTCTAATACCTTTATTATTCATATTTGACGCACTAAATTTATTAGTGAGTGTTAATCTATCCTTCTCGGCTTTTCTTTCCTGCGGCGATTGGAACCACGGACGTTCCCTTTCACCGTTTTCTTCACCTGATAATTTCTTAGTCAATCTGTTTGTCTGATTTTCAGCTTTAGCCAACATCCGCTCGGCATATTCTTCTTGGAGAATCTCCTCTAGAATTACAAAATCATGATTCAAACATACTTATTTAATATAATAATTATTTACAGGGCTTTATTTGTCATGTAACACGGTGGAACGGTGTTCCGCCACCTTTTTATGGTATTTTTATTGTTTCAAAATCAATTGTATTTTTACTATTTCAAAATCAAAAAATGATAGTTATTTATTACTACATATGGAAAACTTTAAATCATATAATTTTAATAGCACCTGCCAGATAAATTATATTTTACTAGTTAAAATATATTTACACTGGTGAAAATGTATTCCGATATGATTTCACTGAAATGACATTTTTTTTAAATATTTTTGTGATTGATTGTTTCGGAATTGTTTTTTTTATATTTTCTTTGAGGTAACTAGATAATTTCTGCTTTTTCCAGGGATAGGGGGACCAAACAGTGATCGTTTTTTTTAAATATTATGATTACATTAAAATTCATAGTATTTTATTAAATACCAAATTCAAGGGAGGACAAATGACATCCCTGATTTTGGATCATATTATAAATGTATTGCAACTGCTGTATTATACGAAAATTTTTCAAAAAATGATTCTATTGACTCAAAAACATTTTATTTCACATTGAAAGTGTCAATTTAAAAAAGGTCAGACGAGAATTGGACAAAAGTTTTAAATATATGTATGTTTTATAATTTTTTTTTATATTTGTTCGTTTAATTTTAGATTTGTTTATTTTTTTATGTACTTCGTGACATAGGAAAAGGTGCTATAGGTTTAATTTAAATGATATTTAAATATAATTTTCTTTAGTAAAAAGCTTGACAAGAAGTGAGTTCCAGTACCTTTTTTGTTTAAAAATAGCCCTGATTTTTTATAATTTAACTATATATACTAACCGACTTGAACATTTAACGTATCTACTTTGGTTTTATATTTTGCAATAATCTCTGTAGGTATCACTCTAGATTTAACCGGATTCTTCGCTCTCTTAATGATTTCTTTGACCATTTTTCTCTCTTTCTCCCCGGCGAGCGATACAGATACACCGGCTCTGCCAGCACGTGCCGTTCTTCCTACCTGGAATTATAAAATGCATTTTTCCATATTGTTTCCATATAAGTCGGGTAAATATATACTAACCCTATGAATGTAATGTTCTACGGATGCAGGCATCATGTAATTTATTACTGTTTTCACACCACTAATATCAAGACCTATAATAATTACATATATTTAATATTCAAATATCAGATTATTTCAGAATTTGACTAATTAAAAATACCTCTTGCGGCAACGTCCGTAGCTATGAGAATGTCTGCTTGTTGATCTTTAAATGTCTGAAGTGCAGCGAGTCGCTGAGGTTGAGGTAAAGCTCCATGTAATTCAGTGCAGTGTATTCCTAGTAACCCTAAGAGTAAATGTAGGCGATGAGCTTGCGAACGGGTCGCTGAGAATATCAAGCACTGGGATCGGAATGTTCTGCAGACTAAAGCGGCTAAGATCGCTTCTCTTTCTCCTTCGCGACCAGCTCGAATCCTAAAATATAAACAAAAAAAATAAGGAATTAAGATTTGAAATAGAAAACGCAACACCCTTTCTGTTCTATTTTTTTACACCAGTGAAAGTGAATTAATTTCACTTAGCTTTCTATTTAATCCGACTCGATGATGCACTCAATTAATAAACGAAACCACACAAAAAAATTCTGCTAAGAGATACATTCTTAGATTGACTGAAGTATATACATATAAAATAATTAGTTTTATTTAAATCATAAAATTGATTTTTCTACCAAACAAAGATTAATTATGAAACAATTACAATACTTGCTTTAAATTTTATTTTATACCTGATGAACTCCTGTCTTAGATTAAAGGCCACATCTTTATTGGAATTGACGAAGATCTTCACAGGTTTTGAAAGTGACACAGCAGCCAATTCTTTAACTTCTTCGGTCATAGTGGCCGAGTAGAGCATAGTCTGACGCTTAGGCGAGCACATTTTGATGATTTCCTTCATCTGATCAGCAAAGTATTCATCCAGCATTCTATGAAAATTATTTTATTTAATTAAAATTAATATAAAATCTTATGTAGGAATTTATTCCGCATACCTATCGGCTTCGTCAAGAATCAGTACTTCGATTGAATGCAAGGAAAACGACGGTGTATTACGAAGATGGTCTATGAGACGACCCGGCGTCGCTATGACGACGTCTGGATTTTTACGAAGCACCATTTCCTGTAATATAAAAAGAATAATAAATTAATGAACTACACTGTATCAATGTCAGGAAGTGAAGCAATTAATACATACTTGAACTTTAAGATCTAAACCTCCGACCGACAGACCAATTTCTATGCTGGTAAATTGGGCAAGTTGTTTTGAAACTTGATAAACTTGTACGCCCAATTCTCTCGTTGGAACGAGAACAACTACCCTTGTGACGGGTGTTCCTGTATGAGGTTTAAATAATAACCTTTCCAATGTAGGCAACATATAAGCAGCGGTTTTTCCGGTACCAGTTGCAGCACAACCACAAACGTCTTTACCTGTAATGTAAAGTACAAGTGCATAAGTAAAGCACTTCAATATCTTTTCACAGACTCCTTTCTTCTATCTCTCACAATTTTAAATAAATTTATCATGAACATATAGAGACCCCCAATGTTTTTAAATTTTGATCACGTCTAGTAATTCTTATATCCCATATATTGTATTCCTGAATTTTCTGGTCTTACGTATGAATAATTAATATAAAACGGAGCTAGGTTATGCAGTTTTACATTTATTGATCGTTAGCTGTAATAATAATTTATAATTAATAAAATAAAAAATCACTGATTTCAGTCTGGTGTTCCACCACTTAATTAGTAGTTGTTGATTGTGTTTACCCTGTTTTAATGGCAGATTTAAAATAAATAATAATAGTCGTTTTGTTGTTATAAGAAATAAATTAAACAAACCTAATAAAGCTACTGGTATCGTAGCGGCCTGAATCGGAGTAGGATGAACAAAATTCATAGCACCGATTGCTTTCAATAAAGGACGAGACAAATTCATTAGATAAAAAGAAGCATTTTCGTCATATGGAGGAGCGTCTTCAAAATAGTCCGAATCATATTCAACGACAGCATTATCAAGACCTTCCAGCTCCTGAAAGAATCAATTTTTATAGTTGAGCATTACCTCAAATAAATAATTATTTTATATAATTATACTTCTTTCTCTCTTTGCTTTTTAGTCAATTTCCTTTTTCTGATTTTGATATCATCTTTTTTGAGCTCGTCGTCAGATATATGAATATCGTCACAACTATCGTCTATAGCAAATATAATTACATTTATAAAATAAAATATTATAAACAAACCATATTAAAGGCATGCCCTTACCGTCTTCACTCTTTAACTCTTCGTTGTTTGCCAACGCAGTATTTTTCTCTCGAGCTTTTTTAATTTTGTCTTCAGTCTTCGATTTAACCTTACGTTTAACATACTTAGCTAAATCGTCCCATGTATCCTAAAATCAATCTTCAATCAAAAACCTTCACAATATTAATAAAAATCATTGAAAACATACCTTATTATACTCGGCAGCCGAAGATACGAACTTGAATTCTGGATTAAAATCTACCTGTTTCTTGTTTTTTTGCTTAGAAGGTTGATACTAAAAGAAAATATATATTTTAATACCGCATTTCTTGTATGAATAATTTTTGAGGTTATAAAATAGATTTTTACTTCTATTTCCTTGTCCGATTCATCAGAAAAGTTCTCGGTCGGCTGATCATCTTCGATGGTTCGAATCAGATCCGAATGCTTGCTGGATGACATGGTATTGTCAATTTATATGCAAGTTAATAATTGTTTTGACAATAGACGGCCGTTTGACAGTTGTAGGAACCACGTGTGTTGTTTCCTTTATAAAGTTTTTGGCCATAACACATAATATTATATTAATGAAATAAAATTAATAAATAGTGTAAAATTAAGAAATAAAACGTGATACCTTTTATTTATAGTTTTTAAATAAAAATTAAGTATATTTATCTTAATTAGTAGCAAAATTAAATATGGTTTGCAAGTTAATACAATTTTAATTTAGTATGAAAGGGGAAAACCGTAAAATTGAAAAATCATTTATAATAATAGTTTTTATAATCCCTTAAGTGTTAGGGATTTATTTAAAAAATAATAAATATTATACCACAAGCTAAGTATTAAAAAAAACACACCTGCAATAAAAAACTATATGTAACATTTCCTCTTCTTTTGCGACAATAAAAAACTGTTTTAATTTATTTCACTTTAAAAGTCAGTTTCAACAGAAAATCACTTAAAAGATTAATCATTCCAATCGTTTCGTGTATTAAATTTTTTCATAAATACTTCAAGGTTGTAGACAAGCATATATAACATTTTGAAAGGAGTTATGTGATCTTGGAAAATAAAAAGAAGTATTCGTATGAATACAGTGAACGTGCATATACAAAGAAGGGCGTGGATTAAGAAGAATCGTTGACGTGCACTTGGGATGTCGTACAAAAAATGTAAGATAACTAAATTAAATTTAAGTAATTTAAATAAATACAACTCGAGCTTACGCTCAAGATCAGAGTAATAAATTTCCCCCACTCCACTTTTGGTCGAGTCTAAGTAAAATTTCGAAAAAGAATAGTATATATGACTACAAATTATAAAAATAAAGCGTAAGCATTTGAGATAGAAAGTTAAATATATTATATAAAAACAACTACACTTTATCATAAATATTATATTGAATATTAGATTTCTATGATTTTGTAGTAAAAATTGAAATTTTAAATCAAAAATGTCAGGTAAGAGAAGGATGATATTAGTGAGATAAATATATTTAAAAAATATACTTTCAAATCAAATATTTTTATTATTTCCTAATTTAATATTATATATTGTATATATTACAAAAATATTTTTTACTTTTGCTATATATGATATTTATACGATTTAGCCGTTTTTCTCTGACTCAGTTTATTTCAGTTATATCTTCCCATTTTGGAATATAGATGTCACTATATAATACAATAAGTTATATTACAGTAAAACAATTTCAGCACAGCTGATTAATTTACATAATACATATTGATTTAAAACATATTTTAACAATAAATTATTTCACGTATTTATTACTACAATGGGCAATGTTATTGATTAGAATACACATATATAGTAAAACAAATAGTAAAACACTTAATACGCATAATTTATTTCCTCATTATTGATCCTGAAAACGACTCTCGTTACCAATAATTACACACAACGCGTTTCGTTCACAAATAAAACATTCATGAATAAAATGTACCCACAAAATTTCAAACGACTCAAGGTAAATTGTTCATTTTTCACAACAACAATAAAAATGACCCTAATAACGCAGGTACGTGTTGCCCAACGCAGGTTTAGTGTGTGGGGTCAATTACTATGAAAGATTCCAAAGCCGACCCCATTCATTCCAATTGACCCCTAGCTTAATATCTCTTGGAATTTCTTCCCATTGAGCAAGTGTTCCTTTACATACATAACTACGTCTTATCATCAATTTTAATATCGTTACAGAACAAAAGTAGAAAATCTTCTTATAATGTATTGACTATAGAACTGAATAAGTATTGCTATTAAATTAATATGCAAGGATTTTTAAACGATGCGGAAACATGCACTCTTTCGCTTTCTGATATTGTGCAATTGTCCGGATTCGATTTTGGAACGAACAAGAAGTAAATCAACAACTTTGTGAAAGTGTATTTATTCAACATTCTTATGTAACACAAATAATTACTTGGTCCTTCGAGTATTGTAACAACACTAGACAAACTTAGGTATGAATATGGTTAACGTTTATTTATATTGATTGTAAATTATTTTATATAGCGTTCAATCAGTAGATGTCACTATGCAGGTTTTTCAAAATATGTAATCTAGTACTTTACACGTTTCTTATTATATGAGATATAATCTAAGCTGAAGAATTGATAACAAATTTATTACATACACGTATGCTATTGATTAATCATACATGATTCACGAACATGTGGATAAATTATTACAAAAAACCGCAGACGAGCGATCTACCCATTGTACTATATAATAATAATAATACTAAACGTAGTAGTCATAACAACAACAAAAAACAAATTATTTAATCGTCAGACAAAAAATAAGCATTTAAATTACTTCCGTTTGTTCAAAAAACGCAGAACAAAGTTCCATATAGATAAAAACATTTCAAAATAGGTACATACGCAAATGCGATAATAAATGTGCAGTCGTTTTAATGGCTCTAAGTAGAATACTGTTAAAAATCATTCAATATCACAGTGTTCCTCAATTGAATTTGGTTATGAAACTATTTTATATGCGATTGATTTGAATTTCTAACCCTAAGGGATGTGACTTTGCAGCCAGTAAGACGCAGGTGAAAACTAGTGAGAATTTTATAAGATTATATTACATATTGCGATAGATTATGAATGGCGATCTGTTTTCTCCGAACAGTGGTAGAGAAGCTGGCGCAGGGATGTTGTCGAATGAAAATCATCAGAGGTTAAATTCCATTGAACATTTTTTTGCGTCTAGACACGCGTGTATTTTTAGGTACGTGCAGTTAGTAGTTTTCAAGTCGTCTCGAAGATAGAATTAAACTCTTGACGATTCAATGTGACTGATTGGTTTGACCAAATTTGTCTGCTTTCTCTAATTTCGAAAGAGTCGTCCATGCAATTTAACATAAGCTCAGAGCTGAACTCTCGTGTATATCAAATCAGAAGCAAAGATCCAAGTTGAAATGATTTTCTTACTCGGTTCCTTTAGGTCATTTTTTTGTCGGTTTTAACAATCTCTCTTTAAACTTTATTCAAAGGGGCGCAATTTTTTCGTTATTTATGCTATTTATATAAACCCCTGTTTTTGCATTACTTTGTTAATGTTCCAATGTCATGAAAATTCCTTTTAGTCAGTCGCTAAAACGCCATTTATTTACAAGTGTAAAGAACATATTGCACGAACTACGTATATCAGTTGTAGGTTAGTATATATAATATTCATAGGTGTGCCACGATTTTTATGTATTTTAATTTGTGTCAAGAAACACTAAATTAGATGCTAATGTTACACCATTTCTGATATTATATTAAGACGTTTTTCATTCTAAAACTAGTCATTTTTACTACGCAGAATTAATCTTTACATATAAAACTCCGACCTATTTATCTATATGTATATAATCTAAATTTTGTACACTAGGTCGCGCCTCTTATAACCGCAAACTGCAATAAGTCACCATGTTTGCTCAGCGTACCGGAAAATGTCTAAAATGTCTAATTTTGCGCTATATTTTGTGTATGTGTGCCGAAGGTGTGTATTAGCAGGTGATAAATTCTGCGCTAAAACAACAATATAATTTGCGCTAAAACAACGCAAGTATATCACAATAAGGATAAAAAAATTAAAGTCAAAATGTAACGCTGGTATAACGATCAGCATATTTTCATTTGCATTACGCAATTTGTTTGAGTGTCCGTAATCGAATTTCAGTTAGTACTAAAACAATAATACTGAAATTCGATAGTGATTGTTTGATCTGTTTTATTGTTGTACTATACCGCCTCTGTTGTACGTAATTTCTTAGCTACTTATTGCTATTGTAATTTCACCTCTTTGTATTAAAAAGAGTTTCACTAACATTTTTAAGTATATATTGTACTTAACGGCAGTCAGTATGTAAGCTATGTTATCGTGGAGATTTAATTTGGCTTTTCTTTATCAACGATATATATGCGGCCATTCAGAAATCAGTATTCGAACAAATGCGGATTCGCCGTCTTTAAAAAATACACGAAGACCGATTGACAAACAGTTACCTCAGTTTCGTTATATGATACATTAGTATTGACTCATTAATACGAGAGACAAAAAATCGGCTGAAAATTCCTTATAAAAAATAGAAAAATCGCTTAAAAGTAAAAACTAATATTTTTTTGACGTCCGCACCAGATGCGTACGGTGAGATACATTCCTTTTCGCTCGCTCGCGTGCTAAGTGACGAGAGATATAGGTGTACATTACATGCGTTCCGCACGCCCACTTCTTCTCACTCACTCCCGTCACTTTACAAGCGAGCGAGCAGAAGGGAATGTAGCTTACCATACGCGCCTGCCTCCGCGCGTATGATTCTTAAAATTAATCATGCAATTACTGTAGTAAACCCACTGTTAATTCTGAGTTATGTTAAATATTAAATAGATAAATAAAATAACATAATGATATAAACCTGGCATTTAATGGCTTTATCTAAAATATTTAAAGCGTGTTTATCATATTATTACTTCTTCACTATTTGGAAAACAATAAAATTTTATTCAATTAAAAAAAACTAGAAGAATATAGTAAAATGATCTTATAATTTAGTTTTCGCGAAATGTATTTAACGACTCTGCAACTTAACAAGCTAATAAATAGTTTCCGCTAATTTAAACATGAAAAAGTACAGCATTACTAATGCTAGACATAGACAAAGCATTTGACACCGTCTGGTACGACAGCTTATCTTATAAATTATTTAAATATAAAGCATCTGATTATAATATATACGTATATAAAAGACGCTCATACCTGAGAAATTCACTAAAGAATGAACTCTCGATGCCGCGCGAAATTCCACCTGGAGTCCCGCAGAAAATGTTGCTCAAACCGTTCCTTTTCATTCTATATACCAATAACATTCATATTAAAAAAAATATATTCTTATTGACGTACTTATTTAGGCAATTGCAATTGAGTTACAATTTTTTTATTGAATGGAAAATTAAAATAAACTAAGAGAGCACTTCACTACCCTTGTTTCACCTTTCACTACTCAAAATACGAATGATTATTTGTCGCACTACCACGTGTCGACCACTCTTTCATACTTCGGTAAATTTACATGGCAAAGTTGTGGTGTTTACAAATTTATTATAAGTTAATATTCATTGCTGTGCTGCGAAAGTTTTATAATATAATAATTGCGCCGCTGTGCGAACAAGATGAGGAAACAGTGGCTTATATCATCCAACGTGATTAAAAAACCAGAACCATTTATTAAAAATATCCAATTGTAAAAAATTTTCTTGCATATGTTGCCATATAATAAATTAATAATCGCAATGTAGCAACCTTAGCATAGTTTTCTATTTGTATGTTTTCTGGCGAAAAGTTTTGCAATTTACGAAAAAAATACATTTCTTAACAAATTCCATTATGTCACTATAAGAAACTGATAAGGTTAAAGGTAAAAACACATCGTCACGTTATGTAATGTCACACGAGCTTAAGACGAAAACAAAGAAATACATTCCACGTCAATAAGCTCGTAAACATTTATGAAACGAACGAAATGTTTATACGGATGCTGTTTACGTTCCCATGATCCGAGGGCTTTTTACACACGTATTATTGAATACATGCACCTATGCTCATAAATCGTATTCTTTCAATACTTTCACATGTAGAAGCGCAAACAAGCTTTGGGTCAACGCTTCCGAAGGTAGTAAAAATCGAATCTCATCCAGTTTTTGCGTACCAACTCTCACAGGTGTGTCCTTCGAAGGTAAAAGCTTTAATAATCGTTACACAACAGTAAAAGCGGTCAAAACCCGAAAGCAAGATTGGGAACGAAGCTGTACGTACGACACGAGAGTCACGCATCTCTGGAACTCGAAAAAACCGGATCGATTTCTCCTGTTTTTTTTATTATTTTTTTCTTATGCCTATCACCTTGAACTAATTTTATTATATAGTGTGTACGTGCTGTGGGTGCGCTACGTGGTATTTAATGAACATCTGATAAAAAATCTGTTTGATATAATAGTAAAAAGATACGTAATAGAATGTTAAATAATAGTGTTAATAACATCAGGTATTGCGGCATTTAAAAAATAAAATGACACACATCATGATAAACATAGTCTTCTATGATGGTAAATTAGTAAAAAATACATTAAAAATTAAGAGCTACATTAAGCTTAATTCGTATTACTATAAATAAAAGGTACTTAAAATAACTTTTCATTTCATTTTTTGCATTTTATCATAAGCAGCTCCTGAGATACATAATGTATCAAAAAAAATTAATTTTTTCCAAACAGTTTTACAGTTTTATAACTTAATTTTTTTTTCTTATTTTTTCAAAAAAAACATCAATAAGAATAATGTATGCTTTCATTGGCAATATACGATTGATTTTTTTATTTTTTATTTTTTAGATTAAATTAAGACCATCGTGGCCTAACAGACTACCCCAATGCGCCACGATGGTCGAAAACAAATTTTAAATTTATAAAACATAAAAAACGTATATATATACATAAATATAACAATACTTAAACACAACAAAAAATTATAAAATATCAAAATTAAATGATACAAACTGGATCAGATCCTTGTAGCTAACATTAAATAAGTCAATATGTAATGCCAGCGTAATAAGGAGCCGGATGGCCACAGCTATAGGCGAGTCGGCAAGTGCGGATGTCCTAGCCCTAACGGCATCAAAAGAGGTCTCGATCGTGATTCTCGAAAATGTTCCGGAACCCAAAACTGAAATTCCTCGAGAATAGCTGGATTGTCGACAGCACCTATTAGTAATTTGAAAAAATGCTTAGCGACATACAACTTTCTGTGAGAACTCAGCTAATCATATCCCAACGCTCCTAAAAGAAAGGCGCTGGGATATAAGTACGGATAATAACCAAATGTCCTTTTGTAAAGGTATCTTAAATACCTTTTTTGAATTTTTTCCACTAAAAGGGAATATTTGGCTATTCGGGGATTCCAAATTATAGATCCCGATTCAAGAATGCTACGAACTAAGGTGTCATAGATGATGCGAATAACTGACGGATCGTCAAAGTGAAAGGCATTCCTCATAACAAAGCCGAGCATCTTGGAAGATTTATCACAGACGTCGTGTATGTGTAGAGAGAACCTCCATTTGCTCTCGAAAGTGATTCCGAGATCTTTAGTGGAAGTTTCTCTAGTCAAAATGTTACCACCGAGATGGTAGAAATAAGCTGATGGTGAACGGGATGCTTCATAAGATTCCCATGTCATCTGGACGAAGTACCGTTACACGAAAGAGCATGCTTTATCTCTTTCTTCGTTGCATGCAACACCACTCCCACTTTTATTTCTAGGGGATCGGCGTCAGTTCTGGATTGTTAAATGAATAAATTTGATTAACCTACAATACCACTAACTTCATACCATAATTTCACTACTTATGTATCTGATTTTTTTTAATTTTGTGCAGAATTTTAACGATAGTTTAAATAAATATAATTATTATAGTCATTATTAAATGTATTCCTACTATTTTTGTTTCCAAAAGCAATAAAATATTTATATTTAATATAAGAAAAGAGCATTTTTATATAATAAAAATCAAATGGTAAATATTTCTTTAGAAGCGCAGGGTAACACCCCCACGGTGTATGGCTGAGAGGCAAATAGTAGTGGATTTTAATTATAATGTAACGGTAAACCGTCGAGCTCGATAGGGAATCTTATGATGCGAACGGGATCGAGAAAATGACACAGTATGGCACTTTCCGACACTAAAGGGCAGACGGTTAATGGAAGCCCATCTCCACAGAGAGTCTAAATCACTTTGTAGAGAGAAGGAGTCCACAACAGATCGAATGCATTTATATAATTTTAAATCATCTGCGTACAGAAGAAAACTTGAATTTTTAATTGCTGTATTTATGTCATTAATAAATAACACAAAAAGCATAGGTCCCAGATTGGATCCTTGAGGAACCCCCGAAGGGGTAAAATGTTCTTTTGACAATCGTCCACCATAGGTTACAAACTGTCTACGATTGCTTAAATAACTCGAGAATAACCGAGTTAAATTATCTGAGCAACCGAGGTTCGACAATTTTTTTAATAATAGCCTATGACAAACTTTGTCAAAGGCTTTCTCAAAATCTGTATACACGACGTCTACTTGAATTCCCGCATCGAGAGAAGTTGTCACCGTTTTGATGAACGACAGAAGGTTAGTAACAGTGGAACGGGCAGGACGAAACCCGTGCTGTTGGTCTAACAAAACTTGCCGAAAGTGATTATAGAGATATTTATGAATAATTATTACAAATAATTTAGCAGGAGCTGACAACACTGCGACTGGTCTATAATTCTTTATATATAATTTGTCACCCTTTTTATGAATAGGGGTGACTTTTGTGCATTTGCATAGATCAGGAAATGATGATGTTTTGGGTGTTTTATTTAATGTGCAATTAATACTGTGCGTAACATAATGGTAAAACTACACGCGTTTATTAGATAGATATTGTTTCAAAATGGCGACTAACTAAAAAAGTTAATAATTCGTAGCTCGAATAAAAAAATTAAAAAGGGACAAATAATTTAATTAAGAGAAATGATTTTTTTTTAAAATGTCTATATTAAAAATTACAGTTAAATATGTTTTATAATAAATAATTAAATAATAAAATAAAATTACGTAAGAAACATTTTTACACACTTTTATATACAGTAATCTTAGTAAATTTTGCCAGATCTATTTTAAATCACAATACTTTGATTCATATTGTACGTATCGAAGATCGAGTTGAACTCTTGAGATTCAGGTGACGGTTCGAAATATTGATATAGAAGCTCCAGCTTTCCCTGGCTTCTAAGTGTACTCTCGGTCGATTCAACGTAACTCCACTAAGTGTAAGTTCGACTAAACCCTGAAGATGAAGTGTCTAATTCAGTGCGGAAATGTTCTAGTTTACGTACAATTCAGAATTGGGAAAAGTCCAATATATTTTTTGTTATAGTCTAATCTTAACTCATTAGCGTGCATTTGCGTTACGGAACATTTGATATCAAGTAAAATTGGCAGTGGTCATTCTAAGAAATGTTTAATCCGATGATACCTGTTCGCAACGCATTTCACACTGACCTTTTATTGCACTTATTTTAATACGGTAAGTAATTTTGGAACTGTTAACGTCGACGAAATTTTTTTTGCTTAGGTTCAATTAGTTGTATGAATCTTCTGTGACTAATTTCGTCACAAAAATATAAGTGGTGGCGACAGTATTGTAGAAACATTTGATCATACATATAGAACCTAGCTCAACAATCTTTAAATACACTCATTTAAGAATCTAAGAAAACCTTTTATATATAGCAAAATTTATAATATGTATGATGAATAACAAGAATATTTTTTTGACCTAAACATGGATTGAAACAAAATTATATGATAATATATATTATTAACTTATAGCATTATTTTATTTTTAATTCAAAAGTAGAAAATCTCTGTTATAATTTTAAAGAAAATTGCTTATATCGGTCGAGTAGTTTATGCGCTATCACGCACATACAATTTTGTGATATGCAGACAGACATACATCATAGTATATAAAATTAATGGAGTCACATTTCGTCCAAATAAAATAATAAATACATGGATTTCCATCAATGGAATGGAAAATCTTTTGTATTTATTATTTTACATGCATAGCTTTGGTGTGAAACAGCTGATGCATTATTCATACAACAATGTCAACTCAATCTACTAATTGTGCGAACTATTTAACATTGAGTCACATATCATTACATTGACCTTTGTTATCATGTTTTAAAATAGAAGTTAATCAAATTATGTGGTTTTAGAAATCAATGCTATTTCCTTTACTACATAATGTGTCTATAATATCTAGCGTCAGTTAGCTGCTTATTATATTATATTGTTATTTTTCTACTCTATGAATAATTAATGTTGTTTGTTACACAGAAAAACCACTGCACATAAAATTTGCCTTATTTTTAAATGCTAGAAAAAAATGTTTATAGCGTGGGTATAAATTAAGCAATATTAATAAAATGTTAAATATACTGTTCAAGAGAGACACATGAACGGTATGTTTTTTTATTGAAATCAGTAATTATTTTTATAAATGTAATCAGGTGTCACTATTGGGGGGCGTTTTTGAATGCGGAAAAATCATACGTTGATCATAAAGGCGTAGAGTCCAAAGTTGCAGAGTAGCCGAAACGTGTGAGTGTAAGTTAAAATGAGTTTCTCAAAAAAAAAAGCACTAGCAGTGCCGCTGAGAGTGAAACCAAGCCCTGGGAAAACAATGATTCCGGGCCGCACATTTAGACTGGCATATGACTAAAACCAAGTTTAGCTGTATGCGTGCGAATACTGACCGAAAGCCGAGTGTAGTGTCTCTTTCTAGCGCGTCATGGAGGCGCCTCGCTGCCGCTCGCGCCGACTTTTACTGTCAAACCAAACAACCTATATTGTATTGATTTATTCTAAATTTCATTTTTTTTAATATCATTAAAAAAAGGTTAGGTTGTTTGGTTTGACAATAAAATTCGGCGCGAGCGGCAGCGAGGCGCCTCCAAAACGCGCTAGAAAGATACAAGTGAATGCTAGAAAGAGACACTACACTCGGCTTTCAGTTGGTATTCGCACGCATACAGCTACACTTGGTTTTAGTCATATGCCAGTCTAAATGTGCTTCCGGGCCTCATGACAAAAATGGCATTTTATATATTTTTTAGCAGCGTAATATAATTTCTTGAATAAATAAAAATAGGTACGAGTTCTATGCTACAAATAAATGCGACATATTTTTGGAATCATATTTTATGCGAAATATTTTAATTAAGCATTAAAAATTATTAAAAATATCTTCTCATAATATTTACATGATAATTAGTCGTGTGTTCTTTACTAATCAGTATTGCCATATATTGAATTTATAGTCCAGGTCAAAAACAATAAAATTGTGCCATTGCGGTTAAAACGCTCGATTATCAAACGTTTCTATTAAGACTTTTTATAACAATATTCGAATAAAGTACCCCTAAACCAAATTTTGCCCAATAAGAGAGCGCAAAAAACAATTATCCTTTCTCAGAAGTCAAAAATCCACGTCAAAAGCAATAAAATCGTGCCATCGCCGTCGCAGTGGGAACGCTCGTTACCGAGCGTTCCCACTGCGACGGCGCCGACACGATTTTATTGCTTTTGACGTGAATTTTTGACTTCTGAGAAGTGATAATTGTTTTTGCGCTCTCCTATTGAACAAAATTCGGTTTGAATATACTTTTTTCAGCCCTCTTATATTAGAAGTCCATAGTAATATCAGTAAGGATAGCTATCATATTTTTAAAATGTGTAATATCAAAATGCAGATAAACTGTGGAGCAATATGTGAGATGCGATTTCTGTCTGTAAGTATTATTTTATTTATTTTTCCCTGTGAGATGAGTTGGCTTAATTTGTATTTTGGACATCTAAAACTAAAATTAGTTTTAGAACTTTCCTAAGAGGTTTGGGTTTGAACAGCAAATGGACGTTTCGCAACTGTTTTAATTGAGCTTCATAGACATTTTAGAGCAGCATCAATTAAATTATATTTTCGCTAATAAAAATGTGTATCTACTGGTAAAAATGTATTTGGACTTTACTAGTGAAAATATGACTTTACCAAAAATTTCCTGTAACCTTTATGCATCAGATCGGATATAAATAAATGTAAATATATATATATTACTACATATAGAAAAGTTGAAAACATATAATTGTACTAGCAACTGCCAGATAATTTATATTTTCACTTTTAAAAATATATATCTACTGGTGAAAATGTATTCCGATATGATTTCACTGAAATTTTATTTATATTCCTCTTATGTGTTTATATTTTTATATGGACTTGTCATAAAATAGCCTTGGTCTTGACCGACGAAGCAAATGTAATATTCATTCAGCAATTATGAACATATGGACCGTTGATTGGAGATAATGTAGCATAACATACGGGTAGTTCAACGCGCTGGTTATAAACAATGGTATAATATCAATCTGGACGCTTGAGAAAAACGATTATGTAATAACGGCCTCTTATGTAATGCGCACCGTATAAGTGCAAATCGGTTTTAGATGTTAAGGTTACTAGGCTATGGCATAAGTCAATTGACGCTTGTGTCATTCAATCAATTATCGAATCAAAATACTAGCAATATCGGAACTTAAATTATTGAAATTCCATGAAATCTATTTGAGTAGTTGATATGTCTAATACAAGCATAGTTCAACAAATTGTGGTTGAAATTGTGATTGTTAAATCGATCCTTTAACCGCAAAGTTGTTATGATAATTTGATATGTATGATGTTCTTGGTGGTTCAAGAATAACTTAAAATATGAAAAAAAAATATTTATAAAATGCGGTTAATGAATATATTTTTGAAGTAAAATAATCCTAATAAATGATTATCTTCGTTGGCCAAAAATACGTCTTGTGAAATGTTGCTTCACAGACATTTTTATTAAAATATCGAATATGTTTCAAACTATTTGTAATCAAAGTAAAATAACTTAGTGATTGATATATAGATAGTAAAAATAAATTTTCCGTACTATGTTTTTCATACTGTGACAATATTATTTTTAACTAAATTTTCAGAGAGCATAATCAATTGACTTATAAATAATGACATTTTACTTATGATTAAAAAATATTTCTTTATTTATATTACATTTTTACTATTTTTTTCTGGAGTTATAGCATCATAATTAATGGACAAATATTTGGTGAAACTTCTACATGCCTCTATTTTCAATGGTCCACAATCGAAAACCTGTTTTTTATGTTAGAAGAAAGTCCTAAAACCTAAATTAGGTTGAACAGCACGTAGACGTTGGTATTTTAAACATACTATATACACACATATATGTACCTTTCAAGTGTTTTATTTTTTTACTTGGGTTTCTTTCCATTGCGTAGCTTCCATTCAACTAATGGTATTGAGTAAATTTAGAAACTATAAGAGCTCATTTTATATTATATAAAAAAAACATATATAAATTTTATTGAGTCATACAAATGGCATTTTTTTGTTCATAAAAAACGTCATTGAAGTAAAGTAGCTTATAATTATAACTATGAGCATGTATTTTGAAACAAACGATCAAAGTATTCAATCTTGTCTGATCTTTTTGCTTCATTATAAATTATAATATTGCAAAAAATAAGAAAACACAAAGTGGACAGGTAAAACTTGTTATTATGTATTGACGTGACCGAAAATGCTGCAAGGATTCAGGTTATAAAAGTCGAAGAATACTTTCGATTTATATTGCACATCAAAAAAAAACTATATATATGTAAAAACAATCATGGAAAGTATTACAAAACCACTGATTCGCTAATAAAAAATATGCCTTAAAAATACATTAATGACCGAGAATTCTTTTATACTATGTTATATAATATACATATGTATGTATTATATATTGTTAAATTTAATAAATACAATATTCATTAACCGTTTGGAATATGTTCTTTTACTGGCAGCTCCTATGCTCATATCGTCAGGACATTAATAATACTATAAATACGTATTTTAAACATTTTATTTATTATGTAAATATCTCTATATATTATATTTTTTTTAATAAATAATAAGCTTCTATAATCGAATAAGATTAATATTAGTACATTTATTAAAATAAAATGAATTAAATTCCATTCAATTAAAAAAATAAATTGTAATTAAAAAAATTCTAGTAATAAATAAATATAATTAAGTATATTTTTATTATAATTTTTAAATTAATTAAATACTACTTATATTATAAATACATAATGTAACTTCTAACGTTTATTCTTCCAAAATAGTTGTTTTTTATTTTTTAATTAAATATATTCATTCAAAAATGAAGTAACACTTTGGACTACAAAGGGTTAAAAACCACTGCATCATAATATTTTTTTCATCAAGCTGTCACTGAGATATTTTTATTTATATAATTCACATAAGTAGAAATATCGAAAAGATATACGTGTGAATGGTTACATATTTTTATATATATTTATATATACAACTAACGTATAATATTATGTTTGTATTAAACTAAGCTAAAATATAATTTTAATAACCCTACAATATTTTGCTCCTTTATTATAAATTAAAAATAAAAGATATTTTTTACATTGATCATATGTTAAAATATCTAAATCAATGTTAAATAGTTCTAAATAAATAGTAATGTAAAGGTGCAAAACCTGATGTGACTTAAATTCTCAGTTTACTCCTGATGTTTTTACTGGACAGTTTTAACGTAATATAAGTGTGCGTTATCGTGGTGAAAAGCTTCGCCTTTTTTGTTGATTAAACCTAATTGTGTTTTTTGTTTCAATTATATTGGCAATAAATCTCTAATTTTATAAATAATGTTAAAGAGAACCCTCACAAAATTATTATTTTGTGCGGGCTCTTCTTGAAACTCGCGCATTTAATTACCGTAACCACGACAATAATAAGGATGAACGTGACAAAAATCTGTAAAGGAATGGGCCACACAAAAGCCCTTGTTACGTCCAGAAAAAATGGTAACACATAATTACCCTCCGATGCATAGAAAGAATTGTTTTCATTGCGTAACGTGCATGGAAACAAAACCATCAGAATCTAAAAAGCACTGTTATTAACATGTTGTCCGTTGCACAATTCGGCCTCTAAATATGTCCATCAAGCAAATGTCACTTTATAGAGGCGTGGACATATTTCGTTGTTCGAATAAATGAGTGCATCAATTGGCTGTATGGTGGCTGCATGATTATGACTCGCCAAAGAGTTTTCATTAGCTATGGTACTTAAGGTCTGTCTAAGAGGTAGACGGTCAGAGGCTGCCAAAGAGAGACTCGCAGAAACGATCATCGCAGAGAGGAACAGTCCTCGACTACACCGTTGCTGCCACAACAACAACACCTCAGAGTACCATCCACTGGACATCATCCATTCGCCAGCTTCTTCGCCAGCGCTCGGAGAAAATCTTAAAATAAGGTGTAATACATCCCTAAGCTTTAATTATAAGTTTTTTTTGTAGTTCCAGGTGTATAAAAATATATGTTGCAAATATTCAACCAAATTTTTCCCTTTATTTATTTATATTATAAATAAGAATAATAAATGAAATTGCAATATCTAAATAGAGAACAAGAAACCTGATAAAACGACACTACTACGACTTTGCAGCCAAAAATTATTTAATATTTATCACTTGACCTCAACCTTGATTTTTTAAATTGAAGTTCCGAACAATTTATTCCGAAATTCTGTTTTATCATCAACTCGGCCTCCATTTTTTTTAGATTCAACCTATTTCTATCTTAGGTCAAGCACTCGTCATTGATCTTAATATCCTTTTAGATGTTACATTTCCATGTTTAGTAGTGAAAATATATTCGATGTTTTTTTTAAATTATAGAGAATTTTAAAAAAACTCATCTTTGATTACACGGTGATTACTTTACAGAGGATATTTTTTTTAAAAAACAAACTGATCTTTGATCACACAGTAATTGCCTACACACATACAACGGGTTCCGTTGCATATGTGAGTATTTAATCGATGTACGATGAATTGGTTGTTAATTCCTCATGGCATGAACTTCGCCGCGCACACTTTGAATGTTTGGACACGAAGTGAACAATTGGGCATACGCCGATTTACACAGACACCTACGGCAAAAATCTCTGATATTGAAAAATTGATATCTAACGCGTACTCATCACCTGACAATCCCCAAAATGAATGTGATAAGATGTCCTCTTTTGAGGAGGATTGTTCTGTTCAAATGTTTCTGAACAGAAACTTCTTTATCCTGCTTGGAAAAAAATACTATAAAATACTTTTTTAAGCTCCCGTAGAAAATTCTCCTTCTCAATTTTTTAGCTCCTACAGCAAAAATGACTTTTTATTTTTAATGCCCTCCTTTAATATTTTCAAAATCTGGCCACCTTACCGAAATTCATACATATTAAACTTTTTCTTAGAAACTTCCTTCCATTCGTTTCCAACAAAATATAAATGTTTATAAACTAAATTTGCCGTAAAATCTCATAACTCGAGGGATTTTTTTAAAATATTTCCTGATATTCGAAAAGCAAAAAAAATGAATAATCATTTATTTTATTTATAATTAAAATTATCGCTACTTTATTTTTTTACAAAAGATTTTTTATAAATCTGGAAGTTCATTGAAATCGGTTGAACAGATTTACACCAACAGTCACTTTTTCGACAAATAAGTACTCATACGAAAGGTAAAAAATACATGTAGTAAACTAACATCCCAAGCGGGCATTTCGTGTATTTGTTTTAAAAAAACAAACAAAAGAACACGCTGTAGTGTATAAGTATTATATTTGTATCTTCTGTTGACACAAGAGTGTGACCCAAAATTTCTAACATGAATTTGTAAAAACGTAAACAACTTTCCGACCATTGTTCGATGATTGTTTCGTGCATAGTGTCACCGCAGGGCTGCCAACGTGACAGAGTGGCGCTAAAAGGGAGAGTGATTTATATTAATTGAAATTAAATAAAGGGCAAAAATGAAATAAAAATCATTGCGTTTTTTTATAATAATAAATTATATACTTTTAATTCGTTAATAATAATATTCAATGCAGCATATTATACAAGGGTATTTATAAAGTTATATCACATTTATTGACCAATTACTGTTAGTATACTGCGCGTTGGGAAGGGAGGGGGCGTACGCGACAATGAGTTTACCGAACGTGTCATATCAGGGTTGAAAATTTTGCGGTCATCCTGGTGCCAGTGCGCAAACAAGGCGAAATTTTTAATTGCTACTTGAATAAAAGGGGTGTTTAATAAGTGAGGTGTTCTGAGAATGCCAAAAAAATATGCGTCAAATTTTAATACAAATCTTTTGATCTTTTGAAACGCGTCAAACTTGGCAAATAAATACAATGAACAGACAGAATCTTCTTAATTTATACATATTTACTTACATGTTAAAATTGCATTTTGTAGAGCAATATTAGTAATATTAGTTACAACGTTGTGGATGATCCTCACATAATTGAATAAAAAGCATTTGTAGAATATCACGATAATCAAGGTAGAGAATACAAACATCAGACATTTAAAGAAAACTATCAAAACAATTATTTACAAATACAAATAAATTTATTAGAATATGAAATAATACATATGTTGAAGTATATTTTACTAAACTTAATTCATATATAATATATATTTTACTTGTAGTATTAATTTAAACCTATCCATTTTTTAGAGGAGCTGAAGTAGATTATACTATTTTTTTAATACATAAACCGAGGTTTATATATGATCAAAAAGTGCCAAAAATCAATATTCCTAATATCTACGCACCACTCTTATCTTAAACACTCGAAATAAATTACATATCAGATCATTTGAAAAACTAATGTGTTACATCATATGCTAAGCAAATGAGAGGCATTGTACTGTAACGGAAATAACATTAATGGTACCTATAAGATATCAGATTTAATATATCCTATTTAATGTAATAAACACATATGTATGTATGACTCATATATATTAAATGATAAATTATATTTTAAAGTCACATACAAAATGATATCATTATCATATAAATATATATTATTCATAGTCACATTCACGACTTTGACAAAAAAAAAGAGTACAGTAGATAATATTTTTATCAAATTGTACTTGAGGATATCATACATTGAGTTTTACAATATTGTCTTATAAATATCTCCATCGTGTTATCTTTATCAATTGCTTCAGTAGTATTAGAAATTAGATCAATATAAAAATGATATAAATGTGCAATAGAGATATTGGTAATTATTTATCGAAACGCTATGTATCAATCAACGAGGTCTTATCTTGGCGAATTGGAACATATAAATTAATGCATGACCCATTATAATAATATAAATAGGGTTTTGTTGATAAGAAGTAATATAATAAGGCGTTTATTTTTTAGATAGCAATATCTAAACATTACACGCAGTTGAATATAATCTTAAATAAATACTAAATCATATAGATGCATAAATGAATGATCAATTTTATCACTTAATAATAAGCAAATAAAATTTCGTGACAAAATAACATGTGTGTATTTTTAGATAAGCATATCTAAATAATGCAATGTTTGGTTATTGTGGTTATTGAAGAATTATCATATATGAATTGATAACAGAGATAAAATGGACTGGTTCTAGTAATTAATAAATAATTGTAGGGATATATTAAAAAATATTTTTTAGATATAGTATCGTATCTATATAATTCCATAGTAGATATCAAAATTTTGTAACATATTGAACAACTTTGGATCCCTGGATAATTGGAAAAATAAAAGTTTTTCCAAATATTTTTGCAATGTATGACAAATTAGAGTTGTGAAAATATTAGAAACGCCCTTTCTTTTAATGTCTTTAGTCTTGTAATTTAAAAATAAAATACAAAAAGTTTCAAAAAAACATCTAATTTTATCATCCGTAAAACATTTTCACATATACATGTGTTACGTTTATTTATAATAAACATTATAATGTTGATTGTATTATCCCATGTGTATCGAGTTTCTGAGAAGCAATTTTAAAATATCTGTTACTTATTGAGAATTCTGTATAAAATTTAATAGATATTTATATTTCGCAACATAGCATTTGATCTATGAATAAATATAAAATGATTGATCTAAGCTGATTTGTTAGATCTTGTTTTAAAATAATATAACCCGCCGTTTCTTTGACACCTGCTAAGTTGTATAATATCTTAATAATGGTCATTATGACGCATTGGCGAAACCTGTCAAGTTGTGATAGTCAGATTTGTAATAAAAAAATTAAATAATACAATTTATCTTGATTTAATTTCTATAGCTTAATGTAATTTAATTATCAAAATGATGTGGGCTAAACAATTTCTGAAGGCCATTTTTCAGCTGCGTAATTTTTCATGAAGCCATAAAAAACATCCCCCAACTCGAGCCTCGGCTTTCACACGAATCCCTCGATCTTATAAATGCACAATGAAAAACAAATTAAGGGTCGTTTTCCGGATTTTAGGTCAAGGTCTCGTCTCTTCGCTTGCGTGCCCCCAAAATGTGGGTTAATATCGAATATTCGTGTTTTCAAATTCACTACACAACATTTTTTTCAAATTATTCTTTCACCTTGATATGTGTTTTTTCGTAGAATAAAAATATTTATACTCCATCTGCTTTGTTGATGAAAGCGCGAATTCGCAATTTTGTGATGGATAAATTTATATTTTTACTGTAGAAAAATCCCATACATTATAAACGCATGTTGCATACAAAGCAACGAGAAAAACCTGTTGGTTAAAAAAATGTAACGTTGAATTTTCGTAAAAATACAATTTTTCATTATTTAGAAATGTATTTTGATTTATTAATATCGTACATTAATAGTATGTTTTATTGCTTCATTTCGATCGAAATGCTTTGCATATTAAAAAAAAACACGAATAAGATATATTTTTGTTTTATTAAAATGCAGCTATTTGGACAATAGTCAATTATTATATTATTATATTATTTTCTCTTTTTCTCCTTTCTCCAAGAAACTAGGAACTAGGAAAAGGAAAAATAAAAATAACATGTCATCGCAGCAAGAGGAACTGCCTCCAGACACTCTCGCTGCAGGCACATGCAAGACACGGACATCATCCCTACGCCAGCTTCTCCACCACCGCTCGGAAAAAAACATCTCGCAATTGTAATATAATCTAATAAAAACTAGATTCCACCAAGCATTTCACTGGCTACGAAGTCACACCCTTAGGGTTCTCAAACCTTAAAGTGAAGTGTTGAACGTGTGCATGTTTAAATCAAATCGGGAGGTCACCGTTTCGCCAGGAGTATCTGTGACCACACACAGATTTTAAGGGTCGTATTCTCAAAACTTGCGTTAATTTACTGTGATCAAAATGATCATCCATCAACAAGGAAACAATAGCGTAAAAGATGGACCACACAAAAGCCCTCGTTACGATTAGAAAAAATAGCACATAAGTGTTCTTACTGTAAATATTATCCATCATTGAGAGATTATTTCTTTGTTGCGATATAATAAATCACAGGATCCACAAGATTCTCATTGCAATACAATACGACCTTGGACAATGCCCGTCAAGCGAATGTCGTTTTTTATAAACGTAGACCTATTTCCCTGTTCTAAAGAACGAGTACATATATTGGCTGGATGATCTCTGCATGATTGTAATTGGTCAGCAAGCTTTGCAGCCCTGGATACTCAAGCTTGGACTCCAATGAGGAGAAGGCAGTCACAAGCAGCCACTCGAAGACACAGGCGGACACTCGAAGAGACCAGCATAATGTCATGGGCGGTCTCATCCTGAGAGGAACTCCTCTATACGAACACCACCGTAGCTTTTGCACTGATACAGATGAATACGGTTGAGCGGTATTTTTTATTTTCAATTCTTCATTGCATATTTTATAATGTTTATTTCTAAATCCAAATTGATGATTTGATAAGAAATTAAGTTCCTCTATTATTAATAAAAATCATTTATTACATATTTTAAAAATAGTATTGTTTTTTCAATATTTTACTACAATAATGCCAATTTAAATTTACTCTATAATATGTTTTATCTCAATATCACAACTGCAACAATATCACAATAAAACGTGTTGAACACATTAAATATGTCATTGAATCTCATATGTATTTCCTATTGCAAATTTAATGAATCAATACAAGAATACCAACATTTTTTAAATTAATAAATGGCTTACGTTATAAACGGTGAGTCTACAAGTCCAATTAAGCGAAACCCTAAACCCACTTAAAAGGGTAATGCTCTCTGCTTAATGTGATATAAAAAATATAAAAGAATTATTTTATTTCTGGAATCAAATAAAACAACCGCAGTGAATTATTGTGCACAATTAACAATAATAAACATAGCCTTTCCAAAAAGCAGACTTGAAGTTTCCCAATAAAATTAAATGATGTGTGATCGATACTTTATAATATGATTTAAAATATTGACAGATTTTTAACAAGAATAATCAAACTAGGTAACAATGTAGATACGATATATTGTTTATATAATAAATATAAAGGTACAAAAAATACTTTTAAGAAAAGTGAAATATGATACTTCTTATTATGTTACAAAAACCGATACATTCAATATAACTGTACGGGATACGTTTGTTAATGGATGGTAGTTTTGGGATGTACAGGTCATAGTCGAAGAAAGAGCATTGAAATTTTTCGAAAGTTGCGACATTAGACCCTCTGAAATAGGTAGTTATTCTATAGAAATATATCTAAAGAGTTACTCAAGTACTCTCCATTATAGTGATTTATTATATTTTTTAATTTTCTATTATATATATTTTTTTTAATTTTCTATAATGTATTTTTTTATAATCAACAGCATTTTATGAATTTTAAAGGGCTTGAAATATATTTTTATTTTTAGTTTTTTTAAATTTTGTAATATTGAGATGTTGGATAGTTTTATTTTATAGTTGTTATCTATATTGTATAAACTACCATTATTATGTTGTTATTTTATATGGCATTGATAAATACTGTTGCTGTTAAAGATTCAAGAAAGGTCTGAATTATTCGGTAAAACTCAAAGACTGTTAGTTTCATGGTTCAAAGTTTATCGCGTAGTTTCGAATAAGGTTCGAATCTTTTAATTATTATTATTGTTGATTTAGATTCACTAGTTTTTATGAAATTGTATTTTTTTTTACAAAACTTTTATTACTACGACACGTGTACTGCAGAGTCTGGGAGCACTATAGGTGGACGAAAGGACCGGAGAGACCGTTTATTATTTTTATGTGTTCATAAAAGTAATAAGTGGGCGACTCAAGCCTGATGACTTTTGGCAACCACTTCAATTTAATATGTATGTATTTAGCATTATTGAGTTGCTTATTTTATACGATTCTAATTTGTGAAAAAATCAAAAGGTATCTGAAAACGAAAGCAATTAACGTCTGAAATGCTAAATTGCAGTAATAATTCACGGTGTATGTCTATACGGAAAAGCGTGACGAGTATTACAACAGTTTTATATCACACTGGCTGTAAATGAAAAATTGCTCGGCACACATTTTAATAAGGCGCCAGCTAGGGTGGGTTTGCTGTCCGATTGTATTATTGATCACAAATAATGGACGATTTACCTCGAATCACGTTTCAATACGTGTTTCAGTGTGGTGGGTCACGCGATACACCTCGCACGGAAAAAATGGCATTTTTTTCATTGATTCACAAGCGGGCGTAGTGATACCTGTCTAGGCAGGGGATATCAATCTTGTCTTAACGCACAACAATCTATCTCTTGTGCCTTCCTTTGCTATGGGTGACAATAAAATTCACAGAAAAACTTTTGTATCTTTATATTCTCACAAAAAAGATAGACGCAGACAATTCATATATCACATATCAAATACAAAAACAGTAAAATCTAATTATGTAATTTAATCTAATAAAAATATTTCCTAAACGACGACGATAAGCAGTGGTATTGTGCTACACAAGAATATATATAAGCAAGGAAGTACCGCTCTTTAAACGGCAATACACACACAAAGCGCTGCACTCATGCATATGCTCTCGCTACACAATACCATCAAAGTGGCATCTTAGAGTTTTTTGCTCCGATACAAGCTACAAAGGAACATAATTTTAACATTTGCGATAAATGACCCTTTAAAACAAAAATTGAACGACATGAAAAAAGATTCGCTGACTAATCATTTTATTAATATTATTTTAATACATGTTTTTGGCGTAATTATGTGTTTTTCAATGGCACTCTTTTGCGCCTAGAGTGATCTTAGTCCAAATACGTATTTTAATTACACATATTTTGAATGGAATACAGAATTTTGCTGCATATTACTGAGAGGAGTGTTCAGAGCTAGAATGGTTTTGTTGCTGGCTCCATTCTTAACCGATTGATTTATAATGAAACTGGTTACTTATTGATATGCCTAAAGGAGGAGCAATTCGATCCGTTTTTCAAAATGTTTTGCTATTTCACAAATAATAGTTAATATGTTGTCTAGCTAATAATAATTACACTACACCCTATTTGCGTTATCACAGTCAGTTCGAGAGCTACCATTTCATCATTATTCATAATTGAGAAAGAGATGGAAAGCTTAGGTTTACGGGCTTATCGTAAAAAACAGCCGCATGTTTTCTTTTTAATAGATAGGGCTTTAACATCTTAAAATAATTATTAATAAAAAAAATATTAAACGGTTAATAGAAAATTTAATTACTTTTAATTTTACGTAAAATGTTTTCCAATCAAGCAACTATTTTTTGTAATGAAATTTTTTTAACTTTAGAAATATCGCGAATTTTTTGATTTTGTGCGATTTTACATAATAATAAGCTGAAATGTCATGGATAAGATTTTTTTAAATTTGTAAACTAGTTTTATTTATTATTATAATAATTTATTTATGAAGCCATTTCTTTAGGGGGTAGTGTTTCAGAGTTTTATATTTCCTAACGGCGCAGCGTTTGGGGATTGCTCAGTGACGGCGCACTCTCTGTGGACTGTATATGCCTATTCGGAGGCCCGGCTTCGAAGGTTTTTATCTAAATATCTTATTTGCTACTTTACTAACAATCTGATATGAACTCTAGATTGATATACATATAGTATATCTCCATTGTCAAAAAAAGCTACACTTATTATCTAGGCTGGTCTTGATTTGTAATATTTCATTTATAAAAACATTTAATGGATTTTGTTAATATTGCAGAACGCATTTCGCACACGGTTAGAGTTATTAAATAATTTTTCAACATAGCAAACATTTAGGATATATAAATTAATTAATAAAAAATAAATGTGTTTGCTGTGTTGCGGCTGTGCCTCGGAATTTTCTTCTAACGATACGTATATTTATGACGCGTTATATGAGCCACTGTTTTTGAAAGTGGTATTTATACATACGTTGAGATATTCAAGGGTTTGCGTTTGAATCTACTTAAAAATATTGGCAAACGTTAATTAATTCGGGTATTGTTCTTAAGACTATAAAGTTGTTCAATTTTATTTTGCAATAATAATTAGTTGGAATTTCTAAAATATATTTTTTTATACAAAAAATAATAATTAAAATAAAAATATGTTAGTAAACTAATAATCAAGCTTATTAATAAATAATTACAGCTATATGATATTGAACTTAAAAATAAACAAATATGAAAAGTAAAACACTTCGTTACAATGACTAATAATAACAAACTTATTCATACTACAATCATCTTTACACTTGGCATTGTAAAGTAATTATGGTGAGTAGTAGGTGTGTAAGGCAGTAAACTCATCAATAATGATTATTACGAATGGACTTAACTTTCAACATAACGATAACATTTTATAAAAGTTCAACTTATTTTGATTATCATTGACTGTGTATAAAATAAAAAGAAGATATCAATATCTGACTAAAACTACTATTAACTCATTTTTTTTCAAAAATGACTTATTCTACTTTCGAAAAAACGGCTTATGTCATGTTTTTGTAAGCAGCTGCGTTTTGAATATTGGTTATTTATTTTATTTTATTTTTATGAAAACTTCCGTTGTAACCTGACAGGCGTAAGCCCGATGCGTTACAACGGGAAAATCTGTAGCAACTGAGTAAGTCAATCAATGGTGGCAATAATACCTACAAGTATTAGCTACCAGACTAAAAATGTGAAAATCGGTGACATCTATATTATTAATTATAAATTAATATGTGCTCAACAATGTATAATCAATAGATGTCACTGCAGTCGGGGGTCATTTTTTTATAATAATAGCGCATTTTTATAAATATAAATTCGAGTCCCGCTGCCGGGGCTCGAACCCGTAACCTCAGAGTTATTAGTCAGAGACTACGGCCTACGCTATTACGCTATGCATTTTGGAGGATCGATGTTGCAAGTATCCTCTAGTATTTTTCTAACATTAAACCAAGTTTCGCGTGTGTTTTTTCGCTTTCACCGAATACCTCCGATTTAATAGTTATTGAACCGATAACGGTATATATATATATAAAAACTCTAAATTTTAATCGACAAAGAAATTACTTGAAAAGAATCAAAATGTGTTTTTAATTTATCGTGTAAGATGTCATTGTTAATTAATATAAATTATTAAATACATTTATATGATTTAAAAAAAAATAAAACAGGTTTTGTCTTAGTTTACTTTTTAACAATGGAACATACTTGAAATGAACAGTAAACGATTAACGAAATATCGCAATGGTATTTTTTTAAGTACTTTCTTACAAACGCACATAGATCGTTAAAAAATGAATGTTTTTGTTAGATATAAACATTAAAAATTGCGGTCATGGTTATATTACTATCCTACATATCCTGAAAAATGATTCTTTGTGTGTTATGACATTTTTTTACTTAACAACGTGGGTACAATATAAAGTTAAACACTTTTTATAGGGTAAACGACAAATCTAATCTGTTGATTGTTGAGTTGTGAACTTTGAATAAGAGTGAATGAAAGCGGAAACTATACTATACATTCATAAATCAATGTACATTAATTCGATTTGAGTGCCACCACAATCTAATAAATAATTTATTAGTTTTAACAGGAAACGGCTCGTCTAATGATGAGTCACCGCTTCGCTCGTGTCATCCTACTTCCTATATCATTATTGATCTTATAAAGTTCCTAGCAACACATTTTTGTATCGATTACCTTTCATGTCGGTCAGGAACCACTACTTTATCATCGAGTCACCAAACATGCTAGTAAGTAAGTAAAATTAGGTATTTTTAGTGCGAAAAAGTGGCGCTAATTCGACACGTAGCGTATCTTTTGACTTAGCGCTAATTGCACTTTGACAAGCGGTCAAAAGTTTTGTCTTCCGCTATATACGAGATAGTAGTCGTCATCGGTCTTAATTAGCAAGCGTCACTATTCAGTGGCACTATTCTAAAATACGAGTTCAAGGCTTACTTATTGTGGTTATAACCAATTAAATTACAAGAATGTGACGCCAATTTGGGGTCCCAAATGTTAATCACCGTGCTTAGCTATTTACAAAAATAATAAAGAAGACTCAGCACAACACATCCTTTAATTACAAATATATATTGTGTATACTTATACAATTATTTGTCAATTTTCTCTACACAGATGTGCATCAAATTTGTGCCAACTTAACAAAAAGTTTTCCTATTTATTATATATGAATCATGAAGTTGTGCAAGAGTAAGTATGTTCAATCAATTGTTGCAATGTGTAAGCGAAAAAAATTATAATAAAATACATCAGCTCTTAAACCGTAATATAATACCATCTCGAACGTTTTCTCTATATCTAATAAAAACATTATTGTGTCTCTTAATATAATTAACAATATTTCAACAAATTACACGTTTTCAACAATGGCAATGGCTTGGAAAAAATCATGCATGTACAGTTTCCTCACAAATCATATTTATAATTTTTCCATATAGGAGAGTGAAAAGTACAGTCAACCCGTTTTTATGTACAATACATATATATTTATGGCAAAATAAATAATTATTTTAACTATGTTAACAGTAAGCATTTGCCCCCAAACTAGGTTAAACTAGCATAATTGCAACAATACAACTTGTGAAAACCAGTTCACTAGCTTGTTGACACCTGTTTTCCCATCCCAAGCACATTTCCCAAACCATCTCAGTGTCTCTCCGATCCCTTCGTCCACCTACAGTGTGTATTTTAGATTCATAGTGCTCTGAGCTTTGCGAAACCACTTTTTAGTTACACAGTGTCACTTAAGAGTGTTTGTGCTTGTTTTTTTTTTAAAGACAATGGCTTCAAAGTATTTATTCCACCTATACTAAAGAACAGCTTTATATCATTTAAGTATTGCCAATCAGAAACACATTACAGCCTGAATCAAAAACGTTAAGATCCGAAACAAGAAATATAAATAATACTTTCGCCACTTCACATTAAGTTGGGCCTGATGAAATTTTTCAAAGCTCTGCCAAATGACGTAGAATGTTTTAAGTATATATATATTAAGAATTCTCTAGTTAAAAAAAAGAGGCAAAGTTAAAAAAATGCATTTTTGCTGAAATCGATATCAAAAAAATTATGCAGTATGAAAATTTTTAAACAAAAATTAAAAAAATTAGGGGAGAGGATGCGTGAAAAGCATTTAAACTCGCTGTAACTAGCTTTCTTGGAAATAAAAGATAGTTAAACTACAAGAATATCGTTGAAGATATGTTGAAAAATTGCAAGATCCTGGGCTATAACATGCGTTTAATATTATTTTGCCTCCATTCACATCTGAACTACTTTCTTGAAAATTAGGTGCAGTAAGCAAGGAGCAAGGGGAAAAATTTTACCAGGACGTAAAGACAATGGAAATGCAATACCAAAGAAGATGGAATTGGAACATAATCGTCTTGTTAAATTGCTGGATGTTGAACAATGACGATCACCAGCAAGTTTACAAAAGAAAAAAACGTTAAAAACTTTCATAGTGATTTAAGTTTTCATATTTGTGTATTTCTGGTTTATATTAAGTGTCAACATTAAAACACAAATATCTTAAAATTGGATTTTGTGTATTTATTTAAATCTTTTATTTTTTTGTGAAATAACTTTATGAGGAGAGGAAAAAATGCTTGTCATTTTTAGAATCAGCACTAAAAATTGCATAAAATCAGTAAACAAAACTGAAACAATTTTCAAAAAGTAGTTTTGTTAGTACTCTGAGCTTTTTCGCGATTAGTATTTGCAGAGTTGTAGGCCATTAGTTTTACAACAAATGTCTTTTGTCATTTATCAACGGCTTGTATTGAAATTATGTATAATCATTACAACAGAACTTCTAAATAAATACTATAAATTGTTAGTTATACCAGAGGCGTAGCTATGGTGGGGCGGTGGGGGCGGGCCGCCCCGGGCGGCACTTGCTTGGGGGTGGCATATTCGCGATGGAATCGTCTAGTGTAGTTCTTAACCCTGAATATACTAAAATTTATGTAAATCTACGAATAGTAAGGGCTTAACAATAATAAACTTATTCTTTTTAAAAATGCTGATTTTATGACTCTGCAAAAAAATGTATGGGGGGGGGGGCGGCAATTTTAAGGATTGCTCCGGGCGGCACATACCCTAGCTACGCCACTGAGTTATACTATCTCTTCAATTTAATTAACATATATTTAATTTATAACTAGTACTATGCTATTATCTATAAGTCATATTTAAATGAACATTATAACCACGATTTTATATTAATGTAACAAAATAAGAAAAACCTCTGTCTGTCACATTCTATTTACATATTTTTTTATCGTAATGATGCACCTTGTTATCATTTATATTATATATTCCTCCCATTTCCAAATAATACAGTAAAACAATGTATTGTAATGATAAAATGAATATGAATATTATCGATTGATGGGTGTTTCGTGTGCGTGTGATTTTTTTTATAAAAAAATATATAATACTTGTCAAAACAACGTCTGTCGTTATTAACAATATTGTTATTATGAAATTTAGTATTAATCTAAAAATTGGAATGTAAAGAATTTGTGCTTTTAATTATCTCTATATTTTTCATCAACAACATTCTATGTCGTATAAATATATTTGCGCACTGCGCAATTTAGATAAAGGGATAATGATTTTTATCAACATGAACAGTTATGATCAATCCCAATTAATAATTGAAAATAAATAGTGGATGTGAACCAAAATCGTCAGTCTTAGATTTAGAGTTAAAGTTCGATAAACTGGGAAATTTAATTAATAAAATTTAATGGTCATAAAAGTTTTCATATATTGTTTTTAAATTTTAATAAAAAAAAACTTTGCCACCCAAATCGTTTCATTGACCCAAGGGTCAAAAATAGGAAAGGTCCAAAGCAACTCTTTTATACAAAAAAATACACATACATCAATATCTTCCACAAGTCAAAATTTGCCTTTTTTTTAATTCACTTCTGATTTGAGATACACGAGTGTTCAGTAGAACAAGTAGTCACAAATCAGATACATTTTCGCTAGGAACTTTAACTAGAACTACCACTTCGTTTCCGATTTGGTATAACGAAAGTTCAGACAAACTCGCGTTAAGCAAAGCTACGCCTAAACATAAAAGATCAAGAAAGTAGCGATTTTCTAATTTACGTCAAAGCTGGTACGAAGTCTGAAATCCAAGAATTCAACCCGATCATTGGAGACTTTGAAACTATGCAAGATAGATAAGGCTACAAGAACAATTAAGCAAATCGTACGTGACTAAAAAAAATATTTGATAGCAATAACTTTGTAATGCATAAAAAAACTCAAGATAAAGATCACTATATCATAAGACGCTGTAATCTTTTATATAAATCATAAATATTTGACAACACAGACTGTCACAAACGCTATCTATAATATCTTTGACCCGCCTGTGTCACTGTCTTATGCCAAAACAGTTACGAAATACGTTGATGCGGGAAACAAGTATACGTCCTATATACTGATTTTGAAAAAGCCTTCGGCAAAGTTTGTCATAGTAAAAAATATTATTGAACCTCGGTTGCTATTATATTATGATCTAACACGATTATTTAAGTTATTCAAGCAATCGCAGACAGATTGTAAACTATGGAAGCCGATTGTCGAAATAATATTTTACCCCTTCGGGAGTTCCTTAAGGGTCCAACCTGTGCCCTCTGTTATTTTTATTATTCAATAATATCATAAATACGGCGATTACAAATTTATTTTTATTTTTTATGACAATGATTTTTTAGATGCATTTGATCTATTCTGGACTCTTATCTCTACATAGTGATTTAGATTCTCTATGAAGATGAGCTTCCGTTAACTGTCTGACATGTGTCGGAAAATGCCATATTATGCTATTTTCACAATCTCATTCACCATCAGAACGTTCTGGTCAGAGACGTTGTTTGGGAGAAAACTTGAATTTGGCCAGAAAAATGCATTTCATTTAATGAAATACTATGAATCTTAATAAAATTGCCCACTAACTGGTCAAATTTTTCACAATCCACCCTGGAATAAAATGAAATGACATCCTTGGTTCTCTACCAAAAATTCTCATATTATCTCTCAAATAAATTTAAAAAAAAAACAGACTTGAATCTATTTAGAAAATATTTGTTTATGTATGTCATGTCAGCGAAATCGTATCGGAAAACATTTTCACCGGTAGAAGTATATTTTACCAGTGAAACTATAATTTATCTGGGAAATTCTAGTAAAATTGTATGATTTCAAATTTTCCATACGTAGTAATGTACATAAACATTTACATACTTATCATTATTTATTTACATGCGATGTATAATATTACAGTGAATGTGTATTATTTAACTCTTAAAGTTTTATTTTCACTAGTAAAATCCAAATATATTTTTACTAGCGAAAATATAATTGAACTGATAGGAGCTAGTGAAATTATATGCTGCTCTAAAATGTCTACAAAACTCAATTTTACAGTTGCGAAATGTCCATTTGCTGTTCAAACCAAAACCTAACCGATTTTTTTTTAAGACTAATAATAGTTTTACAATTTTCATTAATTTGCAAAGTCCAAAATACAAGCTAAGCCAACTCATCTCTCAGGGGAAAATAAGCGGAAGAAGAATAACAACAGATTGCATCTCGCATATTGCTCCATAGCTTGTCTGCACTTAGATGTTACATACACTGATGAACAAATGAACTTTTCATCCTACATCATTTTTAATTTTCTTTTCGTCAGCTTATTGCAGTAGGTAAACTTTCCTAGAACCACCTTTTTGATACTTGCTAAGAATAACGGCGCCATGCTCAGAAACTAGTGCTTAGAAACTCTCCGCTGCGTTTGGCCCTAATGGCTACGAAAGCGGCCAACAACGTTGTGCCACACAAATACGTTTTAAAATTTAGATTTTTATCGCCGTGCGCGTGTTTATTCCCCAAACACCAATTAAAAATTGCAATTAACCGTTTATCAGTGATTATGTACTCTCCGCTGCGGCACATTCCCGAAATTGACAATGGCTTGGCCCTAACGGCTGCGTAAGCGGCCAATAACGTTTTGCTATATAAATACAGCGGGCATTGATCCGAACAGTATAATACTCTGAACTGAAACAAATCTACTTAAAAGAAGGATTATATAAATTGAGTTTCTTATCTGAGTGCCTTCTTGTAATGTTTAAACAAAAAAGAATCGAGTTCAAGTGTTAAAATTTTGTGAACAATTTTTTGCCATTCCCAAACCCATTAAAAAACCTTTCAAGAAGTATGAATATTAGACATGAACCCGCCTTTACTTATGCAGCGTTATAAAATAGGCAGTGGTTGTAAACTTTTTAAAAATATTCCTACAAATTGAATTTTATATAATAAAAATTATTTTATAAATTTCTCGAGAAATTCTAGTTATAATAATCTTAAAAATTGACTTCTTCCAAACCGACGGCTTTAAAGGGAGAGATAAACTTATATTGTAAAGGCCAAACGATTTTATAAATTACCTTAATGCAAAAATGAAAAAAAAATGTAAAAACGACCCGGCATCATACAAGCGCCACACGCAAGTAAAACGATTGCTTTTAAATTATTTTTCAATAGTACTCGCAGTGAGTCGAGTCGCGCGAGTATATAATATTATATTCATTTTTGTGTGTTATTTCTCTCCCCTTATGCCAGAGAAAAAGGGGGAGAGAGCAAGTTCCGCCCTTGAGGCGATAGCGTGACGATCGATGTTCACATGACACAATATTCGGTTATCAGCAAACGATATTCACAAACGGTGCACAATCTTGCGACACGCGTTTTCCGCACAAACGAGCCAAACGACGGTCTAAAGGCGGCCATGCTCACTAAACGAGGCCTTTTGGCTGAATGTACGAATAAGTAATTCGAACGATGACCTAACCTAACAGTAACATTTTTATTTTTCAGATTTAAACATATTCGGTTTCATAAATATATCGACCACCGACCTACCTAACGTAAATCGAGCATATAATTCAACAGACATCAACCGACGATTTGGATGCGTAGACACATTACTACAACGATTGTAGACTGTTATAAAATGTAATTACCTTAACGTTAAATTACACTGAGCATTATATAGCAACAAATATACAATATTGTTATTTAAATTTAAAAATTCATTCTAATTGCAAATCGTATATGTTTTTGTTACACTAATCGATTTTATTATTAGTTGTAAGTCAGTATGAAGCGCTCTAAATAAAATATCATTTACGTGGTAATTTTCTTCATTTTAAGCATCGTCGACGTGACACAAATGATGCAAATATGAACGGGTGAAATACACTCGTTAACCCTTTGGACGCGTTAATCAAAAATAAATATAATATTTTTTTTTTCAAATTCAAATTTTACTTTGGTTCTGTGTTTAAATGTTCTGATTTTTTAATTTTTATTTATTTAAAATGATATTTTATGTTTATTCACAAAAAAAATTTTTTTCTTAAAAACATTTTTTTTTACTGATTTTTGCGTAAAGAGATAAAAAAATCAATTGCGCGACTGTAGTCGATTATCGCGACCAAAAGGTTAAAAGAACAATCTGCGTGCAGAACGGTACCTGAACCCTCAGAGCATTTCATAAAATTACATCATTGCCAAGTCCGTAAAATATAGTATAACTAAACAAATATTCTGTTTCCACCCTACATCATCGCATTGGCCAGACGATCCAGAACAAGAACAGCAAAGGACTTCCTCTAGATCTAAAAGAGTATATACCAGACACTTGTCAGAACTTGACATTTTGACCACTTCACTACCGAATAGGATTCAACAAAAACTATAGTTCAGCCAAACTTGCATCAAGCAGAGCTACACAGAAAGTCCACTTAGCACCGCTATTTTCAAGTCAAAATCGAAGTGGTAGTTTTGGTTAATGTTTTTAATGACCGAAGTAATTAAGTACGATCAAATTGAAAAGGTTCGTTTTAGTCTATTCGGTGTGAACGAAGCTCTCATTACTAAACACTCGTAATTCCAAGTCGGAAGCGAAGTGGTACATCTGTAATCAAGATTTGACGGTGTGTTCTAGTTTATCTACCATTTAAGAGAGTAACAGTAAGTCTAATGACCTCCCCAGTCCTCGATTTTTGATCAATGCAGAAGATTCGGAATAAGAACAGACTCTCAGATTTTTTCAAATACACAATATATAATCAGATTCTTTAGATTCGGTAGATTTAAAATATTGGGACGACATTTCAGATTTTTCCAGAGAGGGGACAAAATTTGATCATTCAATGGTCGTTTTTTAATATTACGATTTAATTAAGATTGATTGTATTTTAATAAATGACATGCATTTTTTGGTCAAAATGTAAGGGGAGGGGAGGTAAATGCGCCTATTTGCCCAATACCTGCCAAGATCATGCGATTTAACGCAGTTGGATTTTTTTGATAGGTAACGTGTCTACGTCGACAAACCCGAAACGTTTGAGTACCTAAAAACCAACATCCGACAAGTTATAACCGTGATACCGCCAGAAATGTACGAAAAAGTCATCGAATATTACATCGAAAGGTAATGTAAATTTAATGATAAGTATGTAAATGTATGTATTACTACGTATGAAATAGTTTAAATCACATAATTTTACAAAAACCTATCAGTTAAATTATTGTTTCACTGGTAAAATATATATCTACCGGTGAAAATGTATTCCGATACGATTTCACTGAAATGACATATGTAAAAAAATATTTTCTGTTTTGAATTAAAATAAAACCGAGAATTTCTGGTTTTAAATTAAGGACGTAAATTTAGCATTTAAGTCGAGGTATTAAATACTGACTTTTGTTTTTTGTTAATATAAGGTCCAACGGTTTTTGGTGCAATTGTATCCTAGTTTCCCAAAATAAAGTCCTGTGAAATTCCATACTTCACCACCTCACATTCGCTTTGTGTATCATTTATTACAACTACTTGTTGTCTATGATTTAAATAGCATTTTAATATATTTAGCGTTACTCCTACTATTCCAATATGTTTTAATTTCTCTAATAATATGTTATGGTATACTGTGTAAAAAGCTTTTTTAAAGTCTATAAATAATGCTGAAGTTTTATTTTTATCATTTAAGATTCGTTGTATTTTATTAAATAAATCAAAAACTGCATATTATAAAATTATAATGGATTTATTTCTAAATCCGTATTATAAATATGATAAAGAAGTTATAATTTTAAAAATGCATTTATTTTATTGGCTAGAATTGATTCAAACTGTTTTTATAGAACTGGTAAATCAGATATATGGCAGTAATTGTATTAATATAAGGTGAATAAAAATAGATCTATTAACTTAAGCCATATCTGTGATAATGTTTATATCATCAAGGTTATTTGTATTTTATCTTACAGATATGTTTCAATTAAGATAAAATGTTTATTGAATTCATCAGCTATTTTTTTAATCTGTACTTAATAAAATTCCATTAATGTTTAGTACAACTATTTTATTTAGAGTATTTTTGATAACTGTTTTAATATTTTTCCATATTTTTAATTGGATATTATTAGCAACACTAAGCATTTTATTACAGAAATTTATTTTTCTCCGCTAAGCAGTTTTTTGAGTTAAAATAATGATTGGTTCAAGCTTCAAATTGTGATGACAAATATTTATATTTTTAATTAATTTATTTAGATGCTAATTAAATCATGGAATATTATCTATATATTGTCTTTTTATCAAAGTTTTATATCAATATTTATAGTATATTATATCATATTGTATATATGTATTACATCGTCAATTGTTTTCTATTGCTATGACAAAAATCTTGTTATGCAGTGTTATTGACATAAATCACTAAAATCTCTACAGTGCAATTGTTTGTTACATAAATCAATACAATTGATATGCGCCTTTAAGAATAAATAATGTAATAAATAGCAGGAAAAAAATTATAGTGATTAATTGTCAAACACTTATCATACAATTTAAGTAGTCCAGCATATCCGATAGTTTATTTCGAAAAATAGGTTGTAACCAAAATAACAGCTAAAGAATTGCCATTAATTCTAACTCCAGAACTAGTCTTAACCAACTTCACTTGCAGAATGGAATTTAGAAACCGTACAAGTATTTGTAAATTAACTAATTTCCAGAAGGGTTTCCTTTACCTAATAAGGAGAAGAGATATATTGTTAAATTTGAGACAAGTGGCTTAAGTAGAATGACAATTTAACTGGCTCAAAATCAGACATGAGAGTAGCATGAACTTCAATATCAGTTGCATTTTATAATTAAAAAAAAGCAATATCTAATATTATGTATCTGATACTCCGCGCGTAGAATAATACGTAGGTGAATTTGGAGCTTCTAAGTTTATATTCTCTTGAATATAAATTCGCGTAAGGATCTACCATTTTTTGTAGCTCTACAGTTCTAATCGCGGTGTTTTGAATTAAAGTACTCCGCCGCGAACAATTAAAAAGTTTTTGTAAATCTATATCTGTGCAGTTAGGGCAAGGAGGATTACCGTACTCATATCGTTGTTGCTTCTAAATTAATATAATAATTTTGCGTGCTTCTATTAAAAATGAATTAAGTTCATGCTGTCTCTCTCGAAGACCGTACGCGTTCCAAGTTAAAAATTTAAACCGTTACGTTGTACATTAATATTTTAATAGTGTATATATAATTAAGTAGTTATAAGATTTTTTAATTGTTTTTGCATGTCCATTATCGTTGCATTCTGTAATCGGAGCGGTTGCGGTTGACTCCACTGATAAGAGTTGGGTTTATATTATTAATAGCACGTTTCAGAATGATTCTATTTTTTTATTGTTAGGAATTTTTAAGCAACCTCCATAACTAGTAGGATGGTTACAGACTGGATTTTACATACGGGCAATCTAAAGTTAGATGCATTCCAGCACACTTCACACAAGCAGGTTGAGCCCTGAATCATGACAGAATGGTCAAATAATTGACATCTGTGCCATTGTAATTTTTATATTTTTAGTCCCCCTTTTTTAGTGCGACAGCGTACAAAAGCATTGCTTTATTTGTTTAATTACTAATGAGGTGGATTACACTCTCCACCTGAAATATTAACCAGATCAGCTCTTCCTTAATCTCATCGGCAGAATAAGTCTTGTTAAGCTGGTGGATGACAACGCGTAACAATTTGTCTTTGGGAAGTGTAAAAAAATGAAAGGATAATTTTCTTTCATCTGAAAGTTTTAAAATCATTCGGTAATCTTCAACTAAAGAAGGAGTTATTTTAAGTTATAGATTTATATGTATTAGATACTTGTATGGGGGGGGGGAAGGCAAAGTTAAAGATTGCCCCGAGCGGCACAAACCCTAGACTACGTCACTGGGAGAAGAAGTGGCTTTTAATATCGCAGAAATATCTGCTTTCAGCGCGAATACGGAAGATGCGGAAGATTTTATTATAATTCAGAGCCATGCTCACTTACTTGAGTGAACTCCATGTATAGAGTCCATATCAACAGTAGTAGCCTCAGCCACGGCAGATCGGGTCTTGAAGGCCAAAGCTGGGAAAACCGCGGTTTAGGTTATGAGCGACCGTCTGAGAAGTTTAACGATCTGCATCTAGGCAATTGCTACTGCGACACCCGTCCCTGAAGAAGTGGAAGCCCCAAATGTTCGGTTTCGAATTAGCTCTAGCACTCGTTTTTAAAACTTTTTACAATATATGTAAACCACTCGAGTACATTAACATCTCTGTAAATAAATGTTCTTAATTAGTTTTTTTGTGTGAAAAACTGTATTTATTTTTTAATTTAATAAATATGAGTACATACGAAAATATTGAATTTAATAAATATGTATATATAAATATATATAAAAATAAAAATTTCGCAAAAAGGTTTTTATTTTTATATATATTTTATCTATAAATATAAATCATAAACAGTTAACAAAATATCTTTATTTTTTATCATGATTATAAACCAAGGTAATAACTAAGGTTAAGTGCTTAATATTTTTAAATTGCGTATTTGTGGTAAATACTATACGTAAAATTATATAAAATAAAAGATTATAATAAAATAACTGTTACTATTCATGGTAAAATGGCAAACCAAACAGAGCACAAATCAGCTGTCAGTGGTCAAATTGGGTGTCGCTGAAAAAAGTGTTGCCAATTCGAAAAACAATAGTTTCATAAGTTACATACATAATAAGTAGTAAACTGACATTGTATGCGATTTAAATTTAATTTAATATAGTAACATATATTCATTCAGCATTTTAAAATTCGCTGAATATCAAAAAATAATATTTCGTAAAGGTCCATAGTATTTTTAAATAAAAATATTTATTAATACTTTTTATTTTTTGTAACAGTGCTAATAAGAAAAAACAGTGTAAAAAAATAATTGGTCCATTTCCTTGAACCGTGCAAAAAATAATAATAAAATTTTAATCTCAGGGGAAAATAAGCGGAAGAATAAATCGCATCTTACATATTTCTCCATAGTTCGTCTGCAATTTGATATTACACATTTTAAAAATATGACAGCTATCTTTACCGATATTACTATGGACTTCTAATATAATAGGGCTGATCAAAGTATATTCAAACCGAATTTTGGTCAATAGGAGAGCGCAAAAACAATTATCACTTCTCAGAAGGCAAAAATTCACGTCAAAAGCAATAAAATCGTGTCGGCGCTGTCGCAGTGGGAACGCTCGGTAACGAGCGTTCCCACTGCGACAATTGTTTTTTACGCTCTCCTATTGGACAAAATTTGGTTTAGATGTACTTTATTCGATTCTCACTCGTAATATTGTTATAAAAAGTCTTAATATAAACGCTTCATAATCGAGCATTTTCACTGCGACTGACCTGGACTAAAAATTCACTATATAGCAACACTGAGCAGCAAAGAAAACGAATAATTTTCAGAAAAATATTATGGGTAGATATTTTTAATACTTTTTAATGCTTATTTAAAATATTTCGCATAAAATATGATTTCAAAAAATATATCGCAACGGTGGCTAATTTTTTTTATTTATTCATAGCATAGAAAGGGTTAACTCGTACCTATTATTATTTATACAAGAAATTATATTACGATGTTAAAAAACATATAAAGTGCCATTTTTGTCATGAGGCCCGGAATCGTTGTTTTTCCAGGTCCCGGGTTCGCTCTCAGCAGTCCTGGTCATATGAGCGTTTGTATATTTTAAGTGTTTTTATCAACATTGTATTAAGATAACATACTTTTGACATTATAACACAATTGTAACATGTGATTACTAGTCACATGATGTATCACATATTAATATATATATATAGAATATAAATAAATAAATGGGATCTTGCACTCGGAGAGAGATAGAGTGAAGTCAGAGTCAATACAGTCTTTCATTTTACAAGTCGTTCGTTCAATTGATTCCTCCTCTCGGTCCTTAACATACATGCCACATTAAATTGCAGCCTTAATTTTGTTTGTAAAAATGTTGCTTCTTCAAATTCTAGCATGATTACATTTTTCGGAGTTGTTCACAGAATCTATACGTTTTTTAATTCGATGACTAGATGTGATAAACTAATGTCTGTATTAAAAATAAATTTAAAAGAAACAGACACCCGATGAGTCTCAAGAGCAAATGGCATCAAGGATTTGGATCAGCAAATACCATTAGTATATAACGTGTTAATGGATTTATAAATTGAACAATTTTTACAACGCGTCAAAATTAAAAGCCTAATAAAACAAATATTTTTTAAATATTTGTTTACACTATCTGCATGGAATTTATTATTGCACGAAATAGATAGAGTAAACAAAGCTTTGCAGTCAATAACGATGATTATAATTAAAGCTTCACGTTTAATTCAAAGATTATCAAATTCCTTGCAAAAAATGAGACATTATATGGAAAAATATTTTTTCTAGAAGTGATAAATTGGCTCCAAAAATGGAATTGTCTGCAGAATTTGAAAACAAATAATGTGATGATAGATATCTACAATATGATCCTTATGATGATATTTTTTATTTACGGTTGCAATGAAAGGAGTGGTAGATATTTTAATAACATAACTTAGATTGAGATATAAAAAACTACATATTTTGAATTTTTAACAGAAGAAATATTGATGTCGATGAATGCAGAAAATTTACTTTCATTTAATTTCAGATTGCCTTCAAATATTCTAACGATATTAATTCTTATGAATAAATAATTAGTTTCAAAAACCAGGCAATGGCATTAATTTCAAATCTCAACTTAGATGTGAGGTGTGATCAAAAAGTACAGTTAATACATTCATTTGAAGTAATAAGTCCGATAGCTTGATCCGTTGAGATAGTCAGTGTCAAGTTTGAACAAGTTGTGACTTGTTAGCCGGCTTCCAGAACCGGAAGAGTGAGGTCGTGTTTACCGTGTCTGTTGCGCATCATGGATTTCGAACAACGCGTTAACTCTTTCCGCTCGTAAGGTGCTTGAGACGCACCATCGCTTGGCTCTATATTACTCGTAAGGTGCGTCAGGCGCACCATTTCAATTAATGAAATATAACGTCGATTTTTGGGTATTTCCTGAGCATGTTTTGAATCAAGCCGGGGAGAGCTCATTTATCGCGATAAGTCAGGGTTTTAAGTTTTAAGTTGCAAAAAAAATGAGTCGGTTGGAGACGAGCAACGGTCTTTTGACTTCAAAAACAGACAAAACCTGCAAAAAGTTTCAAAATGGTTCATTCAAACAGGTGATTAACTATTCGAGAGCTTATCGAAGAACTGAACATCTCATATGGCTTCGTGCAAAGCATTTTAATAAGACGAGTGAGTGCGAAATTTGCTCCCAAACTTTTGACTGAAGAACAGAAGGAAAATCGTGTATCAGTTTACACGGAATTGAAGGATCGTCTTGATGCAGAACCAGACTTCATGGTCAAAATTTATAACTGGAGATGAATGTTGGGTGTATGGCTATGACATTGAGACAAAAATGCAGGGTTCCCAATGGAAAACGAATGGCTCTCCTCACGGAACCTCAAATTCATGCTAATTGTTTTTTTCGATAGTGAGGGCATATTGCGTTCAAAGTTTGTTCCAAGGGAAACTACTGTAAACTCCGAATATTACAAGGACGTACTGCAACGTTTATGAAACGATGTGCAGAGAAAGAGACCAGTGAAATGAGCCTTCATCACGACAACGCGGCGTGCCACACCTAGCTTCTAAGCCGCAATTTCTTGGGCAAAAAATACTGTTTATCCACATCTACCTTACTCTCCAGATTTAGCACCATGCGACTTCTGACTCTTTCCAAAAATAAAAACCGTGCTAAAAAGAACACGTTTTGCCACAATTCCCGACATTGAGAGGGCCATAACGAAGCAACTGAAGGCCCTTCCGAAAGAAGCTTTACAAAATTGCTTGCAGTCATAAAATCAACGTTGGGATAAGTGCATCGCTAGCCAAGGAGATTAATTCAAATTTGATCTAGGCTTATTACTTTGTTCGTAATAAAATTATTCACCGTATTTTTTGATCATACCTCGTATATTAATAATAGTGCACGAATACAATATAATACAGATATATTTGAATTAGGATGTTGCGTTAAGAATAATTTATAATTACCGTTCACTGTAGACTCTGCTGAAAGGGCTTCAGAAAATTGAAATATATAAAGACCTATTGAATATCGTCACTTGCTCAGGAAAGATGATCGAATATGACAATTTTATCGATTGGTCCTGATTTTACAAAACAATTTGATTTTAATAAAATAATAGATGAATTTATTTCAACAAAAGAACGAATAATATAATTTTAAACGTAAAGAGTAAACGATATTATTTTGTTTTTATTATATATTTGGTTTTTTTTTAATTCGACTGTCATTAATAAACTAGCTCGACTATTTTAAGCACATCAAAGCTGCAATTAAAGCCTATAAAATCTGCCACGTTAAGTGTTAGCAACTTAGTAAAAATGTTTACTACCCATGTATCTATTTTTTTCCGAAATTGCTCATATTTATATTTACATTATAGATGTGTCTGTATTATGTCATGTCAATGTTCTCATAATCGCTATCTTTTTTATAGTCTACAAATGTGAAAAGTTAGTCGAGAAGTGCACATTTACCTCTGCGGCGCCAGTTCATCTTTTCGCACGATTTCCGTGCTCAACTTTTCTTTTCGGCCTAGTAATTGGTTTTCGGTTCAAGGCTTGAAGCATTACTTCTAGCTTTGCAGTTGTTCCCAATGCGGCATATCGATTGTTTATTACGGTTTACATTCGACGTGTGTGCGAGGACCCTTTACGCGGGGGCCCGAACGAAAAGCGAACTTAGGCCACCGGAATGTCACTCGATAGTAACATCAGTCTGTGGGCAAGGTCGGATAAGCTCGTTATGGGATGCTGAACTCGATATGGATAAGCGTGGGAGAAGAGCAAGACAATAACAGACGAGAATTTTAGTGGAAAAGTTTCGCATGTGTGGACTACTTTGGATTTATGTCGGTTAATAAGATATATTTTTATAACCATAGTCTAACTTTCAGAATAAACTTGCAACCTACCTGAATTTAATTAAAAACGATGTATAAAATCTCACATTTTTTTCTTGATAAACATTTTTAATACATATAAAAAAGTGTATGTAAAAGTAATTTAATAAAGTAAAAGTCGAAAATGCTCGGCTTTGTTATGCGGAGCGTGTGTCACTTTAACAATATATATTGGCGACTAACGTTCTGAATGACAAATTAGTTGTTAGCGTTTTAAAATATGGTGTCTGAAATACCAGCGAAGAACTTTTTGCTGGAGAAAATTCATAAGATTCAGAGACATCATTATAATTACTAAATAATATGTTATATCAACGCAAAAATATGTTTATTCGCCGGTATGATATTTTAAGTGTTTATGCAATTGCTAAGGGGTGATGTCGACAATCCGTTAATGATCGGCAACTTTCAGTGATCGCCAACCGGTGGTCCATGGACCCCTAATAGTCCGCAGATTTTTTTAATATATTTACATTTTTGTTTTAAATAAATTGTACGTTGAGCGTGTACGAATATTTCTCACATACATATTTTAAAGATTATTACAACTTGAATTTTTTTATTTATTTTCAGTTGTAACATGACAGACATTGGCCCAATGCGTTACAACGCCGTTGACACATGCATCGCCTACAAATTAATAGTGAGACACTAAACTAATAGCAAAGCTTGTATATAGTAAGTAACATATGTTTAATTATTTATAAACCATTAATGTAGCTTAAAATCAATGGATGTCACCATGCAAAACCCAGCTTGTTTTTTAAGCATTATTCACATTATTTTTCCGTGAGATTAGAAAAATCTAGGAAAACCTAATCCGTGATGATTGATCATAATTATTTTTATATAATATTTTATGATTTTTCTTATTGTTTTATTCTACATATATTAATTTTTTGTGTATCGTGACGCATTGGAGTAACCTGATAGTTCACAATAGTTCTAATTTAATTTAAATAAATAATAGTTATTACTAATTTTGATCTAATAAAAACTATATAAATTAAAAAGCACTCGGATTCATATGTAATTCATGCTAATATTATACATGTAAAGTAAACATGTTAATTTATATAATTTAATACGTATCAACACTATCAAAAATATGTATGCCATGCATCACGCGATCAAATGAGTTTTCGACTACTGGAAAACAAATTAGTAAAACAACAAATTATCAGTAAAAATTCGCACTACGCGGCCACCACATGTTCGTATTTATAAATGTATATATAACTTCAAAGCTCTTCATCCACATGAGCTTCAAATTATCAAATTGTGGAATATTTTTTTTAAATGTCCTTACAACTAAACATAATTCAATATATTCTTAAGTATAAGAGCGATTTATATGGAAAATCGATTCTTGAGTACGAAAAACGCTTATATTGTAGCTTGATCTATCAAATAATAGCTGACGGATACTTTAGTTTAATTATGATATAAAATAGTAACTGTAAATGTCAAATTCTTGTTTATGCGTGTTACAAAATGAATATCAAACTTACGTGACTAAATTTAATTGAGAAACACTGGTGTAGGCTTTTATAGATATTACATGTATTCTTTCTTATGGAATCGATTATGTATGTAAAAATCTAATGTGATAGGTATTTTGATGCGAAACGAGAATTTGCATGTTTTTATTAATGATTTTTATATTCATGAGTTTATGAGATATTGTGCCGTTAAGAAAGATTTATTATTTTCTAAGTAATTTATTTTTCGCTATAATAATCCTACTATATTATTATTCCGAATATATAATATAATTTTATTTAAGATATTTTTTTTAATTTATGAAAAATCTTTATTTTTTAAATATTTTTTTTTAATTTCACTGTGAGTGATCTGATACAAAATTAATTTAGAGCATAATATGAGACTCTAAAAACAAATTTGTTCATAAATCTTGCTCTTGAACTTTAATGGTAAAGGCAACTATTTAAAACACACAAAAGTCGTTCTTTTGAGATATTTAAATAACAGTGACAAAGCTTTTCAATATGCAAATATGCACCCATAATCGTTGCGTCACACTTTCTTTAATGTACTGATTTTGAATCTAATCCTACGTCATTACACATGTCAAAAAATTTGATAATATATGTTTTAGGCAAAAAACAAGGAGTCTGGTTCCACCCCGAATTATCGGTAATCAGCTAAGTAAGGAAAGAGATATTATACTTTACTCATCTTTCAAGAGTATATGAACCAGAACTCTACCGTACTTCCATTTTCATCAAGATTTTCACCAAAACCAACAGTTACCATGACCAACTCATGCCAAGTGGAGCTAAGCTGAATCGACCGAGGTGACCATTTCAATCTTGAGGTAATTAACAGTTTTCTTTTTTTATTATCTGATCAGGTCCAAATAAACAGTTACTTGAATAAGAGTTAAGCTCAATAATCTATATGGTTATTATTGCATAAAACTGATTTTAAAATAATTTAATAAAAAAAGTTTGTAGTTACAAAAAAAAACGCGCATAATATTTACAATACTAAGTTACATTCTATATGTACATATACAATTATTTTATTATGGCTATTAATGCTTTTAAATACTACTTATTACTGTAAATGATATTTGTATTCAATAAAGCGAGTATATTTTCTCTTTATTACGTCACGTTTTGCCTTCATTACGTCACGTTTATAATATGCAAACATATTAAAAAAATGATATTACTTTATAAGTTAATTCAAATAATAAAGTTATCTTAAATAATCCGGCAATTGAGCCATAAAATAAATTAAAAATATATACTTCGCGGCCAAATCTACTCAAGAAAATATCTATTTTATAAAAATAACTTTGCGACCAATGAAGATATTTTCTTTTAAAAAAAAAGAGTTTATGAGTAAATTGTCGCAAATTTTCAAGCTGCGTGTGTTTCGTCATTTTTAGAAAATGGCAGTTTGTAAATCATACAAAAACTTTCGACAAAATGGGCTCGATTTTTCTTTCATTAAAATTTAACTACATTTTGTAGCTCACGCGTCTGAAAAGTTACTAACTTATGTGTTTGGTAATTTGTACTATATTGCACAATATATGTTTTATGATGTTATTACACATAAAAGTATTGGATCTGAATATTAATATCACAATGCTATTTAAAACACGTTTATTCAAAACTATTAATACAGATATTTACCGCAACAAGAACTTGCCACTCTAATACCGATTTATTTATATGAATAAAAATGTGGTATGACCTTGGGAAAGTATACTTGCAATAGCGTATTTGTATAATATATGTATACTGCTCTCTGAGCATTGGAAAGTGTCAAACGATTTCGTTTTCAATGTCAAGGACATTTCTTTATGATTACACAATGGGTGACCGCATATGATCAAAATGCGACAATTTTAACTATGTTTAATAACCGGAAAATTAAAATTTGCGTTTTCATATTATGTAATATTTTCGGGACCATCCATAATCGTCGCAGTAAAATTAGTTACGCAAGACCTGTTAAAAGATTCGTAAAATAATGTCTCTCAAATATATTAAGAATTAATATGATTTTTCTATTTTAACGATCAAAAGTGGCGACGCAAGCTAAAAAATGAATCTAAAAGCATTGGGTCGCAGTACAACAGAAAACGGTCAGCCCCGGATATTGTCACCGAGCAGGTAGCAAACAATCTCGCTGAATTACAACATTCCAGAGCGCACCCAATATTCAGTGGCGTAGCTAGGGTATGTGCCGCCCGGGGCAATCCTTAAAATTGCCGCCCCCCCCCCATACATTTTTTTGCAGGGTCATAAAATCAGCATTTCTTAAAATAATAAATTGATTATTGTTAAGCTCTTGGTATTCGTAGATTTACATAAATTTTAGTTTATTCAGGGTTAAGAACCACACTAGACGATTCCATCGCGAATATCCCGCCCCCAAGCAAGTGCCGCCCGGGGCGGCCCGCCCCCTCCGCCCCCCCATAGCTACGCCACTGCCAATATTGCTAGATTTACACAATTTCCAATGATATCCAGTAGTAGTAAGAAAGTTATTCGCTAGGAGTCATTTAAAATAATATATTTGGTTTTTTTTTAAAAAAATAATAAAAAAGAATCATAATTATTTGCAATGTTGAAGTGGTGAAGTAGTAGCCTCTAAAAGCTAAATATTTACAAAAACAGATAGACATAGATTAACATCAAAGTACAAAAAGGTTTCGTCCTCGTCTCCCACTTTTAATTGATGATTCTTGTATTTTGCATACAAACCGCAGTTTTCCCACGATTGTATTACACAAAAACAAATATTCTAGTTACAGCCAAAATCATCTGAAAGCCAGAACGCTGCCATACGTCTTCACTTCCATCCGGAACATAGCCTCAGAACTTACACTTCGCTTCCGACTTGGAATATACGAGAGGTAAGCCAAACTCGCACCGTGCAGAGCACGTAATTAAATCTACTATATTAAAATACGCTTTAGAATAATTTAGAACAAACGTCTTTTATCTCTATCTTATAAGATTATGAGAATGTTATTTTGCAAATTAAATTTAATTCCTTGGTAGCTCAATATATGATTCGATAAAAATAAATATAGCGTTTGTCTTTAATATAACTAACCTAACTTAACTCTGAAACTATGCATCACTTGCGGTTTCAATGTCGACCACATTAGCTATTGCTTCTATATGTTCTTTATGACAGAAAGTAAAACGGTAAAGCTAACAATAAGTAGAATATATAATAAAAGTAACTAAAAGATCTTTGTAACATATTGTATTACACACAAATATGACTTTTTGCGAAGCTACGGCGGCAGCGGCGTCTATTTTCGTCTGTCTTTTTAAAATTTGTCTTTGATCCATAAACGTGTCTATCCCTTGGCAGGGCTCCAAGGCAAAGGTCCGAGCTGGTGAACTTGACGCTTTGGAATGAGAAACTACGCGGATGACGCAAAATTATCTTGACATATCCCCCGATAGGATAAAACTGTAACAATATATATTATTTAAATGAAAACTCGAACAAAGTACGAGTGGAATACCAATGGGTGTCACGTACTCTTGCGGTAGACTATTTTCTAATTTAAGGGTTAAAGTTCTGTAGAAAATAAAGATTGAAATAACTTTATAACAGCGATTCAAAATATATAGGTACATATATTATGAATAATAGTACATATGAAACAACGATAATATCATAACGAAAAATATATGATAACTGTTAGTAACTAGATTGATAACAAACTTGATATAACTAATCATATCTATAAATACACAGTGACATGGGTTTTCCTCGAATCAATATAATCACATGATGAGGATTAGAATGCATAATATAACAATTTGCAAATTATATTTAATACTATTGAGTTCTTAAACATGCTTTCCACTGTCTAAATAGATTTAATTTTTATAATTTATCCTCGAGGTCTTTAATTAAAATCTAATAATATATAGCATATGCATATATTAAATACTATAATTATCCTGTCTTACTAAAAAAATTCGCGAATGAAATATTACATGGCTTTTTTAATAATATATGTATTATAACTACCAAAATAAAACAACACCTATAACTTAACCACTAAAATAAAATATAAGATAGATTTGAATTAATTAAAATTATTATGTAGAGGTCTATTGACTGTAGAGGTCGTGAAACAACAAATACAAAAACGTAACACGTAACAAAAATTTGCGATAAGTGTTAAACGATAATAAAGAGTGAGCCTTTCCAATATTTTCTTTCGTTTAACGAACGAATTCTGCATATTTCGGTCATAGTAGACACTACCGATAAACATTATATTCACAGATGTTTTTCAAAGGCGTAAAAATATTTTTTTGTTAAAAAGAAGCATTTCATTGTCTCGAATTTCAAAACAAAATAACAATATATATAAAGGACCATGAGCTTTAGAGCGGCTTTAGTCACTATGTTGAGATAAAAAATGACTCAAGTAAGCAAATTATTTTAATCTAAGATTTTTTCAAATTTTAATCGAGATAGTATAAACAAATATTTTATCAATTGTTGAATATTCATATAGTTGAAAATCTGGTGATTAATTCGAATATTTGATTGAGAACCCTAGTCGCGACCCTAAATGGGGTCGCCAACTGCAAAGCTAAGTGAGTAATTTATTTTTAAATTAAAACAAGTGTAATTTGGGTACATTATTCTGTCACAGCTGGTTGAATTATGTGTTGATAATAAAGACTCATACGTCACTTAGATTTGATGATTTTTATCTGCAATGAATTTTTTTATACGTTAGAGATTTGATAGAACGGGGAAGAAATATAATAAATTTTGAGAATGAGGTTGTTGTTATCTAAGTCTTATAAATTTTAAACATTATTAATGATAAAATAAGTCTAAAATTACATTTTGCTTCAAACGTCGGTCGTGAATGTCGCTCTGTGCGTCGCTCGCTTTTACCAATTCGCTCACGCTTTTTAGCCATGAACTTTATAAAAATAGAAAAAGAAGCAAATAAATGCGCCATTATAGAGCGAAATCGTACCGTGCGACCATTAAAAGCTTTTCTCACAACCCAAACTACGATCCAAGCAAAAATATCCACCGATCAGAAAACTTTGATGAATCCAAGACAAAACCGATTATAAAAAACTTCTAGAAGTGACTAAAAATAACAGTTAATTAGATCGATTAAGGCACTAATCTCTAGAATCGGTGACTACGACAAGATCAAATTTAAATTAGATTGCGTATTCAGCCGAACGGATTTGTTGAACGGTATCTATTGACAGTTTCAAGTCATGAACAAAATCTAGAGTCGGTGCATATATGTACCAAACACAGCATCCATATAGACAACAGGTCATTTGAGGGGTGTCTGAAAAATGCCTGGAAAAACTGAAATGACGTCATTGCAAATAATCTGTTCATATATTTTCTTATGTGAGTATGACTATGTTACTGAAGTAACGGTAATACACAGCTGGTTAGGGTGGCATTGCCTATCTGTGCTCGCCGCATTAACATCTTTTTAGAAAAAATATTATTTAATGACAATTTTCTCACATCACCTAACCTACATAAATATGCGAATTCACAATAAAAACAAATTGATTTTTTTCCTCATAACCGAAGAAAAAAATTTTTGTTGATCGAAATTTTATACTTTTATTCAGCAAGTAATTGTCACATAAAAATTTCATACCTCAATCGTTTCGACAGAATCTAATTACTTACCTCCAAAAAATATGGGGATGGGCGTGTATGAAAGACGTACCTGCGTCGCGTGTGTCAAAATGAATAATATACGTTTGTGTGTATCGTTTCCCAAAGTAATGAAGATCGTAAAGCAGCAATAATTTCGATGTTTGTACATCGTAGCCCCTACGGCGTAGCACGTACATATATATGTATAGTCGAGATTCGATGCGTCAATACCATAATGGTAAAGTGGAAAACTTTTGTATCAGTAACATATACACAGCAAAGCATAATGATATTTACCATAATCCAATTATCATACTTTACCATAAAAATCCAATTCAATATTCGTTCTAGTGAAATCAAAATCACTTCTCTGTAGTATATTATACTCCATTCACAGAATTAAGTTACGCGAGTTAATATGTCTGGCAGCACTAATTCGGATCAACGTTAAAACTATATTATCTCACATTCCAGTCATGATTTCCTTAAATTTATCTCACACATTTCCGCGTTTCGAGCAACAAGTGCTTCCAAACACTTGTGGAGCAGAAAAATCTCTTTATTTATATCCAACCTTGAGCTTTTTCACCACGTGAAATATCTAGACGTCTGTATTATAGATTTCCATAAAACTCCAATCGGCGCCGATTACACAATAAACATTTTTCATTGGGTAAATTCTCACAATTTTGTTTTGCAACAATTTAATGCTTTTATTATTGCCAATGCATCACAAACATAAAATGAAATAAATTTGTGTATATCTGAAAAAATGAGATAATCGTATTTTATATTTTATATCCTTATGTTTTATAACTTTGAAAGTGGAACGAGTCGCTTCTTTTAGTGCATATTTAATATGTTTTGTATGCATTTGGTTGGTTATGTTAATGTTATGACATTATGACAAAATCAATATTCTATTAATTGATCACAAATTTAATCATTAGTTTTTGCCAAACAATCGTGCATTTCTGCCTCCTACATATATTATCAACACATTGCATTTAAAACATGAGCTCATATATAATACATTCAAATATCATACACAGCGTCGAAAACAACTGTATGGTAGCCACAGAACAAAGAATATAATAATAGCTAACCAAAGTGTACATTAAAAAGCAATGAGGTGCAGAAATTAAAGTATACGGTTACGATAAGACTATTATCGTGTCACTCTATCTTTTATGGAAGCTAAAAAATATGTTTTATCTCTTTGCTATGCTAAATTAAAAAGTTATTATTCAATTTCAGTGTAATCCCTTTAAATTAATGTAAAATTAAATGTTTAATTAATGTAAAATTAAAATTAAAGTGTTTATAAATATTTTTTTAGCAACATTGCTTGAAAATATTTTAAATAAATATTAGACAATTGCTTTGATTTTTTGGCACCACTCTGGAGCTAGTGCCCCAGGCAACTGCATATACAGCTGGCTCTGGTTGTAAAATGCTTATGTATTTATTATAAATCATATTTATTTTTCATCAAGATTCTTGAGAAATCGATATCAAACAAAAAAGTACTAAGTTTTTTTATAAGAAATGTGCCTTATAAAATATATATTACAATATCTTTCGGTAATGAAAATAGTTTTCACTTTTTGGATTTATTGCCCAAAATAAATAAAAGTAAAATTATTACTAACATAAGTCACACTTTTCTTTAAAGTTTTGGTTCTAAGAAACCCCTTCCTTCCGCAAGACTTCAGGGATATAAATGGATTTGAGCCAAGGCTCATTTCAGCAAAAAAAAACATATTAACTTAATGGTATTTATTTATTAATCTGTTATTAACCTTTACTTGACATTATAGGCGTTATCCAAATGCGTTACTATGGGGTAAACACAATCAAAAACTACTGAGTAAGTAGTGAAAAATTAGTGACAAAACTATTATTACATCTCACAATCAGTATATGTTACTATGTATGGCCGATATTCACGATATTTACTCATAAGATTAGGAACATCTTGGTGAACCTAATCTATGATGATCAATTAGAAAAAAATCATATAATCTCCCAGACACGATAAGCTTCATATGGGATTCAAACAGGCGTGTATTTGGTCTGCACAGACACTTCAAAAGCACCAGTATATCTAGAAGAACTAAAATACGTTTATTCAAGATTCTAATTATACCAGTCCAGGACTTTCACAGACTTTCAGCGACGGCAGGCTTATGAGGGAATGATTATATAGAAGATTTTCGGCATACACGCAAGGATGATACAACAATAAACTGTACGAGTTGTATAAGAAACCTGTCGTTGTCAAGTATGTTGCACTATCTGCATTCAATTACAATACGCAACTTATTAAATTTATAAAAAAATATGAAATTTCCCATTGAGTGACCAAATATATATATAATATATAATAAGCAGAGTATTGAAAAATACACTGGAACTATTTACTTAAGTAATAATAATAGATATTGTCACGCGATAACACTGCGTGATATAATAAATCATATAGTTAATAGGAATATTTAAAATTATTGCCTAATACTAAAATAAGTTAAATGTACCTTTTCAAGTTTTCACAATTATTTATAAAATACATAGAAATTGTGTTTTTACCATAGAGAAAATATCACAGTTTACTTTTAAATGTTAATCCAAGTCTATCAATATTATAAAATCGATAACCCACTTATGTAATAATCTTAATACAGCTTTTGCGAAATAATATGCAATATTTTATAACAAAAATAATGGTTATATTTTGCACAATATACTCATGTGTTTTGGGAATTTTCGTGTTTCCGATACTGTTACGATATGGGGAGGCAATAAATTCGGCCAACAGTATTATATTGGTTCGGCGTATATGTATACTGTCTACCTACTTAAAGCGAACCCTCGTCGAAAAATACGGCCTTCAACTTGGGCCAGTTTCAATTTGGAAACTGCGTTATAAAAGCTTAATATTGTCTGAAGCTCATTCTAGAAGATGATGAGAAAATAACGTATTACTACTACACTGAACTTACACAACACTAAACTTGCTTTTGGTCGAGTTGTATAATATTTCAATTCCTTGCTAAATAAAGTTTCTAATGTATTTTGCAATATATTGTGTAAATAATGTTTATAAAATATTTTCCGAGACATTGATAGATTAAAAAACAGATGATTTAAGATATACGTCTCGACAGTTAAATTCCTACATGCGCATAGCTCGTATATAACATTTTGAGGTTTGGAGCAGAATGTGTGTGACTTGTTTGCCAAATAAGACGCTTCCTGAATATGTCGTGAGTTTATGTTCATGTAAGTTTAAAATATATGTAACATGTGTACTGCTGCCTACATTTTTAACTATATGAGACTCGAAAAATCTTGATAAAGCCAGCGTGAGTGAATGCCGAAGGAAAAAAACAAATGACACAAGTAATGAAGTGTCGAATTTTAAGTCTCAAATACATCGTTTGGTCCTTGGAAACTTCAACCAAAATTAAGAAGAGAAATACATCTCTTTCATTTTCACGCCCCTGATATAAAAACTGCTTGGGCAAGCGTACCTTTGTTACCATTCAACATAGTTTTGAAATAAACACATTTGATAACGCTACTATTATATCAACGTAATGCGACTTCTATATACGAGTTAAATAATTTGAAACCATGCCCGCGTATGACGGATTGTCGACACCTCCCTCAGCAACGCAAATAGTACTTTATTGAGTACATTTTAAGTCGAGAACATCTTGAATTCTGCCCTATCACTCGTAATAAAGGCGCTGGAATACAAATACGTATAACAAACTACACTCCTTCTTTTAGAGATATCTAATATGTTTAACAACAACTAACAAGGTCGAGTGTGCATACTAAATCTCCATCCCTGCTCGAACGTCACTTATATTTTTTTAGCGAAAGAATTTCCAGTTTAAGCACTTCTGTCTAAACTATTAGAAAATTCTACTGAGAAAGAATATCTGTAAAATGTAACAATGTGGTACAACAATAGATGTCGATCGACTACCTCTACCGCTACTCTTATTTAAAAATGAATACTTTCAGGTAATTAACATAGTATAATAAATAATGTATGTCATTAATAAAGAGGAGGAAAAGCAACAGACCAATTGGACCACTGCAGTACTCCAGAATGAACGAAATATTGTCGGGAATTATCTTGAAATATAGCACCCAATTTAATCGTTTGGTATATTTTAAATTGCATCCAATTTAAAAATAATTGAGGGAAATCCTTTAGCATGCATGGCAACCCCGACAAAACGAACGAGCTCGATCGGCGCGAAAAAATAAAGGTAGATCGTAATAAACACTTTTACGACCATTAACGACGGCATTGTTGTAAATGACAGCAAGCGGCGGAAAATCCAGTCAAGGCCGCGCAAAGGTAATCGTTATAAGTGAATTTGTATGTAAGTACTGTTTGTAAAACAGTATTTCATGATTAGCGGATATAGCAATTTTACAAATAAAAATTATGTGTACTAAATATGTTTTCGTTAATTCAACGACATCATAATCTCATCTCATCTTATCTGATCGTATGTTGTCTATGAAGCATTTGATTATTTTTTTATGATGACATTCGTATTGGTCATTGATATGTTGTTGCACAATCATTATTAAGCGTATTTCTTTGTTATTAAAACTTTATCATAATGCGCTACGTGTGAATCGATATATTTAATTATAAATATTTCACGTTCCATTCGCATTACAAAAAAATGTAATTCGATCTTAACTTCTCTTTTATGAATCATTGACACCAATTCATAGGCTTTGGGAGATTTATTGTGGACTTATTATTGTTCGTGTTCCTTTTCAACATTTTTTGTAGAGTAACCATCGTTTGATTCAAGTGAAACAACTTTTAAATCATTACGCGTACATATTATAATTATGTATTCGGTCATAAAAGAATTAGGGTATTCTACAAATTATACCAAGCAAAAAACGAAACTTCCTTAAGCCCATCACACTATTAAATTTGTATACGGAAAAATGTATGAATAAATATAATAAATCCACTTTTTGATTTTTTTAATTTCTATATTACAGACAAATAACGAGTACTAAGTATTTCGTTTTTTTCCCAAAAGGGGAATATAGTTTAACTTTATTTTCGGTACTAGAAAAAAAATATATCATAAAAATTTCATACATACAGGTTGATCCAATTCAAGTTTCCTGTGTTGGCAGCATTGTAAATTAAACAGCTGTTAATAATCACGGTGTTCAAAGTGTCAAATGCTAGTTTGCAACAACACATATACGAAATAGCTCGCTTAACCACTGCTCAACGCGATAAAATAGTTCAATTGCTCTACAGAGATAATAATTATGTACGAAAAGTGTATTGAAATTTACAGATTTCATCATCCTACTGAGCGAACAAATCGCAACGTATTAAAAACATTAAAGCGAATGGAAGCATAGAAGCATTTGAGATAGGGTCAGGCTTTTGCATCATCGTGGTGCCCGTTTAGCCCGTTTAGCCGTCGGCGTTCGCAGATTTTGGGCTTTTCGTATGACTCCCTTTGGCGCATTTTGCATCTGGACTTGCACCTACATCCGTATAAAATTAAGATAACACAGCAACTGAAGTCCAAAGAGCATGGACAGCGAAGAATTTACCTAGATTGGGTGTTAGAGCAGCAAGAAGTTGGTGCTGATTTTTTTGATGAGGCACATTTACACCTCTCTGTTTATGTTATAAGCAAAATTGCCGACATGTAAGACATGTGATTTCAACAAGACGACGCAACTTGCAACACATCGGATGCAACGTTGGATGTTTTGCGTAAAAATTTCCTAGATCGCATTATTTTACGTTTTGATGAAGTCAACTGGAGGTCAAGCTCATGCGATTTAACATCGTTTGATTTTTTAGTGGAGTTACGCTAAAAGTTTTGTCCACGCAACAAACCCGAAGCGACGGAGCACCTAAAAACCAACGTCCGCCAAGTTATAACATATAAAGTCATGGAAAATTACATCGAAAGGATCAGCTGCTGCAAAAGGTCTAGAGGCGGCCATTTAATTGATAATATTTTTCATAATTATTGAAATACAGCAAATGTTCGGCTAAAAAAAAAATTAAGATTTTCTTAAATTTGTTTTTTTTTTTAAATTGAAAACTAAAAATACAGATTAAAAGTCAATATTTTATGCAACTAGAAATATACAATAAAACAAAATAAACTAAAATGACTAGATTCGATATAAAAATCGGTTTTCAAATTATAGTATCTCCAAAAATATATAACAAAATAATCAAAGACTTGAGAGTACAAAATGTATGGACATAAAATGGCACTGGGTGATAGACTCAATCTTAAATAAAAATTGACCTCAAATAGAAAATACTGACTATAGAACTTTATTTTATCGTTTACATGGCATAAAATAAAGTTGCCTTAAATAGTAAAAAATTAGTCTTAAGTATTTTAGAAAATTGTTTATACATACAGAATTTATTCATTATGTATCAAATTCATGTAAGCGTAAATCTAGAATGACATTATGAAAAAATATAATATGTTAATTATTTTTAAGCATATAAATAACGTTTGTGTTAAAAATATATTCAAATACTAGTTGAGAAATGATGGTCACCCTACCCTTACCCTTTGATAACGGATGACACCTATAGAAAGCATCAAGAAAATTGCCAGTATGCAATGGGCACCAAAGGTGCCATGAACTTTTGAGCCTTGTTATATGATTTTTTTGTATAATTTAAGGTTGAAAAACACTCTAATTTATTGAAATAATATTTAAAAAACTTGTGACATAAATAGATGCTCCCCCACTAATTAGCAAATTTTAAAATGGCTCGCAAAATTATTAGCCGCGGTAAAAGGGTTAAATACGCAAATACGAAAAAAAAATTAATAAAATATAAATATGATTTAATTTTTATATCGATCCCAATTTTACGTCAAAATAATAATTGTTCCTCCCAATTTGAATTATTCATATTTTTTATAATTTAAGCGTTATGGTCAAATTTTATAGTGTTATTGTTTTAAAACTTAAAGTATGTTCTTCAAATGTCAAACTTCAATTTGATTATATTGATTTGATGATCTGATTGAACTTTTCTTTCAATTTTATTTCCATAATTCTTCGAGTCGTCTTTTCGTATTCCAAATTTTTTTTTATCAAATATCGTAGCTTAACGTTTCACTTTGATGATTCAATAGCTTTTCTTCGAACTGTTATTCTAGATATTCTTAGAATCGGTATAAGTAAATACATCTTATGAGGTGTGATTTATCATAACTAGCATAGCTTGTGTATATTATTTCCACAATGAGATTAGCACAATTTACATTCGTAACTTTAAAAATGTGTTAATCTAAGATGACTAGATTTTGAAAATATCATAGGATACTAAAAATATGAAGGTCATTTCGGAAATTTTTATTTGAGGATAAATTCCTTGAAAATTAAAAAAAATTCATGAAAATTTTTGTTCGAAAACCATCTAGGAATTTTTGTGAGAATAAATTGCTGCATGTGCTAAATAAAGGAGGGCATCTGGTCACCTTAGTTAATCTCCAAATGAACATACTGTCGTCAGGTGTGTTTCGATAGGTGTAAAAGCGACGTAAATCAATATTGTTATAATATAGCAGAAACCTGCAATGAAGAATGTTTGTATATTTACACTACAGCAGATGTAACCAAGTATTATGAAAATATTTATGTTCTTAGATCGAACGTTTATATGTAAAACTGACGTTACACGTACCTATCTATGTAGAAGAAATAAAACATTAACAAATGTATCTTTGCGAATCTTTTTATTTTTCATCGAAACATTTCTTTTTAATAAAATTAAGCCATCTTATATAAAACATTTTAAATAAATATCGATCCTTAAACGTAATGCCGCAACGTTCGTACGAATACGAAAAGTCTCTCGGGTAACTCTAAGGCGCCCCCGTCGGACGCCGCTTAAAGCTAATCGCTTACAGAATACTGAGTATTGGAGATGCGGATCTCGAAATGCCGCACATTATTTACACTGAGGAATTGGCTAGCTAAACAGTCAGTATTTGGCCTTGGGTTTGAGCTCCTGGGCCAGGCCACCCCAGGCGAGACGATACACTCGACTCCTCCACCGCACTTGAGGCTTCCACAGTGCTAGCGCGAAGAGCGACGGACCGACGGCCTCTCGCAGCCACCACGCCACCGCAAAGTGGAAGCGGCTGAAGGGCAGTGGGCCCTGCTGGGTGGCGGACAGAAGCCACCAGTCGCTGAGGAACCAAGCGAGCGCGTGCAGGAGGAAGACGGCGCCAGGCTCCCATCCGAAGAAGAGGCGGCAAGCCCAGGCGGCGCCGACTCCGAGCACCAAGCACTCGCTGAGGGGCTCGAAGAGTATTGTGAGGGGCAGCATCGATACGCGGAGCTGCGCCCAACGGGAGAGTCGCGCCAAAAACGACGCGAGCGACGAATCTCCGGGGTTCTGAAGAGCGGGGTGACTCGAGACGCGCAGGCGCCATCCGCGCTCTTTCAGCGCTTTTGCTAAGAAAAAGTCCTCCGCTAAGTAGTCGCCGAAGGCTTGCAGTCCTCCGATTTCGTCGAGCGCCTCCCGTTTCACCAAGGACGACATTCCGACGTGGCAGTTGATGCGCAGGAAATCGGCCGCTAGATAGATTCTCGCCTGAACGGTACCGAAGTAGACCTTCTCGAAGGTAGCGGCGAAGCCGGGGCGGTCACAGGCGAACGGCATCTGATGCACCAGGCCGACTCGATCGCGAGACATGTGAGCAACCATATCGAGCAAGGCGTCCGGTCTCATGCGGATACCTGCGTCCGAGACGAGCAGGAGCTCGTGTCTGGCTGACAGCAGCGCCGGCTGCATGTTGTTGATCTTGGGATTGACGCCCACCTGAGAATTAAAAATAAAACTATTACTTAATGTAAATACATATTATACAATCTACTTTTCTTTTAAATATTTAATCAAATATGGAAAGAACTATTTGTACAAATTGTATTGTTTTATTCCAGTAAGCTAATTTGAATCAGAGAAGACCAAATCTTTCAAAGCTTAGATTTGAGACGCAAAATCTAATAACATTTTAAACCATTTGTTTGTCATAGTCTAAAAATACATTAAATCAAAATCAATAGTCGCCAAGAAGTTTATCATGTATATAAATTATATGCACTATCTAGAAAAAATAAAGTATTTTATTCTCAAAAATATTGGTATTTGGGCATTCAATGAGATATTTTTGTTATAAATTAACAATTCATTTAAAAAAATGAAGTTGTGATTGTGTTACTTTAGAAGCTATATATGCGATTTACTATTTTAGGAAATATACGTCTTATAAACATTACATGTAGAAGAGTTGAGATATCCCACATGTCCTGGAGATCAATACAATTTGATTGCTGATAAGCTTTAGCGAGAATTGCCTGAATTGAAGAAATACATTATTAAACTTGCCCGGCATTTTTCCAATGGATGAGTTAGAAGAGTTATAATGAATCTTAATGATAAAATAACACTTCTATTAATGAGACATTTATTTTTAACCAGAAGATCACAGTCGAAGAATTTGTGGAAAAGGAAACATCGAAAAAATCATCTGGTTGAATCTAAAAAAAAAAAACCAGCAAGGTGGGAATGTGTTTTCCAAAAATGGAATCTGTTTCCCGAACAGTATTTTGACGGCGGCCGGTCAAAAGAGCGTACATCAAGTGAGCGCCGTAAAATAAGCGCTGCGTCATAAGAGTGTTTAACAAAGTAGCGTTGTTTTAGCGTAGCGTTGCAAAATATATACAAAATTAATGTTGTAAAATATTTTTTTAATGTAAATATGAGATTTTAAAAATGAATGCGTTGCAAACATTGATAACGGAATGGGTCATTTTTACCTACATTTTATGACTTCTGAGAAAAAATCGTGAAAGGTCCATATACCTTGCCCTATAACTGTACGCATTCATTGCAAGTTGAGTCGATAATAATTTGTTAATTTAATGAAACATTACAGAACAAATTTAATGATAAATTCAAAATCAGCATTTCATTTTAGTACAAAATATATGTATATCGTATGTATGGGTGGCCATACTTTCGTATGTACTTATTAATTAATAAATAATAATGTTTTCATTGACTAATCGTTTTAATCATTATTACGCTCAGGCACATAAAATAGTAATTTCACCGCCTATATATAATGAATTTTTATTCTTTGTAAATTCCTTATTAATTAATTATATTAAAATATTCATTACTTGATTTTCTCCAAGTATTTTTGCGCTCTTATGACGTGCTCTCTTTTGTCAAGCATTTAAGGTACGCTACTTTGTTAAGCGCTCTTATGAAGCAGCGCTCATTTGTGATGATACCGTATTTTGACATATTTAAAATATTTTAATATGTTGTTTAATTCTTGAACATAATGGAAATGTGGAAAGATCTTTTCACCAATAGAGATCTTCACCGATTATTGAAAAATGCCTAATCCAATAAAAAGTATGAATAATACTTTTTTTATATATTTATTTATTATTCCTGCAACCAAATATATATATATTAAAATACGTTTTTGGATAATGTATGGGGGGAGGGGTACAATTTAAATTTTAACCCTTTGTGTAGTGAGTTAATTTATTATACACCTGGGAGTGAGTTAATTTGATATATGTTTCCATAATAATTTCAGTTTATATTTAATTATTTATTTTTAATTGCATTTATAGTAAATTATATTAAAAACGAATCAGTGATTCTCAACGTTTTATTGCTTTAATTTATTTTACAACTGTTTTAATAATTTATTAAACACTTTCCTATCATTATTCGTTACTTTATTTTACATATTTTTTACACATTTTTCAACTTTTGTGGATTTTTTTATATCAATTCAGAAGCTCTCAATATTTTTTATTAAATATGTTTGTTATGTTGATTTATTTGGTATTATTTTCTATTAAAATCATTTATATTAAATCAAATGTATAAAAATATGTTCTTTCTTCAGTTATATATGTAAATATATAACTATACGGTTTACCTCAAAGGTGATACCGTTCAAAGGGTTAACGTCCAGGTTTGGCTGTCAACATATCAAATAACATTTTTTCCAAATATATCATCAATATTTAGATATTATATAGTTAACCGAGCTAACTGCAATGCAACAATAAAAACAAGCAAATTGTTGAAATAAGATACGACAATATTTTCACATCATCGGATCCTATAATGTAAATCCAATGACACAATAATTCATATCTTCCAATGAAACCAAAGTATAGTAATCCTTACATAAGCTTACTGCGTAACTACTACAATAATAACTGAGATGTGTTTTCCTCAATATATGGAATGTAAATATATTAACATTAAAAGTATCATTATTGTTGCAGTATATAATGCATAAGAAAATTGAAAACTAGTGAATCTAAATCAACAATAATAATATTTAAAATAAAAAATGAATCAATAACCAGCTTTGAATAATTGGAATTTTTAATCATTTATCGAGTTTTAAAATATTTACGATTGGATTTTTGTGCAACATGTAGTTGCAACTTTATTACTTACTTAAAATAAAAATTGAATAATATCTGTCAAATCCCAAGAAGATGTTCTCCAATGTGCAATTTTAGGGCCTTCCCTATTCACAATATTCACGATTATTATTCAAAACAATATCACATAGCTACTAAAAGATTATCTAAATCTAATATGTATTATAAACCTCTAGATTAGCAAAAACTGTAAATAGATAAACTAATTCAATTACTAAAAAAAACTAAGAGCTAATAATTAGTGACTAGTTTGAGTCACAAATGAGACCTAGTTTTTTTTTTTTTAGTAATTTTTATCTATAATTATAATTAGGGATGTCATTTCAGATTTTTCCAAGGCTGTTTAATCTTTCCATTTCATTATGATTCATAGTATTTCATTAAATGACATGCATTTTTCTGTTTAGAAACCACGTCAAAAGCGATAAAATCAGCAGTGGAAACGCTTGGTTATCTAGCATTCATATTAATACTTTTTATAATGATATTACGACTTACTGAGAATCGAATGAAGCATATCTAAACCGAATTTTGGTCAATAGGAGGGCGCAAAAAACAATATCACTTCTCAGAAGTCAAAAATCCACGTCAAAAGCAATAAAGTCATCACCGTCGCAGTGGGAGCGCTCGGTATTGACCAAAATTCGGTTTGAATATATTTTGAAGTCCATAGTAATATCGATAAAAATAGCTATCATATTTTTAAAATATAGTGTAATATTCTCTTCCGCCAATTTTTCCCTGAGAGATGAGTTGACTATGTTTGTATTTTGGACTTGACCTAATGAAAGTTCTAAAACTATAATTAGTTTCAGGTTTGGGTTAGAATAGCAATTGTCAAATTGAGTTTCATAGACATTTTAGAACAGCATATAATTTCACTAGAGCATAACAATGAAATTATATTTTTGCTAGTAGAAATATAAATCGATTGGTGAGAATGTATTTGGGCTTCACTAGTAAAAAAATTAAATTTACCGAAAAATACACATTCACTGTAACATTTATACATCGCATGTAAATAAATAATGATAAGTATGTAAATGTTATTTTACTAAATATGGAAAAGTTGAAATCGTATAATTTTACTAACATCTGTCAGATAAATTATATTTTCACTAGTAAAAATATATATGTATATCTACCGGTGTAAATGTATTCCGATATAATTTCACTAAAATTACATATTTCAAATTTCAACTTTTTTTTAAATATTTCTGCTTCATTAAGACTCATTGTTTTTAATTAAATAACATGCATATTTATGGCCAAATTCAAGAGAATTCATTTGCTTCCACCCCAAAAATGTAATTCCGATCGATATTCTAAATCTCTTGGATGAATAATTAAAATAAAATTAAGATATGTTGTGCATTGTTATAATACTTTACTTAATAAAATATATATCACTGATTTACAAACTTTGCTTGTTTACCAATTGTAAGTCATTGGGCTAACGGCTGTCATGTTTCAATGAGAGGTTCACAGGAAATAAATAAATATTTACTTATTTACTAATTAAGTTATATTGACCTGATTCTTTGGTTTGGGGATAAAGTAAATAAAAAATCTTATACCAAGAATAGATAAAAATAATTAATAGTCACAGTAGCTTAAAACGCGACAGGGTTTGCTGTTATGATTATTTTTAAATATATATTTATTAATGAAATTTAGCGTTGTAACGCAACAGACGTTAGTGTTACAGCAGTGTAACAATCAACTCCTGGGACTATGCATCGTGACAACACCAGTCTGTAAATCAGTGATGGCTATACATTATAGTTTTCAATAACTGGAGCTGATTTTTAATATGGAGTTGGATCCACGGTTCTGGCTTATCAGTTTAGCACTTTTTGAACTACAGTATTAATGATGAGATAAGATAAAACTTTGAACGTGAAAAATAAAAATAATAAACATTGAACATGAATTTTAAATAAAAAAAAATAAAAAAAATCAATTGAGTGAAATTTGGAAGGCTTGGAACTATAAACACCTTAGCGCCGCCTACGAGCAGCTGCGCCGGCACTTGGGGGTGCCGCTGCATGAGCGTGCGCACCGCCGCCGCCGCCGGGTCGTTCGCGTCCTCGACGCAGAACAGCAGTTCGAAGAGGGGGTAGTCCATGGTGAAGAAAGTCTCGAGGTTGCCGGCTAGGTTCGCGTCGGCGCCCATCAGAGGCTTGATCACGCTGACGCCGGGGAGGGACGCCTCTGCGGGGGGCGGCTCGGCCGGCCGGTGCAGCCGGCAGCGCGCCGCCACCGCCGCGATCGCATGGATGGCCCACAACGCGATCCAAACGACGAGGAACGCGCCGGCGAGCGCGTACAGCGGCGCGGTCATCGCGCACCGCCGGCCGCCCGCCGCCGACGACTCATTCCGCGATCGTCGCGGATACTGACGGCGCGCGCTTGCTCGCAACGCTCTTATAAAGGACGCCGTCTGTTCCTATTACGCATGCGCGGAAGCCACTTTTGCAATCAAAACTTGCGCAACTTTCTTTTTGACTAAAGATAATATTCTCAATGATTCGAAAAATAATTAATGAGCCACCTAAAAAAAATGTATTAAATAAAAAGACCATAAGGAAGCAAGGCCGACCCGTATCATTTCCGTAACCCAGGCAAACAAGATTTGGACGTCTCCCCTTTTCCCGATTCCTAAAATCAAATTAATTTATAAGACATATTTTAAATTACTCTGATTAAAATCAACGTCTATATATACGTTGATTTAATTTATTTTAACACAAAAAATAACATTTCCCTTACAAATAAGCTGACTAGACGTCCTTCTTTAGAGGATTGTCCACGAACAAAAATGTCCGAGGTGACCTTAAAAAATCCGAAATGATCCTTTTTTAGTATCCCTCTTAGATATTTTCAAATTCTAGTCAACTTATTTTACACAGAATGTACATCGTTTTACTACATTATTATCTTTATTTTCTAAATATTCCTCTATAAAATAAATACATACATATGTACATTACGTCGTATGTCTATTGCCAAAAAATATTCAATAGATTAAATTAAAATTCTTAGACCACGACAACGTAAAATAAGTTATTGCCACATTATGGAGTTGTTATTATATCAACCCTATTTTCTGAATCCCAACTCATTTTTCAGCAGCTTTTAAATGAAAAATAAGTCATAAAATTTACCTCTCTTAATGTTTTGCCTCTAAACTGTATTTATAGCACTGGACATGATAAACAATCTCACTTGAGCAGTGATTCAATAACAATATGACATTAATATAGGTGTAACAACCGAAATATTTTACATTGGTATCATTAGCTGATGCTCTTTTGGATAAAAGTAATAACTTTGCAGGGCCGGCCCGGGAATGTTCAACGCCCCGGACTTTAAAATAAAAACAAAGTTCATTTGGAAAAAAATTGCCGAGATAGCTAAAAAAAAGGCATCACGGAAAATTTTGCTTAAGAACCATATGCACGTTTTCCTGATTAGGGGTCCGCATCAAGAAACCGTGCATGTGCGGCCGGCCTTATATCATATGTGCCTTAGCAAAATAAGTCAATTTTACTGTTAACAACTCAGTTACACGATGCAGAAGTAAATCAAGTTATGACAAAAAATAACAATCAAAAGGTACGGTAGTTACATAAAGTGTTGAATAAATATTCGCATGGTCGGTTAATGAAGATATGGCCTTTAAGATGCTATACAAATCTGGAAAATATCCAGATTATCGACGATAATATTTCATAGAAGAGCAAACTTGAAATTATAATAGCAATTTATAATACAAGGATAATAGTAGAATAAAATTAAGATACAATTAAGACGATGCCAAAAAAACTAAGGCGACAAATTAAATAGAATTTGAATCAACTTTATGTCAAAATAAAAAACCCAAAATAAATATAGAATTAAAATATAGGACAATCGTGTGATAAAAAATATTATATTACAATATGGGGGTTCTTCTTGAAACTCGCGCAATTAATCACCGTAACCACGACAATAATAAGGACGAACGTGACAAAAGTGTAACTGAGCGAATCACACAATAGCCCTCGTTACGTCCAAAGGGGAAAATGTAAAACAGAAATAACACGTTGTAATTACCCTCCGATAAATAAAAATAATATTTCTTTGTTGCGTAACTGGCACAGAAACAATTTATTACCGGACGTAAAGCAACATTTACCCCGTTGCACAATTCGACCTGCGAAAGATGTCCATCAAGCAAATGTCACTCCTAGAGGCGTGGACATATTTTGTTGGTCAAATAAACGAGTGCAATAATTGGCTGAATGGTCGCTGCATGATTTTAATTCGCCAGAGAGTTTTTAATAACTATGATACTTAAAGTCCATTTCCAAGTGACGAAGGGGCAGATAGTCAGTGACGGCCAGAGAGAGGCAGAGCTCGTAAAGGAACGGACATCAACTACATCGCCGCTGCCACAACTATAAGACCTCTGAGGAATATCCACTGAACATCATCCCTCCGCCAGCTTCTCCACCGACGCGACGCTTGGAGAAAAACAATATAGGCCCACCATAATTTGTCAAATATGTAATATTATACAATAAATTTCGTTACTAGTTTCCGAGGTCATACTAGTTGCAAAGTCACACCCCCTTAGGGTTAGAACCCATAAATCAACATTATTAAATATAAATGGGCAATCAATTATTTATTTTAGAAATATCCTTTAAAATATCACGCTCGCACCTAAACTGTTGGACAGGTTATGTGTGAGCGAGCGTTGGTCAGAACAATGATCCCCCTACGAATAACTCTCAGCGAATCTATTTAATTGTATGTAGAACGCGAAGATGTTCAGAGCGACGAACGAAAATGAAATAACGACAGAGCTGCGGCGGAGAGCACGCTTGGCCTGTTGTGTTTACATCTGACAATGTTGCAAATACAATCAAACAGGTTGGCCCTAAAACATCTTAATAATCTCTACGTATTATTATGCTGAGCATCTGTCAACATAAAACTGACATTATATAATATAAATACTGACCAAGGAATTGTAATAAATACTCACTGAAAAAAAATGATTCTGAATATCTGGCAAAATAATTTTAACCATTTAATATAAATTCTGACCATCTAATATTTATTCCGGATATTCTGACCCGAAAAATACGAGCCTATCATAAACAAATACTGCTCGTAAACTAAACAATGTTTTGGTGCAGGGCAATACCTGCATCAAAAACACTTCAAGTTCATTAACAGTTTAAGAAAAATAAGGTGTAATAATGTTTACGAAAATTTCATCCTGGGGGCGAAGGGCTTGAAGATGCGGCAGTTTGATAACGGCCAACTGCAGACTTTAGTTGAACCAAAATTAGGCATAATCTAACAAATCTGAACCGCTTAAAATTACCTTAAAAAATAAACAGCTCGACATATGGGTGCCGCACAAACAGCTCAAAAACAAAAAAATGCTGTTACGATATAGAAACGATTGATTTCATGATCGATTGGAAAGTGTGAAAATATGGATCTTTCACAACAGAAAGAGGTATGCACAATGGTTGGGCAAAAATTAAGCGCCAAGAATTCCGCAAAACTGATATTCCAAAAAATCGCATAAAAAATTATGATACTATGCTCTCGATATAATCCACTAGTCTGTTGAATTCTGACGATACCATTACAGTACACACTGAGTTATTGTCACGAAACTGGCAAAATGCACAAGGAAATGTGACCTGTAATTGCACTGGGCAATCAAATACGCTCAACGTATTATGTCTGGTTGAGACATAATAAGTTGCTACAAAGGTATTTCGCGCGCTTTGCTACCCTTCTAGTGGCGTATGGGATGAGTTGCGCCCCGCCCTTCTCTCTAACTGTGAGGGGTTCCAAATTGAACAATGTGAACATTCGTAATGAAATTAATGTAGGACGATCACGTTCTTTAATAATAATGGCTCTGAAATTAAACCCCATTTCTAAAAGTAAACCAGACAATTCGGCTCGCCCTATCCTAAGACATAGATAGAGCATTGTTTTTTTTAGAGCAAGGGTCCGCAAAGTAGTTGGGGAGTCACGCGCAAATATAGGGGAAATGTGTGACCAAATACATAGGGAGAAAACAGGTAGAAGTGTGGCGAAATGTCATGAAAGGCTGCCATTTAAAACATGATTGGAGTTAACGGTTTTTATGATTTTTTTTATATGATCAGTTTATTTGCCAAATTCTATCAAGTTTTATATTCATTTACATAAAACTTAGTCATTAATAATATTGATAGCTAATAAATTAATAATGATATACAATTTTTATTCGTTGAAATGTTGCACAACAAAACTTGTTTTATATTATACTATTGTAAATAGTTACTGGTTTATTCCCATCAAATTTTTCGTTCCTTTTTCATGCTAATATTATCAACTGATTCAATTATATAGTGGAGTTCTGATTATTTAGATATCTTAACCTTGGCTCACTGATAAATGAGTCAAAAAGTATAAAAATATAGTTTTGCCTATGATAAATGTTTTGTTTCGCAGAAACACCATTACGCATTGCTAAATCGAACATTGACATTGAAAGCACTTGTTGCTAAAATGCGCAACAAATCCGAATTGAAATAATTATGTTAATGCTCTTTAATAACTCTTATTCGCATAAGAATTTCCATCATATTAACTAAAAAAATTATTGTTACATACATGACAACAAACGTGGTATAAATTTCACTCTTGAACACATTTTATTTTGCATTCATATTATAACCTGCATATGAAAAATGAACTATATGTGACATAAAAAATATTGGATTCATAACAGTGATCAAATAAGCAGGATTTTTCCTGAGGCCCCTAAGTTTAATAATCAAATGAACATAAGCCAATAACCTCTCAGATACTAATTTCAACCAAATGCAATTTCTATTTCGAATTACGCAAAATATAGAACACAGGAGAGATGGGGGAAAAAATGAAACTCACAATTAGGAAACATTCGTTCGTATATATTCACATTTCTGCAAATCAAACCTTGTTCTTCATACACTTTCCGTTAATACATAACTAAAATAAATAACCCATAATGATAAGTGTCGAAAAAATAATTTGAAATTATATGGTTAAAGGTTTTAAATAGTTTGTTAGTCAACAAATGCCAAATGCGTTCCCGATTCAATATTGTGGCGTGACTAGAAACAGAAAACGGTGCATACATCGTTCTGCATTTCCCACTGTCGCAGACAAAATTTGTTCATTTTCATTTCAATAGCAAATAAAGAGTATTCTATATTTTTGTATATGTGCGTACGCATAAAAATAATTAAATATTTATATTATAACAAAGAATCTAGTTGTTATGATAAATATTAATACACCAAAAAGCCACCAACAATAACGTGCTTTAAATTTATGAATTTGTTATTTTACAACGTATACAAAGCATACATTAAATAGTGCAATATTTCAAATATATAAAAAAAAGCAAATTGTAAATCATCCTGATTATATTAAATGCAAATCTCTCAATGCATATGCAGTTTTTTAATATTTAATATACAATTTTCGACAAGTAAACGATATCAAACAACGAAAGTTATGAAACACGAACCTTGGCAAAAAAATAATATAAAGCTTTAGATTCGATACGAAAAATAGAAAAGGAATTTGATCACATAATAAACTAAATACAAATTCAAAAAAATAATATCAAAGATCCCTTTTCCTACGCCTTATAGCCAATTTCAAATCAAAAATATGTAAGACATTCTGTTGAATATAACCAGAGTAGTCGAGCCTCAAAAATAACAATCTCAATGAACATAATCATTTAATGATACATTAAATAAATGTATTCTAAAGAATCATGGTCCCTATTGGACGCGCAAAAGGGATCTAATAAAGTATACAAATAACAAGTTGTTAACTGATTAAAAAACATTAAAAAAACTCAACATTGCACATTATTTATATTGTATTTCAATCAAACACTGGCTGCTGCCTCGACTTTTGGATCGGAATCATCTACTTTATCATCGCTGATTTCTTTTGTGCTTTGATGATCGGATTCTTTCTCTACTACGGTCTCTACGACGGTTGTTTCTTCGTCGGGACTTTGGACTGCAAGCGGAACTGGTTCTAATTTTTCCTCAATCGGAGCTTCAGCGGGCGTCTCTTCAACTATTACTTCGTTGACTTTATCTTGAATGACTTCTACCTCTTGGTGTTCGACGGTTGTTTCTAGGACGGCTTCGCATTTTTGTTCGATCGCCTCTTCTTGCATTGGAATCGTTTGCGGCGGTTCGCTACACACTACTTCTTCGGGTATATCTTCTTTCACAGGATGAGGTACATCTTCGATCGATTGTTTTTCTAAAGTTTGTTGAAAGTCTTCTACAGTTTTATAAACATCTTCTGACACAATTTCCGGTGGCGTTTTAACATCCGGTTCTACTGCGCTAGAAACTATGCTATAGGATTCGACGGCCATCGGTAGAGGCTCTATCCTAGTCGTTGAAATTTCAGGAGTATGTTCCTTGTAAATTCTCTCTTCGACGAATTTCTCTTCGGAATGTCGCCCGAATTCTTCCAAAGACCTCATCGAGTCTACGCTTCGAGGTGGTGTCTCGCCTATAAAATGAACATTATCTTTAAATAATCAATCGATAAAATTATAAAAAAGTTTTGACATACTAGATCTTGCAACTGTTCGACCCTGGCGCGGTACAAACATATTATCGATGATGTGATCTATGTTGCTGGCCGGCGGTGGAACAGAATCTGAATGCTTTCCTCTATATGAACAGATAATAGATATTAGTAAAAAATAAGATTTGAGAGAATATGTTATAAATAAGATGCAGTACCTTTCCCTCGGCGGTGGAGGTACGATTGGAATTGCATTAGTTGGCCTTCGGGTAGGTGGTGCTGTTCCTTTTTGTTCTTGTGGACTATAATACGTAATTCCGCTAGGCTCCCTGAACACCGGTCGACCAGTCTGTTTATTTTTAGGTTTAAAATTTTTTTATATCTCTATTATATTTTTTTGTACGAAAGATCTGCAGTAAAATACTCACGTGTGCGGGATATTGATGTGGCGGCGGCGGCGGAGGAGTTTGATGATGATAAGTGTGCGGCGGCGGTGGGGGCATTGCTTGCTGCGGAATCGCTTGCGGGGGCATAGCCTGAGGTGGCATGGCTTGAGGTGCCAGTGCCTGGGGAGGCAAAGCTTGAGGAGGTATACCTTGTGGAGCGATCGGCTGATGTTGCGGTGTGGCATACGCTTGAGGAGGAGGATATACCTGAGGCACAACATGACCATAAACAGCACCATTTGCACTCTGAAAATATATGCATGATTGAAAAATCTGTCTTTACATGTATTTCCTATATGTCACAACTACCTGAATGTATTGGTTTTGAGCCATTAGCTGCGGAGTGGGATACGTTTGAGAAGAAACGAGTCCACCTGAAAGTAAACATTGCAACAATGAAAATAATTACATTACTTATATACTATTTACATATATTTGAAATAGTCGGCGCCAGTCGACTACACGCTGGAGTTCGCCGAGCAGTGTGGTAGAACGGGGGAACCCTCATGAGGTTAAAACCCAAACTTTTGAGGAAGTGATCTCTCGGGCGACTGTCCGAGGTAGTAGCGTGAGGCACTACCCATGACGAACAAAGCATAGCATAGTAACGCAAACAGGGCCAAAGGGCTCGGCCCCTTAAGGTGACTGAGGGCCGAGGCTGCGACTGAGGCAGTATATACACCCTTCTATAAAAGGGGGATGGTACTGTTACAAGGATGATCCACAAATGCATGCAATTTCAAAGCAATGCAGGTCGCCATTGAGAGCACCCCCACGCTCGGGAGAAATACTAATGAAACTCCATAAAATATGTAGTACTACGGGAGGTGGGTCCCCCTCATCCGAACGTCACAAGCTGGGTGCCCGCCCATAGGGTTGAACTCGTAGAGCCCAAGTACTGGTAATGGCAGTGGTGCACGCAAAGGATGCTAAAGTAGTTATACTCTATTAGGAATAGTATTACAATTATTGATTCAGAGGTTACCATGTAACCAAATTGTAACTAAATAGCAACCATCTAACAGGAAATATTATCTACTACTTGTTGCATGGACTCTACAACACGTTGAAGGCACGTGATACAAAAACACATGGCCGCTACTGTGTACATGTCATGAGTTTGTCGCCGGGCGTTGTTTTAAAATGTATTTTTAGAAATTGTGCGTGGTTTTAATTATCACGATTTATTTTACCCCAAAATGAAATCTTTATCAGGATCATCCCGTTCTTCACGAAAATGAAAATTTGAGACAAATACTACAATGTTTTCCGACTTTTACAAGAGGAAGTACTTAATGCTATGAAAAAACTTGATGGAGATTTTAGTGAAAGTGATTTTTATATTGAAAATATGTCATCAAAGATTGAAGATAAAGTTGTGAATTTGCGAAAGAAACTCCGAAATTCAGAATGTAAATGAAGATTGATCTATTGAAGACAGTAGAATGAAGACTATATTTTTTGAAAAATAACAACAATTGCTAGTGCTTTTACTGACACCGTGCAACCCAATACATTTTTTCGAATTAATTTAAATAAAAATTATTAAGAAAATCACTTTTTTAGATGTTTCCTATAAAAAAATATGATATAATAAACTATGGCAGTTTTGGTAAGTTTTAGTTATATATTTACGTTTTCACTGTGACGGCGCTGACACGATTTTATTGCTTTTGACGTGAATTTTTCACTTCTGAGAAGTGATAATTGTTTTTGCGCCCTCCTATACTCTCTCCTATAATACTCTCGATCAGAAATCAGAAGTAATATCAGTAAAGATAGCTATCATATTTTTGAAACAGTGTAAAATATCGAAGTGCAAACAAACCATGGAGCAATATGCGAGATCTATCTGTACTTCTTCTTCCGCTTATTTTCCCCTGAGTTAAGTTGGTTTAATTTGTATTTTAGACTTGACCTAATGAAAGTTTTAAAACTATAATTAGTTTTAGAACTTTCATTAAGCTGGGTATAAACAGCAAATGGACATTTTGCAACTGTCGAATTGAGTTTCATACATTTTAGAACCGCATATAATTTTACTAGCGCCCATCAGTTAAATTATATTTTCGCTAATAAAAATATATATTTACTGGTGAAAATGTATTTGGAGTTCACTAGTGAAAACATAACCTTACTGAAAAATACTAATAAATAATTAAATAATGTTAAGTATGTAAATGTATACACTCAGGTCTCTTTTTATACGTACTATTTTTAGTTACGTACGGTTTTCAAGTTATGCGGTTTATATTTCAAGAAGCAATTTTTAAACAAAACCGAGTTCCAAATTATCATCATACTCGAGAGATGATTTATTAGAAAAAAACGGAACGAGCGCTCATTATTTGTATTGAAGATCTAACTAAAAAATTCATATAAGTAATTATTTAATTAAGGAAATGGCTCTTGAGTTTTATGAACAGATAAGGCAATTGGAGATAAAGAATTTGTAGCTAGCAAAAGATGGCTGACCGGGTTTATTAGAAGTTCCGTTCACAATTTGAAGATCAGAGGCGAGACTGCATCAGCAGACAAAGTTAGCTAAAATTATTAAAGACGGTAGATACAGCCCCGCTCAAGTATTGCTGACGAGACTGGGTTATATTAGTCAAACGTATATCGCAGTCTGAGAAAAAAGGAAGCAAAGATCATCTAACTTTGCAGTAATGCGTTATGAGATCGAATATTAAAACCCTATGCTTTAAAAGGCATAGATTTGAAGAAGCTGTCTGTGCATTGGATGGCTAATACAAAGGCCTGGGTAACAACTGCTGTATTTAATGAATGGTTCACTAATTGCTTTGTACTGAAAGAGGAAATATATATTAAACAGAAGGCTCTCGATTTAAAGTTCTATTGATTGTTGACAATGCACCATGTCATCCATATTTGGAACAGTGGCGTGCCGTCCATACATGCGATTTTTGGTATATTTTTACTCATTGATTTAGTTTTATTCAGTTTTAAAAAATTATGGAACATATCAGGTATTTTTTATGCATTTTCCTGTGGAACGTATCTACCGCATAAAAAGAGGCCTGAGTGTATATTACTACATATGGAAAAATTGAAATCATATAATTTTACTAGCACCTAGCAGATAAATTATATTTTTACTGGTAAAAATATATCTACCGGTGAAAATATATTCTAATATAATTTCACTGAAAAGACATAATTAAAAATATATTTTCAGTATAGATTTGACTGTTTTTTTTCGATTTTCTTTGAAGGATAACCCTAGAATTTCTAGTTTAAAACCAGGGACGTTATCTCAGGTTTTTCTCTGGGGTGGCAAAAGTTAGCCAGTCAGTGGTTGCTTATTTTAATATTTTGATTTCACTATCTTGAAAATTCTTTATAAACATCTTGGCGTGACAAAAGTTGGGTCTAAATAAATACTGAAAATGCTTATGCCACTTTAGAAGCAACGCTACGTCAAATAGATCTGTACGATTTTCTGGCGATGAATCACGGGTTCACAGTATTCAGCAGGAAATTAATAAGTATATACACAATTATACCTTGCGGCATAGACATAGAAATTTGTTGACTATGCATGGTCATCTGCTGCTGATGAGATCTTGGCACTTGTCTCATCGGCATATTGGGCTGTTGCCTAGGTAGAGATTGATGAGCCGGCGGCGGTGTTTGGTGGTGAGTTTGAGGTTGCTGCATGGCCGGTGGCGGAGTCTGTTGATGGATCGGCGGAGTCTGTTGGTGAATCGGCGGAGTCTGTTGGTGGATAGGCGGAGCCTGCTGGTGCAGCTGCTGCGTACTCGGTTGATGCATTTGCGTATTCTGCTGAATCAGCTGTGCGCTCTGTTGGTGTATCTGAGCGGTCTGCTGATGCATCTGAGCGCTCTGTTGATGTATTTGAGCAGTCGGTTGGTGTATTTGCTGAGCACTCGGCTGATGTATCTGCTGAGCGCTCGGCTGATGTATCTGCTGAGTTTGTTGATGGATTTGAGGAGTTTGTTGGATAATTTGAGTCGTTTGTTGCTGATGTAATTGAGCAGTCTGTTGATGAATCTGCGGACTTTGTTGATGAATTTGAGGGGTTTGCTGATGCAGTTGAGGTAGCGCCGGCGGCGGCGTCTGTTGATGTAATTGCTGAATAGGTTGGTGATGTTGAGTAGATGATTGTAGTAGAGGAGGAGGAGTTTGTTGATGAGATATAGGAGCAATGTTGGAAATTGATTGTTGATTAGCCGGCTGTTTGGTTGGTATTTGTTGATACTCTGTAAACATAATTTATAATGTTTTTATCAGTATTTCAAATTATACTTTTTGTTTTTAAGAAAAACATTCACCAGAAATGTACTGTTGTTGATGAGGTTGATACGTATCAGGCATCGGTCGTTGTCGTAAACTAGAATAACGTTTCCCGCGCGTGTTGGAATCAGCCGAAGGGGCCGTAGCAGATGTCGCAGTGACTACGGAAGACGGCAGTACCGGAGCAGCTGCAGTCGAAGGTTGCATTCTCGGCGGCAGAGGAACGGCGGCCGTCGAACTTTGCATGCGTGGCGGAACTTGAGCCGGATTAATTTTCCTAGCGGGTGGTAGTTTATTTTCTTGTAAAGGCACTGAGACCGGCGACGAATTCACCTGCTGCGAAGGCGCTACCGGCAGCGACTTTGGAGGCGAACCGACTCTTTGAAGCTCTGGCCTGTACACATATCAAAACTCCATAAAAGCTGATCACAAAACTATTTTTATTTTATTTAATTTACCATTTTATCTGTCGTTCCTGTTGTTGGTTATCTTGATTCTTCATAACGAACGCGGGTTTCCTAAGGTCGGTCTTCGGCAGTGGTCTATTCTTCCATCTCGGCAAGTCGTCGCTGATTTGTCTTTTGTTCAAATCGATCGATTCCTTTTCAGCCTTAATAATTTTATTTGTAAAAACTTTATTGTCGTGAATTATTTTATCGTTGGCATTTTTATCCGGCGAGACTTTGCTTTCTACAGTCCTGACGATTCTCTTTTCGTTCCGCTTACGTTTATCTATAGGCCGATTTCTGACAATGCAAATGAATAATAATGATTAATAGAACTAAACAACATATAATGTAATATAACTCACTTATCGTTCCTATCTTGCAGCGAAGGGAATTCTTTACCGTTCGTAACGGACGGTGGCTGTTTGGCTCTAACTACAGGACTAATCTTTCCGTATGCATTTTCATCCTCCCAATTTCGAGTGTATTTATTCGGCCCGCGACTAAAATATACAATATAATTTTATATAATGTTATTTTTATGTAACTCATTTGATTATAATATACTTATAACGATGTCGGCGGAGAGCCTTGGGAGGTCCTTCTTCGCCTCTTATATCATAACCGTAAACAGTCATCAACTCCTCACTACTCTTAGGAGCCTGTTATTCATAATTAAAACATATTAAATTCAATAAAAATTGTTTTAATTATATAGACAAGTTTGAAATAAATAAATAACATAAAAATAATGATCTATTATATAATATATATAATTATATTAAATTAATTTTGTTAATATTAATAATATGATTATATTAAATTAATTTTGTTGCCAAAAATTTTAGAACCCTAAAAGATTCACTTCTCACCTTCAAAAACAATTCAACTCAAAAATAAATCATTCTGTTTTAGAATCATTATAGGCATATTGAGATTCACTGTGCGAACTTTTCCTCAGACAATTTACGAGATACCTATATTCTGCAAATTAACACCTTTTCTAATTTTTTAAATGTCTGTGAATTGATATAGACGACATGTTGAAATTTTGTGCTAACTTCTGTATCAGTAATCTTGGACCTACTTTGATGACAGCCCTAATATCTTCACTAACAACTGGCCCTTACGTATATATTCAATATCAAAATTCCCAGAACGAAATTTTTAGAACCACATTTGACACTCTAAATTTAATGGCATCCCTGTCCATTGCATTACAGATGATTTTAACTGATAATGTCGCATTATGACCGAGTTGAACTCATAAAGCATAATATAACTAACTGAGATTATTTTATCTCCACTGCCTTTGTTGATTTAAGTTTGAAAATATCGAAACAAAAAACATCCCATTACTGAATAGCATCATTGATACGACTATGTATTGTTGACGAACACCGAAAGAATAGTGAAATCATCGTTAATTAATAAAAACTTAACACATTTTTGCAAATGTAAGAAACGTAAAGACTAATGGAAATAACACGACTTTTTGTAAATTCGTTTTGTTATATTATTATTATTAATATAATTTATTGTATATTTATTTATGAAGCAAATTAAGCGGTTCTCAACATTAAATTATAAACTGTTTTTTATTTACTTATATATTAGAGTAAAATTTGCTTTGTTGATAAAGTATATTTAGTGGTTCTTAGCATTTTATTGTAAATCTTTTTATGAGGAATTATAAAAATATAATAAACAAGAGATAAAAATCAATAAAAGTTTTACATTTTTTTTTAAATAAAGCATCTAAAACACGTTCTAAAATGTATATCTGTTAATATATTGTGTGCCTAAAAAAGCAATTTATCACTTGTGAAACATAAATTGAAATGTGAAACACATGATGCTTGATTTTGTGATGCGTTGATGAGTGATGCGAGTCATCCCAATAATATAATAATAATATCAATAATATTATTTTAACAAATCGTCCATATTGAAGACAATATGATTGATAATATTACGTAAAGAAATTATTATTTTATAATATTTTTACATTTACAGTATTTACACACTTGAACACGAGGTTTGACAAAATCAATATACATTTTTTAAATTTATTTTCGTAATTATTTTTAAAATATTAAACAACATTTACTTCCATTTTGGATTTAGAATCTTCAAAGAACATCTGTGATTCTGATTTTATCAATTTCAAGGAACACATAAAAAGGATGCAGATTGTGTATGTAATATACATCTATTAAACGTATTTTTTTCACCAAAAACTAATAATATTCAAATATCATTGATATATATACATGTACCGGCAAAATAAAAAATAATTGATCGAAATTACAAACATTTACTAGAAAATATGAATAAAACAGTGCATTTATAATATTCGCAATTTTTACGATTTTTTTTCTTTATTTCCCCACTAAAATAAGTATTATATTTATGATAATACTTCGAAATAAATTAAAAAATCATGTGTATTTATTTTTGCTGATAGAGGAAGAAATCATTTTTATTCTCTCCAGTAAGGTTTGTGGTTTTTAAACAAGTCTTCAAATATAAAAGTACTATATTTCTCAACTAACATGTTTTTGCCTCTGGGTATTTTATTACTCTACTAAATCATTATTATTTTATTTTTATAACTAGCTACTCTTAAGAATATAACCTACTTGATCGTTTTCATTGTATTTATCGTGTAACCAACGATCAGCGTTTGATTTAGGAGTTTTACGTCTTTCGTTAATCAACGAAGGAGTCGGAGTTTTGTCCGAACATTCAGAAACATTGTTCCTGTCGATGCGGTTAAGTTCAATCGACGAAATTCCATCAGAGATTTCTTCTACATTTTCGTTCTCGCCACTGTTAAGAAGTTTAGAAGATTAAACTTTCAGTTTAGAACGAATAAAAGTTTTATAAATAATTACCCGGCTGCCGTCCTATCGTCGTGTTCGTAAAATGTGCCCTTTTTTGGTATATACTGAGGATTACGTCTATCTTCATCGTGATCGACTGGCTTACCTAGATTATTAGAATCATCTTTCAAAGCATCTTCCTGTAATATAATACAATATTATTTTTAAGTATTAAAGTAGAAATAAGTATTTTATGTTACAAACCTGAGCATCGGCACTATCTCTATCTGAAATTTCAGAACCGCTGTGTTCGGCAGATCCATATTCGTCAGATTCTATATCGCGTCCTTCCTGAAAAATGTAAATTAACATTTGTTGATTATTTAGTTCATATTAGATGTGTCAGAGAAAGTAGTTAATTATGTAAATAGGTCAATTGACCTCAATTCAAAGTGAAAATGTGTATGTATATTTAGAATGCACACTGTAATAAAACATTTAATATGAAAAAATAGATTTAATTAATTAATATATTTAAAAATAGATACATTTATGCAACAAAAAAATTTCAATTTAAAAAAATATTGTTTTAATATTAATTTCAAGTTTTTCTTTTGAAAAATAAAATGGCGACATGGCGAAAAAAATTCAATTAATTTTCACCGATTTCTAGGTCGCCCCGTGTTCTATAACGGTCGCATAGAATCGCGTGCAATTAATCGTATCTAATCAAATTAACAAATTTTAATCTGATTGGTGAAAATCTGATGTATTTTTTTGGCAAATGTGAAATTAAGATTATTTTATGGAAAGCGACTGACAGGATCGGAATGATCGCCGCTATCTGAGGACTCGGCGTAGGCGACGGGCGTCGCGGGGCTATTGGGGGCGACGGGCCCTTTAACGGGACGACGGGCGACACCGCTCATCTTCAGAAGCTTCAGAAAGACAATAAAATGCGGCTCCGCCCGCTCGCGGCCGCACCACAATTAGCAGATCTCGGTCTTGACGCGTCGATTCACGGCCATTAGCCGACAATGCGTGGCATCTGTTTTTTTTTATTTTATAAAATTAAATAAAAAGCGTATAAATAATTCTTAATAATAATAATAATTATAATTCATATAAATAATAACTAAATTTAGTAACATAATGTTTTTACATAGCTATTCTTAAAATATATATTAATTTATATTACAGTGTACGAAGGGGGGTTAATATTTTATATCTCGTATTTTATTAAACGATTAAAGTATAAAAGGTCAAGTCCCCACTGCCACTCTATGCCAGTGCTGCCAGTTACTAGCTTATGTGACAATTAATTGATCTCCACCGCGTAGAATGCCCGATTTGTACTGCCACTTTTCAAAAAAATATAATGATAACCGGCCTGCACCGTTTGTAAATCTTTGGCACAGAGAGGGCAAAACTTGACCAGAAAATATTTTTGTAAGATTATGTGAAATGTAATTAGGCGGCTTCCATAAATGACGTTACAGGTTTAGGGGGGCGGAGTGTGAGTGGAATGGTGACAGTGTGAAACAAACAGGAGTTTAGATCAATGACATCTTGTGACATAGAGGGGTGGGGGTACAAATTTATGAAAACCTGTAACATAATTTATAATTCTGCAGTTTTACGCAAATTCAATAAATAAATAAGTCGCAATTTTTCTAAATATTTACTTCTGGATTAATATATTGCTATTTTATTTTACCTTTTGGCTACTAAGATGTTTTTCAAAATCATAGCGAGAACTGCTACAATAAATAATTATTAAAAAAAAAAATTATGTGTTATTTATTTACAACCTCATTATGCGCGCTTGCAATGGCATACTTTATGTACGCGTGGAACGGAAGTTTGTTTGACATATTTTTTCTCTTGCTTGATTGTATGAGAGTGCGAGCAAGATGCACTATAAGGTCTAAACAGTTTTTGACCTTGTAATTTATTTTTAGCAGTAATATAGAACATTTGCTGTTTGCGTCGATTATTATATTATTAATCTCAGTTCCCCGCCCCCGATTTACCGGAACATTTAAAATATTACAAATATTTTTTTCTATAAAATGTTCTGTTTGTTTTGTAATTCCCAATAAATTTTTACTTTGTTAAGCAATTTGTAATTTTTTATATAATTTGTAAAGTTTTCCTTTTTTGTGTATCTCTTTTATGCAATTGTAAGGTTTTTAATTTTTTTGTGTATTTTTTATTTCTTTTATACAATTTGTAAGGACTATAATTGTTTTATGTTTCCGAAAAATTTCAGAGATGACTTTTTCTTTTTTAGTGTCCTCCTTTGATATTTTCAAAATCTGGTCACCTTACCTTTACATTGATTTACCTTAAGATTCTGATAAAGTTGACCCAAACAATTTTAAAACCAATCATATTTGTATCTCTATCTGTTGTAAACGTTTATAGCAAATTCAAATTTTATGGATCATTAATAGTTTTTGACACAAACAATTATATTTTCACTCTTAGTTCTTCAATGACATCTTTTTTTATTTGTTCAGTGTAATTATTCTAGCAAACACAAAAGCAAAAAATTCACGCTGCGCGGCTTCATCGAGAAAACTTATTGAAATTCTTTTTCTCATAAAATTAAAACCAATATATGTATATACATATATGTTTTTATGTAGGTTTTATTAGTAACAGCGTATTTTATTAGCTTATAAATTTAATTACAGAAATTAAAATAATTACATAAAGAAAAACATAAATTTCTCACTACGTTGCTTGACTATCAAATAAGTGATGCGTTGATGAAAAGGGTATGAAATGAGATTTCTTTTATCATGCATTGTAACATAGCACACGAGATCTCCATTTTTTTGCGTTTCTAATTTATATCTTATTTTTCTGTGGGCTTTCTTACACTATTGACTAGATCACTAGACCATTATAAAGACGACATGACCTTGAAATCATAAATTGATATGGAGCTTTTATTTTTGAAAAGTAGAAATGAAAGAATTAAAATTCAGTAAATAATGACCGCTTTATTACAATTATTAGAAAAAGATTGCCAAATTGTTCAAAATATATAAACGTTACAAGAAGTAAATGTATAGATGACAGAGTAAAATAGAAATATTGAGAATACACAAATGCACACACTGAGTATATGTTTTGCATATTTATATATATATTTATGTTGTATACAATACATATATAATTGCTTTAGACAAAAATAAATTTTCCATTGTTGATAGTTGACAATTTCACATTTAAATTTATAACGTTACATATCAAATTACACATTAATTACTTTTTTTATTAATATTTACATTAAAATATAGTTTGTGCCTTTATGATAAAAGAGACATTTCGATAGTTTGTCACAATGTCAAAAGAGAGTCATGACGATTTTACACATATTAATATGTAATAATATAATAATCGCTTAAGAGTTTACGCTTACCGGCTAATAAACACCCATTATTACTTTACTAATTTTTATCAATATTGACCAGCAACGTGATAAAATTTGGCTAAATGATAAATTAGAGAAGGTCGGGCTGCTCGCAGCCATTGTACGACAATAATAATAAATAATATAAATAAAAACAACGCTAAAAACACAACAATCCTAAAAACTAAAACGTAATCATAATTGAAAATAAATAAACGGTCCCGTAATCTGAGACTTGAATCGGGAAATTGTTCGACGGCCAAAAGAAGATATCCGAGAACCAATGCGGTCTTAGGCCGGGAAGATTGACTGATTCCTGACGTTTTATAAAGAAAGACAATAGGAAGACAGCTGCAGCTTTAACAGACGTCAGCTCAGGACCAAACCGAGTGGAAGAACTCGCCTCTTTCCAATACACAAAATAAACGCGCCATTTCGATAAAACCCTGACAACACGCTTTAAAATCTATATATCCATTTAAGATTGAATATCTGGAATGTTGGTAACAAATTTAAAACTAGACTAAACACAAAAAAATATTAGGAACGCACGCCATTTTGAAATGCTCAAATTAAAAGAGATTTTGAAGAAGAATATTATATAATAAGTTTGTATTCATCACTGTTAACATTGTTTTGTTATATAGTGTGAACCCAACTTAAGAAATAAAATGACAAACAAATACAACCGCAATTCATGATTGTTCAATACGATCGCAAAAAATTTATAATAAAAATTATTTTCAACATCTTTCGCTTACAATGCACTACTTTCAATTCTTATGCGCAATTATATCTATCGTTTTAAGAAATTTTTACGATCAAACGATTCTTTCATTCAAAATCCATCTTAACTCACGCAATATTTTTCAAAAGGTTTAAAAAGATTAGATAACCTCAAATGAATTATGTACATCTTGAATACTATGGATATGATCTATCATAATCCTAATTGTGCTGCATAGTTAAATAATGATTTAGTTATATATTATAAAAATTCGAGAAATATACTTTTGAAAGCCTTATTGAACCTAATACCTAGGAGAATAAAATATACATAAATAAATAAATTTCAGGAACATACTCCCGGTAACGTATATTAATAAATAAATAATTTATAACCAGTCACAGTTAATCATGAACACTTCATTTTTGTAAGTCTTAACTAAACAATAAATATATATAATTTTAGCATAGTCTTATGCGGTTAAAATGCAGTTTATTTATGTAAAAAAAAACAACACAAAAAATATAAATTGACTTGAAACCGTTCTTAGGTTTTTAATATAATAGGACAATATTTTTGATATTCGTTATAATCATGACATCTACTCTGAAAGCATAACTTGTATGACGACATCAAAAACGGCTCACGCTCGCCCCGATTCACAATTAAATTATGTACAGACTCTTGGTCCTGAACGATCTAACATATCTATGATACACAACATAAGTAAAGATATTGGTCATTTTTCTTCATCATTATTCTCTCGGCGGCTTCGTCCGAAAGGGTGAAGGCTCCGCGCATCGGTGGTCTTAGAAAAAGTCTTATATAAGAGAGTATGAGATTATCAAAAGGGTAGCTTTGATCGAACGCAAACGATCCGCACATATCGCTAAATATATATGTATTATATACTATACTCTAATATGATATAGCATAGTAACAAAGAAGACCGAGCTAATTATTATTATATAATAATTTATGACTGCACAGAAAATTATCTACACATATACAGAGCGAACCCAGAAAAATTTAAGAATGTGAATAATGTTTTTGCTATTTTTGTAGTGGTAAATGTGACAATTGTGATCCTTACATTATCACAAAATATATGCACCATTTTTTGCCATTGACATCAAAATAAAACTGATTGTATAACTACAATTTTACATAACAATGTGCAATATTATTTTTTTAGTAAAAAATTAGGGCTGTAATGATAAAAGCATAAAAAATCCTGAAGAAACCATTTAACAAAAATGTCTGTGAAACCCAGATATAAGAGGTAATTATCTCCTATATGAATCCAAGTAACAAACAGAATAACAAAAATTATACTAATCTTCATACGTCAGTCTTCCTTGGTCCACTCTGTATCAACAAAACCACAAAAAAACAAAACTAATAACAGTTATCATTATACAAATAACATTACACATCCAATAAATAACAATGATTTATCGAGATTGTCAAACACACCGATTTTTGGCTACAGCTGAACAAAAAGTAATCTTAAGAAAAGGTATTGCTCTCTGTATCCGGCTTAAACGTTAGTGTTTTTTTTTTATTTACTATTTTATCATTTATCAAACCGATTGGCAATAGTTGCATATCCACTGCCGCATCATTTGGCATTTGCTAAGAATTTAATACAATACACAAGGGGACATTGACGGGAACAATCGACAAATTTAAAGTTACACTTGTACTTTTTTTTAAATTCACCACGCATCATGTGAGCTGTTGTAGAATGTGAATATCACAAACTAAGAGAAGTGAATAGCGTTCGAGATATCGACACTCGCTATTGTACCGCTATGCAATCAGCAGCTGTTTCCTTGCTCCTTGTCTCTGAGATCAAAGACTTTGCCGTCGTTTTCCGGCTCGCCATAGAACTCGGATTTATTTTCTTCGTCGGCGTTCGCATCCATTTCACTACCGCCAGAGACCAACTTCAACGTAACCAAATCTTTTTGGCTTTCCAAAGCTAGCGCTACGTGGAGACCGCCAGCCATTATTTCGCAGGAACTTACCCGTTCGGGTGGAGTGTAGACTGCAATCAATGTTCCTATAAAGAAAAATTAATTATAATTGAATTAAATTTAAGTAAATTATTATTTAAAAATAAGCCCTTTAAATCACAATTTGTAGAGCACACATTCAAGGCCTAGTCAACATACATCGCTAGGAATAAAAGCGATGCACCTACATCACATTCTTAAATAGGTCATTCGAAAATGGTACAAGCTCTATGCAGAGTACATCGCGGCACTTCAATCTTTCACTTGAAGGCGTAGTCTCGCCATTTTACACACACATACTTCTTTGTCTCGCAATCCCACTCAAACTGTAATTCAGTCATTAACGAAACCCACTGAATTCCACTCGTCGCAAACATTCAACACAATTATTTCATAATAACTGGTCTGTAAATTTTTTACACAGTTAGTAAAACTCTGATTTATTAATTCATCATAGAGACAAATCCAAATCTTGAACAAATCTTATGTTCAATTTTAATGCAACAATTTCATAATGAATAAAGACTATACTCTGTTCAGAAATCACAGTCAGTAAGCCCGTTATAACAGGCTTATTTGGCAAAAGCTTATAAAGTAGTTTGCATAAGACACAGTTCTTCTCGAAATCATTAGAATTTAAAATATATATCTTGATTGGATTTCTCCGATTTTTTTGTAACTCATTTAGGGGTATATCTATATTGTTACTGAGTGGTCACCTAGTCAATTGATTGTCAGCTTTTGTGGTAAAAATATTTATAAAAATTATAGTACCATATCATCTACAATTTTGAGTAATGAAATGCGATATTATTGTATATTCTTCAATATAGATTACGGACAGTACAAATTTTAATCTGTGAGTTATAACCAATCCAATCAACGAGCGAGCTATACGATCAGTCGCCTGGGACGCCAATTACTCCAAATTTGTCCAAAAATATTAAGATAGTTTTTGAAGAAACGTTTCCATGACGACCTTTTAATTTTTAGCTTTCGCGGTAATCTCCTCTGTTAAGTTTCTCAGAGAAAAATTTACAAGATGGATTTTAAACAAAAATTTCCATGATGACCTTCGTTTTTTTTAGAGCCCAGGGCGCTAAACATTCTTGGGGCGGCTCTGAACCAATCATCAGTTCAGATAATTGAAATAAATAAAATCGGGTTAAGGGTAAAAATAACTACTTGCGTGCTACTATAAGAACTAAAGTTTTGGTTACGAGAACCCCCTTCTCTCCGCCAGATGACAGATAACGGTAAATTTTTTATTCGCCGAGGAAGGACATAATAACGCACAAAGAGTGCCTCCTTAGAGGTCCAGCCAACAACCAGCGCCGCTAAGTTTTTTAGGGAGTCAATAACATCAGAGCGTCTGCACCCTCTGGATACCGTATTCTTATTGTCGGCAAAACCATTTAGTTATTTTATTTTGTATTATATTTATACCTAGCTTAACCAAATAAATATGTTTTTAAAATAAAAGTCTCCTTAAGTGATCCCACACAAGTTCCCAACAATATCATAAACTGATTTAAATCAAACATAATAACTGACATAATAACTTGATTAACTAAAAGTTGCACAAGGTCATAAATATGTAAACAAATATAAATAAAAATATACCTAAATGCAAATCCCAAAGTCGGACAGAACGATCTCTGCATTTTTCATCACTGGATAACAAACGACCACCGTTTGGCGCAAGACGCAAGCATGTCACGGCGCTCGTATGGCCCCATAGTGTGAATCGACAGTTACCTAAAATATATATAGTAATTTAGTCAATTTTAAATGCTTGAAAAATAAAATAAATATGACACTCTAAAACTGTATGTATATACATATGTACCTGTAACGAGATCCCAAACCAAGATTCGTGCATCATCTAGTCCCGAAACTACACAACTATCGATTGAACTAATTGCGAGCGAAGCTGTATCGCGTCCAGGTTTCCATTTCTTGAACAATGTACCGGACTGTAAATCGTAAACTACTATGAAATTCGGCGCCGGTTCGTCCAACTCCAAAGCCACCACACAGACGTATGATCCTGGATAGACACAACAAAATTTAGAATTAATTAATATTAAATTAGATAAAAAAAATGAATTAATACCTTCATGAGTTATGGCAGCGAGAGACGTTATGAAGTCATGGTGAGGAATTCGTAAGTCATATAGCAATTTACGAGAACTAAGGTTCCATACCAGCAGTGGGAATGGTTTTTGAGTTTCATCTCCACATACCAACATTCTATCGAATTAAAAAATTAGGTTATAATCACTCTTAGTAAATTATATGATGTTATGAGGTAACAAACCTTCCGTCGCCAGATACCAACAAGGAGTTAAGAAAACGATCTTCGCCGGCTTTGAATGTCGTGACGCAATCGCCTGTAGAATTAATTGTATATAGTTACAGAATACTTTATGAGAATAAGTATATTTTTGATGCAAATAATCTTACCTGTGTCAGTGTTCATGAGATTTACGTACATTCGATTGCGAGATAGGCAAACGAGATGAGACGGATCATGTAAGCCATAAAACGGCATTTTTTGATTCATTACGCCCTTTAATGTAGTTAAAAATGTACCCTTGAAATATAAAAAATAAAACACTAATGATAATAAAGGTGAAAATTATTAAAGAATAAAAAATAGGTTATTTTCATTATTTTTGTCTTCGACCTTTATTTTTTGGAACTAATATAAAATACAATATAATTAATTTCTTGATTCAAGAGATGATGCCAGTTGCATGACTTTATTTTACTCAGTTTAAACATTTTTAAAATATTGGCCTGTATATTTTTAGACCACTATGAATTTCTAGTGAGTTAATTTAGAATTCAACGCAGTTAACGCAGAATTCGTTTCTTGAAAGAAACAAAATGTTGAGAAGGCCCACCTTTTATTATAATTTAACACTTATCAAAAAAAGAGGTGTGTGTCAGAAATTTTTGTAAAGTTATAATCTAGAAATTATTTGTATTGATTGTTTCAAGACGCAAAGATTTTATTTCCATAATTCGATCGCTGTTGATTTATTTCTGGTTATTTAATTTATATGCAAATCTGCAATTCGTTCCAAATATTATTAGCTATTAGTATAATAGGTCAAGTTTTGCTCCACCCTTGAAAAAGCTGAAATGACGCCCCTGATCAAAAAGTATGTAAAATAATAAATCAGGCATTTTTATTTTGACTCCCTCGGAGTAATTTAAAAATTTAAATTGTGTTATGCATAATTTATAAAATTCAAAAAGTTATTAAAGTTCAAGTAATTATTAATTAAAATAATTATTATTAATCAATAATTATTTTTTAATTAATTATTACTTGATTTTTGCACTAATTTGTTAAATAAATTAATATCAGTAAAAACCGAAAAAAAGTACGAATATATTTGAATAATCGTATACTTTATCCATTTTTTATTCAATATTCGAATAGTTGAGAACCCTAGTTAGTATGTTACCAAACTCACAACAAGAATGACGCCAATGCCTTAATATCGCTAATTAAATCATCAAACAATATGGCGTATTGTCGGAATATTTTTATTCTGATACTCCTGTGTTGTGTTCTTCAACTATGTCAATCGCAATTCCTACCTTTATTGTTTGGAGGAGGTGGAGGAGGTGGAGGAGGAGGAGGAGGAGGAGGAGATTTGAGGGACTCCTTATCTAGTTTGGTGAATGGCATACAAGACGGCATTGGCAGACTTTTCCCCCAAACTGGCGTTCCAAATTATAGCCAACAGCAACAATATGATGAACAATATTTAGCTCAACCTTTAAGTGTCCAACCTTCTTACGTGGAAAATAGATTCGAGCCTGAGAGTTATCCATCGCAGCAATCTAACTACATAACAAATCAGCAACCTAAGTTGATTTACATGCAGCAGAGGACTGTATTTGGAAATTCACAGCAACCTAGATTTGTTACCGCTCAACCTTTAAGTGCTCAACCTTCTTACGTGGAAAATAGATTCCAAGCTGAGAGTTATCCATCGCAGCAATCTAACTACATAGCAACTCAGCAACCAAAGCTGATTTACACGAAACAGAGGACTGTATTCGGCAATTCACAGCAACCTAGCTTTGTTACCGCTCAACAGCCAAATTTCATCGAAACTCGACAGCAGCCATCGCAATTATTCATAAGTGAACCAAGGAAAGCCACTACTTTCACTAAGCCAGAATCAAACATGCTCCGAAACATTGATTTTGAGCAAATCTTTAACAGCAAACCAACGAACAGTTCTAATAAGAACGACTACGATTCGTGCGGAGAGAGTAAGAAAACTGTGTCTCTCATCGTCCACGGCAAAGGAGCTATAAAGGGAGATTGGCCTTGGATAGTAGCCGTGTACAAGAAAAACAAGGTATCCACCGGTAACATATACAACACTTTCAAATGCGGCTCAACTCTATTATCCGAAAAAATTGTGGTGACGGTGGCCCATTGCGTGACTAGACCCAATCTTTTGCCCGAACTTGCAGAAAGTCTACTTCTCAAAGTAGGTGCTTTCAATCTAGACGATGAGACAGACGAAACGGTGGTCACTAGAGGGGTGTATTTGATTAAAGTCCACGAAAACTACAATTCTGAGTTAAAAAACGATATCGCTTTAATGGTCATGTCTCAGATAGTACAGTTCAGTTACTACATCAAACCAATTTGCCTTTGGCCGTTCGATGATAGTCAAAAGTCCATTGACGGCCAGCAAGGAACTGTGGTAGGATGGGGAAAAGATGAGACCGGATCTTTTTCAGCTGAGCCCAGGACTGTGAAAGTTTCCATATTGTCAATGGAGGGATGTAGAAGTTCAGGAAAGAAATACTTTCCAGTCACCAACGAAAATACATTTTGCGCTGGTACTGGAGACGGCAGTGGACCATGCAACGGAGACTCTGGCGGAGGACTGTTTTTAATGTATAACAACAAGTGGTACCTAAGAGGTCTAGTGTCATTATCCTTAACACAAACGATAACGTGTAATTTGGACAATTATATAATATATACAGACGTTGCAAAGTATGATAGCTGGATACGCGCAATACTTAAGTAACCTAAGATAAATGTAATATAATCGATTGAAAGATAAGGTTTTTATTAAATAATGCCACGTTAGAAGCATATGTATTTTTTTAATAAATGATTTATGAATAGACGTGTTTTAAAAACAATCAAAAATATCACATCACGAATAGCATATAATTAGTAATTTTAAGATACAAGAAACCAAGACCTGTTGTCCAAAAATACAAAATCTCAATTAAATAAGTAAGTTGGCTTTTTATGGTCTAACGTCGGATACATTTTGATTGACATATGCATACCTGATTTAAGTCGTAGACACGTAGCTCCCGTCGGCACAACACAACACATCTATACTGATCGATAGCAACTAGATTTATAGGATGAGTGACTCCTCTGAGAGTTCGTACTTTTTTGCATCTATAAAATTACATTAATATTAGAAGATATAAATAAAAAATATTATTTAAATATCTCTATTTGTACCTGGCAACGTCCCAAACGCAAATTTCTTCCCTTTCAGTCGACAAACTGGCAACATAACCGCTAGATTTATCCAATCTGATGACCAAATCGTACACCTTCGAATCAAAGACTTCGCTTACACACAAGTCTTTCTTGTGTCTGTTACTTGTCGATAGGTTTAACGGAACGAGCAAAGGGATAGGCGAGTTCTTGGCGTTCTCGTGCCATTTCAGGCAGGTTTCACTTTGGAGCGCATTAATCTTTGCCTTCTCTTCCAAGAACAAATACATGAGCATATGGAATTGTTTGCAGTCATAGTTGAGAGCGAACGAGTTGATTTCGAGGAACTCTTTGAGGTAACTGACGTGCTCGGGCATCTTTTCTTCGTCTTTGATCTCCAACAGACCAATGTCTTCCAATAATTGACCGCAACCCAAAGCTGTTATTTTATCGTATATCCATGTGTCATCAGTGAAGAATTTTTCAGTACCTAATGGTTCCAAATCTGGCTTACACAAGTGATATCTTTGATACGGAATTTCTTCTAATTTTCTTGCATTGTAACTAAAATAATAATAATACATTTTATCACTGTGATTATATTAGGTATAATGAAATTATTTACCATTCGGGAGTTATTCTATTCTCCTGCGAGATCAATCGTCCGATCATTTTAGGATCCTTCTCTTCGTACCATTTACCCTATGTGCAAAACATTTATTAGTACACAATAATATATCTAAATCGATATTTTAATTGAGATTGATACCTCAAAGTAATCGACCAACTTCATCCGTATATGCATTTCAGCCTGAGGGAAGAAGCACTCACGAGCAGCCTCCTTCAAAGCTCTGTCTCTCCAACGGGCTCTTCCATCGCCGCCCCACCACAAGAACGGTGCTAAACGAGCAGATGCACGAGCCCAGAATATAGCAGCAGGAGCCCATGGTACTGAAAACCGTCAAATATAACATAAGTATAATTTACATTATAAATCAAGTAGGAAAGTGACTAAAAAATGTAATACTTACAGTAAGTATCATCGCTGTGAAATTGTTTATCTCTGGCTAACAAATCTACCATTTCATGATCTGCAAGGCCGTGACGAGAGGCTGTCAATGCTCCCAAGCAAGCTCGCAATCGTCCTTCACCGCACAATTCTTCCAAAGCGGCTAATGCCCCACCAGCACTACCCGATCCTCCGGCTCTTGCTCCCCAAGCCTGCCAAACTGATGTTCTCCACGCCAAGATCTTAAATAAAGATCAAATAATTTAATGCAAATATAATTTAACAAGAAACATGTCAAAGTGTATTCAAACCGAATTTTGGTCAATAGGAGAGCGCAAAAACAATGATCACTTCTAAGAAGTAAAAAATTCACGGCAAAACAAAAAAAAATGTGTCAGCGCCGTCGCAGTGGAAACGTTCGGTAACGAGTGTTCCCACGGCGATGGCGCGATTTTATTGCTTTTGAGGTAGATTTTTGACTTCTGAGAAGGGAAAATTGTTTTTTGCATTCTCCTATTGGCCAAAATTTGGTTCAGATCTGTTTCATCTGATTTTCAGTAAGTCATAATATAGTCACTTCTCAGAAGTGAAAAATTCACGTCAAAAGCAATAAAATCGTGTTAGCGCCGTTCCCACTGCGAAGGAAGGAAGACAATTTTATTGCTTTTAATGTCGATTTTTGACTTCTGAGAAGGGATAATTGTTTTTTGCGTTCTCCTATTAGTCAAAATTCAGTTTAGATATTCTTCATTCGACTCTAAAAAGATTTCGATTATAAAAAGTCTTAATATGAACGCTAGATAGCCGAGCGTTTAAACTGTAACGGCTGGATTTTATTGCTTTTGATGTGAATTCTAAATAGGGACGCCATTTTTTTTGAAGGGAGCAGGTAGGGGCATTTTGTAATATCGGTAGTATCAAAAGTCGATTTTTACCCCAACCGGTATTATCGGTATTGCAACGGCACGTGCAGAGCATCCAGATTAATAGATGAATATAATTCAGCATTAAAAACTAGTAGCACAATAAATCATACCTTCGCATGCAATGGGATTTTACAATCTCCGACTGACTTCAAAACAGCGTCTTGTATAGCAGGATTAACTGAATGATTGTACTGCACCACACCGGACATCACAATACTCCTAGCTTCGCTCTTCTCTAGATCTGGCATCTTCATGAAGCATCCTTCGGCTAATTTCGAACGTAGTGTCTCAGCTGCTTGCGGACAATATTCTTTCTGTCCTTCGGCCACTGTTATTATAATCTTAACGTTATCGGGCAGCTTCGATGGCAACCAATCTAAGGTATTCGGTTCAAAGCCTTCGACTTGATCTAATCCATCCACTATTATAATAGTGGGACGTTGTTGAGCGATTTCGGAAACTATCTTCTTAAAAGACTCGCACAACGTCGATATGTCCTATAATATTGATTGATTGATATGTATTTTTCTCTTATATTAACTAAAAAATAGAAATGTTTCTTACATGTCTTCCGGTGTATTGCGATCCACTCATCACAATAGAACACTGATTAACTACTGAACTTAAGATGTTCTCCATAGTACTGGATCTGTTTGTGATCCCTATGAATCTGAACGCTAAGAACGCGTCCGGACTCCACTGATGGCAACACTGAGCCGCTCGTGCAATTAAGGTGGATTTGCCAGACCCCGAGGCTCCGACGATGACCAGAGTCTGCGTACTATCGCTGGTCAGGTAACTTTTAACATTGTTGAGCACCGCCTCTCGATTGACACTGCTTTGAGCAGTTTTTTGGCAAAATACTGTGTGTTCATTCAGCTCCTCAAATAAACTGAAAAGCGAATATTAAACATGCTGCTTCATTTATATATTTATCATGTTAATACCTTGCGTGAATCCCTTGTGCGTGATTTAATGGCGATCGAGAAGCATGTTCCTCAATTATAGCTTCAGCAGCCGCTCTAAGTCTTTCGGCTAAATGAGCTTGTGCTCCAGCTAAGTAATGTGCGTGTTCAGGAACTGACGGTTGTACTCCGTCGATTCCAGTTCCAGCAACTATGGCCCTCGCAATATGCTTCTCTATTAATTGAGACTAAAAAAACAAGTCATTAAATTTCTGAAGTACTCGAATATGAGCCAAGATAAACAGATACCTTTAAATCTTTCTGTAAAATTGCAAGACGTCTTTGAAGCTCTTTTTCGCCAGCTGATTCGTATTCAGGGCGTCCTATTTGTTGTACAAACACACGGTTGATCCATAAGCATCTCCGCGCCAATTCTTGACTCATTAATACTGTATTATGAACTTCCTGTAAACGATAGATCAATATATTATATTTATTTATATATAAATATACAAGCCCGTGCGAAGTAAAAGTTGCGCTCAGAGCAAAGCATTAATCAGGCGCCACCCCCTCCCCAGAAAAAGTATATACCAATAAATATTTTTTTCTATATGTATAAAAAAACAAGGTATTCAAGTTATCCTGGGATTGGAATCTGCGTAGAGGGTTTCGCGTTACCTGCTATGCTGGATTTTTATTGTTAGGATTTGAGTGAACGGAATACATGTTATGATTTGGGTGAAGAGAATGAATGTACAAGAGACATCTCTTGTACACAATTGCTAGTATTTTATTACAAATTTTTAAATTCGGGGGTTCCTCGGGGGTCCAACCTGGGTCCTCTGCTTTTTATGTTATTTATTAATGACATAAATACGGCAGTTACTAATTCAAGTTTTCTTCTGTACGAAGATGATTTAAAATTCTATAAATGCATTCGATCTGTTGCGGACTCCTCTCTACAATATGCTTTAGACTCTATGGAGATGGGCTTCCGTTAATCGTCTGCCCTTTAGTGTAAGAAAGTGCCATACTATGTTATTTTCTTGATCCAGTTCGCCATCAGTTTATTCCTACGATCTCGGTGGGAACATTTTGACTAGAAAAACTTCCACGAAACACGATCGCGTCCTTTTTTATGATCGTTGGGGCTAGGACGTCCGCACTTGCCGACTCGCCTATGGTTGTCACATCCGGCTCCATAATACACTGGCATTGCACATACACCTGTTTAATGTCAGAGGAGCTGGTCCGGTTCATATCATTTAATTTTTATATTTTATGATTTCTTTTGTTTGCTACTTTATATGTATTATTTTATTTATATATTTTTTTTGTGTATTGAAATAATACAATTATTGTTTTCGACCATCGTGACGCATTGGGGTAACCTGATAGGTTACGATGATCTTCTTTTAATTTAAATGAATAATAATTGCTAAATAATTTATAATCAGCAATTATAATTGGTTTTAATTTAATTTAAATGAATAATAATTTAGAATCAGCAATTATAATTATAATTTTTGGTGGAGCTCGACGGGAAAACAACGGCCGGTGGTGCCTCGTCCACCGTTCACTCGCATATATTATCATGTAACATAATTTGTAAATTATTATGAACTTTTTAATAAAAATAATACTACTGCAGCTGCTCAATCTGTATGTAATTTTCAACCATCACCATTTCCAACCCCCTTCCCCCTTCGCATGGGCCTGTATTTATCTATAATTTTATTTAGATAAAATCAAACCTGTTCGACTACCGTCGTCAGATATGCATCTCGTAATTCAACAGATAGTACTTTTTGGAATACTGCGAGAACTCTTCGTTCTTCGTCGCCTTTGTCTTCGTTTCCTCGCTCGGTCAGTCTGAAACAAGGCGGCGACGCTGCACTGTCCACTTCATACCATCTGCTCAGTAACAAACGATCATCTTCGTTTTCTGCACTGTCAACTGCAGCTCGAAAATCTGAGCTCTCAATAGTAAGTGGTAATAGAGGAGTTCCTAACGAAGAGTTTAGGAACAGTACCGGTATTACATATGCGCATTCAGAATGTCCTGAAATCGTAAATGTATTATTATAATAAATATTACACAAAAATAATTTTAAGATCAAATGATTCGGAGCATACTAGCTAATTCGGAGAGGCAAAGCCTCGGAAATTCGTGGTCTCGCTGAGCTTCCAAAGGTGTCCTCCAGTGCAAGTCGACTACATGCAGTTGCCAGCCTCTCTTTCGACACCAGATTCGCAAATCGGACGCTACTTCGCTGTGTAACATTCCTTTTTCAACACAACAATCTGCGGAGATACGAGTTATTAAAACATAGCAAACAAAACATAAAATTATGCAATATGAATACATTTTACGTGTTAGCCAAAGAATGGCCGGAAAGGAGATACAAAACATGGTAAGCATATTTCGCGGCTGATTATGAGCACAAAGAAAAAATCCGAATCATACCGCATGTGTCGTATAATGAAGTAAGTGTTAGAAATACCCTGAGAATCAGCAGCTGAGATGTATATGACTATTTTGTTCATCTTCAAGAGTGGCTTGGCCAAGCCAGCTCGACCCATGATCAGGAGTAAAGCTGCATCAGGAAGAGACTGAAAACCGAAAATATATAAGTAAATATCAGTATATTAAAAATAAAATAATTAAGTATTTAAATAAACAACCTGTGTAGCACTAGGCAATCCTAGAGCACCGAGTCTATCTAGCTCAGAACCTGGAGCTCCGATTGGTGAGCTCAAAGACATAGAATCTATAAAACAGACAAATAATAAACATGTTAATTGAGAAAATTAACTAAGTACTAAATTACTCGATTCATTAATGTATCGTTGTTTGTGATTATACCAAAAATATTGCACTGCGCGTATAGATAGCAGCTTTTGAAATTAGTTGCGAAAGACTCGCCAAAAGGGGCATAAAATTAATTTATTTATCTGCCCTAGAATTTTTTTAAGAAACAAAGGATTTTATAATATTTTCAAACAAGTGTACTAAAACCGTTGGGTCTTACTACATTAAAGCCAATGGTCAGTGACATATCTTCAAACACAGCATCTCCAGATTATGCGGAAGAGACTTTACAATTCCCCCAATTTTCAAGGGTATATAAATTATAACACTGCCGTACTGACTAATTTCCTTCAGACATTTCAATCGGGAACCTCATCCAAAACTACCACTTTGCTTCCAATTTGGAATAACATAAGTTCAGTCAAACTCTCACTAAGCAAAGCTATGCCGAATCTACTGATACAACCCTTAAAATACCGAAAAAATCTGTTGCTTTTTATCGTTTGATTTAGTTCGACTAAGCAGTCAGCTAATTCTCAAGAGTTCCCGATCTTCGATACAACTTAAGAACTACTATGTGATGTTGTAAATACTACAGCAATAATAGATATGTATATATACTATATTTATTATTGCTCAATTTCTATGGGAATATTTTAAACAGTTGTGATTTAAAAATAATTTATACAAAAACTTTCATCTTCCTCCTTTAGATTTCTGAAATTATAGAAAATCAACATTTTATGGTGACCGAAAAAAGACGAGAGTAGCCAACTATTAATGAGGCAATTGGGTGAGCATTAAAAGATCTGGACCATTATAAGCCGAATTGAATCTGTCAGAATTGCAGCAGTTAAATTTTTCGCTTTAAACCAAACTTTGCATTGTTTTATGAGTGGATTTTTAACTAAATATTATGGTTGTGTTACAAATGCTCAAAATACGAGTGAAGTTTGTGCTGGGCGCCAAATTGTTTTTGATACTATTTTTTAAAAAGTATGTAGATCAACAAAAAAACAGAACCTCATAAATATACTGAAATTCTATTTTTTGAAGACTTTATGGAATTGCTGACCTGCAGAAAATGGATGCAGTTTATTAATTACAGACTATCGAACTGTAAATTTATAAAACTTTACAAAAACAATTATGCTCTATCATCAGCAATTAACGTCCTTTAGCCTTAAAATAGTTTACCTGAAAGGCTAGAGCTGGCTACTCCCCTCAAAACCTTGGCCAATCCAGGCTTTTTGCACTCACGTTGGTCCGTAGTCTGCTGCGTTTGTAATTGTACAATAGGGCCCGTCGTCGGAGGCCCCGTCGCACCTACAGCTAAAGCTGCTCCGTCTACCGATGACTTCTTGCATGCCAGCTGATATGATGGAGATCTGAAAAAAGCAATAGTTATAATTTTTGGAACAGTACAAGTATATATGTATGCATATATCAAATGGGCTGAAACAAGGCCAAATAAGAGATAACGTAAGCGAAACCATTGTCACCGACAAGTATAGCGAATTACTCGATACTTGTACTACTAATTTCTACAATACTGTGTAGTTTTAATAGCAGTAGCGTAATGGTGATTGCCATACATGTGTTTAATAGAATGAAAGATAAAATCTCATCGATTGCCATCATTTTAACTAAATCGTATCTATTTTTGTAACGGCTTTGAAACAATGATATGTGTCAATGCATGTCAATCAGTATGCAAGTCACATTGTACATGTATACTAATTATTCAAAGAAATATCTCTAGAAACAATCATCTATTATTATTTTAAATATTTCTAAAACTTTTTATACATACTCAAATTTGGTTCTTAATCATTCATTTAACATTTTCTGTAAAATTTTTCACTGGATTTACTTTTAGTCCTCATTCATGTCAACGTACTACAACGTACATCAATATGAAAAAAAAAGATTTTGATATTTGAGTTGAAGTATCTATAGTACACAAAAATTGGACAGTAACAATCAAAAAAAAAAAAAGTAAAACAATCTTAATACATATTCCACTAATCTATCTAGTGTTTTTTGCTAGAACTTTTTTAAAGTTACTTGAATACGGAAAGAAGTATATTTTTTCCAAATATTTAATGTCTTCACTTTTGAGTTTAACATTTAACAAACATACACCGTTCTTTTTCTATTATGGATATACGTATATAATTTCTCTTTTATTATGGAGAGACACCGAGAATCCTTTTCCAGCACTACATTTCAAACATGTCCATTTTTTAATCTTTAACTCTATAGGAATTTTAGGATAATTTAGTGTCTATAAGTTTGTTACAATGATTTGTTAAAAGCAGGGCTGTGGAGTCGGAGTCGGAGTTGGAGTCGTGGTGTTTTGGCCGGAGTTGGAGTCGGAGTCGTGAAAAATGAGCGACTCCGAGCATTTTTTTAAATTATGAAATTTATGATTTTTTAATTGCGTAATAATGAATGTGTATAGCGTATGAATATTAAACGTGTAGAAAAACACTAAAAATACCTAATAAAATTAAACTTTTTTGAGTCGGAGTCGGAGTGGAGTCGTGTTGTTGGTAAATATCGGAATCGGAGTCGGAGTCGTGTTTTTTTTAACGACTCCACAGCCCTGGTTAAAAGTATAATAAAACTTTTAAAACTAATTATTTGCGTCTTTGTTTCGTCAGCATTATTAAAGCGCACGAGCCGATTGCATACTTGGGCTGATTAGGATTATTCGCAGAAAGCACCTATTAAATGTCGATACAAATACAAAAGAATGTATTGAAAAAGCGGCAGGTATTACATTACATTTAAAGTGCCCAGTTACAGCATTGATAAATATTTTTATTATATAGTTAACAGACAATAATATAGTCTGTTTCCGTCCTGAAGCATAGCATTAGCTAGACGATTGAGAGCAGGAAGACCGAAGAACCGAACCCTAAATGTGATACATCTGGAACTTCCGCTTTAGTTGTTTTATATATATTTATATTTTTACAAATAAAGTGGAACTTCCAGATATATAATAAAAATATTTTTTAATGTTGTAACTGGGCACTTTAAATTTCATATAATACCTGCCGCTTTTTCAATACATTATTTTGTATTTGTATCGACATTTAAAATGTGCTTTCTGCGAATGGTCCTAATCAACCCAAATATGCAATCGACTCGTGCGCTTTAATAATTCCGACGAAACAAATGAACTTGTTCGTAGAAAGACGACACTTTTACGACTTGGAACACAAGAGAGTTCTGTAGAACTCGCACTGATTTAAAAGTAATTTATTAAATACTTTGTACTTATAAAAATAAACGCGCACATAAATGAAATACGCGAAGAAACACAAAAAATTAATTAATATTTTACATAAATACGGTCGTAAAATAACAAGCTTTCATCAAATATTTCTCATTGAAGGCGAGTTGATGTATGGTTTCTTAATAGCTTGTTTGAACTATTGTGCCTTAATTTATCAGGATTTTTTCGACCTTCAATTAACAGCTTAACATCACAATAAAAATAAAATATATTGCGTTTGATATTAAACGAATACGCACACACAACAAATGTTTACAAACCTTATATATAATATAGACTAATTAGGCCTAGGGCCTCCAACTGAAATGAATAATAACAACAATTTGTATCTGTATTTTGCTCTTTTAATACAGGTAGCAAAATTCTATCCATTTCTACATGCTCATATCAATCAGTATAGAAATTCATGGCAAAGAAAATGAAGGATGGACATTAGTTGTAGCTGACATGGAAAAGGATAGAGATTTCAACTTTTCCGTAGATTCCACTCCTGACATTTCACATATTGACAAGTTGACCATAATGATCAGATATGTAGCACCTGAAGACCTCTTAAAGAAGACATAAATATATGCATAGCCTTTTCTTTTAAATTTTATGAATAGACTGAACTGATTTATCCGGATGGTATTAAAAGATTTTTCAGTAAAAATATAACTTTTTAAAGTAATACAATTGCACGAAAAAATATACATTTACAATTTTTAATAACTTTATAATAGAAATAAAATTTCATATTTATAAATTGTTTTCGAATTCAACAGACGGTGCTTCATGTATGACCGGTCGCAATAATGTTTATATTTCTTTATGACAGCAGGATGATAATCATCCAAACCTTTTATCATACCACTGCATTATCCAGCAATAAATTTTATGTTTAGAGACTTTAAAATAGTCAATTGGATACGAGGCAGTGCCCTTCAGATTAGAAAATGAGGATAACGATAAGGAGCTTTTGTTGGGCATTGATGTTTGTTGGCTTAGCAGAAGTCGAGTTCTTATGATGTTTTTAGTTATTAGAATACATAAAAAGTTTCCTCTCTGATAAAGGTAATAGCTACCTACAATTAGATATGATAAGCTCGTTAAAAGCTTTTCAACAAAATATATTATTTTTAAGCAAATTTAAAAATTGGAGTATTCTAACATTTACTTACGTTCAAAAATATTTGCATATATAATATATCCAGATGTGAGTTAATTTGAGCCAAACCTAGTGAAACTCGAAATTAAAAATGTTGAAAAGATTGTAAATATCACATTATTTTTATAAATTCTTTTCAGAAAGATATCAACATAGAATAAATCGCAAGTCAAATATTTACATTATTTAAAGCAACTCAGAATGAACTTAAATTGAAAATAAGCTAACTTCAGAATGATTTATATTTAAAATCTAAAGATTGTGTTTGGAAATACACCAAAGATAAATACCTAACCCTTATAAATGCGGTACAAATATTAATGTCTTGTTTTGGCTCTACATATGCATTTGTCTAAATCCGCTGTTTTTGACATTATAAAATCAGATATACGAAATTATTTGAGTGATGCACATATTAACCAATGTTTACGATTATTTCTCTCTAACAATATTTTATCTAATGTAGTATTTACTATGATTATATTTTCAATTGTATTTTTTGATCTACTGAAACGTTTAATAATCATTCTTTATGTGTGAACTTATAAAAAAAAAAGTATTAACCCCTTGCATATTGATAGATCGCGATGTTTTTTTATAGAGGAGAAAAATTGCCACTACTAGAAGGTTGGATAGCCCTGGCCTAGAGCCTCTCTTCGTATAAATCTGGCTCTGGTGTGTGGATGAGAATCAATAATCACCAAATATCTCAGCGCTGATTTTCTATAAACAAATTTTGCATCCTCCGTTCTTAAAATATTAAATAAAGGTATGCAAAATAGTCGAAAATATACAACGCCACAAGATTCACGAAAGACAATACATGATTTTGTCGTATATTATACCGAAATACGATATGTTAGTATTGAAAATTTTTAAAAATGTATAAAAGATCATAACACGGTCAGGTTTAGCTATAATGGTTTCGTTCCAAGATATATTAACCATGTTTTTTAAACCATATCGACAAGTTTGCCGCTCTGTTTCAACGCAAAGCAAACACTCAATCGATGCAGATCATCTTAATATTCAACGCATTATAAAAGAGGGGGAGGCGGCGCGTTCGCGAATCTTTTATTTTTTCTCTCCTCTCCCCGGCGAGGTCACGAGCGACCAGACGCTGTAAAATACACACATACGTGCACGCACAACGCAAGGGGTCAGATTAGACGGCGGTGACGTCACGCGGCTAGGCGTGACGTCATACCCGCCCCTTTCTCGGGGCGGAAAAGGGTGGCACCCACCCAGCGCCGCGCTGATAGCCGCCCGGACATAACCTAATAAATAAACCGATTTCCACCTAGCGTAGCGGAATATGTAGTACGCGTATTTCGTGGTAGATTTATGCGTGACGTGGTGGTGGAAGAAAATTTAATATGAGCCCGCATCCGTCTGACGGATTCGTCCCTGAAAATCTAAGTATGCTGCGAGCAGAGCTACGCTTTTGTCTAGGAGCGGCTGATTCTAGGCGTGTTTGTTCATTTTTCCAGTCGATGAGATGAAACAATGGGTCTTAAAGATTATGTGGTACATGAAGCACGATTCTTAATTGAAAAGATAATTTGATTTCAAACCAGATAAACGGGTAGAAAATATTTACATTTTAATAATATATAAACTACATATAATATAATATAATACTTTCATCACACACATTAGGAAAGACAACCAAGGTTTTCAATGTTAAATTAAACAATCTTTTGCAAAAGTTTTAAAAGGGTTTTCTTAGATGCGAATAACTTAAGTTACGACTTTTCCCATCAAATTGTTGTGTTATCTGAATTTTATGCAGACCAACATTTGACACTTTGAAGGTGCGTGATTACAGTGCTGCCAACATAAAAAACTCGTATTAGATCACCTTGTGTTTTTTGGTTCAGTATTTTAATACGGTTGTGGTAAGAATTCATATTAATAGATCAGAATGTATATAAAAATGTCAGAATAAATCGGTCAGAATTTATATTAATTGGTCGGAATTTATATTAAATGGTAAGAATTATTTTGACAGATGGTCAGAATCATTTTTCACAGTGTATGGGTCTGTATTTATAAGGAATGTCCAGTATTTATATTATATGATCTGTATTTTAACCTCAATGTCAATTTTATGTTGACAGACGGTCAGCATAATAATACATGGTCATTATCAATGTGTTTTAGGACCAACTTGCATGTTCGAAACATTGTCAGCTGTCAACACAACAAGCTAAGCGTGCTTTCATCCAGTGTTCTGTCGTTATTTCCGCTTCGTTTGTCGCCCTAGATATCTTCGCGTTCAACAGATTCATGGAGTGTTCAATGTCTGACCAACGCTCGCTCGCACCTAACCTGTCCAACGGTTTTGGTGTGAGTGAGATATTTTATAAGATATTTCTATAATAAATAATTTATTGGCTATTTATAAATGTTATAATATGTTTTATTTTTATTCTGGCCGTATACTATTTGTATTCAAACCATTTGATATTTATTCTGACCCTAACTAATATAATTATGACTGTGATTTGATTTTTGTTACATCCCAAAGTTGATTTAATTTGTTGCCTTTATTTAATAACACTAGTGTTTATTTGTATTATAGTTATATAAGCATTAATTTGTTAGGCTCTGCACATATGTATATTCACTAAAATAAATAAACGTATGTACGTACTACATCTAAACCACCAACGGTTTTACTAAATCTAGACATTGACAGGTGTCAATAATAATGTACATGGTTTTAACTATGTACATATATAATAGGTATGTATAATATATGAAATGGATTCGCGGAAACCCATTGTATCACACAGGCGAGATAATAAAATTACAACTAGGATTTAATGGTTTTAAAAACCGATTTGTAAAATTAGAGAACGTTTTTAAATTTAAGAAAAACAGAAGAGATAATATCAAAACAAAAGATACTGAACACTGAATTTTCGATATTTAAGGTAAACATTAAAATAATAGATAAATTGTAGAGGGCACGAAATAGTCGTGCATGTATGAGCTTATTATAAGTACTTGCAGAAAACACTACAAATTCAAAGCCGAAAGATCGTTGTATAATACGATATGGAGTGCGTCAGCAGGTACATGAACACAAGAGCATATCATTGAAATTACATCATTACAAAGTGTACTGATTTTTTTAATGATCGCCAAGATAGTCTAACTAGATAACAAACAGTCTGCTTCCACCCCGAGCGAAAGTATTGGCCGAAATATCGAGAACAGAAAAAACTGTGTATACACAGTGAAACATGGCGTACTGAATTCACCTCTGAGACAGGAATTTTCAGTCAGAATTGACACTTCTACCACTTCACTTTACCCGAACTTGCATCAAGGAAAGTTACAAGATCAAGGAAACAGCCGCTTTCGAATGCGTGAATTTAAAACTGTTAAGAATTAAAAAAAATATATAAATAAAACTTTGTATCACATAGCAATATACAAAAAGTGGTATTTGATTCATATTAAATGGCGCGAAAAAGTTTGAAAACACTCATATAGATAGATTTAAATGCAAAAAAACAACTTGCAATAACAAACTATTGATTTATGTATATCGAAAACACAATTTACTGCAAAAAAATCATCTTATGAACTCAGATAAAATAATAAGGTTAACAAAACGGCGAACCCTAGATAAAATATTTAATAAGACAACAACGCCTTAACTCATAAACAAGTTTAGGAAAACACGCATATTAGAGAAACTAATTAATCGATCGATGGTTCTTAATGAAAAATATTTGTTATCTGAACGTATACTTTGAGCAATGATGCAATGATCAGAAATGCTTCTGTGTTCAATGAATTTTCTATAGAAAATATTACTTCATTAGAATGGAGCGCTTTTATAATTTTCGTCTTAAGCTAGTTATTTTTCATTCTCCTCCAATCATTCCAATCATGGTTTTAAATCTTTAAATCGCCCTGATGGTGACTTAAGTGACAAGGTTCCTATGGTATTTCTGTGTTTGTTTTTTTACATATTTTCTATAGAAATAGTCATCACAGGCCACAGAAGCCGCTTTTATAGCATTGATCAGGCGGAAAATCGGCGAGGTCAAGTGCCCCAAACGTTCCAAAACTATGACGACGAAATTCAACCGTGTCCGTCAACATGTCACGGCACTCCTGGCCGATATCACTTCATCAACTTATCAACGACAAGCGAACAATATCAATTATGTTCTCCGAACGGGAAGCATGAAAGGCAAAATCGCCTATCACGTTCGTGGCTGTCACGTACGATACCATATTCGGACCAGTGTTGATAGGGTTGATGTTTGAAGAGCAAAGCGAATTAAAAACACACCTAATTGGTAATTTATAGTATCAAAAAGTAATAATATATTTATTAGACAATAACAAATAGTCTAGTTCCGCCCCCCGTATCATATCATTGGACAGGCGATCGAAAATTGAAAGGGATGATATACTGAATAACTCCAAATTATACGCCGACTTATTCTTACAGGAAAATAGCAGTTTATAAAATTTTCTTTATCAAAAACTACGGTTTAAATTAATATAACCGAAATGTTCAAGCCCTGAAAATCCTCTTTATTAATTTAATTCAAGTTTAAGTAAATAAATCATGATGTTATTTTTAATAATATTATTTACATAAAGATAAAAATATCTTTTAAAAATATTTTTTACGATTCAGTAGCAAGTCGCCCGCGGGGTCTAAAAGTTTGGTCACCCCTAGTCTATATAAATACATTTACATATTTAAGAGTTACAATATTTGACAAAGATAAAAGGGGAACCTTTTAAATGCGTATTTACATAAACACCGAAGTTCGAGAAGTATTTACATAAACATTAACGAATAATTATAGAGATTTTTTACAAAACAATTTTTAAAAGCTTTTATTAAAATGAGTATCACCTACTCTTGCAAGATTTCAAATTTGTTCAAAATATTTACAGGCCGATTCAAACATTTTCAATATTCAAGGCCATACGCAATATAAAAGTCCAGTAAGAAACACAGTGAACAAAGATGTGTGTGAGCACTAAGCTTCCCTCGGGCTGACCATGTGTATAAAAGCAGATATACAGCGCCCAAATCAAAAACTTACATTATCAAGGACTTCAACCAGAGCTTTTCAGCTTGAACTCACTGAGTTCGTACGAACTCGAACTAAATAATAAGATAAACCAGGGGTCGTCAACTTTTTAATACCTACCGCCTACTTTTGTATATTTTAAGGGAACATTTCCTTAACGCCTATTAACATCACAGTAATTCAATTTAGTGCAAGTGTAAAATAATTTTTAGAGGGAGTAAGGTTTGTAAAAAATTGGTTTTTAAATGTATGTTTTTATTCATACATACATAGTATGTATAACATGCAAAGTTTTTATATGGCATTGTTTTTAAAACCGGACAAAAACAACGATCGCCCACTAGTGGGTAGTACAGATCAGATTAAAGATCGAAAAAGCAGCCGCTTCTCTCTTCACGTCAACCTTAGTTCAGCGACGACTGAATCCTTCAAACGTAAATACAAGAAGACTTCACGTATACATTAACCTGATTATAAACTTTTATGTGAATGTGACACAAATATCAAAAAAAAACTATTTTTTTGTATCTTGTATCGAAAATAAACACCTCTGAAACATAGGTCAGGGCATGTACAGTAAAAAAAACTAAAATATTTTTACTAAAGTAATATAATCACAATAACTTCTTGACATTTTTTAAATATGCTTTAATATTTCCGCACAGAAACATTTTTGTGTTATTTAATATGTATGAAAAAATATATATTTAACGAGGAAATAAAATGACTAGAGTAAAAACATATTAGTTGTTCTAATAATGTATTACTAGCCGCGAACTTTAATGCCTTTTCTAATGATTACATTAAATTTTTAAAAAAATAGGGTGAATGTGAATTATTTTTATTTATGCTAACCATCTAGAAATTTAGGATTAGGAAGCAAACAAGATTTTAACATTTTTTTAAAGAAAATCTTATATTAGAATAAACATATGAAAAGAGAGTGGAAAGGGTTTGTTTATGAGTTCGAGAAAAATTATAAAAATTGTACCTATGCAACCTAAATTATCAAAGAATCCTCATAAAAAATACCATTGTGCAACCTGAGCATATAATTGCAATTCCTTTAACCACTTCCTGGTCACAGTATTTTTTTCTAAATTACTTAAAAACGTCTGGCACAGACTCACTCTTTTTATGCAGCGGTATAAAAAAATTCAGCCGTAATAAAACATTCAAAAATATTCGTTCATATTTATTTTTTAACAAAAAAGACAATGATAATTTTCTCGAGAAATTTGCTGATTTTTGAGATGGGAAACTCGAAAAAATAACGTAAGTTATTGGAAGCATTTAAATACATAAGTGGTGGTTGTGAATCACGATCCTTATCAATGATGCGACGATAATGAAGAAGTTCTAATCAAAATCATTGTGGGTTTTGATGGCTTAAACTTAATGTAATAAGTATAGTATAAAATGTTAATTTAAATGGATTATACTTAGGCAATAGCGTCTCGCATTGTTTTCTTCGGTAAATACCGAGATTATTCAATTAAGTTAGTCCGGATACGTAAATTATCTCTTAAATCATGACTCTTTGATGTTTGAGAAGAGATAATGTTCAGTCATTTTAAACTTCTAAGCAATGCTATCATTATACATATTCATAAGATACAATCTTCAGCAATGTCAGCTCAATTTTACTATCTCCATAATTTTAAACATGGCACATAGGAAGCTTTATAGCTGCATAAATCGTTATCGACACTCGATCGTGTTATCTAGCCATATGTTGCCCATTGAGTGCATAAAACGAGCTTTAAAGCTTATCGCGCATTGTTTTATTGGAAAACGCTTAAACTAGCTTTGAAAAACAATTCTATATTGCATTTCTAATCAAAATAAAACTATTATTGTCATGTTGTTACATTATCTATCATAGATATCTAGATCTGATGGATTTCTCTAGAATATATCTAATAATTAATAGTACAAAATATAGCCTCACTTTCATTCCAATTTCATTTGACACATTATATGAAATCACAGTACAGTAGACTCCCCATTAACACAGTAAATTTGGGACATGTTATTTGTGTGCCTGTTACTTTATGTATGAGCGATCCAAAGGGAGGATATCTGACCACACGCGCCTGATTCGTACGCACATATTGTATTTTATGATTCCCCAACTACACGCACCCAAATAGCACGTTATTGATGGGTTTACTGTACGATCAAATATTACTTGGGTATTTGAAAGAATATGGATGTGTATCTTAAGAGCAGTTGAATATTATGAGTCAGGGGTGTTTATTTTGATTTAGTTTATAATTTATAATTGTGCAACAATTTACGTTTACGTAAAGTTATGTTAATCTGAAGTCCTTTGAATGATCCAATCGTCTTCGAAGCGGACTGAACTCTGGATTCCGGACGTCGAGCTGGTCTGACGTGAAGAGGGAAGCGGCAACTTTCTCCATCGACGTCTACTTTTCGTTTAGAGTTCATAAAAACTCAGTGAGTACACGCTGGAGAGCTATGATGTTATCAGGAGTGACTCTCAACTTCATTAAAATATGAAGAAAATAAAAAAAAAAGAAATTAACTTAGAATCTCAATTTCAATTCACCTTCTAGAGCGGTGAAACTGTTAGTGACGTTTGTTTCCCATTTTTTGCACATCGACGCTTATAAAACGATATGAAAACTAACACGTGAGTCAATAAGTGGTCGCGGCTGGACGTGCGCCAATTTTAGTGCAAAACTAGTAAGCCAAAGGGACAATCTTTAGGCGCTTTCAACTTGGATTGAGTTTAGATTTTTTCGTGGATTCCGCGCATTTTGCTATCGAAAATAGACACATGATCCATGCAAAAGATATTTCAAGAAAAAATAACACAATCGAACCAATTGACGCAATAAAATTCCGATCGAATAAAGCACGTGCAGATTTTTAATATCCTGTTTATGTTACTGATTTATGAAAATAAATGTTATATTATATATTTCACATTAAAAAAAATTTCAGTTCAATGTAAAATATATTATAGATCATCTAATACGATTTACTATAGCTATTTATACTATATATAATGTGTGATTTTTTTTAATGCAGCGCGTCATGTTTTTTAATGCAGTTGAATACATATTTAAATAAATTTATTTACTCAACTATAAAATAAGAATTCACTTAATAAATAATAAATTCTTTAAATGCTAAATATAAGAGCAATAAAAATATGTCACCTTTAACTAATGGTGCGAATGGGAGAGAATGCCAATTTAGAACCAATAGCATTATTGTTTAGCTCAGCTTCCGATCATCATTTATGGGCGACAATCCAATTATTACAAATGATACTTACAACAATAAAAACGAATAATGAGTTTATATGCTGTGGTAATCAATAGGGTTTATGCATTTCTATATGTTCCGAAATTCTAATTTCTTTAGCCAAACTTTTATTGTTATACTAGAGGGCCAAAGTTGGAACCGTATCCCTTAACACGCTATTACAAATTGCTACAAAATCTTTTTTAAACGATCTTTAATATAATAGTAATGTAATTAGGTATTTTTAGGAGCGTACATTTAATTACCTATATACGGATGGTGTAACGCGTAATTTAAATATAAGGAAATAATTAATTATACTAACTTTAACAGAATGTGATTGTATTTTTAGGATTGTTTTAAGTAGAATATATACATATGTAAATGGAATGTAAATTAAGAAAGATTTAATAATAATTTTAGGTAGATTTTAACATTATTTTTACAAGCAAAGTAAAAATTATTATAAGATTAAAATGTACATCTCAAAATACAACTAATTGACAAAAACTTAGATATAAAATAATAATATAGATGTAAAAATATAAAAACATATTTTTTTATTGTATCTCAATAACAAAAAAACAACTTATTACATACAATTGTATAAATTTTGCCTTCAACTAAATTTATTCATAGATATTTTAAATGTTGTTGACATTTAAAATATCATCGATTTGCTAAAAGAAGTCATCACCAACTAAATGGTTGTTCTTCTCCTAGATGTTATAGATAATGTATAATATACAAAAAAATATTATGCAGATAAATAATGTATATCAAGTCCTATTTTTTTAATATGACAATTTCTTAGAAAACTATTTTTATAATTAATGATATGTTTGTTATGTATGCTAAAAAAATAGGAGGCAGATTTTCTCTACAATCGTATTTTTTTGTAACACAAGCGCCAAAAATTTTTTTTTTCTTCAAAATTTTAATCAAAGTATATTCCCATAAAGTGAAAAAGACGTAGCTATAACAATTTTGGTTTAAAGTATAGTACATATTTTTAATAAGAATTAACATTCAGTCATAAGCAGATTTGACACAGTTAAAATGCAAAAAACTGTCACAAAAATTCGAACGGGATTGCTATTGTAGAAAAATCAACAACAGTTTATCAGAAAAATTTAATTCGTAAAAACTAAAATATTCAATAAGCTTCAATGCAAATTTATTATTTATTACAACCACTATTTTTTGATCCAGAAAAAGGAACGCATGGCGACTCTCTAAGGCACTCTACTGCCCGACGAGCTTCGACGGATTGTCGACACCACCCTCATAGTGTTTCATTAAATATTTTCAAGGATAAAAATACGGATGCGATCCGTACTACATTTTGTAGCAATATCAGAAAAATTTCCTTTGAATACTCATGTGCTTAACATGATTATATAAGGACGATGAATTTCATACTTGAAACCCCCACGATTTCAAGAATTCCTCGTGGTCTATTATAATCGACAAGTTTGTTGCTCCATATGTTATCTATCGATATTTTCAAATCACTTTCACATATGTTTTTGGTGTAAAATGCGATGGAAAATATTTATTTCGCGCCTGTAGCTTATTTTATATATCTGTATATATAGATCGACAAATATTATAATATAAAATCAAAACATGGCTCGTACTCTGTTAATATAATATTTACATTATCTTCTCTATTGAAATCTTTAGTCGGTATAGAATAGCTTACAATTCTTTGTTAATTTTCAAATGGTAACTAAGATTGCAATAGTACAAATACAGTATTAATTAGAAAAACATATTTTATTGTGTTGATTGAAGTATAAAAATACCAACACGATAAAGTCGATGACTAATAGCTGAAAAACATGGGTTCTAGTCCCATATGATATCTAGTGCTTTTTAATTTATAACGATTATTATATAGTATCATAACACATCCAATGTTTTTTTAGATTTTCCTAATCTCACGTATGAAAATTAAAAAAAAAACGATTTAAATACATATATAATTAATAAAATAGATGCCAATGATTTCTACCACACTATTTTTTATAGGTGATGATGGTGTTGGCCCTGATGTAACACATTAGGCTAACGCCAGTTATGTTACAACAAAATATTTGAAGTCACTGGCTTACGCTAGGAGTCGGTTCACTAATGCACAAAGGGTTGACCATACCAACAAAGCCTGCTTTTGAATAATTCATTTTACAATATGAATAATAAATTAAAGTTACAGTCGAACATCCATAAAGCAAAATTCTCTATTCAGCGATTTTTTTAGGAACTGAATTACTATTGCAGTTTTTAAATAATACAACCTTTAATAATTCGAAAAATACATCCAAAAACATCATTTAAATGTTTTCATAAAAACTCATTTAAATATCGACTACTTTATTTATTATGATTTTATTTTAAGGTGCTACTGATACAATATGGATTCATCAATTTATGCTTTTTCTTTAATTACTTAATCCTTAATGTATAAATTTTACAGTAAATGTGTATTTTTCAGTGAAGTTATATTTTCACTAGTGAAATCTGAATACATTTTCACCAGTAGATATATATTTCTATTAGCAAAAATATCATTTAACCGATTGACGCTATTAAATTATATGTAGCTGTTTGTCTCTGAAACTCAATTTGAGAGTTGCGAAACGTCCATTTGCTGTTGAAACCCAAACCTAACCTAATGAAAGTTCTAAAACTAATTAGGTCAAGTCCAAAATACAAAATAAGCCAAATCATCTATTAGAGGAAAATAAGCGGAAGAGAACCAGTTTGTCTGCACTTGGATATTACACCATGTTTTAATAGTATGAGAGCTGTACTTATCGATATTACTACGACTTATGATATAGAAGTGTTGATCAAATTATATTCAAACCGAATTTTAGTCAATAGGAGGGCGCAAAAACAATTATCACTTCTCAGAAGTCAAAAATTCACGTCAAAAGCAATAAAATCGTGTCGGCGCCGTCGTAGTGGGAACGCTCGTTACCGAGCGTTCCCACTGCGACGACAAAAAAGTTTTAATACGAACGCTAGATTACCGACCCTTTTTGCTACTGATTATATTGCTTTTGACTTGTATTCTAAACAGGGATCCCATTTAATTTAACCAGAAAAATGCGCACACGGATATTACACAAGTTTTGATTGTCAAATATATTATACTTTTAATTCCTTTATATATTTTTCTATATGAAATGTAAGTGTATCACACCGATGTAAATTTCTAATATAAATTAAATTAGAATCATATTAACATATGTCATATATACATATTTTTTTATATATTGACGTATTCTTAAATATAGATATACATATATTCCTATACATTCCTATGATTAGATTTTTCCTGTTCAAAATTTTCGTTGTGCGCAATTTTCGTTTGCGCAATAATCACCAAACCGAAAAATGCATGTCATTCAATTAAATACCAATTTAATAGCCAACTTTTGTACCTCATCCCCTGGAAAAAGCTGAAATGACATACCCGGGTAAATTATAAAATTTACGACATGATAATCATTGGACGAGCACTATCACTCATACATTCGAACCATAGAGACAACTGCGATGCTTTATAAATCTTCATCGACCCCGCCCTCTTTTGGTTCAACTGACACATGCATTTTTAATGTATATCCCTATAACTTATAGATTTGTGCAATAAAACTGTACAAAATATTATTGTCTCGGTTGAATCCTCATTCATTTCTATCTTCCATCTGCTATTTAGAGTGATGCCTCTTGGAACCGATTTATAATGAGGTTATAACCTATGGATTACTGTAGTAACCTGTGTCATCATCGCACAGATAGAGCTGACAGTCCATGGCATTGTCATATTACTAACGAGCACATTAAAGAGGTCTGAGTATACTCCCATCGGGATATCTCGCGAAGTCAAAGCAGATAGCCCTTTATGCTAAACCGGGTCGAACGCTTTTCGATATATAAAAGAACCGCGTCGAACGCCTTTTCGATATCTAAAAGAACCGTGTCTTCCCGAATATGTTCTATATGTGGTTGCAGTTTTTATTTGAATCAGTCGTTTAGACTTGATTCGGTTTCTGTATTGGAATTGTGTTGGCTCTTATTTCTATATCTGGAGAGTAGCCGATTGAGAGAGACATTGAATATGTTTATGATTATAACAAGTAGTGCTTTTGAATATATGTATTGCATGTCTGATGTCAGAAGGGCGTATCAGTGTGATCTATAACCAGGGATGAGTATAGGATCAGTTTAATGGAGAAAGTCTCATAGTATATTTTGATATATGAGAATATTACCGGATTATACATACATCTATATACTCTCTTCTAAGCATGATTTCAGTTGATCAGAATTAATACATAGCTATGTCATTTTAATCAGCATATTTGACACAACTGAAATACTGAAATATGACTTCTACGCAGATAACGTTTATTCCAGGACAGGAAAAACTCAATTCAGGGTTGCCATTCAGCAACATAAAAATGTCATTACATTTAATACTGATTTCGGTTACAATTTTTGAATCATGAAATTAACTTAAACAATGAAACGGTCGATCGAGGGTTGCCATATTTAAAAAAATATGATAAAAAATGAACAACACAATGAATCGCGCGACTCCCTTCGAGCGTTCGCTTTTAGAAAAAGCCTATAAATAAACGCGCACGCCACCTGTTGTGCGCGCGACGGATGAGAGAAAGACGACTCACTCTTCGGAGCGCTGCGAAGCGTTGTCCTTGTCCTTGTGCGCCTGGCCGGAGCTGCACGAGTTGCCCATGGCCGCGGCGCCGCCCCATGGGCTATTGGCGCGCGACGGGGGAGCAGGGCCCCGAGGCGGCCACTCGTGCGCGCGCGTGCGTCCGCGCGCGTATTTATAGCCGCGACGCCGGTGGGGGGCGCCCGGCTCCGCTCCGGCACCGGCACCCGCTCCCGCTCTACTGGCGACGCCGGCCGCTCGCCGCTCGTAGTCGCGGATAATCGATTCGGCGCCGCACGCACATGCACGCGCGCGCAGCGCCTCCATACGCCCCCGACCGACCGAATCGCGGCCATGCTCAGAATCTTACATTTTTTTCAATCGAACCGAACCCTCGATATCATATACCCTACGATTTTAGAGTAAGATGCCGGGAAATGCTAATGCCCGTGTTTGAATATCGCGCAGCCGGAAACGTCAGCGTCGGGGTTGCCATGCAATAAGATTTATGTCGATAAATCGATCATGATTTTTCGATTTTTTCTTAGAACAACTAAAACATTAGGTAAAATAATCTAACAGTAACAAAAAACAGTGCATGAAGTTAGGTAGCCAACTTCGCGGAGTAACGAGGTAGAAATTTAGCGATATGTAATTACATTATTTTTTAACATAGTTATACTGATTAGAGCAGTGATTTTCAAACTTTATTATACTACTCCCTGCTTAAAAAATCTTGGTGCTCCCCTTATTTTATTAAATAACTCAGACACATTTTTTAAGAATAAAAACATATTTTCCTTTTGTTGTAACTTAGCAATAGTCATAAGTGTAATTTACTATTAAAATAATGGAAGTGTTTTTAAGAGGCAAGAGCAAAAAGAGTGTATCAAGTTCATTCGAATGTCAAGACGTTTCTTTTTAGATTACAGCGGTAAAATTCACTACAAATTCTTACCACAAGATTGTACAAAATTATCTAATTCGAGTTTTCTACATTAACAGCACGGTAAATCAGACAGCTGCCGTCGCATTATTTTACCTTTTGGTGACGTCAACTGACCGCCAAGATCATGCGAGTTAACTTCGTTGGATTTTTGTGAGTTTACACTAAAAGTCATGTCTACGCCGTAAACCAAAAACATTGGAACACTTAAAAACCAACATATGCCATGTTATAAACGAGATACCGCCTAAGTATACAAAAGTCATCGAAAGGATCGGCTGCTGCAAAAGGTCTATATGTATTATTTTTCATAATTAATGAAATACATTAAATGTTTGATTAAAAATAAAAAATCTGAAGATATACTTAAGTTTGATTTTTTAAAGTTCGGAAACTGAAGTTGCCTTACTTTTATTATGGTAGTCATCAAGGAGTTTTAATTTGTGCTATTTGCATAATATAATCCGAAGAAAACGATCAGAACTTTAGGCAAATATTTTTGGAATTTACATCGCGTTAACAAACCACCTCACACGTCATTTTTGTTTCTGAAAACGTTGAATGTGTTATACAGCTAGAAACATCCTGTAATAATAAATTGTAAATAATCCTAATAATAAATTGATATTGGTGAACCTTTGTCACCAATATCATGATCAATTGCACAACAGAGCAACAAGTCGCGCCACGAAAAAAACACATATATGGTCAACTGTTCTTGCAGAAATATTTGGTATTCATATCATTGCTGGAAATATTTTGAACTCAATGTTATCTTTTATTTGCCCATTATGTATGATGAACAAGATGTTTTTGTGAAACCCTTTTTATGTAGTATTTTAATATTATAGTCGATTAATACTTTAAAATCGAGTCTTGCTTTGGCATTCGACCGAGTTAGTCGCGCGCGCTATCTGTCACTCTGATAACTAGTGTTTGTGATAAAAAGTGGGAATTCCCGCTGACTCACCAGCCGCCTTCGCAAGCTACGACATGTCGACTGGTAAAACATCGTCCGATTCCATTATTATGGACACCGGGCAGGTGAGTGACCATGTATCGATTAATTACCTTAAAAAGGAAATGGAAGCCTTGCGCCATGAACTCCTTGAGGAACGGCGCCTTAGGATTAGTTTAGAAAGGGAGATGGAAGATCTCCGAAAAAAAATTAAAACTAAAAAACATACTACTAACCAATCGCCAACTAAAGTTAAAATTCCTACTAACCAATCGCCAACTAACGTTAAAACTCCTACTAACCAATTGCCAACTAACGTTAAAACTCGTACTAACCAATCGCCAATTAACATTAAAAATAACTTATCCGATCCTGCGACTACTACATCGCAAATTGCAGCTCCTAAAGTAGTAGAAAAGCCCCCAGTTAAAAAGAGACCACGCCCAAATTCTCCGGAAATGTCTGATGTTTCCGAAATTGTTCGCTCAATCGAGCCCGTGACAATTCAACAAACAGTCGAAACTAAAAAGGAATCAATTCCTCCGATTGTTCTTAATAAACCCTCCGACTTTAAAGCGGCTCGTCAGACCCTATTAAACAACGGTCTTTTATTTACCTCGGTTCAAAAACCAAACAATGTAAAAATAATTGCACCTACTATAGAGCTCTTTAGAAAAATTACAAAAGTCTTGGACGAACGTAAATTCTCATTCTTCTCCTATACATTGCCCGAAGATAAGCCTCTGCGCGTTATAATTCGAGGATTAAATTCCAACTTCACAATAGATGAAATAAAAGAAGAATTAATTCGTTTAAATTTCGATGTACTCCATGTTCATCAATTAATAAATAAAACTACCAACCAGCCGATGTTATTGTTTGCCATTTCATTAAAAAAAAGTGAGCAAAATAAAAATATATATAATTTAACCCATTTGTTACATCAAAAAGTTTCAATCGAAATTCAAAATAAACCAAAAAATACTTTACAGTGCCACCGCTGTCAAGTCTTTGGACATGCTGCTGTGAATTGTAGGGCAGCACCAGTTTGTGTTAAGTGTGCAGGCCCTCATGTGGCATTAGAATGTCCACACGGTAATAAAACAGATAACCCACTATGTGGTAATTGCGGTGGTAAACACCCTGCTAGCTATGGCGGATGCATTAAAAATCCTAATAATAAAAAAAGTGAATTCTTTAAAACAAAAAACAGTAAACAAAATGATAATACAAAAAATCAAAAGACATATTCACAGTCCCTAAACTCTGAAATACCGACCACTCAGTCCGTACCTATTGAACCAGTAGAAAATACCCCAGCACCACTACAGGATATTAATATAGTTAAAACTATAATTGAAATGCAGCAGCAAATACAAGCGCTTATAACTAAACACTTAATTAACATAAATCAATGAAGTACGACTTATATAACAATAGTATAATAATAATCCTAAGACCGAGAGTAAACTCGCGAACAAAAATATAGAAATTAACTTAAAAAAAAAAGAAGCCCCTATGACTAATCCTAATGACATTAAAAACCCAAATCGTAAAATACTAAGAATAATGGCCTGGAACGCAAATGGCCTACGTGATAAGAAAAGTGAACTCCATCAATTTTTATTAGATCAAAATATAGATATTGCTCTTATCTCCGAGACACACTTAAAGAACTCGATAAAAATTAACTTTGCCAATTTTACAACTTACCGCACGGATAGATTATTAGGCGCTGGCGGCGGAACAGCAGTATATATTAAAAATAATATAAAACATAATGAAACGAAAATAAACGCGTACGCGCAATTAGAAGTAACGAGTATAGAAATTAAAACCGATGAGCATTCTCCAGTCATAATACATTCCGTTTACACTCCTCCCACACCGAAATATCCCATAGAAGATATTAAATCACTGTTTAATTATTCACAACCCATATTTGCCGCAGGTGATTTTAACTCCAAACATAAAGATTGGAATTGCCGAGCTACCAATCGCAACGGTAGAACTTTGAATAATTTTGTTAATGACATTTCTCATAGTAACATACACTTAGAAATACCGTCCGTGCCAACTCATTTCTCTACTCGCGGAGGCTCGGACATATTAGACATTGCCATCTGCAAAGATCTGCCCGCGTGTGAAATAGAAGTCCATAATAGTCTCGCATCAGACCACAACCCGGTAATATTCACGCTTGAAATTAATCTAAGAAATAATAATCCAGCCCCACAATCGCATAAAATACTATGGGACTTCTTCCCTTACTTCGTTGAGAAATCCCTTCCTGGTATCAACATCTTAAGAACTGAAACTGATATCGACGATGAAATAATCGAATTTAACAAAGTGATTAAATCTTCAATTGAACGGTGCACCGTTAAAAACAAAATTAATAAACATGACCCCCTACCCAAAGAAATTAAAGAATTAATTAAAAAAAAGAATCATTTAAGACATCTTTGGCAAAATTATCACGAAAAATCGGTTAAAAGACAACTTAACAAATTACAAAAAGAAATTAGAATCGCTATTGCTGAACATAATAATACTACTTGGGAAACCAAATTAAGAGATCTAAAACCTGAAGATAATTCACTTTGGAACACTTCAAAAATTCTTCGCCGCGAATCCACTGGCATATGTAAAATTAAAACAATAACGGGTAACTTTGTATATACAGTTGAAGAAAAGTGCGAAACTATAGCGGACAGTCTTCAAAATCAATGCTCGGTCGATTTAAGTAAACTTAAACGTAAATTTAAAAATAAAACAGAAAAGTGCCTAAAATCCTTTTTTGAAAAAACAGTGGATACTAATATTGATATAAAAATTACACTACCTGAACTAGAAAACATCATCCGTCTACTTCCTAATCGAAAAGCACCCGGCAATGATTCCATACCAAATAAAGCTCTCAAAATCCTCCCCCCAAGTGCCATCAATTATTTTTTAAATATAATTAATTCTTCTCTCGAGTGCCTATACTTCCCGACGGTGTGGAAGCAAGCAAACGTAATAATCCTTCGCAAACCGGGAACAGACCCTTCATTAGCCTCTAGTTACCGACCTATAAGTTTGCTACCCGCTGCAAGCAAAATTTACGAAAAAATTATTCAAGCCAAATTATTAGTTCATGTTAAAGAAAATAAAATCTTGCCCGACGAACAGTTCGGCTTTAGAAACGCACACTCTGCTACTGATCAACTTCATCGAGTGGTGAAACATATCCAAAGGGGCTTTGACAAGAGAATGTCCACTGGAGTAGTGTTCCTGGACATCGCCAAAGCCTTCGATCGTGTCTGGCACACAGGCATCATATTCAAACTAATACATTTCAAATTCCCTGCTAATTTAATTAAACTAATCAACTCTTTTTTAAATGGGAGAAATTTCAACATAAAACTTGAAAATCATTTGTCAAATCCCAGACCTATAACTGCTGGAGTGCCCCAAGGCTCAATACTGGGTCCTTTATTATTCACTATATTTACGAGCGACTTTCCAACCAAGCACCGCGGTAACGACATAACTGCTCTATTCGCTGATGATACTGCTATTTTGTGTACCTATAAAAATCCTCATCGAGCGGTAATTAAACTTCAAAATAAAATAAAAAATATTGAAAAATGGTTCGACAAATGGCTGGTCACTGCAAATCCACTAAAAAGCGTCGCAGTAATGTTCTCTCTTAGAAGAAAAAAAGCCTTTGCTATAGAAAATTTAGCCAAAATTAAAATGTATAATAAACCGATAGAATGGCATAATAAGGCCAAATACTTAGGTCTTACCTTAGACTCTAAACTTTCGTGGAAACCACACATAGACACTCTAATTCATCGAGTTAAATACACAAGAGCTAAGCTTTACCCCCTTCTTTGCCGCAAAAGTAAACTAAGTATAAAAAATAAACTGCTAATTTATAAAGCAATAATCAGACCCGCAATGTCTTATGCATCCCCTGTGTGGGGATACATTATAAATACTCGCAAATACCCTCAAAAATTACAAGCCCAGCAGAATATTTCATTGAGAATCGCAGCAAACGCTCCTTGGTATGTTCGCAATTCGATGTTGCATCAGGATCTAAAAATAGACACACTTAAAAATCATTTCGAAAGGCTTAATAATAGACACCGCGAACGAATACAAAATCATGCAAATGGCTTAATAGCTGACTTGTTTGATTAATTCCAGTTAATATTTCTTAAACTCTAATAAATAAAATAATAATTAAAAGGTGATGCGTGTTAACACACACAGACACCAATCCTCGTCAAGCAGGTGAGAGACTTAAGTCTAGAAACTGCGAAAAAATATTAGATATTATACTTTAAAATCTTATTTTGCACTCGCTAATGACAGCTCCCATATCTTCACAAAAATAGTTGTGCATCTGTTATTACCCTTTCTGAGTTAGGCCACGAAGTTTTCTATCTCCCCACAACATTCTGGAAGTATTTTTTTAATTTTAAGTCAGGAATGTTTGAATTGCGGATTGTGAAAGACCTATAGTATATTTGCGTTAACACCGTCAGTTTGAGAGCTATCCTCTTCATTATTATTCATAATTAAGAAAGCGATGGCAAGTTTGGGCTTACACTCCTACTATTAGCTCTAAAGCACACGATATACTTATCATTACTCCGATTAATTGATAAATAAAAAAAATATAGTAATGATTTTAATTTCTATAAATTTGTTCAAAATATAAGCAGGAGTAATGATAAGTATATCGAACATATATCCATATCTGTGCTTTAGAACTAATAGTAGGAGCGTAAACCCAAACTTTCTCAATTATAAATTGCTCTCGAACTGACTGTTTTAACGCAAATACAGTTTTTAACGACGAAGCACATGTTTGTATTGTTTCGCCAGTACCTACCTAGATGCTGGGTCGTATAACTTACAGACCTTTTCTGAATAGTCATTCAATTTGTTAATACTTTCTTGTTGCCAATCTTTTTTGACATAAGCAATATTTTGGCAGGACACAAACACAAAACCAAATTAAAAAATTTTTTAAAGTTAGAATGATTGCTTAAAATAAATTTCGGTGTGGGCCGCTATTTGCCTAGGCATGTACTAAGTCAACAATAATTGAATAACAGTCTAGAATTTCTATATACTAGAGCGAGAAGGAAAGTATCTCACCGCCCGCTCCTGATACATATTTTTGTTAAAATTAAATTATTGAATAAGAAAACTAAATTCTATAAGTATAAAAAACAAAGAACAATTTTATATAAAACTTTTACTTAATAAAAAATATAAATTTATCGCCATACATACAGTAATAAAATCAATGAGAGTAAAATAATAAAATCAAACAGAATAATAGACCGTTTTAGTTTTATTTATTTTTTCATCAAATACCGATATACAAAATTATCCTGAGCGATAACGCAAATGCGAGTTGTGTTGTTGATCGAGTTTAGAGCGATGTACCACAGTCAATAAATATACGTTAAACGTACACAAGTGGCTAATCATCGTCGCTTGCTTCGCCGTTCTCTTTCGATTCGCCCTGTTCGTCCCCGCTCAGTTCGGCGGGAGCTCCAATACCTTCCTCTTCTTCTTCGCCCGAATCTCCACCGACTTCGGCGTTTTCTGCTTCGGCGCGCTCCATCTGTCTCACTAATTCTGCTTCATCCAGCGCAGTGACAACTTTAGGCTACAAATGACAAAATTTATGAACAAACAATTCAACATTCACCTTACAAATCACAAATAAGTAAATAAACATACTGGCATATGAACGTTAAACACTCCTTTCATTGATAGTATCGTTTCCTTTATTTTATCAATAGCATCCTGCAAAGCTTTCAACCCTTCAGCTTTTTCAGGGGTTGACGTTGTCATAACTATAATAGAAATGATGACATGATAAACATATATCTTTTTACAATCTAATGTATATTTATCTATCTACCGTATAAAGGAGGAGCTATTAAGTTTATTTTGATAGGCATCTCTTCCGTCGATAACTCTAATCCGGCTTTAAGAGCAGCTTTGACTGCATCGATTCCTTCATATTCATAACACGCTACTTCAACATCAGCACGAATCTTCACCGCCTGCATGGTCAGCTTTCTTTGAATGTTGTTCAGCAATACTTGTTTAGTTTCTTCGTCGAGTTCGCATTCTGCTAATATTTTCGGATCACTGAAATGAAATGAATTACAATAGCATAAATTATAGTAATAAAATATAACTATTTAACTATGATTACTCACTTGACAGCCTGTTTGAAGAAATCGTAAGCGAAAGCTTTGCTACTCTTGTGCTTTTCTTCAAAGTACCAAGCCGTTCTTTCGTACAGGTCTTCTAATTGCTGATCGGTGGTGAAGCTCATCAGCTCTGCCACGTGACGAAGGATTGAATTGACGGCCTTTGCTTTCGCGTAACGCTCATTACACTTTTCGACATCCTCAGGCGAGACTCTTCTTTTAGACAGATCGATGTATCCTGAAATTGAAACAAATCTTTGAGCAAATAAATAATTTACTTATATGACTCGTAATTTAATGAACAATTTACTCTTTTGGCTGATTGCACAATAATTCATGCCTATTATTTTACTCAAATAAACTCGTCATAATGCAACTCGAACAACGCCATATAATTTCTTAACCGTGCATTTGAATAAATACAATAATATTGCTCAGTGGTGACTATTATAAAAATATTAACCATAATGGTTCATCTATCGGGAGTCCAAAAACGTTGTTTGTTTATGTTTTCGAAAGGCTGTGGTGATTTTTACTTCCAGGGGTTCTGGCTAGATTAGCTGGCCACACACGGGCGAATTTGCCTGACGGATTTGTTTGAGATGGATATCCGACAGTGTTTGCTCTTAAAATCTTCGGACAGATCCGTCTGTTGTCCGTGCTCAAAACGAACGGATCAGACACGGACAAGCAGATCTGAGCAGAGGTCGCACTCGGGTAAACGACGGTTTAGTGTTTTTTGTTAAAATTTGTCCCTTAAGTGATTTTATGACCCAGGCATTTATTAATTTAAGCCAAAGTTGCCGCCAACGACTAATTTTTTAAAAGTTTTATTACTTTAAGACCCACGTAAAAGATTTCTATTACATCACTATACAATAGAAAAATAATATAAATTTAAAATGCACTTATATGATATAAGTATCGACTCTTGATGCTCTTGATAAGTATATATACGTAAATACTAGTTAAATTATTATATAATAAAAAATATAGTTTTGATTACACTAAAATTAAATTTATTATCACTATTGAATATGTATGAAAAGATCAAGGTATATTTAATATATGTATATTATTATTATTACTAAATGTCATTTAAATTTAGAGTTTACTTTAAACACTACATAAATTTAACTTTTCTTGCTTTTATCTTTAATCGTTCAAGTTTAATATGGTTTACAGTATCGATGGAAATGTGCATGTTTTTAGGCAGTCCTCGGCTCTCCGCTTTTGTCAATTGAAAGGTAATTAAAATGTATCGCAATTGTGTTATTCGCACCCGATAGTTTACAGTATCTTTTGTTAAAATTTGTCCCTTAAGTGATTTTATGACCTGAGCCATTTCCACTAGCCTTTATTAATTTGTGCCAAAGTTGCCGCCATCAGTAGGTATATCGTCTAAAAGGTCTAAATAAAGTTTTATTACTTTATGACCCATCGGTCACTCTATATTGTTACCGTTGAAAATGTATTTTTGCCATTTATTTTATCAAAGACAGTGAGACATCATATATTGTAAACTAAATTCGTGTGTTAAAAATAATTGTAAATTGTGTAATTGATTATTGTTTTGACGCCAATCGCTTATATCGCTTATAAGTTATTCTTCTAGTATTGTAAGGATAGGGCTTCATAATATGCTTGTTAAGTTGAAATGCAGAATCACCTAAAAACACGTAAATCTGATGTCCGATAAGAATTTATGTGAGCTCAGACAGACAGATCCGAGCTCGTACATTTTGAGTCTGTGACCAAGCACGGAGAGATTTGTCAGATGTCTTGTGTGCTTGGCTATTGCAAAATTGAGTGTTTATAGCAAAGCACGTCTGTTGAAAAACTTATATTCCAACATAAATCCACACCTTAAATTAAGATAATCTGAACCAGAAAGTGAAGTTTTGTTAGTGGTATCTATGTTTATCTCCATTAATTTCGAGTTTTAACCCAAGTAATGTCTAAATAAATTCATTCAACACCATCCCGAAGATAGAACGTACAAAGTATTTCATCTCATAAAAACCATTTTAGTAAACTTCGTATTACAATTATAAAACTTTAAGATAGAGCTTATAAAAACATACCTTTCTCTTTATCAACCCTGATAACGACCACGGGCTCCGTCTTTCCAACTCTGATGAGCTTGTTTATGGACCTGATACGCCTTCTGGACAACTCAGACAGCAATATCATGCCCTCGATGTTGTTGTACTCTAAGAGGTGCACGTAAGCGCCCATTTCTGCGATCGAGCGCACAGTCACCATCACGACGTCCTCCACCTCAGGATATTTTTCCTTGTAAAATCTACAAGTGAGCGGCATCTGAAACACCGAAGGAAACAATTTTAACTTCGACCGTATGCCGTCTGACGAAACGTCTAAAAAGTATAGGTTATGGCGGAAAAGTATGAGAAAACTCGTTCATTTCGAAGACGGAGAGTATTTTAACCTCGGATTATTGTCTGTAAACGAGCTATCCAAGAGTTAGAGGGCGATAGACCCAAGAATCGACGGAAACGTCGATACAGTCGAAACTGCCCACACTGCAATTGACAATACCGCAATTGAAAAGTGTTGCCACTATTAAAAATATTGAGGCCAAAATATTTTAAAATCAGAGCTTCTGCTGACCCACGTGTCATATAAAATCTTGTTATGACCGAAATATTATTTAATTTTATATAAATACAGGTAAGAATATTGAATACAAATGATTGCACCGTTTACTTTTCACTTAATTCCGTTATTATTTGCTAATTCATTATTTGTTATTATGCATGCTAGTTAGTTAGAACTATTAAGTGTTTTAAATGTCAATTTATTACAATTATATTTTCGTCGACTATTCAAATATAAGTTATAAAAAGCTTCTAAAATTATTTCTATATTTTAAGATAAAACAAATATTAATATTAAGAAGTTTGGGTTCCTTATAATTTATTGAATCAAAACAAGGCCACTCACCCGCCCTCATACTGATAAATTAACTAGTGAAAAAATGAACAGTCTTGACTGGAAAGTTTTATTACGCACACCGTATTCACCAGACATAGCTCTTTCAGACTATCGTGTTGAGGTTAATAAATGACATGCATTTTACTAGCCAAATTCATGGAGGAGCAGATGCCTCCACCTGCCACCCTCTCCCCCCCATAATTGACAATAAAATCCGGCCATCGCCGTGCATATTAGTACTTATTATAACAATATTACGATTTACAATAAGTGAAAATCATATGAATCTAAACCAAATTTTGCAGAATAAAAGAAGTAAAATATCTACGGCAAAAGCAATAATATCGTGTCAGCGATTTTATTGCTTTTGACGTGAATTTTTGACTTTAGAGAAGTGATAATTGTTTTTGCACTCTCCTATTGGTCAAAATTCGATTTAAATATGCTTCATTTGATTCTCGGTAAGTCATAATATTGGTTTAAAAACAAAAAAAATAATATGCACACTAGATAACTACTTACACTACTGGATAACATAATTTATTAAAAAGTATAGACTTATCAAAACTAATTGACGAATTCGTGACTCTAAAAGCCAGAATAGTTTTTTTAAACATAGTTATATTATTATTTTTTGTTTAATTGTATAGTATTTAAAAAAGATAATAGTATTGTTTTCGTAATTTTATAATACTATTATTTTATATGTTTATGTAAATATTTAATATAATAACTAAATTTTGTACAAAAAATACGTTTAAAAATTAAAATATTTGTTCGTCCTATCTTACATGAAATATCAGTATTTTTGTATTTTCCCAAAATTTATTATAATGAAATACGAGGGCGGCCTCACCGCAGGATGTAGAATGCATTAAAGTGGCATTTCCTAAGCTTATTTTCCGCAACCCGGTTATTATTATTCTTTTTCTGTATGACCCACTAAAATTTTAATCACATATTTTAACCTGTTAGCAAAATGATACAAATTTGTATGTTTATAAATTATATTAAGAAGCATTTGGTCTTACAAAATGTAATTTTTATTCCATAGTCCAATACCGGGTCGCAACCCTCGATTACGTTCTTTGTTAATCGAGAGTGCTCCTCATACATGAGCTATTTAGATTTTAAATTAAAAAATTACCGCACGTTAGCTAAAATCTAAAAATATTTGATCTCTAGTTAATAATATTCTTATACAGCAGCGTGTTATATTTGGTTATTTTTATTTTTCAATTCTTGGCGACCAAGTTGTACATTTGCTGGCGTTCATATATAGCAAGTTGTATGTTCATTTTATTGACTAAACATATTATTTTTATTTCGAAAAAAGATCACCGTTTCTTATGTGTTTACTTATTATATCAAAGTAAGCTGTAACATATTGACAACTTAAAATATAATTACAACGAAATAAAAATACCTACTATATTCATTGTTTAATACATGCAATTGTAAAAAATGATTTTTCAGAGAACTCAAAATCCCATGCTTTACTGGTTTGAATTTTTGGGACTACATTCGCAATAATCCGATTACATTTTTTTATGTGCGCGTTACAATATTTATTGGTAAATATTTCGAGTGCATGTTTAATAATAAATAGCTTTAACACGTTCAAAATGACGAACTTTTTTATATAAAAATAGTAAATATTCAAATTTTGTTAGGCAATTAAAATAAGTGACAACAGCGCCATCTGGTAGCGTTAGTTATATAGATAATTATGTATTTTTATGATAGGCACGTTTATGTTAAATAAATTTATTTTTGAAAACCTGTTATGCTTTCTCCACACTCTCTGGAAGTAGGCCATGGTTGGGCAAGGATGGAAAATATAATGTGTTAATTCGGGGCTACTTCGGTCGAGCTCGGGTCTGCCCGCTCTAATGTCTCGGCGACCTCGACCATATTCGGTAGACCTTTGGTTCGGTAGCTTCCAGAGACTATAGACTCTATAGTATAGAGGAAGCATTAAGATATGCTGGTTAGATTTGATTTACAAAATCCGATAAAATGTAAACTCGGTGTACATCGCAGGAAGGCAAAGGTAAAACATATTCGTAACGGCGACACGCATGAATGGTCTAGTTTTATTTTATTTTATATTGTTTTGGCTAAACAATACGGTTAACGTAACTATGCATAACGTGTCCATAAAATATATGTGTAAATGTTATTATGATTTGAGAAAACCTGGTTAGTCATGATCGTTAAACTTGAAATAAAATTAATAATTTCGAAGACGCATTAAATATTTTACATTTATTATTAAATATTTTATTTTTAATATTACTGTAATTAAAGATTGGAATTAATAATGCATTTATTAATAATAAAATAAAAAAGCGCAAAATAGCAACGCGGCGGCGACGACGACGGCGGGGAACGCAGGCGCTCCGACAGGCGGCGCGTCGATCGCACTTGCGCGCGTGGGGGTTTCGAGCGGCGCGCGCACTGTTGTCGGACGCCGAAGGGACGCCGACGGAGTGATCCGCGAAGGCCGCTTAGGCCTCAGCCCCCGTCCGATAGCCCCGGTATCAGCTGCCAGATCGGTGGCAGTGCGCCGAAAGCGCGGACTACGCGACGCCCGAGAAGCCATGTCGGCCGACGCCGCGAACGCCGCCGCCCTCGCCGACTCTCAGGTACAGCGCCATTTTACGCAACGCGACGCATCTCGCCCGCGCGCGTCTTGCTCCTACCGCAAAATGGCCGACTTCGCTTTTTCCCGCCACACCCCCCCGCGCACCCCTCGCGGCCGCGTCCCGCCGACGTGCGACCGGGTCGCTGTGTCGCGTTCGACCGGGTCGAACTCGCCGAGTCGCCCGGCGCTCCGCCGAACGCCGAACGCCTTCGCCGCTCTCGCATCGCGTGAGTCTAGTTCGCCATATTGTTCCCCCCTCGACTCGATCCCAGTCTCGGCCGTATTTTATTGTCGCGCAATATAACCTCTTGACAGCGACCGTTGGCAGCCCTGCGCGCCGAGGCGGCCGAGTCGCATAAACAAGGCGGACGCCGGCTCTCCTTTTTCCGGCGGTTTTGTGCCGCCATGTTGGCTCTTTTGAAAAAATGCTTTAGCCCGTTAACACTGAGGGGTCAAAAGGTGACTATTTTAGTATCCGACACGGATGTGATATAAAACGCATGATCGTACATTTTTGCATTTTTAAATTTAAAAAAAAGTCGAGTACCACTGGTCTGACCACTAACTAACTCGTTGCACTCGAGATCGATTTAATAGTAGGTAGTATAAATATGTAATCTGTAAACCTTCAAAATATTGTTCATCCCATGTGTTCATTTTAAATCCTTCCACCGATTGCCATCAACTACTTTTTGTCTCTATTTTCTTGGGTACTTGGGTACGGACCCTACACTTCCTTCTGGTTACCGTTACCCTTTTTGACCATGCCCCATCAAAGTATTTCTAAAATCATCCTATTATCCCCTGTGACAAAAATCATGGCGTCCAAGAAATAAAAAAAATTAAAGACCATAAATCAGCAAGAAATTGTTAAATAATATTATGAAGTGATAGTTTTAAAATTACGAAAATAAGAAAATTGAAGCGCATAAAATAGTGTCACAGAACATCATCCCTTAATTAAATTCATCATTGTCAATATATTTTATTACAGCTTTACTGTCTCTTAAAATTGATTCATTCATCTGTATTGAGAATATTTTTACTCTCAACTTTTCAATTAGTTGTATTTCTACATCTTCAGCAATCTCATCTTTTCTCTTACTAACCGTGCTAATGGTTAGTGGCATTTCTTTCACATATTTTTTTTTTCTATTTCCAGATATTTTTTTTTTGAGAAAAACTGAACAGTATGATTTTTTCAAATTTGGCCAAGGAGAGGAATTTCATAACTAGCTTCTAGGGTATACGACTTTTGTTAGCATTTATCTTCCAGAGAACAATGAATTTATTGTTATCATTTTTTTTTAATTTCTCCCTTATGTTCTTAAATTGCGCTAAATCATAGTTCAAACAAGTGCTAAGTTTCGCCCTCAAGACGACCATTTTTCATAGATTCATTGGTCAAAGAATGTTTGCATAAGACAGAACTGTAAACAAATATGAGTAGCTGGTATGAAACCAAAATTAAAATAATCATCTAAATATTGACGAACTTTTTTCTTGCTTTCACTACTCATTTTGTGCGATGGGGTGAGTTAGAAACCATAATTAAATTATATTCATAAAATACAGATTTAATACACAAACACATGAATTAACAACAGACCTCAAAGTGCTGCCGGTTTTTTTCTCAGGAAGTCAGGGTTGCAGTATTAAAAAATATTTTTGATGTGTGACTAATAAAAAAAATGTGTGCACCACATGTTGAGAAACACTGACTTAATTGGAAACATATCCGCAGGAGCAGTTTTCTCGGACATTGATAAAGCTTTTGATCGCATTTGTCATTTAGGCATTACATATAATCTAAATACACTCGATTTTTAATTGACATTTAAATTAATAAATTCGTTTTTAAACTGTAGAATCTTTCATGTTAAAATTGAGAATTATTAATCAAATTATGTTAGCACCCTACAAGATTTAATTTTAGGGACCGAATGTTTAACTTTTATTCAATGACAATCCGACCATTATATGCGTCTTCAAAAATCCCTCTCCGAATTGTTGTAGATATATTTCAAAAGAATAAAAATGATTTAATTATGCCTTGTCACTGCAAATTTTACTAAGAGTAGCAGTAATGCTTTTTTGTATAATTAAAAAAAAATGCTGTAAATGCAAGTTTAATAATTAAAAAAATATCAATTCATAAATCTATAATAAGATATAATTGATACTAAATACTCAGCAAAATGTTTGATTAAGAATTGTGTCAAATACTCATTGGTTTGTCTGCAATTAGATGTTATACTAAGATTTATAAATAGGTACTTTGGTCATACATGAGAATTAAATCTAAATTTATATTAAGTACATCAAAATTTATTCTACAGAAACAAAAAAAAAACGCATATCAGCAAACTAATAAAAATAATTAGCATTAACTAAAAGTATATGTTTTAAATAAACATTAATATTTGAACGCAAAACGTGTAAAACTCAATAAAAAAAAAAACAGTTACCACTGGTTGACAACCAGTGACTGTTATTGGCAAATATACAAATAAAGTGGAGTGACCATTTATTTTATAATATTTAAAAAAAATATTTGTGTTTAATGTTTAAACAATTTGAATTTATTTGAACTATAGCATATATTACATTTTTTTGCATATTTTATATATTCATTACTCATTATTATTAGCACTTGTTTCTAACTTCAAAAAATAATTTTAAATTGCAGACATGGGCTTCTATACTGTTTAATCATAGCTTCCTTGAATTATTTGAGTAGTGACGTACGTTTCATTTGCCTCCTAATTATCGTTCCTCGATTTCTACATAAGTGTCCTTTTTTTAATTTTGCTTTTTCTCATTCTCTTGGCCAGTTTGTTGGAACTTGAGGTCCAGATAATTGATCACCCGTTGAATATTACTATTTATGAGGCACGCTTAACTAATTTATATTGCTTAATTTTATCAAAGTGGCAAGGCTTGTTTAATGTGTTATTTCTTAGTCACTATTATTTAATTTGTCATTAAAATTATTTTATTGGGCCATGACTGAGTTACTATATTTTTACGTTTATTGAACATTTTTAGGTTAAAATGCTTTTTTTAAAAACTGCTTAGAACACACGTATGAACTCGATTAATAAATATTTCAAACTGACACGAAAAAGGTCCTCGAAAGCGAGATCACATAAATTCCCATGTTTATTACACTGTTTTTGACTCCAATTTACAATTAAAATAAGCAAACAATATAAATGAATGGCAGTAATAATATTTTTATTACCTGAAAAAATTCATCATCAATAAAATAAACACCATTTGTTGAAAGATAAACAGTTCATTACCACAGTAATTATTAACTTTTTGAAATACATTATTACGATTATACTAATATAATTTTTATAAAATACGAAAGAAAATGAATGATTAGAAATAATAAATAATGTTAATTATGCGACTGAAGTATTGCATATGAAATGCTGCCATAGCCGCTGCTTCCGAGCTCAAAGTGTTAAATTAGGTATAGATAAAACCCACCTATAAAGTCAGTCCTTGTTGGTTTGATCCAGGTAAGAAAAATATTTTAGATGAGATTAATTCTTTAAACTTTTATCTTTAAAATTGCAAAATATACTTTCTTATTTGACAATTTTATTATCTGGCCCACGTTTTTGTAGTCTTTAAATTAATCCGATCCTTTTTAAGGCGAATTAAGTTTCACAACTAATACAATAATTTTGGCTCATTCCTCAAAATTTTTATCTAATGTATTTTAAGACATAAAATACCACATATGAAGTGAGTGTTTTATGGCTTATTGAGTTATCATATTTATTTGAAACTTTGTTGAAGTGAATGTTTTGAATATTATTAATTTGTGGAATTTTTAAGCTTCCATGAAACTAAATGTAATCTTTTGGAATTTTGTCAAATTTGCCCCATGAAGTTCTTGTCTAAAATTTTGGTTATTGATGATTAAGTTTGTCACAAGATTTTTAATTTCAACATCTAACATTGTAAAAAGTGCTTCTACTGAAATATTTACAATAGAGTTTGTTAAATAATTCAAGACACATTGGAAAGTTTTTAGTGTAGTCTTTCCATTTTTTACAAATGTTCTATAAAAAATCAGTTATAGTAAAAAAAAAAACTGTGTTTTTGACTTAACTATTTCATTTCCTATTTATTAGATATGCTTATATTTATTTATTGTAATATTATTGTCGCTATTTAACTAATTATATTGAATGAATACAGTTGTAATTAATCGCTGCAGATAGGGAATCACCATATAACAAATTCCGGATAATAGAAAAAGTTTTGATAATACTGAAGTTTAAAAATTTCATTCATTTAGTTTTTTACCTGTTGCTGATTATATTCTTTATGACTAGGCGATACAGCGGACGCTGAAAATATTTCAATTTTATTGGTTTTCGTTCGATATTTTTACAATTCTATCGAATAAGAAATGATATTTAAATGTATGAAAATTTTATGGAAGTCATGAGGAAAAATGTGTTAATGTATGTAGTGATGGCGCAAAATAGTAACTATATAGTCACTGTTGCGTTGTTCACATACAATAAGTATTTTTTTTATCTTTAAAATATATTTATTATAAGTCAGTATAAATCATTAACATTAGTCGTAAATACTTGATGCATTGATTTAGTGAATATATGATAAAATTATTAAGCCGTTTAATATTATTTATTACCTTTCTTGGTACAAATTGTTCACTTATGAAAGGTTGTCAACCTCTGTGCTACTTTCTAGCACACTTTCGAATTGTAATGACGTCAACTAAATATTATAAAATTTTCATAATAAGTTGCTTAAATTAAATAAATATAGTTATTAATGTCAATCACCATATATTATGTTACACTACGGTAGACATAAAGGTTTTGTTTTGTTCATAGGACGAACTGAAGAAGCCCAGCGACATGTCGACCGAAGACGAGTCGTCCTTAGATTCGAAAACCGAAGCGAAGGAAGCAAAGGGTAACGGCGATGCCACCGCCAAGGAAGAAGCTGACGAAAAGAAAGATGATGGTTTGTTATAATTACTAAATGACATAATTGTCAATTCGCAAAAGGTAATAATATTTTTTCCGCAGGCAACGCTAGCAGTGCCAAAGCAGCGTCGGATGATGTTAAATCTGAAAAAGACGGTGATGCAGAAGATGAGGCCGAAAAGAAGGGCGAGAACGGAGAGACACACGATGAAGAAGACAAGAAGAAATCAAAGGATGTAAAAAAATCAGCTAAAGATGTAAGTGTCCTTTTTAATATTTTATTTTTAATATAATGTAATCACTGAATATTTTTGCGCTAATAGGAAACTGAAGAAGACGAGGAGGAAGAAGAAGACGAAGTCGAAGAAGAGAAAGTGAAAAAGCCTAAGTGATTAAATTATCTTTTGTGTGGATAGGCTGTTTGTGATTTTTTAATAATTTAAATATTTTTTAGAGCTAAGAAACCTGCAGCTAAAAAGAAAGTGAAAGATGGCGATGATGATGATAAGGATGAGGAGGAGGAGGAGGAAGAAGAAGAAGATGAAGAAGGCGAAGAAGAAGAGGAGGAAGAGGAAGAGCCTCAACCTAAAAAACCTAGGAAGGAGCCCACGGAACCGCCTGTACCCGTACCGGCCGGAAAAGGAATACCAATCGGATACATTCCTAATGTTGAAATTGCTATTTCGAGATTTAAGATCGAAGACTTAAAGATCATGCATCAGTTTCTGTACAACGTTAGTCTAGATTCGATTTTGAACTTTTTTTTTTTAAACGTTTTTGTGTATATATATATTTTTTTTAATTACAGCAAATCTGCAGAACGAATTTAATCAAGCGCAACATCAAGAAGTTCAAGGGATACGAATACGACAAAGACTCCGCTGAGTACGAGGCCAAGATCGAGGAGACCAAAAAGCTGGAGCCGAAACAATTGCGAATGCTGTGCGAGATGCTGGATCTCGATAAGAGAGGCGGGCCAGGCGATTTGGCTTCTAGGATCGTCGGTTTTTTGGTGATGCCCAAGAATTCTTCACCACATTCCCGAGGAGCTGTCAAAGAGCGAGTCTCCGATCACAGCGCCACTCCCGGCGGACGTCCGCGTCGAAACGCGGCCGTCAAAGTTCACAATAGAGGTTAATGTTATTTATTACTGAACAGTAGTGTTAAACGACTTAGTGTGAGCAATGGCGAGGCCTTTAGATCAAATTTTCGTTTCAGGTTATTCCGACGAGGAATACGAAACGGATCCGGAGACCAAGGTACGCAGACGTAAGGTAGATAGAGACGGTTCTGCCGATTCGGATGTACGTTTCTTATATCTGATTATGATTAAGAAGTGATATCATAATGCACGAGTGATTCTTTCAGGGATCCTATAATCCGAGCGGCTCTGGACAAGATCCCGACTCTGACTTCGATCCGACGACAGGCGAAGGCGGTGGACCTGGCCGCAAACGACGAGCGCCGACTCGCAGGTCAAGCAAACCCGGCAAAAAACCCGGCCGCCCCAAGAAAGGAAGCAAACCTGTAAAAGTAGTTCTTTACCGCGCTGTGTAGATGTTTGAGGATAAGTTTTTATTTACGCATCGACTGCTTTTAGGGAGCGACGGCTAAACGCGGAAGAGGAAGAAGGCCCGCGCAGAGCGAATCTGAAGAGGAGAGCGAAAGCGAGAGCGACTCCGAGCAAGGAAGCGAGTCTGACAACCAGGATTCGGACGTTAGCATTATTTATTGATTATATCCCATGATTGTTTCTCACTCCTCTCTTTGTATTGTGTTAATATGTTTTGAATTGTGGCTAATATAGCCTTTAATGCAGGAACCGCCAGCGAAGCGAGGACGAGGAGCCGTGGCTGGCCGTGGACGTAAACCTGGAGCTGTTAAAAATAACAAATCGCCTGTCGCCGTCAAGAAGAAAGCTCCTCCTTCTCCTGGTATGTATCATAGAATAATAAGAATGTTATCTACAATATAATTCAATTTTTGTCAAATCTTTTCATCTATAATGATGCTAATTGATTTAATATAAATTAATATTATGATTTTGAGAGGTAATTATTCTTGAAAATTAACAGCCAAGAAGAAACCAGGCCCGGCAAAAGTAAAGCCGGCGGCCAAAGCTGGCAAAAAGCGAAAACAATCATCTTCCGAAGAGGACGATTCTGAAGGCTCTGAAGAGGAGGAGGGTTCAGAGGAGGGATCTTCCGAGGAAGGAAGTGAAGAAGACAAGCCCTTAACGAACCAATCGAGCGCTAAGAAAGGAAAGCATCCGCCCACTGTGAGTATTTAATAGTCGATACATAATGTTTATGTGCATATAAATACCTTTATATACAAATGGACGCTTTGTTCAGGATGAGGAAATTAAAAAGTACGTTAAGCAAATCCTCGACGGAGCCAACCTTGAAGAAATCACAATGAAAACCGTGTGCAAACAAGTTTACAGCCATTACCCCGATTTTGATCTCGCACACAAAAAAGACTTCATCAAGGCCACTGTTAAATCGGTAATTGACCATTGATTTATTTTGGGTTGTTATTTTTTTCATTAAATAGTCAAGTACACATCTAAAGTTCCGATGTCTGCTTTCGATTTTTGAGTAGCTTATATATACATTGTTTATTTTGCTTATTTATATATGGTATAATAATTTTTGTCTGAATCTTATATTGTGTGTACTTATTTTGTATGATAGATTTTTATTTTAAGTGTGTTAGTTTATTTTTATAAATATTTATTTTGTATTTTTGTTTTTTCTTTCTTTCCAGTGTATTTAAGTTCTATGTTTTAAAAAGTATATATAAAGAATATATATAAAATATACGTTCAAAAAAATGGAAAATTATTGACACCTAAATAAAATATATTATCAAATAAAAAATAATTAAACAACCACATTGACGCTCGATCTTTTAAGGTATTTTTTATTTATTATAATATATCGTATTTATTTTAATGAGGAATTTATCTCTTTGTTTATATATTGCTAGTCACCCGTATGAAAATAATTTATTTATGGAGATGGTTTTTTATTTATTTTTTATCATTTGTGTACGTGTACTAAATGTAGTTTTGTAAAGATATGCATGAGCTGGGTCGGACATTAAAAACTAATTTATTTTGCACATAAACATCTTGTAGATATCACTAATGCTATTGACATTCTTATCGAATAATGAATAACAATGTGTTTTTTCTCATTGCAGTTAATATCATCGTGAGCTGTATAAATAGAATACGTCTAAATATAAAAATCTCCCATCTGCATGGAAAATTTAGGACGAAATTAACAACACATTCTTTAGAGAACTTAAGATAGTTATTAAGTGTAATCTATTTACTTATATATAATATATAATGATTAGGTACAATGGTAAATAAAAAAACATCAGGAAAATTAGTTTTTATTTTAAAAATCGCTTATACTTAATGAAATAAAAAATAAATTCTTGTCAGCTTTGAAAATATGTCAGTGTTTATATATTTTCACGCCATTTGATTTTTATATTATATAAAAATAAATATAATTTAAATATAAAAAAGCTCGTAAGTTTGTATTTGCATATGCATTCAATTGAGTGTTAAATTGGATAGATTAAATAGACTAACGAAAATAAGGTAACACGGAATGTGTTCATCAATTGTTATAATTGATTATGATTACGTGGATTCGTTTACCTTACAGTTTTCTTAATGTCTGATTAAATATGAATATACGTGAGTTGGATTTTTATTTTGAATTTATATATATCTACATTGAAAATGTACTTTTGTTTTAATTTTTCTGTTCCAAGTGTAATTTTTTTCCGTTTATGTCATTAAATTCTTCTTTTTATTAAAAAGAAATAGATGCATGCACTTTTTTTTCTTACATATATATAATATATTTGTTCTTTATTGAATTTTCGTTCTTTCGTTCATCATTGTAGCATATCAGATGCGAATTTTTTGGGAATTTATATATTTAGAATTTATTTTGGATCTTCTTTGAAATCAATTTATATCTCTTGAATAGTTTATATAGTTATATTATTTACAAAAAAAAAACATAATTTGAACAATAAAGTGATAAAAATTAAATAATTTTATTTTATATATACATATTTTTTTAACGTATATCAGTGAGTGTAAAGTACAAAATTGGAAAGTATATGAATAACTCTTTTGGCTTTTTAATGATTCATTTAATAATAATAAAAATATTTTAATAAATAAGATCAGGTTTTTGAGTTATGAATCACTTGAAATTGAGTGATATTGTGGTTGTATTTTTTTAAATTGTACTTTTTTAAATTTGCATGGCCGTGTAAATACGTATTCGCTCACTTTTTTATTTGTTTTACGATCTAATGTACGTTGGTTGATCAAAGAGTCTCGCATGTAAATAATACAAATATTTGTAAACAAACGTCCGCTTATTTAAATACAAGATCTTTGAGAACGAATTATTAAAAATAATAAAAAGTGCGCTATTAAAATGTGTGTAATAAATTAAAATCATTTCAATCGTGATACTAAAGTATTTTGGACGAAAAATATGATAACTATATTTTAATAGAGAATTTGTAGATTATGTGAGACATTTTGTATTTCCAATCATAGGTGTTATGTCGTAAGTCGATTAATCGTGTTTCTCTCGTAGTGATGACCTTTATGTTGTTCCTATGTAAAATAAAATCCACACAGTCTTCTTCACACAAAAGTGTTAAGTACACACACACTCATAAAAATATATATATATATAAACCAAAGTATGGATCGTGAATCGTTCGTTTTATCAGGTTTTAAGTATACATTATATTAAATAGATTAACAGTTGTTTGAACAGTGTCAATGTGTTGTTTATTTTTATTTTTTAGCAAGTACTAAGAATCCGTTTTAAATACGGTCACTGTTTTTAGGATCCAATACAAGTCTTATACTCAATAAAAGTGTTGTTTCATTATATCAATCAATCGACTCCCAATCCTAATATATAAATAAAACAAAGGTCAATTCGTAATGTAGAGTTACACATTTATTTTTAACAACAATGTATTTACTTATACTACATACACTCATACGCGAATAAATATAATGTAAATGAAACGTTGAAAAAAAATCAGATGCAAATAGATTGCTTTTCGTCAGTTTCACAATCTTAACGTTCCATATTGACACATAAATGCAGAAACGCATATTAGAGCTATTACTGTATTTGAACTAAATAAAGATAATTTAGCTCTTGATGAAAAAAGAGTTATGAAATCTGTTTCTGATGTAGGGTAATTTAAATCATGAATGATAATCGCAATACTGATTTTAAGTGATATTCTTAATGTTTTCTATATAATAAGTCAACAATATCATGATTATTTATACATATTTAGTATATGTCGAAAATTTTAAGAGACCAGCTCTTTACGTATATTAAAATACAAAACAACCTCACTTCATAAAATGATTTAAGAATTTACCATAATATATATTTTAAATAAATTTGATACGGTACTTGAAAACATGCACATAGTTTATTTTTGTATTGTACAAAAAAATCATCGAAATATATGAGTGGTGACATTATTAAACTGGAGACAAAATTTTGTTGGATTTTTCTGATATTAAAAATCACTAACTTTCTACAGAAATTTTTGAAAAATAACATCTTGGTTGGTTGTCTAGTGTTTGAACTCTTTTTGTGTATCTTTGGTGTATATATATTATTTAACTGTTAAGCTTTTTGAAGCATTTTGGTATTACTTTAGACCGGATAGGTCTTATTTCATCTAGATTTGTGTATCAATATCTTTTGACTGATTGACATGACCAAACATACATATATTTTGATCTAAAGGATAACTTTTTGATAACCTTATAGATCTATAGAAAATCGAAAATTTCTTACAATAATTGTTTTATGTAATTTACACCAAAGAGAATGACTTGTTTAGATCACAAATTCTTAGTTTTATGATCATTATTTAATAATCGTGTCTGATCATGGAAACTGATATGTGAAAAATTAAATGCTATGACTTGTATTTTTTCATTTATATTCTTAAAATGCAGTCAGTAATAATTTATTATTTTCAATAATCAATGCACAAAAATTTGCTCCGCTGTTTGCTTTTTTTTATTCTAATTTAACCCGGTTCTTAGCATTTACGTTTATTCAGTGTGTATTTGTTTTTAATACTTTTTTTATTGTAAATAATAACATACAGTAGACACCCCAATAACACGGTAAATTTGGGTGCCCATTACTTTATTCGTGAGCGAGCCAAAGGGAGGATATATCACACACGCAAGTGACTCATATGTACGTATTGCAAAAAATTGTACAAGTATTTCTAGTCTCCCAACTACACGCACCCGAATAGCACGTCCCCAATTAACCGTGTTATTGGGGGGTCTACTATCTGCTTTGACATTTTTCCAAATATATAATAAATTTTTGCATTGCAATTTTACAATAATAAAAAATATTTTCTGAGAATTAACACTTCTCATCACATAGGCATGTAAATTATTTCACCGACACTAATCAAACTAAATTCACAGATATTATTTGATTGTTATTATTATAAAGTTGCAATTCGTAAACTGATTTTAAAAATAAATATTAACGTTAACTACTGAACCACAGACATAGTATCAATGCGGTTCATAGATCAAACAATCATAAAACAGCGATATGATTATTCATAAAGAACTTTCTCTAAGCATTGGCCCATTTTATCATTTCTTAAGTACTCTTATCTAAGCTTTGCATATTTTTGATTGAACCTACATACTTATAATAAAAGTAACCTGTTTCAACGGTTAAGTAAGATATATGTTACACATTACAACATTGTTTATAATATATATACATTTAATTTAATTAAAAAATCATGAACGACAACAACGTATATAATAATATCAGCTTAAAGCTTTTAACCAATTGTTTTATAATATATAAAATATATTTTCCAACGTCAACAACGCAAGTTGGGAATTTACACATTATTGTCTACAGCTTTGTGAATGTTTTTACAAATCTTATTTTGTAGTGAATATATATTATTATATATAATGTCTTGCAATGACACTTACATGTTTAATTCAAGCGACGCGACATTTATTGTCATCTGGAAGGTTTCGAGCTATAGTCTGTTCACTATTAACTCTTGAAAGTGAACAGTCTATGTATCAGAGGAAAGCATTATTAACTATCATATTTATATTGCCACAAACATATTGTGATATGTTATTTAGTTATTATTAATTTGATTTACGAGTTTTATATATTTCATGACTAGATACATGTTTTCAATGGAAACATCTAAGCGAACATCACATTCTAACCGTATACATACATATATAACAATTGTTTATATACAATATCTTCTCTACAAACACATTTAATTGTGCCTAAAACATTGATGCGCTCCTAAAAAACACTCTTTATAAATATTTTCAGTTTCTAAATCGTGTAAGCGTAACTTATGCGTTAATATTACATGTATATTTAACACGTTTAAACACTAGCTGCACATGTATGTTTACAACTACACATTAATATACCAACTACGTTATACAATGATCAATAATTCACATAACTGATAATTTACACATATAACCAATGCTTCAGCTTAAACCGACTCACTTCGTTTGTTCTCTTGATTTCTTCGTGCTCGTCAGTCGGTGAAATACTTAATGCGAGACGCTAAAAAGAAAAAGAGTGAATGTGTTAATTACGTATGCAAAAATGTTACAGAACTACCCAAAATGTAGAAAGCACAAATTATAACAAGAAAGACTAGATTTTACCTCATATAGACCAATCACCTTCTTATAATGCCAAAATTATTTAAGAATAAAAAAAATCTTTCAAGTACTTGAGTTATCACTTCAGTTTCAGGAACGAAATTATAAGAAGCAGCAGGCAATGGTAATGAAATGAAAGATCTCTAGGAGAATTATTAACTGACCATCTTGAAAATACTGCAGCGATAACCAAAATGCATTCAGTCCAGATGCTATTTTTATTTTATTAACTACCTAACAAATTCTGCTTTTGGCTCATCAATTTAAATCATACATTGAGTATTATCAGATTTTTGACAAAACTCTTAAATATTCTCCGGCTGTCTAGAGAGTATTATCAAGTATGTTCATATCAGAAATGTTTTACATTTATTTCGAGGTTTCTTAAGGGTTCAACTTATGCTGTGAAATTTAAAAACAATGGTAAGCATACAATTAATGTCGAGTAGAACGTCTGTGCTACTATAGTCTATTTATTTTCAAGAGTCAGTGCGCAAGAACACTGTTTAACGCGTAATCAAAATGTGCTCTTAAATTTCTGCCTTGTGATTGGTCGTTCTCAATGAAACGATTGATCTTACGGCGAACGACCAATCACAGGGCAGAAATTTAAAAGCATGTTATGATTACGCGTTAAACAATGTTCTTGCGCACTGACTCTTGAAAATAAATAGACTATAGATAATTTAATTCAACATACCTGTCTCCATGTTCCAGGCGTAACCCACAACCTGTATATAATCATGATGGGTATCATCAGAACGGAGCTGAGCGCCAAAGACCAGCCTACCCATTCGGCCCACCATGGATATGTATACTCTTGATATTGTAGTGGTTGATGATATAGTAGGCCAAAAGTCACTACACCCTGATAACAAAAAAACAATATAAGAAAAGAACAAAATAGCGATGAAATTATAAACTCACAATTATGAATGATGGACTTATGAACTTCCAACATATCCTCCAGTAAATGCCTGGCTTGAAACCTAGCATATCTTCTACATCTTGCGAGAATTTATCCAGTCCTATTGCAGAAAGTATAGTGAAATAATTGTTATTTATATAAAGTATTATAATTCACGTACCATAAAACCATGATACGGCTAATGCTTCAAACAGAGCAGAACACAACAGTGAGATTCCAGCTGAATATGTGTCCAGCAAGTTGAACATGTAAATGCCGCCCTGAAAACAACGTTTAGATTAACTGATGGTAAATATTGTAGTCATGGTTTAAATGATCTTACCGGTGTCACGTTGAAGCACGCGACACAGAATGAAAATCCAACTACGCACAGAGTGAACTTTTCTCTGGCATACTTCTTATTAGCAAACAACCATTTGAATTCGTCCATAAGACCAGTGATGACGCATTCCAAACCGCCCATCTGTTTAGATCGAACGTGATTATGATTGTTGATAAAGAAAGATCGTATTTTATTAAACATACTCCTGAATCAAGACCCAGCATTATGAGCATGAAGAAGAACAGCATCGCCCAAATGCTCGCTCCTGGAAGAGTGGCAACAGCTTCTGGGTAGACTTGGAAGACCAATCCAGGACCTTGTACGTTCATTTAATTAAAAACATGTTAAAAATATTATGCTAATAAACTTTAATTATAGATATAATACCTTCGGTAGCCACAGAGCTGATTGGAACTCCTTGCTTGTGCGACATGAATCCTAAATATGTGAAGATGACGAATCCAGAGAAGAAGGAAGTAAAGCAATTAACAGCGGTAGTTACTAGACAGTCTCTGTAATTGAAAATAAAAGCTTCTGTAGTGTTTCATCAAATGTGAACGTATTTTATTTTATTACCTATAACAATTATTGTGAAACGTGTTATAGCTGGCATATGATAGATGAACACCAAATCCTGCACCCACTGAATAGAATATCTGAACAGCGGCATCGACCCATACCTAAATGAAAAAGCAAAATTATTACATTGGTGGTTTATGATAAGTTTATAAAAATGGGCTGGACGACCAATTAAAACTGAAAGTCAAATACTAAGGAAAAATGTTTCTAGATACACAAGAAAGTTGCATAAGCGAATGCGAATTAAAATCCACCAAAGAAACTCTTTTTAGTATAAAAGGTTTGCTACAACGACTTTGAGAAGGCATTTGAAAAAGTCCAACATAGGAGAACATTTCTTTTTAAATCTTCAGGAATAGACGATAACGATTGCTAAATTATTCCCAATCTATAATAAGAGACGTATCATCGGATGATATCAAAATACAGCGAGAAGTAAGACAATGTTGTTTTTTAGACAATTTTGTCCCCTATGGTTTTTAACAGATATAAAATTATTTTTTTAACGAATCATTGCTGAACACAAACGGATTCAATAGATAGAACGCAGCGTCGCTAGTAGAAATTTGCCTACCACAGGAAGTTTTAGACTAGTGAATATTATATAAAAAAAACATATTTGCATTCAATTCGCTTTATAAGCTTTGCAAGAATCCACCATGAATGGTCGAATATAATAAAATGCGTCTAAAAGTTTATTTTAATGGAGCGTGAATATGTCTCCCGGGTGCCACTCAAAAATGAAACCATTGTAGTTGCTTACCAATAGCAACAAATTAATTGTAATTTGTGTATATCTGGAAACATGATTTATGGTTTGTTTCCCTGGCACAGGGACATCATTTGGGGGGGGGGGGGAAGGTGGAGGTATTTACGAATTTGACAGTTGCGAAACGTCCATTTGCTGTTCAAACCCTAACCTAATCTATACAAATTAACCTAATCAAATTGAATCAATAAAGGTTCTAAAACTAATTATAGTTTTAGAACTTTCATAAGGTCAAATCCAAAATACAAACTAAATCATATCTTAGGGGAAAATTAGCGAAAGAAGAAATACAGACACGTCGCATCTCGGATATTGCTCCATAGTTCGTCAGCACTTCGATATTACGCTATGTTTTAAAAATAAGATAGCTATCCTTACCGATATTACTACGGACTTTTGATATGAGAGTATTACTCAAAGTGTATTCAAATCGAATTTTGGTCAATATGAGGGCCCAAAAACAATTATCACTTTTTTGAAGTCAAAAATTCACGTCGAAAGCAGTAAGATCGTGACGGCGATGGCACGATTTTATTGCTTTTGACGTGAATTTTTGACTTCTGAGAAGAGCTATTTGTTTTTTGTACTCTTCTATTAGTCAAAATTCGGTTTAGATATGCTTCATTCGATTCTCACTTATTATGATTCACGTCAAAAGCAATAAAATCGTGACGGCGATCGCACGATTTTATTGCTTTTGACTTCTGAGAAGTTTTTGCGCTCTCCAGTTGGTCAAAATTCGGTTTAGACATACTTCATTCGATTCTTGGTAAGTCGTAATACCGTTATTAAAGTCTTAATATGAACGCTAGATAACCAAGCGCTTCCACTGCTGATTTTATTGCCTTTAACGTGGATTTTAAACAGGAAAACCATTGAATTTGGCGAGAAAAATGCATGTCGTTTAATAAAAAGGAATGAAAATCTTAATGAAAAGGATATTTTAAAACGATTATTGACTCGCCAACTTTTACCCCCCCCCCTGAAAAAAGCTGAAATGAGTATATGGTCCGATTAAATGATATATTTAATGGATATTACCACGCACTATTATCGTACAAGTTAGGACTTTTTAATTAAATAAAATCGGCCGGTCTTTTTTCGGGCGCTATATGCGGGTGCCTGTTCTGCCTGTGCGTAACGCTGACGCTGATGATATGCTGCTCACAGTAAAACAATGTAGAAGCCTGTAAAAATGTGGCCTAAAATTAAACGATAAATAGACACACGAAGCAATTTGTATATGTAGCAAAATATATTTATTTGGGTTATACTTTAAATTCAAGTTAGACCACACATTAGAGATGAAACTTTTATTAAATTTAAAAATAAAAATATAATAATAGTACTTACAGTGGTGTGACAAAATAATTGGACCACTCAAGAGATTAACAAAGATAGAGGACGATGTCCTGGTCAGTGATGTAGTGTTAATTTTAACTTAACTTCCACCCATTATGCCTGTGTATATATGTATACACCAAAACCTCGTATAACACGGTTTTATATAACACTGTTTTGATCTGTTTATCCATTCCTTATATATCTACAAAATATTAAGAACACAAGTCGGATGTTAGTATTGTTAAAAATTAAAAAAAATAGTTGGCCAAGAACGGAGAATATAGTGGGTTACTTCGGTCGAGTTCGGTTCTGGGCGTTCTAAAATCTCTCGGAAGTTGTCCGAGGTTACCGAGAACGGGAGGTAAAGTGAGGGTAATTCAGTCGACTTGGCCAGCTTCGAGCGCTTCCGAACATTGTCGGCAAACGGACCGAAGTCAAAGAAACCGAAGTTGGAGCTGCTTTTTCGAGCGCGAGCGATGAGAAACTTTCCCTTTCACTCTCTCGCGTGTTAAGTGACGAGAGTGAGAGAGATAATGATATGGTTTATCGCAAACTGAGATAGAACGAGTAGCTCGGTTCAATTTCAGTATGCGCGTAGGCGTCCTATGGTTAACACGCACGTCGAGTGCTGCATCGTGGTCACGTGGTCAAGTTATAATACCACATACTAATCGGGGACTTCAACAGACTCTTACTGACATCTTTGAATGTTTTAGGGCACCAAAAGAGATTAATTATATTTTTGATAGTATATTCTTCTAACAGATATCGTTATTATATATTTTTTTCATATAAAATTAAATAATTAGTGATAATTAATTTTGTTAAAAAAAATCGTTTCGAATATCCTTGTGTATTTTTCTAGATCGGTTTATATAAATGTCACACCATAACGAATTCTTATTTAGAATCGATGGAGACAAACTCTAGGATAGTCACAGATGTGGTGTTCGTATTCTGAAGTATAATTTTTATGCCTTATGGCATTTTTCAAAAGCCGACAAAGATTTTGCGTAAATTGAATATTTACGACCGAAATTTTTTTACTGATATTGTATTGGTGAGTGCCCACACATACCTTTATAATTATCAGTAATTTTAATAATATGACAATTTAAAAATTGCGATTATTTGGCACATTTTTCGATCGCGCGCAAATATGCTAGCTGTGCATGACAGCAGCCGCCGTGCGTACATCATTCACGCCCACCGTCCGGACGGCATATGAAATTTGTGGCAGTGTGGCCGCCACTCGGAAGTCGGCGACCTCGGCCGACTTCAGTTGAACTTCGGTTCGGACAACTTCCAGAGAGTGTAGTGCAAGCATTACAGATTTTTTAATGGTTGAATCCAAAAATACTCCAGAGTCCTTTGATTATGAAAACTTACAACCGATCTCGAAAAAGAGTCGAACATAATCGATACATATGAAAATGTATATTTTTTTTATTGTTTATTTAAGAAATAAAGGGTATTAACTAATTTAGATTTTTTTTTTAAACGCAAACCCTAATTTTGTATGAACTACAAACCTCGTATAACACGGCGTTTTTGTGGAACCATATGACCGTGTATATATAATACATATATATGGGGTGTGCCAAAATAATTTAATCACTCCAACATTTCACATATTTTAATATTTAGTAAACAACTAATGTAGAAAATAAATGATGTGCGTTAAAAGATTTGAAGCTTGTTAGTAGGCAATGATTTTTAACAAAAAAGTTATTAATTTTTGTATATTTGTTTCTCTGACGAGACAGTCATGCGCACGTTGACCGAACAGTGCGATTATGTGCATAGGCGACCATCGGATAAGTACAAAGAAGAATGTATGAAAAGAGTCGTAAAATATCCAAATTAAATGATGTTATGGTCTGTTATTAGCTGCAAGGATGCCGTCCTCTTTATTCTGATTGAGAAACGATGAATCGAGATCAACTTAAATACGTTTTATTAATAAAAAACACGATATACAGCTCCCTGTCAAACGGTAAATTAATAAAGAAATACTTGGTAAGCAAAAGTATACAATTTTTACATTGACCAGGTAATTTACCTGATATTAATCTAATAGAAAACAGTTTTCCACATAATTTTATGTAATTAAAAAAGTTTTTATTTTTTTACAATTACATAAAAGTGTGTACGACTACAAAAATATGAAAAATAATGTCTGGTCCAATCATTTTGTCACACCCTGTATATCAAAGCTATTTGTATCACGTGAATAATACAAATACTCATTAAAACCATCACTTGATCCATACCATAATGCTTCTCGTTTTCTCATCTTTATTCATATCTATACATCCACAACTTTGAATGCGCCATAAAATATGTACTTATATTAAAATTCAGTTTCAAGCATACATTTTATTGCATGTATTAAATAAAAATAAGCTGAATTTGAATTTATATTTTTTATCGTGCATATCTTCACGTCCACACACGCGTTTATATATTTCGCAAATAAAGGGGATAGGAGAAGTCGCGTTCGTTTAACCAGAGAGAGGGCTACCAACCGCACCGACACGTACGGCTCCTTCTTTTCGTTCGGTTGGTAATGAAGACGAGTTATTCGGGTTTATTCGCGCAAAGTATGCGACGCGCCTCCCATTATTTTATTGCGGTCGAACCAAGGGGACAATGGCGCGCCGCCGCTGGAATTTCCAATCGCATTCCAATCGATTCACCTTCGTTTTCCACAGCCTCACGTTTAGCTCCGTTATTAAAACTGCCTGTCGTCTTCGCAGTCGTCCCTTCATCTTCTCCATTGTTTAAACTCAAAACTGGGGGGTGACTTGATACGAGGAATGCCGGAAGACTAAGACAAGGTAGGGGGTGTTGTATATTAGATAAAGTTGTTCAGGGGCAAAGCAACAGGTGAACGCGTGCCTGAATAATGTTTATGTATTTTATTTTCGACTTGTATTGTAGCAACTAATTATTCAATTTATTTTTTAATTAATTATAATCAAAATTAGGCGGCACTCTGACCGCCGGCAGAGAGCAGCAAATTATTTTGGTAGACCTCGACGGGAAAACAGCGGTCGATGGTGCCTCGTCCACCGTTCACTCGCATATATATATGTAACATTATTACATAATTTATAAACTATTTTAAACTTTTCAATACTATTGCAGCAGTATTATAGAATAGACAAACTCAATCTAGACTGGAATAAATCAGTAAGCATGCGCGTGGGTATAAGCTGCGCTTGCTGCAGCATAGAAATACCGAGACATTAATATTTCTAAAATAAAATAAATAATTAATTTTTAAAATATTAATTTAAAAATGTTATTCAACCTGTATTTATAATACATTTCTCATCACGAATATGAGTTTTTAATTATCTAATTACCCATATTTTTGATAAATCATTCGAAAACACAAAAAATGCATAACTAAATTAAAAAATTATCTCTATAATTACACCGAAGGTGGTCGAGAGCTTAGCATGATGTGCGTTTTTTTATATAAATATCTCTCGGGGGTGAAAAACGCACGACAAGGTCAATTACTTTTTTTTTAATGTAACACGCGAGTCAAGGGTTAGAACCCTCTTTGACTCGCAGACAGGTAGATTGTGTACCTGAGTGTCTGCCAATCTCGCCAGTTGAGGTCTCAGGTAGTATGCGATGCCTTTTGCGGCTCCAGGGAGGAGCAACCCGCGAGCCAAGAGCAGAGAGAGGACCACGTATGGCAACGTGGCTGTGGCCCATACGACTTTTCCTGAAAAATGAGATAAATTATAACATGATTTAAAATACAATATTGGAACTTAACTTAGATTATTTAGAAAAAAATATATAACCAATTGAGGACAATTAATTGGTTCTTTATATTTTTTTAGAAATTATTAAAGAATATTAAGAAGAATAAGGCATATTAAATATGTAAAACAAATATTTCACAGAGATTCGCTGCTTTTTTATACTGGTCAGATATTTTATTAAATAAAATTGATTTATTTTTCTTCGTTCTTTGAATATTAAGTAAGGTATTTTATATAAACAAAAAAGGTACAATTACACGATAATCGATAAAAAATATATTTTATACTTTTTAATGGGGTAAATCAGTATCTAATATACAACCATATAATTAATTATAAGCAATCATGATTAAAATTTACAATTAATATATGTCACTTTTCAGCTGGAGCTGGTTTTTTAATAAATAATTAAATCTGCTGCAGGGATCTGAACCCGAACCCGTGACCTCTGGGTTATCAGTCCAGGCCTTACAGACTACGCTATTACGGCCTTAATATTAGAGTAAAAAAGAACAATATTTTTGTTGTTGTTTATTTAATTATTATTATTATTATTATTATTATTATTAAAAAAAATGTTCCGCGGTTTGACAGTTGAACAGCGCTGCTGTGCTGTATATCGAGTGTACATGTTATATTATTATATGAATATCTGTATAACTATGTCGAATAAAATGCTTATATTTGAGATATTTCTCCATGATACACATACATATTAAATCAGATATTTACATTAAATAAATAATATTCGAAAGACACAAAAGTAAATAATTTGTTTTCAAAATCAGGTTTTCGTATGTTTTAGACGTGTACCATAATTATTTATTATTATTTTTTGAACGTTCAATTGTATAATTATTATTTGTATAATGACGCTTGGGGAAGCTTGTCAAGTCATGATGGCTAGATTTGTAATACAAAAAAAACTGTTACGTGCCGACTATGGCTATGTATTTGATAATAATATAATTAAAAATAAAATATTATTTACTCGCAATAAATTGAAATCATTCGTTTTTACAATTTTTATATGTATGTACACCGAGTATACAGCATCGGAGCGCCCGAATTTTTCTCAGCCGTAAGGTTAATAAATGAATATTATTTTTATAAAAAAACAATGATCACATAATCTATCTTCCGTTTTTTTTATTTTTAAATTAGACATTCTAAGTAGATATTCGTTGATGTTTTTGCCCCATAAAGAATACAGTTGTTAAATTATCTTAGATAATCCACTATTTAAACTTTAAGTTCCAAATAGTAACAACTTCCGTTCTTTTAATATTATATAAAGGCATATCAATTAGGCAAAAAAATACAATTGAGTTATTTTGTTGCACTATTAACATTGTCATAAAAAAAAGGATTATTTAATTGAAGAGAGATTTTACCACATCTGTTCATTAAATTTTTAGTAAAGGAATGTATGCAAAATATTATACAATTTCACGAGATTTGAAAATAAAAAAAATACAGGAGTTAAACTATTTACACCGAAATAATTGTACTAATAAAACGTGATCAAATACTATTAATTGAAGTTCGACTGCAAATATATAATTCAACCTCCGGTCTATAAATATCATATTAAGGACAGAATAGCGTAGTCCGAAACGTCTCAGACCAATAACTCTGAGGGTACGGGTTCGAGCCCCGGCAGCAGCACTCGAATTTTTATTTAAAAAAAATGCGCTAATATTAAAAAAAAACAGCCCCAGCTGCATTTACAGCTATTAGTTATCAATTATATTGCACATATTAGTTTATGATTATTAATATAGATGTCACCGATTCTCAGACTTTCAGTCTGGTGGTTAATAATTGCTTGTAGGTATTCATTATATCCGATTGACTTACTCAGTTGGTATAGATTTACACCGTTATAACGCATTGGGTTTACGCCTGTCATGTTACAGCGGAAGATTTAATAAAAATAATAATATTACTTGAAAAAGGTGCCTGCACTTTAAAAATATGTTTAATTTGTATTGAAAAATCTTTTGATTTTATTATAAAAATTGTAAATGAATTTCCTAACCTCTATTCTTGAGATATTATATAAAAAAAATTCAGTAGAGAAAAACTGATTTTGCCCTACAAAGAGCTTTATAAGAAAAAAATGCTCAGGACATTAACACCAAAATTCCGATACTGAAAAAGTTGTTATTCAGATTATCTAATTGCAAATAGATTTGCAGCCTCCGTTCTTTAAATAATATATAAAGGCACTTATAATTATGGCTTAATAAATGCAAAATGCATAAAAAAAGGCACTTATAATTATGGCATATTTATAAATTTGTAAATATGGATTATTTAGCACAGATATGTATAGTTTATAGTAGAGATTTTAATAAGTGTATACTGCAATAGAAAAAAACATATTCTCTTTAATCCACGATTATTTCTAGAACAGATTGTTTTTAAATCTTCTATTGTAACCTGACAGGCGTAAGCCCAATGCGCTAACGACTGGGTAAATCTGTACCAACTTGATAAGGCAATGAGGCATAATAAACATCAAAAAATAAGTATTAACTACCAGACTAAAGTATTTAAAGCGGTGATACCTATATAAATAGCTATAAATTTATATGAGAAATTTAATTTATATAAAATTCAGCTGCCGTGGATCGAACGCGCGGCCTCTGGGTTACCAGTCTGAGACGTTACGGACTGCACTATTCCGACTTTACGCAGATGTATATCTTTTGTCAATTCGCATGTATTGTGCATTTCAGAAACGAGTATAATCTAACTTTATCTAAATGTCGCTCTTATATTTGTGAACACTTCGGTGTCTGGGGAAGTATCTTAAGTTGAAAGAGATTTGACTAACTACTTACTTTTAAAATAAAATATTAAAATTTATATATAAAAACTGACTATCTCTGGCCGAAAATCCACCAATAAAAATGAAATCTTCCTCGAATAAAAAATCTTTACACCCTTCCGCCAAATTTGATTGCGATCGAATGGTTCTAAAGGTGTCACAAAAAATCCTCCCGTTTCCTCTCGCTCGTTTGATTTATATAGAACGTTTGATTTGACATCTTATATCTACATAGTTAAACACACATTCGTACTTAATTTTTAAACAGTCTTGCGAAAGGCGATAATTAGATTTAAAATCACTCACCAGACGATTTGACTCCTTTGAACAGCGAAAGGTACAACATTGTGTAAACACACAGTAAGCAGAGCACCAACTGCCATTTGGGCAGACCTAGATCGTGCAGACCGTTTGATTTTTGCATCTCCAGAACTGAACGACTGCAAAATTAAAAATTGGATTAATTTAAATGTGTTATGGTTTTTTTTTTGCTCTGGAACTTACTGGAAAAATTCTGAAGCAGGCGTGAAATGACTCAAAGGTCCGTGGAGCGAAGTTTCGTTGGAATAAGTCTGATTTGAGTATTCGTTGGATGTGTTTCTTTGGTTGGAATTGTCCCAGCAGCTCTCAGAATTCCAACTGTTGTTGCAATGTATCCATGGCAATTCTGTAGTGGCCGATGAGACCAAGAAGTATAGCGACCAGCCTAAAATATTAACGTTTTATAAATTAATCAAGTCTATGTTTAACACAAAAATATAAAATACACTTACCGATAATGACGTTATAATAAAATGAGACGTAGAAGGCAACCATTACTGCACAAAATCCAACACCTAAAAAAAGGAGGAAAATAGTAGGTCATCATTTTTTTTATTTTTAAGACAATTTTTTGACAACTCTAAAAAATACTTATTTATGTGACTATTTTTGGATATTGCTTAAAACTTGAAAACGTTCCTCCAGGCGAGTACCGAAGTTCATTTCAAACATATTTTGATTCCCTTACAGTAATTATTGTGTTCGAAAATACTATTCTACTGTCACGCTCAGAACAAAGACCATTGTCCTCAACCAAAAGCGTGACAAGGATCGTATAGTTCAGCAGATAATATATTCATACTTTTATGAAAGGATATCTTCAACAAAATTGGTCATAATAAACCCATTTACCATAAGTCAAAGCTGCTAGCATCAATAATATAAAATAACTGTTTCGCGTACATCACTATTTATAATTTAATAGACAAACATCATCACACTAAGGACTATTTTTGACAACTTGCTATGCAACTACGATTCATCCGGACGCATTCGACACCGACGCCCGACACTGACACCTGATTTGTATGTATATATTAATCGGTCCAAAACCACATAAATTTTAAGTAATTTGTTCTGCAACCAATACATGAAGTTTAGCATTGCTAGTATGCTTCTTCTTTAGATTGGCGTAGACACTAATGAAATAATCTTTAGATTCAAGATAAATATATTTTGAAGAAAAAAGAATCGTTCTTACCTTTGAAAATAGGACAAATCTTCCACAACGATATTGGACCCTGTCTGTTGAACTGTCCCAAGATGAGCTCCATGTAAAACAGTGGCACCGCCCCAAAGACGAGCATCAACGTGTAAGGTATGAGGAAAGCACCTGGAAGCGCAGACTAAAGATCAATTTATATTTTCAGCTTTTCAGACGTTTTAGAAATCGACGCTTTCAACGTTTTACCTCCACCGTTCCTGTAGCATAGGTATGGAAACCTCCAGACGTTCGCCAAATCGACCGCGAACCCTATGATACTCAATAGAAAATCTGCTCCGGTTCCCCATGTCTCTCTTCCGTCAGTTTCTGTAAATTTTAGATAGTGAAAAATAGTGAATCTGTATTTTTCAGTGAAGTTATATTTTTAAAATTATACATATAGTTTTACTAATGAGTGCCAATGTCCACTTCTTTCGAAATTTGTTTTATTGTTGAAATGGATGATGCTGGGCATTCTTTACAAGCTCCATTAATGAAAAAAATCGTAAAAACACCATTGTCTCAAAAAAGTGATATCACTACTTTTGAAAAAGCCATCCAAACATTTTGAATGTAAAACTACCAATGTCCTGAGCAATAAACAGACTAAACAATGCATGTTTAAAATTAAAACTATGAATGATAATATATGTATGTCTTCTTCCTTAAAATTTAAAAAGGTTAAAATAAGCAATAAAATATTTCTTATCATAATTCGTATAAATAATTTGCTAAAAAAAGATTTATATTCCTCGTTTTTATTAAATGCGAGTTGGTCACAGACACAGAACTGGAATTAATATTAAAATAAACTTTTTTACAAAGGAGGACTGAGCAGCTAATGTTACATAAACGCCGTAAAAACACAAGAGCAAACGCATCACGTGCATACACAGAACAAATGTGCGTGTATATCATGTTTCTGTTACATAAACAAAATTTAATTTTCTTAAATGTCGAGAGGATACTTATTTATTATATTACGCAAAAAATAAAGAAGAAAATATGCAACATATCTCTGATATTATTTGTGTGATTCAGTTGTGATTTTTAATACCTTAAAATTTATATTGGAAAGTTCTTCGATTAATATTACTGATAAATCAATAAAACACATTTTAAATACAAGTAGACGAGAGTTAATTAAAATAAAAAGGGTGTAAGGAAGTCCTTATATTAATAATGTAAGTTAGAATATTCTAGCAAAAAATATTATAAGTGATTGCAGGTATTTAAGTAATATTTATATTTAACCAAAGTTACCAGTGAAAATATATTTTCACTGATAATACACATTTACTGTAACATATATATATTATATGAGTATAATATGAATATAATATATTATATTTAGGTGACCGGTTTATTTCTCACATGAAAATTGTTTGCTTGTCAAATATATTTTACTGCTTAATATCTTTCAATGTAAATTACTAATATAATTGTAATATATTTTAAAAACATGATATTTTTAATTTAAAAGAATATTTTTAATTTAAAAGAATATTTTTAATTTAAAATCAGACATTATTTTTTATATAAATTTTTCTATTTTTAAATATACATACATGTGTATATTGAATATCTATGATCAGAATTTTTGTCATTTGAAATTTTCGCTGTGCGCAATAATCACGGAATTTATAATATGTGTAAGGGCTGAAAAACAGCATGGTATATGAAATAAAACAAAGTTGATATGAATTCATTAGGAAAGTTTTTCATGTATGCATTAATAAAATAATATTACATAGCAAAACTGGAAACAAGTACAAATGTTCACGAAATAGCTTTTATCAAAAATATATGAGGCGAATTTTGGCATCGTTTTTTTTATAATTTTACAGGAATATGTTTTATTAATTTTAAAATATATATATTAAATTTAAAATAAATGTATTTTGTTGGAAATCTGTATAAACAGCATATAATGAAAATTAAATTGAAGTAATTACTCGTTAAAAGCGTATTTGTGACATGCAGAACAAGTCTGTTGGTCACGCCGACGTGACGGTCAATTTGGATTGATTAGGGCTTAGATTAGATTTGGATTGATTATTTTTAGAAAGACCTAATATCTATAAAAAAAATATTTAATAAAAAAAAATATGAAGCGAATTATAGCATCGCTTTTTTATAATTTGTAACATATTATCATATGTTTTTTTATGATAATATGCGTAATGTAAAGTAATTTAAAATAAATATATTTTGTTGGAGATCTGAATTAACAGCATATAATGAAAATTAAATTTCCGTAATTGTTGGCTAAAAGCGTATTTGTGTTATGCAGAACAAGTCTGTTCGTCACACCGACGTAACGGTCGGAAATTTGGATTAGACCTAATGTTTATAAAAATAAAAGGGACTTATATAAGTGCGACATGTCGAAGGAAAGTGTCTTAATAAAGTTCTTAAAGGAAGTGATTCAATAGGAAAATGTTTTATCTTACAGTTATCGATTATCTGGTCAATATCAATGATTCAGGGCGGAACCAAACTATTTGTTATTATCTTATAAATATAGATGGAACGATACCTCACAACGGTGATTCGAAAATCAATGATTTTTATCATCGTTATCGTTTAATGAAACGAATAATTGAGTTTTCGGTATATTTTTAGTGCTCTTGTTCGTAGGAGATCTTTGTTCAATTAAGGTCCCGTTTTTAATGCAAGTGCTTCTGAAACTGTTTAATGGATTTTCGCTTAGATAAGCAATCGATTATCTTACGCAGTCGGGAAAAACTTCGTCCAAAGAGCACAAAAAAATCAGTTTTATATGCTTTTATTTTTTTCACAACAATTACGGATGGTCCCGATATTGCTCTTATTTTTTTTTATCAATTTAATTTTATTGACACATTTAATTCCGATTAAATCTTAATAAACCAATCACTTCAATCATTAACAATATATAGATTACCTTCTTTTGATTTTGGTTTTATGACTTCGCCTAGAATGGATCCTGCACGTGATGTATCTTCTCCTTCTCTTCCTTCTCTCGCATCGGGACCACTTCCTGGCGATTCTGTTGTTATAAGCAAGCTTTGAACTATGCCTGAGTCTTCTTCTACTTGCACTAATAGTTCCTCTGAAGAAAAAATATTTTATTTGTTGCGTTTTATTAATATAATAAGAGCCCTACGATATATTCCATTAAATAAAAAACTTTGTGTTGAAGGATTAAATAATACAATAAGATGAATTTACTGTGTGTTGAAAAAGTGTTGGAATACTATAATCGATTGGTGTATTATTATTAATCATATGAGGGATATTCGGATACATTGATGTAAACCTGAGAACAAGTTTCTCGATTCCAACGTCATACAAATCTCACGCAAAGTTCTCCATATAATAAACTAATGCTTCGGTAACTGTTTCATAATTATAAGTTCTGGACACTTCTACACATTGTTCATGAATTCATCGATTGTGCCTATCAAAAATATGCTTTTAATGAATTTATCAATGATAACTATTGCTTGTTTATAATAAAAGCAACTTAGCGGTAAATTACGCACAGAAGATCGAAGATCAAAGCGAGATTAAGAATTGCGCACAACTCGAGTAAAAATATCGCTTTCTTTTTTACAAGCCTTGAATCTAATTTCTGAATATTCCACATAAATATACAATCAAAATATATATACTAAAAGTAATCTAAGATGTAATCATATCATATATATTCATGAACAAGTTATTACTTACTTTTAGGGTATAATAACGTATTCGCAGATCCATGGTGCTTTGAAGGTTTGTGTTGACCTGGAAACAATAAATAATATTCAACGTGACACATTGCACATTACACACTACGTTAGTTTTCAAATCATATAAACGTGCAACGCAGAATTTGTTGCGATCCGTTTGATTTCGCTCAAATGCAGATTTGAGTTTATGTCGTACAGTCAACCGAATAGAGAACGAATTAATATATCATGCCAGAACAATTTTTCAGTTTTTCTGTATTTTACCTTAAAACTGAGCTTTGAATAAAGCTGTTAAAAAATGAATAAATATGATGCCAATATCAGAATTAATTTATATGAATTTAGACATGATAAAAAAAATATTTCCCTTCATTTCACCACCTAATTGTGTGATTTGTCCCTATAAATTTGCCATAAACCTGGTTTTACGGTGACTACCAGTTTCAATGCCGTTTTGCCTACCGTGCAAAACCTATAAGCGTGATTGGAAAGGCATTTTTCATAGCTGGCCGTCGGTGAGCAAAAAAAGGGATAGATTCGCAAAGGGCCCCCGTCGACAATTTCATGCATCACAAAGAAGCGTCGTGTATCGCATAAAAAAATGAACTGAAAACCTATGTGACTATCTGCATATGTCATGTAATACAGATAAATATTCATATCTATATTAATTTTTATTTTTAATAAAGATATGTTAGATAATAATATAAAAATAGTTATATATAACTCTATTATAGAAATAGTTGATAATATAACATATTCAGGACTAATTTTAGATAAAAAAAAAACAATTTTAAGAATCATTGTAATTACATAATAAAAATAACCAGTAAAAATATGTATATTATCTAGGAGTATAAATACAAAAAAAATATATATATATATACTCTTACTTGCAATAATATTATATATGCTTAATAAATTAGATGATACGGTGTTGCAAAAAATACTTAATAGGGGAGTAAAAGTAGTTTTAAATAAAAAATAGATCTACTAGTTGTAGAGGTATGATTGAAAGATTGGATATTCAAGAAATATTTAAGATGAATATTTTAGTATTTATATATAAGTTAGAACATAATTACCACAGTATTTAATAATAAATAAAAATGTACATTAATTGATCGTGTAATTAGAAATAATTTAAAGATAGTTAAGTATTAAAAAAAATATTTTACGGAGATGTGAATTTGTATAATAATATTTTCCACAATGGAATAAATAATCATATTCGTGCATTAAGAAATAAATTATAATATTAAAGTATTATTATTTTATATATTCTATTTACGTTTATAAAAAATATGCTGTGTTAGTAGAATAAATAAATAAAATGCATAAATAAATAATTAATAAACCTTAAATAATATATAATAATTGATTTGTTTCATTATATAATATTAAGCCGCATAGTTTAAGTTAATTAAGTTAAAAGCTTTAAAAAAATTGACAGGCTGTGTAATGTGCTATCCGGAAGCATCATAAGATTCCCTATCAAGCTCGACGGTTTACCGTTACATTATAATTAGAATCCATTACTATTTGTCTCTCAGCCATACACCGTGGGGGTGTTACCCTGCGCTTCTACAGAAATATTCACCATTTTATTTATATAATATAATAATACTCTTTTCTTATAATAAATACAAATATTTTATTGCTTTTGGAAACAACAATAGTAGGAACACATTTAATTATGACTATAATAATTATATTTATTTAAAAAAACTTTGAAATTCTGCGCAAAATTAAAAAAATCAGATACATAAGTAGCAAAATTATGGAATGAAGTTAGTGGTATTGCAGGTTAATCATTTAACAATCCAGAACTGATGCCGATTCCCTAGAAATAAAAGTGGGAGGGGTGTCGCACGCAACGAAGAAAGAGATAAAACATGCTATTTCGTGTAATGGTACTTCGTCCAGACGACATGGGAACCTTATGAAGCGATCCGGAACGACAAGTGCAAGGTTGCCAAATTTTCACACCGAACGGTCAAGCAACGATTCTTGTAAGAAAGACAACGAAAATCTAATTCCACTCGCAAATTATTGCATCTAGTGCATAAGTCGAGAGGAGTCAGAGCAATGAAAACTCCTCCATCTTAAACAAGGATATATAAACGCATATATGGCGCACAACATTGACCATTTGGAATTTACTTCGGATGAAATCATTAAACACTTATTACCGACTTTGGACTAGAGTTTTTAATTATTCGAATATTGAATAGCAAACCTTATTCTTAAAGATATTAAAAACCGAAAAATACCGTTTAAATAATAAAAACCGGTTCATACACACACAGTTCTATATTATAAAAAATATAACAAGAATATTTATTTTTATTTAAGAAATAATAGAGAATAAAGTAGTACAAAGGTAAATATTAAGTCAATATTGTGAAATTTGTATTATTTAAAAGTATATGCTGTATTTTGTGGTTACGCGAAATTTATGAATTTGAAGGTAAAGATGTACACTAAATATAAATGTAAAGTCGTGAAGCTATATAAATAATCAATAGATATAATTTTTAGATAAAATGATCAGATTTCTACGAACTTTTTTTCAATCAAAAAAATACATAGACAATTCGTTGAATATTTCATTCGATTAAATATATTAAATCACAATTGGATTTTTCAATATTTATAGATAATCAGAAATATATTCAAGTCCGCCATCAATATCAGAAAAGTATATAAAAGTTAATCAAGAGATAAGACATAAAATAGAATCACGATATGATATGCTAGGTTGTAGATTTTTTCTTAGAAATCTGGGTTTTTCAGAAAGCGGGGGGGGAAGTTTCTATAGATCGATGAAAGGGAGTGGGCAATAATATGTTGTCTTTAGCCTCTAAAGCAATATGTGCTTTGGCATTTTGTGTTTGTATTTCAATTTAGTGTTTGTTTGTATCATAGTCACCGATACATTAATTTAGTGCTATGAAAATGACAGTGTTCTTTAAATATTGGTATTTGAAGGCTAATATGCATTTTTTAAAGATAAGTATAAAAATGTATATTATAAATTATTTTTATTGCTTTATTGTGCCAGCTTCTCCATCTCGCCCATCACAGTCTGTCGCAATATGTAATATAATCTAATAAAAATCGCACTAGTTTCCACCTGCGTCTTACTGGCTACAAAACTACACGCCAAATGGTGGTAATTGAAAAATTTATCGAAAAAAATATGTTACACAAAAAAAAGCTGCTCAGCAACAATGCCCCCCGCTTACAAGGAAACTGCAACTATCATGGTAGGATAATTATACAAATTAATTCGGACAGGTAATAAAAATATGATCATTATAATGCATACATTATCATAAACAAACACGTCTCATATCACACAATGTATCGTTATAATATTACAAAATTAGTTTCTGATTGTGATTATAGTTTTTTTAATATAAATCTCTATAAAACCTATTTCAAAATCTATCCCCTACATTTATTTAGTAAATATAAGTGTCTATTAAAATCGTATTTTTTTAAACAAAGTTACTTGACAAATAAACCTTCGAGAGATATCAACATATCATTACAATCAAAAACCAGACTTAAATAATAACCAAAACATAATTTTAAATATAACAAAAATTAATTACACTAACGCTATTTGTATTATGATTGCCATAACAATACGCATTGTTGCGTTTAACGAATATGGTAAGTGACAACAATGGCTTTGTTTATAAAGAGCTACCCCGGGAGATATACTTATGCTTCATTATCTTAATGAAAGTTAAGCAAAAGTAACCAATATTAGAAACTAAATTCGGCAAAGCTGACGCTAGGTAAAACATAATTCCGGGCAGTTAAGTATCATTTCTCTGTCCAGCATCAATTAGGGCGAATGTTCGCCGTTATGAGATTTCACCTGCGAATACCTAGGACTCAATAAGTGCCGAACGAACGAATGCGGCGGCAATGGAAATGAGATTCTTGTCGGGGTGGGCGCATTCCTGAATACCGCGGGCCAACACGATTTTGAGGTGCAATGCCAAACTCTCACACCAGACGCATACTTTCGACGAAGGATCTCCAAAGATATTAAGATACCTCATCGAAGCCCTTAATTGTAGTCAATTACAGTCATCTTCAAATTGCGTGAAAAACAAGAATTTTTTAAAAATTCTAAATAAAATGTAAAGTGCTATCCTTTTATTTTTGTGCCCAACTTCTCATACTTTTGCTCCTAGTTTTCATTAAATACATTCAAGCTATTTTCTTTGATCTTAGAATTAAACATTATTATCATTAAATTAGTCATAGAAGAATAAATCGAGGCTTTTTAAGAACAAGATCTTGTCGGTAATACAAGCGAACGTGCTGAATGCATATTAAAGTGGATTAAGAACACTTACACAGCTTTAATATTATAAATCATAACGTAAATGTTAGTTTTAATGCATATTTAGCACAATAACAAATAGTCTGTTTCCGCCCCAAATTTCTGCATTGATAAATTGATCGAGAGTAAGAAGAGTAAATATAATAGTAAACATGGCTCACTTCAATAAAAAAAATTACGATTCATCTTCGCTTCCGACTTGAAACAAACAATCAGCCCTACTCGCACTATGAAGAGCTACGCTGAGTATCGACCGAGACGACCCGTATAAAATTGAGAAAGCAGCGGCTTCCCATTTCACGTTAGATAATTAGATAATGTGTTTCATAAGAGACAACGTATCATAAAAATACGATATTAAGAACGTATTCAAATTTGGCTTCATTGTCGTTTATGTGAATTTACATATAAAGTTACAGTAATTAAAAAATGTGGTCGAACAATTTTATGAACTGACCTATATAAACAGTACAAAATTGTCGATCTACTTTCATTAAATAATTTTATGAAGCACAAGAGTCTTTGCAGTATTCAGATACTGTATTATAAATTGGCTCATGATAAAATGTTTACAATTGTGCTTTTACTCAAAGGCTAAGATTAAAAGTTTGCTTCTCTCATATCATATAATTAAATTTTGATATTATTCCTTTCGGCAAATTTTTATTTACGACTCGAGAGCTTACAATATAATATTTAAAACACACGAATAAATAATTTTTGTCCCATATATGTATTGCAAAAATCTTTATTTTTTAGCTAAAGTGTAAATGACAGGGGGAGGAAACGGCGAGGGTAATATTATAGAACAAAAGTAGGGTTCACGTTAAATTTTATGAACCGATTGTTCGTTGAAGCGGATGTTTGATAACTTATATAGTTATTAAGGATGCTGCGCTGTCCGCAAATTTGTGATGTCATAAAAAGACGCCGATAATGTTGAAGCGAAAGAAAAAATATTCGTGAAGATTGTATGGCGATAAATTGCGAAAGACTATAAAAAGCAAGTTCGATAAGTGCTGTGATTAGTTAACATCGCGAAACTTTACAGCGTCTCTTCCGTTTATTGAGTGTCGGTACATGAATTTATCTTGAAAGTTTAAAAGTGTACTTTGAGAGATGTGTGATGCAATCGAAGATGACACAAGATAGATAAGATCCATTTTTATTAGAGCACTATCTGGCGGCGTTTACTAACGCCACCAGATAGTGCTCTTTTTAACGACTAACGACTCACAATAATTATAATAGTATGTATCGAGATTAAAGCGTTATTATATTTTTATTATATGGAATGGGTAAATACTAAGTTATGCATCTATCACCAAGTAAGTGTGACTGTTTTGCATAGGCTTTGACGAATGGTGAACGGTGAATGGAATTATTTTGCCCAATTAGGCTGTAGAAAAATCGCGCTTCCTTTTGGTACGCATTTGGGCAAGAAATTCTGTACTTTTTCAAATATTCTTCAAGGCTTTACGATCTTACAGTTATACAGTTTACATATATATATATACAATTTAAGGAGATGACTAATAATATGTATTTAATATAAATCAGTTGCATGTTAGCCCAATGTGTTACAAAAAGATAAATACACTCGAGTATGTAGTGAGGTATTTTTAAACTAAATATGAACGCTAATAATATATTTTTAAAAAAATATGGCCACTACTAAAATACACATTCTAATTGCAAAAATAATTAGTAGTTCAAAGATTAAAATATGTATTTGAATTTCTGTTGCAATATAACAACTAAGTAAACACAATCAACAACCATTAAAAAGAAGTAAGATTTCAGACTGAAATCAAAGTCTGTAAATCAGTGTTATTTGTATGTTTTATTATTTTTTTATTGGTGCTACAACCCTAGATTTTTCTTCGCCTTCTTTTTTGGTTTGCTTCGAAGCAAATTGCACAAAATGCATAGAAAGTTAACTATAAAACCTCTGATTATGGTACACAGACTTTGATGATACTGAGAGCTCATAATTACTGTTGCAAAAAAAAACAAATTAGGATTAAAAATTTTGTCTCATCCCCTATATTTTCCTGACCTTTCTCCTACATATCATAATCTCATAAAAGTAATATTATAAAAACGTTTGACTCTTATCCTCTTTAAAAATATTTGTTTATAAACAATGTATTTATGAATTGTTAAATCGTCGGGAAAAGTATGTAGCATATTTTTTTTAATAAAGTTGTAGTTAAAAAAAAGTGTAACGTTTTTTATTACAATAAAAAAATCGGTTAACTCAAAGGAACAACATTGAAAATCTAAAGAAAGTTGTGGAAATTTCAATTTAATTTTAATTGCATCACAAAATATTTTGTGAGATATGTTTTAAAGGCCTGCTGATTTAATTACTATAATACTATAACCTTAAACATTTTAATGTGTTTTGCAGTTCAATATATACAATGATTTTGATTTAAGTAATACGTAAAGTTAAAATCTGTATTTACTTTAATTAAAATATATTTATTGTAAATAATATATTTTTGGACCACCAGTCGAGAATAAATTAAAATTAGTTCAAGTTATACAGTTGTTTTGATAGAAAAGTTAACCACCAACCATCGATCAATTACATCATGTGTGTTGACACAGTGGAAGTGGAAACCATGACCCGAGGCTACCTTAGAAGGCTTTCACGGGTCGGAAATGACCGTATCACGTGACGCGCATTGCACAGCCGAATCGCTTTCGAGCGTCTTCGACTTTTTACTACCAAATCAACTACAAATTAATCATGGATTCGATCACGCTTCATCGATCAACCGAACTTAGCCATTGGCCTAGAATACAATCAATTAACTCAATCGACTCGAAATAAGATAAAACGACAAATACCTGAACCGAACGGAGAGCTATTTGAAGAGCCGTAACCGTCGTCAAGACCAGGAGTGGAAGTCGAACCCAAGCTCGTCCTTCCTGGAGTACTGTGAGCGGTGCTGCTGGCTCCTGCTGATAGTGGAGGTTTTCCAGGAGTCTTTTGGAGCGCATCTTGCATTACGATGCCAGCTTCTGGATCGTCTATCTTATCTATTTCTATGCCTTCGAAGAAGCTGGACACTAAGCTCAGCTTGGGTCTTCCCTCTTTGCCTTTGGACGTGAGGACGACTTTTGTGGAATTAGTATTGGGATCGAATTTAGCTGTGATGTTCCTTGGTGTTATTGGAGGAGGCTGCTTAGTGCGGTTGATCAACGGAGTAGTAGAAGATGGAGTTCTGTGGTCATGGAAGTTCAGTTGAGTTTGTTCCGTGATTGAAGCTGTGTCTTCTGCTCCTTCGCCAGTCTCACGTATTCCTAGAAAAATAAAGACGATTAGGATTATAGATTTAATCAAATTAATATTTCTCAAAGAAATCTGTAGAAAAATATTGAATTGAGCTTTATATTTATATTATTCTATCTAAAATAAATGTAAATTTAAATTAAACTTAAAAAATATTGACAAATCAAAAATTACTTTACAAAGCCCTCAAAAAAATTGAACATGTAACAACTTCCCAAATAAAAAATATTATACAATTACTTCTCAATCGTAAAGTTTGAATAAATGACTTCACACCTAATAAAGTTTTTAAAATCCTTTCAACGAATACTATGTAAGCAACATAAACATAATAGTTCTTCGGCAACTGGATATAGACCCTACGCTTTCTTCTAGTCCGATCCATAAATTTACTACCCGTCGCGAGTAAAATCTAAAGTTACTAGGGTATGTTAATAACAATAAAATCATAAATTTATCAACCATAATAGTTTTGTAATAAAAAATATTTTTAGCCGCCGCTGTAATTAATTCTGAAGTAGTCGTAATCGCGTTTCTTTTTATTACCCGTTGCGGCCAAAACGTCATTAGTTATGAACGCTCCTCTTGAATGAGCCATCCAGCTCCTCAACGAGCTTGCCAAACACAATAATGTTTTTGGCGATAGCTATGAGGAGCTGGAAGAAATATGTAGGATGGTGTTCGTCTATTTTAGGTGTGTATTATAACTGTTTTTTATTGTCTGTATAATGGTTGAAGAAACAGCAAATCGTATAATGTTTTAATTAATGAAGGTAAATCCTGCTTGGGGTAAAAATAAACTATTTATATCGTATCGTTGTTATTTTTTTTGTCTATGGTACAAATTTATATAAGCGTTAATTTTCAGAACCCCTAAAACCTGTACAATATTCAACAAAGTTATTCAAAACATATATTTATATAAATTTTGTAATTTCCGAAGTTTTCAGGGAATCGGTTAATTTCAAGGGCTAAGAGAAATAATGTAGCAACGTGAAATGAAATAAATCTAAAGGCTGTTTGCGAAAAGAGCTATTTTTAAATTATGGAATCCACCTGGCTGTCATTAGCGTCATTTACAAAATATGAGATCGATATGATCGTAAAGAACCTAATGAAAAGTTGAATATTGCAGTCAAAATTTAATATAGTACTGAATCAAATTTACTTCCTTATATAAGTGAAATTTTGATTGATATTAGTAAAGGAACAAATTAAGTTCTCACTCCAGTGACAATTTTTATTTTAGCAGTAAGTAGCAGATATGCTACGATTATTTCCGCTGAAGCTTTAAAATTACTAGAATAAATAATATACTTTAAATTGTCAATATAAATGTAAATTAAAGAATATATAAATAAAAGTGTCATGATCACTTAAAAAACAATTGTTAAAAATAATATTTTAATTATCTCTAATGTGTTTTTATATAAATATATACAATAATGACCAGTAACTCTTGAAGTTATATTCCCTTTATATTGTACTCTTTCACTATTGGTAAGTTATTAATTGTATTTTCGATAATACATTGTCGTAATCCAAATATATTTGCCTCATAAAATTCTCACATTTGCCTCAATTTTCAATTAAAATGGTTTCAGGATTCTAACCTTTTGAGATGTGACTTTGCAGCCAGTAAGACGCAAATGGAAACTAGTGAAAATTTGATTAGATTATATTACACATTGCGACGGACTATGATGGGCGAGATTTTTTTTTTCGAGCAGTGGTGAAGCTGGCGCAGGGATGATGTACGTGGAAGATCCTTTTTGTTCTGATTGCTGTAGCAGCGACAGAGGTATAACTACGTAAAATCCATTGATCTGCATGAATTGCAGACCAGCCAATGTAGCAATGACAGTATAGCGTATGTTGATCCTTTTGCTGCGGTGCTCATATGGTGGAGTCCTTCTCAGGATGTGAGCGTCCATGACCTTATGTTGTCCACAGGCGGGCCGAATTTGCTCTGTCTTTTCTAGTGTCTGCCTGGTCCTATTGGAGACCAGTCTTATGTATTCAAGGCTGCAAAGCTTACTGACCAGTCAACCACACGCTGGAGATCGCTGTTAACAGTGTGGGAGAGTGAGGGACCTCTTTCGAGTTTGAAACCCTAAGCTCTTGAGAGAAAGTAAACTTTGTGAGCACCCAACCGAGGTAGCGTTCTTTGGACTACCAATGACGAGCAAAGCATTGCATTTCAACCCCAGTTGGCTAATAAGGGCCCGGCCCTTAGGGACCGGGGGCTAAATCTGGAACTGAGGCATCACGAAAGTGATGTACAAGGATGAAGCGTAGAAATACAATATCATGCAAAGCTAATGCTATGCAAATGCAATGCAAAGATTTGCAGGTGGTCAGGAGAGCGTTTCCACTTTGGAACAAAACACTCTAATAAATAACGTAGTACTACGGGGGGTGGATACTGCTCATCCAGCCCTTAAAAGATGGATGCCGCCCATAGGGTTGGTCTCGTAGGGTCTTATTACCGGTAAAGGTAGTGGTTCTTCCAATGGAAAAATGTAGTAACGCTCTTGATCAATAACAATCACGCAGCGATCATCCAGCCAATCGTTTTACTCACTTCTTAGAACAACGAAATGTGTATCCGCCTTTAGAAAGTGACATCTCCGAGGTCAAATTGTGCAACGGGAATGTTGTGGCAATATTCATTCATTCAATGCACCATAGAATCCTTGCGTGTCATTTTTTTTCTAGTCCTAACGAGGGCCTTTGTGTGATCGCACTATTATCTAATTTATCCTTATTGATGAATGATTATTTTTAGTCACAGATTTTAACGCGAGTTTAAGAAGAAAAAATCTGAAATATTATTTATGAATTCCAAGAAAAAATTTGGATCACTATTTGGTCATAATTTAAACAAATGTAGATTTCACAACGTTGTTTCAAAACACTTTTAATTTAAGAACTGCTACATTCCACTGACTTTTTGGCACTTGTATTGCCAATTTGTATTTTTATAAGCACCGACTTACGTTAATTTTCAAATGTCCCTAATACGTCTAATTCTCTGTGTGTCACGTTGGCGTGACGAATAAACTTTCACAAGCAATAAATATTAGTATAATGCTTAAGGCGTAGTTACGGAAAAGATTGATTTTCGTTCAGTTCATGTGGCGTCCATTTGTCAAGATATTTGTACAAGCATTGACTTATTGAATGTGATTCTGATTAAACTAACGCTTTTAGCTAGTCATTATTGACTGTAAAAGGACGCCCACGAGCTCTTTTATTTTAAAGATAATACTATTGCATATTATGTTACTCTACAGTACCTACACCAAAAGCATTGTTTAATTTAGAACAGTTTCTGCTGCTTTACTGCCCGATTTTAACTCAATATATCTGCATATTTTCCATCTTTATCAACATAAATACAGAGCAGATGCACTTTAAAATTATATAAATATGGATATGGTAAAATTACATTAAAGAATCTAATATGCATATGAATGGTGAAAGGCAAAAATATTCCACATAGGTCAACTCGCATATACAAATTGTTTTTTTCCGAATTAAAGACACTCCCATTGGACCATATTTAGAATTGACCGTACTCAATTGACTCTAATACGTATTATGAAAGTATCAAATGACAGTGTGTATGAATAATTAGCAAAACAGGGACATTGTACGATACCTAATTGTATGGTCTCGGTGAGGACTGGTCCTCTTCTGTTGGCGTCCGCGGGAGCAGAGTCTCCGATCGTGTTCCCCATGACACCTAGCTCCATGATTCGGCTCCTAGATGCTGCTCGTCCTTATTCTGAATTCTTTGGTGAATCCATTCTGCGGAAAAGAAGATAATATATAGTCGCGTTAGAAGCTGGCCTTTTATAGCAGAGGAAACAGTTTTTCTGTTAGCAATATCAATCGATTGTCACTGTCAACTAACATTAATTAAGCTTTATTAAACACACATGAATATATTAATTTAAGTTAAAAATATTTTTGAACAAAGAAAATATTTTAAAACAGTTTCCCGTTTGCGATTTTCATAATTTCGCATTTTGTAAATATTCTGTCTCAAATGAGTATAACAATATTTATTCGTGCAAAAGTATGACTGTCGGTTCTAAATTAATTTCGATATATTCTCTCGAGAGCTAATTACGAAACTTTATATTGTCGTAGTATGTGCGTGTATATTTATTTTCCCGGATTGTTTGCTAGATGCACAAATGGTCGTCAAAACATTTTCTGTTTGATTTTCTTTGAAAATTTGCATCTATATTAAAATTGCCTCGGTTTGAACAACGAGCAAATATTGCAGAATTCAATAACCGTGGGGGCGGTAATAATGGTAAACTGGCTTCAAATAAAGATGTATTTGTAGTAAATGCAATATTCCGTTAGACTATTGGTTAAGTTAAAAAAACCGCCTCCATTGGAATGAAAGTTTTTTATTAAAAATATATTAAATTGTAAAACGTTTGTTTACGCATATGCCTAGTTATTTATTTTTTCCAAGACAATAGCGAAAATCTAATATATGAAGATATTACACAACTTGACAAAGGTAAATTTAAATGTATATAAAATAATAATTATGTGCCAAAAACATATATTGTTCAAAGTACATAATACAATAAGTATACTTAATAACGTTAAGGGTTATTCAATTGAAAAATAAATGATCCTCTCATATTTTCAATTAAGTAATAAATTCTTATTTATGTAGCATTCTTAGCAAATTACCAGCTTTGATATAAAGTTAATTTGAAATTTCCCTTTGACTATTCATAGCAACCATGTTAAGTCCGAAGCTATACTTTTACTTATAGTCAGCGATGGCGTAGAAATTATTTAACAAATCTCATCATCTTCTTAATCTGCTAGTTAATTATCGAGAAATTAATAGATTGAGACTTACCACAGCAAAGCCGCATCCACGCTAATAATAAAATGGGAAAATAAATTGATTAAGAGGTTTATATGACCTTCCTTGATTGCAGCCTCAAGCCTTTATAATTTATAACCCAACAAAAATAATATTCTTAGACCGTATATATGGAAATAAATATTATTTTAACAATATTGGTTTTCTTATATATAATAGATTCTAACGCTACATAATATTCAGTTTGATAACACTACCCATATAAAATAATATTTTATAACTACAAAAAAGACTGATTATAGAGCTACTACTAATACTATTAAATTTATCTATCTTGAAAGTATGTTTGTACGAATATGGATCGAAAGATAATACGCAGTGTAAAAATACATATTTATTCTATCTATATCCTACAATATAGCAAACACATACATCATAGTTTACAAAAAAAATTAAAGCACAAAAAGTTGAACGTCCATTACCCGTACGTCGGCTTGCTGCGGTATTTCACAACAGTGAAAGACCGATGGATATGCGCTTTTTGAAATGACCTTCATAAGTCATTTCAATTACTTTATTGTTTAATAACTATAACAACTTAAAAATTGCGTATTGAATTGTATTGCTTAATAAATCAAAATTACGTTTGTCTTTACATAATCATCACAACTACGACATTAAAGTTTAATTTTTAGTTCAGTTCAAAGATAAATAGTTCGAGCGTTACCACGATCGCTTTTGTATGGCCACAACAACTTTTTTGCTAAGCATACCTTGACAAATTCACGAAACTTGATTCCCCTTGTAATTTCGCTTAATTCCACTAAAACTTTTGCGCTCTAAGTTATTTACAACGCAAAAAATATCCGTGGCGCTTTGTTAAAATTATTCACGTGCACATACGCAAATGCCGCTCGTTAAATGACACGAGCAAATTGTGGTCTTTGTGCTGTTACCAACCCCTTTTGTGTTTTTGCTGCCGCCGATAGATTGATTTCGATGAAACGCAGACGAAAACGCTGATACGCAACTAGCAACGAAAGCAATATAAATAAATTTAACACACCCCTACTTTAAATGATAAACCTCGCTTCAAAAAAATACTGTGAGACTAAAAATAACCTTGGGATTAAAATAATAATTTCATTTGTTAAAATTCAAATTTATATCACATTTTAATTGATTCAAATAAATCTAGATATAAACAAAATATTGTTGCTTAGCAAATTAAAAATTATGTATTAAAAAAAATACATTTTTCATATTGCATTGATTAAACTATGTGTAGTAATAATTATTCGTAATAAATTATACGTAATTCATTTTCATTTAGGTAGAAAATAAAAATATAGGGTGTACCAATTTTATGTTTTTTTTTTTTATTTGAATATTACTGAGAATAATTAAACAGTATTTTAAAACTATTGTAATTAATATTAATACATATATTTAAATCTTGGTACTTTAAAAAATAAGCACAAATAGTTATTGCAATTTGAATAAGTAAACTGCTCGTTTCACATTAATGCTTTTGTATAATTGCTGGAGGGGGAGTATTTTTTTGACTAACGTATATTGATTCAAAAATCACAGTAAATATATTTATAAGTGAAATAGAGGTGATAATATTTAAGTTAAGTTACGTAATATTAATACATATGTTATTGCACAAAATTTATAATTGTCAAAGCTTAATGCAAAAGTATACACATATTGAAAAAATATTTTGTGAGAACATTTAATGATTGTAGTAAAATATTTTATTATCAGAGCCGTACAACAAATGAAATATGAACCATTTAATAAATGTAGAACTAATTTATAACTATCTTCTCAAGAACTACTACTATTCTTAAGCACGCACCTGATTTAAAAAAATTATAGTCATTGCCAGTTTATTGCGTTCAATATTTTTTACAAGACAATAAAAATACATCTGGAAAATCAGATTTATTTGCTGAGTTAAAAGAAACGGTTTTCAAAAACCTGACCATACCTGGTGAATATTGGTAAAACAATGAAATGGTTGAAAAGTTTATGACCAATGAATTGCCTTTGTTAAATGCTTCCTACTGTGATTTCTGATCATAGTCCTATTTTGCAGGTTGGGAAAATTTTTTGTAATACTTGACTCACAAATGAAAATGTTTAATAAGCCGAGTAGCGCAAAAAAGAAAATATAAAGTTCTGATAAATTTTACAGATATTAAAGTCGCAATTAGAGATAGCTACATTTAATCGATTTATGTTAAACATATTGTTTAGAATGAAAATGTATTTGGCCGCGTAGCGTGGAATTTTTTATTTTTACCTTAAAAATATTTGTTTTTATTTAATTTGAATTGTCGTTATTTTTTCACTGAAAAAGCCTTGGCTTAAATTAAGCTGTGACTGAGAGAAGCGAATAATAAATAAGCATTCATATACACAGCATATTTTACAATTTATTATTCAGATAAGATTTTCCTAGATTTTATTATCTCTCAGATGAGTATCGTTGTGGATTATCTTAACTCTCTTGTAATAACAATCATTTATAAACGTAAAGGGACTTTTTACTGTATTGTACTATTTAATACACCCTGTACAATATAATATATGACATCACGCTCCAATTTTTTTTCAATTTATATTCAAAAGGTACATTTAATTACTTATTCGGATATATGTACATTTGTCACACGTTCGGGTGAAGGACGATTACACGCGAAAAAATCAATACGCCACAGACACAAGAGTTCAGTTAAGAATTTCGATTCGGGAAAGCTTGATTCTTGACGATGAGTTGAAAAGATCCTTCACCTCTATGCGAGTAATGCATGGTATGAATGCATCACATACATACACAAGTGAATACTTTGATAAAAGTACGAGGGTTGCATTAAAATTCAACCCTGGAGTTTTCAGCTATATTTGAGGTAAGGACAAGGCCTTTGGAACGGTTGCCAAGAAATTGATCTAATTATGGGTTGCATGTCGATATAATCAGAAATAATGGTTCAATCGTAAATATATAATAGTATGTATAAAATTTATATAAAGAAGCACAAACGCTTTTGCATTATTAAAAATGTGTACTTTTTTGCAAGAGTCACTTCAACTCGAGAGTATGTGCATATGAGTCGTTACATTTTAAAATGTGCTACATATATCTGAAAACATTGCACTTATACAAATTTTTTTAAATATATAATAAAAGTTTTGCCCTCAATCTTTAGTATCCAAATAATGTGTTATGACTTTTAATTCAGTTTTTTCTGCAGCTTACAAAATAGTATTTAGCATTAAGCACGTAAAGTTCCTTTAAGAAAAAAAATATTTGTATTGAATCAAGAAAATCAATATAAGAGAAATTCTTTGAATTCTGTTTATTTGTATATTATTTTAAAATAATTTTTTAATGTACAATATAGTTATTTATATTTTTAACTAAAGCTTATATTCAGTTTTTTCTGTTAGTGTGGCGTCACTTTTGCATAGTTAAAGAATTACTGTTAACAATTAATTTTTCCCCATTATCTCTGTTCTGTTAAAATTTAAGAATGGCTATGAAGGCAGAAGCATTCTTTATTGAAAGAATCTAACCGTTTATATAAGAACAATACTAGTGAGTTTTATAGTAATGCAGTCGAATGAACATGTATTTACAAATAAGGATGCAGATTAAGAAGAACCGTTCAAGTGCACTAGATTTGTAGATAAAATATATGAAAGAAATATTAGCAAATTTAATTATAAATAATTAAATATATTACATATTTAATTATACCTATACCCTTGCTTCTTTACTTTAATAAACATTTACAAAATCTTGCTCTATAATCCTTGACAATTATTTTAAAATGATAGCATCATTACCATGAATTGTGTGGCACATACCATTTAACTTATAGAAGCATAATGGAATAGTATGCATAAATATCTATAGCACCCAAAAAGGTAGAAGAGAATGATCTAGATAGTGTATTCAGTTTTATTATATACGAGGCGTGATAAAAAAATACGGTGATTGAATTTTTATATCAGCAACTGTCCGATTGCTGATATAAAAATTGATCCATTGAGATAGTCAGTGTCAAATTTTAACAAGTTGTGACTTATCAGACGATTTTCGGAGCCGGAAGAGTTAGGTCGTGTTTACCGTTACCGATTTCGACCAACGCGTTAACATTCATTTTTGTTTTAAGTTGCAAAAAAGTGGCAAATATGCTCATGAAATGTTAAAATCTGTGTATGGTGATACTGTGGTAATTCTGGAGACTGTTTACAAGTGGTATGAGCGATTTAAAAGCGACAATCGAGACGTCCTTCGATCACAAAAACAGACGAAAACGTGCAAAAAGTTTTAAAAATGGTTTGTTCACACAGGCGATTGACTATTTGAGAGCTAAGCGAAGAACTGAACATCTTGTATGAGTCCGTGCCAGTGGCGTAGCTATGGGGGGAGGGGGCGGAGGGGGCGTTCCGCCCCGGGCGGCACTTGCTTGGGGGCGGCATATTCGCGATGGGATCGTCTAGTGTGCTTCTTAACCTTGAATGCACTAAAACATATATAAATCCACGAATAACAAGAGCTTAATAATAACCAATTTAATATTTCAAGAAATGCTGATTTTATGACTGCAAAAAATGTAGGAGGGAAGCGGCAATTTTAAAGATCGCCCTGGGTGGCACATACCCTAGCTACGTCACTGGTCCGTGCAAAATATTTTAACCGAGTGAGTGCGAAATTTGTTCCCAGGCTTTTGACTGACAAACAGAAGGAAAATCGTGTGTCAGTTTTCACGGAATTGAGGGATCTTCATGGTCAAAATTATAACTGGAGATGAAAGTTGGGTAAACGAGTGACTCTCCTCGCCTTAAGAAGGCACGTCAGTCAAAGTCTAACATCATACTTGTCGACACTTGTGTTAAAGACATTGACGGTCATCTGCAATGTATTAATGGTGGCCCTATTCTCCAAGTCTCCGATCGTCACGTGCGCTTATATAGCGTCTTAACGTAACGAATAAACCTTTTATGTATAATAATAAAATGATATGTATTAAAATTTAATTTTTCATAACCCATTACATACAAAATTATCAGAATAGCATTAAGTTTGAAAAGCACTGGAGTACATGGTTCAGGAAAAAGACAAGACACTAATTGATAAATGTGTTAATCGTGTCACTGGCAATGAATAAATAAAGAATCTGCCACTCTGCTTCGGTATTGATACATACATGTATCATACATCACAGTACTCCTCTCCTAGCAATTTAATTTTATGTTATAAGAAGAGAGCTTGGAACATTGGCTTGACGTTAAAGTAAATATTTTGTAGCCTATGATATCGGTTGCGGCTCTAGTGAACTGTGAGTAAGCGTGGAAGCTGCTGCAGATATTTTTATTTTATCACATAAAAAATGATAATTTCTGATAATATAAATATGTTATTTCAAGCCGAGCTTCAAACCCAATATTAAATTTGTTAATAGTTTTTAATTAATAAAAAGGTAGATCAGTTTTGAAACTTGACACTCCAAACCTGCGAATAATACACGAGTCTTTTCAATTTTCACGACACACACATACACACTCAGTCTCTTTTGATGTGTCGTGTGCACATAAAAGTAACAAAGATTCGATTTGTTGATCATTTTTCTCATCTCGTCATTTGCTATAGCGACTATTTCAAAAGGAACGCGTTTCAAAGGATCAATCCTTTATTCGCTCATAATCCTTTTTAGGAGAGTACTGCGTATTATATCGTAGATATACGATGTTATTGCCAAGAAAGCTCTACCTGTTGATCATTATTATTACTTGGTTTTTGCAACAATATACAGAAAATCGGGTCAAGCGAAAGCCTTGACCCGATAGGCTAGCGATCAGGACGAGCGCTACAAATGGAAAATTAATTGAATATAATCCCCCGGTCAATTTTAGATTTAATTGACCGACGCACGCGAATTTCGCAATGATAGGCACAAACGCGCCCTCGATAATTCTGAAAATGTATTCATATGAATATATAACTTTAAGCGAAACTGCGCTTCACAGTTGTTTTTATACGGAGGAGGATCAAAGGGTAGAAAGTTTTTATACAGACGGCAAAAAGTTTCCGCTACAAAGTGATATATGCTGAGGCGTAATTAACCATACGAATATTTGATTAGGCAGCGTCGGTTTTATGCCAGTGTCCATATTGGCATTGTTCGTAGGTAAGTGGATTTTTTAATTACATACAGTCATTCATGTTAATATTACACATTATGGCATTGACCGCAAATAATTTTAGGTAGTCCGCGAAAGTGAGACTGTCGAAGTATTTTAAATTAAATTTTTCATACAAAAATAAAGTGGTAAAATATTTTGCTCTTATGACAGCGTTAAAAGCTTTGGAAATGGCAAAAATAATTTTAATATTTCGTCAAATGTAGAAATATAATGAAATTAATCGGCATTAAAAGAACTTGCAATACTAATTTATTTATTTGTTTCCTTTAAAGTTCGTAAAATATGATTTTACTCAGTGTAAAATAAACGATATATATTCATTAAATTCACTTGTAACAAAAAACATAAGCAAACCTAAGAACGTCGATGCCAAATACAAAGGATAAGAACCCAATATTTCACAATCCATATAATTATTAATATGTTAATATGCCGCATCAATAACTAGACACATTATATAAGTCTGAAGTTATACTTTCCCTAAAGAACTTTCTTTAGATATTTTGGTTAGAAGCATTATCCAGAATCAGCACTTCGCTTCCGACTTGAAACATACGAGAGTTTAGCTGAATTTGCATAAAAAAAAACTACACTGAATCAACCGAGATGACACGTAGAAGTCCAAGATCGACCCGATCGCCTCAAGACGAAATGAAAGCTAGGTGACGCAGTATTATGCTTAAAGATAAAATATTATTTTTCGAAAGGATTGAGCATAATAATTTAGGCAATACAATAAAGTAAAAAAAAATATATTTTAAATAAAAATATATTTTTAAAGTTCCTTTAAAAAAAATAGCAAGTTGTAGAAAAAGATGTTCAAACTGAAATTTTATTATTTTTTTCTCTGCGATCCAAATACAGTGTAAGGCATCGTGTTTCGTACATTTTAAAATATTATTATTGTTATATATAGTTTGATATAATTCGTCACATATTTTTTATTTTTTATTAAATCTTCCATTGTAACCTGGCGTAGCTATGGAGGGGGGCAGGGGGGGGGAAATTCGCGATGGAATCGTCTAGTGTGGTTCATAACCTTGAATGCAATAAAACATATATAAATCCACGAATAACAAGAGCTTAATAATAACCAATTTATTATTTTAAGAAATGCTGATTTTATGACCCTTCTAAAAATATATTTGAGGGGGGGCGGCAATTTTAAGGATCGCCCTGGGCGGCACATACCCTAGCTATGCCATTGAGCGTAAGCCCAATGCGTTACAACGAACAAATCTGTACCAACTGAATAAGTAAATCAGGCATAATGAATATTTACAAGTAATTATTAACCACAAAAATCAGTGACATATACATAATTAATTATAAATTATTATGTGCACAATTTATAATCAATATATGTCACTGCAGCTGGGTCGGTTTTTTTAATAATAGCGCATTTTTTATAAATATAAATTCTAGTGACGCTGCCGGGGCTCGAACCCGCAACTTCAGAGTAACTATTCTGAGACGTTACGGACTACGCTATTCCGTCCTTATATATCCATAAACCTGACAAGTCATAATGGACAGATTTGTAATAAAAAATAGAATAAAAATGTGTTTCAAATTAATAATCGAATATTATGCGATAACATTAAAAAGCTCGTTAAATTAAATATTTTTCCTATAGTATCATGTGCCAAACATTCGAAAGTAAACATGCGCGCAAAATTGCTCTCAGATTAAGATTATACTAATTAATAAAATAAACGTAAGTAAAAATCGTGATATATTTACATATAGTGATGGTTTATTATTTTAGATAATATAATCATAAAGAATAACCAATTACGTATTTAACGTTTTTTTTACTTGAGTTTTTTGCAAGCATATGCATTTTATTTATAGTTTTTTATATTATTTTTTGTGACTAGGGATGTGACATATTTTTTATATAGAATTATAAAAATAATATTAATAAAATTGGCTATGGCAACAAAAAACGGCAATAAAAAAAATATGGCAATAAAAAAAATACAACAGCAACGATCTTGTCATAAAATACTAATCATTTTTATCTTAAATTTAATGATTAACCTTTAAATCTATATTCATAAATTATTTTTGTGAATTTTAATAAAGCAATTATTTTTAAAATTAATTGATTTTTCTGAAATAATTTTACAAATAATATAACAAAAATATTAAAAATTGTTGTGAAGTATACTTTTGGTATATATAAGTAGTTTTGATAATTTAATCTTAAGTTTTTCTCGCAATTGCAGAAAAGATAAATTTTAAGAAGAAACGAGATAATTGGCAATTTATTTTTGTAATATTATTTAATATCGAATATGTATTTTGGAATGAAAAAATATTTGTGATTTAAAATATACTAATAGACACAAAATTTCATACAATATAATTATGATGTATTCTAAACAATTAAAAAATATAAATAAAAATAAAATTCATACATACATATAAGTTTTACTACTACTTACTATTTTATTTCATTAAAATTATATAGCTTAAATGTGGCTTTTTGATGGTTAGATTTGATTAACCAAAGGAGAGCAAATTTCTGAATTGGTAAAGAGTATTAAATATATATATTTATAAGTAGTATATTTTATTTATATGTTTAAGTGTTAATTTATAAGATTTAAGTGTAAAGTATTAAAAAATTTTGTTATGAAAGCATATGTCACTATGCATTAGAAATTTATAAAAATACTTATTGACAAACGTTACGACTAACTAACCAATTAAATAAATTAACCGCTAAATAAAAATACATTAAAATTGTATACATATGTATTTTTCTGTGGAATACATAATTATATATCAATTTTTCTTATATTTGTATTAATTAAAATTTTAATACCCTATGTAGTAAATGCATATATATATATATAATAATTGTAAAATCCTATAACTGATAATAAAATATGATAAAAACATTTTCTCAAATTTCCAAAAGTACCGTTAGAATTTATTCTTACTTATGTATCAACCATTTTAAAATGTAATTGTTTTGTTAATACATTTCGTTTCAACACCGCATAATTTATTGTCTTAGCTCGTAAACTAAATTAATATGCAATTTTATGTAAAAGCGTAATTCTCAAATAAAATTATATAAAACGCTGACAGTATTGGTTTTTATTGGCTTTTAAAGTAACATTAAAAATCAAGAATATTATGTTTAAAAATGGAATTACGAAAATAATAATTTTGATACTTAATGGTTGTATTTATTATGCTTCATATTTACATTAGGTTATTTTTTAATTTAATTTTATTATAAAGACGGATACCTGGAAAATCTTTTTGCTAATAACGATCCAAGCAACACGAAATAATGAAATTGTTTTAAAAATATTTTTAAACCAAAATATCAGGAAGTCTATTTTAATAATATTTTATAATCAATTAAATTTCACAATAATGGATACAACTTTTGTGTCAAAACCACCATGTAAAGGTAAAACATTTATAAATATATTTATTGAGCAACGATAATTTCCATATTTTTTTAATAGTAAATATAACGATTTTGCTCCTTATAATATTTTTCGACACGCAAATTTAATAAAAACGTAAGAGAAGATAAGATTGCTCTAGTTCTAATATAAAATAATTAGGTTATTATATCTATGCTATCAAGCCACTAGCTTTTCAGCTATTTTTTACGAATAAATATATTAGTAAAATTGTTATTAAATAATATGATTAAAGATATGGACTTATTTTTTATTTTCATAATTTTACGGACAAAAATAATATCGATTTTTAAGTCACAGTGCAACATTGAGTTATGGACAAACCATGGAGCATTTGACACGATTATTAAAAAAGTGATTTTTAATAAAATTTTATAAAATAAAGAACCCAAATAAATTAAAACAAGCTACTAATTAATATCCTTCTTTACAACAATAAATTGAATATAAGTAGTATTAGTAAAATAAATAATAAATAATTTACTTAAATATGTATGTATTTATATAAAGCTAATGAAAATTTAATTTATGCATTTAAAGCAAAAAATGTTTAGTTGTTTTAAACTAACTTAAAATTTTAATTTAAGTATGTTTTGTAATTACTGATTCTGGAGATAGTGAGTTAATATTTTTTTATCGTAATTCTGTGTAGTATTTTTCGATATTATTATGGCAGTGTACTTTATTAATAAGATATTAAAAATATTTTACTGTAAGTAATATGAGTTATATATTATTTTTATAGATTTATTTTGACTTTATTTTTGAACGCCAGAAAAAAAAATGAATTAATGGCGTAACTCCGCACCGAGCAAGCGCGTAATATTACTGATCTAATTAGCTGTTTATATTGTATTTTTTTCGTTAATGTGTTTCTTTTGTTAAATATCGGTTATAGGGCCGCAATGGCAGCAAGCACTTTAATAATGAGTTCCGCGAAATGCTTTGTAAATTAAAATTTTAAATCTGGTATTTACCGCTCACCCTTCATTAAATGCAGTATTTTACAAAGCAAATGTTGTATTTGTATTGTAAAATATATTGCTTTAGTTTCTATTAGTTAATTTGAATTTTTCATTTAATGAAATAATTATTGAAGTTTTGTTAAGATTCATACAACTTAATTGCAAATGATTTGATTCCATACGAACTAAATAGTTATGAAGAAAAACGGGCATAGAAAACTGCCCTGCGGGACTACAATTGCCTTTCAGATATAAACATATCATTGGTGTAATATAATCAGGGATTTTATTTGTATATATTAGACCGTTGTGCCAGCTTTATCTATATTAAGCATAGATAATATGTGCTTTTTTCATATTTAAATTGCTAGAATTGTTTTCAGTTAACAAACAAACCCAAAATCGACGCAATAAATTCGTCCGAAGATGGCTGATGTGATCCAGCCGAAATATCACAGTAAAAAATCTATACGCGAATAACCCAATAATGCCTTTTTTTACTTCGTGCAGGGAAGGATTTTTTTTTAAATAAAAACAATATAATAATATTAACAGTAACGTGCTGTAAATCGTATTTTAAGGATCGAACATTTGTAACAATACGAAAAAACGATCGATAAAAAATTCTTCAGTATGCTCCTATCCGCGGAGCAGTGAGGGTGTAATAATATTCAAACTAAAAAACGTGTTTTTAACATTAAAACCAAAAAATAGTGCGAATAAAAAATCCTTCTCTGCGTGAAAACTCCTGAGGATGAAAACTCCCGAGGATGCTGGGACAATCTCCGGCGAAATATAGAGGGACTTCACGTAAATAAATTATTTTTTTAAATATATATATATATATATATATATATATATATATATATATATATATATATATATATATATATATATATATATATATATATATATATATATATATTTTATATGGATAATTAATTAATACTGCCCCACCGAAACAAGTATATATGACAAGATCAAGGACAAGAGCGGCAGTTCCGAATAATTCGTGATCATGGCTGGAAAATTGCGGCCGAAATATAGAATAAAAGTAAGTGAAAATCGCGATGAATCCCGAGTTTCAAAAATAATCTAGAATAGTATTATATTGCTTGCACATTCATTATTGTTAAAATATATTATTTTTGCCTAATGAATCAAATAAGAAATTTTAAAAATTACACAATAGAAGTATGATTGAAAGATCGGAATATTTGGATGTTCGAGGAATATTGAAAATAAATATTTTAATATTTTTATAATTTAGAAATTAAAATGTTATTTAATATATAAAACTAAAAATATAGATAGGTATAAAAAATGCTACTTCTAAGAGTATATTGTAAATTTGAGTTGGAAATTTATATAATAATTTTCCTAGGACAATCCGCAATTAGTTGGTTTTATCTGAATAACACATGAGCAACCTTATAAGTTAAGTACATTAAATATATTATATTTACTTATAGATATCCACTATTAGTTGAAGTTGCTCATTATTAGCGAATTTTCTATACCTAAAATGTACGACCTAACTCGATTTTAATTAATCATCGCGATATTCAACCTTGAGATTAGAAAAATCTAGGTAGACCTAATCTGTGATGATCGATTAGAATTAAAATTATAAAATAATCATTAATTCCGATCTCCCAGACACGATAGAAATTTAAAAACTCAAAGGCCCATATGCGATTTGATCCCAGGTGTTTCAGGTCAAGCGACTTATATGACTGGTCTATCGTGCTGGCTTGATCAGTCTATATTTTATTTTTCTGCATGTTTTCTCCAGCTCAATGGAAAGTAAATTTCCGGAATATTAAACATTTTTTTAGTTGCTATAGTTGTACTACTAATAAATAAAAAGGGCAGGAAATAAATGAATATAATATATACATATATAATAAACAAATGCAATAAACCGTTACTATGACGTTATCGGCAAATAAAAAACGTCTCGACGATTTCATGTAAATTTGTCACATAATGCTTTTGTAGCTTAATATTACACCTAAATTATTGTATAATAAAAGCAAATAATTGACATGAAAATTGGATCTAATCAGGAGAGACTAGATCTGTTAAGTCTAAAAGGAGCAACATACTTTTTGGAAGTGTGCATCCGCCGCGTCGCAGGTAGTCTTCTAATTCCGCCCATCAATCAACCCCACACTACCAATGTGTTTTCTGCAATAATAGTTTTTCAGAGTGCGCCAACTTGTTCGCAACTTCAGTCGCAACTTGAGCGGTCCCAGCCGACGAGCGTACGACAGAGAAGCCGAGTGCAGACTGGCCACGAGCACTCGCGTCGAGACTACCTGTACGAACAAATTGGGAAAAGCACATTTTCCTCTTCCACCACTGGTGAAAATATTCTCGACGTTTCACTACAAACCTCCAACCCCATCCCCCATACCACTACGGTAAACACTTCATTACATATTGCCCATTTGAAACGTCAATCTCTTTATCGAGCACGTGTTAATTATAACGACACATGTTATGCGATAAAAAGCCAATGTGATGTGCAATAAATAATACACAAATATATATAATATAATGTTCGTTTAATTAAATTTTAGAAATAAGATAACATCGATTTATAGAATGGTTTTTTCTTCGTCAGTATGTGAGCTATGGTACTCGCTCGTTATATAACTCAATTTGGGACCTCTACTCTTTCTTCTTTGCTTTGGAAGATGGCAGGGCTTGCGTATCGTACTGTATCTTGTTCCGATATTATCTCTATTAACGCAGATTTAGCTGTGTGGAAGTTTCAACCGCTTGCACAATTAATTTAGGATCATATACGTTTTTATTATATTTTGGTCTTTGACGCTCGTATGATCAGGCAACTGCCGGTTTTATACTTTAAACGTGAATTTAAAAAGGTTTTTATTTATTTATCTTACGTTTTTATATATGTTTTGGTTATCATTTAAGCCATAGTTAATAAAAAACAATCCGTTGGAAAAAATTCAAAAAAATATTTTGGAAACACTTTCATAAACCAGATTTTAACCTTTTTGATGCTATACCTATTTAGGTAGTATACACAAAAAATGCCAATTGTTTTTTTGACAAATATATTAATTTAATAAAAAAAAATTGAAATTTGCTATTTTTAAATAGGTAACTTCTTTTTTGACAAAAAACATTTTATACAATTTAGAATACTAAAAAATAATGAAATTTTTATACAAAATTTTTTTTTATTTTTTTATTTTATCACTAGCAAAATTGTCAGAGATATGCCTATTCGCAAATGAAAACTTGAATGGGATTTGATGGACTTTGCTACCTGCTTTTACTCACGCGAGTTCAACCATTCTCATTTATGGCCTTTTAAATCTCATTTTTTCGCTAAATGGTAAGCTACTACTTTTATCCTTTGCTTAAACCACTGCCGTTACCCGTAATAGGGCCCTACGAGTCCAACCCTATGGGTGGCATCCAGCTTTTAAGGGCTAGATGAGCAAGAACCACCCTCCGTAGTACTACGTTATTTGTTTAGAGTGTCAGTAGTGTTTCTCTCGAGTGTTATTGGAAAAAGCTCTCCTGACACACCTGCGTACTATCGCTTAGCTTTTGCTTAGCATTAGCTTTGCTTGCTCCTGCATTTCCAGGCGTCATCCTTGGAAATCTCTTGCAAGATTCCTCCGTTCCAGTTTCGACTCCCGGTCCTTAAGGGCCGGGCCCTTATTAGCTTGCTGGTTGGAAATGCAGTGCTTCGCTCGTCATTGGTAGTCCAAAGGACGCTACCTCGGTTGGGTGTTCACAAGTTGACTTCCTCTTAAGAACTTGGGGTTTTTCAAGTTCGAAAGAGGTCCCCCACTCTCCCACACTGTTAATGGCGAATCCCAGCGTGTGGTCGACTGGCGCCAGCTAAATGGTATAGTTGGTATAGTTCATATGTGCTTACCAAGTTTTATAATTAACATATTTATCAAATAGATCAAGTTACATTGGTCCTATGAATCGACCCCTGGCACTTCAAGGGTTAATCAATGCGACATACCAACGGTATAGCCGCTGACTAATACCCAAAAAGCTTGATTTCAAATCCCATACAAACTTTTGTGTTTTTTAGTTACTATCGTATCCGAAAGATCAGAATTAGTGATTATTATATAATTATAATTCCGATCGATCGTCACATATTAAATTTTCTTAGATTTCCCTAATATCACGGATCAATATCGTAATGATTAATTCAAATCTGAGTAACTCGTACATATTTGATATAAATTTACTTCAGTTATAGAGAATATCATTTTATATATGTATATATAAAAAAAACTATAAAAACTAAGTCAGTTTTCTTATTTGGCAACTAGAGTAGAAAAGTATGTTCAAGGGTACTGCGCACTAAATGATTATACAAGGCACACAGTGTCTCCACAGCTCTTAAATTGATCAGACAAGACTAAAAAACTTTATTACAATGTTTTCCATATGCTGTAGTCCATTTTAAATAGGACACCCATGGATTTACAATGATATTAAACTGTGAAGCTTATATCAAATGTACCCATCATTTTTTTATATTTATACATTTAATATAATATTTAATACACTTACATATACAGTAGTTTTTCGATGTATTTCATTAAAAACGGAAGATGGTCAAAATCAAGATGGTTTTTAATAAGATTTTATATTGACAAAATTTCCACGAATACAATTTTTGCGAAATGTAATAAAAGCATTTCATGGGGAAAAATACACTTGTAGTTTATATATAAATAACCAAATCTTAATGAAAGTTATGTGAAAAAATTTACAGGAAAACGATATTTTACTCAATTATTGATTATGGGTCAACCCTAAAAAATATTTATTACTAAAAAAAAATTAAATTCTGCTCTTTGATTAGCTTAAAATCTATTTAATAGAAGTAAGAAACGACACACCTTTTATTCAATGTGACGTTCAAATTCACTTCAAAGCTCTTTAGAGGTTAGACAAGTTAATCCGACGACTTGTTCTGGGAATATGACGACACAAAAAAAGGGAGAAAAAAAGGAAATATTAATAGAAAGCGGAAATAATGTGTGCCTGCTTATCGCGTTTCAATCGCCTTGCTGTGAATGCCAGTGGCTGACAACCTTTGACCTTCGTTCTATTTACTTACCAACAGCCAAAAATGTATGTTTATTTCTAAAATCTACTCTTCGACTTTATTATCAAGTATCGATTTGCTATTCATATTTTTTTTGTATGGCAAAGGAGTGGGAGGATTCGAAAAGTTTTTTTTATATTAAATAATTAACTTGCAGTACAATTTTTATTTAAATGAAAAATGTTTCTTATTGTAAGAAAAGTAAAGTAACCACAAAGTTTATAAATCTTGATACGTAATTTTCCATCTCGCGATTTAACTTTAACTAAGAAATACTTGAAAGAAGTGTTATATTATATTAAATTTATCACATGCTTTCATGGTCTTTACTTTTTAATAAATTATATTTATATTATTAAAGTTATACGCAAGCAATATTCAGCTTATATTTGGACATCAAATTAATCACTCATTTAAATACGAAATTAGACAAAAGTGTCTAAAAAAAACGTTTCTGGATAATTTATAGATAGAATTTTGCCACAAAGATGAGATAATGACTTATATGAAAATATATTATTCTTATGAGTTCTCTACACATAAGTTCAAAATCGTTTATAATACTAAAAAATATTATTGTAATTGCTGGAGGGGGAGTGTTTTTATTTCACTATTATTTTCATACATATTGATATATTAAACAATTATATAAGAATTAAAATATGTTAATATAGTAAAATCTACGGGTTTTTAAACTCTATTTAATTGATATTACTATATTTATGGGAAAGCTTAAGAATAAAAATATGCGTATAATTAAAAATCTTTCATTGTCATTGTGAAAATTTATAAATGAGTAGGCTTACCATACGTCCCGGTTTTCGAGATGACATTTTGATAGCTCTCACAGCATCCCAAAATGAACAAAAATTTCCGAGATAGCTCCCTCAGTAGCACAAATTTAACATTTTTTCCTTGTCAATTAACATTATATTTATAGTTTTGAATGAAAACAAGATCTATAGCCATACAAACTAAAATAACAATTTTTAGAAAGCATGACAACAACAAAAATACATAAGTCATGATAAATGGTACTCTTAAATATACTTATCCCTTGATTTATGCAATACTCGCTTTCTACTATTAAGAAAAAACTTTTTTTTTAATACTCCAAATCATAATGGTTTCGTATATGTATCGCAGCGACGTAAAAACTCGTAGGTTATTAATGGCTTACACCTACTTATTGTAACTGAACTACATCTGGAACCTCTCCCACTGTCCATGTAGTATGTCCTAAGAAAGTGTTGGGAAAACACTGTCGGGAAGCGTTATTTCGTATTAACATTATGTCGGTTAACTTTTTGTTTAAACACCGATTCTGCGTTTTTTTATTTATGCTTTTTAAGAAATACTTGAATATGCTATTTAATATCAGCTTAAGTGTCACAAATATATGTAAAAAATATAAATACTAATGTAATAAAAAATCTACACATGAATATAAAAAATAAAATAATATTTTATTTTTTATAAAAATTTAATTTAGTTCAAAAATCAGATATTTTTTGTAGCGATTTTTATATATTTAAAAAAAATTACACCATGAAACCCAAAACTCAGTTCTATTTAATTGAATATGTACTATGTATCATAATCAATCATAAAAATGATTTATTAATATTTTGCCAAAGCAAACGTGTCATATGAAATGATAATAAAATCAATACATTATAGCGAATAACTTTTACATATAAATCGAGATATTTATACGTAAAATACTTATTGTTAGTTTATGTTATTTAAACAATTTTCTTCTTAAGTATTTGATACTTGATTTGATACTAAAATAATTGTAGAATAAATCTAATTATAAACTCTTACTATAATATTATTATGTACAATAAAAAAAAACTGTTTCGGTTGACATTTTGCTTTTGTAAATATACAATCAAGAAAATCAATCAAGAATTTTTCATATGCGTATGAAATAATTTTAACCGCTTACACAAATACAATACATACATACATACACTAAATTTTAACTAACGATAAGTTAACCTAATATATTTTAATACCAATACAACACGAAACGATATTTATAATGCGTGTTAATTATCAAAACGAATACAAACAAATTTCTCAAAAAAAGTTAACCAACACGATATGCTATTATTGTATAAATTACTAACATGTTTGTCCGTTCAAGGGCGGTTATTTAAGCTTTAAATAAATATATGAAGTTTGTTATAATTATAAATGGCTTGTTTTAATTATACGAGTGAAAATACAGTTACAATGCATCATTATGTTATTAAAAATATGTATTTTATCTGTACCATTATTTTGATCTTAAGCTATGACAAAAAACATAGTTTCGTGTAATTTACAATTTATTACCGAAACTATGTTTTTTGAAAACTGGTAATAATATATTTATAATAAGGAAATAAGCATTTTATAAATCACTGCTAGACTGCTTTTTTAAACGGAAAGGAATAATTCAAGATAAAGTTTAATTTCAATCCTTGAAAAATTCAGTTTTATTTTAAAATATTTGCATAAAAGTCTTATCGCAGATCTCAATATATTGCTTATGAAAAAAAGTTTGATATTTCAGCATAAATTGAAGAAACACATCCAGGTATTTGTACTTGGTACTATTCATCAGTTATAATTTTAAGTAATGAAAGATTTAATCTATATATTAGATTTATCTTGGGAGCATGGAACCAAAGTATTAAAATAGAAGGAGTTTTTGGACCTTGTTTGGACAGGATCCTTGGATATTTACTTTAATCACAATATTTTGAAGACAAATACTTTTTGATAGATTATCAATATTAAACAGGGCTTCGATTAGTTATTTTTTCATTTCGGTTTTCGTTCCAGTTCAATTAAAAATCTATTTATATTAATATTATATTATATTCGTATTTCGTTCCAGTAAAAATATCGTTTTTTCGGTTTTCTTTGTATTTGTATAAAAAAAAAAATTTCTATCATAATTTAACATTTTTATAATAAGCATACTACATGAATTGATACAATAATATAATATACATGCACCGAACCTTTTAGGGATTTACAGGTAAATTTAAATTAAATCACTTCAGGTTATTCAAAATAGTGCTATAAAAAAAATATTAAATTTCTTACACGAAAGACATCATTTTGCCTATAGTTGTAAACATAAATATGAACTAATAGTTGTAAACAAAAATAAAGATTAACTTTGAATCTATCCTTGGCGAAGACGGTTCAAAATAAATTAGTTATATTTTTAAATGTTTTAACCTTGGTCAGTTACCTCTTGTTAAGGAGTTGTATAAGGTTCAACAGTAGTCATATTAGCAACTACGATCCTTACCTAATACTGCGCGGACTAGGGCAAGGCCCGACCTCCTACCTGGGCTGTCTTGAGTGATAGCTGTTGTCAGTAAAATAGCGCTAAATTTTAGATGTTCTTTATTACCACAAATCAGTTTAAGGAGACTAGTATTGCATATCAGGGATAAACATGCCTGCCAAAACGTGTGGGGGGGGGGCAATTCCCGGGGCACGACTCTGAAAAAAATCATAACAAAAATATATTTATAAAAAAAATAAAAATCGACCTCATATAATGAATATTTATTGATGTATTTAAGGTATAAGTTCCTTCAGCCCATTTTATACATAAAAAATATAAAGAGCAGAACATTGCCTTCAAAAGCACCCACTTTCTGGGTAAATAATAAACATTATTATTCAAAGGAACATATGAGAGAATCGAATAAAGCACATCTAAACCAAATTTTGACCAATAGGAGAGCGCAAAAAACAATTATCACTTCTCAGAAGTCAAAAATCCACGTCAAAAGCAATAAAATCATGCCGTCGCCGTCGCAGTGGGAACGCTCGTTACCGAGCGTTCCCACTGCAACGGCGCCGACACGATTTTATAGCTTTTGACGTGGATTTTTGACTTCTGAGAAGTGATAATTGTTTTTTACTCTCTCCTATTAGTCAAAATTTGGTTTAGGTGTGCTTGATTTGATTCTTACTCATAATATTGTTATAAAGTTTTAATATAAACGCTTGATAATCGAGCGTTTTCATCGCAATGGTACGATTTTATTGCTTTTAAGCTGGACTGGATATTCAATATATGGCAACACTGAGCAGCAAAGAAAGCACGACTTATTATCAAGTAAATATTATGAGTAGATATATTTAATATTTTTAATGCCTAATAAAAATATTTCGCATAAAATATGATTTCAGAAAATATGTCACAACGGTGTCTAATTTTTATATTTATTTGTAGCATAAAAAGGAGTAACTCGTACCTATTCATTCAAGAAATTATATTACGATGCTAAAAATATATATAAAATGGCGTTTTTGTCATGAGGACCGGAATCATTGTTTTTCCAGGTCCCGTGTTCGCTCTCGGTGGCCCTGAGGATAAGAGAGGGGGTGGTAATTGTAGTGGTCAGTCGCGCTCCGCGTACGTTAAATGCGCATAATCAGAAAATTTATGGAAGTAATATTTATAGAACTACATGACATGTACCGATTGTTGGATATTTTCAATATCACCACTGGTTATAGTATAAATTTACTCTTGATACCAAGCGAATCATGACTCAATATTGCGTATTCTAATAAAAATATTACCTTTAAAATATTCCACAAGATCAAATCTTACGTTTGATTTAACCTAAACATAAATATATGTCATTTCATAAGCGATTCTTCCAAACTCCCACTCAATAAATGATATATTTATTTACATCATCCTCCTGCCGAACAAACATGCTCGTATTCTAATAACGCTCTTTGGAGTGTATAGGGTTTCCAAGCTTTGTAGCGAGCCGCTCGAGTGCCGTCGTCGGTTACCCCTGGCGCGTTTAGATCCCCCAGCATCGATGGGCTCGTATCGTTTTACTCTCCTTTCTTATGGCGTCTGCGGTATTTATGATTCCCTCGCATTCTAATTTGAATTTTCCCAGGAATTCCTACAGGCAGGTATGGGAGTGCTCAGCTATGCTGGCACCTCTTCACCACTCGCAGGGTCCTCTTACGTGACTATCGGTGTGCCGTTTTGTGTATTGTCCACAATGCGCGATCGATGGGGCTTTTCATGGGGAAATGTATTTGGAATGCGTCTACGCTGTGTTGAAATCAAGTATTTTTTATATTTTTATATAGTAGCACAATGGCAACCTCGCGGTCACCTCTTCAATAGTTGATTCATAACATAATATAGTATGTGTAAGTAGAATACCGAACAGTGATGACGTACGAAATTCGTGTGTTCGCTTAAAACCTTTATATACGTATAAAGAACCATATGCGGTTATATTCTGATCTATTATTATTATTGACGCCACTGTGCCAAGTTTGCATTTATTTAATACACTTTGAATTACCTTGGAGTCGTCAGACATAATGACTTAGTGGCCATAAATAATCATATTGTCTAGTGATATGAATGAATCCTTTTCGCGTTTCTCAATGACAACAATCAGTATTATCTGGTTAACGATACAAGGGCATTGGTTTTAGTACAACTGTGTATTGGCAATGAAAAGGTTAATTATACAGTTTTTTATGTTTGTCCTATTTATACATATATTATTGTTTTTTATACAATTTATACGTTTTTATTGAACACATAATTTAATAAAATAAGATCATAAAATCATATTATTTTATTAAGTATCTTTGTCATTAAAATAAATATTATGTTATTAACATTTTTTATTATTTTAATTAAATAACAATAGATCTGTTTTTATCATGAAGAAAGTGGAATTTCATTTATAAGAGTAAAAAATATTTTCATAACTGTTCCGACAATTTTACATATATTTATGCATGGCCGAATAAAAGTGTGTTATGGCCGTGCGTGGTTTTTTGTGTATAAAATAACCTGAAGGCGCCTCAGCTGTCACGGCGTGTGGTCGTGTGTCAGCAAGGATTCTAAGGATGTAAACTCTGATAATAAAGCATTTCAATACTTAGAGGCGTTTAATTCCGTCGAGAGACGGTGGTCCTTCGAGAAGAAAAGACGGCGATCTCCAAAGGGGAGAGGTCGCAACAATAACCTTTTCACAAAAAAGTTCATGTACTTCGGTATGACACTGTACAACTTTATATATTGTCATAGTTTTGATTTTTTTACCAACTGATTTTTTTACCAACAAAAAAATATATTTTATATTTAACTAATAAAGGTGCAAATTTTTCAACAGCTTTGTAATTGGCAATAAAAATATATACGTGTCTTTGTAATCGGCAATAAAAATATATACCTTTAAGTCATATCGAAGATCCTAATCTCACTTTCTTCAGCCTTATATGGGTTGTCTTGGTCTCTGTTTGTTGCGAGTTCAACTGAATTCTCGTTTATTCAAGTCGTTTAAGTCTGAAACGAAATAGTACTTCTAGATAAAATTAAACAATACAACAGATTTCTGTATCATATACTATTTAATAAATTATAGAAATTCAATGCCCTTTCCAGTACTCAATCATCTGACAATATCGATGATTCGGGGCTGAACCAGATTATTTGTTATTGACAAATACATATCTTATTAGACTCGTTGTATGTATCATATAAAGAAGTACCAAAATTGTTGCATCATTATTCCATGGAATGTGTAATCTGTGTATTCTTAATACATATTTACACCGCATTCCTTCGTATTGTGCTAAGACCAAAGGGTACTTGTTCTAGTAAAGTCCACTGGAACTGTTAATGTATGTCCTTTCGAATACGTAATATTACTTATTTACCCTGACGAGAAAAAACTATTTTTTAAATACTAAAATAAATTGATGAGACGCTTTTAGTGAATATATTGTGACTAATTTCGTTACAACTTTTATGAGTAGACCCAATAAATACAATATTTTGTTTTTCCTGCATATAATTATTTCAAATTAAACAATCTAATTATTTCAACGCTTGTTACTCTGATTTTTTTTTAAATAATACGATATATATATTATAATGAATTAATTTCAAGAAAATATCCAGAAATTGCGCACTGCTCGCGCAAAGGTATCTCAAAAAATTTTATCAATAATTTATTTAAAACTTTCGCACTGCACGGATAAATTATATATTGCACTTACTTGAATTTAAATTTGGATTAATTAACGATAACAATTCATTTGTAAATTAGACTTCTGTTGATAATACAACTCGTTGCTAAGGGACGGAGTCAACAATCCGTCAATGTTCGACTGAAACTTGAAGAGTTAGGCTTGCCATAATTATAGCCATACGGAATAGCCATGATATGTATGTTATAATATAATACTGAATTAATTTACTATAATAATACATTTACGTCAGATGATAATTTATATTAATTAATATTAACCAACAGTATTAGTCAATGGCTAATACCTGAAAGACATGAGTTTGAATTCTATATGGACATTAGTGTTTGCTAATGTTTACTTTGCGAATATTTTGCACAGAGGTCACATATTCTAGTTTAAGCTCAAGATTTTAATTGTAAATGAAGACGAAGTCGATGAATAAAAAATGTTGCCAATGTTAAAAAAATATTGTAAAACTCTCGCCTTTTAATATTATATGATACTGTCGTTATTATGAAAAACTTTATTATGAGAAAAAATGCAGCCATCCCTCTCAATGTCATACTGAAAAGTTTAGACCCGCCCATGACCGCTTTACCACAGGCGGATTATATAACCACAACATATTAAATTGCGATATTAAAACGGAAATATTATTATGATGTTTTTTTAATCGTAATATGTTTGAAAATATGAAGCTTTTCAATAGAATTGTATCTTATATGAGTAGCACATGTACCGTATATTTTTTAGACAATGGCACAACCGTTTGAAAATTTCATTAAGCGACCAATTAATATTTGACAATGGGACGGTGTGTATCCGTATCTCAGGGAGGTGAGGGAATCGAAGAAGGAGAGCCGAAGGAACACGTAGAAGGCATCTTTAATCTACGCAACCTTGGTGTGCTTCTTTCTCTCTCTCACATAAACTGGTGGCTTTTGTGCGTCCTTATCCATTAAATTGAACCTGTTGAATCGATAAAACTTTATGAAATTGCGACGGTGGGAATTTTTCGAGTTTTTCGACACCCACCCCCCTTTTTTGGGGGGATCTGATGGCCGATTAATTAACGCATCTGAGGATTTTTCACATTCCTAAATGATAGTACCAATCCATTATTGTTAAATAAGGTACCACATATGATTTGTTCATTACAATAGCTCTTACTTTAGCCGGTATCAATATGTAATTCATACGACACAATGCTTTTAAGATATAAATTCTGAAGATGCACAGATGCTGTGCTTTGACGCTGTAAAATATATTTTTAAAAACAACAAAAATGATACTATATACATGAACATGTGTAAATTGGCTCGCCATTTATGCCTTAATCAGTGTGCTTATTTTGCTTTGAAAATATTGTAATGACTCATTGTCAATTTTATTATTAATTAATAAATACACATATTTGTGCTACTTGATTTAATTTTCAATTCTAGTAATGGAATGCCATCCCTCCATAATTCCAAGAACTGAAATTATCATTATCTACAACTGTGTGACTGAAATCTATTTATAATCTAAATATTACTAATCCGATACTTCGCTTATTAATAAAGCTTTGATCAAATGGACTTCTCTTATACTCCATGAGCTGAGGTAAAACAACACATAGATGATATTTTTTTTCTCATTTTCAATTCACTAATTAAATTTTGCGTTTAAAAAACAGGTACACATCCAAGCAGCTCAGATTAATTAACTACCGCTTTGAGCCGGAGGCTATAGATCTTTAAGGTTATTATACAAGCTTCATTTTGTCGTTAAAATTCAGAACCAAGTTTAGTACAAGTCACGGAATTGCAATAATCTCATTACAGGCTCCTACACCAAACTGACAAACGTCTCGGTGTTAATTAAGAGCGTAGATATGCAGTTTGCATATTAGATCTTTTCTTAATAAACTAGTTCATTAATATTGTTCATCTGGTGAAATGCCACATACCTCACATGAAAACCAATCAAATATTAGATTTTACTAGATTACCTAATCTCGTTGAACGATGCCGATTTTGGGGATTAAGACTTCAATGGCATGATTCATGTCGTTTATTTTTTTTTTGTTGAGTAGGTCGTCGCCAATCAATGCCAGAATTTTTTTTTGTTTGTGGCATATGATTATTTTTAGATATCTAGAATAAACCCAAAAATGCCAAAAAGAAAGTGTACTCCTAAAATTTACCGTACCCCAAAATACCGTCTCCGAGCGAGCAGGTACAAATTTCGCTGTGGCTAAACTTACATAATCCAGATCAAAAGCACCTGCTTCGACGACTAGGATAGTCTGATAAGATATTTATTAAATAAAAACAAGGATTTTAGTTTCGCTTCACATCATTGTAGGGAAAGTATGTTTTTTTTTACAACTTTCATTGCTCAACAGAAACTTGCGATTCCGAATAAAAACGTCACTGGCTTCAGGCTATATTACCATACTCTTATTTTAGCATTATATATATATAAAAATATGTACGCCACTCTCAATGGAGACAATGAACGAATCCATCTATCAAATCCCTCGAACAAAGCGAGGGTTGTATAATTTTTGCGCTTTTCTGCCCGCATCAAAACTTCGACAAAAGTCTATCCGTTCAGTTGACTTTTGTAGAAGTTTTTCAACTACGCAGATACAATCTCGACAGAGACATTGTCTCCTTCATTCGTCGAAACGATACAATAGGGTAGTTAATGAGTTTGATATTAATTTTGAGATGCGCCAATGCTTGCTGGCGGAGTGACGCTCCGAGATGTTATCGTTAAGTTTCAGTGTCTCATAATTGCCAATCTGTCCGCAAACTTCGCATACCATGGGTGCAAATGACGCGAATATCCGAAAGCCTGCCCTGCGGCTTAGTTTAAACTTCCTGTGCATGATGAAGCTGGTAAAAATAATATAATTATAACTATCTAGAAATGGCGTAACATGCACCCTTCTAGAAAATATGTGAGGAAAATAATTAACAATATTATTGATCATCCCTTAATTATAAATACATAGCTATATCTTCTTTATTTTTAATTTATGTTATCTGTCTCGCATTGTCATCATCTAAAGCGAGCTATAATTATTGAAAAATATTTAAAAAAAATCTAACACATAATTCCCATTTTTTCTGATCCAAAATAGCCACTCAACACGTAACAGTGATGTCTTACTTTATCTGAGCGTAATTTGTCATATTGTATGGTTATTTGTCTATGTCTAATTAAATATCCTGAAATTTTATTTTCACAATTCCTCGAAGACATCGTTAATAGTATTTTCCTAATAATTTTAACTATGACTATAAACAGTAAAAAAAAGCCCTTAAGCTCTTACGGCGATAATCCATCTCGTAGCCCATAATCGTTACCCTAAAATTTAATTCTGATTCTTATTGGCAATAAAAATAAACGGATTTACGTCTATTTCCCTAAACGACCATAACTTTTAACGACGAGTTTACGTTTTTACTGTTTGAAAACTATGTCTAGCACGGTTCACGTGCAACTTCCGGTCATCCTTTCTTCAATTTCCGGCCGTAGCTAATGCAGCGCTAAAGTACATACACACCTACTATATATAAATGTCCAATAACAAATTGCGAAAAATCTATGCTTACATACGTATGTACATATATAACACGCGAATGTCGCAAAATTTAGTCTTTTTTCGCGTGAGATTGCATGAAAGAGTTGTTTTGTGTGTATTTTTTTGCATCCACTAACGATGGCTTGCTCTCATCCCCCATGAGGCGTTTATAATTGAGTCGAGTGAGTGGCGACAATGAAATCCTTGAGATGAGGAAGGAGGGTGCAGTTTTGTTCTCGAAACTGCATTTGCTGCAGAATATATGAAAATGCAAATTTTTCATCTGTCGCTCTCTAGAGTGTACACCTGATATGAGCATACTATATAAATATTACAATCACATACACCTATGAGAATAAGTTTAATGTAAACAAATATTTATAATTTATTGAGCAACAGTAATCAAAGAGAATCTGTTACAGAACTCGCACCATTTCGAAACTTCATACTCGACTCATTACCTCGTATTTTTCTAAGTATACTTCTAAAAAAACGATGGTGTTTTCAGGCGCGTATTTTCGTATCCTTCATTAGTGTACGCGGAGCGCGACTCACCGCTACCCCTCCCCCTTTCTCATCACTAATATACCATATCCATTTCCTTAAATTGCTTAAGTGATTTTGGGCCGTTTTTTATTGATTGCAGCTGTTACTCGCGACAGCCCAAGTAGGACGTTGGATATATCCTCAGTCTGTGCACTGTACTGAAGCGAGAGCCCAATAGGTAAGGGTTGTAGTTATGTAGTTCAAGGACTGGATGCCCGATGTCTTAACCCTCTGAACACCAGCGAGTATTACTATCATATTACTTTCTGAAAAAATAAATTGAAAAATCTGCGTTCATTAATAAATGATGCTAGTATAATACAATAATCTTTACATATTGAAAAAATCGTTATTTTCCACAACAAAATAGTGAGTCGCTGACGTTTCAGTGTTTAAAAATTTTATAAATGTTCATAAAAGTCCCCTCTCTTCAATATTTATTGTATAGCTAGAATAAAATGATATAAAAAACATTTGCATCGCGCAATGAGATATATTAAGATCTTCCCTTACAATATGACAGGCGTAAGCCCAATGCAATACAGCGGTGTAATCAACGACGACATTTCAACTTTTTCTAGGAGCGGTTGGCCAGTTAGTAATTCTTTTTTTTATTATTTCGCTTTCATTAAGATTCATGGTAGTTAATTAAATATTTAATTTTAAAATTCAAGAAGATCGCTGAATAGAATCACGTCAAAAGCAATCATATTGTGCCGTCGCCGCCGCAGTGAAAACGCTTGGTTATTTACTATTTACTATTTATTATTTTATTAATTTATTTAACTAAAATTTATATCTACCAAGTGTATGACTTCCGGGTGCCTTTTGTAAGCGAAACCATTGTGGTCATTTGCCGCTGGTTATAAAGGATATATAAGTACAATACGTTCTGAAGCATGTCACGAAGACCATAAATAAATTAAGGACCTTAGTACGAATAAATGGTTTTGGTTTATGAAAGTCTACTTAACCTTTGTAAGTTTCTTTTTCAAATTCTTAGTTGTTCTGAAATAATGATTTCCCTCGTGTTAGCAAAAACACTTTTGCTCGATTGTCGCTTACTTATTTTAGGTAATTTTATTTATAAGCGAGAATATATGTATATACAGCCAGGAATTAAAAAAATAATTGTTAAAAAACCTATATTACTATTGTAAAAAATAATATGATTTATTTTAACCATGCAGCGAAACATTTTTATAATAAATATATGCATTGTATTTATTTGATTTAATTTATTAATTATTATTAAACAGCAAATAATAATTTTAAAATTAATTGTATTAATAGTTCTAAATTATTCACTACTCGTTTGTTTATTTGAATTCAGAAAGCTCACAAAAAGGTATTTTAATAATTGTAGATAAAATTAATACCCCATCTATTGATTTCGTATGAAAGCTGTTACTAAAAAGCGCTTATAATTTTATATTTATTAAACTTTTATTACAGATAATATTTTATAAGTTGTGCTTTGATTTTTATGCATGCAATTAATATTTCCGGTTTTTTTTATATGTATACCAAAAAAATATAAAAAAATTATTACAACCTATATCATTATCTTTATAGTTGGTATTATAAAATTATACAGTATTGTATTATTACATAAATATTTTTATTATCATTGATATATTTTTTAAAAAAGTATCAGGAATAATCCAAATGCTTTTTTTTTAAATAAAAATTAAGTTTAGTTTCCATAGTTTATGAAGTTTTGTTGTTGCTTTTTCTATGCATTGTTCCAAAATTTTAGTGTGCACAAAAAAAACATAACCTGATTTCTAAACGCTCCGCTGGAATGTTATATACAAAGTGACAATAGTGGAGGATCGCAGCTTCTCGCATTCCTTTAACGCCTTCAGAACCACATGCCAATCATTCCCCTTTTTTATAATAAATATATGCGACGTAATTAATTGTAATAAAAATAAAATAATAATGTATAATCCTTTTAATGCAATATATAAACAGGAACATAATAAAAAAATGATGAAACTACTCGCTGCGCGGACTAATATTTTATATTATTTATAAATAATAAAATTAAGAAATCTCTCAAATTTTATTGTTTTATATGTGAAATATGTTTATAAAAATATTGAATGTACATTAGTAAAAAAACACCTTAAAGTATAATTTAAAAAAATATATAACGCAGTGGAAACGCTCGTTACCGAGCGTTCCTACTGCGACGGCACCGACACGATGTTATTGCTTTTTGACGGGAATTTTGGACTTCCGAGAAGTGATAACTGTTTTTGCGTCCTCTTATTGACCAAAATTCAGTTTGAATACACTTTTACTAATATTCTCATATCAAAATTCCGTAGTAATATCAGTAAAGATGGATAGATTAAACCATAAACAAGTGCAGACAAACTATGGAGCAATGTGCGAGATGCGGCGCTTGTCTGTACTTCTTCAGCTTATTTTCTCCTCAGAGATGAGTTGGCTTAGTTGGATAAGTGTGTATTTTGGGCTTGACCTAATAAAAGTTCTACAACTAAAATTATTTTAAAGCTTTCATAAGGTTTGGTTTGGGTAAGAACAGCAAATACCAAATTGAGTTTCATAAACATTTTAGAGCAGCATATAATATATTTTTGCTAATTTAAATATATATATATACTGGTGAAAATGTATTTGGGCTTCACTAGCGATACTTACACATTCACTGCGACATTTATATATCTCATGTGAAAAAGAGTATATAAATGTTTATATTACTACGTATGAAAAAGATAAAATTGTATAATTTTATTAGCACCTACCAGAAAAATTATATTTTCACTGGTAAAATATACCAGGGCATCGAACTGGAACTGAACCGAAAACCGGAAAAACTGTTATTTTTGCCGGAACTAGAATAGATTTCCTATTTCTACAGATGTGGACATTGAATTCATATTGAATAAATAATTTCATCTATGTACAAAAATTAGACAGAAAAAAATACATATTCTCATTTATACAAAATTCCAATGTTTTTTTTAGGAGCTCCAGCAACACAAGTTCGTGTTAAAAGACCTTCTCTGGTTTAAAGTTTATTCTACGAGACAATTGAAATAATTTAAATGAATATAGATTGGAAGATATATTAATAATTAAAGGAAACTAAGAATCCTGTATATTTCAACCGTGAATTAACGAATATTATTTGTTTTCATATGTTTCGTTGAATAAATTATATTGTTATCATATATTATATACTTATAGTTCTAAATGACGTCCCCGTATTTCTAGCTTGAAATTTTTAAACGATTTCTTTTCGTTGCTTGATTTATAAAGCGCTTTTGTGTAGGTCTTCTACACAAAAATACATTTTCTTAAAATCATGTAAATCGAGGGACGGGTTTAATATGATACATACAATAAATACACACACTTGATTATGTCGTTAAGTTAACTAACAATCTTATTATGTTATTGATGCAAATTAGAAATCGATTCGACGAGAATCCATTCTCACGGTTCACTTTGTCTTACTTACCCATTGCCGTTCGTTATTTAACTAACGCATCAAACTATCGGTATTTATGATTGTTTATAATACTAATATATACTCCAATAACAATGTTTGATTAGTCAAGAGACGCATACTAAACAGTACACTCCGTGGTTCAATCCATTGCCGTTCAATACCCGATCAAAAGTTTTACAGTTATAACTCTGATCGGGCAGTTAAGGTGTTGAAAAACAGTTGTTTGCGCGAGTTATGATACGCGTCCGTTCTCTTCGCGAATATCGCTCCTATTTCTTAAACTAAGTGATCGAAACGTTAACTATTTGGATCGTCGAGTGATTTCGAAGTGACTTGATTCGAAGTTGAAAAAAAGCTGCTGCAGTCGAAGTGCCGCCCCGAGATATGCGATGTGGCGCACTCGCATAGGTTAGGAATGCGGATTAATGCGTAGGTATGCGAGCTTTTTGGCCAATCGGGAATAATCGCGAAATTAGCACTGGATTAGGGTGTCGTTTACGACCTTTTGACCGCGATGGAATGTAAAGATCCAAAAGTTTCGAGTTTTTGTTGGAAAACTTTTGACGTTTGGCGCTTTGGAAAGTTTGCCAGCTTGGGCGTTGGTGATTTTTGTTTTATTCGTTATTTTTTTTAATAGGATCAATGTTTTTTTTATTGATTCTTTCATTTTAAAGATAAACGACCCACATTGCAAAGTAAGAGTTGCTTGGTCTAGATTTGACGTTTGCTCTTCACAGCTAACCAGTTTAACTTAGCTATTTACTTGTAACTAGTTCTTTTGCTCTTCACAGAGTGCAAGGAATGATTCATAAAAATAAAAATCTTTGTGTTTCTGTTATTGAGATTCTTAATCAGATATACTTTAAGATTGCCTCCAATAGCTTATAATCAAATAAGTTAGGTTTACTTGTAATTATTCTTTTAACTTTTTTTTATCAATATCCAGTAATAAATGACAAATTCATGTTTTTCTTTTGTTGTATGGTGTAAAATTAAATAAGCAAGGTGATTCCAAATTTACCTCAGCAACTTTAAGTAATTGTTAAATTAGATTTATTTATGTCTTACTCTAAAGTGACCAGCCTTACTGTTTTCGGCAATGCGTTACTGCTTTGGGATTATTTGTACTACCCAATTGACAAAAATGCTTTCCTTATATTCGCGAAAAAAATAAGTAAAAAGTATTTAACAATTACAACAGCCGTTAAACTAGAGTGAGAATCGTAAAAATCAACCAACTCTGACTCCTTTTTATAATTTTCTTTAAAATGTTTAGTGCGTTGAAGAGTGTTTCTTTTCCACTCTTAAAATAATAAAATCAGATTTAAGACCTATAAACGCTGAATTATTAAAAGTAATTATTTTTTTAAGATCTAATTCAGTTTAAATCACAGATAGAAAAGATTACATTTAGATTTAGTGTTATTAAAGATTTAAGATTAGATTAAAATAAAACCAATGAAACAAGCTTTTTCCGTTGTGACTATAATTATTAAATTTGCTATTTTTGTTTATTTTAGTGTATCGTTTTATTTATTTTTTTATTTAATATAAATATTTTATTTTACTTATATTATATATATTCTTTTTTTTCTCACATATATTCATATAATAAATCAATAAATTTTAATTAGATAGGTGTAGCTTTTTTTGCTAAATGATTTTTTATAATTGCATAATCATTGACATTATTTTTATTGTTATCAATTATGCATGCAATTAATATTTCCGGGTATTAATTATTAATTAATAACTTATCACTGATGGCAAAAGTTTACTAAAATCGGTTAGAAAGCATATAATATGAAATTAGCCACCGCTAAGACATACCAATTGCTACACAAACTTACTTAAAAAATGTGTTTATCTTTCCAAAAATCCATTGTCCCATATTATTGTAGTAGACAAATAGAAAACCAGTACGCTTTATTCAATTCCTTAGTGAACTATTTCTGTTAAATAGTAAGTCACATATCACATGAGGACGGAATAGCGTAGCCCGTAATGTCTCAGAGATTGCAGGTTCGAGCCCCGGCAGCGGCACTCGGAATTTTTATTTATAAAAAATGCGCTATTATTAAAAAAACTGACCCCAGCTGCAGTGACATCTATTGATTATAAATTGTATAGCACATAATAATTTATAATTAATAATATAGATGTCACTGATCTCCAGATTTTCAGTCTGGTGGTTAATACTTACTTGTGGGTATTCATTATGTCTGATTGACTTACTCAGTTGGTAAAGATTTACACCGTTGTAACGCATTGGGTTTACGCATGTCATGTTACAGCGGAAGATTTAATAAAAATAATAATATCACTTGAAAAAGGTGCCTGCACTTTAAGAAGACAAGTGCAAAATTTCAGAAATAACAAAAAATCTCCATTTCCCTCTCTAAAAATGGGTTTATTTGTTAATTTAGACAAAACTATAACTATGAAAAAACTATAACTTAATCATTAATTATTGGCATATATATATTCTGCATATTAACACCTGTTGATGTAAGCGACACGTTGAGCGTTTGTGCTAGCTTCTGTATTGTTAATCTCTGATCTTCTCTGATGGCATCATCCTTACTAACAACCCCTAAGGACTTTACCCGCATTTACGTAGATATTGAATGTCAAAATTCCCAGAACGAGATTTTAAAAAATAATTGGAAAGAGATGTTTTCGTCAAATCTGAACAATTGTATGTAACTGACTTGGCATTTTGGACTTATATTTTGATTTTTTAAATTTCCTCAGCTTGAAATAAAAGTTGATAAACCAAGCTAGTTTTATATATTTTTAAGGGGCGTAGCCCTAGGGGTGGTTGACCTCGCGGCCAATGAGACTCTTCGGTGAATCCTATTAGATTGTTTATTAAGTTATAATTACAATTTTTACTATGGACGATTACAGCGTGACGTTTCTCGCGATGAAGGTGTACGTGGCGCAGGTGGTGATAGCCGTAGATGATTCTCAGGGTTCTTAGGCTGCGTGCAGCGAGTGCCAGGTGTGATCTTGAGGTCTGTCGGTGAGGGCGCGTGGCTGGTTCCTCCGAATGGCTGCTGGTAGATCTTGGCTCTCTGGTCGTCTGTGTCGCTGGCTCTGCTGTCTGGGCCGTCTCTTGTCTCGTGCCTCAGCCGTCTCGTATCTCGGACCGTCTGCCTCAAGTGCCGTGGACCGTCTCTTGACCGTCTGCCCTCTCCTCGTCGGAGTCTGAGCTTATATCCTTTAGTATGGATGCACGCTAGCTAGCCAATCGCGATTGTGCATCGATCTCCTAACCAATCGCTGCAGTGGCTTCTTAGAATTCGAGAAATCGGATGTTGCGTTTTCGAAAGCCAGTTTTTGGCTTGGCTCCAGACTTTCGAATTCTTCGGAAAGGGTTTGCATTATGGCGATTGATTGCCTCCGTACCGTTTTGTCACAAAAAAGATTCTCTTAACGACCCGTGTTGTGTGGTCAAAAGAAATTCCTCTTGTGTCATGATGTTTGTCTCATTGTTAATGAATGAACGTTTTTGGTCACGGCCATTAACAATGAGACAATCGCCCTTTTAAATGTGCCTATATGTGTGGTCGCCACATATTTATAGATGTATATGTCTATAAATATTACTGTAACTCTACGATGTAACAATTTTTGGATGCAGTATGTTCTAAAGATTCCTTATACTACATGAAAAATTTGAATATCATAGTAAACAGTATTATCAACATTACAATATCAATCTTCTATAATCTACACTCTCGATTTTTCCAGTATTCTGAAATGCAGCAAAAAAGCGGATCGGTGATTGCCTTCGCTGGGGGCGACAATGGCGGCTGAATTCCTGCCACTCTGCGACGTCCTCTTCAATGTCATATCGCTCGCTGGATATTTCTGCGATGTGGTCTTCGACGTCGTGATGAGCTATGCGCTGCTCGAGCGTGGTTACACGGCCACCGCGGCCACTGCCCTCGCCATCATAATATCGTCATTGCTCATATCACAAGTACTAATCAAAAATATATTTTAATCAATCAGAATAACCCACTAATATAACATTTATTTTACAGATAGTGTCACTGCGGTGGTATTGGCACATATCAGATGGCAAAGACGGCACTAAGAAAAATGGCTGTGGTCGATATATACCTTACGTGTTGCATTGTTTGCAGCTCGGTGTCTTATGGCGCTACGCTAAGCTCTTTGTACCTGTAGATTTGACTAATGTTAAGCATGAAGTGCGAAATTTATGTAAGAATTAATAATGTCAATTTATTTTTTTACATTGGTGCTTCTTTATGAATACTTTATATTGTGATCGATTTTAGGTATGTTACGGTTAGTACATGCTTTTTGCGAAGCAGCTCCCATGTTACTGTTACAATTGCACGTATTAGCAGCAGGGTTTGATGGACCGACTGGCAAAAGCAGGACTTCCTTGTTATCTACTTCTTCTACTGTTGATGATAGAGGCGGTAATTATTTTTTATCAATACCTGAACTACGCCATAATCAAAAACTTAAACCATGTTTATTTTTATTACAGCAAGTGCAGCTTTTACGGAACTCAATGTAATATCTGCATCTTTAAGTCTCTTCTCGGTCTGTTGGGCTCTGGCTAGTTTCAGTAAAAACGTTCGACTACAAAATGTACATCGCCTTGTTCTAACGTGGTTGGGTGTAATATTTCAGGTATTATCTTACAGGATTACAATTATAACATATATTGATATTTTTATAAACATATTTTTTATTTCAGTTCGCTTGGAGACTAGGTACTATTTCTGCTCGTGTAATAGCTCTAACGGTGTACGCATCTTTATACGAACATTGGGTATTCTTAGTCATCGGATTGCATTGGGTGTCGATGTTTTTGTGGTTGATATCTCCCAAGAACGTTTTTCATGGTGAACGAATAAGCCGACCGAGGAAAGCGTATCTATCAGCACTCATAGCATTCGTATATGTGTTCGCTTATGTAAATTTGCAAGAAGTAAACCACAGGCAGAAGATGGTATAATATCCACAATTTGTTTATTAAACTTTATGTTATTATATTTAAATGAAGATCGTCTTTCAGGTGACGTTTTATTTGGTGATGATGGTCGAAAACTGTTTGCTGATTTGCGTTTGGATGGTCGGAGTTTGGGGACAAGAAAGTGACGGTGACCTAAAATTCGATCGCACTCAAATAGTTATGGTGCCTCTACTAGTATTTGCTTCGTTCACAGCCGGAATAGCTTTTATGTTATTGTACTACAGGTATTAATATGAAATATTATTAGTTCTATAAAAGAATTTATATCCTATATTTTCTTTAAATGATGATACCACTCTTCAATATGCATTGCACCCATAGCTTTATACCTAAAAGTTTACTTATCTTTTCGATTATTAATAAAAGAATTGCTTTAATTTTTCTGCTTAACACAATCAAATTTGTTCGAAACACAAACGCGTCTATTATGACTGTCCGGCAGTGATTGAAGTTCTGCGCAGTTTGTTAAAAACTCTCACATTCTCAGTGAGCTTATTAACCTACATAGCATCGATTTGATCTAACATTGTATAATGAGACTATTTTACTCCTAGTTTCGTCTACATTTTATTCCTATATAATATTCTTCAATACTTGATAGTTAATGATGTTTTTGCCCTGGTCAGTTTAATTAAAACTATTTGTGCAATAATGATACATATTATATATATTGTTTTCGCTGGGGTACTGCGTCATCTTATTAACTTTTAACTATGAAGAATACGAGCAGCTTTGTAGAGTAATTTATCAAGACATAATAAAAAATATTGCAAATATGTAATTAAGCTATCATTTAATTAAAATTCATTTATAATTTCTAGATACTTTCACGTGAGACGGTTAGGATATGAATACGGTGGACGTCTTCCACATCTACCAACTGGTAGTACAGATAGTAAATTATGTCAGTTATGATCAATTTATCTCTAACATATTATTATACTTATAATCTAATATAATTTATATTCTTTAGCCAAACATCAATTGGACGGTGGTGAGAATCATATAAATTCGACTGATATCACAGACGGACAAGTCAGATCAACTCATATGTCAGCTTGTCAGCCTCATAGGAATGCAATACCGGGCGTTTTTAATTGTAGATTTTCAAATCCGGTCGCTAACAAGTATGCCATCAGTTATTGGTAAATATCATTGTACTATATTTTTGTTATATTGAGATAAGATAGTAGAATTATATTCTAATTTTAGCTGTAAGATTTATTTTTTCTTAAAGGGTCTAGTATTTTTTATAATATATAATTGATTATAATAGAAAATGATACAAAGTATAAATTATTTTAATTAATAATTTTTAAATTAGAAATAATGAAATATCCAATGTATATTCTAGTGCTGCTACTAAAAGAAAGAAGAAAAAACCGACATCGTTTATCCCGCCACCAGCTGCACCACCAGCGCCTTTAAGGGCTCCGCGTCCAGCTCCGTTACCATTTTGGCGTAGACCGCTACCAGCACCTCATAATCACTCACACTGTGTAAGCGTTAGCTTAGTTTAAAGAAAACATTCATGGACATACGAAGTTCATGGACATGTCTAAATTATAGTTGTGTTATAGGGAGGTTCTTCAGAAAACGAAGGCTCTTCAGTCGGCTCCAGAGTGAACATCCATCAAAAACTGCAAGAGAAGAAGCAGAAACAATTAGCAGAGCTGAAAATAATAGAAGAAGAAATAAAACAAGGCAAATTAGCGAATAACGCCATGATATCCGGCGACGAAATTTATTCCAGTTTACAAAGGCAGCCGATTCCTAGAACAAAGAAGCATATAGATCTAGAACCCCTAACGTGGGCTCCGCCTAGTCCTGAACTCACGTCGCTCGGCCAGAGTTTCGAAAATCTCAACACCTTAGGTCAAAACAATTGTTCTTCGCATAGTCCTAAATTATACGATGGTTTAGCAAATGTATTAAATAGTAACTCTCACAGTGGAGGGCATCAGAATAACGGATATGAAAACTTCTCCGGATTCGCTCAGAAGGCTTTATCGACTAATTTGGTCGGACAATTCTTGGGAAGCTTTCCTAGTTATACAGAAATACCGAATTTAATCAAGAACAATACTGGTATGTCACCTATTAATATTCAAGGTAATTATGAAAGTATCAATAACAACCAAGGAGCAAATAACAACCGGAATATGTCGCCGAGTTCCCAGATATCGAGCGGAGAGCAGAACAACTCTTTAACGAGGCAGATCTTACCGCGTTCTAAAAACGTGAGACAACTCGTATCGCCGCAGCATAGATCTAACTTGAAAGTCGATATGCAAAGACTCAAAGAGCCGTCTAGGGTTCTTTACGGCGATTCGAACGGTCTTCGTGTAATGACTCCTCATCAAAGCAACGATAACAATTCTAGATCTCAACACAACTTCTCCGACGCAAATAGACTGCAAAACTTTTCACCGTCGATCGGCGACATGTCCAGAAATACATCTTACGAAAACAATAAATCGATTAGTCCTAGGAACGTCACTAATATGAGTCCCAAAACGATATTCGCGACTGACATGTCCGGATCGGGAACAAACTCATTCGAAAGAAGCGATAATCAAACTAGTCTGCTAATCAATAATTTGTCTCGGCAGATCACTATATCGAATGCAAACAATTCCAATAATTTATATAGCGAGAATCAATCCCATGGTAGACAATACTCTGGTGTTTATAGTGTATCGAATCAAGATCTTAGCAACTCTGCTTACGGGTTGAATTTAACAAGGAACGCCCCATATACAGAATTGCAGCAAGACAATATGTTCAATAACAATAAACACAGTATGGAATATAGACACAATTATGACCCCCAAGATGTGGAGTTAAATAAAAATGACAATAGCAGTCAGAATAGAATGGAGAATAATAGGAATATATACTTGGACAATAATCAGCGATCTATTTATTCGACTTCCGGGGAAAATTCAATGGTTAAGAACGGAATTTCGTTTCCTTATCAAGTGATTCCGCCCACGAAGGCAAAGATGGATAGAAATGGCAACAGCAGTATAATGGAGCAGGCTAGGAAAATACCAAGGTGTAAAACAACCGAAATACTTCTAGCACCACATTTTTTAGAGAGTTCCTCAAAACAACCTTGCTGCCACAACTGGGGATTATCTTATAGGTAAATTTATTAATATACCAATTTATTTTTAATATGACTATTCTTAATTATAACTAAATATTAAGGTGTCAAGAAGACGGAGAGTGCATGCAACACGGTTGCTATAACGCAGAAGTTTTAAGTAGCGGAGAAGGCGAACCTGACCTTCAAGGAAACTGTAGACCACCGAGTGACATCGATAGCCAAGTATTTAATCAATGGCACCTTAAATTTAATATGTAAATTATTATTAATAAATGTTTCGTTTTAGATTTCTTTACCAAGATCATATACATTGCCGAGAGAGTTTAAATATTACAGAAGAAATAGACAAAGAAGACTAATTAGACCAGATCACTTCGTGGCTAGTACAAACAGCAGTGATGGTTAGTAATTATTTGTTGTATTTTGTAGTTAAGAATAAATTGTAAAGTATATGCTTTATGAAATCATTCTGAATTGACGGACAGTGCCGCAAGATAATTAAAACTTTTATATTTTTACCATTCATAACTTAACTGAAGAAGATCTGCAATTCTCTAGATGTTGTGTACAAAAAGATTTTCTGACATAATTACATCATTACTTCCGGAGAATCCTTCTGATTTATGACAGCCTAAATTCATACTTTAGCTCTAGAATGGAAGGTGGGACGAATCGTATAAAAGGCTTATTTAGAACAGTCACCCCGCCTATTAATGTACAACCTATTTAATGAACCAAGTGTATTTTCCGTGTGGCTCTTTTTAGGAAAAACCGTTGTGGTCGTTTTCCAAATGTCAACAAAAATATCATGTAAAATAACACAAAATAATTTTAGTTACGGTAATAAAGATTAATGATGTTCGAAAGTCTGCCGAAAGTAACTATTGTTAGCTTAGTCGCTCTTCAAATTCTTGGGTGTTCCAATATGACAATTCTTACATGTTTTTATTTAGCGAAGCACTTTGTTCGATTGCCGCTTTCTACTGGACAATTATGTACGAATCCCTACACAATATAATTTAATTAAACTTTTAAATTCATAGGCGATGTGGACAGTGGTGATGACAATGAATCCGAACGTCTCTCCAATAACTCCAGCAAATCTCAGATGAACTGCAGCCAAAATAACTCTGACTCCAAAAACAGCCGCAATATAATCTCAGACATATCTCAAAAATATTACTGCAAACAGAATCAAAACAACCCAACGGATCCTCACCATCAGCATTCAATCAGTCAACCCAACGCTATGCAGTTAGAATCGCTTTCCAATAAGATAATCTCACCCCTGGACGTCAGATCCAATCAGCTCAATTGTCAGAACATCAGCGTTTATGGCATGTCTACCTCTTCGTCTTCGAATCAAAACATCGATTTCGACAACGGAGCAGCAAAGAGCGAAGAATCTCAAAACGTAAACTCTTCTAAGAGCGGCACAAATGAAAACGGACGATACGGACAAGAGTACGGCTTGGAGCGACAGCAGTTCTATGCGGGAGTGTCTCCAGCTCATGGCAGACAACTCAGGAATAGAATATACGGTATCAACAAACAAGGGATGGTTAAACACGAAACTAAATTATAAAATTGACTATGGTACAAAATTGTATATCGATCAAATGCCATTTTAAATTTAACTCTTATGTGTATATATTTTTTTATATATATCAAAAATGAGTTTAGATAATATAAACCAGAGATACTTAAACATTTGAACAATGCTGAGAATTTCTGGTACAAGCAATAAAAGCTCATGAAAATTAAAGGGTTCCTAAATATATGTATATTTTGCCATTTTTATAAATCATTAACTAACTGGTAAGACTTACTAAGTGCTCATTGACTAATGTATGTATAATTTGTAAATAACTGAATAATATACTTAATAAATGTATACGTAATAAAATATCATAATTTCTGTGTTCATTCCATATTGTTAATATTGTTATTATATAAAAAGATAATGAAGTATTATACTAAATTGTTTCAGTATTTATTATTAATAAATATATTGTAAATAGACATTGGTTGTGTAAGAATTTAACATATTAGGTTGTATGCATAAAATATTGTAAATTATATATTTTTAATTTATAGTGCCTATTTTTGGACATATTGAAATTGTGATTGTATTATAGAATAATTTTTTTTGGACAATTTAAAATATATAATATTATTTATAATCAATGCGTGTCTTGTTTTTGTAAATTGTATTTGTTGATGTACCTATATTTTAGTTTATCCAAGAGTTGTATTATCCAAGAAAGTATTTCGTTCCACTCACAGGTAACAAGTCACCATGGACAAACATAATTAACTATTACTGCTGTAAAGGCCAAAAGGTATTTCAGGTAATATAAAAACATTGTCATACGTAATTCATTCTTAAAATAACCAGTGTATGCAATTAAAATTTTAATTCAGTTATATATTATTTATCAAGCAAAGTATATAATTAAAAGATTTTAATTAAGCTATAGCTTATATCTCCTGAATATACGTATCAAGTAATTTAGTGATTATTGTTCTGTAAATAACATAATTTGAGAACTAAAAATATCTTCTACTGCAAATATATTAAGCTCTTTTTTTAAACACACTTATAACTCGTTTTTATTATTAAATCTTACATTTTTTATAAGCATGAATATTAAATAATTTATTGATACCAGTATAATAAGAAATCTTATTCAAGCTACGCCTTTTTAAATTATATTATTAACTTTTGAAAACAAAATGCGTAGCCGCTAAACTTTACCATTTACTATACATTTTACACAATATCAGTTTCTGGGTAAACTCATTTGTAATTAAAATTTAATAAAACCATATTTTATTATCAGTTTTAATAAAATACAACAGAATCACTACAAATAATTAAAATAATACTATTTTTATTGGTAGATGTGGGGCCCAATTTATATATTTATTTATTCATTCATTATGGTCAACACTTGGTGACACTGGTAACATCAACGTGACGGCGGCGGAAGGTGGTGTCACATTATTTTGGTAGACCTCGACAGGAAAAATAACGGCCAGTGGTACCCTGCCCACTGTTCATTCACATATATTTCATATTCCAACACGTATCGTCAATCCTTCAGCCAAAGTAGATATTAAACAAATTAATTATATAGAAATTATTGTTATCCTTTTCGCTCTATGGCTCTGCCTCTATCTATGTCTTTATGTAAAGTTAAATAAATTTGAAGACAAAACATGCTATTTTATTGCTTAGAGAACATCCATAAAATATAAAAATATTTTTTTCAACTGAAAATCTCTGTTACATAAATTTGCAGAGAAAACTTAAACCTAGTACCCCTTCCTTTCTCATATTTTCATAAGTTTCGAGTTACTTATGAGCAATTTGATTCATAAATGTATGTTGTTGCGACCTCTCCCCTTTGGAGATGGCCGTCTTTTCTTCTCGAAGGACCACCGTCTCTCGACGTTATTAAACACCTCTAACCATAGAAATGCTTTATTATCAGAGTTTACATCCTCAGAATCCTTGCTGACGCACGACCATACGCCGTGTCAGCCGAGGCGCCTTCAGGTTATTTATACACAAAAAACCACGCACGGCCATAACACACTTTTATTCGGCCATGCATAAATATATGTAAAATTGTCGGAACATTCTCCCCCCTTGAAGGAACGTACATACTTTGAACAAGGGAGAAGTATTGTTCTTTCAAAACACTAGTTGAACAAACTTATTGAAAAACAGTTGGCTGAACGCAATTATATTAACTATTAAAAAAGGTTCGCCACTCAACTAAATACAAACTCTGCCACATAGGCGCAGAAATTATAACACATGAGTATTCCCAACCGAAAAACAATACCAAAGTATATACAACAAAAATTATAATACACAAGTATACAGAACAGATAACACGTACAAACATCGTAACATATGAACATTGCAAAAACTTATGTTTGGAACATTTTTTCCTCCCTACACTTCAAGTAGCTTTGTATCTTATTTTGAAACGATACTTGCTTACTCACTATCTTCTAATTTCATCGCCTGAGCGATGTTTACGCTCATTTGTTTTATTACACTGTGTCCTATTGCTGCTCCACTGGTAAGAGTGCTAGCCTGCTGACTGCACGTTTGGTGATGCCGCTAGGCGTTTTTACCGAGACAACGCGTACAACTCCATCTTCTCCTTGCTGCAACCCGATCACCCGTCCAAGTTGCCATTGAAGAGGAGGCAGATTGTCCTCCCTCAACAACACCATGTCGCCAATGTTAGGATTGGAGGAACCCGATCTGAAGCTGCGCTGCTGCATCAATGTCACATACTCCTTGGACCACCTGGCCCAGAAGTGCTGCACCAGCTGTTGCAAACGTCTGTACTGAGACAGCCGTGACTCCGGCACGTCGTGCACGTTTTCCTGGGGACAAGCAGTTAGTGGCTCGCCGATAAGGAAATGACCAGGAGTCAATGGAACGAGGTCATTTGGATCATTGGAACTTGGAGTGAGCGAACGCGAATTTAATACTGACTCGATCTGTGCAACGACGGTACTGAAGGCCTCATATGTTAAGGACGCGTTTCCCACTACCCTTACCAGATGTCGCTTGGCTGATTTGACAGCCGCTTCCCACAGACCGCCAAAATGCGGTGACCGTGGTGGTATGAATCTCCATTTAATCCCTTGTTCAGCTAACGAAGCCGGAACTTCCTTGAAGTCGGCAGATCTTAGAAGCCTTCCTAGCTGACGAGAGGCTCCCACAAAGTTCGTGGCATTATCGGAGTGCAACTCGGCAGGTTTGCCCCTCCTCGCGATAAATCGTCTCAAGGTGTTCATGAACTCATTTGTAGTGAGTCCCGTGACAACCTCCAGGTGCACTGCCTTTGTCGCAAAACACACAAAGACGCACACATAGCCCTTCACCATTGATCGGTTACGATATGCTTTGGTGGACACATCGCAGAATCCGACCAATTTGATGGTAGACGGACACTGCGCAAACCCATGGCGTGGGACAACTATTGCCTTTAGGCCATTTAAACCCCCGTACAACAATTGCCAGGAGCTGAATAAAGAGCTGGGGATTTTATCATCCCAGCCAAGCTTCTCCTTCCACAACTGCTGCATGTATATTTTTAATATTACAACAACAAGACCGACGAGACCCAGCGGATCAAAAATTTGTGCGATCGACTTGAGGATCTCCCTTTTGGTCACTGGGACTGTCTCCGGGAACGCTGCCATAAAAAAGAAACTATCTGTTCTCGTTCCATTCCCAGTGTCGTTGACTCATTCGTCTCAATGATATGGTGAGAGATCTGCCCCTTTGCGTCCTCCTTGAGATCGCTTATCACCCTTGGCTCGTTTGACAGCCATTTTCTCAGGGTGAAACAGCCCTTTCTCAATATGACGTCAATTTGAGACCGTAATGCCTTAAGGGCCACAATGGAATCTGCTCCGGTGAGCAGGTCATCAACATAGAAATCATTTTTTATGACTGCAGAGGCTGCAGGAAAATCAACCTCTGCCTCAGCTGCAAGTTGATGCAGGCAACGCACCGACAAAAATGAAGCTGGAGCTGTCCCGTACGTTACTGTGTTCAGCTGGAACGATTTTACGTCGTCCCGTGGGTCAGATCGCCACAGGATTTTTTGAAATCTCCTATGGGAGGCGTGAACCTGAACCTGCCGGTACATTTTCTCTATGTCAGCCGTAATGACATACGTGAACCGACGAAAACGAAGCAACACGACAAAAATATTCTGCTGTAGTTTTGGACCAACCATCAGTAGATCATTGAGCGAGGCACCGTTGCTGGACTTGAACGATGCATCGAAAACCACTCGGAGCTTGGTTGTGATGCTACTTTCCTTTATCACAGCATGGTGTGGAATGTAGTAACCCTCGTCCCTTATGGACGGATCGGTGGGAAGCTCAGACATGTGACCAAGAGAGATATACTCTTTAAGAAAGTCAGTATACTCATCCCGAATCTTTACAGACTTCGCCAGCTTTCTCTCTAAAGCAAAGAACCGCTTAAGCGCTGGCTCGTATGATACACCCAAAGTGCGGTCATCAGTTTTGAATGGAAGGCGTACAACAAATCTACCTTCCGTTGTACGACTTGTTGAACCCTTGAATTCTTCCTCGCACTTGTCGCTGTGACTAGCTCTTAGGTCATTACTTACCTCTTCGAGCTCCCAGAACTTTTTTAACTGCCTGTCCATCTGCACCAAGCTAAGATTGCAGGCAGGATCTTTAGCGGCCGGTGCTAAGATGCTACCTGACACTATCCACCCAAATGTGGAATTTGCCAGAATTACTACTGACCCATCCTCAAGTTTGATTCTTTTGCGCCCATTGCGCATTGATTCAAAGAACCAACTTGCGTTAAGGATGACATCCACCTCTCCCGGCAAGTCAAATTCATTGTCTGCCAGTTGAATATATCTAGGGATGGCCCTACGTACATTGCTGTTGGCCATGCTTGGAATTTTTGCAGTCAATTTCGGCATGACTATAGCGTCAATTACCGACCACTGCTTTTTCTTCCTCGGCGCTATTTTTAGCTTTACAGAGCCTTGACTAGCGGCCACAGACTCCGCTACACCCACTATGTTGGCGCTGGATTTGCGGATGTTCAAACCCAGCCTGTCAACCAGTGCACATGATACAAGGTTCGTCTCAGCGCCAGTGTCAAGAAGGGCACGGCAGACTTGCGTGGAATCATTTCGACCCCGGATGGATAATTTTACCGTCGAAAGTAAAGCTATTTGCGATACTACCTTACCGGTTTGACCTGGCCGGCAGGCCATTACAGCGGACATTGTCGCTTTTGGAGCTTCTGCTCGATCCCTATCTTCATGGAGCAAAAAGTGATGCCTTTTTGCACACACTGAGCAGCAACTGCCCCTGCAATTACCAGCACTATGACCTTTCCGCAGGCAATTAAAACATAGTGCGTTTCGTTTCACGATGACCCACCTTTTATGGACATGCAATTGTTTGAAACTTGGGCACTCACCCAACTTGTGAGTCCCCTTGCACTGAGGACATACCTCGCGCAACGGCTGATGGCTCACTTGGTGAACAACTTTAGGCTCCTTAATGGGGACCTGAGTCGGGATAATTGTGTTTTCCAACACTTGATGTTTCGTTTTTAGGAATGTTAACAACGCCTCGAACGTTGTCAATTTGATTGTTAGTGCTGTCGCTTCCCATTCGCGGGCCAGCACCACTGCCAATTTTGACACGATGATCTGCACTAGGACAAAATCCCAATGCTGCACTGGCAGCCCAAGACCTTCCAGTGCTCTTACGTGCAACGTAGCCGCATCGATCAGCTTCCTTAACCCCACATGGGAGCCGGCGCTAACTGTCGAAATACTGAGCAGTGCTCTCCAGTGCTCAGTGGCCAAAATTTTCGGGTTGTCGAACCGTGATCGCAACAACTCCCATGCGAGGTCAAATGACTGACCTGCGGACTCTATACCGCGAAGGACCTCAGCGGCTTCTCCCTTGACCGAAGTCAACAAATAGTGGACTTTCTCTTGATCTGATATGTTTGCCTTTCGGCAAACAATATTTAGAAAAAGGCTAGAGAAATGCGGCCAATCTTTGTAGTTACCTTCAAATGAAGGCAACCGAAGGGCAGGTAATGAAACATTAGAGGCGGCGCGACTGTTGGGAGAGGGGGTTGCCCCCGTGCATATCGCACTATTAACTCTTTCGCGGCGTAAATGGCTTTGTAATAATCCCTTTCGAACGCCGAGGTAGCTTCATCGTCCACCTCACCTATGGTGCATTCGATGTCCTCCTGGACCTGCCTGAAGGTCCTTAAGACATCCACAACGTCATCAAGATGTACTTGAAGACCCGACGCGTCTCCTCTCGACACGCAGCCCTCAACAGCGTCGGCAAATCGCTTAAGCTGCGACTGCAGCCTAGAACGCTTCAGTATGTCGCGTTTTGACATATTGACTCGAAGGAAAAGTTTGAGGTTAGGAAATAACAAGTGGGGAACGGCTAACCACTAACCTAAATGTCCTCTCCTCCGTCTGCGCAGCTTCTCAACCCGGCGGCTTCCCTGTGATGCCCCGCAGTTGATCAGCTGCTGCTGCCCCGAATGCTTCCTCAGCGAAGCGCTGGTGGTCCATCCGGCTCGTAGGACCAAATGTTGCGACCTCTCCCCTTTGGAGATGGCCGTCTTTTCTTCTCGAAGGACCACCGTCTCTCGACGGAATTAAACACCTCTAACCATAGAAATGCTTTATTATCAGAGTTTACATCCTCAGAATCCTTGCTGACGCACGACCATACGCCGTGTCAGCCGAGGCGCCTTCAGGTTATTTATACACAAAAAACCACGCACGGCCATAACACACTTTTATTCGGCCATGCATAAATATATGTAAAATTGTCGGAACATATGTTTTAAATCATTACACAGAAACGATACGATTACGTTTTCTATTTATATAGAGAATTATCTAGTCTATTTGCTACAACGTTTTTTTTTATTTATAATACATATATATTGGTTTGGTTTCTATTTGCGGCATAACATATCTTGGTATAACGGCCAAAGATTGTCTAGATTTTTTTGTCGATATATTTAAAATGTAGTTGTAAGTAATTATTTTATTAAAGAATCTTTTATCGAAATTTAACGAAATCATAATCAATAAACTTGGTTTTGGGAATGTGGAAACAGAGTACGTGTTTTGTTTTGACGTATTATAAAAACGGTTTTAATAAGCTTGTATCTCGTTGAGAAAAGTCATAAAATGAAAGAGTAATTATTTTAATGATTAAAACTTTTTCTAAAAATTCTGCTCTTGTTGGTTTTATAATACACAAAAGCATAAATAATTTATTAGTAATTTTTTTAAAAGACAAAACTCTGTAAAATTTAAATAAAATGGATATATTGCTATTTTTATACATATTATACATTTTCTTGCAAAAACTTTTTTTTAATATTTTTTTTTAAATTAATTTTTAATTTTCTTCTTAATACTCAAAAATCGATTTATTTATTTTTTAAGATATGCAAATTTTAATAAATTAATTTAAAATACTTTTCTTTTAATAAATAAAGTAGTTGTTGTTACACGTTAATGTTGGTAGCTCTGCTTATATTTCGCCACTTAATGTTGAATATTATTAATAATACACAGGATTTAAACAGTCGGTATGATTAAATATAATTAAATAAATTGTACATAAAATAAAAGCGCAAATAAATAATGATTGAAAGATAAAAAAAGAGCGTCGCAAATAATCCGTGGGCCGCGAGCAGTGTTGCCAACGCTCGCGAGCGCCGTACGTCGGGAGCTGCCGCGGCGGCGGAGAGAGAAGCGAAGACGAAGACGATAACTCCTCGGCCGGAGGCTCGGTGTTATGTGCCGTGATGGCGGCCAGGCCGTGGCTGCTGGCCGCGTGGCTCGCCGCCGCCGCCTGCGGTCAGTTACGTTTCGTCGTTTGCCCCATGTCAACAATCCCCAGCGCCTGACACCCGTTTCTTTCATGGGGTGCTACGCCCCAACCGTACCATCTGGGGCACTCGTTCCTATTTAAAACGCGTCTTCGATCGAGGAAATGCGATCCTACAATTGTAAAAATGTGCATAGTGCGCCTATTGTTTTTGTGCGATTGTGCAAAATTGAGTGAACCGATGAATGTGGACATCTTCATGGCCGATGTTTTTGGTCCACGTATTAAAAATAATATATGATTGTTTTAGTCGCTGACGTTTGTTTTGGCCAAAATAATCCATTGAAATAATCGCCTTTGAACATAAATACAATGATGGTGTGGACATGGTCGACACTTTTTGTCGAAGTGTGTATTTTAAAGTCGAGTTTAATTTGGTCGTCATTTTGTATGTTTTGATCATTTAAAAAATATGTAATGTCATCATATTTTATATTTATTTAAATATTTCTTTATTTTCGTGCAATCGAAAATATTTTAGTACTTTTAACTGACATTTGATATGCAATATGAAAAATTCGTCTAGCTATCTATAGTTTTAAGCTGCATGATGTTCAAACGATGTGAAGCTTTCGGAAAATATCAACCCACTCGTTTCGACTAAACCAGTAAACCCTGAAGCTACCGTCCGCTAATAAAAGTTTATGTTTGAGTTCGTATAAGCTGTGAAAATGATTCCTCGGCTACTAAATTTTTTATTTAATTACGATCGGAAGCAAGCTCACAAAAATTGAGATCTGTTTTATCAAAATGGTTGAATTAAGATTTTTTTTTAATTAAGTAAATAATAACGTGAAAGATAAACAATTTTATTTTTAATAATTAATAATAAAATTACTCACATCTCTGATGTTGAGCATCCAGTAATATTGCACTTGACAAGTGCAGGTGTATCGAACATTTAATTTATACAAAAACCAACTTGATAGCTCTCGACAAAAGTCAAACCTGAATTTCTTGGGACAAGATTCTTAAGTAAAGTGAATCGTTGGGGATTCCGTGATTAGATTCCCTAGTCGTGCTGCAGAATGATCTTGCATCTGTTTATTATGGCTCTTTTCTCTTACTATAAAGCGCTAATGACAATTTATTGATAGATTTTAATAAATGAAAAAGAATCTCACTTACCTGTTTATGAGTTAGTTAGAACTGACTTTTTACTAGCAGTTAGTCTTTGTTTTTAATCTCCATCTATCAAATAATCAATAAACGGCTGTAATTCTTGTTATTCTTCAAGTAATTTGCATGTGTTGATGCCTAGATCAGACAAATTGTGGGGAAACCGAATACCTTGTCTTATTAGTATCTGTTGATATTGAATTGGTAGTTCCATCTCCAATGGTGTAGATTGGATTGGCTTCAACTTTGGCCCGTACAACGTCCTCATCCACTATGCTACATAGTCCAATTAAGGTTTATTTTTCATGTCAAAATTTACATTTAATTTTTTGAACTGTTGTTGACATTTTTTGAGGTTACCATAAATATTGCAAATATTTCCCGTTGTATCTGTTGGATTTTTTCCTGTTGTAGCAGGCAGCTACCATAACTCTTTACCCCTTCCCGGTCATGCCCAAGTTAACTCGGAAATTTGTGAATTCTCTACTTTAAAATTAACAAATTTCTTATGAAAATTATCTTTTTTTGTTAAAAATTAAATTTGTACGAATATTTTTACAATAACTGCATTTTTTATATTGCTGCATAGGAAAGAGTGTGTCCGTGCCAGACGTTTTTAAGTCATTATTATAACATAAAAAATATTGAGAGCCTCTGAATTGCTATAAAAATAATTCCAAAAAAGCTGAATAATATATAAAAAAAATATATAAAATAAATTATTGAAACATACAAATACAAAAATGTAATAAAATAAATCAAGAAGAATCATTAATTTTTTCTATAATCTTTTACTATAAATGCAATATAAAATAGTAATAAATAATTAATAATAGAAATAATTATGGAAAAATACGTAAAATTAACTCACTCTCAGATTTTTATAAAAACCGATTACGTACATAAAACTATAAGTTGATTTATGTACTTATTAATCTGATCTAATTGTTGCTCTATTTTCATAGGTTGCCTGGCGGGAATCCAAAGAGGAAGTTTGATAGATGATGGAGGAGACGACGACGATGCGTCTGCGAACTCGCTCGCGTCCCCCAACTCGCCCGACATAAGCGAAATGCTCGATCATCAGAGACTGCTCGACGCCCAAGGCGACGCCGCGAATTTCGTACAACATCAAAGGTAGTATTTCAGTAAATAAAAGGTTGTTTATAAACATATAAGAGGCGAATAGATAAGATTGTGTTGTGTCAACACACAAGTCATGTTCGATTAAATTTTATTGCACGCCACGATGCGATAACGTAAATGTTGTATTGCGATAAATTTTAACAATACATAAACACTTTCTTTTGTTTGTTTTTAATCGTTTATCGAAGGAGGCGGAGGATACGAAAAAGGTATATTATCTTCGTTGATCTGAATTATTACCATATTTTTTCGTTGATTATTTATTTCTTTTTTTATTACTAATAAACATAAATTATTTTATTTATAATTAATTTTAATGTCTTAGATACGAATGTCTATCATGCGAGGCTCCCGATTGTGTGACGAAGATGGAACCCTGCAGAAATGCAATACAGGTTAGTGTTATTTCAAATCCGGTGCTATTTAACAGGGAGATATTTAAAATGTTCCATCAATTTTGCTGAATTAATTCAGCAGCAGCTGATCTTAATTCTGATGATTTGATTTACATGCAATTCCGCACAAAACAAATGATGAAACGAATCAAATCTATTTGTACATTGAATTTGTTCCAAAAATTATATACAACAGATAATAAGTTATCGAACATAAATTCGAATAAAATTATGTATTTAACCCTTTATATGCGGAATTAAATTTCATAAAAATTCAGGAAATGTGTCAATTATCAACTAAAAAAAGTTAAAGATATAATTATGATTTTTTTATAAGTTTATAGTCATTCTCTGCTGCGTCTTTATTCACCTTCAGAATTTAATTTAAAAAAGTAAAAAGTGATAAAATGAGGGGAAAAGGAAAAATATATATAAATGTTTTTGAGTCATTTAATAAAAAATAATTAATAAAGAATATGGAAATTATAAAAAAAATTCCAGATAAAAACAGGAAAATAATGCAACAATTTTCTTGTTTTTATCTGGAAAAATAAAAATATTTTTTTTTGTATGTACATGTATTATGATTTTTATAGTGTGGGATAAATACTATTATATATAAACATATTTTATTCAATATTTGAATAGTTGAAAATAACGAATAATAATAAGAACCCCAACTGCGATGCCTTTATTTCTCAAGAATAAGACATGGCGCTACTAGAACCGGCGATATGACTAACATAACTAGTAATCGCGGATTTGGGACAGACGGTGTATACATAATATAAATTATTTTTACATTTATGAACAAAAAATGGTCAATAAATAAATTCACCCAACTATTTGAAATAATAGCGTAATCATTAAAAACATTTTAGTGCTGGAAGTCGCACGTCAGAGACTCAAACGGAGAAGAGAGATTCTCACGAGGCTGTACCACCAGGGAAGACCAGCACATTATGCTCTGTCATCCGCAAGGACCCTATTCGTAAGCCTTAATAATATTTTTTTTTATTATATTATAAGCATTAAATCACATACGCATGTTCTTGTTCAGTGGACACAGAAAAAGACACACAGCCGGACAGTTCAATATAACGTGTTGCACCGGTGACATGTGCAATAATGGCGAATTTCCTGAACTGCCGCCATTGATATATAGAGGTATATTATAATGACTTATATAGAATCGTACAATAATAATTAAATATCTATCTAATTTCAGATTCCGTTCCCACTGTTATGTGGGCCGGCTACGCTCAATCTTGGAAGCTTTGGGTCGCCGTGATAGCGCCCATCGTCATCCTCGGCTTACTCGGTACCACTATATTAATCATCATGAAGAGAGCGCATAGGTGTGTTTTAAAAATATATGTTATATACTATAAGATATTTAATATTATAACATTACACATTTAGATCGCGAATGTCTCGCGCCATGCGAAAGCTTTCGATGCAACGTTCTGGATTATGTGACGACAATCCGCATCCTCAACAGCAATTATTACACGCCACAGCAGCAGGCGATAGTACTCTCCGAAGATATTTAGAGCGTTCTTTAACATCTGGAAGTGGCAGCGGTTTACCATTGCTTGTCCAAAGGACTTTAGCAAGACATATTACTCTTGTGGAATGCGTCGGAAAGGTATTATATTGTTATCAATCATGTTGTGTCTAAAATGGGTCGATATAATATCGTTTCAATTTCAGGGGCGTTATGGAGAGGTGTGGCGAGGACAATGGCATGTCGATAGCATAGCGGTTAAAATATTTTTTTCACGTGATGAAGCTTCGTGGCAACGAGAGACTGAAATATATAGCACTGTTTTATTGAGGCATGAGGCTATTCTAGGATACATTGGGAGCGATATGACTTCCAAAAACGGCTGCACTCAGGTACTGTATTGATATTAAGTTGCACTTAAAAATGAACTACTTTATTGTTGATTTTCTTAATTTTTAGCTGTGGCTCATCACGCATTATCATCCCCTGGGGTCGCTGTACGATCATCTAAACAAAACCACTCTGACGCACCATCAAATGATGGCCATTTGCCTCTCGACAGCGCACGGCTTAGTGCACCTTCATCATGAGATATTCGGCTCTCAGGGCAAACCGGCGATAGCTCATCGAGATATCAAAACGAAAAACATATTAGTGAAAGTGAACGGCGAATGCGTCATCGCTGATTTCGGACTGGCCGTCACTCACGTTCAGTCCACCGGAAAGCTAGACGTCGCTCCTAATCCTCGCGTCGGTACAAAGCGATACATGAGTCCTGAAGTATTGGACGAAAGGTAAATTTAAGATTATTAATATTTTATCATAGTTTACGTATATGTAATTGTATTTCTGCGATTTTTCAGTATAAACATGGATTGCTTCGAAACGTTTAAACGTTGCGACGTATACGCGTTAGGACTGGTGATGTGGGAAGTGTGCCGCAGGACGATGTGGAACGGTATAGCCGAAGAATACAAACCGCCGTTTTTCGACGTGGTACCATCAGATCCCTCGTTTGAAGATATGAGAAAAGTCGTATGCGTGGATGGAATGCGGCCGTCGCTATCTAATAGATGGGCCAGTGATGCGGTATGTTAAATCGTTTCATATATGATTTGTATGACTTATCAACGAGTCGCCCTTTTCTTTTTTTCTTGGAAACAGTTTGGCATTACACATATTCGCTAAATACATATTTTATTTCATTTTTTCAGACCTTATCCGGTATGGGCAAGCTGATGAAGGAGTGCTGGCATCAGAACCCATCAGTGCGGTTGCCGATTCTAAGAGTGAAAAAGACGCTCGTGAAACTGGCCACGGCCGACAGCAGCATACATCTAAACTCTGACGCCGAAGTGTGCGTATGATACTCGAAGATTGTGTACATATAACGAGACTCGGACGTTTCTACGATAGTAAATGTATATACTTTAGGGTGTGTTGTTATGAATTTTATTTCAAAACGGAGTCTTTGTTTAGTATTTATTTGAAGGCGATGACTTAAAATGCGTGTCTTTAAATACGTGCGTTTCAATGATCGATTTGTTGTATAATTGTTACATATCTCAAGTTTTCTCGTTGATATCGCACGTGTTTAGGAGCACGTTTGTATTTTATGGTTCGATCGGCGTTGAATTACGTGAGCGCAAATAAAAAAAAGTATTACAATAAGGAGAAACAGTTTATTTTTATATGACGACGAATGTATATCTCATGTATGTGTATAAATTGTGTAAACCGCACGTTTTGTAAATATACCGTTTCGACCACTTGTTAAAAATTAAATTCACATTTTGCGTATCTTTTGTATTGATCTAAAATTGTGTATAGTCTAATTTTCTATAAAAAAAAATGATGCTTGTAATACTGTTTTCGCGAAGGCTATCGTGCGGTGCCGATGATTTGTGTTGTGAAAATTCGACGTATCACTATTTTGACAAAAAATTTCAATTCTCTCATATCACGAGTTAAATATATTATATACGATTAAATGTGTAATTTGTTTCGAAAATCATTTATATTTTTGATGCTCAATTCAGACGAAAACTACTTATTTTTAATTGAAGTGCTGCCAACATAATAACAAAAGAGGGGGAGTTATATTATTAACCGCACTCTCAGTTTTTTATATAAAAATATGTTTAATTATTACTATTAATTTGTAATATGATCTTGTGGTATTTCTTTTTTTATTTTGATTTTAATTTTGTCTAATATGATTTTTCAAATTTATTTTAGAATATTTGAAATTCTAGTGTAAAAAACAAACTAATATAAGACCATCGATATTTATTGAATATCTTATTTGAATAACAATCATTGTATGGGAGAGAATAAAAATTATTTTTCTTTCTGTTTTTATCAGATTTTGGTTAAACTTTCCTTATAAATATCTCGGCTAAGTTAGTCAGTTTGATAATGAAAAAATAATTTTTCAAGTAAGGTTTTCAATTATTTCGATATGTTCCTTATTATTATCTGCATTTATAATTTCATCGAATAGGAAATCCTCTATCCTGTTTGTTTTAAAATAATTTTCATACATATCATACAAATTCAAACTATACATATTTGAACTTGTGTTATGAAAACACCGAAAAAATAATCAATATCTTATTTATATTGTATACATATTTAATTGGAACAAAATGCATCATCAGTATACACATACAAAACACATATGCACTTGTAAATATAATATAATATTTTTAATTGTTTCAGCATTCTCTCAAGAATGCTGATTTGTTATTGTAATATCTTAAGTGTGGTGAAATTATCAAACATCTCAAAATATCATTTGTTAAATATATCATCTAGCGCTACATTTTTTTTTTGTGTGTGTATGTGTATATAATGTGTTATAGACTTAGTTCTAATCCCACATATCTCATTTTGTCGTCAATGTTTATATTTGCAAATGTTAGTACAATATATATTATTAAAAAAAATATATATATATTGTATTTAAAAAACAATATATATTATTTGAAAAATATATATTGTATTCTTAATTTCTCGCCCAATTTTTCTAGTATTTTCCCAAGCTCAAATCTCTAATTAGGATATATAGGGAATCTGAAAGTGTTGACAAAATGTGCTGCATGGGATTAGTACCGAGCTGATGATATGCGTTATTTTATTGCATTGTATATATATTTCTAATAATATTTTATGCCATATCAATGAAACATCATTAGAATTATTTCTATTATATTTTTCATTATTATTATTATGTAAATGTTGAATAATTGCCATAAATATATTGTAATAGATAGTCTCTAACGAATCTTTTGATTATTGTTAATACGTAGTGATACTCATGATATTGTGTATAGTTTAATTGTTCGAAATAATGTGTTCATTGCATTTTGGTTTTGCATGTTTTGATTATTTTAATTATGATTACGAATAGTCTTCCTTTATTTATTAAAAGTAATTTTTATGTTTAATATGTTTTCGACGTAAATTTTACTCGTAATGGTATAAATGTGGGGGCTGATTTATTTGGTTGGCCACAAGCCCTGTGGTGGCACACTGATGTAGCGAGAGCGACACTATCCCTTTGGCGATCACGACGACCGGTGACGCCTTGTCCGCCGATCTCATAACATACATTAACTATGTAACTATTATAATATACACTTTAATAAAATACCACTGCAGCGGCCCAATCTGTGTCTAATTGCCACCCGTCACCATCCGTCCGCCAAACTGGTAACCGACGATGTGGTCATGAACATGACAAAATGGCCAATATAGACGCCGTTGCAGAACCACTCACCGGGTCCCTGGTTCGTAACGCCGACTCGAAAAGTCAACGTCGGATCGCCTGCGTCTCCTCTACACTACGCCCTAAGGATCTAAACGGCACCTATCGTTCGCTGCACCATACGTCGCTACTTTATTGCCTCTGTGCCTCCAATCATTCAATTTTATTCTTCCTCGCACCAATTCGCTGCATGCTATAGAGAAATTTTCTCGTTCGCATTGACTCACTGTTTGCTATCATTTTCACTCGCTCCACCAATGCCAATGTTGTATTTGATGGCTTCTGTTCTTCTTCTATTAAAAGTGCGCCTATTGAGGTACCTTTGCACCATTCATTTGGTTGGATTATATGTGGAGAGTTTGACCAGTACTGGAATGACGTACCTGTTAATTCTTTCGACCCGACTGTTTTCTCAAAGAACACTATCTTGATTTTTCTTTGCAGTGCTGCTTAAAATCGTTTAAAACTGTCTCCCTTTTGAAGTATTTCCGATTTTGTATTGGGTTGATGCAAGTCTGCGTTTTTCTATGAATGTAGTAATGCAACTGTCACACTAAAAACATTTGTCACGTGTAGGTAGTGAAGCAACTAAATGTTCTTAAAATTCTGAAATGTGGATTTTTAATTTGCTGATAAACCACACGGAGTTAGCCAAACATCTAAGTACGACATTTGCGTTCCGAATGAATTATCGGCTGCAAATTTAATGTAGAGTTGCAACATATGTTTCGTTAAGTGCAAGAGCCCATTTGCATCGGTTAGTGATAGGCGGTGAAAAACATGTGGTGCAGACACGAAGAAACATTGGATCAACTACCAATGCCGAAATGCATGAAAAAGTTGAGATTTGTGTTTGGTGCGGTGAAAAGGGTGGTTGCTTCTATGAGCTTTTTAAAAGGAACGAAACAATCGGTCTAACGTTGTCAAATTCAGCTCTTCCTAAGGACAGAGAAATCATTGAACCGAAAATGGTAATGTTTCGCCAAGATAACGCACAACCACATGTGGCTTTGACAACCCAACATAAATTAGGGAAGTTCAATTTGCACGTCATTAAGCATCCACCATATTCTCTAGCCCTTGCATCCTCTGATTTTAACATATGACAATCTGGCAGCTATGTAACCGCCACTTCCAACTCTTGACCTTTCTGAATAGATAAAGCTTGCCCCGATTTTTGGACTTTGGCGGACGGGTGGAAACTACACACGAATTGAGCCGCTGTAGTAGTATTTTTATTGAATGTTTGTTATTGAAATATATCTGAGTGGACGGGGCACCACCAGCCGTTATCTTCCTGTCGAGGTCCACCAAAAGAAAGTGCTGTCACGTGTGTTATCAAAGTGTCGCTAGGTTTTGGCCATAACGAATGATTCAATAAATATATAAATAGGCCCTCACATGACCATCCACTCTTTGTCCCATGAACTTATAACCCAACATAAATGTCACTGTCAATTATTATTTCTTTACGATTGTTAGCTTATAAAATACACTGATTTACTTCTATCTCTGAGAGGGATCTATTCAAGTTAAACCAAGCTGTCCCAGTCGTTTGCTCTGTAGATGTTTTTCATCTCTACGTTGACAGACCCTCGGATGATACACTTCTTGTCAATTTCGAGGTCTTTCGCTTCATCGTATCGCAGCAGTTTTTTGAAGCAGTTCACCTGATTGTTGGAGGGTCTCTCGCATCTTCTCATGCGCTTCGGCCCGCGTCGCTAATCTGGGGAAAGTGCCTCTTTCATGATTGCACATGACCTCTGTCCCCACTTTCTCTTTCAGCTAATCGTCTCTGATGAGACATCCTCGGCGATCCAGCGCTTGATTCCGTCATTTTCATCTCTGTCCAGACTTCTCGGTCTTTGGCGATGCCATTTTAGCGCATTTTCAACCGGACAATCCCACAATTTGTCTGATCTGATTAAGGTTCGAAAATTTAAAATGAAAGGCAAAGATGGCGTGGATTCGTTTATTGGCAGCGGTAGGACAGGTTAACGCCAGTCCACCTGGCTACTGTTGAAATGAGAACGTATCATGGCAAACAGTTTGCTTTATAGGCATGCTTGTGGCCTTAACAATATTTATGTTGGCCATAACGCGATGTGATACAATTAAAAATAATATACTGACTTAATCCTACAGCTAATATGCTAACTTAATCCTACATTAGTTTTAAAATAATGAGTAGCAATAATTTTTCGGCGCGTACGATCGTAAGACAAAGGTAGCTTAATGGCATTTTTTCTGTTCTTTATTACAAATTATCAATCAGTATTTCAAATTTAAATTATGCGTTAAGTCGTACTTCAATCATTACGTAATTTTATTATTTTATCAAAAAAATTAGGGCTTCCGTACAAGATTCGTCTGTGTGATTATATATAAATATTTTGGCTTGCCCGTGTATACATTTGTAAGGTATAGTTTTTATCACACATCTCACCGTTATCACTCAACTGTAAATTAACACAACTTGTAAATTTACTATGGTCCAAATGTTACTAAGTCGTAGTCCGGTCGTTATATCAAACATCAAACAATATCCTCTCTGGATCTTAGCATTTTTATGTTTGTTTTACGAAGATTTATTAATCGATTTTATTGTACATTATTACTATATCTATAAAACGACTAAAATAAACATATTACGATTGTTGTACAAAAAATATTAAATAACTTGTGTTTATAATAAATATATTATAGTAACGATTGAACTTTAATTTAATTTGTTTGTAAGTTTAATTAAACATAAGCGTCTCTCAATTTTGTATGTATGCAATTAATTTAAAAGCTGCTTGAAACTGTTTTTTGGTGATCGTCAGTCATTCTGATGCATTTATTTAAAATTGAGTAACGCCTATGTTTGATAGTTATATTAATATCGGTTCTAATATACCCGTAACAAAGCCCAGTTTGTTTTAAAACATTATATATTTAATATGAAACAACAAATTAGTTTATACATGAAAATAAACAGAACAGTTAAACAGTTGGATCGTTTCATTGACCCTATTGTACATTAATGTATTTTCTTTATATTTCAGAACCATAAATACATTATTTAATAACTATACAATATATTAGAATGAAAATATCACTTAAACAATATTGTCACGTCCATACGAATGTGACCTTATTGGTTCTTGACAATCAGTTTGATCAATAAAAATGTAACAATTGTTGACTACAAGATATTTATTGCAATATGAGTATTTTAAGTAGTGTAATCGTATTATCAATGCTTTGATAACTACTCAACTAGAGATTTCAATTCATGGTGGTCATTTAGGGGGACAGGAGGGCACTTGCCTCCCCCCCCCCCCCCATTGAATTTAGCCAGAAAACTTCATGTAATTCAATGAAATATGAAACCGAAATATTGAAAAAACGACCATTGACACTCGAATTTTTGTCCCCCTCCCCTGGAAAAATATGAAATGACGTTCCTAATACTAAACCAGAAATTATCGGGTTATCTTTCAAAATAAATCTATAAAAAAACATTAAATCTATCCCGAAAATATTTTTTAAAACATTAATTTTAGTGAAATTTTTTGTGACTTTTTAAGAAAAAGTTTTTTCTCGTCGGCTTGATAAAAACGCATATTTAAACGGATTAAATGCACTTGTAGAAAGGTGTACCTTCAAACCAAATGTAAGGTGTCAAGTACAAAACCGAAAGCGTCTACCAATTTAATCATCGCCGTTACTCAAAAATAATTCTAGCTAGATATTTATTAGGTAATAGCAAATGATCTGTTTCCACCCCAAAATATCGCATTGGACTTACATAAGCTCGTATAGTTTATAAGCTCGACATAAATTGTACTGAATTCATTTCCGATAGAAAAAGTCAGAACTTGACAGAATCTACCATTTCGCTTCCTTCCATAAATGAGTGTTCAGTAGAACTAATACCACAAGTAGAAAGAAAGCAACCGCATTCCAGCTCCACATCGAACCAGGTTTAGCTAATAAATCACCGGAATCCAAGAGTTTAACTAAATCTTGGACTTGGACACTACGTAATGAGAATAAACGGGTATGTATACATGTACTAATAATTGCACACATTGTTGGTTCATATTAAAACGAATTAAAAAGTAATTTATAATTATATATAAAAATATTTATATATAAGTATATATAAAAATAATTGCTCCACAAGATACTCACGATGTTATTATTTCTTATTGTAGGTAAAAAATATTACATTAACTGATTTTCTCTACGTTCTTTTTTCGCTACGATAGTTTTTAGCTTCACCAGGTGATGTTTTGCTTTGAGATAAAAAATGTTTTAAATACGTGTTATATATCATAATAATCCAATCCTTCCAAAATACTTGATGTGTATTTTGGAAGCAAAACGAAATAGTGAAACTACTTAAAATTTCTTAATTCTAAAATTATTAGATTTCCTTCACTATTTTATTTTATCTTATTGAGTTTATCAATGTTCAAAATACAATAATTATATAAATGTGTCTTAAAATAATTATAATAGTTAGGTTAGGTGGCAGGGGTAAATACTCTGCCGCGTTCTGAGCTAGTGTGAGTAATACGCTCATACTTGAACACATTTTAAGGGGTTGGGTTTTAATATTAGTAATATAAACAGTTTCTTCATCTGCCCTTGCTGCTTCTCCAATTCATGCAATGTCGTGCCAAGTACAACACTGATTATTTTTTTTAATTAAAACAATAATAAAATTTAGTAAATGGTCGACTTGCAGCATCAATTTATATTTATATTTAAAATCAGTCACATTTTTTTTATATAAATATATTAGTGAATATGTACTGTACAGTTGTACTATCAAAAACGTTTAATATAAAGATTTAGAACCGCTGGAGTTTCGCCAAATATTTTATAGATATAATCTGGCGATAATGCCAGAGTACGAGTTATCGCGCGAAAAGAGTAAGCGATACGCGACATCTAAAAATAAACAACTAAAATATATATATATATACATATATATATTCGTTACTAAGCTACTTATTTTCAAGTACTAAGCAATCGTAAATTAATGTTGTTACGAAAAATCGCAGCATTTTGGATCGTAAGTGCCTTTTATTTAATAACAATTGTACATTGGCCATACATTGATTGACTATGAACTGATTAAAAATAAACATTCAAGTTCATAGTCGATGAGTTTTGTTTAATTCAGGCCAAGTTCGTATACCTAGAGTTAATATTCAATAAGGTTTCATTTATTTTAATATAATTCCTGTTTTTTATTATTTTATTAAAAATAATCATTCGAGTTCATGGTCGACGACTTGTATGAAGTGAAGGCCAAATGAATAGAGCTTTAAAAATTGAATACATCTTGCATTTTAAAGTGTTATTTATTATTTAAGCAAATTAAAAAATAATATTATTACAACAGCATTTTTAATTGATTATTATATCAACAGGGCCGTTTTTAGAGATTGCCCGCCCACCCGAGATGTTTCGACCTCTCCTTTTTATTGATTGATACAAAATTAAAAATATGAAAAATAAAATATAAATATTTTTCTTCTTTAAATGTGACTAAATATATTTTCTTATACCTTTCACAATATGTACGTTCTTTGTAGTTTTTTTTAAACAAATATATTTTTTAATACGCCAGTTACAAATTCCACTTTTATTTTGTATTCCGATGGTTTTAAATTGTTATGGTGCATTCGATCTTTTGTGGATTTTTATCTACAGAAATAGGCTTCCGTCTGGCGCTGTGGTGTCGGAAAATATTATATTATATCATTTTCGCGAAATCATTCACCATCAGAATATTCCTATGATCTCGGTGGGACGTTCCATCTAAGGAAACTTTTACTTAAAATCTTGGAATCACTTTTAAGAGCAAATACAAATTACCATGCGTAAACGACTTCTGCATTATTACCGACTTCTGCAATTAAATAATAACCCTTTAATATATGTATAGCATATTAGCTAAATCACAACTGTTATAATAATTCTTTCATGAATTAATTTACATTTTTATAGCTAATTTTTCACATTCCAAGATTTAACTTTAATGCTTTAATGTAGTCCCAGTATAAATATTATTATATTTTGACTCTTTATGACTGACTGAATTGACTTAAATTGTTAAGTACCGCCTAATATGTGTAATTAAGACCCAATCATGCGTGCATTCAGTGTATATATTTAAGTTGCTTTACCGACTTCCCTTTCATTTCTAAAAAAACTTTGATTTCAATGTGAAATCAGCAAATATTCAAATTTTATGACAAGAGAACCAACGTACTTCTGTGTAATAAATCAAACTTGTATATCCAATTTCGATTTCTGAGAGTCATGAATAAAGTAAAATACACTAAGGTGCTCCTTGTTTTTAGAAAAATGTCATTTTGCTTAGCTAATAACTTAACTACAAACCCATTTGTCTTTCATGTAATTGATTTCGCTCCGTATTTTGCTACACGCACTAGTTTTGATAAAGAAAGATTGTATTTTATTGAAAGCTTGTAGACATTCATAAAAATATCTTCGCTTGTGATTGAATTATTAAGAGAGACAATATATAAGCAGTTTTTAGTCACAGTAAGATTTTTATTACAAGCAAGATTCTTGCGCCAGTCCAGTAATATCTATAGTTTCATCAACTGCAATTGAAATATTCAGATAGTTTTAAAATTTTAATTCAAAGTTTTTATTTAGTTTTGTTGCAATTTCATTGATTCTTACTGCAATATCATTGAGTGACAGTGAAATATTTTAAATTGTTTTATTTTTTTCTGGAAAAAGTACCTATATCTGCAGTTTTCAGCATACATCGTTTAACAAATCATTAAAACATTATGAAAGTTTAGCTGTGTTCCGAGAACTGGATTTTACGATGCCTCAGCAGTCTAATGTTTGTCTACAATATATTTTAATACATATAATATATCTTTGTAGGCTGAAGTATCTCATACATCATAGAATAAGTTCACATTATACAATTAAAAATGAGACCTTTTACGAGTTTTTATTTTTTCTGAATATTTATATTATACATATAAAAATTAAAAATATATCGATCGATCGTTCAAATTCGAATAAAATTTTTCACTTTATAATAAATGAACAGGGCCTCAAAGGGACCTTTCCTATGCTCCAGTTATTTACATCGACTCGTTCCCCTTCTCGTCGGGCCTGTCTATGACTGTCAACATTTAGCTCCATAATACGTAGCATTACACATTGATCTATTTAATGTCAGCTACGAAGAGCTGTTCATGTTATTTTTGCATTAAGACTATTTTAAAAGAGAACCTAATATAACTAAAAATCATTGAAATTCATGGTCGTCGAGTTTTGTCTAAAGTGGGCCATATGAATATAATTAAAAAGTTTATTGTTTTTTTTTAATTTAATATAATATGATGATAATTTATAATAATTAAAAACTGACATTTAAGTTAATGGACGCTAAGTGGGCCAAAAATATATTATTTAAAAATTCGAATGTATAGCGTGTTTGTTTAGGTTGGTATCGCGCATGTCATCTGCGCTCACGTTGTCAACCCTGCGGTTTGAATGTCAGCGCCAATCATTACGGCGCTGGTCGTTGCAGCGGGAGGGTGTGGCGCTTTCGATTTCGCACAAGTTGCGATTTCTCACTGAAAATAGTCAAAAATCGCACGAGGTACGCCTTTAAAACGTGTCCGAACGAAATGCGACACGTTTGTTCGCCGTTTCGCGCGTTGACCTTGTCCCAAATTCGTGGGAAGGTTATGGTCACGCCGACCCGATTTTGCACCTTTGCCCACATAATAGCGAAGAAAAAACGTTCCGCATTGAATAGCAATCGTTCTTGTACAATTAAACGCGACATCCGCGCGACGTTCCGTTGACAACATAATTCGAAAACAATCTAAATTTAGTTGCTGAAAGCTGCTGAAATTTACATACTAATGTGCGTTCTCTTCTTGACGAATCTTATCATATGGATACATGTGGAACAATTATCAAAGACATTTAAACAGCTTTTAATAGTGATTGGCATTTTTTTATTTATTTTATAATTTAACAAAATCAACTGCTGTTTTTATCATCTTAATGTCTTATATTTGTACTAATTTACTTATATTCTTGTTTATTATAATGATACATATAGTCCTACATTTGTGAATGTATAACAATGTTTCTATTAATAATTGATAAACTTGAGACAAAAACATGTTAACTGACAAACTCCATAACGACAACTGAATCATTCTATAGTTAAGTAATTTTAACTATTTATTTTATAAGGAATAGTTAACAATATTTTGCAAAGGACAAATATTATTAAAAAAATATTGTAATAATAATAAAAATAAACATGTACCCATACACAAAACGAAATGAATAACACATTAAATTATTAATTTATACAATAATTTGGTATTTGTTATCAAAATGTTCAAACACATTCACATAGCTAATAACAACAGTACAACCATCCCACTGCTTAAAAGTTGTAGTTTGAGGGAGGATTCCGCAACATCCCCCTTATGGTAATGACTATCTGAGGGCTGGTTCTTTATGAAGACAATTTAAATTAACAATATATAAAATAATTGTTCCATGAAATGAATTGTTTGTGCATTACTGTTGAACAGATCAGGTGCGAATGAGCGATAGCTAGCCAGCATTGGTCAGAACAGTGAATACCTTTTGTGACGCTTCCTTTTCTAAAGATTTACCTTACATTAATGCACAAAAAAATCGTTTTATGGAACAAAGTATTTAAATGCACATATCTTTTTAAATAATTCCCTGTTATATTTTTGACAAAAGTATCAGTTAACATGTTCTTACCTTGAATTCTCTAACTAATAATATGCTAATAGTGTTGTCTATGTTTGAAATTTGTCGTTAAAGCTTTTAAAAGCCTTACACATTAGAAGAAATCTAAATATATAAAAATCCATATCATAGTTGAATTGAAATTGTTATAATAAACAAGTAATATTGTTGTTATTGTAGCTTTGTATAACTTTGACGATATTTTATATAAATTTGTCTAATAAACTTGCCAGCAAGGAAAGATGGCCGGATTCGCTGCTCAGGCCGCTATTAGATCCAAATGGACGGATCTGATAGACTCGACGAGCATTGACGTTCCCGGTGAGGTAACACAAGGAGTCCGGTCCGTGGTCGGGTGGTTAAAACAGGCATATAACATATTGTTAACAGTTTTGATGTATTTTCTTTCAATTAGCCCCGTTTTTAATTTGCAACATTATTATACATAGTTATATATTTTTTACTGTAACGTATCTTACGAAGCTAAAACTGTAGTTATTTTATATATACGAACCGTCTACAACCCATTGTATGTACATAATAATTAGTTACTAAAAAAATATACACTCACATAGATACATATCGTTGTCCTAGTTACTCATTGTTTTATGCTACATTCGCAATGTATGCTTTAGCTTACAATCAATATAGAATTTCAGTTGTTAGTAGGAGATAATGTCAACAATTTTTATTATATCATGAAAATTTAATGTAAATTAATGTGAGTTGTGGACTGTTTGTATATTATATATTGCTTTGCTTTTCTATTATGTATTATTTATTCATTTAAAATATGTTTGATTACTGTATGAGGGGTATAAAAATGAAGGTAGCAAATGTAGAATATAGTTATCACGCAAAACACTGCAGTGTCTATAGGTATTAATTAATAACAATCAATCACTACATTAGATAGCAAAAATAGTATTAGTGTCTAATAAGATATGACTATTTGATTTTAGAATGACATTTTTTCAATTTATTATCTAATAGGATTATGTTAATTATTAAACAATTTTAAAATCATAAAAAAATAGATTATAAGCTCAACGTGTTACAAAGCCACCAAACAGAAAATAATTATTTTACATACTAAATCGCAAAAGACAGATATAAAAGGACTGTCTCAAGAACCGAAAATCATTAAACGCAAATATATTATTATTAGAAGGTTTTAAAATATCAAAATTATTTATTAAAATTTGATACTCTGAGGTATTTAGATTTAAATCTAAAACAAATAGATGGAAGTGAAAAACCTCAATTTTTATACCCTTAATATATTACCAGTTAAAAAATTAGCCGTTTATATTCAATATATACATGACTCATTCAATATACATAAACATATTAAATTATTAAAAATTCCGATATATTTTAATAAAATCTAATTTAAAACACACAACACTTTTACACGTCATAACATGAGATCATGTATTAGATAATTACTTTCAAGTTTACCTTGAATCTCACACCGTGATATTGACCTCCTCAATTCGGCCGAAAGGAAGTCAGTCATTATGATCAAGGTTATAAAGTTAAAACGTGTCACATTCAGGCCCCTCTCCTATTTAAGGTTATATTAATTTTACATTTTCCATAGGCTTCCTTGGAGGTTCGTCAAGCTGGACGACGAGCGGTCTCATCCTTAGGCGGCTCCACCATGAATCATGACACAATTACGATACTGCACTTCAATGATGTGTACAACATCGAGCAAGCTACGCGTGAGTATATTTTTTTACTATATTTATATTGGAACAGCAAATAATATTGTCGTGTTGTGTTTTTCAGAAACGGAGCCGATCGGAAGCGCTACTAGATTTTGTACAGCCATTAAGAGTTTCTCTCATTTGAATCCGCTCGTTCTGTTCAGCGGAGATATTTTTTCACCGAGCATGTGTGAGTATAGTGTTTTATTCTAAAAGTAATTATTTTTATATATTTTTTCAAAATATTTGTAATTGATTTAATACAACATAGTCAAAATATAACTAATCATTTAATTTAAAAACAGACATATTAATAATTTCCGACTAGATTTATTATTATTATTTTATTATTGTAATGAAAAAACCATGTATTTTTAATTTAAAGCAATTTCAAAATTATTTTGTATGTACATACATTATCAAAAAATGAGAACTTTAAAAATAAAAAAATAAATAATGCAATACTACAGAAAGACATTAACGATCAATGTCTTAAAAAATCTCATTATGTATACAAAAAATAAATATTCTAATCAACGATGACCCAAAATTCAGTAATAATAATTAAATATAAAAATAATTATATACAATATGATAAAAAATATAGTAAAACAGTATAATTCTTATCTTTATAGTATATTATTGTATATATATAAAAAGAGATGGTGATTAAGTGAAATTGAAATGAAAACAATTAAAGAATAATAAAATGGTGATCAGTAAAAATAAACACTGGAATTACATTGCTATATCTTAACACTATACCGATTGCCAATGAGCTTTATAAAAATATGTAGTTTTAACTCTTTTTTTAAATCGTAAATAGCAACAACAAAAATAAGAACAAAAAATTATTAATAATTTTTGGTATACAATTTATGTGATTTTTTCTATACATATTGGAAATGTTGTCGAGTTCTGAATTTTTATGACAGGATATGAGTCAGATGATGTGTTAGCGAATTAGGTATAAATGTAATTAGTAAATACATACTATTTCTAATATGTCATATGTAAATATGACCAGTGTAGAAACATGATCCTGGATGTCATTCGCTTGGATTAGTGCCGCACCATTGTATGTGTCTATGTGTGACCATACCAGCCGGTGGCCAGTCGGCTGTTGTTGAGTATTTGATTAAGTGCGAATATAATAACTTTTGTTTACTTTATATTACCCACTTAAAACGCATGGCCCACGACGAACAATTATATTTTGAAATATAATATCAAAATATATGATTTTTCCTGAAATTTAATGATGCATAAGTGCATCAGATACTATATTTTTTTAATGACGCATATTTGCGTCAACGGCTTTTAACATTACTTGAATGCATATCTTTGTTAAATGACACATTTTAAGTGATTGTATTTTAATATTAAATATTTTCTTTAACTAAGTTATAGACATAAATAAATAATATTGTTTTATTTTTACCCTTTATTATTAAAAATAAACAATAGTGCTATGCGTTATTATAAAATTTCATATTTATATTATTAGGTTTATATTATTAGTTGATGTCAATTTATTTTGATATGACATATACTTCCTAATAGTAATTTCATATTTAACCTCTTTTTATATTCTTAGCATTTTCACATTCACAGTTATCTATATCATACATAAATTTATTTAATTACGATAAAAATAATTAATTATAGTTTAAAAGTGTTTTTTATTTTTATTTTAAAAAAACGAGATAATCATTAGTTCCTCCCAAAAAATATACAGCTCCAATAAAATCGACTCCAAAGAAAACGAGAATTAATTAGATTTCTGTATATAAAAACCTAAAAAAAGTTTTAAATAGAATTTTTATTTTATTTTAAGATATATTAAAAAATATTTCTTTTTTACCAGTAAATATATATTTTTACTAGCAAAAATATAACAGATAGTGAAAATATATACTGTTCTATAATGTGTATGAAACTCAATTTGACAGTGGCGAAACGTCCATTTGCTGTTTAAACCCAAACCTAACCTACACGAATTAACCAAAACCAACTCTCATTAGGTCAAGTCCAAAATAAAACTAAGCCAACTCAACTGTCAGATGAAAATAAGCGAAATTAGAAGTACAGACAGATGTCGCGTCTCGCATATCGCTCCACAGTTTGCCTGCACTTGAATATTACATGTTTTTAACTATAGTAGGTATCCTTACCAATATTATCACAGACTATGAGAGTATATAAAGTATAGCTCATATATGTAAAACATATATACATATGCATATAAATATATAGACATATATATATATTAAAATTAAAATCTTGTAAAAAATATTAATCAAAATTTTTGTAGCGATTAATTATATAAAAAATATTACATATTTTACTTAAAATAGATTAAATTGTAATATAGAGCACAAATTTTGACTATAAAATAATGAAATATGAACTTTGAAGCATACTTTATCATAATCAATTTATTTTTTATTATTTAGTTAAAGGTATATATTTTACCTAATTTTCAGTGAGTACCTACACAAAAGGCGAGCAAATGGTCCCGGTTCTAAACGAAGTAGGAACACACTGTGCCGTCTTTGGAAACCACGATTTCGGTAAACTTAACCTCATGTACAGAAATATTCAACAACTTTTTTATTACCATTTTTTTATTACAGATCACGGTCTCGAAATATTATCTAAGTGGGTATCTATGTGTAATTTTCCATGGTTGATGTCAAATGTCATTGATAATGAGACAGGTCGACCGCTAGGAGACGGGAAGATCACACACGTCGTGAATTGGGAGGGTCGTAAAATTGGTCTCATTGGTCTGGTCGAGCAGGTAATCATTATCAAATTAGTCAACAATGCTTTGATTGAGTGATGTACTTTATTGATGTTTTTAGGAATGGCTCGACACACTAGCTACAATCAATCCCGAAGAAGTGACATTTTTAGATTTCATTCAAGCTGGTACTAAACTAGGCGCTCAGCTGAAAAAAGAAGTATGTAAAAAAAATGTTTGTAATGTCTTGGGATTTAAAATAATTATTTCTTTATGATTCGTTTTAGGGTTGCGATTATGTGATCGCTTTGACTCATATGAGGACTCCAAATGATATGAAGCTTGCCGAGCAATGTGATGAGATTGACTTAATATTAGGCGGACACGATCATGTTTATGAAACGATTTTGGTATTTATTTATTTATAACTATATTTATATGTACTTAAATAAATATTTATAAACGAGGAGGCACTCAAAATCTGAGTTCTTAATGTCAACTTAAAACTATTATATAAATAATTCTGCACTTTGAATATTATTACATATTAATAAGTTCACTATTGTCTTATTTTTATATTAATAAAACATAAATATTTTCAGATGAACGGAAAATATATTATAAAGAGCGGCTCTGACTTTAGAAACTTCTCCAGAATCAGCTTAAACTTTGATAAGAACAACAGTGTTAGCGTCGACATTGAAGAGATCAGAGTGACGTCGAGTTATCTTGAAGACGAAGTACTGAAAGAAAAACTGGAACACTACTCTGGTATATATTTTGAATTGTACGATTGTAAGCATTGATTTTTGTAATATTAATAATTATTTATAATATCGTAGCTATGGTGGAAGGCAAGATGACGGAAGTCCTCGGCACTTTTACGGTTCCATTAGAAGGACGTTTTCAATCTATCCGAACTTCAGAATCGAATCTCGGCAATTGGATATGTGACGTAGTATTAGCGTCCACTGGAGCCGATCTCGTCATATTAAATTCGGGGACTTTCCGCAGCGATCAGGTTCATCCTGCCGGAGAGTTCACAATGCGAGATCTTTCTAATATAATACCGATGCGAGATCCTGTTGTTTTGATCTCGTGCTCAGGCGAAGCGATCCTGAAAGCTCTAGAAAACGGTGTCTCTAAATATCCGAAGCTGGAGGGAAGATTCCCACAAGTGGCCGGAATATCGTTTGCGTTCGATCCAAGCAAACCTGAAGGCAGTCGAGTGGAACACCGGACAGTGAGGATCGGAGACGAATATCTGCAGCTAAATCAGATGTACAGAACGGCCGTTAAAAAGTATATTCATCAAGGGTGCGACGGATATGATATGTTCAAAAATTGCTCAATTATGGTATTGTTTTTTTTTATGTAGTCATACATATTGTAGTGATTTATAATAAGATTATGTTTTTATGTACAGATTGATGATGATATGTGTCCAGAATTGGGTATGGCAGTTCAGAATCACTTTAATGCGATCAACATGCGATTGGGTAAAGCCAAACACTCAAAACATAGACAATCTCTCATTACGCTAAGTCGGAGGTAAAATTTTGTAATTCTATAACAATTAATATTAGATAATAGTGTTTTTGAAACCATATAATACTATTGAATTTTACTAATATAGTAGACCCCCCAATAACACGGTAAATTGGGGACTTGCTATTTGGGTACATATAGTTGGGGGATTAAAAAATACTCATACAATTTTTTGCAATACGTACGTGTGGTGAGATATCCTCCCTTTGGCTAATTCACACATAAAGTAACGGGCATCCAAATAGCACGTCCCCAATTTACCATGTTATCGGAGGGTCTACTGTATATTCATCTTTATCATTAATCAATCATTAAAAGTTATATATTAAGCACTCGTGGGTCACAAAATTAAGTGTTACAAAACTATTTTTCAGGCATAGCTTAGTGAAAATGTTGGACGGAAGTGACCTGGATGGTCCACCCCCAATGAGAAGAGCTTCGTCGATAGAAACCCCTTCTCCGACCGTTCCTCCTGCTTCAAATCCTTCTCATCACAGATTAACTCGCCGAGCGTCGCTAGACGATCTTGAACAACCAGCGTGCCAACTGACACCTAAATTAGAGCAAAGGATCGTCGTTTTAAATTCGCCACAGGTGAGCACTATTATTATTATAAACGTTTTGCTTTTCAGATTAACTTGATATTATGAATCGCATGAAAATACAACAATTGCACGCGCTTGGGTTAAATTATTTGGGATTACATTAAGAAATGTTTGTAACCTTCTTCTTATTTTATTCAAGGACCTAGCGAGGTCGATAGGAGAACAATTATGGACATTCGAGAAGAAGTACCTTTGTTCAGCAATTGAAATTTTAAAATTAAGCATACGCACTGAAATTTATAGAAGCATTAGTAACAAATTGGATTTTGTTAATTGTTGAAATATGTATTTTGTTTAATAAATAAAACCGTTTTAAAGAAAGCAATTGTATGATATATTTTGAATATCTTGTTTTATTCAGAAACTGAACGAGCTGCTCATGCAGAGGACGAGGTGGGAGGCCGACTCTGTGATCAAAGAAGTCGACGAAACGTCCCCGTAATCTCCTCTTTGCCGATTTGTATTATGTAACGTTCGGAGGCGGAATCATTGTGTTTATTACGAACGTTCCTTTATCGTTTATTGATTTGCGTTCTGTGATTTCTGTCTTTTTAATGGTTAGAGATGAGTATAACTTATGTAACGATTCTAGTCTAGATTGTTCAGTATTGAAACGTGCACAAGATAAGTGGTTTTTATTGAAAATTTTGTATACACACTAACAATAAACAAATAACATAGAAAAGAGTCGTTGAATGATATGATTTTTAGTTATATTTGCGAGCTTTCCACTGTCGAAAGTGCCTGAGCCTCAAAGGCGTCCATTGTACAGTGTGTATACAATTTATGAAAATGTATTATGGCAAATCAATGGTTGAGAATATTAATCAATTTTGATAAAATTTTAATCAACGAGACTCACACTTGTATATAAAAATTACAAAAATATTCATTGACAAATTTTGGGTAATTTCCCTCCAGCCTGCTTCGAAAATTAAAATACAGTAGATCCCCCAATAACACGGTAAATTGGGGACGTACTATTTGGGGGACTAAAAAATACTCATACATTTTTTGCAATACGTACGTACGAATGATGAGATATCCTCCCTTTGGCTCGCTCACATATAAAATAACGGACATCTTAATAGCATGTCCCCAATTTACCGTGTTATTAGGGGGTCTACTGTATGTACATATTTACATATAAGCTTTACTTCGGTTATTTTGTTAAAACTTTTTTGCTTACAATAACAACAATAGACTATACATATTGAAGTTGCTGTCATTGGCTATTATAGAGTAACGCGCAAAAACTTGACTATTTTCGCATATTTCCTTCTTAAACATTATTAGTTTTACCACAATGTATAAGAACTGCACATGCTACATAACAGTAGTTCAAATTTTGCAAATAGTTTCATAATCTCAATCTTTCCTATTTATATACATTTTTAAATGTATTATTTTCATATTAGTCTCACTTGAACTTATTTTATTCTCAGCCATTCAAATGCCTTTGTATATATATATAATATAAAGTAAAGTGGATCAAAAGTTATTTTCCTTTATTTCTTAATGAATACTATTTTAAGAGATATGGAAGAAAATTTTAAATGGAAGTGTTTAAAATTCCATTTATTTCTTTATAGTTATATCAATTATTATTAATATATACAAAAAATGCTATTTTTGCATATGTTTGATTTTAATTTAAATTTAAAAAAAACATATTTCTATAATCATTATATCAATGTGGGCGTGAATAAGTTGATAACTCGAGATGTATTAAATTATAAATTCTCTTTTCTTATATGAGATATAATTATAGCGATATGTTCAACATATTTGTTACAAATCACTATTCTTTACTGACCCATTCTGAATGGAACTCTTATAAATTTTTATGAAACATTTAAAAAATCGGTAAACAAAAATTATGTTAAAAACATCACAAAAGCAATAAATTTATTTTGCACAAAATATCAAACCTTGATTAAAAAATTATATTTTTGACTTGTCAACTTATTCACGCCTACCACAATCATTAAAATTCAAATGTTTAAATTTAATACAATTTCAACCAAAATTGGGTTTTTGAAAATATTTCTAAATATGAAACATATTTTGCGGCATTTTAAAGTTGGGAAGATATTTTTGCTCCACTTGCTATATTTATATTTTTTACAACTTTGATCAAAAATATATTTGTACTATACGTATTTTGTATGCTTATGAAGCTTAGAATTCGCATCAAATGCACAGAAGACATTATTTATTATTATTATATTTATACTATATTACGCAAAAGATTTATATTTACTACATATTATATTATACACAATTATTTTGTTGTTGATACATTATTATAATAACTAGTGATGGTGTGATTCATAAGGTTATCATATTTTAAATTATCATTACGTTCTATAACAACGTTCTAGACATTTTTGATAATATAAAAACACATGTATAGAACGTACAAAAAAACCAAATACATTTTGGCACATATAATGTATAATACATCTGCCAAATTGGACGAGGTCTTCACCTTTACATTATTATGACGATTACAAAACTTTTGGCAGGTGCGTTCAAGTGTTAAATATATACGTATACTATGTATTATATTTAATTAATCGATCAAATACCTCATTTTGTGATACATATCAGAATGTGTAATAAATCAGGAACAGATATTATTTATTTATTTAATATAAAAGACAATTTATAGTTGATTAGTTTCATATTTAATTATTATCATTATTATTAAAAGTCTTCCTTCCGATAGTTTGCTAAATATCCATTGCACATGTTATGAGATTAATATATTTTATTTATATAAAATATATGGCACAGAGTGTACCAACTATATTCTATAGCGATAAGTTAGAGCTTTGGCTTCAAAACGAACACACCAATTACCGTATTATGTGATAAGTTATATATTGTGATTTTGTTTGTTGTTAAATTAAACAATGCATTTATTTATTTCGATTTAAGATTCGATTTTAAGACCTTATCTATGTTGTATATAACATGAACAATATAAATACTACAGGTCTCATAAAGTTTATAATTTATAAATATTTTAAATAATTTATTACTTGCACACTAAATCTAGTGTCATGATAATGACCGATATTTAATACACAGTAGTAAATATTAAATTTATCATTCATTTTAAATAAAAATTTCAAAAGCTTTAATTATATTATAAAATAGCTTTAAAAACTATATACTCCGTCACAAATTTACAACATATGAAAAAGCTATATATGTATTTGCAAATGTATGTAGTTTTAATTATAATATCTATGACATAAACAACGATTAAAAACTTGTATGCGTGAAAAATATTTATTTCACTGCTGCCATCTAGTGATTCGTTTATAATTATTCAGTTTATCTGAAAGATCGAAATTCAACTTGCAAGTAATAAATGTTTAAACTAATTTAAGGTTGTGTGCCGCTATGTATATATTTTTTTATGCAGTTCTACGATTATTCATTTATTTATCGAAGACGTTTGTCCATTTGGAAGCTCAGACTACCTAAAAAGTGTCCTTAGTCTTTCCGGTTACTTGAATTAAATTCAGTACTAATATAAAATACATACATATGTATATTATTAATATTTATTTCATTTGTGTAGTAGAAAATTTTTGTATTAATCGCTCAGTATTTTAATTATTTTATTATAAACAGTAATAAAATTACTTATTTTTAAATATATTTATTAAAACGCAATAATATTGTGAAAATTGTTCTGCAATAATTTTTAAAATATTTATTTATTTTGCTAAATGTTTTATTAATATGTGTGTTGTACGTGTATATGAATATAATGTCAATATTTTAAACAACTATTGTTGTATATTTATCAGTGTCGTAATTGTATCGTTTTATTTTTTAAATAAATGCTTTAAATTAAAATGGGGGTTTTATTCATATGAATTCGATCGACGCCTTTTTATATTGAATAGAATGCGCCTCTTCAGAAAGAGTACACCTTATTTAACTGGAAGTATTTAGTCTAGTCTAAAAGAACAATAATTGTATTAATAACTCAATTATTGAGTAAAGTTTGTAAGGAATAGCATTCATTATAATTATGCACTAACTTTTAACCCCATTGTCTCCATTTAAAATAAGTACAATTTAAGGCCCACTATCCACGGAGGCGTCGCTGCATAGAAGCGTATTTATCATTGTACGCTTGTTGAACGCCTGCTTGCTGAGTACATATAAACTAACAAAATATTGTTTGACTTCCCACCTCACTCCAACCTTTCTCAGTAATATCTTTTCTTACGTAATTTGCAAGATTACTATTATAAAGACACTGGTACTTTTCGACGATCTGAAAAAATTTAGCAGCTGAAATTGCCATTATTTTCTACACGTTCACGCAGTTCGATACGCTCGGGCGTCTGACATGGTTGATGACTGTCGTCTTGTAGCTTGCATGCAGCGACGTGTGCGTGACGTTGCAGCTCCGTCGACAGTGTTTCGTTAGTTTATATGTACGCAGCAAGCAGGCATACAATGATGAATACGCGTCTATGCAGCGACGTCTCCGTGAACAGTGGGCCTAACAGGGAATTATTTTAAGAGTCTTTAGTTTTTTTTATCATGTATACTTAATATCTACGTTTTAAAATTATATTGCTAAAAGAAAATGTGTCTTGAAAGATTTGAAAACGTTGTTTTTTCTTGGCCTTGTAAAAGTGAAACAGCTTTTAACGGTTTATACTATATTTTAACGGCTTATACAATTATTTTTAAAACTTTTCCACAAATAAAATCAGGGCCAACTCTAGCTTATTTAACATCCCAGGCAAACAATAAGTTGCTCCCCATTCCCACATATTATCAATACATTACATTTAAAACATGAACACATATACATTTAAATATCACATCTCAATAGTACTTTATAATCAATTATCTTTCGCAAATAATTTTAAACTTTATAGTAATGATAATTTACTACTAGCATTTTAAAATTATAGTAAATCAAGTTAAATAATGAGCGGTTGTTTATTGTATTATAATTATTTAATAAATTACGCAATTAAGACCTAAAAAATAGTAGATTAACGCTAAAATATAAACAACTGTATGGTAATCACAGAACAAAGAATATAATATTAAAATATACGTTTACCATAAGACTACCACCGAGTTTCTGTACTATAAAGGGAGCTAAAAATATTTTTAGCTCTTAGCTATATATCTTAGCTATATTCAATTTCAGTATAATAAATGTAAAAATTTTATCTATACATAATAAAAAAAGTTATTAAAATATATTTTGCTCTAAACGTTAATAGAAATAGTATTTTTCGGACCCCAGTGCAATTGACATGTTGTCGAAAATAATTTATAAGTAGATTCAAGATGAAAAAGCAGGTGAGTTGTAGCATTTATAAGATTAAATAAATAAAGGTTATTTTTAAAAATCATTCGCTAACTGTACGGAATTTTTTTTAGTGCTCTCTTATTCTTAGTGGTCTTTGATCATGTGCACGCGGTTGCATATACGCTTACCAAGATTTTTTGGATTTTGTTAGCAACATTGTTTGAACATTTTTGAAGGAAACGTTACGCCTTTATTTTGATTTTTGGGCGCTTACTTACTGAATAAAACAATAATTTTAAGATCAAACTGTGCTTTGATATAACTAATTCTAATGAATTCGTATAGAGACGAAACCGTAAATTATTTAATTTTACTTTAGTGAATCTTAATACATAGTACATTGTGAATGACGATTAAATGTGCATAATTAAAAACGCTTGTTATTACAATGTATCAGAATCGTATCGTGAAACATGAATAATAGTATTTCCCAGAAATACTTAATTTATTCAGGCATTCTTCCATTCCACGAAGAATCCGATGGGCCAGGGGCTTTCAAGCTTTTCATAACCATATTTTCAAAATCATGTCGTTCGATTGCACGACTAATTATATGTGTTTGTACTTAAATTTATTGATATATTTTTACTTTTCTCAAACAAACACTTATATTAAGATAATTTATATACATTCATAGCTATTTTAGAATTTACTTTGATGAATATTCGCTTAGTCTAGTATAGTCTCTTTGCAAATTATGTTATGCCTAATTAAATGCAATTAAGTTTTAAAAAACCGTTTTCCTTTAAATACAATTAAATCTATATATTATTTGACAATAAACATTAATTTTGATCAAAAGTTTAAATAAATTTACGACCATTTATAATAATTAACTGACCATATTTTTTTAAAGGTGTCAAATATTTCGCATACCTCATTATATAAAAAAAATATGCCTAGGCATTCAAATCGTTATTAACAACTTTGTGATGTAGTCATATACATATATTCAGGAAATTTAAACTCAACTAGGAAACCGGTAGTTTCATTCGTACGTATTTTCAATTGAGTAAAATGAACATGCCTCAACTGGCGTCATCAAACAAGAAATTGTTTTAATCGACTTTTACACTTTTTAATATTACGATATTTTTTAATTTCGTTTGACATACAAATAGAGCGACAAAATTATTTTTAAATTTCGAGGTCTTATAAGGAATGCAATCCCCACATTTCCCATGGTGTCACTCAAAAGCTTTCAACACTCATTTTAACGACTGGTCGTTCGTCACGCATCTTTTCCAACTTTGCCAGTTTGACCCTGTGATTCGAATAGAATCGAGCATATTGATTTTGAAATTCAATATGCGACGCTCTTGGTACTTTTCAGCGAAAGCGAACCAAGCGACTTTAGTTAATTCCTGAGTTTCTTAGTTTCGGACCGAGTGATGTATGGTAATAAGTAGGGGTAGCTGTGAGTTTTCAACACCTCTTCGCCGCGGTGTTATCGACATAAAAGCATTTTAATTACGTGGTAACCTGATTAAACAAGCCACGGTGGCCATGGATACAGACAACACATTGTCTGAAAGAAACCTGTCCACACACAAAATACGCCAATGCAGCAGATCGTTCGTCCTTCGCCCCAATTCATCCGACCATATTCTGGGACTACTGATCTTTACCTAGCCATTGACATTAGGGTTCATATGGAAGCTAATAGGGCGAAAAAGCAAGCGAAAGAGACATAAGTTGGTTTTCAGGATAAGCCAATAGACGCACTGCTTCAGGTGAGCAATATTTTCTGAAATCCTTTTATTACATAGAAACTTATAAGTGAATTTAAACATGTTTAAAATACTATTATAACATTATTATTTATAAAGAAAATATTAGAACAATGGAATGGATGTACATATAAAATGTATATAGTATGTATCTAAATATCAGTTTTTAATTGTATAATATGATTTTTCAACCAATCTTAACACCTAATTTGTTTAAGAAAAATCAAATGCACAAGCATTCGAGTCACCGCCCTCAATGCACGATGGAAAATAATTTATGTTAAATTTAGATTATATTTCAGTGTCTTGCTAAATTATCGAGGACAATTTAAATGAGCAATATATACAATAATTATTTCATAAAACATATTGTTTGTGCATTATTGTTGGACAGATTCGTTGCGAGCGAGCGGTAGTGAGCGGACATTGGTCAGAACAGTGAACACCCCATGAATAACTCTAAAATTAATCATTTCCCGAAGAAAACTTTGAAGATGTATCTTAAATAAATGCTAAACAATTAGTTTTATAAAACAAAGTATTTATTTAAATGCACATGTTTCTTAAAACAATTTCCTGTTCTGTTCGCACCATCAATTATAAGACTTTCTTGAAAATAAAAACTATCTAACATTAAAAAATAATACAATTTATTTACGAAAAAGTATGTATAAATATAATACAGAAAAGGGTTGTTTTTAATGTGTTGTAAGATATACTTTGTTGAAAATAAGAGCCTTATTATTTACAGCATGTTTGCAATGCAAGTTTTCAAGAGAACTTTATTTGTTTCATAAGGTCTCATACATTATATTTGGCTTTATATTCGGAGAATTTTAAATCCAACACTTTTGTTCCCAAACGTAGACATTTGAGAATCACTCATTTAATAATGAAATTTTTTCTGAAAAATTTAATGATACTGGTTCTGCTTCTTTGTTCTTTTCACAAACTGTTCCGCCGCACATAAGAATGAAATTGCTGAAGCTCAGCTGCAACATTGCGCCTTTTCTTCTGATGCCCTAAGCAAGTGCTTAATTTGCTTAGCGGTTAATCTGACCTGGTGAATATTATAGATTGATAGTTAACCCATTGTAACGTATTGGGACTGTGCGAAAGTATTTTAAAATTAACATTTGGTGTCAACTTTGCTGTTCGAACTGGCATTAGTAATTTTAGTCGAACTTACTTCAAACGTCGCTGCACTGCTTTGGTCTAGGTAAAACACGTTTATAACACGTTTTCTACTACACGATACAAGAAGTGCATGGCAATATAATTTTTACTTTATTTTTTTTAACAGTACTTTGCGGAATAGCAAATAACAATAACAGAAGCTCATACTGACTAAAATTTAAATCATAAAAGAAAACTAAAAATAATACAAAACACAAAAAAATACTTTCGATATAAAATCTTTAGGAATGAGGAAAATTCAACGTCCCTTTTAGTACTTGATCCTTTGATGAATGCAGATGATTCGGGGTGGGACCAGACTCTTTGTTTTTGTATATTACATATTAACGTGTGTAACAGCGTAACGATAAATTCAAAATAGGAACATTTGGCAACGTAGCTATCCTCTGGAATGTACATTTAGGGATTGCGTTTAATATTCGGTACTGATCCTTATTTTTTGTTAATGTAAGGTCCAACGATTTTAGCGCACTTGTTCGGATTTATTAATAGATACCGTTAATGAACATCCGCATGAATTTTCAGATTTTTGTTAAAAACAAAAAAAGGTATATGAATATTCTTATGAAGTCTTGTGCAACTAATTCCAACGCAATTTTTAAATTTGCATTGTCTTTTTATTGGTTTATTGAATTACAATTACTTTTGTCTATATTTATAGTTTGAGCTATAATAATCTAGAGATGTGAGCTTGCAATTTTATAAGAAACTTATCTGTCTGGTGACTGTTTGCAATAATCAATAACTTATATTCTAGTTACTTTTAAAATAAACAAAATATTATCAATATGAGTTTTTTGACAACTTTTACTCAACCTAAATACGAATATCATTTATACATAACGAAAATATCACTAATCATACATTTACGTAATTAAGTAAATAGCTTAAACTATTTGATACTTAAGTTAATGAATTATTATATCAATAACATTTGTAAAGAAAAATATTCAAATAAAAAAATGTTTGTTTTTTATACTTCATACACATGTCTAATTTTATTTTCAGACCATTTTTTAACACTCACATTGTTCACTTCATTGAAAACTTCGCATCAGTTATCCAAAGATCGATGAACACTGTCATTAAGAAGATGTAGTTCATTGAGATGGGATGTAAATTGTGTCGGAGCGGAAAAGAAGTGCCAGCCGATGGTTCTGTGTTAGACAGAGTAATCAGTCAATCGTCTAACGAAGACCAGTGCCTGCTTTACAAGCTAGCTAACTATAAAAAGGGTATATAGTATTGTATAATATAATCATGCAATTTAACTGTGTTTGTATTTTGTCTCACTTCCAAAATTATATAATGCATTAATCAATGGTTAAAGGCGGAGAATTGATCGAAGCCTACAATATAGGAGGGCAGATAGAAGTGGAGAAGCTGATTAGGGAGCAGTTTGGTGTGCTCATGTATGCAGAGGGCAAGGGACAGATTATCAACAGAGCCGAGTATCTGAGATGGAAGTTCAGAGATCAGAAACACGTTAGTAATTAGCTTGGTAGCGTTATAATATTTTTTGGTTGTGGTTTTCAAAGGTCTATTTTATACATAGGTGGTCATTCCGATAGAAGCGTCCTTGTCGCAGTACGATCCTTTGGCGCGATGGCAGGATCACGCTGCTTGCTGGCAGATGAGGCATCGAGGAGCTTTAGGAGAGTCTTTGCTGCACGTGCTGATCATATGTGACACGAGATTGCACACTCGATTGGCTCGTACTCTGCTAAAGTGCTTTCCGATGCTGGCATTGGATGTGGTGGAGGGAGAAGAGTATCTCGGTATGATTCAAATGTACCTAACATTTTATATCTTTGCAGCTACTAAATATTTTCAATCCCGTAAGGCAACATTGTCAAATTTGCTAACTTAGGTTTAGGTGAGTTATATTAATATAATCAACTATTCTTGAACTTTATTGGGGGATACAAGAATTCCAATACCTACTTTTCTGTCTTTAATTTTTTGTGAAAAATACTTCAAGCAGAATATTTTTTTTGTATACATTTTTCTTGCCATTTACTTTTTATTTTTTCTTGAATATTATGAATTAAGAAAAAAATTTATTATATTATTTTTATTTTAGGTGCAAGTTCACTACATTTAGCAATAGCCTACAGCAACAATGAATTGGTACAAGATTTAGTCGAAGCTGGAGCCAACGTTAATCAACGTGCAATCGGTAACTATTACAATACTCAAAGTATCTATCTATCTTACTTTTAAGTAGGGTTAATATCTTATTTTATTAATTTATTTAACTAATAATTCATACATTAAACGAATTTAATCGAAACATATATACATATAAGAGATAGCAAAACAGAATATAAAAAAATACTTAAATATTATAATTCATTTCTTAACGCATGAAGATGTTTCTTTATTCCATTGGGGAAACCCGTTACATATTTATTTTTATGGATTGTTCTAGGAATATTATTATACAAATTTACACCTCCGTACATTATTCCCCTGGCCGTACTTGTTTTCTTATACCTAACTATCCTTAAATTGTTTCTATTTCTAGTATTAAATCTATTTACATCTTTATTTCTTATTAAATACTTTTTTAACTTATATATAAATACTAAAACATTCATATTTAATATTTCTTGAACATCCAACCATTCCAATCTATCAATATTTTTTTAAAAACATGCAATTGAATATTACCATTACAATGTAACAAGCAAATCACCTACTGCCTGATATGGCTATCTGCATTCTAAATAATATGAACTTGACTCAATCTCCTTACAAGAATACTCACATGTTTTTTGCCATTAGGAAGCTTTTTCCTGCCCCGTGATCAACAAAGACCAAATCCAGCACGTCACACTGACTATGAAGGCTTAGCATATTTGGGCGAATATCCTTTAGCTTGGGCGGCTTGCTGCGCAAACGAGTCTGTGTACAATTTACTTGTAGACTCTGACGCCGACCCTGATTTGCAAGATTCCTTCGGTAACATGATTCTGCACATGGTGGTAGTCTGTGATAAATTAGTGAGTCTTCAATATTAGCCGTGATATTAACATACATGAGTTTTATTGATATACTATTTGTGATTTATATAGGATATGTTCGGTTATGCTTTACGGCATCCCAAGTTACCGGCCAGCAACGGCAAAGTTAACAAGGAAGGTCTGACGCCGCTGACGCTTGCATGCAAACTTGGCAGAGCCGAAGTGTTCAAAGAGATGTTGGAACTCTCGGCAAGGGAGTTTTGGAGATACTCCAATATCACATGCTCGGCTTATCCGTTGAACGCTCTTGACACCCTGTTACCTGACGGACGAACGAGTAAGCTTACATTTTTTTTTATTATTATAATGTTTTAATTCAATAAATGTTTGTTTATAGATTGGAATTCTGCTTTGTTTATAATTCTTAATGGAACTAAAGAGGAGCATTTGGATATGTTGGATGGAGGGATTATTCAACGGTTGCTAGAAGAAAAGTGGAAGACTTTTGCAAGGGTAAATTTATTACATTTTAATCTAGGAACGTTGATAATTGTGTATTTATATTTATAACGTTTATTTATATTGTTATAGAATCAGTTTTTGAAGCGACTGTTGATTCTATTTGTGCACTTAGTCTTTTTATCATTGGCCGTCTATCTGAGACCCATAGATCGAATGGCTCCGTTACTGGCCTTTCCGGAGAATGTGAAAGACGCTGCTCGTTACGTGTGCGAAATAGGAACTTTGGCCGGCGTTTTGAGCTACGTGCTTCTCCAACAAGGCGATGAAATAAAAAATCAAGGATTATCCGCTTTCATGAAACAATTAGTGGGTGTTTATTATATTATTTATTTTAATATGAAATGTATTTTTATTAATAAAATCTCATTATTAGACACACGCTCCCGCCAAAGCCATCTTTCTTGTATCAAATTTTTTGATCTTGGCGTGCATTCCGTGCCGGCTGATGCAAGATAGGAACTCAGAAGAAGCAATCCTACTGTTTGCAGTACCCGGATCGTGGTTTTTATTGATGTTCTTTGCGGGGTAAGATTTTAATGTAATTGTGGAGGTTTTTATTTTACCGGCAATGAAAAGTGTTTTCTGCAAAGTGGTATACTTATTTGCGATGATGTAAATGTGACAATATTAATGCATTGCTTATCTCATAATTATGTTTTATAAATAGTTCTTAATGAACTTTAGTGGTCATGTAAGTAGTACAATCCAATGTTTATTTAATACTAAAATACATTTTCAGAGCTGTTCGTTTGACTGGTCCGTTCGTTACTATGATTTATAGTATGATAACGGGTGACATGTTGACTTTTGGTATAATTTATATGATTGTCCTATTTGGTTTCTCGCAGTCTTTCTTCTTTTTATATAAAGGTAACCATAAATAATTACTTACAAATAAAATACTCTTAATAACTGTTATTGTCTGTCAAAAGGATTCCCTGGCGTCAAAAACTCATTATATAGCAGTTATGCTTCAACTTGGATGGCTTTGTTTCAAATCACACTAGGAGACTATAGTGTAAGTTTCTTTATATAATATTTTTCTTATCTTCTTTTATTTATATAAAGCTAGTAGTCCATATATGGTATTAAGCAGAGATAAAATTAAATGCCATTAAACCTGTGATTAGTTCTAAATGAGTTTTTCTTATTAATATATTTACATGTATAGATCAGAAAGGAGATTCTTTAGAAAGAATAAACAAATATAATACTACTCAGAGTTTTAGCGATTTAATTTTTTAAAGCTTTGTTGATATTTAGTATACAAGACACTAATAGAAACAATGGGTAAATCACAAGGAAATCCTGTTTCGTCCTCAATGCATACAACATTTTTATCTGTGGTGACTATATTTCTTTAGGGTTCTAGTATGCAACTGAATTAAAAATGAAATAAATGGCATTCATTATATTAAGGGTGGAGAAAATGTGAATAATTACGTATAGAAAATATAAAATATTAAAGACAATTATATTTTACAGTACACCGATTTAAGCTTCACTACTTACCCGAACCTCACCAAATCAGTCTTTGCCATTTTCATGGTATTTGTACCCATTTTGTTGCTGAACATGTTGATAGCTATGATGGGTAATACGTACGCCCATGTCATCGAGCAGTCGGAGAAGGAATGGATGAAACAGGTAAATAAATTACAATTGGTTTTTGTAAACGTTGAATTTATTAAATATTGCATTTTTTATAGTGGGCAAAGATTGTAGTCACGCTGGAAAGAGCTGTGGCGCAGTCTGACGCTCATCACTATTTACAAGAGTATTCGATAGGCCTGGGTCCGTCTGATGATCCAAGATACGAGCAACGTGGAGTTATGGTCATCAAATCTAAATCGAAGACGAGAGCCAAGCAACGGAAAGGAGCTGTTACTAACTGGAAGGTTTGGCGTTGTTTTTTTAAATTAATATTCATATTCACAGCATAAAATAATCTTTGAAAATTGAGTAGCCATGCTTGAGAAAAATTGAACAAAGACGTTCCATGACTTGGGTCAACAAAAATATAAACTCATAAAATCAACGAGTTGAATATTACTAGATATAAAAGGACTGCCTCCATAACTCAATTCAATTAAAGCCTTTTACCGTTTAAAACAGCTGACAGCTGTGTCATCGTCTCACATTTTTTAAATTATGAATACAAATAATATTAACCTTTCTAATGCCAGGAGCCACGTATGGGGCTCAGTCGCGTCGTGACCGTATTGTCAAGAGCTACCTACGGGTCACAAAGACTCTCATTTACGCTACGGAATAACATTACATTACCATTTAGGTATATAGAGCCATCTATAGAGAAACGTTTAAAATTATTACCACTTGTAATAGTTTCCTTAAAAATGGCTTAAATTAATGTGCTTCTCTTCAACGTCGACAAGGGTGCCACTAGTCATATGCGCCTTTGTAATATATTAGGGGTACCGGAAAGAAAACCATTATTTTAAGCATCATAGGTCTTATTGAAATTTTATTTTCATACTATTTTACATATTATAAAATATAATCCCCATAGTTATCTAGAACTGTTTGCCAACTTTTAGGCATTTTTTGGATTCCCGCTTTATAACAATTTGGTGGTTTCGAATTAAAATACGAATTTAAATGATTTTCGACTTCCTTCAGATTTTCAAATTTTTTGTCCCTAAATGAATGTTCCATAAATCTAAAGAGATAAAAATCAGAAGGAGCGAGGTCTGGCGAATATGGAGGATGCTTCAAGACTTCAAAATTTAAATTGCATATTTTTTCACGGTTCATCTTTGCACTGAGAGGGTGCGCGTGGTCGTGTAACAGAATCACTCCTTTTCGGTTTATCAAATTCGGACGTTTCACTTTAAATTTCTCATTCAATCTTTCGAGTTGTTGACAATAAACTTCTGCAGTTATCGTATCACCCAGTTTTAACAGTTCATTATGGATAATTCCACGAATATCCCACCATACACACAATAGGACTTGCGAAGGGTGAGGTCGGGCTTAGGGGTCGAAACAGGTACTTCCTTCTTTGAAAGCCATTGTTTTTTTCGCACCACGATGTCGTATACTATCCACTTTTCGTCACTAGTCACAATTTGATCCAAATATGGGTGAATTCTGTTTCTTGACAACAGTGAATCGTACGTGTTCATTCGCTTCTCTTTGTTCGCTACGGACAGCGCACGGGGAACCCAAACACCCATTCGATTAGTTTTCCCGAACTTTTTTGTGTTCTTGCACTGTAGACCACGGAGCAGCAAGTTTTTGGGATAAATCCTCGATACTTTGACGAGGATTTGATTACAAAATGACCTTCAGCAGTTCATCGTCGAATTTCGAAAGTCGTCCTGATTTCGGAACGTCTGTTAAGGTCCTATCGCCAGATTTAAATCGCCGGAACCAAAACTGGCATCTGTTTGCTGTTATTACTGCTCCATAAATTTCAATAATGGTTTTAGCTGCCTTAGTTGCTTTCCAGCCTTGATCGAAAAAAAAGTAGCATGCAATGCCGTATGTATTGTTCGATTGCTTCTGGTTTGCTAATTTTACCCTTAAGATTAAAAAAATATTTATGGCGCAAAAAGAAAGCCGAGGAACAATACTATAGAAAAAAAAACTTACAAAGATGCTCACTCTACCGTGTTCAGGGTCAAACTGATCTCAAACAAGGAATGTAAAAAAAAATGGAATCTTTTCCGGTACCCCTAATATGAAATGTAATTTTTAATGAACATTGATAATTAGATCAGAATGAGATTTTTTAGAGGATATTTGGATGCAGCAATAGTAAAATTATAGTTTGCTAATAAAGCAAAATTAATTCAATAATGGTTTGTTGTGACAACCCTAGCACTTCGGTTTTTAACTACCGCAAATGGTCTTCAAATGACCGGAAATGGCACCCAGAGGTTCCTTTTGAATTAAAAAAGCCCTTGCCAAGTATTCAACACTTGACATGTTTTTTTTAATTCCAAAAATAGGTTGCATTATGTGATGTACTACGTAAAGTTACTTTGGCACATAAACAGTTAAAATACATTATCGATTCTTTCCTATCTCACAAACATATATGAGTACTGACAACGAGAATAAACACTTAGAAATTTACAAATTAATAAAGCACTAGCAAGTCCTTGCAACAAATTTCGTCTCACGATCAAATGCAGTCTCGACAAATGTAAAAGGACAATATTTTATTTATATTTTGTAAGTAGCTTATAGTGAAAGTGAAAGATCAACCTATGTTATAAAGATGAGATTTACAATGAATTATTTGGGTATTTCAGAGAGTTGGCAAAGTCACTATAAACGAATTGAGAAAGAGGGGAATGACCGGTGAAGATCTTAGAAGGATAATGTGGGGACGAGCTTCTATTTCGACACCGACTAAAGTTCCTATAAAGTATGTTATTTTTTCATACGATTTGTGTCTGTACTTTAACAAAAATCTTTGTAATTTAGACCTCCAGTCGATCCGCTTCAAACGAACGCACTCAACGTGACCGGTGGTTTTGGCGAAGCGTTATCTTCTGCGTTGGACGTGATGGCATTCACACACGATTTAGACATGGCCGGAGCAAACGGGCTCAATTTGCAAAGCAACACGATTAAAGTGCAAACGACGCCAGCTGTAAATAATACTTCTAGCATGCCAAAAACGACAACAATGCAAATACCCAAAGAACACACCGTACCAATCTCAGGATCGACGGTTCTCAGTTTTAATCCTATGCCTATGGACACAGGTGAGAAAAAACAAATTTGAATTGCAAATCATTAGACGATGCTTATGATTATTATTTACAGATATGAAACTATTACCAGGTAAGGGTTTTATCGGTCCACAGCTACAGAACGTTACGCAACAACCGCAGATTCCTTTAATGAATCCAATTCAATGTATTACGCCACCCATGATTAAGATTTATAGCGATCCGTTGCGTGAGATTATACATTTGTCTGATTCTAAAGACTCTTCGGAGCATGAAGGCAAAATAAAATCATTGGCCGTTGAAGCAGCTAACTTGCATCATGTAGAAGAAGTTAGACCTACAGTTAAGGTGAGATCTAACACACTCGTATAGTGGGTTTTGAAACTCAATAACTTATTATTGTATACAATTTTAGACCAAAGCACGTTCTTCAGCACCCGTTGCTAACGTGACAGGTTGTCTGACCAACTTGTTTGGAGTCGATGCTCCTTCAGGTCCCAAAGTCGATTGGGGAGCTGGAAAAAAGAGGCAGAAAAAACAAATGGGAATAGAACCAAGCGATAGCGATGGAATCGGCGGTATGATTGTCCGTTATCTAAATTATTTTGGATTTAGGGTAATTTATTAATGCTATGTTTAGAAGCGCCCTTGTTGGGCAAAGCTGCCAGAATGAAACGAGCTCGATCCGCCACAAAGCGCAATCAAGAACTTCGACAAAATCAACACAACGGCAAACCAATGTCTGGCATATCTAGGAGAAGTGCTCACTTGCTGCTGACTGTTGACACAAGCTCTTCAGATATGGGAGGTGATGCAATAGAAACTGAAGTGAGGAGTACACCATTGCACTTTGCAATCGAACCTAATGAGCCAATACAACAGCCCGTCCAGGATACAAACAGGTGATTCAGACAAATTGTTTATATTATATAGTTAAATATATTCATAGAGTAGAGTGTATTCAATTAATACAAAATTGTTGGTTAAAATATTATTTTTAATATTTTCAGGGATGTTGCGACTCCTGAATTTACGGATTTATCACATTTGGACTTGAAAGACGTTCGTCCGCTTAATATAGAGCAAGCAATGGATGCTAAAGTCAACAACGAAGAGCCATGTGATGCAAATATGGAGACAATCACAGAACAAGCGGTTATTTTTAAAGGTATGCATTTAAAACATGACTCAATATCAATATTAATTTATAATCAAAACATTATCTATAAGGTGAAGGTGCTGGTATAGAAGTGCAATGTGGAAATAGGGAATGTACAATACAAACGAATAAGGATGGAAGAAAACACGAGAAGAAGAGGAGATGTCGTCCGAAAACAGCCCGTACTAATAGGTATGAACACATTATGTTATAAGTAAAATATAATTACATTTGCAAAATATAATTTTTCTTATAGAGTCGCTCCTATGAATGTGTCAGATGATCCAAAAAGAAAACCTAAAAGAATACAGTCAGCGCATCCGACTAAAAGCGAACAACACAACGAGCCCCAATCTCCACCGGATCCGTTAGAAAACTGGTCGACTGCCGGAATCGCTTCGATGAACTCTTTACTGTCATGGGATAACGAATCCGATGAGTATTGAGTTGAAAATGTATACCAATTGAGGCAAATATATTAAATCATATATTTATTAAGAATAGAACAGATGAACCGTATACGTGGGTTTGCAACTTTGTTTAGTGAAATTAGCGAAACACGATACGGATACCAAAGACAAAGATACCACCTTGTGTTCTAAGACAGATCAGATAACGGATACCCGTAAAAGCGCTTTGTGCATTCCTTTGGTAAATGAAAAGTTGCTTTTTGTACATTAAAAGCGCTCTTGTGTAAACTTCGAATATGTTTTATATTGAAGACATATTCTTGTATTGTAGTGAACGCCTTAAGATTAATATTTTATTATAAAATAATATATGTAGATGTCTAATACATACGAGTTTATGTACATATTATTTATAATGCATATATTTAACTCTAAATTGTTTTTTACTTTGTACTCCGGAAGCTGATTATTTTATTTGAATACCAATTTATGGAATAAAATTGTTTTATTCATTACAACATAATATTTTTCTTATCAGAAAAATACTAATATATAATCATAAAAATCATCCACCTGATTAAACATTTAATATGATGTTTTTAATACTGAAATTAGCATAAACATAATTTAATACGTTTTTAGTAGGTTTTATTTGTACACGGCATATGTTTGTATTTCAGTAAACTTATTAAATATGGAATGAATGAACTACAACAAAAACCCACTAAAAAAACTGTTGAATTTGTTACTTTAGTTTTAAAAAACTAAAATTTATACGTAAAAAATATTTACGCTCGATATATATCACAGCAGAAACTTATTCGACTATCGCTGATTTCAAGTTTTGAACCAATCTTCAAATTTCTTGCTAACGATTTATTATTCTTTCTGGCAATAATAATTAACAGGTAGATTTTTTAATTTTGGAGGCTTCCATAAATTGTCACAAGTTTTTCGTAAAAATTTTACCCCACCCCCCTTCCTCTTCTCCCCATAAACCTGTTACATAATTTATGGAAGCCGTCTTAGCTACTCTTTAAATCTTCCCTAACGATGAAAAAAATATCTGCACACTCCGGTAATAAAAAAATCTGCGCACTCACTGTGTATGTAAAAAAAATGCAGGGACGTCATTAGGAAAGGGGACAAGTGGGGGAGAGGGGTGAATTTGCCCTGAAAAATGCATATCATTTAATGAAATACTATGAATCTTGAACAACCACTGACTGGCCAATTTTTGTCCCCCCTCCCCCCTGAAAAATCTAAAATGACGTCCCTATAAAAAATCTATAAAAACGATTTAAAATTAGAAAATTGCGAATACTATTACGAAATAATCATCATAATAATAATCAAAGTCGAAACAATTAAACATATCGTAATGAATACTGTAATATATGTGCTAATAACAAGTATATGCACATTGCAAATATTTATTTACAAAAAAATATGTATTTGTAAAAATAACCAAATATTTTTTACAAAAATAGCAATAAAAAATTATATTGCCAACACCTGTATGCGAATATAACAAAAAATACAACTGGCAACATTTATTTTTATTGATATTAATTGTTGTTACTTCCGATCAGAGCCGGCTCTGGCCAGTGCAGGGCCATACGCAAATGGAATTTCAAATAATTTTAATAAAAGCAGTTTGACATTTTGATTCTTCAAAATCACAAGTAAATGATACAAAGTAACTAGACTACTTACACGAACTGCAAGAAATCGATTTAAATTCCAATATCAAAAAATACATTTTAGAACCATATATTATGGTTCGGTAAACATTGTTCTCGTGGCACCTGGTCACACGAACATTGATCACGGGAAGATTGCTCACGTGGACTATTATTACACGAAAATTGGTCACAAATCGATCGCTCACAATTTTTCATACGAATATTGCTCACACGGTTTTAGAAAAAGTAAGTTTGTTAAGGTTATTTAATTTAAAATTAACAAAACACAAAGTGAAAAAAATCAGTTAATTGAAATATAATATGAATAAATATTTTTACACAATTTTTTAAATAATTATATTTGATTTTACAAGGAAAATCTCTAAGTTAAATAATAATATGGCAATTAAGTATTTTTGATACAAAAACCGAAAGCATTTGGATAATTTTAATTATGAAAACGTTATGAAACATGTTGATTTATTAAGCAAAATATATCAATAATTATATGATAGCTGATCACTTAAAAAATAAATAAAAGCAAATTGATGTAATGTATTTAATTAATTAATATTAATATAAAGGAAATACGTTTTTTTAACTCCCATCAAAATTCGCAACTTCTTTGAAAATCGTTCCGCGCCCTTATTTTCTTACGCCCATTTTGTTCTATTCGCAATGTTCAAATACGTAAGTAAATAAATATTTTCCGAAATTTATAAATAAATAACAAAGATATCGTTTCAAGGTATCGTGAAGAAAAAAAACGCAAAGATATATTAAATCAATTTAAAATTAAATAAATATTAAAGTAATGTTTATAAAAAAGTATATATAGACATAAAATCCAAAATATCTTAAATAGCTGATATTAAAATATTACTTATTTATCGTTATTATAATTATGAATTAATTTTATCCTACGTATTAATATTTATATTAATAACCAATATTCAATATTATTAACTAAGTGGTTATTAAGTACACAATCATATTTTCAAAGTAATTTAATTTTAAAATTAGCCCAAAGGGAAAAAATTTAATTGCTTAAAATAATAAATTAATAAATATTCATACACATTTTATAAAATAGTTTTATTAAATCCATAATAATATATTATATATATACATGTATTCTAAAAATAAGTATGTATGTACTCGATAAAATTGTTCATATTAAATTGAAGACCAAAAGTATTTGTAAATATACACAAATCGATATAAGATATTTTCATCAAATTGATACAAAATATTAAATACATATTTTTTTATGTATTTAAAATTTGCAAAATTCGTCTCAATAATTTGTACGCAATGAACATGTATTGAATTTAAAAAACTTTCCTTAAAAACTTACTATTCCTAAAACTGTGTGACTGATGTTCCGTGTGAGCAATATTAGTATGAGTAGTCGCTTTGTGACCAATTTTCGTGTAAAAAGTTGCCTTGTTACCAATGTCCGTGTGAGCAATTTTCATGTGACCTATGTTCGTTTGACTAGTTGCCATGTGAGCAATAGTCCGATCACCGTATATTATATTGCAACTATGGAATCTTTACAATATTGAATCTAAATATTCCTCGCTTTTTTTAATATAATATTAAAATATTGCTAACTTTAAAAATAAACTTGACATTAAAAAATTCGAATCACTACTAACAATCAACGTATGTTGAAATTTAAATTTAAATGCCTATTATTTCTAAAACATGGACGTCAGCAGAAAACACAGGATCCAACATGTGCGTCTTAATGGGCCATAGTTTTTTTTGTGTATTTTTTTATTTATTGCGACGAAGATAAACGCTATGCCACGATTCATAGAAACGACACATTCAAGTTGTTCTGGTAGAGCGCGAGCCCGGCTCTGTCTAGGTATACGAATTTTACATAGATACTCAAAATCTTAAACGGCAAACCTCCAGAATTCGTACAATTTTGATTTTATTATGTTTTGTGGAGAATGAAATAACACTATGAATTGTAATTTCACATTTTATGATAAAAATAATATTAACGTCTGTTTCATTGTTTTATTACTTTCAGCGCGGGGCCCTACGCAAGTGAATTGTTTGCGAATGATCACAGTTTTATTTAATTTAATATTTAAGCTAATCGTTAGGAATAATTATAAACACTTAATTTGCCATATTTATAGAGATGTTCACATAATTAGATTACATGTACACCCAGTATACATCACAAAAAATTAAGGTTAATTATAAAAAGTTTTATTTTATAAGCATCAGATGTTTACACCATGCCACACTTGCGATGACCAGACATTTCACCACACGATATTTCACCAAAAGACATTTCACAACACGACATTTCACTACATGATATTTGGACACAACGACAATTCACCACGATGACAACTGAACACACGACACTTTTACCACAATCCAAAAAGACACGTAAAAAGGAGCAATATTTTTTGTTTAAATTATAAAAAGATTTCAAGTGCAGATTATCTGTATAATATTAAAATGTACATGTACGGATATTCGGGAATACATCGCATTCTTACTGAAGCAATATATGTTTACTCACGGACGGCTATCCTTTTAAAACTGGCTTCAAAGTAATATTTTTTGCTTTACGAGTCTAGTCATTTTAATTTACACTTAAGTCGAGTTATAACTGCTTTCTTTCGAATTTCCTAAAAATATACTATTAAAACGATATGGTAATAATTTGTATGATAAAATGTGATTATTGTGATTTTATAAACGTTACTATATTTATTTTTATTTCGATTGCAGTTATTAAATAAATACGCGCATGGTCGATACGCGCGGCACTTCGGCCAAGAAGAGTGTCAAAGTTTACCGTTGTGCAATAAACAGTGGGCCGCGAGCTGTCATCGGTGACAGCGGGCGGGCGGAGGCTTGCGGCCGTGCGCCCCCGTGGGGGCTCCGCCCTGAGCGCGCAGCTACGCGGCATGACCGCCAGATCTCGGTCGGGCCGCCTCGCCAACCCGCCGCGCCGTCATCCGTCCGAATTCAGAGTCGGGCGTCGCCGTCGACGCATCCGCCCTCGGGGGCCCGCCGCATCTGACGCGGGGGCTCCGGCGACGGCCGCCAGCGCTCGCCTCGCCCCGCGCCGCTTCCGATCGACCGATCGTCGGTAACTCGCCCGACGCTCGACTGGCCTACTTTCGCGCGAATCTATCTTCTTTTTATCGAAAGTATGTAAGAGTCGACGGAAGCGCTCGTCGCTGCGAGTCAAATTGATACATTCGCACATTTTTATCGTATCGATAACGTCAAACGTTCGTACCTTATTAGCTAGTAAGCAGATTTTTATTCGTATACACTTTTCGTAGATATATATTTTTTTATTGTCGTATTGCGCGTAATGCGAGTCGGGTACTAGGATTAGTCTGATATATCGTGCGTTCGCGTCGCGATCGTGGTCGTGGTCGTTTCGACGATGCTCAAGAAATGATGACAGATGACAGCGACGACTTGAGCAAACTACCGTCCTCCAGCGGAGCGGGCGACTCTGAGTTCTACTCGGACGGTCCGGCAGTCGAGGGTGAAACAGGCGATAGCGACGACGCAGCCGCTCCGTCCAATTCTGCCGAGCCGGTCGTCAAAGTTAAAACGGTAACTACCCTTAAAATGTGCACAAAAAATATTTCTTCCAATCACTACGTATAATATGTAGTTTCAAAAATTCCATGTCTGTAGCTCAATATAACTCACCAAACAATATTTATTTATTTTATAATTGGACAGAAATAAAATGCTATTTTTATTATCTTAATGTCTTATATTTTAACATATTTACTGATATATTATGATGATAAATATTGTGACGTTAGCAAATAATACTGAAATTTTAAACTTATCACCATTAGTCATGTTGTCATTTCAATTCACATATCTATATATTTTTATTTTGCTTTGAGTCGATTTCATAACTACAGCTGAATCCTACTTTAACTTGTTCTATTCAGCAGTTGGCGGAAGTAATTGGACCCTATTTTTTATACATTAATGAGGAAGGTTTATCACCACTGAACACATACACAAATGTTTTCGAGCAATATTATAACTCATTACTTACAATAATATCTGAAACACGACTTTAACAGCTAATTTAGCTAACACTCAAAGACGGTTCGAGACTTTTATCAGTTCTTCTTTTATTACATTAATGTTTACAATAGGTCTCTTTCACACTTCTTTTGATTTGACTATATTAAGAACTGCCAGTAGCACAGGGACGTCATTTGGGGGGGCGGGGGAACAGTAGGACCATTTGCTCTCCTTGAATTTGGAATATTAATAGAAATATTAAAAATAGTTAAAACGACATCCCTGATTCTAAACTAGAAATTCTCAAGTTATTTCTCAAAGAAAATATAAAAGAATAGTCGAATTTATCAAAAAAAAATTATTTTTAATATGTCTCTTCAGTTTAATCATATTGGAATACATATTCACCGGTAGATATGTATTTTTACCAGTGAAAATATAATTTATCTGGCAGGTGCTAATAAAATTATACGATTTCAACTTTTCCATATATAGTAATAAATACATATATAATACATACATACAGATGTATTACCATTCGATGTATAAGTGTTACAGTGAATGTGTATTTTTCAGTAAAGTTATATTTACACTAGTGAAGTCCAAATACATTTTCACCAGTAGATATATATTTCCTCTAGCGAAAATATAATTTAACTGCGTTAGTGAAATTATATGAAATTCAATTTGACAGTTGCGAAACGTACATTTCATGTTCTAACCCAAACCTAACTTAATGAAAGTTTTAAAATTAATTATAGAACTCATCTCTCAGGGGAAATAAGCGAAACAGAACATAGTTTGTCTGCATTTGGATCTTACACTATGTTTTAAAAATATACTTGCTATCCTTACCGATATTACTATGGACTTCTGATACGAGAGTATTGGTCAAAGTATATTCAAATCGAATTTTGGTCAATAGGAGAGCGCAAAAACAATTATCACTTCTCAGAAGTCAAAAATTCACGTCAAAAGCAATAAAATCATATCTGCGCCATTGCAGTGGGACGGCGACGGCACGACTTTATTGCTTTTGACGTGGATTTTTGACTTCTGAGAAGGGATAATTGCTTCTTGCGCTATTCTATTGGTCAAAATTCGGTTTAGATATGCTTCATTCTATTCTCAGTAAGTCATAATATTGTTATAAATATTCTTAATATGGGTTTTCACTTCATGATTTTATTGCTTTTGATATGGACCTTGAATTTGTCATTTAATGAAATATTATGAATCTTAATGAAATGGAAATATTAAAAAACGACCATTAACCTTCCAACTTTTGCTTCCCCTGGAAAAACTGAAATGACGTCCCTGCAGTGGCAGAATCGATTTGATCTTCCCCTTAACATCCACTATCACAAACTTGAACCGAGCACACATATTCTCATACAGATTTTTGTGCTGCCAAATCAAGAGGTTTGATAAAGTGCATAATGGTTATAAGTATATGTATTATCAAAACGACACTATGTATTCTGAAATCATTGGTTAATTACATATATGTCACGTAAACAAAACATTATATTTAAAACAAAGACATAATACGACAGTTGAGTAATTATTGCAATTATAACAGTTGTACCATTTTCTTACAGTAATGATTCATTTATTTTCAGCGAATTAAAACAATGTTACTTAAACAACTCGAGTGTGTTTGTGATATTATTGATGGATGTGTGCAAAATGTACGTTCGGCATTTCTTTAAACTTTCGACGAGCATGGCCATTGTGAATGCAAATTGGCACAATTGTTGTCCATTCGACAAAATAGATTATATACACCAGTATTGTTTGTTTTATCAAACAATGTGAATGTGTATTTATAATGAAATTTAAGTATACGATGGAATGTTTCAATGTTTGCTATATTTATCATGAACCTGTAGCGTTTATTGCATAACAAACAGTGTAAAATGTATGCATGTAGGTCATAATTTTTAACATAATCATTAAAGTTAATAAGTAATTTTGTTTAAATTAACAATGTGTTCATCTTCATGCTTTTGCTTACAAAAAATTACATTCTTTTCTTTTTATTTATGATTATTAGCTTTCACATTATATACTGCACACAGTCATCTTATGACTTACAGCAATTCTTTTGCACATTCTCGAAGCAGAGATAACAAACAATTTTAGTCAATTGTAAATAATATATCATATTTGATCATTTTTATAGATAATGTATTAAACAATAATTGATTAGCGATTATTGACATTAACAAAATTAACCGGCTTTAAATTAATTACAATTAAAAATTTTACCCATGTAGAAAATCAATGTAAATTTAATGGAAAATTTATAGAAGTAACTTCCAATAATTAGATGTTGAAAATGGTTTTGTAATTTCTCTTCAGACATTTTTTTAAATATAAAAAAAATATGTAATAATATTTATAATACACTTGATTCTCTTTTTAAACGGGGATATGTTTCAGAGGCTACTGTGTAAAAAAAATAAGGTACACATATGAAAATGAGAAATTGGTTTCATTACTTAAAATCAACTCAAAATATTTTTTTTTGTAACCATGTTAATTAAAAAAATCAGTGTAAAAAAAATAATGGTCTGTTTTCTTGGATCTGCAAAAATATAATCTGTTTTATATATATCTCATTTTTAATTATACATATATGTTTATGATATTTAGCACATATCCCTGCTCTGGCTGTATATAATATTAATATTTTCTGGCTTAAAGCAGTATCTAATTTGTCGCAAACCTGTGATGCATCTCCAGTGTTTTTGCTTGGAATCTTTGGATTATTACGATGTTGGAATAATGAAAATTACAAACAATAAAATTCTGATCATAGATTATCAATATACACATATATGTATAATATATTTAACAATACGTCAATGTATATAAAAAATGTCTATATATAACTATGATAAATATAAATAATAATGATTTTAATTAAAAAATATCATGTTTTAAAAATATTTTACATTGGTATAATACATTTACATTTCTTATAAATACACAATCATTTACTTAAAAATAGAGAAAAATATAACCCATTTGGAATTCAAAGTATATTTGCCAATCAAACAATCACCTCTGTTCAGAATTTTCGTTTGCACAATAATCTATATTAAAACATCACTGATATTTTCTCGTCCCGGTTTTTAAAATGTGAATCCCAGGAGCTGCGATTAAAAATTTTTAGAAAATTCCCCAGAACCTTTATTTTATTTTAACTATATTCGTATAGTTCCCTTTTCTAGTGATGAGTGTTATTTGAGCGGATTTATTCTCATTTGTTTATGCTTTCCTGCAGATTTTTTTGTCTTGATAATTGCTGATGCTGCATTACTAATTAATTTTTATTTTTCGTTCAGTAATAATTCAGCGTATAGTAGTTTTGAAGCATTATTGTAGTGGATCTTGCTTAAATTTTCTGCAGATATTTTGATGCGTATTAAATACAATATTTTGCCAGGACCACCTGTAATCGTTGCAACTAGATTCGTTACAAAGAATTTGATAAAAGGATATTATAAAACTAATTGATTCATGTCCTTTAGATTTCTACAAAAACTGAGCGAACCTCCATTAAACGGTATCCATGAACAGTGTCAAAGCTCAACTCCATCAAATCGGTACCGGGAAGGAGTTTTATTTTGCTAGGTTGTCTAAATCTAATCTTTTCCACCCGTGATTTAAACTAAATTAAATCTTAAAAAAATAATTGCTTCTAGTAAGGAAGCTCTTAAATCAGATTTGATTATTTTAATCGAAGAAAATAAACGCTCTTCAGCACTCGTGTTAAAGAAAACTATAAAAATGAGTCGAAGTCAGTCGATTTTTTACGACTCAAATTGTACGGCTAATTTTAAATAAAAACTACTTTATTACATAAAGAAGAATCTAGATAGTTATTGAGTCACTTACTATAAAAAAGTTGATTATCTATAAATTGCCGTTTTACGAATAGTTAGCTTATCTTTATCATTTAGTAATCATATTGCGAAATATGGAATGAATCATGCGATATAGTGGTGTTATGTAAGGGGCGCGTAAGCAGTTTTCCTGATACCAAAAGTATATTATTATCTAACTGCGCGGCTTAGCTTATTTATTATTAATGTATCTGATTGAGACACCACTATTCCGATAGAAAGGTTGGAACGTATCTTTGGTTTTGTGTTACTGGAACATGCTTTTAATCCGGTTATAATATTAATACTCGTTATTCCCAAAATATATGCATGCTATTCAAACGAATTTATAATAATAAGTATAAAAACAGGTCTTGATTCCTTTGGTTATTTTTTTATTCGCTACTTGCAATACCTCAGCAAGATCTATAGGGAGGATTAGCATAAAAATATTTTTCTGAACTGGTTTTGAGTACACTACTGGAGAAGGTCAGCAACGTAGTGCCAAATAAAAATCTTTCCATGTGTTTGTACGTCTGGAATGTTAAATCTCTTGGAATTGGAATGAATGCCTGAGCTTTTATTGGTTCTGGAATTGCTGCTAAAAATGGTTATTATTTCGTGTTTTCATATGTCATGTAAGATGACCAGATTTTGAAAATATCAAAGGACACTAAAATAAAAAGTCCACCTGTGAAATTTTTGTTCGATGAGGATAAAGTGCTGCGCGAGCTAGAAAAAGTCATATCGGATTTTTTTATTTAAGAAGGACAATCCTCTTCTGGTGGACGGTCTGTTCATCTTACGTATGAAATTATGCGTTATCTGTTTACGCAGAACTTTGTGCAAGATAGTATTCTACGTATCATTACTTGATTGATGGATTCTTCCCGTATAACGTAAAGTTTTGCTGTTCGCAGACCTGTGTGTTTCCGCCCTACCGCAACATTTGAAATTTCAAAACTGGATCAAAGCGTTCTGTTTTGATATAGTAGTAAGGGGGATATTCTGAAAGTTAAGGTATTATGTCCTTGAACGTGTTTCTTGATGGTAACTTGATCTTTCGGTAAGCAGTTCTGCTTTCTTAAAATTAAACAATAAATTGATCGAGCATTAAAATTGTATCAAAATGATTTTTTTCTTCGCTTTATGAACTACCTAGTACATCAGTGTCAACAGATGACCTTCCATTATTAAAAAAAAAAAAAAAATTATATATAATAGCGAGAAAAAGGCACATAGTTCAATTGTTGCAAATCCCTGACATAACACACCTCACTGCGCCGCATTAGAGAAAGAGATAGATATAATAGAATCCGAGAAGATTCTCATCTATATCGCAAAACATAGATATCCATTTCTTTACATATATAATAATCGATAAACGTATGTTTTTATTCACATTCAACACACCTACATGAAATGGATCAACGATAGATAAGAAACTGTGATAATTTTCATTATTTAAAAAATAGCAATTTAAAAATCCAGTTCGATTCCGGCTCAAGTGCACTTGGCCGCGTACTACAATACAACAAGACGGGGTTACATAATTTGAATTCGCGCATCGCAGGAGGAACGCGACCGAGCCACATCAGCTGTTTTGCATGTGTGTGTGCGCGCGCACCACGTGACGTGCACATGTGGTACACGCTCGCGCGCACACACACACACACAGTCGCCCACACGGGAATCTGTTTGTATTTTAAATTTGCATCCGTCTCGTTCGCGCGTATCGGATTCCGTCTCGCTCTAGGCTAAAAAACTTCATTGTACACTTGTTAGTTTGCCGTGGTGTGAGTGCGCACTTATTCTTATTTACGGCGTTCTCGATCCAAAAGTTTCTCACGATGAATTAGAAACGCCAAAAATGTTAAGTACACACTCACACACTCGCACGTACGCGTATAAGCTTCTTATTTTTCTCAGCGTATCTACGATGAGAAAAAGAAGAAGCTCTGAATGTATTTATTTTTCATCTGTTACTCTGATAATTCGATCTAAGACCGAAAAACGGGACGGAGGTAGGGCCGTCACCTCTCCGATTGTGTATTATATTTATTTATCTGGTTAATTGCAACACATCTTCTGAAGACGTTTCACCTTTAAGTAACTCAACCCTTTGTGAAAAATATGCGGTAGTTCATTGTAAGTTATTTTACAGAGCAGCTATAATTTTTATCTACGCTTGTGATTTTATAAAAAAAAATTATACTTGTCAATTTTATAGATCCCTTTGGCACGTTTGCGTACGTTGTTGGCCATTTTCGTGGATGCAGGGACGTCATTTAGGGGGGGGGGGGCTTTTCTGGCCAAATTTAAAATAGGGCATTCCCCCCCCCCCCCATTTAGTATAACAAATGCATATCATTTAATGAAATATTTATGAATTCAAAATATTAAAAAAACGAATACTGACTAGCCAGCTTTTGCTCCCCTCCCTGTAAAAAGCTGAAATGACGTCCCTGATTCTAAACCAGAAATTCTCAGGTTATCTGCAGAATAGTAGTTTTGCGCAATACAATCGATAGCTTACGCTAACATTTGTGACGTAATATAGACGATTCTTATTAAGAAAATGGCTGTTATGATGAAAATACCACTTGCTTATAAGAAAAATACGTCAATTCTAGTTACCGTCCGTATTAACTATGATTAGTCCAAAAACGCGGAGAAGAGGCTAGGTTTGATTTTTTTTCACCTATTTAACCACCTTATGTCTTTGAACGAGCAGTGTGAGAACGCAAATCCAGAACTGCGCCCGTCATCAAGGGAGGCCTAAAAACAATCTCGGTATACAACTTACAATGTATTAATTAATTTATGGTAATTTCTAAAGCATCATGCGAATGCCGTAGGATGAACATACTCCCCACCACGGTAATTTATTTGTATTATTAATATTTTGACGGCAGCCCTAACGGCGGAGGGTCGTCTCCGACATTCTTTCGTCGACCGCGGCGTGACCTCCGTCAGGTAAAAGTAGTTTCCGCTTTCCTCGGCCGACCTAGCCCTAGACGCAAGCGGACCGGTCCGATTCGATTGCGTGCGTTCGCGCAATCCCTTGCGCAATGACACATATTCGCGCGGACGCACGCCCTCTCGGTTCGACGACCTCTCGGTGCGCGCCGCCCGACGCGACCGTGACCTTGATCCGTCAAAACGAAGCGACGATTTAATTCGAATTATTTTTAAAAACGGCGACCTTGACCGACCGTTTGGCCGTAACGCCTCTATTTCCGGCGCGCTTTTGTTTCACGCCAGATAACGCGTATCGCGTTTGTTGTTTTTGTTGTTGTTTTTTTTGTCGTCACCTGCTTTTTCAAATTTTATTCTTTCGAACGCTCTCACAACTAACGTTTCGATACCCCCGCCGTCTGGCGCGCGTCTTAAACCGGATCGTTTTATTAATTGTGAGACCGAGAGCAGTACGTATGTTTTATTTCCATTCTATAGTTTAGAATTCTACGAGCGCATTGTACGAGCGCCCGCGTTCTTCCGTCTCGCGACGGCGATAGAACGGGAGCAACAGGTAGCTAAAACAAAATGACGCCATCTTTATTTTAATCAAATTGATTTATTAACTCCCCCCTTCCCTTGTTTTTAATTCGGTTCGCACGCTTTATATATAAATATACAGATATAGATTCGTGTGAACTTGGTCCGATTTCTACGATTGTAAATAGCGTCCCTCTTTTTCGTGAGAGGAGCTAACCGGTTATCGGAGACATTATATTGTCTATATATACATATGTATTGTATATCTACATAGTAAAGGAGAAGCTACAATAGCGACCCGCATCGTCGTAAGTAGTATAATGCCCTCTTCTTCCCCCTGCCGTAAAATATGAATTACGTCGCGAGCGACTTTCGAGCGTTCTCTTTCTCTTTTTCGTTCGTTTACGTATGTATTATATTATTTCGATTCGTCTCGACCGTTAGTCGTCGTCGGGCGTATGCGTCGAGAGATTCGGCCGAATTTATGAATTTTATATACTGTTCGTCCGCGCGCCGTTTAGTACGCGCGCCGCGCTACTCGCGAGCGTTAACGCAATAAATTATATATTTCATTATAATAATATATAAAGTGTGTATTCTGTGCGCGAGTTTGCGTTTACAGTTACGCGCCGCTCTCCTCCGGCGTATAAAAATTAACATGATATTTCCGCAATAATTAAAAGCTCGGTGAGATTTTTTTCGCCGCCGACGAAGACCATGGGAACGTCGGAGTGATCGGAACCAACCGCGGACGGAGGCGGTCCGTTCCGCGACTCTCGATCGATCGGCAGGTGCGTGACTTTTTTTATCCGACGTCCGATACAGCTGATCCGCGTGTGACATAATGGCGGCCGATCCGTCTCGGGTCGCGCCCGCGTCCGCGAGATCCGCCATCTTGAATTAGTGGCGTATCGTTGCAGCGTCTTCGGCGCGCGCGACGCCAGCGCCCGAATTCCGTTCGATATTATTGTTATCATTTTTGTTGTGGCGGTGCGCGTCGATAATCGTAAGTTATGTCATCGATCTCCGGCGGCTGGCTCAAGGTCGTTCCGGCGGCCGCTCTTCGGAGGCAGGGGCGGGGGCGCCGGCCGGTGCGCGTGCGCACGCGCAGCTTCCGGGTGGGTCCCTCCCGATCGGAATCTAGATCGAAATCGACGAGACGCCTGTTTTACCGACCCGATACGGGTCTTTATAATTCTGGCCAAAATCTAGTCCGAAACGGTCCACTGTTTTACCGACTCGATTTTTTATAGGTTTAATTAAAGCAGGGTTGTCAAACTTTCAAATAAAAAACATAAACGTACAACTTTAAAATCAGAGACTTCCAAACTTGTTCTCTATTAGTGTGAAGGGGGTATATCATCGGATGAATTTTTAATTTTTATTCCCCCCCCCCCCTCTTTAAAATATAAAACCATTTTTTAAAATAATAATATTTAATAAAGTATTTGCTTTATTATATTTAGCTATTTTCTTTGGGAAGAAAGATGCGCAGCGCAAAATTGTTTATGGTTTACTTGGTCGTGCAATAAGAACATATTTGTAAATTTCATTAAGGGGACTATGTTTAAAATCCGTCTCCAAAGTTGTTTACTGATATAATATTTAAATATAGTACTACCCTTGGTAATTCGCATTGTGGTTTCAACTTTTTTTGCACTGATCGTAGTAGTAATGAAAGTCTTGCAGTAGTAACTTATGAAAAAGGTAAAAATCTCACGAGGTTGTGGAGGTATTGGAGAAGTCTGCTTTCACCAAAACTCGTGGTTCCAAATATAATAGTTACGAATTCCGTGTCACCATTTTTGCTTTATAAAACAACAGACGGATACTATAAAATAACGCATTCATGAAAATGTGTTTTAATCTTTGCTGTTACAATATTTTACAAAATCTTACCCGGTCCCATATTGATAAATTCATTTTTTAGCATTCAAATAATTTAAAAAAATCCTAACCTAGTTTATCTGACTGCCAATCTCAACTCTTAATATTTCTGTATTCAGTTTTATACCGTTATATTTTTCAGACAAATGACTTAAAATTAGATATGACGTATTTAATACTAAAACGCAGTCGATTGCCAATAGTTTTGCGAGCGATTAGGTGTGTTAAAACGTTTTATTAAACAAAATAAACATTAAATTAAATCATAGTACGAGTCGGTACACATGTAACGATTCTGACCATAGTCTAAAGCACAGGTCCTCAAACTTTATTAAAAACGGGCCCGATTGAAATTCAGAAATTTATCTAGATCCTGAAATGAAATATTCTTATTGGAATCATGTTCGAACAAACGACATGTCAAATTTACATAAATACTCGATTGTTGATGAATTCTTTTGTCAATGATCTTTGGTATCGCTGGAGAATTTTTCAGAATTTTTATAAATTTGCAAGGGCTTATGTTTTTTAGACTAGCCGTTATTTTAAATCAAGATGGCAACTACTGGTACAAATACTAACTGATTTGTTCGAAATATTTACTGGGTCAATTTTTCGGAAAAGTTACTATAGTGTCCACATAACCGTTATATCCAGTTTTTTTAACTGCTCGATTCGTCTGTAATAACCAAGAATCGTTTATCATTAAATACCATTATTAGCAGTCAACTACCCATTGCTGGATTGAATAACAACTAATACTGTATTCAAAACAATATCGTAAAAAATAAGCTTGTTCACATATAAAGTTCACTGAAAAATGTGTACATATTTTAAAAGAACTGATTCGTGTTACTTGAGATCCCCTGCAATATGTAGTATTTCTATTGAATTATCTAAAGCAGCCGCATTTAATACTTGTTTTTTACCACAGTAATGCCAAACCACATATGGCACTCACCACACAAAAAACGTCTTTGCGCCTAGTGATTACGACTAATTTCAATTTTTATAAAATAACATTATTAGGTTAAAATTTTCGTTTGGTCAAAACAACCCTGTATGAGATTTTCGCCATTAATACAATATGTAATTTAAATTTATATATTAATAAATGTAATTTTTTTAAAACTTTGCATCTATTGCCAAACTAATAGATTATAATTGAAGAAAAATATGACTTTAAAAATACTGTTAAAGCTATAATTTATATATTTATGTGACCCGCTGTCTAAAGCTAAACATAGAAAGTTGCCGCAAAGCTTTAAATGTTGCCAATCTCTGCTTTAAAATACTTTATTTCATGCCATTTATGTATAGACATGCAATATTCATCGCTGATATACTTACTAGGTCAATTTATCAGAAAAAGTGTGCTGGAAATATTATTAAAACTGGCAATTATTGTGTTTACAAAAACATTATAATATCCCATATTTACTTGTGCCTTCACCAAGGAATGGGCTCATGGTAGTGATAATTAAGATCCAACTAAGCAGCCACGCCATCTATCGGTAGTATTAAAATCATATCCTGAGGGAATTCGTGAAATATTATTAAGTTGTTACATACATATATTATATATAATTTGTTGCGACATAAGACAATATGCTTGTATGTAATGGTACATATTTTTCAAATTCATGTTTTAGCTAGCTATTCAAAATTATTTCGTAGCAAATTTTGAAATTCTGATAACTCTGGTTTGAATTAATATTACTAGTGTACGGTGCACAATCTTGTGTACTGCTTTCTTCGCGCTGTACTTCTTTGTATGATGATGGCTTTCTTTTTATGAAAAAGAACCTTTCACTTTGTTCATAAATAGAGCTAATCTAATCCAAGTTCGTTCGAAATTCGTCGTTTATGGCCGCAAATGCGGTCGCTTGAGAGTTTTCTATTCATTCCGATGCTGTAATCGAAGATGAGTTTTGAATAATATATTTTAAAGATATTGAGATACGGATATTAAAAGAGAAAAACTCATATGTTTTCGTTCGTTTCAACTTTCTGACTTGAGAGTTTAAAAAAGGTTATTTAAATGACTTATGAAATCCGGGAATGTAATAAAACGTATATTTGGCAGTCCTAGATTTAGTTTTATAAATATACGAGGACCGTAAGGCAAAAATATGTTAACTGACATAACCGCAATCTCTAGACATTATGACGTTTGAAAATTGACCTATATGTTTATAAGGTATAACAAAAACACAAAGTTTTACGGTGGGGAATGCGATTGAAATACCGCGTGAACGTGATACTTGACTGACAATTTTTGCAATGATTTCGAGTTTGCGGTTAACATTATAATTGACTCAGTGCACAGCATTGATCACTTACATACGAAATAAACTCTTTGTTCAGGATGCAAGATTTTATTTGGTTTCTGCACAATAAGACAATTTGGTTTTCTTGTTTAAAAAAATATTTATTTGATTAGCTTTCGTAGAAGTAAAAGAACATCTATTATCGTGTCTGAATTCGATTACTTCTTTCAAGTATAAATAACATTATTTTGTACCACTTCTTCCAGTTATCAATATATGTACATTTATATTTTTACTGTTCGATGCTTATGGGTATTCAATTGATTAAAAATATTTTTCCTTAATTACGGAAAAGTATAATTGGTTATATTAATGTTTTGTGTACATAATATCTGTATTTATGTGGAGGAAACCTTATAAAAACTTTTTATTGACAATATTTTTATCATTCTTATACTTTGTAAACAGAGCCAGAATAGCTACAATTAATTTATTCAAACCATCGTCATGTATTTCTTATTAACTTGTGTTTATATTTTCAACAAAAAATATATTACAAAAACATAATAATTCTCCAGGTTGCTTATTAATTATAAATGTTATTATTACATAATTTAAGATGTAAAGTTATTTTTTGTCTGCTGTCGAATCAGGTGTTGTGTATACTTTGCCTCGACTATGCGAAAGTGAACTCGGCACTCTCTCGTGAACATGCGAGGTTTATCCATCTATCGTGACAAAGATAAATATTTTGTAAACAAAATCGGTTATCAATTCACCAATAAATCGTATGAGTGTTGCGCGTCGGATTTTTTGCTTCGCACGAGAGTGATGTGATCGCGTACAGAGGTTTTCAATACTATTTTTATAAATAAATATTCAGTAAGATTAATTTATATTTTAAGCACTTATATATATTATAATAATTGTGACTATTATATTGAATATTTTTTTACGTGTATGTACACTGAATGTACATAACGAGCTGACAGATTTTTTGTTGCAAAAAATTGATATTCTACTGATAAAATTATCTTTTACTTATCAAATACATCTAAATATTTACGATATATATATAAAAGTCACATGGTGTATTTATGTTTGCTAACTAACTTCTACACGGTTTTACCACGGTCATAGTTTTGTTTAACTTAGAAGATTTTATTTTATTTTCTGTGGCAATCGTCGCTCCGACGAGTACTTCGCTTATTCTGGAGTATTGGACATGGTTCCAATCTGAGGCCTCTGCTCATTTTACTCTTTAAAGGACATAAATGCAGCAATTAATAACTCGGAATATTTATTATATGCTGAAAAAAACACATTTATTTTTCAACTAAATCAAGTTTGTGAGAAACAAAATTAGCTTAAATAGATAATTTTATTCGAATTTATGTTCAATAACTTACTATCTGTTGTATATAATTTTTGGAACAAATTCGATGTACATATAGATCTGATTCGTTTCATCGTTTGCTTTATGCGGAATTGCATGTAAATTAAATCACCAAAATTAAGATCAACTGCAATTTAATTAATTCAGCAAAATTGATGGTACATTTTAAATACATAATTTTATCGAATTTATTGTATATACAACAGCTAATTATGCTTGGAACGAATTTTATATACATAAAGATCGGATCCGTATCAGCGTTTGTTTTGTGCTGATTTGCATTTCAATTAAATAACTAGAAATGAATTAACCTAGATCGAATTATTGAACTGACTGAAATTAAATCTTTGCGTCTCGAAACAACAAATACAAAAACTTACGACGAACACCTATGATATTTTGTTTCATTCAACGAGTGAATTCTGCGAATTCGGTCATAATAAACACCGCCACAAACATTTTATTCACAAATGTTTTTCGAAAGCATTTTTTTGTTGAAAAGGAGCGTCTCATTGTCTCTAATTTTGAAACAAAATAAATACGCATAAAGAATAATTGATTCAAGAGCGGCACTAGTCACTCGTATATATTGAAAACAAAAAACGACTATATGTGTTGTTCAAATGTATAGAAATTGTTTCGTTTTAAGATTTTTTCAAATTTAATTTGAGAAAGTATAAACGAATATTTTAAGAACATTCGATCAATTATTAGATTTTGACTTTCTGAATCTTAGAGTGGCCTAGAGAGTCGCGATTACGTTCCCTATTCCTTATCGTTGTTGCCAGGACGTCAGCGCTTGAGAACGCTCCTCTTGCACGAGCGATACAGCTTCCCAACGAGCTTGCCAAACTCAAGAATGGCCAAACCTGGCAAGTCATGGTAATCAGATTTGCAATATAATATAAACAAATTTAATATGTATACAAAATAATACATATTATGTATATCGTAATCAAATATAAATAACTGTTAGTGTAACATGGTAAATATTAATCTAATCTTACGGCAATGAATTAGTTCTAAATTCTTTGGGACCATCTGGAAAGTTGGAGCTTTAATTACACATAATTATGCAGTGGAACTAGGTTCCGCGACATGCTACATTGCTAGCAGTGCTAAAGGTATTAATATATAGAGCGACATGCCGAGTCAAGTTAAAACTTTAAAATATTGCATTGCCATCCGAATATTTTTGCCAAAGTAACAAAAGCCTTAATATTTTTTCGGCAACAAATAGGTTATTTTCCTAGTATATAGAATATTGTAGAGAGGCAAATAGTGATGGATTCCGATAAGCATAGAACGGTAATAAATCCATTCGATGTAGATTATGTTGTGTAATTGGTGATTTACCGCTCATCGAGTCGAATGGTGTTTTTTTAAATAAAATAATGGAGCTCTATAAGTGATGATCTATCTAATTAGCGATTTACATATCTGATAATGCAACAAATCATTTTTAAAATAATAAAATTGTATGCTGCGTTTTGGTTAAGCGCCCCTGTCGCAAATCCGCGCGGCGCTAAACGACGTGCGAGCGCGTCCGGCGGCGATTTATGGCAATCTTCGCTAATCGGACATCCCGATTGCTAATTGCCGATAGATCACCGGCACGCGCGGAGAAATTTCAAATATCCGCTATTTCGCTCGAAACTTTCGTTTCAAATATGTACAATGTGTGTAAACACACACTCATACGCACAAACATCGTACACACCTTATAAAAGAAAGTGTACGCGTGTGTATCTCCATCTACATGCGTACGAGTTTCATAATGGAAAGGAATGCGGCGACCTGGCCGGAAACCTCGTTCTTAGGATGCGACCCTGGGCGCTATCTTCTCAGCTTCGGTGCACAGATAATAAGGAGCTACAGTGTAGTGTGTGAGTGTGTATAGAGAAATAAAATATAAAATATATATATAAAACACTAGTACGTAAGATGCGGCTTCACGGTCCGTTCGTTCTACTATTTTTATAATGCGGTGAATCTTATAATGTATTGTATCAGATTCCGCGGACGCGTATCATTCGTGTGCGAAGGGGAGAGATGTATGTACGTATACTATACACGGTAATATATCATGGGTATTTTTATTCACGTCGGCTCGTTAATATTCTAAAATTTTCGCTACATATAAATTGTATACCAGGCGAATTAAATTTAAAAACTCATAATCTGTCTTAGACCAAAATTGGCCATAGAACTTCGCATGATATCTGCCGTTGAGTCATCGTGGACATTCCCGTGGGTCATCGCGATCTGACCTTTCGCGTGCTTGATTATTTTTTTATTGTACATTTCAAATTGTATCTTATAATGTTTCCGCATATATATTAAATTATTTTCGAGTTTACTACTATTTGATAGTGTCGGCCATGCTCGCTTATGAATGTTTTAAGACCAAATTAAGCATTGAACATCAGGTTTCTAACAAGTGCGATGACCTCTCTTGTGTTCATGTGTATTTTACGCCTCAAATTATCATTTTTGAATGAAACGATTGAAGATATTCCACTCAACTAAAATATTCTCGGATTCTGCCTGGTTTCTAATAAACGCCATTTTTGAAGGTCCCCTCCCCTCTCTTCTTTATGGTTAGCGTTTCACCTCGCGCGCTAACTAATCCAAACCGTAAATACGCATAAAATACACATTGCCGCTGATATATAAATAGCCACTTTCGACCAAATCGACCGTCGATCGTTTCTCTCGCTCCCCCGATTCGGGAGCGCATCCCGTATTTTATTCTTGACAGCAGAGGCGTAGTTGGTTTTTATTACTTATACAAACTTGAAAAACATCATAATTAAATACATGTATTATATATATAATTTTTTGGTAAATTTGCTATTCACTGGCAAAATTTTCATTAGTCTATGTTAACGATTACTTTATTTTCTGATAGTATACGAACGAAATGAAGTTTTTTCAGAATGTTGGCATTATTGGGTAATTTTCATCATTTATTTTAACTAAAAAAATTGATTATTTTTGCTTATGAAAACATTTATTCGATATTTAAATTTTTTTCGCTAAATCGGAAAGTCTTAAAACAAGACAATTAATAATATTTTATAAAATAGAAAGATGTTTTCATCATTTAACGTTTATGAAATCTTTTTTTTTCAATATTATTGAATTTTTTATTGTTATCACTGGCAAACAATATAGATATGTAATTTCAGGTCAGGTAATGTTAGAAAAATGTTCCATTACAAGACTGTGTTGTTCGAGGTTAGTCATATAAATATTTTTAAAATTACGCACATTTGCGTCATCAAAATACAGTTCATCCCTTTCCATGAGATGCGATTCTTTTTGGGGTCTAAAATAGTTTTAATGTTATTTATGCTTAGGATCATTGTCTTTCTGAAAACAATTATCGATGGAATTTCATGATTTGCTTGATTGACAATTATTGCAGAACTAAAATCAGTTAATATTTCATATTCATTTATCGTTATTATTTTTATTTACTAGCGTGATATAAAAATCCAACGACTAGGGAACAGAGCAATAATGTCTAGCTATGCCCACTTGGTGCGATAATAGTGCTTAAATATAAATATATTATAAAAAAGCTTATGGCTGAATTGTCATGTATTTCCAAATCGGATTATTGGAATCCCGTAATTGGCGCCACAGGTGAATTGCGTCCGAATGTTTGCGTAAAATCAGCAACAATGGTTTCTCTACCTGCTCAACTTTTTTTGTGTTTTTGTAAAACTGTGGCGATAGAGTTAAATGACGTTTTGATACACGTGCGTTCAGTAAAGCGACGATTTAGGGTAGTCGCCACAATAACATTTAGAAGTCAGATAAAATTGCCTAATAGTCAGCGGTTCATAAAATAAAATAAAATAAAATTTTAAAACGCTCTCCCACTACGCCACTGATTGACAACGATGCGACCTTGAACGGCGCATTTTTACATGATTATAACGAGTTCGTCCGCCACGTCGAATTACATAGTTATAGTACGTTACACCGCGAGACGCGGAAACGCTCGTGACGTTTCGCGAGCGAGAAGAAAAAAAATCGGCACAGCGCAGCACATGCAATCCGAGAAATAAAAGAAGAGAAGAAAAAGAAAAAGAACAAGAACAGCCTCGGCAGATCGTCTGACGACCTTAACCGGGCGTAAAAAGAAGACGAGCCGAGCGGCCCCGCGTACGTTCGATCGAAATTATTACGAGTTTAACGTAATACAATAGAGAGGAATAAAAAATGCCGAACGTGCGAGCGGAGCGCGGTGGGGCGTCGTAACGATTGTAAGTTTATTGCCTTTTATGAGATCGTCTCGTCCGGGCGCCGCCGACGTTCAGTTGGTTCGGTCTGCTCTTTGCGCTCTTTGCGCTCTTTACGCTCTTTACATAATAACAATAATCGGAATCGTCGCCGGAAATCAATATCGCTCGCCAGTCGCCACCCCCCGCGGCCGCTCCTATCTATCGCGCGCACGCATAGAGAGTGAAAAAATTGACATCGATCGAAATTTTGACCAATTAGGTCATTTATTAGACGCGGGGCGCGTCGCGATTTCTTTTTCTCTCTCTCGCGCTAGTGTCTGTCTGCGTTATGATTATTATGTTGTAAAGTGTGTTCGGTGCGGTACGGGACGGCGTCGCTCCTTCCGGCCGTCTCGTACGTATGAAAATAGACAGAAATGGCTATAGTCGTATAGTGTATACTAGACGATAATAGCTCGGGTGAGTGCGGAGCGAATCTCGTTTTTATTCATAATGCGAAGTTTTAGTGTAGTGAATGTGCTCGTTCGGCTCGTTACGGTCGCCAATTGGGCCATCTTCCTCTTCCTCTTCCTCTTCCTCTTCCTCTTCGCCTTCTTTCCACTGCCATTTTGGCCCTAAGGTCGCGGTCGCCGTGCATGTATTTATAAACCGACGATTCGAATCGATGCGTTTTGGCCAAAAAAAACATGGCGCCGTTAGCGGTCTAATTGGAAGATATTAACGCGAGCAACAGCAACAGCAGCTGCGGCACCAGCGGTACATATTATATATATTATAACAGTGTTTTTTCGTCGGAAAAAAGCAGCAGCGACGTTAATGAGAAAGTTTCTAATGATTTGTATAAATGCATATACGGGTATGCGCGGCTCGTCTTTATTGTGCTCTTACACGAACCGACGGTGGAAACTGTCTCTAATTATTATCTATGTAAAAGAGCATACGTGTACGTGTAACCGACCGACGTCAATCTTCAAACTGGATTCCGTTTAATTGGTTGCGTCACTGCATTACGATTTCGAGACTACTTTGTGTGTTTGTTCGATAAATATACGCGACTGCTTCGAACAAAAGGATAATGTATATTTCGAAAGACCTACATTGACGGCCATTAACATGATTATTCGTCATTTTGTCTCGGAATCGGCGACCGCTCGATCCAATTTCACATTTTCGATTCATGTTCATGTTGTCCATGTACATATTCTGCTATGTAAATCGAAGACAATTTTTTTCCATTCCTTGTACATCATAATTGCTGTTTTGCGAGTAAACAACAGATTTACACCGGCTAACTAAATTAGCTGAAATATTTCTAATTGGATTTAGGCCAGGGGAGCTTAACCTTCTACGTTTTTATTATTCAATTATTTTATTTATACATAAATATTACAAACATTTCATTCATTTTCTCACTTTGTCTTGTCCCAATTCGGTGTAGCAACTTCATATATGAACACTGATCAAGTGTGTGATTTTTTATACAGAATTTTAAAAATTAAAATTAAAATCTTTCAGTTGCTGAAGTCCGATATATCGACTTTTGCTACTTTACGAAAACTGCCGGATCCAATGTTATCATGAAAGAAGGAATCGTATACATTTTTAACGAGCTGTGGGTTATTAGCTTCAGAGTTTTTTTTTATATATTTTTTGTAATGCATTGATATTTATATAGAAATTATGAATTATTTTGTATATAAATATATAATTATCATTTTACACACAAGTTAAACGTGTTTTATAAAACTCTCCCCCCCCCCCCCCATCGACACGGCACTCTGTCTAGAATTCGGGTTTAAAATATCACTTTAATATATGTACATACATATACACACAACTATTATTATTATTATTACAAAGGTTGAGGAAAATAAAAAAAATGCGCAGGACGTATAGAGGAGACGTGCATCATCCCATATGACTTGTCCCACCTCCTCGGAAAATTGACTAAGCATATTTGTGTTTGGTAAACTCGCTTGTCCTAATATTTTGGTCAAGCTAATTAATTCGATTTTTTTACATTACCGCATTGATATTTTTCGCTGCAAAAAATAAAGGTTATAAAACATGTTAGGAAATATCGAGGAAAAATAATAAAACAAAATACTTTACTATTATTTAAGATTATATTTTCAAAAGTATATTATGCCATATATGTATGGCACTGCATGCAGTTGTAACTATAATATTTATCAAGCCATATGTGACACTATGCACTAAGAAAAATAATACAAAATAAATGTTAATAATTAAAACATAAAAACAAGGATTTTCTGATAAACATCTGTGCAGTACCCATTGGTTCTTTTTCTATACATGTTGAATCATCGTCAGTAGTAAATAAACATTTTTTAAATCAGATGGATTTTCAAGATTTGTTATTTGTGTCGGCAGTGTTTCTGATACCAACAATGCTATCCATTTTATGTTATTCTCTTCTTTATTTGAATTATTTCCTTTGTATTTTTCACTTATAGCGTTTTCTTGTAATTTTAGTAGATCTTGTTCTAATTCTGATTCCGATGTTTCATTTATTATGATGTGAGGTACAGGTTTTTTTATTGTTTTGCGAAAACTGCCTATCAGTCAGTTCTAGAGTTAACTATATAGAGAGGGTTTACGCCCTCCTTACTATTAGTTTTAAAGCACACGATACGGATATACGTTCGATATACTTATCATTACTACTGTTTATATTTTGAGCAAATTAAAAAAAATTACAATTTTTATATTTAATAATCAATCGGAGTAATGGTAAGTATATCGAACATTTATCCGTATCGTGGGCTTTAAAGCTAATAGTATGGGCGTAAACCCAAACTTGCCATCTCTTTCTCAATTATGAATAATAGTGAAATGAATAACTATCGAACTGACCGTGTTAACGCAAATATATTATAGTTCAATATCATCTGACAAATACTCGTCTACGCTTGTATTGGATATTTAAAAAAAATATTTGTGTCAATAAAAAATGTTCGGATCCATTCTACCTAAAAATAAAGAATACTGCATGTAGTGCAATACAAATTTATAGCACTTAATGCCTGGAGTGCTACAAATGGCAATATCATCATAACCTTTACTGCATGTAGTGCCATATTTGGCCTTATAAAAACTCATATATGATATGTTAGCGATTGTAAAATTAATCTGTATATTCTCAAATTTTCTTACAAGTATATTTTTTAACGTGTGTTTATACATATTTAACGAAAAATGTATGTTCAAACACCTAGCGATATGACATTACCAATTGATGCACTTCAAATGACTACCAACTGTTAACAAAAAGTGGTCACAATTATGTTACTAAATATTTTTCTGTATGCAGCAATACAAAAAATAATCAAAAAAAATTTTTTTTTAATTAATTTGTGAGGCCATATATTGCATCGTATGCGGTAAGGAGTTAAAAGAACAATAAAATATTAAATTAAAGGATTATTATAAGTTACTATATAACGCACAAATAATTTAAAATAAGATCTGCTAAAGAATTTCGTAGTGTAGTAAGCTTCATTAATACGAGTCCGCGCCTAGTGCGTTCACTCTCATAGTAGCAATGCGATTTAACGCTTGGCGCGTTATGCGCCCGAACACAGTTATTTGTAATTTATGTAAAAAATAATTTAAAATAAAAATTAATGCGACTAATGTGTGAATCTATGTACATTTTCCTCGCTTGCCGTAACACTAACCTTACACATTGCAGACGTGTCTATAAATAGACTCAAGTAATTCTTTTTATAATGCTGAGGAGAATATTTTTGATACGTAATTTCGTACCTAGTTTATAAATCTTTATTTATTTATTTTAAATTTTCTGTTGCAACATGACAGATGCTAGCCCAAAGCATTGTAACGAGGGTAAACACAATCAACACCTGCAAGAAAGTGGTTGTTAAACACAAGATTTAAATCAAAATCAATGTTTTGTTTGGATTATCAGTCCATTGCTTTACAAACTACTCTTCGCCCTTAAATACATTTTGTAAAAATCAGTTTTTTTTTCTTGAAATGTTTGTTTAAAATTGGTCTGAAAATTAACAACTTCCCTGTTAAATTCACAAAGAATATTTCCAAACTTCAGTGTTTTTTCTTTCATTAAGAATTTAATAAATCTATCAACGAATTCGCCTTTTAGTTGAAAAACAGCATTTGTGTATTTTGTGCGAATTCGCTACAACTATTAAAATTGAAGAATTAGGAAAAATAAGAAGCGTTATATTCATTAAATAATGTTGTTACCAGTGACGTAGTCATAAAATTCGCGGAAGGTATTTCTACACGCATTTTTGGTTCAATACCATATAACAATTAATATTATTGAATGTTGGCTATTTGCACCCAAAGCCAAAAGAGACGTTTGAAATTTGTTTATAATATTATTTATCGAAATACATTTTATTTTTTGTCTGATGGTCGAATATCTTGATTTAACTAGAGATATACGGCGTATATTCTCCTCTACAGCCTTGGTTGTAACCTTGAACGCTTCATTAATATCGGTAATGAAATCAATATACAGTAGACCCCCCAATAACACGGTAAATTGGGGAGTGCTATTTGGGTGCATTTAGTTATGGGACTAGAAAATACTCAATACAATTTTTTGCAACACGTGCGTACGAATCAGGTGCGTGTGGTGAGATATCCACATAAAGTAACGGGCATCCAAATACCACGTCCCCGATCTACCGTGTTATTGGGGGGTCTACTGTATTGTATTTTTGCATTAAAATCAGATGAGCAACGATTGCAACCAAAAAAGAAAAGTCTATCATCCATTCTTCGTTATTTGATTGAGTATTATATTTTCCCTTTATTTCCACGAAATGTTCCAATTCGTTGTAAACCCCTACATTTTCCTAACCATCATCTCGCTAATAAAGCACATCAGAATCGTTATCAGCCAATTATTTAAATTAATCGTTGATACTAAATTTATACTTTTTTTATAAGCTACAATTGTTTTTAAAGCTGCCATTTTGGCGAATTAGGGTGCCCATCGAATTAATTTAGTCGAGATATTTAAATGATCAATTTTTCAGATAAGTTTAATAAAAATCTAATTAAAGCTTTTATCATTATCCCATACACGAGTGGTTCAAAAACATAGTAATCATTGTTTACCGAAATTGCGTTAAACTTAAATTGATAAAAAAAATCGACCGCAAATTTAGGTTTGCTGTTGATTGTTGGTGTCTGATGATATTCGAAGAAAAAGTAAATCTAAATTATTTATGTAGTGAGCAATATTGTCGTGAAACAGTTAATGTCACACGTCGTCTAAAAATGATGGATATCGCATGCCTAAACATAATTTGCGTAAAATAAAGTATTTTGTGATTTTTTAAAAGGAAATCTTCAAGTTTATTATATTCGTTTGCCAATAAAAAATGTTTATTCAAGCAATTACACATACAAAATATAATATATTAATAGATACAACATTTTTTAATTTATAAATTACATATTCTGCTTTGGGTTATTTTGACTTATTCCACTAAATGATTTTTTTTACCCCAAATGTAGTTTTGCAGGGAATTGGAGTAGACGAAAATCAATAAATTGACGCAAAGTCGTAAAAGCATATTTATGCCTTGAATGCGGCCATTTTCGATAGATTTCGATAGAAATGCAACTACATATTGCAATGGATTAATGTCGCAACTTAGAAATAATTTCAATACTGTTTCTTGGATTCTCACCAGGACGCCATAAAATGTGGATATAATAATAGTATTAATCAGATTTCCGACACGAAGTAAATTTATTATTTTAGATAGACGGTTTTTGTGTCCCACCATGCCCTGGCATTATCGTGGTGAAAAATATTTTTCCCATAAAAAATTTTTAAATTAAAATTGTGTAGTAGTATAAATGCTCAATGGCATTTATTATATCATAAATATATTACACATTCAATATCCAACCACACAACATAATAATTTTCTGGTGCGATTCTCACTAGAAAAAACTGATCAGATTATTTTTTTAATTAGGTTTTTTATAACAAATCAGTTGATCGATCAATATTAAACTTTTATGAAATTTCCTCAGAAATCAGCCGAGGTTCTATAATATATCCAATATAAACTTCAACAAGACAAATTTCAACTATAAATTCGCAATTCATATTAGACAAGTTCGCAATTTTACCTCATTATACACCTCACACATATTGGTCTCGGTGGTTGCATTACTTACTTTTTCAATTCGTAATTTTCAATGACAATTATGCATTTTATTCTCTGTCGTTGTCATTTTTACTGATTAAAGCGAAAGTGTTCCTTGATAAATAATGATAAAAAATATGCTTCAAGACAGATTTTATTTACAATAAAAACGACAATAACTTTCGCATCAACCTAATATCAGGCTTAATGAATTATATGCGACCTATCAAGAGATGTACTGTGTAGCAGTCTGAAGGTGACATTGCATATATTATAGTATCATACATCATAACTGCTCGATAGATATAAATTTTAAAATTTTAAGGACAAAATAATATACACGATAAAGAAGAAATGTATTATTAGGCTTGATCGATTTCATCATTAAATAATTATTAATTAAATGCACTTTTGATGTTGAGCAACAATACTATTTTATTAATCTCGACCAGTTCTTAGTTAGACTTTGCTATTTTATGTCGCCGACTTATCAGAGTTTTATAATTTACGAAGTCATGTTTTGTTCTTATTCCTTTTAAAGTAAGATATTATACATATTTTATATAATCTTAAGACTTGTCAATGTTTGATAAAAACACTATCGTAATATAATGTTAAATAAAGCACTTAGATAGTAGATTAAATTTTATATACTTCTAAGAAAGTTATGCATTTGAATTTAATCTGTGTTTTTATACATATATATTAAAAATATATGTGTTGTTATTATCTTGTTTGTAAATTCGCCAAGCTGTCGATGATAAGTATAAAAAATATGTACGTATACATTTGTGTGTATGTTTGAATGTGGCAGTGTGCGTGCGAATATATAAGTGTGGGTCTATTTTATTTAACAATTGTTGCGTAAACAATTGATATTTTAAATGTCATTTTAATCTGTGTACTCGGATCGTTGTGTCGTATTTTTTTGCTTATAAGTGTATTTACGGTCTTGTGTTTTTACATGCTGCTCTTTTCCGATCACCGGATGGATTAAACAGGGAAACCATGATCGGCGGCGATTCTGCTCCCGCACGACGTTTTGGTAGATAATCTTATTTTATATGCTTCAGTTATAATAGGGCATTGTGAGTAGTTAGACGTAGTAGTCGAATTGTATCGATAATCGAATAAACACAGCTGTTCTTAAAACTAATTTGTAAATTTTGCTAAGATGTTTTAAAAAACGTTTTATATTTATTTATTTGTTTTTCTTTCGTATTGCAGTTGGTGGAATATCACTTAGAATTTCTGACGAAACATCCTGGCGAAGTGTTCTTTTATGGCTGCAAGCTGTGCACTCACCGATTTACCTCCAGAAATAGTTTTCTGATACACATGAAACTGCACGACGTCAGGAAGCGATATCCATGTGGAGTGTGCGACAAAGCCTTCGATCGAAAATTTCAATTGGTGCATCATCTTCGTTTGCATACTTCCGATACGCCGTTCGAGTGTGAAGTGTGCTTCTTGGCTTTTTCCGATGAGCGACTATTGGCGGAACATTCGAGCGTGCACACCTCTGACAAACCCTTCGAGTGCCGTTACTGCTTAAAAGGGTTCCCCCAGAAAAAGGCCCTAATTGTGCATCTGCGCATGCATACGGGTGAAAGGCCTTTTCCTTGCGAATTCTGCGAACGAACCTTCACGCAAAAAGCTCATTTGCAGGTAAAAATTATTTTATATAGCATAAGTATATATAAATAAATATGCAAAAGTGTGTTTATTAGTCACTATCGACTTTATTATCGACTATTCAATGAGATAAGACTCTTAAGAACTTTGTTACGTGTGTCACTTTTGTGTCGTTTAACATGTGAATAGTCAGAGTTTGATATATATATTTATAATATAATAAAAATATTTATTTTTAATTGTATTTTCAGGGACACATGCTCCGTATTCATATTCCAAAGAAAAAGGTTGAATATCAAAATAATACAGATATGCAGCCGACTACCGATAAATCAGTATTAAGTATATTTTCACAAATGAGGGACAGACTGGCGGTGGCCGATAGGCTCGTCAATAATCCGGAGATTAGAATAGATCCGATTATTACAGAGTCGGACATAGCAGCCATGACAGTGAGTGTTTTTAATTTGCGGTTATAATCGCTAAATAAAAGGAGCGACTAATATTAAAAAAATTTTTTTAGGGGCAGCGGGAGAAGTTGATCGGTTGCGATTTCTGCGACAAGAAATTCACATACGAAAGAAACAAAACCAACCATATGAAGAAGCACAGCGGCGAGGCGCACTATGAGTGTGACACGTGTCAGCGGACCTTCCCCACGAGAAACAACCTTGCCTCTCATCTGCTCACCCACATCTCGAGTGGGAGTCCATTCAGATGCGACATATGCGGCCGGGAGTTCAACATGAAAAGAAATCTCATCATGCACGTCAAGAGCCACAACAACGAGCGGCCGTTCGAGTGTCCCGCCTGCGAAAAATCGTTTAAGTTAAAGTACTTTTTAGAATTGCATCTGACGAGGATACATCCCCACATAAGGTTCGAGGATCTGCCGCCTAAGAAGGAATCACAGAACTCGATTCAAATACAGAAGAACATGATCATAAAACACGTAGTGCCCGTCACCACTCCGAATAAACGGAAACAAAGTCAGCCAAAGAAGGTTGTGAAGATTGACTACGAGAGTGATTCGAACGACATGAGCTATGGGGAGTATTCTAGTGAGAGTGAAAACGATATGAAAATGTATGCACCCGTTAATTCTACCAAATTCGAAGGAGTCTACGTACAAGAGCCAAAGAACCGCGGTGTTGGGAGAGATGATTACGGCGAGTCAAAATCATTACAGGTGATTAAATTTACTGTTTATATCAATATCTGCAATTGTGACTAAATCTTACTAAGACTGTTGTTGGTTGGCATCATGTCTAATTTTATTGCATATGAATTGTAATAATATCTAGTGTCATATGTCTTCTATAGAGGGTTAAAAGTCAATAAAAAAGTATGGTTATTAGAGGTCAAATAAAAAATCTTACAGGAGGCCAATGTATTTGCCTTTTTTTACAATGCCTTTTCAAACGCGAGACCATAGTGCGCGGATATATACGTTTGTGGGGAAATTGATGCATTTACATTTTAAAACATCCACAGTTAGAAAGCAGTTAACCCTACGACCACAGCCGGTATTTTTTCGCGCTTTGCTAATATGTAGTGGGCACCTATTTATGCCATAAATTCTTTAAATATTATAGTTCAATAAATTAAAGTGATTTTCAGCCTTAAATTATATAAAATAACCATTTTACAAAGCTGAACTGTTCACGTCACCTTTAGGTGCCCAATGCATACAAATAGTTATGTAATTGTTTTTTTTGAATTATCATTTATCTTTATGAAACACTGTTACTCATCATTTTTGGGCTGTTCTCATACTATTATTATCCATTTATCAAGAGGTTAATTAATTGCCACATATTATGAACTCAGTAACCAAATCTAGTATTTTGATGCATTTTTTTCAAGTTTCTCTTTGATACAGCAATGCAAAAAAATTTTTTTGACAAGATTTTAAAAATAGTTCAAACAAATTACCAATTTTGAATCATAAATAAGTGTGAAAAAATATGTTCGTAAAATTTGTAATATTGTTACTATCGTAACAAATTATATTTTTGGTTGATCGACTTGAAATATTCCTACATTGAATATTGTTGTTTTGAATTGATTTAGATTTCACCAAGAGATTCTAGAACATTTCTTGAGGTTCTGAAAATAATCTACTATGCTATAAAACGGGAAGTCATCTAAAGATGTTTATAACTAAGAAGAAAAAAGAAATTGTAAAATATTTCCAACATTTTTTTTATGCTTTATTAATCGTAAAAAAATGTGGCCAAAATTTTTTTTATTAAAATCTTTAAATAATTTATGATAACTATCGTTATGTCATTTCAGATAAACCTGCCGCATGACCTTCGACACGTCAAAAAGATGTTGAACGTCAAATCGACGCAACCTAGTGTTATAAACGAAAGTAAAAACATTTCTTGCCCACTATGTCCAGTGATGGTGTCCAGCAAAGCCGTTCTCGCCATTCACATGAAAGAACACGACAAGACGAAACCGCACCAGTGTACCATGTGTGACAAGGTGTACATCCAACAAGCCAGCTTCGAGAAGCATATGAGAAAACATATGCTAGACGGCGCGGCCGGAAATAACATTAGTGCAATAGAACAAGACGGGTATCGATTAAATTATTTTCCTCAGCTGAAAGCCGAAGAGGCGTACGCCGACTCCGGACACGTGAAAGGCGACGGAAAGAAGCCGCTCGAATGCAAAATATGCAGGAAGAAGTACGCGCAGCCGGCCAGCTTCGAGAAGCACATGAGGCAGCACTCCGAGCTAGAAGAGGCCAAGTCTGAAACGATGGTGTTCAACGAGAACGTTTACGAAAAGTTAAAAACCATGCACGGTTTGAAGTATACGGAAGGCAAAGCCGCGAACGAACAAAGTGGCGATACGGCGACGGCAGCGCCCGAGGGCGGTTACATTAACCCGAGTGACTTTTTAGAAGTATCCATGGATCATTCGTGATTAAGAATTATTTAATTATTTAAAATAAAATATTTATTTTTATAGTTAGTTAGGAGAGATTAATTATTTTTTTATTTAAGTTATTTGTTGATTATGTACGTTTAATGTTTTTATACCTTTTTTATATCCGTATAACGATAAATACGATACTGTTTCTGTCGTCTCGACGGGAGACATGTTACAACGGTAACAAATAATTATATATTAATCGAAAAATGAGTACAAACGTAACGAGAAAATATCAAATTTGCAACTACCTCCTAAAGTACATTGTTCATGTTTGTTTGACCAAATTTTACATTATCTAATTAATATATACATTGTTATAGATGAGTGTAATATTTTATATTTGTATTACATATAACGCTTACGTGTGACACTTATCAATACTCATTTGTATACAAATGAAATGGTACATCCCAAATATATATGTGTAATTTTCATTATTAGTTTTAATTTTTAAGTGTGTAAAAAGAATAAATAAATATTGGAATACTCTCGTTCTTGTTTGCACGCATTAGATTCAACTTCAAAATTTGCACAGTTTATTATGATGTACCATATAAGATTTTACTTCTTTGAAATGTGTAATGTAAATGTTAAAAATACATTTACATAAATTATTGTTAACTTTAATATATATATATATATATATATGTACATATATATATATGAATTTATTCTATAACCGATAAACGAAAACAAAAATCCAAATAGTACGCATAGTGTTTATTTAATTTTTTTTGTTCTAAATGGGTATTTCAAAGGCTGATTATATATTGTTATCTACTAAAACTCCTGACTATATAATTAATAGTAGATAGAGCGTAATGTTAATGTGTTCGTATAGCTATACGAACGTCAATAATTGTTGAATTAAAAAGAAACGGAAGTTATTTTGTAAATCGATCTTAAGGTTTATATTTTTATTCATAAAATATGTGAATTTTATTGTGAAAAAATTTAAATCATATAATAGAGTGTGTGATCGAAGTTGATGAATTTGTATAAGAAAATGCGCAACACTTATTTTTCACGCAGATATTATTCCTCCGTGTGAAATATGGATGTTGATATTTTTCAGAGTACTCACATTTCATATTTCGCATAGATTCCATTTATATTTAGCTTAAATTTTTACTGTGATACTGGTTCTGAAATATTATTGATATTCTATTGTATTTCTACTTAGTTTTAAATTGTTGCCTTGATAAAGAAAAGTAAAACGTTCGGAAAGAAAAATCTTTGTAATATTAGTTGAACTATGTAAGACAGTAGTACTTTTAAGACCACACACTGTACCTCTATTGCGCTTCGGTTTGCTAATGTCAAGTTTTCGACGATGAAAAACATCACGTTATTTTTCGACTTTTGCTTTTACGTTTTGACACACGCGTCTAATTTTTATTTAATTTGCGCTTATTATTTTAAATTATTTAAACGTAAAAGGTTATTTTGTAATTAGTTCGGTCTAATGTATAAAAATAATGTTTTTTATCGTCGTCGATATTATGTATAACACTATAAATTTATTATGAAGTAAATATGATTTTTGATTGTGGCAGAACTTTTTCTATACATAATTGTTGAACAAATGTTGGAATATATGAATATAATAGATTACTTAAAATTCATACATAAATATATATTTTATCAGTCGTTAATGTAATAACTTATTTTGTTATTAATCTTTTTTTTTATTAAATATACTTTTTTATTTAATTCATATTTTATTTGTTTTTCTTTTGATCTTCCAAGAATTTCTTTGTGTTTAATAATAATTATAAAAACCTATGATAAATTAAAGGAAGTTGAAACAAACACTAATTATTTTTATCAAATTTATTGGAGTAATAATAAGTCATTTTAAAACATGAATAACAATTGCCTCTATAAAAAAATAATTTTCCTTCTGCTTATCACAAGAATATAATTTCTTACTCTCATTCCGCCAAGCTATCCTATTATTGAATACTTGTCGTTTATTAAATATGCAACAAATAGTGTGTAGTGAATTGACAGTTGCATATATAATTACTAGGAATATAATCGGAACAAGATCATTTTACTTACATTTATGCATGTCAAATTAAATTAGCATAGCAATTTGCAGGTTATTACAGTTTACTTTTTATACACCTGCATTGTCTATTTAAAAAAATATTCCATATTTATTGCTTTAATATAACCTGTTAAATAATATTAGTTGCTGCAGTTTAAATGCAAATCTAAAGATATTCTAGCTTTGAGAGTTAACTAAGAATAAACTCAAATAAATATATTTTTTCATAAAGAATTTATAAATACCAAGAAATCTATTTGTTTCCTATCAATGTTATCTAAAGTCTTTGAAAAATTGTTCGCAAGTAGACCTTTCTTCTCCATTACGAAGATAAGCTAATTCTCGATTATAAATATTAATTTTATTTATTGCTGTGCCACTTCAGTAAGTTTTCATAATTGTTCAAATAAGTATTTATTTATTTAAATTAAATTAAGACCATCGTGACCTAACAGGCTACTCCAATGTGTCACTATTGTCAAAAAAGAATATATAGTATTATTACAATACACCAAAAAATATAATAATTAATAGTTAATATAAAATATAATAGCATTTAAATAATTTTAAATTATCTATAAACAGAAGAAAACTTGAATTGTAACTGCCGTATTTATGTCATAAATAAGCAACATGATGAGCAGAGGACCCAGGTTGGACCCTTGAAGAACCACTGAAGGGGTGAAATATTTTTTCGATAATCATTACAAACTGTCTACGATCTCTCAAATTACTCAAGAATAACCGAGTTAAATCATCCAAGTAACCGAGGTCCAACAATTTTTTAATAAAAATTCATGACAAACCTTGCGAAGGGCTACTCAAAATTAGTATATAGATACGATGTGCACTTGAATTCCCACATTGAGAAAATTAATAAAAATTTGCTTGAAAAATAGCACTACATTGTATGATATTCTATATTTGTTCGATAATTTACAAATTTAAAAATAATATTCGATTATATGTAAAAGTGCAATAATGCCATTTAAAAATCTGCAAACGACAGTAGTTTGTCTTAACAAAACATAATTGAAATCGGCATTTCGGAGCACTTAAGAATTAAACAGTAGTCACGGAAACTTTCAAAGCAATCAATTATTTAATTACTATAACTTAAAAACTCTTAAAGCATTTCTTATTAGCTTCAAGACACTCCAAGAAAAAAATACTAACGGCCTCGCATCGAATAAGTATTGCTAGTGTGCGTATATTTTGTAATTATTATACGGTCACGCACAAAGTTACAGTTCCATTAATCAAAAGGAATGAATCTGAAGTGGAACTAAACAATAATGCTATTGGCACTCTCTTTGCCTTTTCTTCGAATCACTAGCAAACTATAAATGTACAAGAATTTTGCACTCTGTTATTTTATTTCTGGCAGCACTTAACGACTGCATAGAAAGTTTGCATGTTAAGAGTAATCTATTATTAATCTTATTATAGCACTTATGAGAAAATAGATTTTTTGTAGTTTCATTGAAAACATTGTCATCGTAGTACGGTTTATTGAAAAAAAAAAAAATATTTTAAAAACCCTGCTTTTTATTTTTTCTTTAAATCTTAAGCACTAATAATTTTATAATAATTAGGATTTTTGTATACAAATATTATATTTATATGGCCAGCAAATGATGTGTTTTAGTCGATAACGTCACGCGCCTTATTTGACAGTTTTTTTGCACAATTTTAGGCAGATGATACTCGCTGGCGCTTATATTGACAATGAGCGAGGGTATATATGATACAGTGTCTTTTTTGGATTCATAACGGCTCAGAAGAATATGGGGGGACGCGGGAAGGATCCGTACGCCGGAGCGGCCCACCAGCTGGTCAGGAAAGAGCGCTTCAACGAAATGGAAGTGGACGGCCCCCCTGCGAACATGACCGTCTCCAACTGTGACATCGCTGGTTTCGTATACTCGATAGCCGGCCATCTGTTCGACGTGGCCGTCGACATCAACATCGCAGTGAGGTATCACCTCAACGGCGAGATGACAGCCTTCTGGTGGACACTAGCATTTTTACTCCTGCCAGCTTTTATCAACACTTGCATATCGATCAAAATGTGAGTATACTGCTATCATATCGTTTGTTGTATATATTTATTATAATTTTCCTGTTTACTATTAAAGCCAATAATAAAAAATGTAGATGATAGCGTCTTGTATATTGTGTGCGTTCGAAATTGAATTTCAGAATTGATGAGAATCGTTGCACTACACCGTTTTCAATAAGAATGATACCTATGTGCTCGATGTTTAGGTAAAGATTAAATATAAATTAAATATGAATGGAACTCTTCGCCTTTAACCAAATTAACACAAAATAATAACAATAATAGTATATATTAATTAACAAAACTAACATATTTCCCAATAATATTCATCGGTTTTTATCGATTTAATGATACTTAATCTTTTGCTATCAGCAATAATTTAATACCAATGTGTTAAATTGTATTGTTCATAAATTAGTCAGTTGCTGTATTTTTGCGTAAAATATTTTTATTATTATTATTTCAGGTATGCACAAGATAATGACAAACACGACTCTCTCTCGAAGAAGATGACCAAGCAAATGATCTTGAGAATTTTTGTTCTTATATTTCAAATGGCGCCTATTTTGAGATACATTGATGCGTTGAGGTAAAATAATAATATTTCATTGTTAAACTTTAACTTTTATAAATATAAATAAAAGATTTACGTTTAAATTATACACAATAATATAATAAAAAATGTAAATCAATTGATACGTCGTTCTTAGACAAGTATGCGAGATGTATTATTTTTTATAATAATTTTCGATGTCTTTAAGTCATCACGATAGTGCAAATTGCATAAATATAGCTGCTTCAAATTTGGGGATAGGTGGTTGTCTCAAGCTTCCGGTGCGGACTTGAATTCAACTCTGAGATGATCCGTCTATCAGTCCGTCGAATGCTTTTTGTTCTTCTATAGATCGTATTTGTTCTTCAAAGGTCATAAGTCACAAATAACAAGTAACTTTTTGACAACTTTTGAAAAATTATCGTTTTTAGACAAACATAAAATTTTATGAAGCTGTTCTCTAAATCCAATTGTAATCAATACTGTTGATTGAAATAATAAATCTTTAATTGTTTTATAGATATTATTTATTATTTTATAGATATGCCTGGAAATCTCGTAAAGCTGCAAAAGAAGGTGACGCAGCAGCGCAAAGAAAATGGTATCGTTTGATGTTACGAGAAGACAGCGATGCTGCTTTATTAAGAGCTTTCGAGTGCTTCTTGGAGGCTGCTCCGCAACAAGTCTTGCAATTGTCTTTGATGATCGAAGGAAGAGAAGAATTTAAAGGTTACTTTTGTACCATTCGATATGTTTTTAACTATTTATGTTTATTAATAATTTAAATATATATTTTTAGTTCATCAAACACTATCAGTGATATCATCTGTGATTAGCATAGGATGGGGCTTAGCCGCTTATCAGAGAGCAATCAGATTTGCGCAAGATGACAAAGACAATATTTCCTGGGCCGGAAGTATTTTGCAGCTCTTGTGGCATTTTCTTGTTACAAGTAATATTTTTTATTTATTTCTCTGTTCTTTTACCCTTATTCTTTTATATTTATGACTTAATTTTGTTTTAGTATCTCGAGTCATGTCAATTGCAGTCGTCGCTTACCTTTTCCCGTTGTGGTCCGTCCTCGCGTGCATCGTCCACGCCTTCATGATGATAATCTGGTTGCAATTCTTCGAAAAGTCTCCGTTCTGCAAAGATTTCTTATACGGAATGGCCTTCTCGCTTATCATGGGTTTTGTGTACATCTTCACATACATAATGCCCGTAGAAGGAAACACGAGATACAGATACACAATATATTATCTGATTTGTTTTGTGGAAGATTTGGCGTGCACCGCTCTCTGGATATTATGCACAAGTGCTGCCATAAAAAACTCCTCGTTTTACAACCCAATCATCGCAGTCACAATCGTGCCTTACATATTAGGTATTATGTTCATGATTTTGTATTATAAATGCCTGCATCCGAGAATCGGTTTTGTCTCGAAGCGTAGAGCTAAAACAAATAACGTCAATTGTGATGCAATTAGAGTAACCACCGCCTGATACCTCATTAGTTTTACGATATATTTTGAATACTTTACACGGTGCTCAGTAATTTAGAATGACTGAAGTTTGGTCAACGAATTAATGAAATTTTTTTCACAAGAAAAGACTGAAAGCTACAAATTAGTTGTATATTTATTATGTATTATACATTTTTAATGTTAAGGTCTGTTTATTGCTTTAATTTAATAGCGAATTTAATGGATAGCTCAAAAATAATAATAATGTTTGATAAATCTTTTATTAATGTATACTCGCTTAAGTTGTTTTTGGGTTTTCTGTTATATATAATATACATATGAATTTAAACTAATGATTTCAGATTTTGTAGTATATTATATATAAAACAAAAATTTGTACGAGGGTGAGTCAAATGAAAATCTTAAAGATGTTCAACATGTACCAAATGAGATATACAGTTTGAAATACATTTTGTTTCTGTTTTGTTTTCACTGCCTCTTTGAGCAGTTTTAAACAGCAGTGGAAACGCTCTTAACTCTTAATAACAATATTATGATTTACTGAGAATCATACGAAGCATATCTAAACAGAATTTTGACCAATAAGAGAGCGCAAAAAACATTTATCCCTTCTCAGAAGTCAAAAATCCACATCAAAAGCAATAAAATCGTGTCAGCGCCATCGCAATGGGAACGCTCGTTACCGAGAGTTCCCACTGCAACGGCGCCGACACGATTTTATTGCTTTCGACGTGAATTTTTGACTTCTGAGAAGTGATATAGTTTTTTGCACCTCCTATTGACCAACATTCGGTTTGAATATACTTTGACCAATACTCTCATAAGTCTAGAATGATATTTTTAAAACAGTAATATCAAAGTGCAGATAAACTACGGACCAATATGTGAGATGCGATGTCTCACTTGACCTAATGAAAGTTATAAAACTATAATTAGTTTTAGAACTTTCATTAGGCGAGTTGGGTTTGGTTAATTTGTGTAGGTTAGATTTGGGTTTAAACAGCAAATGGAGGTTTCGCAACTATCAAATTGAGTTTCAGACATTTTAAAGCAGCATATAATTTCACTAGCGCCTATCAATTAAATTATATTTTTGCTAATAGAAATATGTATTTACTGGTGAATATATTTGGACTTTACTAGTGAAAATATAACTCTACTGAAAAATTAACATTCACGTAGATAAATATCACGTATATACATAATAAAGTTAATTTTACTAGCACCTGCCAGATAAATTATATTTTCACTGGTAAAAATGTATTCCGATATGGTTTCACTGAAATGATATATTTAAAAAAATACTTTCGGGATAGACTCAAGTCTTTTTTTTAATTGCAGACACTAAGTAGAATTGTTGATATATGATTTATCTCCAGAAGTGATCTTAATTAGTTAGACGATTTTCCTACATACTTTTTATACCATTTGAGTGACAGACACGCATTACCATACTGAACTTTTATTCGTTTCCTTTTCACTACTAAAATGTCGCGTATGTGGCGACTATTTTAAGCTACTGCTGTGTTGTACGCCTGATTCATATCTGTTATGTACTCTTTCAATTATATGTAACACTGCTGCTAATTTATATAATAATAGTTGATTGTTATCACATTTTTAAGGGTTTCATTCAACTCGCTTTTGTTTTAACAAATAAATTAATTCATAGGAAAATTTAATATGAGTCAAGGCTGTTATCTCATTCTATCAAAGTTTAATAAAACACTTGCCGATGTTACTCCGAATGAGTATGATTAATAATTAATTTTGTGGTTTGCTGATATATTGTATAATATGTAAAATAAAGAACAAATAATTGAAAAAAATATATTTCTTCAAATATATTCAAACATATACAAGATATTATTTTTGGTATTTTATATAAAACAATAATTTTGCATTTAGTATCAGATTTTATAAGCAACAAGTAATACAGGTGATACAGATTAAACGTAAAAGCTTCCAATATAAAAATGGTTCAAGTAGTATTCAAATATAATATATATTTTTCTGTTATATTAACAGTTTAACGTGTAAAAAACTTCATGTGTATAGTTCGTATAAAGAAGGTAAATGTAAATCACTTTAATACTCATTACCAAAATTATACAATAATATTACTTGAACCATCAATAATTCAATCAATAATTTATACTATGTATTTTATATAAAACTATCGAAACAATTCAATTAATTGTAATTCATGTAAATTCAGTATTAAAAATATGAACAAATTACAATTCATTATACATATATGTATATATATTATTTTTATAGAACTATAGGAAAATGTATTTTTGTATTTATTTATAACATAAGCTTTTTTCTAACAATATTGTAGTAGGTACTTATTTTTTTTAATAAATAAATATAGAAATACTTTTGTGTATATATTATCACCATATAAATGGCGACCTTTCCCTTAACACTTTAACGCCGTATTTTTGCCATTCTGCCTGACCGACCCATAGTTCGTTTGCCGACTCCAGACAAGACATGATAGCGGCTCCTTTCCAAGCCGTCATCGACGGATCTGTATCCTTCGGTGAAACGACGATATCCATCTGTTCGGTCCTATAAATATAAGGAATCTGAAGAGCCAATCTATTCTGGAGCCAGTTCCCTAAGCCTTGCATTTTAACGCCTCCTCCGATAATTAAAATACAGCCGTACATCTTACGTTTCAATTCATCGTTAGGACAACGCTCTATACTTTGCAATATTGCCGTATCTAATCCGAGAATTTGACCGGGCGCTTGAAGAACTCCTTCCGAAGCTTGTTCCAAAGTATCGACTACGATATCCTCGTCTTGATTTGTAGAAATTTGATTCTCTCCGATATTTCCTTCTACGCCTTGAACGGCTTCAGTCGGACCTCCGGTTTCAGCGTTATCCTTTTTACGACCAGTCTCTCTTAAATAATCAGCGTCGAATGGATCTTCAGGATCGCCACTTTGTGTTATTTGATTGTGAGTATTCTTCGGTCCGGTCAAAGACAATAAGTCAGTATAGAACATCGAAAGTGGTGATATGATACACTCGTCTCCTACTTGCAACGTTATCTTCTCAAATTCTTTTCCCGGTTTATGAGTCATGAATACTTTCTCTTGAGGTCCGCATATATCTAAATTTATATGGCAATATTCTTGATATAAATTCCTCATTAACATTGCGTCTTGAGGATACATTTCGTTCCAGTCGCTATAAGGAAAAGCACTTTTATGCAGCATCCAAGATAATACTTGTGAAGCGTCGCCGCCTCCGTAATCCATTCTTAATCTAGTACTTTTATGTGACATTCCATCTTCTATACAAGAAATTGCAGTCTTTTGATCGCCTATATCTAAAACGCAAGCATATCCGACTCCGGCTCCGAACGTAGCACCGACGCTCTCTTGAATCAAAAAACAATGAGCAAAACCTAATCCGTTCAATAACAATCCGACAAGATTCTTGAGATGACTTCTATTATAAATATCTGGAATCAAAAGTACGCATCTACATTTACTCAACTCGGATAATTGTATACCTAGTTTATATTGAATAACGTTCGACCATATGGCTTCAATATCTGTAAGTACAGACATAAGAGATCCTCCGACGCCATTATGAAGATTGAAATCACCTCTCTTATAAGGAAAGTGTACATTATATTCACTCTCCGGATTCAATTCTAATACACTTTCTCCAATTATACATTCATCTTCAATCTGAGCCCAATCTGGAACGCTTTTACCCAATTTTTCAGGCAAGGATCTACGATTGAATGCTGCTATTTGCTGGGGAGGTGTCGCATATCGTCTTGAGCCATTACTCTGCACGCACGATTGGAGCGTGTGCGATATTTGCAATCTGCACTCTTCCAAGTCTTCTATCATCTCTTTGGATTTGTTTATCGTCGGAGGTATGAACGGGTCTTTATGGCATAATCCGCCCGGATTTCTCTTTCTCGCGATACAGTGTAAAGATTTGACGGGATTCAGATCGGAAGCTCTACCCATTTGGACGTACAATGAACCTGGATGTATCACGATTATATTGTTGGTAGGAAAGTGTTGCGATTCTTGATCGGGTTCTTGATATACCGGCATTTTCGAAAATGTAAATAACCTCTGACAGTTATGACATTTGATTCAATGTTGCCACTATATATTTTTAATTATATTTTTATTATTATTGTTTATATAAAAATATTATAACTACCTATAACGAGTTTTTGTATTGTTTTAATTAAACGAACCATTGGATTTGTAAAAAAATAATATTTAATATCTAGCACAGGGCCGGGACTAGACATTTTGTCTCCTGTGGTATAGAGAAAAGTTTACGCCCCTATGTATTTTTGTGTTTTAAATAAATATAATTTCAAGCAAAAATAATAAATCACACAAATTTGGATAATTATATTATATAAAAAGTCATAGAACAGTAATAGTACAATAGTTGTAAAATGATACAGTTTTGGACATATTAAAAATGAAATGACAACAAACTTTAACAACAAAAAAACAAAATGAAAGAATATTCTTTTTTAACCTATTTTATTATTAAAATTATATTTTAACAAAGTATTTTTTTTAAATTATTTTGTTGAATAGTATAATAAAAAGTTATAAAAACATATTCAAGATCGTCACATAAAATAAATAAAATACATATCATAAAAGTATTAAAAATATAATTTTTTAGTGATCCAAATACACTTGCTCAAAAAAAATCAAATATTACAATAGGAACAAAATGATATGTTGCAATATATTTTATGAACTTTTATATGTCGTATCATTGATTGTAATAAATAACAATGATTTTAATTAATATAGAAATTAATTGAAATATGCAATAGGTGATTATTAGAAATAATACATTAAAATTAAATATGATTACAAAAGTTGAATGGTCATCGTGTTAGAACCAAATAAAAGCAATGAAAAAAACAGAAGTGAAATGTCAAAACTGACGTGAGAAGCGGCCTATCAAAATGACCAGTAGGTCGCTGACTGACGTGTTCCTGTTGATGCGAAACAATGCCGTCCAAAGCAGGCACATTCTCGCCGAGCAGGTGGCTATTACACAATTGCCATATTTATCAGATAAAACTGTACAATATGCTAAAAATATTGCAATCGCATGTCATAGTCTATGTCCGATCACGTACGCTTGCTCAGAGATGAATCGGCTTCGGTTTCACTCAGAGGAGTCGATTTGGAATCGGGTCTGGACGGCGATGGAAGAGGGAGCAATTCGCACAGCGGCGCTCACTTACCTCCCGCTTGGTCGGATTCTTTGGAAGAAACACAATATATAATATCTAGGTATTATTGAAAATATATTTTTGTATTCGGACTTGATGATAATGTCGTTTTATGATTGTAGATTACGTTCCAAAATAACAGAATTGCAGCAAGTGCACGCTCGGCATCTACAGAGGCCGACGCTAGACGATAGTTGTATCGAAGAACAGCAAGCGAGTCGTTTGACGTCTGAAATATCGCGACATTTCACAACAGCTCATCGTATCGTACAATCGATTAAAGAGCATTGTAATATAGGTATTTATATACCTAGTCTTAGATAAATAACGTGGCACCCAAAGGTAGTTTAATATTATTTTGTTATATTTTTAAGGATCTCAATTGGAGCAAAGATTAGCGAATAACGTTCTATCGTCGTTGGTAGCTACTCTCCAAGATTTAAGTTTAAATTTCCGGACTTCTCAAAACAACTATCTAAAGTCGTTGACGTCCAGAGAAGAACGATCTAATGCGTTTTTCGAATTACCTAACTTTGACGATCTCGAATCGAGTAACCTGCCTAACAATATCAGTAAAACACAGGACATATCGTTCAGGCCGGGGACGTCGATGCAACCAAAGAACAGTACAAATTCGAGCGCTTTCTTCGAAGAAGAAGACATAGATGAAGTGTTTCAGAAGCCGACTAGTTCGAGGATGAACCAACAGCAACTGCTGCTGTACGAAGAAGACAACACTAAACTGGCACTACACAGAGAGCAGGAAGTTAATAAGATTGTGAATTCTATCGTAGAGCTGAATGATGTATTCAAAGACTTGTCACACATGGTGCGCGATCAAGGCACCGTATTGGACAGAATAGACTATAACATCGAACAAACGCAGACGAGCGTCTTCGAAGGTTACAAGCAGCTGCAGAAGGCAGAGAAGTACCACAAGAAAAATAGAAAAATGCACTGCATATTCGTTCTAGGATCTTTAATATTAATTTTGTTAATGTTATTGGTCCTTGTTAAATCTTAAAAGTGCAGTAGATAGGTTTGTTTATTTATAATGAATGACATGGTTGTCGCATTAGGTTTTGTCTATTTATCTACAGAGGAAAATATTTTATAGTCTATTAGGTTAACATTTATAATCAGTATGCTTACAAAACTATTTATTAACATGTTCATTAATATAAACAAAAATTGATTACTAACAATTTTCGTATTATACTTTTAGCAAGTCATGCTTGTTTATCATTTGCTAAATAATTTTATGTTATTTATTATACTTGACCAGTGGCGGTTCGTCCATATGGACTGCGGGGCTGCAGTCCTTCCAGCATAGGATGAAATATTAAAAACGTTTGTTTTAAATTTTCATGTATGCAACTCAGTAAATTACTTTTGTGTAATATAATATATTATATAGTACATATTTTAGTTTAATTTAAGATATTTTTACCAATCTTTCAACTTTTATTGCTGTAGCCCCACCCTACATATTCTTACTGGCCGCCACTGTACTGAACCCTTCTTTATAATCATCGAAAATAACATTTAAAATACTTTTAGTTGTTGAATAGGAAATCTTATGTTCTATATATCTCCCATCAACAAAATCTTTTGGTTGCCGTGTCTTTTTAAATCTAATATAATAAAATATATATATATATATTCCAAAAAGTGTCACTTGCCCCTGAAGCCAATACATTAGAGTCCATTAAAAATATATCTGATTTTTTCTTCAATGTCGACCTTAGATTTGCACAAAATCCAATAAAATTTTCTTGCGAATATTTTTAATTGAAGCCGTGTTTTTCAAGAACTAATTGATTTAATCCTGATTGCGTACAAACGCCATTATTTTATAAAAGCTAAAATTTTTCTCTGATATATAATTTCTCTGTTTTACTAAAATATCTCTAGAACCTTCAATTATTATATTTTATTTATATTCACCATTTACTGCAGTATCTGTAGTTATTTTAAAACACATATTTTTATTATAATTTTTTCACTTCGTTAAGAAAAAAAAGTTTTACAAGGACATAAATATGGTTTTTAATAAAAAAAATTTTGACCACTGATCTGATGTCTTGATTCCCAAAATAGTTCAATGTACTTTCTTCAATTATGACTGATTCAAATGCCGTTAATTAATCACAACTATTTAAAAAGTCAATAGATTATATGCAATATGCTTCTAAATAAATTTAGACATCTTTGTTAGTCCAACTAAAGGTTTGGCAATCGCAGGGTTAACGTTAAGCACGTTGACGAGTTTTTGAGAATATTAATTTCACAATATTAAATTACAACAAGATTTCCATTAAATTTAATACTTTCTTATTAATAAAAACCAATTTGAATTTAGTATGAGAACTATAAAATTTGTCGGGTTTTCAAAAAAAATAATCAGTTACGTATATCTGTAAAATGAAAAAAATTGTAACCTGTTAATATTGATGATAGAATAATTTTGTTAATACAATATCCTAGTCAATGGAGCATTTCTCACACTATACAATAGATATATGTATGCAGACTGAACGAATGCGACGACCTATTATTTTAATCTTTTAGCTTATACAATTTATAATTAGGTTATTTATTGAAACAGTGGTTTTATAATTTATATAAAAAAGTTTTATAGCATATCATTCCTTACGAGTCACGGTACAAAAAAATGTAACCTGTTATTTAAAAATCATAAAATACGTATCTGTGATGTTTTTTGTTGTTGTAATAAAATATTTTTATTTATTCATATATGGAGTTGTTAAAACAATGGCAAAATAGATGTAACAATAATAAATTTTACATATAATTGGAATTTGATTCGTTATGATATAAAATAAAACGAGTCGTAATAATAAATTAAAATATATTGCAGAAAAGTCAAATAAAGTATTAAAAAAAAGTGTATATTTAGAAGTTCCCGACTTATACAAGAATAGCATTTTACAAAAGAAATTACATACGAATTTACAAATCTAAAAGTTCAGTATAAAATGCCATATGGGGTCGAGCCTCGTTCATTTTTAACACCGCAGTCAAAAATCAATAGGTTCGATTGTGTCTCTCCGTCGTATTGTACAGCATTCGTTTAAAATACAATCTATAAATCTTTGTGTTTTGAATAGTATTCGTCTAAATGTCGCTTATATTCGATTTGATTGGACCACAGTTCCGACGCTTGGGCGTTGAGGGGACTGTCGACGTTGGGTTCGCCCAGGAGGCTCTGGATCGACAGCAATATCGTCCGGACGTCGTACAGAGCGGTCCACTTGTCTTTTAAGATGTCCAAACATATCATGCCGCCCAAATCCACGTTGGGATGGAAACAGGGGGTTAAGAATTTAACTACTGGAGCCGAGTACGGGTAAGAATTGGGAAATTCCAGCGATAGTTTGTAAGTCTGACCCGCGTACACGGAATCGTCCGCGCCACTGATCGTTCCGATCCACTTGAACAGGTTTTCACTTTCAGGGAACGCCGAGATGCCTTTGTCCGACGCTCGCATCAGCTCCATCAGTTCTTTTTGAAGCCTGAAATAAAAGAATACGTTGCAAAAGAGGCGACCAAGTGTTTATGAATGTACAGATAAAAGCCACGTCTTCCATAGGAAAAATGTTATTGTTATGTGATCGACCTTTTGGTGACTGCGTGATTGTCCATGAGGCGGAGGTTGTCTTCGGGTTGCTTACGGGAACGACCTGCCGGACCTGATGCCAAATGGGGATCCACGTTTTGAGCCATAGTGTCGTCGCGTTGAGAACGTTATCTAAAAGTAATTCCAAACGAAAATGCAGTCTGTCGTGATGAATGCGATTCACAACGACCGCTAGGTAACCGCACCTTTTGACAGCGAATAAGCAATGGCGGACAACGCAAATTTAACGTTATTCAAACCGTTTGATTTTTTGGCCATAAGGTAAAGCATACTGACCATTGATAAACGAGTAGTGTTGAACAAAATAATGTAGAAGATTTAGGAGCATTAGTAGCAAGGATGTTAATATTTATTATTTATCGGTGTATTACATATTGTTTAATTGAGTAATTTTTATGTGCATTTAATATTTTTAATGGATGTTTTTAAGACGACACGTTAGAGTTGTGTACTACATCTTCATCCTATACTAAACATATTATTTTATGTGCGGTAGTTATAAAATTTTATTTATTTTTTTTCGTTTATTTATTTTAAATTTATTAAAATGAGAACAAAACTGACCTAGAGTTAAACAGATAATGTTCCTTTTGTGATTAAAAAACTAGTTTTATAACAATATTCACGAGCATTTACACTAGTGTCTGTCAAACTGTGTTCCGATATAAACAATACCACGTCGTAAATAATCTTATAAAAAAATCAAACAATAAAGAATAGTAACGAAACCTCAGAAAAATGAGAGCGTCATAGCAAACAAGACGAACACTTCAGTAAAAAGTCCACCTCATCAAAGTGCAAATACATCGAATATGGTTTTATATTACATAAAAAAGATAGCTCGGTTCCTTTTTGTATGATTTTGTAAAGGGCCTATTTATATATGTATATGTGTATTTAGATTTCATTATGGTCAAATTTGGCAGCACTCTGGTAACACTCTTCTTAAGGCGACCATCGCACTGTCCATTTATCATATTATTAAATATGTAAGTTCATCAAATCGTATATAAAAATACTATTGCAGCGGTTCAATCTGTGTCTAATTGCCACCCGTTACTTTCCATTTCAAATTACTGTAATAGGAATTTAATTATTTTTATGCTGATAAAGTATATTTAATTTTATTTGGATTTTTACTTAGTGCGCTGCAAAATAAATTCTTGTCCAGTGTGTGGTAAGGTAAAAAAGTTTGTCAGACACTGATTCACACTTTCCGTGAAAAAACGCTATTTAAATGGCAAGGGATTTTACAGCAACCTTATACTTAAAATGAAAATAGAAAATAAAACCATCTGGTATATCCATAGTTTTAAGAAAAATGTGTGATATTTACTGTTTTTATAGGAGCCTTACTTATGGTCTCATTAGTTGTAAATTTTCCACTGTAACATAACAAATGCTAGTCCAGTAGGTTACAGTGGAAAGTTAAGTTATATTTTAATCAATAGTACCAATTATAGTAGGTTTTAATGCTATCACTAAGATGAATTACCTTCAACAAAATATTGTTAGTTTTAGCTGTTTGTTTACATTGTAGCAAGCTGGTGTTTGTAAAAACACATAAGACATGCAAATTTTATTTATTGCATATGTTGCGTGTAGGGATACGCGTGCTGGTTAGGTCTTAGGTCAATCCAAAAACACGTGTGCTGGTGTAACAGTTTTATTGAGCTCGGCGTGGTCCGACCGCTTTGTAACGACGATCGGAGCCGACTAACGTCAAAATTGGGTGCTTTCCCGAACGCCGTATGACGGCGTTCGCGAACGTGTACAAACGGCGAAACGGGCGTCAACATACCCCCCACCATGAAACATTAGTTTCATAATGACGGGCACATCAGCGGGCCTTACAAGTGTTTGTCCTCACATTACAAACTCTGTGAGGACGCGATGTTTGAAATAATACTAACACAGAATTACAATAAACATGACAATAAATAAAATTACAATAAACATGAAGAAAGAAGAGGAATGTTAGTAGTACTGTATAAGGTTGTAAAGCTTAATGTTAGTAACACATGCACATCATATACATTTTGCTTGTTTGTACTATATTATTACCAAATACAAACAAGAAGCCTTCGTTCATTTTTTGACAATTATTTAAATGTAAATTAAAACGGACATGAAATATTATAAATAGTTAAAGGTTTGATTCTTAGCTAAATTTTAATTATTTTGGTTTGCTACTTGGTTAAATTATAAACTTGGTTTGCCACATGGCTAAATTATAAATTTGGTTTGCTACATGGCTAAATTATAAATTTAATACATATAGGAAACATGATACACATTTAAATTATTAATAAACAAAACACAAAATATAAAATTGCTTGCACTGCACTAGCCTTTATTTGGCACAGCACACACTTTAGTTATTGGCCTTTTTATAGTGTCATTCTTTGTTTTAATCGTCACTACTCGAATTAGTCCATCAGCCCCTGGGTGAATTGCTTCAATGCGGCCGATCACCCATTGCAATGGTGGTAGGTTGTCCTCCTTGACAACTACCATTTCGCCGATGGCAGGTTTGCAATCCACCGCTCGTACCCAGGTTCTTCTCCCTTGAAGCTCTGCCAAGTACTCGTTAGACCATCTTGTCCAACACTCCTGCACTAGGTCCTGCATCAAATGGTATAAATTTGTCCCCCTAGAGCTGGAAGTATCCTGTTGAGGAAGAGCTGTTAAGGGGGTGCCGATCAGGAAGTGGCCCGGGGTTAAGGGATTCAGGTCTTGTGGATCACTCGACATTGGAGTCAATGGGCGAGAGTTAAGGCATGCCTCTACTTGGGTAATTAGTGTATAAAGGTTTTCGAATGTGTACATTGATGAGCCGAGTGTGCGACGCAGGTGGTGTTTTACACTCTTTACGGCGGCTTCCCATAGTCCACCCATGTGAGGAGCTCGTGGAGGAATGAACTGCCACTGTACTCCTAGAGAGGCTAGGTGGTCTGTTATTGCAGAACAGTTGGTTTTCTTTTGGATGAAAGATGTCATTTCACGCAACTGTCTATCGGCACCGACAAAGGTGGTCCCATTGTCTGAGAGAATGTTGTGTGGTTTTCCTCGTCGAGAAACGAATCTCTTAAGTGCGTTTATAAAGTCGGCAGTAGTCAGACTACTGACTAGTTCTAAATGTACAGCTTTAGTAGAAAGACACACCATTACACAAATATATGCCTTGGTTACCTTAGCATTGCGATGCATTCCGGTTTTGATATTAACCGGGCCTGCATAGTCTATGCCGGTGTTAGTAAATGGTCTTGAAGGAGTAACCCTAGAAGACGGTAAGTTTCCCATTATCTGTATTAATGGTCGGGGACAACAGCGAAAACACACTAGACACCTGGATAGAATGCTGCGAACTACACGTCGTCCGGCCAGTGGCCAAAATTGTTGACGCATCACTGTTAGGAGTGCTTGAGCTCCCAGATGTAAATGTGTTTCATGCAAATGTCTCACAATCAATGTAGTGAGGTGATGCTTAGGAGGCAAAATCATTGGATGGATTTGGGCTGAAGGTAATTTAGACCTTTGAAGTCGGCCTCCCACCCTCAGCACACCTGCATCAAAAAATGGATTTAAGCTTAGCAGACGGCTTTTTGCATGAAGAGGTTTATTTAAACGCAGAGCTCTTATTTCTGTAGGAAATGTCTGCAGTTGAGCTAAGCCAACTAGTGTTCTCGTAGCTCCGTCCAACTCAGAAACTAACAGTGGTCCGACAGTACGGTTCACTGAGTGTTTACAGTTATATATAAATCGTTTGACGTAGGCGATCGTACGCTGCAATCGCAAAAACTTTGAAAAGCGATTCATTATGTCCCAGTCAGCCCCAACCAATGATGCAAAAACAAATGTATGTTTTACATCGGGGATCTCTTTTGGGAGCACAATTGTTGATACCGGCCATTCACATTTGGATTTCGAAAGCCATTCAGGTCCGTGCCACCATAACCGACAGGAGTGTAATTGAGATGGAGGCACACCACGTGAGATCAGGTCAGCAGGATTGTCCTTTGAAAGGACATGTTTCCAAGAGTAAGCAGCAGACTGAATTTCTGCCACCCGGTTAGCTACAAAGGTTGTCCACCGTGACGGCTGTCCGTTGAGCCAGTGTAGAACCACTGCTGAATCGGACCAACATGTAACTGTGGCTAATTTAAAATTTGTGAGTGACTTGACTGAATCTACCAATTTGGTTAGTAATACTGCTCCACAGAGCTCAAGCCGAGGAATGGAAATTTTAGCCAACGGTGCGACTCGTGACTTTGAACACAATAAATGAGAATGGGCATTACCGACCTCGTCCTTGGACAGAACATATAGACAAGCTCCATATGCAAGTTCAGAGGCGTCGCAAAATGCGTGGAGTTCGAAACTGTGCTGATTTGTCACTACGTGTCTTTGTATTTGAAGACTGTTCAAGGTAGTCAGCTCCTTCGCCTGTGATTTCCAAGCTCGCTGGATGTCAGAGGGTAATTCTGCATCCCAAGCAAGTTGTCTCTGCCATATTTGCTGCATCTGAAGTTTATTTATGACTGTAGCGGGCGCTACTAATCCTAATGGATCATAGACTCTCGAAATTGTTGACAGAAATTGCCTTTTCGTATATGCTACTGTGGGTTGACCTAGATTTACCTTAAAAGATAGTATGTCTAGTTGACTATTCCAAACTAAGCCTAGCGTTTTTGACGTATCTTTCACGTCGAAGTGTTGGCTAGTGGAACTAGTTGAATTGTTTCTGAGATCCTTGTGGTTGGATCTCCACTTTTGCAATGGAAAATGTGCTGCTGTTAAAGCAGTAGAGACACCGAGCATTATTCGCTTAGCTTCTGCTAATGTATTAGCTCCGGTTATAAGGTCGTCGACATAAAAATGGGAACTGATAACTGTAGCGATTTCAGGATCGGCTGATTCGAGATCTAGTGCCACCTGGCGTAAACAGCGAGTCGCTAGAAAGGGAGCTGACGAAGTGCCATAAGTGACAGTATTGAGAACATAATGTCTTAACGGTTTAGTTGCATCAGTTCTCCAAACGATTCGTTGCAGGTCAGTGTAGGGCTGACGTACTTTAATTTGTCTGTACATTTTTTCAACATCAGCAGTTATTGCATACCGAAACCCGCGAAAACTCAACAAGATTTGCACTAGTGTGGGTTGGATGGTTGGTCCGATCATTAAAATATCGTTAAGTGAGATTCCCGAAGAGGACTTTGCCGAGCCGTCGAAAACAACTCTGCACTTTGTAGTAGAACTGGCCTCTTTTATCACCGCATGATGCGGCAAGTAATGATAAGTCTTAACGTTATCTTTGCTAGGTGGGAGACACTCGGACATATGTCCTAGCTGAATATATTCCTCAAGGAAATTGACATACGAAGTACACAGATCCTTGTCTTGTTTGAGTCGTCGTTCCATTGTGTGGAAACGGCGTTCAGCAGCTGCCACTGAGCTGCCTAGACATGCAGGAGATTCTTTTAACGGCAATGTCACCGTGAATTGACCTGACTGATCTCTTTCAAAGGTCTCCTGAAAGAGTCTTTCACACTCCCTTTCCTCGTTTGAGAGATGTGCCTTAGGTTGTACTTCCTCAACCTGCCAAAACTTTTGTATCTGACTGTGAATGGCGTTCAGGGAAAGATGACAATTAGTAATGGTCGGTTGGATATCTTTCGGGTACGAAACTGTACCGGTCAACACCCAACCGAAAATGGTGTTTTGAATAATTGCCGGGCTTTCTTTACATAATTGCTGCCGCTCTGCCAGCAGGGACTGCCAAACTATGTTTGCGCCTAGCAGTACGTCGATTTCTCGACTTTTGTACCACAAAGGGTCAGCGAGAGTAATGTTTGTGGGAATCGAAGCGACGTTCGGGGACTGATCGGCATGTGGTAGCTTATCAGCGATGCGATCTAAAATTAGAAATTGGTCAGCAACGCAAAATTCCTGATTGCAAGACGACAAACGTGCCTTGACTTGGTAGTCGACTTGCAACTGTTGGGCTTGGAGGCCAGAAATCGTCGCACTCGTGCGCGTTTTTTTTAATTTTAGCCTGGATGCTAGCCTATTTGTCACGTAATTTGATTGTGAGCCCGTATCTAGCAACGCACGGCACGGCACTGCCTTTCCATGCCGGTCCGAAATGTAGACGATTGCCGTTGCCAAAATAACCTCTGCTGACTGATTAAATAGTGAGGTCATTCTAGCTTGCTCGCCGCTTTCTGTTGCAGGTTTAGAATTTGCCTGCGAATAATTATGGTTGTCTCCACGTTGATGCGGATCGTGCAGCATAGTATGGTGCCTTGCATTGCAGATCCTACATCGCCCAGTATGGAAACATTTGGCTTTGTTGTGACCTGCCTGTAAGCAGTTGATGCAAACGTTAATTTTCCGCGCCAGTTCCAGTCGTCTTGGGATCGACAATTGTGAGAATTGTCTGCAGAAAGCTAGAGTATGCGGCATTTTGCAGTGCGGACATAAATTGCCGTGTGATCTGTCCTTGGTATTGAGGAAGTTAGTTTTCATAGGTGGCACTGGTCTTACTGCCCGAGAAGATGTGGAGGTGCTACCTCCTAGAGATTGACCTCTTAGGGTGAGGAATTCCATGAGCTGTTTAAGGGTGGGCAAGGCAACATGAGTTTGTTGACTCTCCCATGCTTGTTTGGACAAGTCGTCTAAACGCCGTACTACCAAACTCACCACGATGGCATCCCAAGTGTTTTGGCCTAGATTTTTTAGGGCTAAGATGTTCGCCTCAACAGTGTCTACCAGCTCTAACAGCGATTGCTGGGAAGCTACCTGAATTGGTTTTAGGTCTAACAGAGCAACTATGTGCACATTGACAATCAGCCTAACACTGTCGAAACGAGCCAGTACTCTTTCCCACGCCGAATTGTAGTTTTCGGCGCTCAGTTGAAACGCTTCTATCACCCTGGCTGCGCTATCCTTAAGCGCATTTTTTAAGTGATGAAACTTATGGATGTCACTTAGTTCGTCGTTATTATGGACGAGCTGACAATAAGTGTCGCGGAAGGCCACCCACTTTGTAAGACTGCCATCAAAACTCGGAATGCTGATTGATGGCAGCGTTAATTTTTGGTTAATTTGCTCCTGTCGCACTTCAGGTTGACGTTTTATGTATACTTTTGCCAAATTAAGGACCTCAAAGTACCTATCTTCAAAGGCCTCGACTTCCTCATCATACCCTTCGGCATCCAGCAACCTAATTTGTTGCTGGACAGCGAGGAATCTGTCCAGCAGTGTACCAAAGCTGCTGAACTTATCTCTGACCCTCTGTTCATTGACAGGATCAGCAGCTAGTAGTTTGCTAAACCTCGTTAGCTCACTTTTGAGGCACGCCCTACTGTTGGTCAACAACTCCATGTTGTCGTTGACCGATGACTATCAATTAAAGTGTGTTTAATGGAGAGGAAGTTAGGTTAGGATGATCGACACTAACCTTTCTCTCCTGCTGGATGCGACTGCTTCCTGGGACTCGGCGTCCTGGTGGTGCTCCAGGTGATTTGACGGCAGCTTCCTGGGGCTAGACGTCCTGGCGCTGAGCTTCGGGGGACCAGATCCTGGACCCGCTAGCTCTTTCCACGAGCGACTCGACGCTCCACTGCGTCACTTCGGGGACCAACTCCTGGACCCGCTGACTCGTCGCTGTGCTGTCCTAACCTGACGGCTGGGTAGCGCTGCTCGGCTCCGCGTCTGTGAGTTCGTCCACGTGGTGGACGACCTCGAGGTTAAGACGATGTTTTCGGATTAGACCTTCGCGACGTGTAGGCGTCGTCTCACGTATCCGGCTAGAAGGACCAAAATGTTGCGTGTAGGGATACGCGTGCTGGTTAGGTCTTAGGTCAATCCAAAAACACGTGTGCTGGTGTAACAGTTTTATTGAGCTCGGCGTGGTCCGACCGCTTTGTAACGACGATCGGAGCCGACTAACGTCAAAATTGGGTGCTTTCCCGAACGCCGTATGACGGCGTTCGCGAACGTGTACAAACGGCGAAACGGGCGTCAACAGCATGCATTTACAGATTTGTATTATACATAAAACATTTTAGATGTCAAGTTTCCATTTCGTATTATATATTAAAATCGATACAACACTACACATTTTTGGCGGACGGGTTGGAATTAGATATAGATTGAGCTGCTGCAGTAGTATTTTATTGAGATATAGTTTGGTTTACATGTTAAAATATGCAAGTGAACTAGTACTGTCTCTCCATCGAAGTCAACGAAAAGGATTGTGATACCGTCACTTCAGTGTTACCAGAGTGCCGGCAAGCTTTGGCCATAATAAAATAAATACATATATAAATAGGTCTCCATCCATTTCCTTACGAATTATAAATTAGTATTACAATTTATTAGACTAAATTAAATTTTCAAATGGTAATATTTGCTCTTGTCGCCTTTATTAGTTTAAGGAATATTTTTTTTTATATAAAACTTAATTTTATTATAAAAAATAACATACATTAGTTCCAGGAGTTAAATATTATAGTAATCATGACAATTGTAGTTTGTAATCAAAAGATTTTTGTATTATATAATTATTAAATTAATGATTGATAATTATGCAGGTATAAATAAACATTTGTTTATTTCACAAATGCGTTAATTCGGTTTAAAAAAATAAAAATGCTTTTCTTAAATATTTAATTTTAATGCTTGCTCGACTACGTGTTATGACCAACCAGTAGAAGTGAGGTTTGACGTTTCGCACGTGTGTCGATGTAAACATTGTTTCAATCAAGTGTTATTTGCTAGATATACACTTTATTCAACTGCTTTGTTAAGCGAAATAAACAATTGAACATGGAAGGAGGAGGAGAAAGTAGTGCGGGACCAAAGAGGAAGTGGAAGAAGAAGAAATCGCTCATTGCGACTGCTAAAAAGTATGGCAAAAAAGAATGGTGGGGCCGTGGAGCTAACATACCCGAAGATATGTATCATTACTTGGTTGGAATATTAGAAGTTATGAAAAATGGATTTTCTTCGAGCGAAGAAAAATGTAAGATTTTTTATTTACATATTTTTGAATTTTATTTTTAGTAAAACTCGTGTACATAATTAGTTATTTATAACATATCTTACAAGATAAACTCATAAATATGATTTTCAATGATAAAATTCACTATCTGCAATTATAATTCAAAGATTTACTTTTAACCTTTTGGCGGTATCGCTGTTCATGTACGGTAGTTGATCTTTCACTGTTTTGAAGTACCCCAGATGGTGATATATTTTCATGTATAACTTGAGATATAATAAATATAAAACATATTTATATAATATTTTCTAAAATTTGATTTAACGTAAAAGATTTTTATAAAAAAAATTTTATAAAAAAATAATACTAATAAATCGAAGAGTAAGAAATTAATAAACATAATAAAAAATATTTTATAAAAAAATGTTGAGAGCCTCTGAATTGTTATAAAAAAATCCACAAAAATAAATTAACGAAATTTAATAATAAAAAAGTGTTAAAATATTTTTTTTTAAAATACATACTAAGAAAAGTAAAATAAATTAAAGCTAAAAACGTTGAGAATCACTTATTATTTTCTATAGTTTACTAATAATAAATAAATAATTATGGAAAAATACGTAAAATGTATACTAAAAAATTAACTATAAATTAACTCATTATTAAAAGGTTTTAAATCAATGATATATATGTATTTTAAATAGATAATTTCTTTGCTAATGTAATTTTGCATTACAGGTAGCTTTGTTAATAACGTATTAGAAAGGACGGTGAATGAAGAAATAACACTTTCATCGAATCAATTGGGCTGTAGGATTATCGAAGAACTTTTGCCATTTTCTAACCCGGAAGACTTGGAACGCTTTATTAACGTATTTTCTGAAGAGTTACGTACAATTTGTACCGATAAATATGCCAGTTTTGTTCTGCAACAATTGATAACTGTTTGTTGCAATAGAGGAAGTATAAAGTTGTTAGAAAAAGACGACGGTGAACCATCTTCTAAGAAGAGAAAGAAAGAAAGTTCCGAGATTGTTTATTCAAAAGAGCATATTGCTAATTGTTACGCTTTTGCAATCAAAGTGTCTAAATATCTTTTGAACAATTTAGAAGATTTCGTATGGGATGTCTCTGCTAATAATATTTTAAGAACTGATATCAAATCGTTGGGTGGAGTCGTAGTGGCGCCATGTGAAAAGCCGAAGCAGAATCTATTCAAAAAGGAAGAAGACTCGAGCGAGGTGAAGCATAAACCGAAGCATTTAAATGAATTAGAATATAAAGACGTTCCTGAAGAATTTAAAGAGATAGTTGAAGAAATTGCGAATAGATTAATGATGTGGCCGCAATTTCCCGACATGCCTTACGATACTTCGACTTCAGGATTGCTGCAAGTGCTCGTTTACGCTCTAGGAAACACTAATAAGAAATTATCTAAGGCAATGTGTAAAAAATTGTTAGATGCAAGTTTCGCTCCGGATGCTTGCATGAACGTAATAACTGAAGATGAAAAGAAGGACTCTAAAGATGCAGAAAACCTCGAAGAAAACAATCAGAATACGAAGTTATCGAACTTACCTCCAGTCTTTGATTCGGAGCCGGCCGTTAGACTTTTAGAAGCTGTTTTGAAAGTTGCTAGATCGAAGATTTATACCCAAATTTATGCAAAATGCTTCATCAATAGATTGGTGATATTAGCTTCTATGCCCGGATTGAATTTTACAGTTCAACGATTGTTTGACAATTGTATGGTTAAAGAAGAGGTACTTTATTTTGGTTTATATATCAATACTTTTAATGTAATTAAAATTAATTATGTTTACAGTTTGAACCTATGTTTGATGAAATTAGCGACAAATTTGATAAGATATTGGTATGTGGCAACACTGGAGTGATCGCAGCAGTAGCAAAAGCATGCTTAAGACTTCAAAGCAAACAAGTTAAATTCATACAGGTTTGTTTTAACCGAACCTATACTTACGTATCTGAGTGTTGTAGCATTCTTTTCAATCTGAATCTTATAGTACTGACGTACTGAGTGGTACAGAGATGGTTTTGAGTAGCAAAGCTAGTGTGTGTGTTGGTTTTATTTTATTTTTATAAAATTATTTTATTTTAGGCGATGGAAAATGCTCTAGAATGCACAGCGGCCGAAAACCATAAATATTTCATCCTACTCTGTGCTCGCTTGCTGCCGTTAAACAGAATAGACATGAGTAAAGTGGAAGAGCCATACTTCATCAACATTCATGGCTCAGTTGTTTTGCAAACGATGCTTTCATTCCAAAGACCGAAGAAAGTTATCGATAGTTTATTAGCTATGAGTCAAAGAGGAATATTAAACTTATTCTGCGACGCTAAAGGATGTCACATCGCTGATAGTCTATTTGAAGGTCAATTTGTTGGCGTTAAATCAAGAGAATATCTCACAAGAAGATTGAAGGTATTATTATTATTTAAGGATTTAACATTAATGTTTAAAAATCTAATGTATCTTAATATTTTTACTTAGGGAACGTATCAAGAGTTAGCCATCTCTAAATACGGCTCGAGAGCGTTGGAAAAAATATTTGGAGTATCAAGCATCGAGATGAAGAAGTTAATTATGGAAGAATTATCGAACAAGAGCCAATTGCTCAACTCTACTATGTTCGGTCAATTGATTTCGAACAATCTGAAAGTCGATCTGTATAAAAAATCATTTCAAAGTTGGAAGACAGCTATGGATAAAGAATCCAAAGTTAAAGAAGTATTCAAGGATATAATTGCTGAAAAATAAATGAAATGTAAATAGTGACAAATAGTTTTATTGCATCGTTAACCTATATACAACATTTTTTAATTTTATTATCGAGTTATCGGCTAAATTTTATAACACTAACTGATCGAAAGGGTGTCTAACAATCTTTGGTATTCGATCTATTTGTATAGTTAACACAGTACCCGCAATTTATAATAGAAATGTTAAACTGACTAAAATCTCAGGTCAGATAAAAGTTTAAAATAAAATTATATAAAAACATGAACAATCTACGATAAAAAATAACAATTGTTTCAATACAGTATATATTACATCATCGTCAAAGTTTGAGCCCCACTTCAATTTTAATTATGTGGGGATAAAACTAACACGACAATATAAAAATATATCTATCGTGCAATAAATAGTAAATATATTATGATTTTTAAACATAACCTTATTGACCTTAAACCATATACTTATATATTATTTAATTATTTATATTTGTAAAGATGTCAAACATGATATAAATAGAAAATCATTTGGCACATTATCAGATGCAAAAATGTGATTTCATTATTGAATTGCTAAAATCAAAAAGATTTGTAGGCATTTTGAAGAAAAAAATATTTTTTAAATAATTTTCTTTAAAACTTAAAATGGCTCACAAATCTCATTTATATTCAGTCGGTAAACTTTGGTTACTCTTCAAAGATAAATCGGTCAAACTATGGTTTGTTAACACTTGTAATAATTATGTCAAACGAATGAACACATAAGGAACTTTTAATACAATGATGTTCTATAGATCTAAATTAATAAATTAGATTATTGACTAAAACATGATGATGCTAATACAAATAGACTAGCATGTGAAAGACTTACATTTATTTTTTTCATAATTTAAAATTAAAACTTACCGCTAAAATCACAAAAAGAGATCATTGCATGCAGCAACTGTTTAGATACATAATTATAGTATTTACAAATTGTTTCTATCGTTACTATTTTCTCGTTTATACGCATCTATACTTTACAATTGTACTCGTTTTTTAAGAAATTGTTCCATTCGAAGGCTTCAACGCCTGGATTTCTTATGGGGTCTTGTATTGTGCACTTTATTGGTCGACAGCAGATCGACTTCCTGTTTCGAAAGGCGTCATTTCTTGCCACCGACGCCTCCGACTAAGCCTTGACCGCTGCTCAGATTCGCAAAAGTCAATCTTTCCGCATTCGGCACTCCAGTTACGGATAGATTCAACCTGTCTGAGCTTTGAACTCCGGAGACGGTCAGATTTAAGCGATCTTGATTAGTGGACGTCAGTAATCTTTCGGCGTTGTTCAACGACGATAGAGACAATCTGTTGTCCGTGCTCAGTGTTAATCTATCGTTGTTAGTATTGAGACGCTCGTTGGTTGTAGAGCTGGATACTGGTGTTGCAGATCTTGTCGTTTGTGCAGATTTAGGCTGCTGAGTCGGCGGTGAGGTTACAGCTAATAAAGCTGAAGACGGAGGCTTCTGATCGCGTCCGCAGCAAACCTAAAACAGATAATTTGTATCAATACATATTAATAATATGTATAACTTTTCATCTATAATATATTATTACTTGATGATGATTCTCCCAATCTTTGTGTTGACAGAATGCACCGCAGTATCGTGCTACGTTGCAACCACTGCAAGTCTCTTGAGCTTTTCGTCCACAGTTCCAACAGGACTATCGAGAGATATGTAATATATTATTATCTCAATAACACTATAGTTAATTAATAATGCAATAGTTACATTATGATGATCTGGCGGAGGTGGCGATTGACTAGCTGCTCTTCTAGACGTCGGTAATCTCAACAGGCGTTCAAGACGAGCTCTCTCAGCGGCTGCCGCTCTTTGAAGTTCGGCAACTGCTTGTCTTTTGACCTATAATGCAAGAATTGAGACATGAAATATACTTTTATTAATTAAATTGCAAAGATGATTAAAATTATCTTTGGTTCTTATTAGTAATAATTATTTGGATAAGTAATAAATTTACTACTATCTGAATTCTAGAGAAATATGAAGAACCACATTGAATTTGCAGTTAGAGGCCGAGCGATGTGATTTATTCATTCGTTAGAGTTTAATAATATATTAACCTGATTTACAGAATCTTCAGCTCTCCTCCTCAACTCTGAAACACGTTCTTCAGTTTGCCTTACGGTACTCGCCATAATTTCACTTGCAGTTCTTTTCATTTCGACGCCTTCTGGAGAATATCCTTCTGCAGTATTTCCTGTAAAAATAAATATTTAAGATTCTGGCTAAATGATCGAGTAAATCTGAGGTTCTTTACGTTATAAAGTAAGTTTGAAAAAAATAATATAAGTTTGAAATCAATCATACCTCTTTGCTGGAGAATAGCAAGAGCTCGCTTAGTCTTCTCGACCATGGACAGTATGCAATTGAGCATTGTATTGATGTTCTTCCATTCTTCGTCGTTCTTAGCCGTGGCCATGGAATTTAGGCTCATGTTGGCTGTCTGTCCTCGCTGGTCCAAGCTGCCCATGTTTCCTCCGAGGCTATCCCTGGTGCCTGAATCTCTTCTGAGATCAAAATTGGACGACATTCCATCAGCTTGAGCGCCTCCATGAAACCCTATGTGGTAAGGATGCGGGTATTCGAATAGATGCGAGTGAGTCTGAAGGGGAAATAATAGGGGAGAAGGGTTCACGAGCAAGCCTGATGGATGAGGCCTCTTTGGTTGCGGTTGGTAGTCTCCGGAGTCTATGGGATGGTGTGATCCGTTCGTCTGAGGCAGCGGACCGTCGTAGAATCTGAAACGAATTATTTGTATTGTTAATACTTTTATTTTAGATAAAGTTACAAAATGGTATTGTTATTAATAAATGTAATGCTAAATATATATTTTTTATGTTTAGATTGCATAATAATATAAAAAATAGCATTTATTAATGAATTAAGAATTGCAATACTTAACCCTTTAATTGCTGAACCTTATATATGTTCGGAAAAATGTTATTTTCTCATAAAGCAAATACCATACACTATACAACCCATTAAAGTTGTGTAATATGTTTTTCAAAGATATTGTAGAATTTGGCTATTTTTGCTAAGGTGACAAAATTTTTAAAATATCAAAAAAGGACACTAAAAATAAAAAGGCCATCTCGGTAGTTTTTATTCATGGTGGATAAATTGCAGAGGGAGCTAAAAAAATGTTATTTCGGAAATTATTGTTCAAGAGGGACAAAAGGAGAACAAAATTTTTGAGGAGAACAATCCTCTTAAAACACCCTATTTTAGCCAAAGTAGTAAAAGCAGATATATTGAATTTCGGCAATTAAAAGGTTAATCAATTGATTCATCTAGCGATATAGATTATATTTGCGTGTATAAAATCAAGAAACACTGTATACATATTATTAAAATTAGACATCTTATTTTTTTAAAGTAACAATTTGAAATTAATATGAAATACTTTTTAAAAATCTATCTTGTACGTCAGAATTTTTCATGTTTTTTTGGTGAAAGTATTATGTTAATTTATAATAAAGAAGTACAACAAACGCTATACATCCTTAATAAAATAGATTGAGTAACTTAATCATGCAATTTTTAACCCTTTCCGTGCCGCAGTATTTTATGTCGATAGTAGTACATGCCGCATATTTTTTAAGGCAAGAAAAAACATAATAAAGATTGAATTCATGAACATAATTATATTTTACTCATATTTACACAAATCTCCATTTCAGAATAATAGAGCGTTTGCATATTGACGATTTTTTTTGTTATTCTGAGAACTATTTTGCCAATCCTAATGCCATATGTGAATAAATGATAAATTTGGCGTGATTTTGAACCACACTATTTTTTTCTTTATGCTCAGTGATATATATATTAAGAAAAATATTTATCGAATATATTATTGGTCTGCGACAAAGTTAGGAACGACACCCACGTTCTGGCGGCATTCATGTCGTCGTTCGTATGCGGACACCGGCGTCTTCACGGCATTAAAACGGTTATTATATGTATAGTTATCATAGAAAAATTGCTTAAATTATGTAGACATTGCTTAAATTATGTAGACATTTTAGAATATTTTTATTTTTTAACCTTTGAAGTGCAGAACTAATTTTCATAAAAAGTCACGTCAATTATACAGTAAATAATTAATTAAATTTTTTTTTATATGTTTATATAAAAAAACTAGTTAAAATGGTTAACCCTTTATATGCTAGGTGCGAATAAATCCAAATCACTAATACAAAAAACAGCGTAATGTGGCGTAAAAACCGCTATTCCTTGCATTAATGTGTATCTTGCAATAACACTTATTCAAAGCGTGAACTTATTTCGTTGCTCGAATATGCAAGCGATGCAATTGGACAACCAATTTTTGCATCTCTGATTCGATACAGACGACTCGAATCAAGAGTATAAAAAATCGGACACTTTGTCATATCAGCAAACGATCAAGCGATTCCAGACGAGAGAGTCAGACTTAATCACACGATTTGAGACGATAGACAACCAGACCGAGAACGAGAACAAATAACAAACACGAGAGACTTTAGTGGATCATCCAGAGGATATCACTTCTCCATCAGTGCTCAGTCTACATGATATTTTCCACTCGACACTATTTTTTTTGGTAAATTGTACAACTTAACCGAATAAACTATTACCAGCCGGGCTGCAAAATCACACATCTTCGACTTCAAAACGCTGAATTATAATATAAGTTTGTAATGGTTACTTAACTTAAAGTAAATTGATAATAAGTTATAATTGTATCAAGTGGAGAAGTACAGAAAATCTCATTGAAATGCTTATTAGTTTTTATTAAGAGCTATAAGAGCCGCATCCGGCACATGAGCCACACTTTCTTGACATTAGACATTAGTTTAGATACTATTTTGCAACGAACAATACAAATATTTTAAGTTAAAATTATTTAAGAAAATATTTCTATCGCAGCCTAATAGTCACAGAGACAGCGATGCTGTGGTATTCGGGGGCCCTTCGCCTCTGGCCGGTGGCCGATGACATGTCAGCCGAACGAAATAAATTGTTTTGTCAATTGGCGGCTTCGGCCTGCGTGTATGATTTTGATAGGTGCTTTTAATCAAACATGACAAAGAGGTCACCCCCCGCGGCCGATAAAGCGGGCTCCAAAGCAGAGGCCCGCTTTGTGCCCGTGGACACGAGCTAATTGCGCCCCCCGACCACTCTAAATATTATATTACTAGATATGTTTATGCGTAGGCGTGTACTTAATAATAATAATAATAAATTATTAAAAAATAGGCAAGTAAGTAATAAAATATACAATTTGCAATTCGAAAATAAATATGCTTCAATTTATTTTAATGTATCTGTGAAACATAAGATAAATTATTTATCACCACTAAATATGAAATAGAGATGTAAATTTGGGCTCAATAGGAAAAGGTCATAGAGGCAGATACTATCTTAAGAAAAAAAAACACTAGGGTGCTGATATCGACATCTGTTGCTTCAAATTAAATCTTGCGATAACAATGTACGAAGAAAATAGTAGGTTAAGCCAATATTGTTACAAAAACCTTATATTATATAAAAACAATCAAGAACACGTTTCTCTAAAATGAGTTGCAAGATTAAGCTTAGTGTGTTTTTTTTTAATACAGTGAAATGGATCGAAAATGAATACAATATGTAAAAAACATGTTTATCCGGACTTCATTTTAGAAGCTAAATATATCATTTGTTATGTAAGAATGTGTTAAACTACGGTCCAACGCATAATAAGGTACCTGACTGTTGTCGAATGAGAAAGCTTGGGATTAGAAAAGGTTTTTTTCCGAATTGTTTTACAACCATATTTTAAATTATTCATCAGTCGAATGTCCTTTGTCTTTACGCAAGGCTATGTATCCTATGTATCGACGTATGTACAATATTGTTGTGGCCATTGGAATTTCCGAAAAGTGAGGTCGCTTAACGCGCTCGTTGTGCGGACATTTGCGGACGACACTTAATCAAAATTCGTCGGGTGGCCGGCCGGCGTTATTGTGCCGATATTACATCTCGTTGGCAGCGGACCTACGACCAATAGGTCGCCACCTCATTGTTCCTATGTCAATGTTCAAACACACACACAAACATACAGGCGATTTTGCAAAATCTCATATAATTAATTTCTCTCCTATATACAACAGAAAATAACAAAACCATGACCATCACATCTCTCCAAAATCATAACCAACTAACACAAACATTAGAATTCAGTAAGTAGCAAAAGTAATCAAACTTTAATTATAGAAAAACGGATCATTAAAGGATTTTATTATTTCTTTAAACATTATGTTTGAACAGCAATCGGGATTCAGAGAAAAACATTCCACTGAGACTGCACTACAAGTACAGTGATAAATGATTGTTGGTCAAATATTAACAAAATCATTGGAGCATTGGATTTATTTTGCTGTAACCAAACTTCTTCAGATAAATAACCAATTGTATCACAATCATTGTCACGCGATCGTTGTGAAAGATAGTATCCGCAAATATCAATAGATAAAAAAATACGTTTTATTAGCATTTATACGGTTTGATTGAAATTAACCTCAATCATACGTACTAAATATATATATTACATGTTTAGTCAAATCTAACGTGTATGTGCATTAAATGGGAAGCAATGATAATGTTTATGTATTATAAAAAAAACTCACTTTTCGGCCTTAGAGCCCGTCAACAAGAATTCAAAATTTAAAGATTTCATTATGATTGTTTATCTAGTTTAATTAATGTATTCTTCTAATCCTCTACACAGTATGTATATATTTAATTTTCATAGTTATAACACACCTAGTTAATTTGCAATCCGATTATTTATATTCAGTCAAATGACGAATTAATGAAAATTATGGTCGCATAGCAAAATTTTATTACTAAATAATAATTATTTAAAACTGTTGTCACGTTACTGTCGGCCATCTTGTTTTATATTTGAATGCTTATTTTTCATTGGTCGAAACAACAGAACGCATTACCAGTGCCTCGGAAAGCAATGAAGCAAATTAAATTTTTATTTTTATTATTATTTATTATTAAAATTAAATATGTTTCCTTTGTTTATGTGTATTATTATACACCGTTCATACAAAGCGATACGATTTAAAAGTAGAAAATTGAGCATATAATGTTTAATTTTAAAGAACACAAAAAAATAGTTATTAAATATTATATTGAAATTAAAATAAAACGACTTATTGTGTTTCTTAAGATTATTCTATAATTTAAATATTTGCAATAATAAAAAGTATGTTATTAATGTAAATTGAACGATTCTTGTGAATGGCGTGCGTTCGATCGCATACTAATTAACCGCTAAAATAATCCCACAACGTCATTGTTCACCAGTTGACAATGTTTGTTCGTAAAAAATTGCATATTTTTTACTTTCAATATGTTTATATACATATTTTTAATTAAATATATATTACATTCGTCGTCCTTGTCTCCTTATAAAAGTTTCGGGAGCATCCGGGCTAATGCGGGCGCCCAGAGAATTAGACGGAGACTATCTTATTTTTTTAGATTAACAAATAATTAGGGGTTTTGTTGTAAATTCAGCAATTATACTAGGTAGATCGTTTCGGTTTTGAATGTATATTGATATAATCTCAATATGCGTATAGTATGTGGTCTGATTGAAACGTCAGAACGTCCGAACCAGTCGCTCAATGTGATTCGGAATGGTCAGGTTAATTCCATTGAATGACGGTAGCAGTGATGATGTAGTCTAGACTTTTTGAATAACACATTTATGCAAATAAATATATGGGCATGTATATTATATAATATATTTTCCAGAATTATGAAAAAATACTTTTGAGTTGCTAGTTCGGTTTTGCCACAATATACAATTGAAACTGATCTTGACTTGACTTCTTCACATTTATAAATTTAACAACTGTAAATAGATGCATAGGAATCAAATAATAACGAAAGTAAAAAGGAGCAGAACGTTAACCATATTAATTTTATTTGCACCATTGTTTTTCAAATAAGTTCTGCTTCAGAAATAGTGATATTGTATTTGCTTCAGCGTTCAATAATCTCATATAAAGTGTAAGATCTAGCTTAGGTCGCATCCAGAAAAATATGTATAGTGTGAACTAGAATATGCACATTTTGTGCTTCCTAATAATTTTCAGAAATTCTGATGTGATCTTACGGCTTCAGAGTATTTGTCAATAAGCTTTAATTATTCAATTTTAATTGTAAAATATTATTCATGGAGAAATCTGAGCAATGAAAGAGCACATCTTTGTGAAGATGAAATCGGGGGTCATTAACAAATTATTAGTTTTCATGTATAAATATGTTTTTCAAACACATTTCTATACAATTGATAAAAATACCGATAATGTCAAAAATAATTAAAAAACAATAATAAAAATACAAGAGCAATTTAATTTTAAATAGTTTAATGACATTTGGCCTATAATATATAATGTACAAAAGGTCAATAGATACAAATCAGTTGACATATGTCAATTATTTATTTTGAGTTAGACATTGAAACATGCGAGGCATTATCTAATGACGTGAAAAATATTTTTTGATTTTTTTCAGTATGTAAATTAATTATTTATTATTTTTATTATAACTCACTGTCAAGAACAAAAATGACCAAAGAAATGACAGTTTAGCTTATAGATTTCGTAAAATAATGTTAGAAATATCGCTCATATGTGTGTGTACACCCAAGCTCAGATTTCTTCTAACGATATTATATTTTAATACGATATAGCACGTATATGTATGTGTTTGCCTAAAATGGTACACTTTTTTGCGCTCAAAGTCTGCGTTAAAGTCTGAAGTTGTTCAAATGTGAGTGTCAGAGAAGTGTTCCAGTATGACCCTATCCATAGGAGATTTAATTTTTCGCCCCTTTCGGTGGAACGGCCAATTATAATACATAAAAGCTAGTTGGCTGTAAAAGCTAATTACGAATTAAAATTTGAATGTCAATTTTAAATGCCCGTTGCGTTTGCAATGGATACTTTTAATGTTTCTGCTTCGTGGCTGGTACTTTGATTAATTATGCAAAAAGTTTTCTCAGGGTGGTGTTCCATTTTAACAGAGAAGTTTCTTTTTTAGTCTTAGATGGTTAAAACCCGTATGTATATAATATGCCGAAGCTAGTTTTGTCACCGATATTTATGATTCAATAGCATATTTGGATTCTTACGCCTGAAATTTTTTCTAAAAACTTTTTACTCATTTTTAGACTCTCCGTTAAATGAGTGTTAAATGCAATTATCATATATAATATAAAACCGTATACGATAAATCATTATATATAAAACCGTTTAATGTTTTACTTCCCTAGTCATTTTCTAATTTGTATTACATACATATTAAAATGGCATTTTTTATTACTTTTTTTTCTAAAGTTAACATAATTTCGTTAGAACTGTAACAGAGTGGTCAAACCTGTTTTGGAAAATTAAGAAAAAAATCATTTAAGAATTAAGATTTTAGTAATATTGAGTTTTTTTATATACATACATGATATTCTCTATGCGTTGAAATAACTCATTATTTTTTATTACTTAATATGCACGACCTATCTTAATTTGATTTTATCATATATTCATCCGCAAGTCTTGGATAATCTAGGTGAACCAAATCTGTAATGATCGATCAGAATTATAATTATATAATAATACAAATAACAAAGGTATTAGTCACCGATACTATTGGTCTATAGTGCAGGTTTAAGTTGAAATTATAATTACTAAATATTTAGCAATTTATTTTTCCATGATATATTTAAATTATCCATTCAACTTTTCCACGAAGAAACAATCGCAATAAAACGATAAGAAAATTTCAGCAAGGTTTCACCGGCACACATTTTCCTCCACACAACAAACGAATTTTCTCGCGACTACACAACCACCGCAGCCAGCACCAGGCTGCGAAACTCGAAAAAATGTACCCCCGAACCGGTGTCAGGAAGGGATCAAAAGCGTCTGGAGGAGACAGGACCTTCAACTCCCCCGTTTCAGTGCTCTTGACACGCGGTAATGAAGCCAGGCCTGGCGCGGCTGACAAATTGACTCGGCAATTCGGCATTATCGCCAAAACGTAAAACGTAAAACGTAACAACGTACTACGTTTTTTGACACGCGCCACAGTGAAATTGTGCGGGTATAGATGAACATATAAGAGTCTTTACTGTGTTCTCTATATCTTGAACGACCGGTTTTATGCATAGAGATTACAGCAATGAATGATGAATTATAAATATTATTTTCCACGATTATTACCATATTAACATGGCCTTAAAAACAGTGATTCCCACTACTATTAATTAAATTAGTCACCTTCTTTTAAATCGGTTCATCAGTACCGTCATAATCATTTTTAACTAGCGATTTCTAAAAAGACTAGTCCCATTTGTAGCATTCTTTATCTGCACAAGTCAAATAGATTACTCATAGATGCTTTTAAATTCCTCATATGTCTACAAAATATTAAGAACACAAGTCGGATGTTAGTATTGTTAAAAATTAAAAAAAATAGTTGGCCAAGAACGGAGAATATATATACTTCCCCTTTCGGTCTCTCGCTTATTAAGTGACGAGAGTGAGAGAGATAATGATATGGTTCGCAAACTGAGATAGAACGAGTAACTCGCTTCAATTTCAGTATGCGCGTAGGCGTCCTATGGTTAACACGCATGACGAGCGCTGCATCGTGGTCACGTGGTCAAGTTATAATACCACATGCTACAGTGGGACGCATGTTAACATGCTTTATGAAACTTGAGCTTCAATAGATTCTTACTGACATCTTTGAATATTTTAGGGCACCAAAAATGATTAATTATATTTTTGATAGTATATTCTTCTAACAGATATCGTTATTATATTTTTTTTCATATAAAATTAAATAATTAGTGGTACTTTATTTTGTTAAAAAAAATTGTTTCGAATATTCTTATGTATTTTTCTAGATCAGTTTATATAAATGTCACAGCATAACGAATTCTTATTTAGAATCGATGGCGACAAATTCTAGGATAGTCACAGATGTGGTGTTCGTATTCTGAAGTATCATTTTTATGCCTTATGGCATTTTGCAAAAGCCGACAAAGATTTTGCGTAAATTGAATATTCACGACCGAAAATTTTTCATTGATATTGTATTGGTGAGTGCCCACACAAACTATTATAATTATCAGTAGCGTAGTTTTAATAATATGACAATTTAAAAATTGCGATTATATGACACTTTTTTTGATCGCGCACAAATATGCCGGCTGTACGTGACAGAAGCCGCCGTCGGGACGGCATATGAAATTTGCGACAGTGTTGTCGCTTACTCGAAGTCGTAGATTTCGGCCGACTTCAGTTGTAACTTCGGTTAGGACAACTTCCAGAGAGTGTAGTGCAGGCATAACATTTACACATCGCATGCAAATGTATGTATATATACTACGTACATATATATTATATTTTCACTGATAAAAATATATATTCTAACATGATTTCAATGAAATAATATATTTAAAAAAATATATATTTGGGATCAGTTCGAGACTGTTTGTTTAGATTTTATTTGAGGAATAACCCGAGAATTTCCGGTTTAGAAACAGGGACGTTAGTTCAGCTTTTTCAGTAGGGGGGGGGGGGGGGGTTTAAAAAATATTTTGATTTTAATAAAATTAATAATATAATAGTATTTCATTAAATGGCATGCATTTATCTGATCAAATACAAGGGGGGGGGGGGAAATATCCCCATCAAATTCTCAATTTTTTTTATCATGATTTAGGTGTGAATAATAATTATTAACTGCCCATTAGTTATTATATAGTAATTACTGAATATTATATAATGTATTATATATGACATCTAATTAATTTATCATTTGTGCTTAGCGATTCTCAAACCGTCAGCAGATACACAAATTTGAATATTGTAAGCTCATAGCATAACTTTCAGAAGTTAATAAGTCAGTGCTGGAACATTAACTTCATAAGGAAAATATATTTATTACAAATCTGACCATCATGATTTGACAGGTTTTCCCAATGCGTCATGATGGTCATTATACAAATAATAATAATCATTTAAAACAAATAATTAAAATAACAGTTATTGTGCACACTTAAAATATATGAGCACCATTCTACATGATTTTTTCCAGCTTTCGCCGAAAACATCTTTGTCTTTGGCAAGCTCGCTAAGAAGCAGGATTTTCAAGCACGACTTTCTAAGGCAGTGGTCGCCAACCGATGGTTAGTGGACCATTTATGGTTCGCAAGAGAATTTTAGTGGTCCGCGGAAAAATTTTAATATATATTTATAATTATCGCATTTATGAACATTATATTCCTATTTTTTTCTACGATTTTTGACTAATTAAATAGCATGTGCATGTAAGACACATGCTATTTATTTGTCAGACCTTGATAAAAAGTCATTAATTATTGTTTTAATAATTAATGAATCATATGTAAATATATCAGTGTACATCGACAAATCTAAAGAAGAGCTGTTTCAAAATATTTTAATAAAATTTACACCCTGACCTTCTATCGCATTAAAAGTGCTATAAGTCTATTTGTCAATTTTTATGTCGGCCAGTGCCGACCGTACGTGACAATAGACGGAATAAATTGAAAGCATCACAATAGATATTCAAATAGATATTATCATATAATATATGACACCACTATGGTTGAAAAAATGGGCCACGTAGTTGCCATATCAGTTGTTCAAAATTTTTAACAATAATTTTAAATCTGTTCAAAATCTTTAATAATAGCAATTTTTAAAAAAAAAATTGTTAACGTTGATTTATAAAGTCTAAATTTACTCTTAAATCTATTTAAATATGTGTATAAACTGTCAATATATTTTATATAAAACATGTTTAAAAAAAATATTATAAAGAATAGAGAACGAAAATAATGCTAAAAAACATGATTGTAAAAAAAATTATCTTTATATTATAAAAATAATTATTTATTATTTTTAAATAAAAGTTGGATATAATATATTTATTGTATTCTTTGAGAAGCACCTTATAATTTATATAATATATATTATGATTAACATATGCGTGTATAAGATTCATTCGCGGAATTATTTCGCATCGTCAAACGCAGTGTTTGACGACCTGTGGCTCGCGTGCCACAAGTGGTCCTTGAAATTTTCATCCTCGTATAAATACTAAATTCAGGTAATATTATATTTTATTTTATTGTTTGATCACTGAAATTGAAGACGTATACTACAATGTATACTATTTTTTGAGAAAGAGAAGTAATATAAATAGAAAAAAATATATTCAATGTGAAATAATCCAATATTGTGTTGTATTGCATTTCTAAACAAGGATTTCAGGATTAATCTTGGTACGTGTTAAGCGTACATATTTAATCCAAGGCCGGTATCTCCAATATATAAATACAATCGCTGAGAAAATTCCGTCAGTTAATTGTTGTTTATAGTAGAAGTCGGCCGGATATTGTGAGATCGAGGTTTGATTTTTTATTGAGATTTTAAAATAAGAAAGGGGTGATTTATTTTTACCATTACATTTATTTAGTCATCACTGCTTAAAATGTATTGTTACATTATAAGTCAATCGCGTGACAAGTCGCACTAAATTAGTATTGTTAACTTTTTTTAGAACAAGCGTAATTGAAGGTAACTAATTAGTAAGTATATATTTTCTTTTAATTTCAGATGCGTTTCTTACTCTGCGTTTTAGCTGTAATTGCCACAGTGGCAGGTCAAAACATTTTTAAGCAAGTTAAAAATATAGGTGAAGATGCGATATCTACCGTGGCACATCCAGTCGAAAAAATTGTTGTGGCCTCAACTCTAAAAAAGTGTACGTAAATTAATATATTTAAAAATACTACTATTTTTCAGGCGTTTTTTGTTAATTAAAATTCGACCATTGTAACAACACCTAATCAGTCGTAGACAATCATATTGATTGTATTGACAATGTTTATTACTTTTGTGATTATTTCAGGATTGGGGGCCAAAGGTGAGACTTTTATAGTCAGTTGGAAGCCCTTAAAAGAGCTGTTTGATAACAGTTTATTATACAAAATATATAATTTAACAAATTGTGTACAGTTGTGACAATCGAGTGGATTTGGTCTTTGCTTTGTTTGTCAGCGAAGCTGAATTGCTCAATCGAAACGGCTCTGATAAATAAGAGATTAGGCAATTTGAAATATAATTGCGTTATGTTTAGTTCTGTCTCCAATTCATCAAATTTCAAGGTAGCCGTCCGATAATTACAAAGTTTAATTCAAATAAAGCTTATTTGATGCGAGGATATTTGTGTTTTTTCTTGGCGCATTTCAAAGCTCATTAAGAAAAGGGTTTAAAGAGTCTAAGTGGCAGCCAATTTGTTATTAAATTTTATTAGATTTTTTAAGGTTAATGTTGAAATCTATAGATTTACACTTTTAATTTCTGTGCTCATAATCAGTGGACTTTAACTTAAACTTAGGGTCAATCATCGCTACAAAGTTTCTCAATATATTCTTAGTTAGTTACATAATTATTTGACAGGTTTACCCAATGTACAAAAATTAAAATAACTTTGTAAAAAGAATTTAAACATTTCATGATATACATTAGCTCATATTTAAACACATAATCAAATATTCTAAGTTATATTTTTGAAAGGTAAAGCTAGAATTTACTTTATATTATATGACTAACCATTTTTTACAAATAGTGAAATATAACGAAGAATAAAAAATTGGAATATTTTCATGGAAGAAAATTTGCAGTGAAAAAGTAAAAAAAAATCATTACAAATATAACTTTAAAAATATTTTCATTGCAAAAATAGCAGTTTTGCAAAGATGTTTTTAATAAATTATTATTTTTCTAAGAAAGTGCAAAAGTAAATTAATTTACTTTGTTTTTATTATTAATTTAATTACAATTTGACATTATATTTCCAGAAAAATTGTGGATTTATTTGGATTAACTCAATTATTATTAGACTAAATTCGCTTGCGGAAGAATCAAAGTATTCCAACTTAGTTTTAACCTAGCTAACTGTTGCTATTTACCCTGTAGCAGTCTTCGTTGCTTTAAATATATTAGTCACTAATAATTTAAATATACTTTGTATATCATTGAATACCTAAGCTAAAGAAATGGAGCTTAATTTAAAGTCTTTTCAAAAATAAAATGGCATTTAAAGTAAAATTATAATATTTTTTATAATATTTTCACAGTAGAAAAAAAGCGATTTTTATTTTGATTTTGAATATGTTTTTTCATGAATTATTATTTTTATAAAAAAGTATATTTTTTAATATTTTATTCATACGTTGACATTACAGTTACAGAAATTTGCTTCATTTAGTTTGACTTAATTATTATTAGGCATAATTTGCCGGCGGGAAAGGCAAAATAGTATTTCAACTATTTATGCTCGTTGCTATTTACTCTGTAATAATCTTTATTAATTAAAAATATATTGTGCTAATATATTACCCAAAATTCCATATTTATTGTTTTATTAAAAAAATCATTAAATAAATATGGAATCAAAATTATTAATATTTTATAACACCAGACATTGATCTTTTAAATTAACTTAAATATTTAATTCCAGCAAAAATGCATAGTAGTAGTTCTGTGGTCAAGCTCAAGTTATAAAGTCTAACTAAAGTCCTGACAGAAGTTATGATAGAAGTGATTAAGTACCGCAGCTTATATATCATTAAAGAATGAGAGAAAATTTATCGTCCCTTCCATTTCTCGTTTTCATATTCATGCAAATGATTCATTGTGGAACTAGATTCTTTTATCAGATTAGTGTGTATACCCAGAAACTTTTGTATACCAGGAAACGGTGGTTATCGTCTCGAATGCTGCTATGTTAAAGTAAGGTCCAACGATTTTAGTGAAAATTTCTTTGGCACTATTAATATATTGTGTGTTTATTCGCACATATGAGCATATCTGCTCTTTTAATTGTTATGTCGACAATATTTTAGCAAATTCAAGGGAGGGACATACTTTAAGTACAGATTATTTTGACAAAACCCAAAAATTATGGATGGTTTCGATAAACAACTTTTCCTAATTAAACATTTATTAGACAAGCAAAAATAATTACTTATGAAAACTTCTTGGACTTAAAGAAATCTGTCACTATGAAGATAAAGTAGTTATAGTACAGAATAATTTATAAAAAATATTACTTACTACTGCAAATATTGTAAATCATAGAGAACATGTTATCATTTATTGCACCTGAATAAAGTTTCCAATAAAATAAATAAATAACTCTCGTTTATATTAATTATTTATTAAACTAAAATGCATATGGAACGTTTTCACATCAGTGACTTTGATTAGCTTGATATGTTTTTTTTGTTACCAATTAATTGCAATTCCATAGTTTACGTACTCCCATATATGTAAGACAGGTATGTCTATATATATAAATATAAATTTGTATTGACCTCACATTTTTATAGTAATAAAAGGCAAAATCACCATTGACCTAGAAGATTCTTATCATATTTTTAATATTTCAGGTGATGTATTCAAGGCAATCTTTGGCGTCACATTTGCAGCGCTAAGCGCATCAGATCCGGATATATCAACACTGAAATTGGAATTGAACGTTGGATCAGTATCGGTACTGTTATAAATTAATACCTAATTTGTGCGCATTGTTTATAGCATATATTAACATTTTATAGACACCTTTCAACCTCAGCGATGCTGCCGAACACTTACTAAAACATCCAGACTTTGACATTAAAATTCCTACAGTCTTCTTCCTTCACGGTTTTACATCCAGTCCAATAGCCGAAGGGGCCCAAAGAGTGATCAAAGCGTTTACGACCAAAAAAGGCAAGAATATCTTGGCTTTGGATTCTAGTAGTATGATAGGGTTCTTCTATCTGAGATCTAGTACTTTGGTGCAGTTTATCGGAGGGGCTCTCGGCAAGGTTTTGGTTAAATTAGTAGAAGGTGGAGTGAATCCTGAGAAAATACACATTGTTGGACACAGTTTGGGTTCGCACATTGCTGGATTTGCTGGAAAGTCGTTTCATAATTTGACAGGAAAAAAGATAGATCATATAACGGGTTTGGACGTTGCCGGTCCGTGTTTCTTTCAAGAAAGACCCGATTTGAGACTCAAAAAGACTGATGCAGCATTCGTCGATGTTATACACACAGATGGTAACATCTTAGGGCTCAAGGAACCGACAGGTGTGTTATCATAGTTACTGGCTTAAATCTTCTAGGTGCTAATAGTGTATTTTTGTATATAGGAATCATCGATTTTTATCCGAATAAAGGAGAGAATCAACCTGGTTGCGTATCTCCAACTTGCAGTCATAGCAGAGCATGGAAGTATTACAGTGAATCGATCTTATCTCCGGAAGCCTTTCCAGCTGTTCCGTGCGATGGCTATGATACTTATTTATCTGGTGGCTGCGATGATGAAGAGAAAGTGTTCATGGGATACGCTGTGGATAGGAGTAAGAAAGGAATATACTTCTTGAAAACAAACAGGGAGTCTATTTATGGCTTGGGAAAGCACGAAGAAGTGGAAGCTACGACAAAAGGCAGCTTTTTAAGTGGAATTTTTGGATAAATGAAACAGGTGTGTAAGTACAGCTGCGCTATTTGTATGACTTCCTATTATGCAAATTTAATACTCGTGTATGTAATGTATTCTATAATAATGATAATGATATGTAACGATGCAATTTTAAAATTGTTGATAAATAAATTGTAAGGCCAATAAAATGTACACTTCTTTTACTTATCTATCCATTGACATATACATAGTTGTGCACTGAACAGCATGTCTCAAATAGCATTTGTGTTGCTTATTTTAACCATAAATTCAAGTGCTACACTTAATGATTTAGATGAAAAGGAAGAGAAGATAATTAAAGCATTTTCAAGAAACATTGAGAGATCGATCAAATCTTCTATTCTATACAATTGTAAGTATTTTTAATATGCACTTTTTATTTAAAAATATTAATAAGAATATGTATTTAGGTTCTGATATAAAAATAAAATTAGGATTGAATCACAATAAAATAATCCCAGATACAACTCATTTAAGATTGGATATTTGGAAAGGCTTAAATAAGGTATTTTTTATTATAGTAGTAATTATAATGATTTAATCTATAAATTACTGCATTACAGAAATCGTTCAGAATAAAAAGAGCTGCTTCATCTCTCTTAAAATCTGATCTCTTTGATAAAAGTTTGCCTCTGGTGATATTCATCCATGGATTCCTATCTAGCTCAGAAAGTCTTGCTTCCTCAGTCATGGTACGAGAATTGATCATCCACGGAGGATACAATGTATTATCTCTCAATTCTGAAACGCTAATAAAAAAATACTATTTGCTGTCTACCAACAATGTATATTATATAGGAATAGAACTGGGAAGAGTCTTAGCTCAATTGACAAAGAGTAAGTTGATTATTGTATCAATTCAAGCAAACTATAAATCTCTTGCAATTTTTATCAGTGGGTATCAAAGCTGAAGATATTCACATCGTTGGACACAGTCTTGGTGCTCATATAGCTGGATTTTCAGGAAAGATGTACGAAAAGTTAACTAAATCTAAGATAGCTAGGATAACTGGTCTTGATCCAGCTGGGCCCTGCTTCTTTTTCGAAGCCCCTGATGATAGACTGAGCCAAGGAGATGCTGTCTTCATAGATGTAATACACTCAAATGCAGGAGTTTATGGATATGATCATAAGATAGGTTAGTAATCTATATATCCAAGAATAGATTCTAATAAATAATAGATATTGTAAGCACTGCTGCAACTAAAGCCATTGCACTCTTAAATTATGAGTAGATAGTTAAGAGATAAATATACTATCTTTGGAATTGAAATATCATTTCAATCGTTCCAGGCGATGCAGACTTCTTTCCTAACAACGGTGGGAACCAGCCGGGCTGCTACGACTCGTACTGTTCCCACTCTCGCTCTTGGGAAATGTACGCAGAATCAATTAACCATCCAAGAGCTTTTCCAGCGCTGCTGTGTAACAAGTGGTTAACGTTCAATAGCGGAGGCTGTGCGGGAAACAGCATTGTCTACATGGGCTTCGCATTGGACTCGGATGTTAAGGGTTCGTTTTATTTGAGAACCAGCGGTGCATCGCCTTACGGAAAAGGGGATTTGGGCATCGAAGCGATGAGCGTCCTTGATATGCTCGTGTATAATCTTACTAGAGTTGTACGCCAATGAATGTGTTATAATATTTAAAAATGGTATATTAAATGGGTAATATTTATTTTTATTTTATGTATTGTAAGTCTTCCGCTAAAATATTACAACCGGGTAAACACAATCAACAACTACTAAATTAGTAGTAAGACATTTAAATCAAAGTATGTAAATCAAAGACATTTAAAATTATATGTCACTCTGCAAGTCTTTGTTGAAATATGACAGGCGCTAGTCCAATGCGTTTCAACTAAGTAAACACAATCAATGACTATTAAAAAGTACCAAGTTACCAAATTAATCAATTAATTATAATTATAATATTAATTATTTAATTATGATTAGTATTTTAAAACAAAATAGAAATTAGATATATAAAAATAAAAAAATACAAAATGATTGCTTGGTATTATTTTAAATTTATTACTGTCTAGTGTTTTATATTATTGTAAATTATAATTAATATTTTAAAATCAGTTTTATTTTAGATTAAAATATTGAAATGATCGCGACATATTCACAATACGAAAAGTGTCACTTTGCAACCAAATAGACACAGGAAAATTTAATAACAGTTATTAACGTACATATATATATATAGAGAAATGTAGATGCCGTTTTCAGGCGGTAAATTTGAAATGGCAGTGTTCGCTGGCGCGTCAAGTTGTATTATTGTCAGCTGTGATTTTTGTGGAGCAGCTGACGTAATAGAAAGAGACTCTCGAGATCTACAATAATCTTGAAATACAAATTTGAGCATAAATGTAAATGAGCACCTCATATGCTTAAATAAGAATTTTATTTTAAAATACGATTTTATTTGCATAGCATTGAACAAGTCTAATATTGATTTAGACGTCATATATGTAACACAAAAAGATAGTTATCTGTCCAATCCATTATATAGTTCTTCTGCACAATTGTATGTCATTTGTGCAATTCCATTGAGCAAATTGACCAATTTGCCATAGGCGTTCAATTAAATTACCCCTCTCGTGTATATAAAACGTGTTTCGATTTATAGTTTTATCTGAAACGATCAGATATAAAATAGTGAACTTGTTTTGACTTTTTATTTAAATTTGGAATTTATTTGAGAACACCTAAAGTATTAATAAACAATATTAATATAGTTAATATTTAAATGACTGAACCAATTAGTACAATTACATGCACAATATATGGTTTAAAAAATATGCTTCACAATCTTAAATATTGTATTGAAAGATACATATTTAGCTATTTATTAGAATATTTTTTTAAGCACATTGTGCAGTTTAATATATTTTTAAATTATACCATTAGAATAAATGTATAAACCTTGAAGCAAATAGGTACCCAGAGGAGCCGGCATCCAGTTGTTCGACAATATTTCTCGAGTTTTCCAATCTTTGGCGTGGCCCGATCGACAGCTGGCGCTCCAACCACCCCGCTCACACCTTTCCGCAGTAATTTTCCATCCACCCTGTACACGCAAATTCGATAACGCCGGATAAATCTCGGCGAGGGTTTTTCTAGATATTTAGAAAATAAATTTCAAGAACAACAATAGAAAACTTGCCATTCAAGACCAGAGTGAATTATTTTTATCACTCGTATTTTTTCTGTGTGTCTTATGATTTTATGATTTTTTGGGATAAATAACTTTATCATAAGAAAAGCATTCTGAAAAGTATTGTTTCACAATGTAAGACACATTTTGATTGAGAGTTAACAATGGTCGGCACTTCATCAAGTTTCTATTAATCCTAATCCTCATAGTAGAAACACATTTTAAATCGTTTCACGTGTTTTTACGATTCATATATTAAAATTATCTCACGATCACGGACAAAAAGCGACATCAACCATAATAGTTTTGTAACAAAGCAATCGGCAGACTTGCATGTACACAAAGCTCCAGCCCATCAGTATTTTGGGAGTTTGTCAAACTTCATTTAGTTCATACAACACGTCAAACTTGCCGTCCATCCATACGTAACGTTTTGTTTGACAAATCTGACATGATCATGTAAGACTGACAAAATAAAACGATACGTGTAGACCAGGCTTAAAGCCTAATGTTATGTTAGCGGAAGTGGCGTTGAAGAACCAGTACCAAAGCTACTTAACGACAAACAACAAAATATAGCAAACTAAATATGTAGGCAATGAGTTAATTAAGTTTGAGAAACTCTGATTTAAATATTAACAGTGTCTTTGAAATACCAAAGTTATTTTTTTTTAATTGTATACGGTTTATTATTAACCCTTTGAGTAGAGAATTCATTTATACACGTTTGTTAATTTGTTAGTACAGTAGAACCCCCAATAACACGGTAAATTGGGAACGTGCTATTTGTGTGCGTGTAGTTGGGGGTCTAGAAAATACTCATTGCGATAAAATTCATAGTATTTCATTAAATGACATGTATTTTTCTGGTCAAATTCAAGGTAGCACCCCTGTTATCTAGCGTTCATATTAAGATTAACAATATTATGATTAATAATAAGTGAAAATCAAATAGAGCACATCTAAACCAAATTTGGACCAATAGGAGAGCGCAAAAAACCATTATCCCTTCTAAGAAGTCAAAAATCCACGTCAAAAGCAATAAAATCGTGCCGTCGCAGTGGAAACGCTCGGTTATCTATCGTTCATATTAAGAATTTTTATAATAATATTACGACACGCAATAAGTGAGAGTCGTATGAAGCACATCTAAACCGAATTTTGTCCAATATGAGAGCGCAAAAAACAATTATCCCTTCTCAGAAGGCAAAAATCCACGTTAAAAGTAATAAAATCGTGTCGTCGCCATCGCAGTGGGAACGCTCGGTTTTATTGCTTTTGACGTGAATTTTTCACTTCTGAGAAGTGACAATTGTTTTTGCGCCCTCCAATTGACCAAAATTTGAATACACTTTAACCAATACTCTCATAATAGAAATCCGTATTAATATGGGTAAAGATAGCTATCACATTTCACAAGCGCAGACTAACTATGAAGCAAAATGCGAGATGCGATATGTCTATACTTCTTCTGCTAATTTCCCCCCCAAAGTTGGTTTTATGTTTGGTTTTGAACATAAAATGGACGTTTCGCAACTGTTAAATAAAGTTTCATGGACATTTTAGAACAGCATATAATTTCACTATTGCGTATCAGTTAAATTATATTTTCGCTATTAGAAATATATATCTACGAACAAAAATGTATCTGGATTTCACTAGTAAAAATTATGCATCGCATAAATAAATAATGATTAGTATGTAAATGTATATATATAATATTACTAAATATGGAAATGTTGAAATCATATAATTTTAGTAGCACCTGCCAGATAAATGATATTTTCACTGGTTAAAATATATTTATTGTATATTTTTTTAGATTTTATTTGAGGGAGACGAGAATTTGTAGTTAAAACTATTTTTTTAAATCTTAAAATAAAAAAATAGCTTATGCACAAAGAGGGTTTTGTCAACGTTTCCTCTATTAATAATTAGCCTAATATTCAGAACTAAGATAATAATATTAAGAAACTGAAAATGTTGTAGATTAAGGTAATAACTTAGGTTTGGTACTGAATAAAAATGATGAAAATATAATAATTAATAAAGTACTTGTTAAATTAAACATTTTTTTTCATTATATTATTGACATTGCTATCAGCATATATTAGATGGAAAAAAGTTTCAAATATATATTATATATGAAACTATTCTACAAAACCTTAAAAAATGCCTTGATGAAATCATAAAATTCATCCATATGATTCGACAAAAAAATGATATTGTTTTAACGACCCCCATCGAATAGTGTTCAATATCGATCAGTCGGGTGGTCCCATCGATAGTAAAAAGTGTAGTAATAGGTACTATCGGGTTGTGTGTATGTGTGTGTGTTTTAAGTGTTGGGCATTAGCGCCATCCGGCACCGTTGCGACATCTGTTGCCTGTATTATAAAGCCGGGCTAGGAAGGCGCGTTTCCAAGTCCTCACACCAAACCCCGTCATCAGCACCACCCACACTCCGGGGAAGGTTCGAGCTGCTTTCCTAACTCTTTGCCTGGCCTTATATCGCCATTTGAATATTGTTCGTCGGACAAGTATTGAGAAAGGATCCATTGAAACCGTCCGTATGAGACATATGCCCTTCTAATATTGTACTTCATATTTAGACAGCCCTATAATAATCCTAATTATAACCATTGAAAAATACTAGTTAAATTGTGCTCTATAATATCTATTTAGTTACATAAAAGTTAGTAAAAAAAAATCATCTGTTGTCACTGATTAAAAATATTAAAAAAATCGTTTTGATATGCCTTTAACTGTATTGAGTAATATTACTGAAAGATTAAGGTATAAGGTATAGGATGTATACAAATAAAACAGACAAGGCTTCTAATGTTGGGAGCAAGAAACTCAAACTTAAGCTGCAAAAATGCATTGTTGTCTATCGTCAGTCGAAAAATAAATTCACTAATAAACATCTGGGTCGGTTGGCAAGGTATTCATATTCATTGGTCGATCAGTTGTAGATGTTCAACAATTTTTTAATTTATTAAGGCTAAACATATTTTTTTCTACAACTAATTTTTTAGTAGGTTTTGAATATAGACATATCTAAGCTTATTATTGTGTGTTTAAAATCAGATATTTCATAATAATACTGCAGAAAAACGAATACCATAAAACTAAATTTCCGCAACTTTAAATACCACAGTATTATAATTGAATAACTGGCATAGGTGCGGAAATTTTGGCACTACCTACCACACAGCTACCCCTATGAGTCAGCCGGCAAGAAATTAATCGCTCGCTGATCGATCAGTAGTCGATTAGAGATTCACATTTCGTGAATGAAATAGTTTTTGTCAGACTATATCTAGTATTTGTCTTTAGTAATACATTCTCTGGTCGGCAAAATTAATATATATAATAATGGTTAATTACTTTGTTTTATTAATAGTCGCCAAATTCTTTTAGCGAATTACCATAGTCAGTTGCGTTAAATCTAAGATTCCTAGACTACCAAAAATAATTATTAGCTCAAAAGAAAAATAATAATATAAAAAGGTCTAAAAGTATTATTAATAAAAAAAATGTGGGTATCTCATTCTTGAAACATTGATCAATAAGGATAAACTAGACAATAGTGTAAAGGATGGGACCACACAAAGCCCTCGTTACGATTAGAAAAAAGGCAAGGATTCACCGTTGCATTGACAGAATATATTTTTGTTGCGAAACGGTCACGGAAAAAAAATATATCACCGGAAGGCAAAAAGTACCGTAATCACAATACGACCTCAGAGATATCCATCAAGCAAAAGTCACTTTTAAAGGCGTATACATATTTCGTTGTTCTAAGAAGCGAGTGCAACGATTGGCTGGATGATCGCTGCATAATTGTGATTGGTCAGAAAGCTTTGCAACCCTGAATACACAAGTCTAGTCTCCAATGAGGACCTGGCAGACACCGGCAGACACTCGAAAATTTGGTCATAGACGCTCACATCGTGAGAAGAACTCCACCATACAAGCACCATAGCAGAGAGGGATCAACCTCCGCTATACTGTCGCTGCCACAACAAACAGAATTAAGGATATTCCACTGACATCACCCCTCCGCCATCTTTTCCACCACCGCTCGGAAAAGAACAATCTCGCACCTCATAGTAATTCGCAAAGCATGTAATATAATCTAATAAAATTCTCACTGGTTTCCACCTGCGTCTTACTGGCTGCGAAGTCACACCCTTTTATTGTATTTATAGTAGTAATTTCTACTAAACTTTAAATTCAGAACGTAAAATATATTTTCAGA